>NC_049170.1:94684868-96009034 GCF_009769625.2 Cygnus olor | reverse complement strand
AGCAATAGGCATCAAAGAATAGGCTGAAGCACTTGGTGTCCTTTTTGTCTTAGAAGTCTTCATAGACAAAGCTTGCTCTCAAATCCCAGCAGGTATCAACACTGTTCAGAAAAAATGAGGGACAGCCAATGGCAAAGTAGTAATAGGTTAGAGACTACTCGGAAAAAATGGGTATGTTCAGCTCCATCAGGCCAGATGGGTTTCACCCAAGGACCTGACAGGATTTGACTGATGTGACTGCAAGGCTGGTATCAATCACCTGTGAAAAATCAAGGTTGCAGGGGGAAGTCCCTGATGACTGGGAAAAAGCTAACATGATTCCCAGCTTTAGGGAGGTCAAGGAAGAGGACCCAGGGAACAATCATTTGGTCTGCCTCACCTCAGCCCCTGGAAAATCCCCTGGAGAACATCCTCTCAGGATCCATCTCTGAAGACAGAAAGGACAGGAAGGCTAGCAGAAGCAGTCAGCAGGGATTTTTGAAGGGCAGATCAGGCTTGACCCAGCTCGTTTTCTTCCATGAAGGAAGGGTCAGAAGGGAGAGCAGTGGAGGTGAAATCCTTCATTCAGACTTCTGACACCATCTCCCCCAGTGGTCTTCCTTTCAAACCAAGAAAATACAGGTGGGACAGACTGTGGAAGCTGGACTGGAAGGGGCAGGAGTGGAAGGACAGTACAGCCACCCTGTCTTCAGTTTCCCTATGGTCCAGTAGGGAAGGCTGTTTCCATAAACACAAGGGAAAAGCCTCTATGCTTCATGCCGTGTTTCAAATCAGCTGCCTTGCTGAAGGGAGAGGGTTCACACAGTTCTCAGAAAAAGCCTGCTTTGTGCCTTGAGTTTCATGCTCTCAAGTCAAGCTGGCAGATGCAGATCTTGTAAGTTCAGATGATGAAGCAGACCCAAGAGATGCCAAGTTTGAGCAGGTTAGAAATCATTAATGTTTCTATTACTTGTTTGATTCGGTGATTAAAATCTCCCACTGAGCACGTTTCCAGAGAGGCTAACACTCAAAAAAAGGATTCCTCTGAGATAAAAGGTTTATAGTATGTTTCTTTTTTTTTTTTTTTCTTTCCTGCCCCAGGTGAACTTGATTGTTCTTTTTCATTAGCTTGCATGCTTTTCTGGTTTAATCCTGTGCTTTGGTTTGGTTTGGGTTGGGTTTTGTTTTTGTTTTTGCTACAGCTGTGTTTTGTTTTCTTAGCTGGTTTTTGCTCCTCATAGAAGATACAGTAATTTTAATAGCTCTGTGAAGCTTATGTATTTTGCTATTGTTTTGACTACATTATCACCACCGTTTAATGATAATGTATTCTCAGTATTTTGTTTGCCAAACATGCAACTGTTTTTAACTTGCAGTAACTGCATAAGCTCATTAAGCGCTGCTTCCCATTACGCTACCGTATTACTTTACAGGTTTCAAGTTCTTTAGTGGAATAAGAAGTTTAATTGCTCCTCGATTTCCTGAAAGATGGTGCTTAACATCTTGCATTAGATTCCTGCCTAGTATTTTGATGCTTCACCCTGTCTATAAAAGCTTTCTTGCAGTTAAATTCCTTTCTTGCAGATAAATTCTGCCATGTGGAATGGCAGAAATAAAAGTAAGTGTATTTAGTGGAGTGTAACATGAAGAACAAGGCAAATTAAATGAATCATACACAGTGCTTTTATGCTGGCTATGTAAGACTCTGAAAAGGGGGGACAAACCTTTTATGTCTGAAAGTCTTCGGTTACACTGAAAAACTGCAGGAAGTTTCTCTGGCAACATGGCCCTGTGCACACCCCACAGACGCCCCCCACAGACTGCCCATCTTCAGAAAGATCAGATCTTGACTTCACAAGCTTTCTGCCCATTATGCAGGAAGAAATACGGAAATCCATTATTTCAGCATAGCAACGAGAACCTATGGCATAAGACATAACATACTGGCACCTGTAGTGATTGCAACTCTTTCTAGGTGCAGTGAGGATATGGTTTTGCAGGCTGCTGGCTGGTGCTAATGGGGACAAGGCCACAATTCTCCTCTTTACCTCTCTCCGCTCTCCACCTTGTGGCCCTGTCGCATCTGGCACTCGTCACAACAGTCAGGATGCCACTAATAACACTGAGAGAAGAAAATACCCACTCTTTGCTGCATTACTGGTGTGCCACTTCTTATTGAGGGGACTTGGTTGAGAGCACGGTTTACTAAAGGCTGAGGTGGGACAAGGCCTGTGGTGGGATGCACAGCCAGCAGCAGGAGGGTGGAACCATGGGCAATAGCAACTCTCCATAAAACCATACCTTAATTTGGGCTTGGGTTTTCCAAGGCTGAGGCCCTCTTTTTCTGCCAGGTGAAAATCCAGCCAATCCACCTGAAACTGTAGGCTATCAAAAGGGGTTTGCAATACACTTGATCCCAGGCCTTGACAGAGATGGGGATTGCAAGGTCTTTGCTTTCAAGCCAGTGTATAGAAAAATTCTCTTTTTCAGGTGGTGGTTGACATAGGAGAACTACTTTCAATGGCACCCATTATGCCATTAATTCAAGTGAGAGGTCTCTGCCAGGATATAATGGTTTTAACCTTGCTCACAGCCTTTTAAAAATCAGTCTGCCCTATGAAATTTCTGTGTTTTCCCTAGCTGCTGATGGGAAGAGTTCTCCTTTTCTATTTATTTTTTTCTTTTTTTTAAGGAACTTATGATAAGCCATAACAAAAGAACAAATCAAGTACTCAGAAAAAAGATTCCCAAATTTTATTTTTTGAGCAAATGCATTTTGTCTGTCCTTGTGCAATGCTAGACAAGTTGCTCAAATCAGACTTTCCAGATATACTCACTAATTTGGCATTTCTCATTGCCTGAATGCCTTTTTTTTTTTTTTTAGTTTGGTTTGGTTTTGGGGTTTTTGTTTGTTTGTTCTGTTTTGTTTTGTTGTTTTCCTCAAAGTAATTTAAATGGGATGTGATATCTCACATCAGTAGAAGCTGTTCAGTGAATACATTAACTTCTGTCGAAAAAAGCTAAGTACCCTAATACGTTATTTTCCTAACATTCAAGTTTTCAACCAAACATTAATTTACATAAAAAAGGTGCAAGGCAGTTTTCAGACTACTCCGGTCCATGTGCAAGTTTTAGACATCTTTGAAAATACATCAAAAAAAGTTACTGATTATCTTCATGAAGTGGGAAATTTCTGAACAGAAGCTATAAGAGCAAGATATTCTTATAATAATGCCAATAAAGTCTATTCTTTTCATTCCATTTCTTTAAAATAAGCTTCTTATTAAGCTTTTTTTAAAAAAAAAAAAATCTATTGATAAGAGATGGTTAAGCAAATAGTACATATAAGGATCAATCAGAAAGAAATGGACATTTCTGAGGAGTAGGCTTCAGTGCAGAAATAGCAACCACGACCACGATGGTTCAACAACACAGGAGATCTCCTCCAGGCATATGGATGACAGACTGTCAGCATGGCAATCAGCCTGTACTTTTATGTAAATATTACCTGTCTATCTAAAAGCACAGGAAAAAATGCCTATTTCTAAGTGAGTTACAGAACTGAGCTAGATATAGGAAACAAAAAATGGACTTAAAAGCGTGAGTTATCTAACCAAAGAAAAAACTCAAGGACGTTGCGGTGTTTGTGTTCTGAAAGATTTTAATACCAGAATTGACTGTTCTAAAGCTATGGACCTTTTCAAGAAGGAAACAGGGATACGCTTGAAAACTTAATTAGAGGGAATTATAGCTTTGGCTCTCTATGGGCCCTGCCAGTCTACATTAAAATCAAGAATTTATAAAAATACCTTAAGTAGCTACTGATTTCAAATGAAAGATGAAGTACCTTTTTATTTTCAGAATATTATACAGAAGCTAATTCCAACAAGAGAGTATTTTCCATTTATGAGATTAAAATGTAACAGTTAAATCTGCTAGTTTTCAAATTAATACAAAAAAAATCAGTTTCCTCTTGCAGTTTGGTCTCATTAGAATCCCTTAACACATCTGTAAATTAAAAAATTATTGCAATGTATTCTTATGATACACATACCTACGTAAAAATAGCAATAGAATCCTATTTTGTATACAGAGAAAGGAAATAAATTAACTCTTGTGTAATATCCCTGAAATATAAACACTATGAATAGTGCTGGAGAATAATTAGATTTGCATAAACTCTCTCCTCCAAACAGCCATACACTATGCTATTTAGGGCCGGTTTTGAAAACCATAATTAAACAGTCAGGAAAACCCTGGAAAAGTAACAGAACCATCAATGACATAAAAGTCATGGGGAGAAAACAAACAAACAAGCCCCTGGTTGCTCATTCAGGCTACTTAATGAATTCTTCTAATACCAGTCAGTTACGGACCAGGAAAGAGCCGAGTCACAAGCCCTGCTGCTTTCGAACTTTAACAACTGCATTACACTTTAAAAAAAAACCAAATCACTACTGAGGAGTTGTTCGGCTTACTGAAATACGTTTACCTCCCGCAAGGAGTCTTGTCAGCTAAATCTATAGCTAATAATTCCTTTCTGCCTGCTCATTTATCCTTACCGAAATGCAAGGAGAAATATGATTCCCGAAGCTTCTGCTAACCCCCTCTGATAGTCTCGAGAGGATTTTCAGGGGCTGGGAATTTATAGCCATGCTACAGCATGGGATCCACACGTCGTGTCTGGTTGCCACCAGGGTTGCAGGTACAGAGAGATGACGGACTCTGTTGCCCACCAGCTGGGCGGGTCAGCCAACACATCCAGGTGCTGTGACACCCCTGATTTCAGACAAAGAAACAGGCTTTATTTAAAATATGGCCAAGATCCTGCCTCTCCTTCAGATACATTCATCGATTGCCTTCGTTCCTGTCGTGCCACTCATGCAGCACAAAGCAGGTGGAAATTATTCACTCTTCCCCACTGGGGATTCCCTCAGCAAATGTAATGCCGGATTAGCCAGCTCATGAGTTGTCTTCCCTGTGGTTCCCAGGGCTGAGGAGCACGGTGTGAGCAGCCTGTGCCAAAACGTGCCCGGTGTCAGCTTACAGCTCTTGAGGGAGGCTTCCTAATTGCCATAAATTAGCTCCTATTACCTGCTTTGCAGTAGAGATTCAAGAAACTTGTTGGTTCTGATTTTGCCCTCATTTAGAGGGAGAAAAGGACATTGAGGTTCTGCCAGGTGTCCTCCAACACTCAGCCCAGTGTGCAAGGAGGGGAGTCCCTTCCTCCCCCCCATACAGCAAGTCAGAGGGAGGGGGGAAAGGGGGCACAAGACCAGGATCACAGATGCATGGCCGCATCTGCTCTGAATCATCTAGCTGCAACAGCACTGATAGATCCTGTGCCATTGCCAGTCTGAATTTAACCCGCCTTTTCTGTTCAGATGCAGGGCCGTAGGCACCCTCAGCCCACAGCCCTTGCTCAGCCCTCTTCAGCAATGTTGTGCCCCTCCAAAACGACAGGAAAATACAGCCAACAAATTTTCATACAAATATGGGGGAGAGAGGGAGAAGCAGAAATCCCTGTATGTAAATATGTACGTGGCTAAATTCTGCCCTTTGTCTCACACCCATATAACTGAGAAGAAATAAAAGGCCAATTTCAGCCTCAAGATAAACAGCCAGTGGTGGAGATATAGCTGCTATTTACACTAAGGCTGAACCTGGTGCACTGAAGCTGCATAAGTATAACCCAGCACAGTATCAGAAGCTACTTTGAAATGCCCTGCATAATTTTAAGGCAAAAATGTCTTTCTGTCTGCAAGAAATGTAGGCAATTGAGTCCATCCCTTTGGTACAGGTTTTGCTACAGCTCCTGTAAAAGCCTATGGAAAATCATTAAGTGTTTCTACACCCTTAATCAGTACAGCTCTATGAGACTAATATTTGCAGGTTCTTCCTGCTTACTCTGTACATAGATAAATCTGTTTGTTTGTTTGTTTTTCTGTACATAGATAAATCACAGGGACTATGATCTAGGAGCTCTTGTTGATTTTAAGCAGTGATTAGCACTCTGAAAAAAATGCCTTAGGTAGTGGGTTTCACTCCTCTGTTTCTGTAGTCAGACAGTCGGCTCCTTTCTTGCCCCTGTGTTTGTAGAAACCTTTCTCCATGAAGAATTTAAAAACAAAAACAAAAAACAGGAAATACCAACTAAGTGAAAGAAAATCTGGGTACTACATTGATATGATGTCCAGGGACAAAGTTTTTGTTGTGTGCTTCGCTAGCTGTTAACCAACATACCAACCCCGACCTGCAAGAAAAAACAAATAGACATACCAAAGAAGAAACAAAATTGGAGGACAGTAAGGCATCAATGATTCCTATCTTCCTATGTCCTTGTCTGTTTTCAGAAATAGAAGTCGTTAATAAAATAATAAAAATGGAGGACACATGAGAGCAGTTTCAGGTAGCTTTCTGTAGTAGAACCAACCTACTTTCCTACCTACTTCTTTCATGTGGCTTTCTGCAGTAGAAGAGAGAGACTTTCCAACCCACTTCTTCCAGCTACCGGCTATCACAGAAGTCACATTGCTGCCTCAGGCTTCAGATGGGATCCACCACCACATCTTCCACCTGTGGCAAGAAGCCCCACACCAGCAAGGCTCGGTCCTGCTGTTGCTCTTCATCCTCCCAGAAGAAGCCTGCACATCGCATCACCTCCCAAAATGCCTAACTTACACCCAATCCTCTGAATTAAAAAAAAATAAATAAATAAAAGTGGAAATTGAACACAGAAACCATCTTTTCTCAGTCCTTCTAGCTGGAGACTCCCCATGAAAAATCAGAGAAAAGTCATGGAGATCTTTTGGTTGTTCGAGTGTCAAGTGTGAACTCTTGTAGCTTAAGTAACTGAAAGAGGCTAGGGACACATTTTCAAGATGTTTATAGAAAGAAATACTTATTCTATAAGTAGTATTGGTACCTTTTACATAATCTTTTTTAGATAATTTCAAATGCATTGTACTGTGACTTTAAATAGCACAGAAATGCATATTTCTGCAATATAGAATACCAATACTTAATCCCTTTGACACAACAGACTACGTATTTGGGAAACAAATGTGAAGGCAGTAAAAAACTTCATGTTCCTACATTAACTCTTATTTGCAGGTTTCACTACAGAACTATTTAATCATTACATTTGAATGATTTAGGATTTTTTTTTTTTTGTAATACACTGCTTTAGATTAGGTTTATCAAGTGTCTAATAAAGCATTACGTTCATCTCTTTTGTCTTCTGTGTGAGGACTCTTTTATTACAGTGTAGTATCTTTTTGTTTTAATGCCGCTCTGCAGTGGATTGCCAGCTCATTAATTTTTCTGCTATAACACCCAAATCCCTTTCCTGACCAGTGTGCTGGATGATTGATTCCTTGCTCCCAGACTAATTTTTTACGTTGGACTGCATTTACCATCTGGTAGATAAATCACCCAAAACACTCAAATTCTGAGCCTGGTTCCACAGTTCCTCTTTGTTTGCTCAGCCAGCAGCGTGAATATCACTTGCAAATGTGGAGGTTGTGTTCTCTCACCTGGATAACTCTTCTGCACTACAGACAGGATTTTAACAAAGAGCACTGAGATAATGATATACCTCTTCTCTCTTTAGCAAAAACAAACAAACAAACAAAAAATAAGACAGCTGTTCTCTGCTTCTAGCGAAAATTTTTGTTTCCTACCTACCACAACCACTAGTTTTTGACAAGAAAAAGAGTATTTCTTACATCTCAGAACTGATTTTGTACATTTCAAGCACATACACCTATTTTCACAAAGGCATTCTTTGTAGGCGTAACTATCTGGACAAGCAAACAAAAGGACATCCTTTGCAGATAACTAGAGATGAAATACAATTAAACAAATTGCCTTCCCAATCCATGTTTTGCATGAGAAAAATGTTCTATAACCTTAACCTGAGCCTGTCTATTTTATTTTCACTTTTATAACCCTGAAATTATACTTCCACAAAATGATGCTCCCAATCAAGACAGGGGAAAGGAACTCTGCCTTGCAAAACTCACAGTAAGCCTCCACGAGAAATGGAGGATGAAGGAAAATCTATCCTAAAACACCAAGTTTCAGGAAGGTAACAGCTCATCTGCCACCACCACACCAGGCGTTGTGTCTTGGGGGGATCCCTTTAAGTTTTCAAAGGATGTTTTGCTGCTCCCCTCTACCCTGGAGAACCCACTTGGCACAATGCCCTGACCTCTGCCTCTCCCTGAGGGATCAGAGAAAGGCAGCACACAGAGTCAATGCTAATTAGCAAAATGTAAAGATTTAATTAGATCAATGCTTCCCTGAGTTTTAAAGCAACAAACTGCTATAAAGACAAAATTTTATCAACCTTTCTATGGAAATACCTGTTGAAAACAGTGTTTGAGATGTCTCCACCAATCACCTACTGATTTTGTATCTTGGCCTTGTGGCTTACAGACACCTTAAAGATTAAAATTTACATTTTCAAAAGCATTCCCTCATTTTGTATGCCTAGTCTATTTTTGGCATTTTCTGCATATGCACTGACACCTTGAGCTAGCCCAGATCTCAAACTTTTATGCAGCATTCGTGAAGATTCTTGTTTGTACTAAAATTTTGGAGGAAATTCAGCAACTTCTGCAAATGATGCTTATCTAATCACTCATTCTTTGTAGTTACGTGTGAAACCATATGTGAACCAGTCTCTGAATAGGAGAGCAAGTCAAACTCCTGTAATGTTCAACAAACACTTCTCTATGCTTCAGGTTTAAGCAACGAAGCACTTCCTCACCCACTGCTGAAGTGTGTTTATATGAGGTTTTCTATAGTCATATGCAAGTAGACGTGACAGCACGATTTCATTGTGGGCTGGGTGCTCCTTCTTGCATCATCAGATGCCATGTCACAGGAGTTACTACGGTTAAACACATCTGAAGCAGGTGTGTTGGCCTGCAGTATGTGAACACTGCAAGCTGCTGGAACTGGGCCACAATGTGTCCGTCTGGGAAATAAGCAGGGTTGGGTCTGAGGTGAAGCAGTTGGAGCTCCTAATGTTAAGCGTTTCTTGCTCATCTCAAACACACTACAACACTCAAGGGCAGATTAACCGGAGTTTGCCTGGTTTCTGGCTCACCCAGCTGCCTCCATCTGCTCTCACACTGGTCCCATGTGGGCAGTGTGAGGCAGAGGAGACCTCCCAGGGTCTTGCCTTGAGGAACCCAGCTGTCACCGGCCAGCAGGCCAGGTAGCTGAAACGGGGCTGCCCACCAAGGCTTTGCCTCCAGATCAGACTTGAGAAGAGCTGCTCCACATCCTGGCCACCTATTTGCTTGCTTGCCAAGCTCATTGCTCCTCTTCCTCAGCTGTGCCCGGCAGGACGCTCTATGAGGCTTGGAAAACACACAGCCTGTTCATGCCCTTTGAAGATCTAGAGGTGCATATAGCAGGGTCCCAGCCTGGTAGAAGCTGGCACAGGGAGGATGTGTTAGCTACAGAGAGGAAAAAAATTCCCTTCAGAAAACTTACTGACAGTTCTGTCTTGTTCTTGATTTTCTCCTCTTTCATTTTCACATGTTTTCCTGCTGGTCTTAATTAACACTATTTTTGAAGCGTGGATGAGGATCCTGCCAGCTTGAACACCGTTATATAATGTGACTGTTTCGAGACTGTAATTGCAACTGAATTTATTTTTATAATACTAAGTCAAAAAAGAGGCATTACAAGGATTTAATTTTATTTTGAACCAGATCCTTTAAACACTGTTGCTGTAACACATAATCTATTACCAGAACAGACTCGTCTTTTCAGCCCTTAGAAATTGTCTACTATAATTAGAATTTAAATTATCCTAAAATAAATCCTGATTTGCTAGTTAAACACCGCCTCCTCACAAAAACACACTGTGACCAGTAAGGCTTTTTTACAGCAACTCAAAAAAATTGAACATTGATATCAGTGTACCACTAACTTGCTATCCAGAACAGAGAAATGCACCTCTGCAAAATTTAGGCAAATGCCTGTTCGGTCTCCCAGCCCCTACCCAGCTGGCATCTGGGGACTTGACAGGGCCAGCAAGAAGAGAACCCCTCTGATCACCTGGCCAGGGGCTCCAAGAGTCTCACTGGAGTCTTGCTCCCAACTTCACACAAGACAAATATTCCCTCGTAAGAATCTCGAAGGGAATAAACAGACCTGACATTCTTTCTTTAAAATAAACAAACAAACAAACAAACAATTTGAAGAACATATGACCAATGAAGCCCAAACATTTAAATAACTAATGGTGCTACTAGATATCTCCCTAATAATGCAAGAGGAAATAATTCTGCCCTTAAAGCCCCATGAAGCCAGCTGTGAAGGAAATTGGAACTAAAGATATGTTGTAGCTGTTCATCAAAACAAAGGAGCAGATATGAGGTTCTCCAGGAAACTTTAATTTCATCAGATGGCAATTTTGATTGCTGAACTTACTCCTAGCCAGATTTTGTCTCTACCTTCCTATCCTTTTCTGGAAGAAAAGTATTACAAAAAGAAGAACCATTTCGTCAAGAAATGGTTTCGTATAATAAAATTTACTGTGGATTTATTTAGTGCAACATGCTCTTCTCTACACACTTAGGAGCTCCACAGAATACAACTCCACTTTCTCACACCCTTCCTCTTTTCCTTCCTGTATTTCTCTGGATTTCTGAATTGTTAGAATTTCAAGATGACACAAGAATAAACTGCAGCATTTAGATTAGAGAGAATTACTGAGTTTATAGCAGATTATTTAATTATAGTTTTCTTATTTCTTGAGCTATTCTTGTGATAGAAAGATATACATATAGAGAGAGAGAGAATAATTTACATAGAACTTTCTCGGTCTTCAGCTCTACTGGATACTGTTGAATGCTTATGACAAGACAGGATTTTATCTCAAAAATACCAACACATCCTCAAACTCCACTTTTGTTCTATAGCATCTGTAGGGACTTACCAGGAAGGATAAGTAGTCACCTAGAATCAGAAAAATTGATCTTTTTTCAACATCCCTGGTGCTCAACATTTTTTCTTCCCTAGAAGCTACAGCTATAGTTATTCTGGAAACTACTGCTTCTACCCTCTCTATGGACATATGTCAACATCTGGCTACAGGCTGGAAAAGTCACAAGCACTTTCAGTTTACTGATCAGTGGTGGAATGTGACCATCTCTTTATAGGAAAAAGGTAAATCTAGCCTCTTGTCAGTATCTGTTAGATTGTCTGCCTTCCTACTTCTTTCCTTAAAGACTTCGACCACAGCTTTTTCTTTTTCTTTTTTTCTTTTTTCTTTTTTTTTTTTTTTTTCCACATCCAAGTATTAACTCTTTACTTTATCCACCCTACTGTCAATTTTAGAAGAACACCGTCAGGCCATAAGTACAAAACACTTATCTTCACATCAACAGCAATAAATGGGTCTTAATGAAGAAACTTCTTGCTTTCCCTGTAACAGGAGTTATGAGAGAGGTCTCAGTACAAAAGGAAGGTTCTCTTGGCAATATTTGCCATGACAAAGGTAGCTCCTGTTTTCCCTTTTTCAAGAAACGGTAAAGAAATTGGAACCTATCCAGTCCCTTCAGTCAAGCCTCAATTGCTCCATCAGGCCATCAGTTCCTACTAGTGCAAATGATGGAGTGACACCTGTTATGAGATGATTTTCTGCCATTCTGACACTTTCAATTCCACATTAATTACCTTTCAACTCTTTAATCAGCATACGAATCTGCATTACAAGGACATTTCATGGCTAAATAATTACACTAAGGGGAAACAGATATGTGCATGTTACCGTATGAGTTTTAATTTCTCTTTTTAATCATTGTTTTTACTTTTTACTTAAGACTGATTTATATTCATGCCTTATGATAGTTTCTCAAAGTGATATGTAACCTGACTGAGTCTAGATCATTTATTTCAGAAGTTCAGTTGGCACAAACACATATCACAGTTTACTTGGCTAGACTGTTATAATTCATCTGTAGGAACATAAGTCACAGTAGCTTAGAAAAAATAACCAATTACTCAAGTTGCATATACCATTTTAGATCAAGTTTAGCTATGCAAACAAACAAACAAGACATATTTCTTAAAACTGTTAGGCTAATTTACCTGAACCTGTCCTCCCAAACTGCTTTTACATTCTTGCCAACCTGGCGTCGTACCATTAACACAAATTCTTTTGGCCTTGTATACCTTAGAATGACACACCAAAACAAACATGGATAAAAGCCAGTCCTGAGGCCACATCTGATTCTGGCTGAGCTCAGGCACAAATCTGAGGCCAAGTTCCCATGACTATCAGTGCCTGAGGTTTACAGCCACCCACATCCATCTTCACGCGTGCCCGGTGGGTGGGGAACAGGCAGGGCCAAGGCAGCTTCATGCCCTTGTCCAGCTCTTCCCTTGCACCATGGGGACAGGAAATGGACTCAAGCTTCATACAGCACAAAAGCCCAGGCTCAGAAAGAGCATATGCAAAACTCATTTTGGCCAACCCACTCAAGTCTTCACCTCACAGAGTAGAGGTATCAATGTGAGTCGCTTTAGACTCTGCCTTATCCTAAGGAAAAAAGTGAAGCTTTCAACTGCAACACCTCATACATAATAGGCAACGCACCAGAAAATAGTGACATTTTATCCTGGTTTGAACTCTAAGACTGTAATTAGCCGATAATGGTAGATAGCATTTTTGAAAGTGTGCCTTCTCCTCAGTGCTGACATATCTTAGAAGCTTCTAGGACAGAAACCCTTGCACAGGTGATGGAATAGTCATCTCCCTAGGAAACTGCTTAGGCACTTAGAAGTTGTGCCCCAAATGTTGTGCTTCTAACCTTACTGGCTTCTTGTTCATTTAGTTTTTGGCAGATACTTTTTAAAATTCTCGGTGTCTCTATCTGTGACTGCCAAACCCTTTTGCAAGGAAGCAGAAGTAGCAAAGGCAAGGGCCATGTTCGAGCAGAAATTGTTTCTACCAAGGCAAGATATTCCAAGTATTACACTACTTTGGTTTGAGGTCTGTGACCTCCATTTTTGTCATTTCCTATAACCCCCACAGGGAACAAGAAACAAGGGACTAGAGAGCACCACCAGCTCTCCACACACAAACTGCAGATGACATATTCTTCATTGCTGGTCCTTAATTAAAGCAGGTGTATGAATATGTTATAGACACCACATCAAAGTAGTACACAGACAAACCTTGAACAAATTTCATTTTTTTTTTCTTGAAATGTCTATGCTGTGCCTCTTCTTCTGCTAACATAGAAATAGTAAGCTTGGAGATTCCAGCTACGGGGTCTGGAGATCAGACTTGATATCATCTAACAAAGTAATGGAAGTAGAGTCCCTAGTTGCACAGCCTCTGCTGCACATCAAGGAACAACAATAACAGCAAGAGACACTGAAGACAAAGACTTGCAAATTCTGAATGAGCACAGGTTCATCAATGGTGGGAAGTAGACAAGAAGCAAGGGCTAGACAAAAAGAGGTATTCTGTTCGATATTACCACATGCATCTCTAGTAACAGTGACAGGAGCCATACTTTAAATGCGCTGTTCCCTCTTTGAGGGCGTGCAGAAATCAACAACTAGTGTGATTTTTTCTCTTCTGTTGTTATACTGTTCAGGATTATGATCATGTTCCTGGATGTTCCTGCCTTATCTGCATTGAAATCTGCCGTCTCCTGTTGCTGTTCTCCTTTCTCTAAAGCTATGTTCACACATGAACACAAACATGCGTTGAAAATAAGAACATACAACATGGCTAATTCTTGCCATCCTTTGTGATTTGCTCCCTTTCTCAGCTTTGTATCTTTTCTCATGGTGTTTCCTTACTCCCTTCTTCTCAGGTACCAGTCAACACCTCCCACTTCCACCCCTTCTCAAAACCCCCTTTTTGTTGCCCAGCCTTAGGATGATTCAATTCCACTGCTGATTTCTACCCCTCCTTTCTCATCCTACTGTATTTTAAAATATAAAAACACTCAAGTTTTGCTGGTGCTTGCCGTACTTCTGTTGGCTCAACATATTCGCTGCTCCACCTCTCTTTTTTCTACTATTTTCACATTCTCTGTCTAATTTACTTTATGAATTATTTCAGGGCAGAAGCCATTTCTCTAAAGCATATTGAAAGTTAAGGTAATGTATGTATGGTAAAGGATGGCTCCTCTATAGCTTTCTCTGCTGTCCTGTCTAAAAATTTACAAGCTTATTTGACAGCTTATATTTCTATGCTCAATAAACAGCACATCATATTCTCAGCCATCATATTCACAGAATGGATACTTTCCTTTGTCTACCTATTCCCTTTCCTCTCCCTAATTAGCAATTTCTATCTGCTTCCATCTTTGAGCTATTTCAGTGTTGTGGTTGTGCAAAAGAAAGGCATTCATGCTCCTCAGAAGAGGAATTCTGTGAAAGAGTAAGTGTCCTTAATTTTTCCTTGACCTCATTCAGTTCTCAATAAGCTAAGATAAAATTAAGATAAAATTATCTTCACCCACTTTGCTCAAAGAGACTTTAAGAAACCGGGGGCAGCATATAGCCCATGAGACTCCTAGGAGGCGTGTGAAATCATCCCAAACAAGCATACATGATCACATGAAGGAAGAACAAGCTGAAATGCTTGCCAACAGAAACATATCACTGCTAATCAACACTGGGTGCCCAGATCCAAGCCAATGCACTGAAAAAAAAAACCCTGTCAAGCCTGCATACCCCTCACTGAAATTCTCTGCATTTGGGCAGTTATAGTAAATTGCAGCCTCTGTGGCTGCCACACGATCGGAGGATGTCTCACGCGGGAGATTCAGCCAGACTAAAACTCAATATTCCCATGTGCAGCGTGGGAATTCCCCTGTGCAGCTCATGAACTAACCACCTTTTGAACTTACCTTCACACTTGGGATGCTTTAACATCCTCCTGCAGTTCTCAGGAGTTCTTTATTAAGGACAAGGCTGGCTCATAACCTGAGCGGGGGAGCAAGTATCACAGTATCACTCCATCCTACTTACAGACAGTCAGCGAGTAGCAGAAGTACTACAGAAGATGACTACAGGTAAAGCTGGGAATAAGGTAACACCTCTAAAACATAAACCCTAAAATTTGTTGTCTATTCTCTTTTCCAGAAAAAGAAATACCAACTTCTGTTTTTTTACTGTATTCTAGGTAAAACTGAGCTATTTCAGTTTTCCTAGCTTAGCAAAGTAGGGATCGACAGACAAACAAATGCATAGAAGTCCACATCATCAATTAACTTCAACTACGTCTTTATTCTCTGCTTCCTGCTCTAATCACTCAATTATATGATCTTCCCTTGGCCAGTGATGATGCAATTATACAATAATTCAACAAAAGACTAAACTACACTGCCTGTGCAGAAGGGGAAGAATCGAGGCTGAAAAAGCTGTCTTGATTTTCATAACATTTGCCTGTGTTGTCCACCTCGTGATGTTCTTTTGTTACAGCAAACTCTTTCTTTATCAGTATACTCTGGAGGAATTAAGGAGAGGAGTTTGGTATTTCCTAAAAATTTAACAATAAATAAGGATAGATACATAATCGAGTGATGATAAAATGTTACAGCCTCAGGGGTCATCCCAAAAAGTTTAAGAAACTGTTCCAGGGCAGTCGGCCAACCTGATACAAACATTAAAACAACTAAATAATGGGCAAGGTATGAATTGTGCTTCTCTAGATATGGACACTAATTTAGAGAGTCCAAATTTTTGAAGAAAAGGTAGTGATGGAGTTCTTAAGGATAACTTTCTGCATAAATAGCAAGCTGTGTGACAGCACTCCACTGAGAAAGGTGCTAATGTCAACGTCTGGCCCCACGTGTAAATACAGGAAAGTCATCTTTTGCGGGGAGTAACTTATCCAGTAAAAGTTAATGAGGCCATACAGAGGCAAGTGAGGGGAAAATCTGTCCCAGATATTATGTGTTGATATTAGTCCCTTTAAAATTAATGTTGAGAACTGAAACACTGTGGTTGTACATGAGGCAGTTACCACACGGCAGAATCTGACTGCTGCATTTTTAAATGCAATTTTTCTTCCCCATTTTTATAGTTACGCTAAAACCAGTGCCTGCCGTACATACACATACAGCACGTACACTTGCTTCTGTCTTTTTTCACTTGACTGTGCCATTCTGAATGTATTTGATACAGCACACGGTTTTCCAGTCCCAGGTTGGAAAGCCCTCTTTCTGTAATGGTTTCTAAATATCGGCATCCGTGCGTTCCACATTGTCTTAGAAACTTCCTCGTATATTTCATCAGCCTTCCATGTTTAATCTCCCTGATTTATGCACATGCCCTGCTCTAATGACCCACATGTCTCTGATGGGTAAGCCTCTAATGCCAGTGGCATGTTAATCTATTAAACTCTCTTTAAAAAATAATAATAAAAAGTGGTATTTGTACAAACAATAAAAAAGTCAGACAAAACAGCAGCACCGTGGTATCACACACTAATACAGTGGGTGACAAACCTGGGTAAATTAAGAACAAATAAGCTTATGGAGAGTGGCCAGCACTGCGATTTTTGCTATTGCAAAACCATCTTGCGATGATGTGCGCTGCTCTGCAAATATTATATTAGTAGTAGTATGATATTATCCCTATTATAAAATGTAACCGGGGTAGGGGGAAGGTCCCTCTGCTGCTCCCCCTTTCTCCGAGAGCTGCCGGGCACTTTCAGAGCCCCTCCCGGCCGGCTCCGGGAGCCTCTCCGAGCGGCGGCTGCCTCCGCACCCAGCTTCAGACAATGGGAGCGGGGCTAGGAGCGGGGACCGGGGATGTTCATCACCTTGGAGAAGGCACGGCTGAAGAGCTGCCTGCCCCGCCGCCCTCCCGCCGGGTGCACAGCCCATTGTTTTATAAAGAGCGGCGGGGAGGCGAGCACCGGGATTTTAATTTCTTTTTTTATTTTTTTTTTTCGGGGAAAAACGGATTCGCCTTGCCGGTTTGTAGGAGGAAAACGGGTGTTTGCAACAAAACGTAAACTTTACAGTGTACGCCTTGACTTCGGCCGACTTTACAAAGCCCGTATCCCTGAAGATGCGCTGCCGCCGCGCCAGCCACGCTCCGCTACACCAAGCCCAGCCTCAAACACCCCCCCCCACCCCCCAAAAAAAAAACACCCCCCTACCGCTGGGGGGGGGACCCCAAGCGGGGCACCCCCCGGGTTTTCCCGTGTCTGAGCCTCGCCCAACACGAAGGGCAGGGCAGGATGGGTGCCCCCACCAGCCGTGTGCACGGGGATGGGGTCGCCGCTCCCCGGGCTGCCTCCCGCCGGTCCCCCCCCGCCTCCACCCGCGGAGATGAGGCCGGGGGAAGGCTTTGTGTGCCCCACTCCCCACGTCCCCGCGTGGGCTTTACCTGAGCAGTTGATGCCTTTCCCCTTGCCGCCGCCCTGGCACTCGGCGGCGGGCAGGGGGTGGGATGCGCGGCCGGCGGGCAGCGCCGAGAGGGCGAGCAGCAGCAGGGCCGAGGTGTAGCACAGCGCCAGGGGGGGTCCCCCTCTCCCTCTCCCCGGGGGTCCCCCTCGCGGCGGGGGTCGCGGCCGGGCGGCGGCCGGGCTGCTCGCCACCATGGCGAGGGGCGGCCGGGGAGCAGCGGGATGGCGGCGGCAGGCCCGCAGCATCAAGCGGAGCCCGCGGCGCCGCCCGGGCGGCTCCGTCCTTTCTCCGCCGGCCCCCGGCACCCCTTCAGCATCCCCGCCGAAGCGGCCGCACGGAGCCGCCGCCGCCGGCTCCCCCCCAGCTCCCCGCCGCCGCCGGCAGCCGGCAGGGCTGGCCCGGGAGGGGCGCAGGGAGCAGGGAGCTCCCCCCTCCCCGCTGCTGCTGCCTCCTCCTCCTCTTCCTCCTCTTCCTCCTCCTCCTCCTCCTCCTCCTCCGCCTCCGCGCCGTGCCCCGGCCGCGCTCCTTTGTGCTGCTCCTCCGGCTGCAACAAAGGGAACGGAGCCCTGCCGGCTGCTGCCGCCGCCGCGGAGAGGGAGGAGGAGGAGGAGGAGGGGGAGGAAGGAGCACACGTGACGGCAGCCCCCTCCCCCGGCACCCGCCGGCGGCTCCGTGCCCCCCGATGGGCCGCGGGGCGAGGGGGAAGGCGACCGCACCGCCGCTGCTCCCGGGGGAGCCGTAGGGGCTTGGGCCGGGTTTTGGGCGTGTGGGAGCTCAGCACGCCCGGGGAGCGTTTGCACAAACGCGGGTGCATCCGAGGAAATGAGCTCGTCGGCAGGGCAGGGGCTTTGGCGAGCCAGCGCTTTTGTCGGCCGGGAGCTTTCCAGCCACCCACCCGCAGCCCCCTCCGAGGGCCAGCAGGGATCCCGAGCACAGCCCCTCGGCATCCTGCTGTGGGCCGAAAGTTTTGTCTGGTCTGGCTTCGCTGTCATCAGTTTTACACAGGGAAAGCCCAGGAGGTAGCTGGACCGTCAACGAGATTTGCTTTCCCGTTGTCACTTCCATTTTGTGCAAGTTTTTCCATCCAGAGTGCAAACCGCACACTTTTCGGGAACAAGGGCTGCCCTGGTCCTCAGCCCGTGCCACCTTCCTGCCCTAAGGTACAGCTCCTGCGTGATGAGACGTGAGAGCAGTCTGGTAACAGGAGCAGTCAGGAATAAGGCCATAAATCCAGCAGCAAGCTTTGGGTAGGCAGAGGGGTCAGGCATGGTTGTTGTCCTTTCAAATACAGTGATGGAGAGGCAAGCCCCTTATTGCCAAGACTGAAAGAGCACTTTCCTTCCAGCTGGTGGAGTTCAGTACGGGCTGCCTCTAGCATGTAAATGTTTCTCAGTAATTACTTGCTCTTTTTGTGAGCTGTGCTGCCAGATGTCAGAAGACTTCTGCTCCTCGGCAAGGTAAGGTGCATTCACTTGCATGGAGCCTTGCTCTGCTCCCCCTCGGCTGCCTGGGTGCACTGGTGAGGTTATATAAAGCTTGCTCAGATCCACATTGCATCTGGTCTGCTGGGCAGGTAAACCATTTGGATCATCAGGCTGTGGGGCTGGCACTGGTCTTGTGTTGTGAAGCTAGTGCTTTGCTATGGCTGGAGCAAATGCCCCAAATAACCCTTACCATAGACACAACTGGATGCATTACACACGATATTTTACTTCTTGCTGGAGAGCTGCACCAAAACTGCCCCCAGGAGTTAGAAAGCTCCTTCTAGTGCCCAGCCTGAATACATTCAAGACCAGTTCATAACCACATGTCCTTGTGCCATACAGTGCTGCAGAAAGGCATTTCTCTGTCCCTTGCCTTGTACCTGTAACGGGTGTATGGGCAGCAACCACAGCCACTCTCAACTTGCCAAGCCTACCAGCAAGCTCTTTAGTCTCCCCCTGTAACTCAGACAGCTCGATACAGCTTGAATTCAACTTTCTTCCCCACAGCTGACATGAAACATGTAACATCTTTTCACAAAGTATTGCCAGTCTTTGCAGCGGATGAAGTCTCTCCCCAGATGACCATTTTTCATACAGGCAATTTGCTTTTTATATGACCAGATCACACTGATGGTTTGGGGTCACACTGTGAATGACTAATACAGGCAACTCCTTCTCTTTGTCTGTCATTTACAGTCTATAATAAAAATGCTTTTTATAAATGTCTAAGTGCATGACCTTATCTTTTCCATTATTGAATTTCGTCTCATTTCTGTTATTCCAGTTCTCAAGATTATGTAGTCATCTCTGTAAGATGTTCTGAACCTCCTTTGTATTGACAGTCCTGCCCAGCTCTTTGTGACCAGAGCGCACCAGCTTCCACGTGGATGAAAATACATGCACATGTAAACTATGGGTCCCAGAGCAAACTTTAAGAAACAGCAGGAATAACTTTTCCCACTTTACATGTTCCCTTCCAGGGCAGTCATTTGCAGCGAGTTCCCAACTGAATTTGCAGCGTCGTTTCAGTTCCCTAGCTCTTTCAGCTTAACTAGGCAATCCCTATGTGGCATCACATGAAAGCTTTTAGCAAGTCCAGATAGATTGTAAGTAAATCTAATGGGGTTTGGGATTGCTTTTATTTTTTTTTATTTTTTTCCTGGCTCCTGGAATAAAAGACATGCTTTTTTTTTTTTTTTTTTTAGGCTAGAAAAGCCATGTCTGAGTGTCTGAGTTGTGCTATTTGTCTGGAGGCACCTCTAGCTAGTCTTAAGTGAGTGATACAGTCATGTTTGATTGGCAAATTCACACTGTGCCAGCTGGGTACTCATCCTGTTCTCTGATATATATTAAAAAAAAAAAAAAAAGAAGGGTAAAAAAAAAAAAAAAAAGAAACACTTTCCTGCCAGCCAAAGAAGCAAAAGAACTCTAAAAGAGTTTGAACAAGCTGCTCCTGCAATACAAATTGTTACAGGCTGAGGCAATGCCACACTGAAGAAATGACAGATCTGATATCTATCTCTTTGCGATCATGCTAAATCCTGTCACATTTGGTACCTTCCATCTTTGGCAAGTGAATATGACTTTATTGCAATTATACAGTAATTTCACTTCTGCTCACCTCCAACTGTGAAAGTAGGAAGCTCCACAGATTGTCTAAAATTGTCATCCTCTGCAAGCTCTTGAACACAAACAGCAGTTTTTCAGCCTGCTGCTGGTGCACATACCATTTCTGCTCTCCCTTATTTTTCTCCAGTAATTGTAAGAAGGAAGATGCGCAACCAAAGGGAACCAGGGAATATGCAAGAGCAGGGAGAAGCTGCCAGACTGGCAAGGGAGATTTCATTTGCCAGAGATCTGGAAAAAATATATATATATATATGTATTTGTGAAAGCACTGTTTTATTTCATCTTAGATTACAAAATGGAGAACAGAGATCTCTAATTTAGTGAAATCATTAAACGGTTGTCTGGAGCCCCATGTACCTGTATGCATGAGGCGTTAGGATCATGCCCTTGCCATTATATATATCTTTTTTTTTTTTTTTTTTCCTAGAGAATTGTACTTGTAAATCTCAACTTTCATTCTTAACAAAAATAAATAAATTCCAATTCCTGTGCTTGTGAAGAAGACATCAAAAATGTTAGCAGAGTGCAAACTGGAACAGTGTTCACAGACTCACAGCACTGGTGAGGCTGGCAGAGCCCTCTGGAGGCCACCTGGTCCCACCCCTGCTCCAACAGGGACACCCAGAGCAGGCTGCCTAGGGCCAGGTCCTGGGCAGGCTTCTGGAGATCTCCAAGGAGGAGACCCCACAGCCTCTCTGGGCAGCCTGTGCCAGTGCTCAGTCACCAACACTGTGAAAAAGTGTCTCCTGATGTTCAGAGGGCACCTCCTGTGTTTTGGTTTGTGTTCCTTGCCTCCGGTCCTGAACCAAAGACCTTGCTGTCTAACCAAATCTAGAGTCAGCCTCAACAAAAGCCTCAGGATCTCTCCTACAAACTATTTAATTTTTGTTCTTTTCATCAAAAATACTCTGTTTGTCCAACAGTTGAACTCATTTCTCTGTCCCCATTTTTTTCTGCTTCTCCTCACTGCCCCAAATCTCATCTGACACCCACCGAAATCTGCCACCTTCATCATTTACAACTTGAAAAATACAAATAAGGATCTTCAGAATATGATCCTGCTGCATTTTGTTAATATAAAATGAGTGCACAATCAAAACAGTCAGTAAAGGACCAGGTGGTAACGGTTATGTCATTTAGTTCCATATGTAGTTAATTAGCTATTAAATTTCGTATTTAATTGATTCACATTAAAATTATTTTTCAGCACCACAGAATTTCTTCTGTGTTATTCCTACACACTTCAGCTCCCCAGTGCGTGGCCCAGGATTTAGGGCACGTCCAACTCTCGATGCAGAAGCTTGATGAAGCGATTCAACACCTCACAAAGCCACCCCCATAAACTGATCACGGCTCTGGGACAAGCAACACTGGCAGTGGGACAGCAGCCATTTTGTGGCTTCCCCAGCACCCTAATGTCCTTTCCCAACTCTCAAAGCTGCCCCAATGACTCACCAATTTTGGAGGCAGCAACATCTCCAGGGCAGTTTTTCAAACGTTTACCTACATCTTTCTTTCCTAATTTTCTGCTTTTCACTTTTTCCATTCACTATGGTGCCGGATCTGTTTCTCTTCTTGCAGTTGTTTTGCCTTTCCTTTTCCAGAATATCTTTCTTCAGCTGAAGGACTTGACCAAAAACCCATTTGGCTCAACAAGATGATTTTTAAGAACCAGGATAGAGATACATTTATTCTTATATCTTAACAATCTTAGCTCATCTCTCCATTAATATAATAAATCCTTGTCCCCACGCTAGCCTGCTGGACCATACATGTTCTTGGATTTGGTGTCACAACATCTACAGGAATCAAGAAATATCACTGAGCCCATTTTGGAGCTGAGAAAATTGAGGCATGAAGTGATTGCTGTTCTTTTAGGGGTGATGTGCTTTTTTTGTTTGTTTGTTTGTTTGTTTGTTGTTTTATTTTGTTTCAGTGATAGCCATGGGTCACAAATGGTTCTGTAGCCATTTCAGAGCAAAATACTTCTCTCTTAAAACCCAGTTTCAAATGCATGTTTCTTCCTTGTTATTCAATTCTGCTTCCTCCCAGCACTAAAACCTGTCTTGGCTTTTATTCTGAGTGGTGGCAGGAACAGTGGTAGAATCTGCATAAAAATTTCATGGCACAAATACGCTTACCTGTTAGGTGTGCCCATCTTGCATTGCCATTGCATATGCATTCTTGGATCTTACTAATCTATTCCAAACATTTTTTTTCCTTCTTTGGTTTCTATAATAAAGTATGACCTGTCATTTAGTGACTTTGCATATTCAGGTCTTTTAATCTTTCCTCCTTAATCAATTCTTCAGCACATTAATCATTTTGTTACCATTTTCTCAGTTTCTTCTCATTTGTTGACATCGTTCTCTTACTAAGAAATACTGCCAGCCTCTAACGGCTGATCAGTAAAAAGGATTTCCAGATGTCGATAAATGTTTTTGTCTCTTATTAATTGAACTGTTTCAATTCTTTGTTAATGTGGACACCAGTGAATCATATCTAGACTGCAGCTAGTTCACAACATAGTAACCTATGTGCTCCAAGGGATACCAGGAAGGTCACACGTTATTCAATTCTGCAGTTCTTTCACTATCTCCATAAAGTAAAGCAGATTTGAAATTCTTCTTTTAGCTTTTGGCATCCTGAAAGGCAAAAATATAATATATTTCACCGAACCTGAGCTGTACTGCCCCAAAAGATTTCTGTCTTCTGAATCAGATGGGTATTTAGTTTAAGTATAATCTTCAGTTAATGACTACTAGGGATCTTGCCAATTATGCCCCTTGCTTTGAGAATACCCTTCACGTTGCTATCTGCAATTCTTAATCAAAACATAAAAGCAGATTAAAGAATGACATGCTTTATGCTGCATTTAATTGTCCCCAATGACTGGTTTTAGTAGTACATTATATAGTAAAATATTCTCAAACATTTTTGTCAAGGGGCTCTGTAATTTCAATTTTATTTTGTTTTAATTTTTGTTACAGAAGCACACAAGTGAATGCAGCATACTACTTGTCAGCCCACTAAAGACATACAGAAAGGGAATATTACCTCCCTGTGCTGTGACAGTGTGTAATTCAGAATTGCATAAGCTTTTCTTTATTGCTATATTGCATTGCATTTCCCAGCCTAATTTTCTCTGGCCTTCTGCTCTTCTTGCACTCTAGTTTTGCGTAACTTTTTAAAGTTTATTAACTATTTCCGTGATGCTGCAAGTTGATTTCTATCATTATACAGCTAGCTAGCCTTCTCAAGCATAGCCAGATGCGTTTGTGTCAATGGCTATATTTCTTATGCTTGTATTATCACCAAACTGTCCAACCTTCATTTTCCTAGCTATTTTAATGATGTTTTACACAAAAGAGGCAGATTACATTTTTCTTGCTCCACATTATACGTAATGCTTATAAGCACAAAAAGCAATTACATTATCTTTATGTTAATATGAAACTATACACTTAGAAAAAAAAGAAACTGTCAAGGACAATGAGAAACAGAAAAGTTGTGTATTTTTTTAACATGCCCAGTGATTGCAGCATATAAAATAAGAATTAGGCAAGTTGCCAACTCTAACTTAATGCATTCTCAGGTTAATGAGAGATTAGGGTCTGGAATAATGACATTCTTAAATGATAACATACTCTTATCTTGGTTCTCCACAAAAATTCAGAAAGAATTTCCAAATCTCGTGGAAGGCCAGTGTGTGTCCATTAACATAGTAATATGCTTTTTCCAGTGGAGCACATCACTAAGTATTTGCAAGCCATGACTTTGGAGGTTTATTGGATGGTTTATGGAGGTTTATTGGATTTCCAGAACCTCGTGAAATCTCCTTTGGTGGATAATAAAGGCAAATGAATAAATTTCCATAGGAACTTGTCTAATATTATTACATTTGTATCCAGAAATATGAGACTATTAGGGACGTAAGCTGGCCAGAGCATTGTTTCTCCTGCTCCATGCGTTTCTTTCTGTCTGCTGGAAGTTTTCAAGATAAGAACAAGGCCTGTGGTGGGAACCATCGCGCCATCTGACGAGAGGCAGCTGATGCACCTTGGTGAGGGCACACCTGGAAATATGGCGCTTTTGGCAGATGCCTAATAGAGGTGTTGTAGTGAATTAGGAAGATTTAACAATGGCTTGCCTGTTCAAAAAAAAATAAAAATAAAAGCTAGCTGAACGAAGCATTTCCTACCATTCGGTTATGCAACAGTAATAGCGGTCTGAATCCAGCTTCAATCTTTTTGACAAAGTGATTTAATAAGTAGTCCCTTAATATCAATGGTGAAATTTCTACTTGGCAAGATAGGAGATGAATATAGCTTTTTGCAGGTAGCACCGATCTCTTGATTTGCTGCAATCACATGATTTGATTGCATGTAACCATGCCTCCTGCCCCAGTTCCCCCTCGAGAAATTTTACTTCTTTTCCGCTAGAAAGATATATTGCCCAAATTTCCTCAAAGACCACCTGCTTCTGACAGATTAAAAGTACTTTCTGTTTGAGATCCTTTTGCAGGATATTCCCTGGGCAGCAGAGCTGGGGTTTGGTGGTGGGGCTCTGCAAACCAGGCTTCCCTGGCCACCAGCAGGCTGCAGGGTTCTTCTCCTCCTTCTGCCTGCTCTGCCACCCTGTGTGGGCACAGGCTTTGAGTCTTGGAGGTCCCTGTTGCCTCCTAACATTTCACAATATCTCAAACACTTGCCTGGAGTAGGGGGGCCCACCTTCTCCTTTTCAGAGGGACATGGCTGGTGGAAACACATTAAACCTGCAGCATTTGCGTATGCTCGTGAAGCAGGACCCTCTATATTTAATGGTCGGGGTTCCTTTGTAGATAATACAGGCAGCGGTAGGACGCAGATTCAGTAGGTTTTGGAGGATAGTATCAATTACAGGCAATTTTCCCATTTGGAACTTTCCCCTGTATCACAAATGCTTCTAAAGTTGCAAGGTTCAAAGTACTTCTCCCTGCCCTGGGATATGGGTTTTGTGTTGGGAAGTGGCACTAATTGCTTTTAAGTGGAGAACAGGCTAAATTGGCTGATACATATCAATCAATATAAAAGCACTGACTAAAACTGTTAAGTGAGATGCACTGCATCTCACATAGAGGGAAATGCAGATACTATATGATTATTGTGCAGTCCTAAAAGATGCAATTAAATGTTATTTTAATTGTATTATTTCTCCTGTCCCTGAGAGACCTGACTTTGTGGATACCGACATAAGTCATAGTTAAATTTCAGAGTATCATTAATCCCTTTGTTCTTCATCAGGTCATGCATCCTATTGATGCTTGTGAGCATGAAACGGGTATTTCTTCACAAGACCCTGAACTTGCTATGCTCCTTGCTTTTACAAAGGGAGAAATGGATTTGCATCAGAGTCTCAAAAACTGCAGATTGTGCTAAAACCACATATTCTACCAAAGCGCTTTCTATGCCTAGCTAGTAGCATAATATGTAGTGAACTTATTGTTGACACAGCTCTGGATATTTATATTCCTTCTGGAATAGCACAACATGATTTTGAATGTCATGTGGAGATTGACAATGGGATTGCTACTGAAGGAAAGAGAACTTGTTCTGGACTGTGTTCTGAATTTCAATTCTGCACAAAATGAACTTTCATGTGAAGACTGAGGGAAAGCAAGAAAATCATTGCTTTTATTAAGTTAAATGTTATGGAGCATTTTTAATCTCTCATTGATTAGTGACCAGTATCATTGAGATAACTAATTTTTAAAAGAACATTTGTATGAATCTGCAGGAATGATGATAAGATGTAACCCACTTTCAAGGCTCTATTATTGGAATGAGAAATGTTTTTGTTTATTCAGCATTATGCTTTAAATTGAGCTAGAGGTTATATCACACTTTTTAAATTCTATTTTTATCTCTCTCGTGGTGTTTGAAATGTGCAACATCTGTATTACTTACATACATTACTTTGAAATAAATTTTAGTGTGCAGGAAAATATGTTTTTCAGATAGATGTATTGGTTCCAGTACCCCAGATATGCATCTGGCTTGCACCAGCTGTGGGTAAGGAAGCTAATGCTTGAAAGTTTCCACAGAAGTGCCTTCACCTTCCTGTACATACAGATTTTTTTAGCAAAAGTCAGTTCCTGGGAACAAGTGGTGGAAGGGCTGTCCAAGTCTCTTTATGCTGTTCCTCCAGCATAGCTGCCATTAGGATGAGCTCAGGGCCAAGTATAGTCAGCGTAATTGAGGAGAAAACGTTTAAGCTGTTCTTACACTAAGAAACAAGGTGCTTTTAATTTGACCTCCAGTGTGCATATGCACTCGTTTATAGCCTCCTCATACATGAGGCTCCCACCCCACCAGGATGTCCTCCCTTTTTTTCATCCCAGTCTGCACATCCTCTTCCAGGATAAGACCCATATGTTGAGGTTGTGCTGCTTCACACGCTTGCAAATGTGAAGAGGATAGGCTTGCTACCCAGAGAACCAAAAAGAACAAATCAACGGATGTGTCTCGGAGGTGGATTTGGTGTTCCTCTCCTCTCACTGTGCACCACCAGGTGGGATGAAAACCCAACTTCTATTTGCCTTCTGGGAACCTGCAGTACTCAGAGCTGTCAAAGCCGGATCTTCCACCACCTTTCTTAAAACCCCCTCTGCAAGGCAGATGGTGGACTAGGAAGGAAGAGGAAACTTCATCTGCTACACAGGCCTTCGTTTTTTGGCGTCAGGCAGAGTTTGAAAGCTCCTCAATGGGTGGCTAGACAGACCTCCCCGCTTTGCTGAGATGCCGGCCACGGCAAGGCTGGTACGGCAAGAAGCACTACAGCTGGCGCTTGCCGGAGCCTCCGGTTCTGACAAATCAGGAGATAAATGGATTTGTCACGTCCCTGATTTATTTCAGTTTAAGATTGAAATGAAAGACACTGAACTGTGAGGAACTTTGTAGTCATAGCGATGATGAACAGCACAAGTGCACGTGAGCATGTATTGCTGTATACTTTAGTTATTTGCTGACTGATTCCTGTTGGTGATAAGCACTCTTGTAAAATATCGCTGTCTTGCTGGCAGGTCTTTTCTACATTATTTTATTTTTCTACATTATTTCGATTTTCAGAATCTGACCCTGACAAACAGTAATGTGGACTTAGCATTATGTTTCTCAAAAAGATGATACAACTACCCACTTGAAAAAATCTCTATTTCCCTTAAGTATTTAGAAGCTGGGTTGAAAAGCAGCTTACAGATACCTGCGATACATAACTAACAGTCTTATCTAATTCTATCATATGCACTTGGACACCTGAGAAGAAAACAATGCGGTTGATTTGCTTCCATTGTTCTAAAGATTACTGTGAGAGAAATAGAAAAAGGCTTTCACTGATTTGCGCTATCTGGAAGGAATGATGTGCAAGATGTCTTCACAAGAAAAGATTAGAACTGAGATAAATTATTAATAAATTAATTTTTAATTTTGGTTCCAAAAGTTCTTATTTTTATGACTAGACAAATGTACATAAATTACTAATGTTGGAAAGGCATTTTTCCATTAGGGGAGAGAAATAAAATACAGCACTACAATAGCACAATGTTGCTATTTCTAATGTCTTATTAACAATTTGAGCTACCTGACTAATGAGATACAGAGAGAGCATTATTAGGGAATAGATAATCTTTTTTATATTACAAAAATGTAATAAGACAAAGGAAATTTAATATGAAATTAAGTGAAGGGTAATATGAAGATATAAAAATAGATACTTGTTATTTGTAGACTCTAAGATGTATTTAAAAATTTGTTAACTTGTAAGATGCAAAAGGCCAGTATTATCTAGAAAATAAACTGATGCATTTAGAGATACCATGCTACCCCCATCAATATCGTAGCTAGATCCAAACCAGAGAGGGTTTTAAGAAAGGCAGTGGCAGATCTGCCTTTGACTGCTCTGGGTACTAACTACTGCCTGCATAGGCAACCACTCTATACATTGTGCATACTAATACACAGACTGCTTCAGAAAAGCTGATCATAGAAGAGTAGGCACAAGAAAATGTAGAAGAGAATGACATCTGGGAGTTTAGTTAAGTCCTCAGGCTAGAACTATGTTTGGCAATATTTTATTAACGCTTCCAAAGGCTCAGAAACCCAGTGGACCTTCATGCTCCAAAGAGCCTGGTGCCTGAAGTTTCCAGATCTGGGCTCGGTGGAAAACCTGTCCAGCTACTTTGATGTCTAAACGTTGATGGCTTGCTGAACTCTTCTGAAAAATCCTGTGCTTAGAGTCTGCTTCATTTATCATCTATTTAAAATAAAAGTTGTGACATAGACCGTTCTAACTAGAAGAGAATTGAAACTTCTATTACAGCATCTTCCCACCACCTTTCAATTGTTCCTAACTCTGGTATATTAATTTATTCTGGGTAGTAATGTTCCAATTATGCTTTCAGCACAGCAGCATTTCTTTTGAAGTGAATCAGCAAGCTCTGTTGTATTATTTTTAAACTCTGCATGGTAAGGGAAGAAGTGGTGAGACCTGTATTTAAGATAACCAGAATTTTCCATTATAAAATGTCTTGCAGCAGTTTTTTAAAGAACTGTTGTTTCTCCATGATTTACAGTCTGGTGCCAGAGCTGGCCTTGAATCAAAAAGCCAGGTTCCTTTTTTTGGACTTAATAAAAATCAGAAAAGGGCAAGTTACTAACATCTAGACCCTGGCATTTTCTGTGTATTTGTTTTGTCCAACCTGAAACACTGGCAAAAACCCTTAAAATGCCCAAAAAAAGCCCTACCCTTATGCAGCTTCAAAAGGAATCAAATTCCAGTGTTCAGGGACCCCTCTGTAATGTGAATGGTCATTAAGGATGACTGGGAAAAGCACTCTGGGACTGCACTCCCAATTCAAACTGAAGTAATAACATAGATGCACTCAAAACAGCAAACAGCCGTGTTTTCTGTGTCTGAAAGGCATTCTTTCTCTCCAGGGAGCTTTGCTGTGCTTTCCTCCATGGGGAGCTGTTCTTCCAGGAGGAAGATGATGAAAATGCAATGCTGGGTAAAGAACTATGGCAGCAGAGTATTGCTGCTATTCCCTAGTTGAACCAAAGAGCCCAGGAGCTGTGGAGGAAAAGAAGAGAACTGGAGAGAAGAGCTACTGGTGCTTACAAGGCAATGTTACATCACCGAGGATACCAATCTGAACATTTGCTTTATTTATTGAGCATTTATTAGTAACACAGTGCATGAACCCACAGGAAGCAAATGGCATTGCTGCTGAGCTTTGCCCCATTTTTGAGGAAATAATAGGAAAGGGACAGTACACTGCTACGAGTTTACAAAGCACTGTTAAGCCACACACCCTTATTAACCATCTTATAATTTAGAATTGTGTAGCATAATCTTATTGATTTATCGTCTAAAAAGATGTTCTATTAGGCCTGATCATCGTGTTTCTGTTAAAATCAAAGCCCAGTTGATGGAAGTGTCCAGTAGTTGGCAGTGGTAGCCAAATCTTTCTTTGAATTTGAACCAACTATTCCATCTCTGAGCCTGAGCTCTGGCCTAAAAGAAGTCACGCAGACTCAATCCTGACAGAAAGTGAATGATTTTTGCTGCTAATTATGAAAATGCCTATGTATTTTATTTGCAAGTAGATTACAGAAACATTAGTAGATACATTCTCAAAAGATTTGCTTTTACAGGGTCTTGATGACAGCAAAACAGCCACACACACTATATAAAAATATATTTTTCCATTTGCCTGCATAATATCTTCTTGGATTACTGGTTCCTGTCCTTAACTGTTCCTCTCTCTGCATTTTAACTTTTTCAGTTGCCCTTGTTGGGCTCAGATGCTAGCATCTATCCTTTATTTACCTTATCATGACACTTTGCAAAAGGAGGGAGACAGAGAACCACCATCTTTCATTTCAGCACTTGAAAAATGATGGAAAAATATTTCAGGCAGAAACTGACGGCTTTTATTTTAATTTAATTTAATTTTTTTTTTTTTTTACCACTTTTGGGGTGTTTTGCTCTTTCAGGGTTTCTGAAGAACTTTGCCTGCAATAGCCATTACAGTGTAGCAGCTCTCCCTTCATGGTGGCAATATCATATTTGAGACAGGTTTTTCTCTGCCTAATTTTTCAGGTAGTACAGTACCACACAGACACAAAAAAATCTATTCTCAGTTTTGACAAAACACCTATAGGATGACAAAGCCCTGCTGATGTATGGAGTGATCCATCTTTTTCCCCACATATTGACTATTTTTTCAAACATGTGTAAAACTATTACATAAATGTAAACATTTCTCTTCTACCAGCTTCTCTCAAAGCTTTTAAGGTTTGACTTTTCTGTGCAGTTCTAAATTGAACTAGAATTGTATATAGGTGTTGTATATGTTATTTAACACCTATTTAAAGATAACTTATCTTGAATGTTGCTTATCAGCTTCAGATAACTTTGAAGTTTGCTTATCAATCATTGGATACCTGAGCTATAATTGCCAAGTAAAAATACAGCATGACCAAAGCATTTGAAACTCCAGTGTGTGGGTGCAGGTGCCTTCAGGGTGTGGGGCTGCTCCATGAGGTGAGGCCGGGGCTGCCCCATGCTGGCGCCATCTGGCTCCAGCCAGCCCCTGTGGCCCCACCACTGGGCATGGCTAGGCTGCATATCCAAGATGGCGGTGCCACATGGGAAGAGTGGGGAAAAAAGAGAAAAACGTTGCCTGGCAGCCATTAAAAAAGGTGAGAAATAGCACTGCAGGACACCAAGCTGAGAGAAGAAAGAGGAAAGGAGGTGCTGCAGGCACCAGAACAGAGATTCCCCTGTAGCTGCTGTAGGACACCACGGTGGAGCAGATATACACGCTGCAGCCCAAGGAGGGCCCCATGACAGTGCAGGTGGTTATTTCCCCAAGGAACTGGAGCCCATGGAGAGCCCATGCTGGAGCAGGTCTATCCTGATGGACTGTGGCCCTGGCCCACACTGGAGGGAGGGAAAAGTATGAGGAGCAAGGAGAAGCAGAGAAGACCCATAACAGGCTGACGACAGCCCTCATTCCCCACCATCCCTGCACTACTCATGGGGAGGGAGCTAGGGGAGCTGGCAAAGAAGGACAGAAGCTGAGCCTGGAATGAAGGGAGCGGTAAGGGGAAGGTGTTTCATCTTTTGTCTTTGTTTCTCACCATCCACATTTATTTTAATTGTCAATAAATTAATCTCCCCCAAGTTGCACATGGCAGTAATTGGTACATGATCTCCCTGTCTTTGTCTCTACACACAAACTATTTTCAACCTGTTTTCTCAGGACAGAGTTGCTGTTTAGGTGTCTGGCAGCTGTGGGTGCTACAACCAGAGAGCACCCCTGTCTTACTAGAAGAGGGTAACCAGAAAATTTGGAACTGAATCACATGCTATCTTGCAGTCTGATGACTTCAATGAGTTGGAGTTGGATGCTGCCTTGAGCATCCAACTTGATGCCTTGACCATTGACTGGAAATAAAGGCACTCTATAATCCAAGATCTGATAGCTGCAGAGCACCTGATGTATTTCATTGTGAAATAAATAATATTTTGTAGTTTACCAACTGAGGCTCAATCAAATGGTTTAGTGTTTGCTATTGATGACAGTATTAACAAAGGCTAAATAAACATTTTTAAAAATCTTAGAAAACCTAGGGAAATAAAAGCTTGCCAAAGCTTTTGGTGGGATCAGTCACTTTCCAGACAAAATGAACTTTAGGCAGGCTATTTCCATTCATCTATGACACGAGAGCTCAATTGTGGTTGACGAGCTGTTTGTGACTTTGTGAAAAATTCAGGAGCAATTCCTATGCCAGGACTGCATGGACGTGAGTGGCAGCTGGCTGAGCTGGAGCAGGGGTTGCTCACTAAATGCTCAACAGCATGAGGAAGCAAGTTGGCAAGCACCAGGCACCTCCAACATCCAGCTGCACACCCAGCCAACCCCTATCTCTCAACAGATCAGTAGGACCCCAGGGAAGCCACTGGTTGTCTTCTCTTTGTGAACTACATGTGGCTTTTCTGCATCTCACGGTTCCCCAAGTAAGGAGCATGCAGCCTTCAATTGCTGCCCTGGTTCCAACGCCTCATAAGACTCAGACTCTGATTTTGTTTACCACGTGCACAAAATGTGTTTGCATTTATTTGCTTACTCTGTACTTGACAGTATTGCAGCTATGCTGGAAATCCAACTTTTATGTTGGTTGGATACTTCTGAATCTTCAATGCTGAGTGTGAAAAATTACAGTGCTTATGCATGAGTCATCATCAGTTTTACCACTTTAGATCAAAGAAAGCAAAACCATCTGGATTTTGTGTCTTATATGACTTTCAAAATTATAATATATCTGCAGTCAGTTCATGCATATACTTTAAGAAAGTTATATAGGCTTCTGAGGGCTTTAGGTCATATAAGGTAAGATTTTCTATAGCTATTTCCATCCTCATCTTTCAGAAACTGATATTTGCGTATAATTCTACTTAGATTGGTATGCCTTTTTCACTGTATATGAAATGTCAATCACCTCTGCTTTCAGTGCAGGTAAACAGTTATGAATTTTTCTGTGGACTGACACATAAGACATTGTACAAACAATCTCTTTCTTGTCTTGTCTAAAACAAACCATTTATTCTGAAAGTATGGATATATATAGTACTTTCTGTGAACTGAGACATAACACTGCAAAAGTATTCTATATTCAGGAAGATAATAAAGTAGGCATAGCCACACGCATGCAGTACATTATTTTGCAGCTACTGCTTACAGACTAAGATGCCGTCCGTCTTACTAAACAGGAATGCAGTCCAAAACCAGCAAAAGGTATGAAACGATTATTGATATCTGAGGCTAAATTTTGTTTGTAGCCAGTTGCTCAACAGTAACAGGGGCCATTTCACATACTTCCTAAATGAAATCCTGTTAAGCAGGCAAGAACTAATGAAGAATATGAAAAATTTCCAATTTCTATTGTTGATATATAAGTGATCAGCATCAACAGTTGGTGCCAGAATATAATGCTAGCAAGAATTTTTCTCTAATGGATTTCACTCTTAAGAGAAGTTTCATAACATTTTTGGATTTTTTTCTTTTTAGTTATGAAATTCAGAATTTAAATGCAGGAAATTTTATCACATAGGTGCACAAGTTGTTACTGACTGCCATTTCAGCTGCATATGTCAAAAATCTAGTTTCTCAAAGCTCAGATGGTAATTAGTACCAGAGTTACATTTAGTGTACAGCTACACTGGTAATTTGGATCGATCTTGCAAACTGTTTCACACGCTGTTAAGCTATTTCTTTCCATGTCACTCCCTATTGGTAATCCACATCATTCTTCTGGCTGTCGGACCAGAAAATTGTTTTCATTTCTGCGAATTGCTCTAGTTTCTCCTTTCAACCCCATCCCTGGTAATCGTCAAAAGAGAGGAAGTGGGGTGCTAAGATCAAGTATGATACCTGATTTTACCACTCATGTGATGCGTGATAATTTGGTTTAACAAAGCAAGCTGTGTGCACACATAAAGAAATCTTTACCTGGTAACTGCTCAGGGATACATTCCTACCCCACAGTAAATGTGATACACTTTCACTAAGAGATAAACCACCTCCTGTTTTCTATGAGGTAATAGTGTGACTAAGTGTCATTGTCATGGAGCAGTTGTTGCCTGGTAGTTTCTTATTGTTGCCTGATAATTTCTTACTGTTGTCTGATAATTTCTTGTCCTTCAGTAAGTCATTTCTGAGTTTGTAATCTCCCTTCCTAAGTGCTGTAGCCTGTGTAGCAATTGCATCCATCCTGCCTCCAACACTTCTGCATGAGTCAGTGGGGCAGAAGGCTTGAGAGGTGAAGAAGACAGGGTTGGTGGTATATGGGAGGAAGGTGGAAATGATAAATAAATGGGAGTTTGGGGTTGATGGGGTAGGACAAAGGGTGTGGAAAATGGAAGAGGAGGCTAAGAAGGCAGGGGTATGCAGTAGAGAGGAATAAACATGTACTTGAGGATTGGAAATGTTGAAGTGGTTGCATACAGTTGGAAAATAGGTTATGGAGGTTGGACAGCTGAGGGGTGAGGACTGGACTGGCTTCCAACAGCCAGAGGGTTTTGAAAGAGATATGAGAGCCTCAGAGTTGGGATCAGAGCAGATGGTGTTGTCAAACACCTACGTAGGGGACTAAACAGCTGGACATAACAGTGATCTCCACACACATTGCTTTCAGAAAACAGATCCCACAACTCCAGACAAAAATGGAGCAAGGTGGATCTGTCATGGTAGCTGGACTTGCTACCCTACGCAGTGTAGCTGTGCCTCCCTGCTGTGAACTGCTCTGGGAAGGGACTTTCTTGCTCCCATGTATCTGTCCTTCTTGCTGTTTAACTTTGCATAGAACAGTCAGATGTCTACTGGGCATAAGAGATTGTTCTCTTTGTGGAGAAATAACGTACATGCTGTCAGCTAGAGCAGGGAATGTGACTCTGGCCTTCCAGCTCTCTTCTGCATACTAGAAAATTTGTGGTGTCCTCTGAGGTTTTGAATAAAAGAGGATGAACAGCACCTTCCTTTTACAGCACTTTGAAGTAAAAGGGTATTCTACACCTTTGTGGGGGGGATTTTTTGTTGTTACTGATTTGGTTTGTTTTTTATTTGTTTGCTTTTATGTATATAGAAGGAGCTTAGGCACTTTAAAAAAAGGTTAAAATGTTTCAGGCCAATGGATAAAACCCTACAGTCCAGAGTTAAGTGGCTAAATGCTATGGATGGTGATATTTAAGAGAACTCTGTGTTTCGTATTAGCTGGAGGAAGTGACTGTAAGAGTGCAGGTTTTTGAGCAACCTGGTCTTGCATACCCATATCTCTTGAAGGAAAGAAAATACTATATGTGGAAGTGAAAATTTTTATACCTGGGACTGAGGTATTTTTCTGTCTGGGACTGAATTACCTAATGAACATCAGCTAGTGCAATGGGTGGATGCTTAAGTCTTAAACTGGTAGCCTGTGAGGATACAACCTTATGTTAGACACTGAGTTCTGGCCTCAGGTGTCTTCCAGAATGGACTGCCTCTTCTGCAGGCGATGTTCCTTTCAGCCTCCTTAATTGCAGTTGTATGAAAAATAACACCAATATTTCAGATTTACGGATATGGTGATGGCAAATAGGAAATATCAGATCCTTTTCTTTAGTAATGAAAAAGAATACTGTTTTATTTATTTTGCTTCATTTTTTGTTTGTTTGTTTGTTTTACCTTAACTTACATGCAAATCCATGGTCTTCTGTAGTAATGTAGGCTTCAGTCTGCGATCTAACACCATATGTCTCATTTAGGATATGAAAAAAAAATGAATCTAATTCTAAGAAGATATCAATTAAACAGCACATTTATTTCTATGACTTTATGACTTGTAGCCCTTCTTTGAGCTTCCTTATATCTTTAAAAGTAAGGCCAGACCTTGGTATACTTCCTCCCCAAGGATATTGTATATGAAGATTTAAAAGTGCCTTGTCTTGCACTTCATTTCAGTTAATATGACAATAAATGTAATAATCTTTTCTGGAGGCAACGGGGATGGGATGGTGCTTGTCTGTACAGTGGTGAGAAAATTCTGAGAGCGTTGCTGAGCTCTCATTTGCCAGTAGTTTCACACAACTCTAATTTCTCTGAGACTTAAGTGCACAGTGTAGCAGTAGAATAAATCTAACGTAGGCAAGCAAGAAAACACAATGTTTTTTTCTCTAATGACACTATTAATCATTACATGGTCTTTGTTACATTGACAACTGCAGCATAAAGCTCATTTCTTGAAGAAACTTTTCAGCATTCCAGCTATCTCTTAGCACAAGCTAACATGTTCTTAGAGATTTTTTCTTGATAAGTCTGGTATCCTTGCAGGCTGCATGTTTTAAATTGGGGCCAAAGATTATCTTTGGCTCAAATGACACAGCATGCTTTGTCTCCAGATGACTCTTCCCTCTCCTCCCCAGCCCCCAAATAGAGTGGCTTTGTCTGCACCATCTTAGGAGGAATGTCCCCTTGTACTTCTGTCCCTCAGTGTCCAGGCATTACCTGGGAGAGAGCTGGTTGGCAGAGACCAAAAATATGCAAGCAGCACATGAGAAACAGCACAGATAATCTCAGGCCAGTGCTCAAGCCTCTACTCTGGCATTCATTAGCTAGTGTAGATGTGGCTGTAGTGATTACTGAGAGGAAAGTCCTTCCAAATCTTGAATATTAGCATATATTTATGTCTTTTCAACTAATTTTTGAATAAATTTCTATTGAAGTGAAAGAACTTGGATCAGACTATGATGAAATGCTGTATTTTCTTGTTTCTTTTGGTAGTGTAGTCATCCTGAGTCAGACTTGCCTGGTACTGCAAGGTATCGTGTTATACAGCAAAGAACCTGGGTTGAGCGCACATGGCCCTCTTCATCTGCAGTCCATTCATACTCCGAAAATGTCAGCAGCAAGAAATCATGTAGGAGCTTGAACTTTTCCATCACACTGCATATTGCCCAATACCTGAGCCTGGGCCCAAGTATGTTTTCTAAGATCTGGATAGCAGTGAAGTAGGGACTCAAATGCTGGCTACGTCTCAGGTTTAAGTATGTCCTTACAAAGATACATGAGGACACTGAAGAAGAATTCATTTGAATGTGCTCATAGATTGCGAGAATTGTTTGGTTCATAGGTCCTTCGGTAGTAGCTAAGGTTTAACTGCTTTCTACTCTCTCAGTAGTAACACAGGGTTGTGTCCAGGTCTGGGTAAACCCAAACTGGTGTTTCCACAGCATGTGGCATTTTGGTTATCATTGGGCTGCTGCAACAACTTCTGAGAGGTTTTTGCAACCAAGCATTAATTAGACAAGCTATTAGGGGCAAGAGTAGCATAAGTCATTCCCTTATGTCTGCACTAACTGATCCCAAGCATCCTGAAGTCACTGAAAATATTTTTATTGATTTTCAGTGAACTTTGTATTAGACCTTGGGTATTGCTCAGTTACAGCAGACAGTAAGGACGCTACATTCTTGTGACGTTGTAGTATTATTCATGAAGTATTGTAGACATGGTGAATTAGTAATGGATACTGTTCTACACCTTCCTCCCGACCAAATGACATATATGACAAACATTGAATGTGATTCATCCTGCTTTTCCTCATTTCTGTAATATTTCTATTTCATAATAACAAAAATGTAATTCCCATTCAAAACCTGCTGGACTTTCTGACTCAATGACATTTATCAGTAACGGTGTTTGTGTTGGCTGCAATATATCCTTTATCAATTTTAAATATTCTACTTTCACATTTTGCATTCTGTTTTGTTATTTTCTTAGTGTTTACCAAGTCTGCTTACTTTACAATATTCAATATATAGACCTTGCATGATTTTCCTTTTTTTTTTTAAAAAAAAAAAAAAAGCAAACTCTTCTTATTATATACAAATTCTCTCCTCTCCCACATATAGCCTTTTGATTTTCATCACTGCTGTCAAACTTGTCAAGAAGAATAATCAAATATGAACCAAGGATTCAGGCTGCAGATATGCTGTAGCAATAAAGCAAATCACGCTTTACATACATTTTTGTAGGTAGAGTCATGCCCACTGTTTACCCTGTAATGCCAAAGGGATTTTGATCTGCTTATCAGGCTTGACATTACATATGTACCACATGGTTGTGGCAGAGCACTGCTATATGCTGCTACCATAGTAAGGGAGAACACAGATTACTGTTGAAAAAGTAGGTATGCTATGACCCCTAATATTCTGATGCTTAGTTTGCTCACCAGCTCCACTAAAGGATGTTCAGGAGATGCTTCCTTTCCACTACCTCAAATTTGAGGGAAGACCTCAAATTCTCTCTTTCCTATGCTGGTGCTCTCAGTGGAAGAGAGAAAAAAATGCAATTGACTTTTCCTGTTGCCTCTACTGTTGCTCTTAGAGGGAAATGTCAGTGCAAAGTGATGCAAGAGAAAGTGTATAGGAAAGAAGACAGAATGTGTGTAAAGTTTAAGATGAGTTCATTTTTGGCTTAAACCTTTAACATCTTGTCCACTTCTGTTCTTTGAAAACAAGTTGCAGATGATTCCATGAAGAGTCCATTCCTGCACTGAACTTCTCCATCACTCTCTGTTCAGCTCCTCAGTGTGTGCTATATCCTTGAAGAAAAGAGGGCTAAAATGGGCAGATGTAGAAGACTGGATGCTGGGCATGTGAGTGATGGGAGAGAAGCAGATGGACAAAGGAGAGAGAAGACTAAAATACAACCACTGTTTCCTGTAATCACTGCCAAAAGCTCCAGAAGCAGTGGAGGAAGACTGCCTGGTTGTGAAACATGGAAGTGACAAGAAATTAATTTGCAAAAGGAAATCATCTGTTTCAAAACTTCATGAATATACAATTCATAGTTACTCAATGATGCACTAAATCCTTCCAGAATCTCAAATGCATCTATGTTCCAACTTCTGATAACAGAAAATGTGATGTAGGAAACAACATACCCAACACAATCGTCTCCTAACCCTGTGAACAATGCCAGAACAAGTCAAAAGCAGGAACTGTCCTTTTTGCTTTTCTGTTAAACAGGGTGTGAGGAACGGAACATGTTGTGTCCCAACTTTCCTTCAGCTCCGGCACAGCTGAGGTGCCGCTCACAACTCACAGGCTCAGACACTGACTGTACTTGACTGTACTCAGACACCGAGGCTGCTCCCAATAAATCAAACTGTATTTCTAGAAGTTACCACTGTTAATATCTTCTTTAAAAAGTTTATTAAAACATCACCCTCATTAATCTCTTAGTGAACTCCCCTGGACATTTTCTAATAGAACATATATCTTCTTCTTTGGGAACTTATCTCTGACCCAGTGTACAGCGAGGGGCAGTTACTATACCTCAGTTTTCTTCTGCCCTAAAAATATTATGCTCCACTTTACTTGAACTTTACTTTTCTTACTTGCTTCATTCTGATACATTTTGATTTATTTTTAAATGTGTATTTTCAAAGAATAGAAATAACAGTTATATAATTCAGATATTTTCAAGCGACATTTGTTTATTCCTCTTTCAGGGTCCACCTATTATTTCAGCAAGTCTGTGAATAAAAACTATATTCCTCAAATTCCATTGTAGCTATTGTATTGCATAAAATATTACAGAATAGTAGGCTCATTTCTGTAAAATGACTTAATTCAAGTTTTTTTTTTTTTTTTTTTTTTTAAAGAGCTGTGTTTGGAGGGTACAATTAAATACATAAATTTCCCTTTCTGTGCTACAAGAAGCTGAGATTATTCAATTTTTGCTCAACTACTTGAAATGCAAAACTCTCTTCAGTGAATACTCAGGAATTAGCTGGCACTTTTGTTGCACCCTCTCTGCATCTGCCATTCCTCACTTCAGATAATCTGTCAGAACAGACGGGGTAAAATCAGCTGTTCTTCAGCAACACCATTTTTTCCTGCTTAGAAACAGAGAATGTGGATATCTTGAAAGAATATAATGAACATGCAACTATTTTTTTCTCAGTAATTGTGGGCCATGTATTTAAGCCAAACGCTTACCCATTATAACAGCAGCCCATTGACAGGTGCTAATGGGCAGTATATTATCTTATGCAGGGATAATTGTGTTTAACAATATTAATGGCTAAGCAATAATTAATATGAAGATTGGCATAAGGTATACATTTTTAGCAATGCCAATCTTTAGTCTGTCAGGAAAAAGAAAGAAAAAGTTGAACTATAGCACTGGACTGTTACCCTGATGAAGCCATAAATTACTCCAGAAGGGAAATCAAGGAGACTTGGCTTCCATTGGCTCATGGAAAGAAATCAAATCACTTCACCCAGAGAAAGAAACACCATGTTCTGCAGCATATTTCTTCCATGGAGACAGAGAGGATAGAGATCAGCTGCAAATGATCCCTGGTCAAGCTTCCAGGTGTGTTGGGAAAACTTTCTGCTTAACCATGGCCATGAGTCAGTCTGTCTTAAGCTGACAGGTTTGTTAGGCTCATAACTAGAGAAAATAAAAATGCTCATGTACAAAGACAGTGAATATTTGTTTCAGATTTATGATTTTTTTTTCAGTAAAGGAGAAAAAAATACAATATTCTTATCTGAAAAGACACTTGTCAATTCTCAGAAGTAAAATGGGCTTGTTCTCTTGTGCATTGTGGATTATTTAACTGCTGTTTTGTTCTACATGAGCATGTATATATATTATACATAAATGTCTGTGCTATTTATATGGGCGGCATTCCAGGTGTAGCTAAAGAAGTTTTCTACAGAACAAAAAAGGGAACAAAGATTAGTCTGAGATTTCTTTGAAATAAAAGAAAGAAGCGCATTGGGCACTGAATATTCCAAATGGCTGGGTAAAAGTGTTATTTTTGTAGCAACTTTCCAAACATCTTATTAATGATATATGCTAGGAGTTGTTTTAAATATTACTATGACTTAAATTTTTCAACGTCCTACTTTTTCAGACATATCACAACTGTGTGTGATATGACCTACCAGTAGTAACTACTGTTGTGATTGCTTTTCAAGCAATGTTTTTGAAACTATGGTTGCATTTCTGCCATTTTAGCTTCCAAATTTTTGTTATATCAGTTCCAGAAAGCTTTTATGCTTTTTATGGATATTTATGTACTGAATGCCCAACCTTATGCTAAATTGTCAGTGATTTGATGAATAAACGTGATTAACACATTAAAACTTTCAAATAAAGTGATGGTGATTTGTGAATTTATGCTTAAATTTATTGTACTTTGTTCATCAGTCAGTGATATAAGACAAGAACAAATTTAATACAGTCCTTGCAGAAAATTCACTTTTAGTCAAGGAATATAGTGGATTATATTAAATAGAATTTAGAAAAAAAATGGAGATTTTAAAGAAAACCTGTTAAGGTACTCTACAGTAAATAATGAAAAATAAGTGGGAACATCAAAAATATTCAGTGGTATACTCACAGAGAAAAAGAGAAAAAGAGAGATTATAATGTGTTTTTAATACAACTTTATATAGATATTTCCAATACCTGGCCAAATGACCGGTATAGCTAAGATGCAGGACACTAAAAACAAAACAAAACAAACAAAACCACAATTTCTACTTTCATTTAACACCTCTCTTAGCCCGGATAAATACTTGAAGCTTTTAGACACATCATTTTAGTTTGTAACTGGACAATAATATGAAATGTGTCATTTAGTTTGTATTTCATTTGGTCATGAACTTCATCTATAAAAGAATAATCATTTTGACTATTGCTAATCAGGAATAGTGTAATAATGCTTTGCTTCTTTCCCAAGTATTTCAGCAAAAAGCTTTACTTTTAAAGGTATGGAATTACACATGTTGAACTTATGGCTGAATCCAGTCTATTTGGTGAGTTTATATGACCCATTATTACTTTTTCATGTCCTGAAAAATGTGGTGTTTTAGAACAAAGTGATCCACATTGCAATGAAAAAGAAATGCATACCTCAGAAATGTATTATTATTGAACAGCATCTGCTATCAGGACGATACAATGCATTTATAAATAATGCATGAAATCACCTCATTTGAACAATTTCCGGATCTCTCGTGGTGTCAGAGTCCAACAGTCTCTGGCCAAGTTCCTTTAGATATTCTACACAAGGAGAGTTTAATGCTTTTGATTTAAAAGAGTGAGACAGCAAGATTCTGAAATCACAAGACAAGCATAATACAGTAATTGCAATACTCAGTTAAACCACATTTCAGATGGCTTGCCCATTGCCAGTCTCTGTGTGCTGTGCTGTCATGATGCTGGGAAGGAAATACATGGCCAGCAGCCAGGTCAAGCCTCTTGCTCTCTTCACCGCTCACTTATTGGCTGCTCACTTTTGATCCTCTGTCTTGGGCTAAGCCACGCAGACATTACTCCTGTGCTGGTCTGGCTGGCTCAGGAAGACATTTGCTCCTTTTTGATCATCTCAGGGATGGCCATTTACACAAGCAGATGATCCACCCAACCGACACAACTGTGTCTCTAAAACAAAGGCCAACATCTGTTCCCCCTTGTGTTCACAGAAGTGCAATTTTCTTTACAACATCTGTGGCTGCTTGCTACATTCTTCCCTGAGCTTCATGAGCACATCATCTGGGCCCATCTCCTCTGAGCCTTTGTCCACTGAGGGGGTATGTTGACTGGTCAATTAATTCAATATTTCATTCATTTGCATGGTTCAGCCACACGTGGGCAGTGTCTGTTCTTCATGATCATTGTACATTTGATCAGTAGCTATCATCTTCCTAAATTTGCCTATCTTGGCTGACAGACATCAGATTGTATAAATATTAATATAATCCTGCTGCAATATATTAAATCATGGCATGGTGTATTTTCTATAAAGATCTTATAAGGAAGTCACTCCCTACAAAATTATCCCTGCATTTCGCTTATTAACTACTAGTTATTTAAAATAATGAATGATTCTGGTCTGTTTTCATCATCCAAAAGTAGTTGTTTTGTGCCTATTAGCTGATCTAAAGCTAAATTATAGTACTACTAGCTAGTCTGCAATGGACTCAAATATCAGGAGTTCAACCCTAAACAGTCACTGAAAAATGCAGGCAAAATGGTACCACATAACAGAAGGTATAATGTTTTTTTTGTTTTGTTTTTTTTTTTAACAATGAACCTCCTGTCAAAACCAAGTCTGCTGTAAGATAAAGCACGTGAGATTTATTGACACAGGTTTGGAGATGCATCCCTTTTTGCTGTTCTCAGAGCTCTGTGAGGGTATCCAAAACCTGAAGCCTGTGTTGAGTTCAGGTTAGTGAGTTCACTGCTCACATATTCTTTCCTGGCTTTGGGTGCCTAGGTTTGTGCTTTAATTGTAAATTATATAACCAAAAACCTTCTAGCATTTGCTTAGATCCTTAAATTAGAACCTGCCAATTCCCAAGCAGCTCCCCCAAAATCTCATCCAAGATATAAGACCTCAAGGTGATATGTTATTTAATTATGAGACAGTATTAAATTTAGCACATGATATACCAAAGATCTTAAACATGACTTTGAAATAACCATTGTTCTTAAAAGATAAACCACAAGAAAGTAGAGCTCATTTTCAATGCCATACATATCTCGAGCATTATCTAGACTCATACTTTGAGCTTGACTGGCGATTTCTGTGTTCCAGGAGGATGAGATTCTCCTGCTATCTTATCAAACTCTCTGCTGCTTCCCTCGCTTTGAGCTAGTAAAAATAGTCCCCTAAATAAAGCACCTCTAATCCTTTGAAGTGTTCAATGGCCTTTGTCATGAGACCTCTTGACCTTTCCTTACAGGTCGTGGTAAACATTATTCTTAAGCTATGACTCGGAACTCTACTATAGATGAAACACTTTGACCATAATACAGTATCTGAGACATATGAAATTGGTAGGATATTTTTTTCAGAGATGGCTTCTGTTTTTGTTTTGTTTTGTTTTGTTTTGTTTTTTAAGCTCAGAGTCTCTTTGTCTTATACAAGGGGCTCTGTGCAACTTGTAGCTTAGAGAGGAGTAGCATGAAGAGCAGAAAGCAAGCAATAAACTGAAGACATTTAGGTGGAAGGCACAGGGCACAGAATGTCCTAGAAGTGATTGGTAAAGTTATTCTTCGGAGTTTTGGTTATAAGAAGTACTTGCTAACATAGAAGATTATATGAAATTTTTAGAAGTACTAGACTAAATGTATAAAACCAAAAAGTGTTGAAAGAATACTCATGAAGTTGAAATTAAGTAAAGCAAAACAGGGACAGATAATCAAATCCCAATAAAAGAATAGTAGCATTTGTAATAATAATAATAATAATAATAATAAATCTCATTTCACTAGACAACACCATTCCATGCTCCAGGCATCAGGTGTGAAAAATCTATGCTAAAAAAATCTGTATCTAAGTATTCAAAGATCATGTGGAAAATCCTTTGTAATCAACTTGATATAAGTGTTAAAAGTCTCTGAAAATTGAAAGAAATGTGGTAAGCACAAATAATGTAAAGTGTAGGAAAAAAAGCGCATTAGATTAACGACTTCAATGAGTTTAACTGTGAGGCTTTGGGAGAGCATGTGGTCCCCAGTCATTAGCTTGAGGGCTCACCTGTGCCCTGCAAGCCTTAGAAAGCAATCCAACACGCCAGACTGCGTCATTTCTACAGAGATGATAATTTATGTCAGATTTTCTGGGAAATTTCACTCTAATTTCCATACAAACACCTGACCACATTAGTCTATATTTTTCTCTCCTCTGTCTCCTCAGTACCAGTGAGGAGACTCAGAAAATCAGACTCAGAAAAGAGAAAGATCCTGAACCTTTTTTTTTTTTCCTGTCCTTAGCAATTCCATGCAATGTCAATATAATCTTCCTTACTAAAATTTCTCAGAGTCCTGTACATTTCCATGAAACATTCTGGCTTTAATAATAACCCATTGTTGTAAATGTAGCATGGCTTTTCTTCACTAATTCCCTATCAGATACAAAGGTTTATAATGTTTTCATCTTTATTTTCAATTGAAATAATGGGTCAGTCCCCAGCTATATTAGTCACAGAAATGACTGTACTCCCTTGCCACTATGGCATGTCACAAAGCCAAGATCAAAGCTGTACAAGATCCAGAAACAGGGCAATAACTGTTCCATAAATAGTCCACTAAGGATTATTGATTCTGCACTGAAGATGTCTCCCATACTTAATGGCAGTACAGCCTCTAAGTGACAAAAAAAAAAAAAAAAAAAAAAAAAAGATTTGTATCCTTGCAAAGCCAGTGCTACAGGTGCTGTGACTGGGTTGATTCTTGTAAGTGGATACAGGACAGAAAAAAGGGTATCCCCCCAAAAGAGCTTTTTTAGGGTTCTCTGTAGCAGTTTATACATATCCCTCAACTTGAACCTACTTGTCTGGGGCAGGTTTCAAAGTTTGTTTGTATTCTTATTGAATCTACATTATAGCAGATATGGTACAAACACGAAGAAGCATGCCTGCTTCAAAGAGTTTACACTCTAGTCTTTAGAAAATTTAATAACCCTCATAAACTCAAAGGAAGTTTGAATCAAATAGACAGCTGTGAAAATAATGTAGGACATCACTCTTTCTAAATAACAGACAGAAATGCATCTCATCTTTGCCCTTAAAGCTTTCTCCATGAGTGTATCTTGCTGGTTCCTATACTGATCACAGCAGGTAAAGCGCATTCTGCCTCAGCCCTTCTCTCTGACCTGGGATAATCTTGCCTGAAATGTTTAGTTAAAGAAAATTGATGCATGGGTATTTTCTTCAAATTAATAATATTAAAAAATTAATTGGAGATGTTAGTGCTGTTTTTTCCCTTTAATTAACAATGTATAATGCAACTTTAACTGCAAGTTAATTACATTATAAAGGCAGAAGGTATTTTCTGAAGGCTTTTGAAGTTTTTTTTCCCTTGCTTTTGGGGAATTAATCCCATTAGTATTAATAGATTATCTGCTTAAATTCCTCATATATTATTATGAGAACCGAGCTCAAAGTTTAACTATTCTAAAAAATGTAATGCTTTTAAATTAAACATGTTCTACTAGATCTTAGAGCCATTAAAAAGAAAAGATGTATGGAATTTCAATGTGATTTTGGCTAAACATGTTAGAAAAAGTGCTGCATTGATGAAGAGGATCAAACTGAAAATAATTAGTGTGATATTCACAGGAAAGATTTTGACATTGACAGGGGACACCTCTTTCCTGCCCAAAAAGGAAGGTGTGAAAGCATTCCCATTCCCATTGCCATTCCTATACTTCTCAAGAGAAAAAGTTGACTCTTCTCCCCTTGGTTGCAACAAGAGACTTCTTTTCTCCTTAGCTCCTTGGTGTTTAGGTTGAGTTAGCCATCTGCACAGCATTCTCTTAAAGAACAGGCTTCAGAGAAGTGGCTTTTGGTTCTGGCAACTCATTGACATGAATGATGCAATCCACATTCCAAAACAGCTGGTTCAGGCTATCATCCAGTTCCAGCAGATAAATTTCTTTGGTTTTACATAGGCCATAGTTCTAATTAACCTATGGGTTAGCGATTCACCTGTACAGAAAAGAAAAAAAGAAAAAAAGAAAAAAAGAGAGAGAGAGAGAAAGTCATCTCCCCAAATCTTCATATTCTTATGCATCCATCTAAATTTCAAAAATAGGTAAAGAACAACAGATCCCAAAATTCATTTTGTCCTAACCAGCAGAGGAAACCCAGACATCCATAACAGGCCACAAGCATGTCATAAGAAAATCCATTACACCCCTCAGGGGTGAAATCTTAGAATGACCACCAGAGGCAAAAGACTGGCAACAGATTGATTAGAGTTGCAAATGCCATGTTTCCTTTAAATGTACCATGTGCAACTGTCTGTTTTTAATGTGAATATTATGTGTATTTTGAATTGACAAGTTCAAGCACAAAGGTTGAGTTGTAGAAGCAGAGAAGTGGAGAAATAATACTTAAATTTTCTTGGACAAGCACTGTGAAGTAAGCCTACCTCAGATTCCCTAGCTGAGATAAGCTAATCTCAAGAGGAAACAGGTTGAGCTGAACACACTCTCACCTTGACTACTGAAACTAGGAGATCCTGATGCATTTTATTGAGGATAGCAATGCAAATGGGTGAGTTTCTACAAGAGTTTCTGAAAAGCACTTCCTATGTAAGAAGCTGAAAGAGCTCCGTTCTTTGTGTATGCAAAGGGAAAAGTATTTTTACAGAGGTATTTATCCAGGTAAACAAGCATTCCCTCAGTTTCTCTAGACACACTTGAAGAGCAGTTGCAACAAATATGAAATTGTATTTGATGGAACAGTAGGCTCTGAGAGAGGTTCAGAAATAAGGACAGATCTTTTTCCACCAAGTCAGGGTTCCCTCTAAATTTCTGATTCCACTTCTGAGGAGCTTCTCTGAAAAATAATGCTGGAAGGTGAAGCAAGAGATCTGAGTAAACTCTGATGATGCCATGTCTACTGAGCACCTCAGTAAAACTGAATCACTATGGATTAGGTGGAAAGTATCCTCCATGGGAGAGGGAGGAGGCCAGCAAAGAGACATGTGGACAACTATGACTTTCTATGTCCTTGTAGAGTTTCAGTCTCCTTATAAAATGGAAGTTCTTAAAAAGTTCTTAAGGTAATGATTTCGACCTTCCCCACAACTCTGGGTGGAGAAACCCATCCTAGGTATTTTTCAACAGAATACTCAGACCAACCGACCCCTTGTGAATCTGTAACTATGACACGCAGACAGATTATAGTAATGTCAGGATTTCAAGTGCTGTTGGACAGACAGCTCATTCAGAGTAGTCTGTGTGTTGTGTGTTCTGAGAGTCATTCTGAATAATGCTAGCTTCTGGATACCTAGGGTAGACCCTAAGGAGATTTTACCTTCCCCTCTATAATTTCTTTGAGACCTTTGGGGAGACTCCACAAAGCAGTTTACAATTTTTCCTGCTACCTATGACTGCTTTGGAAATGCTGCCGCACACATCTAGGCAGACTGCTGGCTAAAATGGCTTTGAACAACTCACAGTTTGGTGATGTGCATTTTGCTGAAAAATTTCTTAAGCTAATTCAACTTTGTCAGCTTTGAATGTTTCTAATTTAACACCTACATCACTATCCTATGAGCAATAAGATGAAAAATGCTATGTAGATGGAATTTATAAACTAAGGTATTACAGTAATTCCCATCAATAAATAGTGGAAAAAACTTTACTAGGTGTATTCAAAGCTATAGTGAAGGAAAAAGGCAAAGGATTAATTTTGCAGGCATACAGAGTTGATCCATTTCCAATTTTTGTATAATTTGATTTATATATATTTCCTTGTTTTATCTTACATATCGTAAAAGATTTTTTATACTTATTATTCTGCCTGTGTCTGTACGTAATCAAGGCCATGACTATCCACAAGGGGTCTCTAAATAATTAGGGTGAATAGTTAAAGCTTCAGTGAATCCAATACAATTGAAACCTAGAGTAACTGATCTGCAATTTGATTGCTTTAAAAACTATACAATGTGTATATAAATGAGGTAGTTTACCAGATGAATCAATTTCTTCTAAATTATGGTAGCATAAAATTAAAATCTTGACTCTAAACTTAATGCTGATGATTTATATATAGTTGTGATGAAAAGACAAAATAAGGAGCTAACTAAAATGTCAGCTGGGTACGCTAACACTTACAGATGACACTACAGTCATAGTAAATATGCAGACATTTTATCTGGTGAGGGCAAAGACCAGAACAAAAGAAATTCTAGGAACATGAATGCAGTTTAAGATTATTGTCCTCATTTTAAATATCAGACATATATCATCTGAGATTCAAAGGGTAAAACATGGAAAAAACTATGATAGGCTAAAAAAAGCGAAAGCAGAAACAGCAATGAAAACAATCAAGTGGACTTCATTTTAATTAAATACCAGCTGAAAAAATAATGAAGTTCCTGTTCATTTGTGAGTGACACATGCTCAGGTAATATTTCTGGATTCTATAATTATCTTCTTGAGCAAAATCCAGCCAAAAAAAAAAAAAAAAAGATAGAATAAATATATATGTGGACAAACTGTCAGTGGCAATGATGGATTCAAGTGATAAATGTGGAAACTGACTTACACACATTACTGAGCTGCATGAAAGAATGACTAAATTAACACCAGTTTTTACTTGGATTTTCTGAATACTTCTTGGTATTTCTATTACAATAGCCCGTTTATCACTTGCTTTCCCCACACTGCTTGTAAACTTATTTCTGCATTTATCTGTGTTCCCAAGCTACATTCCCATTTACTATTAAGGTTATTTGAAGATATCACTTCTACTCTTTAATCTTCAAAAAAAAACCTTCACGAGATCATCTGCATTCCTCAACAGGGATTCATAATCCCCTTGCCTTATTGAAATGAGATAAAGCGAAGGCAGACAATATTGATTTTCTAGATATTTGGATATTGAACGAAGTACAGAACCAGATTCACAGGAGAACTAATGCTTCAAATTTTTATTTAGAAGCTTTATTTCCTAAACAACCAAGGAGATGATGGTGTTAAACGAGAGGCAGGTACATAAACATCCATGAGCACTGAGGACTATAAAGAATGTAGGTTATAAAATCTGGGCCACCTCCTCAGATCTCCTACTTATACTGATTTTTCCCATTTAACACTGAAATGAATTACTTTAACTTCTGTCTTAAAAGTGTTTTGTGTACAATTAAGGTATGATTATGTCCTTTCTCTACTGCCACTTTACAAAAGCAATGTGACTATGTAATCTGCTTCAGTGCCTATCTTTTCACCTTCCCAATCCAGGTTTAATGAAAGCAGCATGTCTCTAAACACTTAGCATTTTTGTACTGAAAAGCACTACTAAACTTTTATCTTGTATTGACTAAAAGCATCCCTTGCCTTCCCCCATTATTTACCAGAACCTCAAATACATGTGCAGTTTCCCTTCCAGTTTAACCTTTTGAGAATGTCGAAAGAGAGAATAATTTCTATTTCTCCTTGAGATATGTTTCAGAAACTAGCTTTTGAAAACAGTTCACTGAAGCAACTAGTTCTTATGTTTCAGAGAAAAATAACATCTTTTTCTGTCATCTGGGAAGTTCAGACTTCAGTGCTCTGAGGGCTCCCTTGGTCTCTTATTTTTTTAGCTTCAGTCAAAGCTAAACAGAGACAGTCAATCAAATCCCGGCTTAAGTTTTACAATAAAGGCAAAAATAAAAGATGAAAGGTCCCGAGTACTTCAAGTTCTGGATCCTGAGGCAACAAAAATACTGGGAAAATGTCAACTGGATTTTGAATGTAGTGAATGAGATAAAGTTAAGCACATTATAGTGAACAATGAACATCAAGAGACATTTCCGAATAACAAAATCTATTAAAATGTGTATTTTCTTCTGGGCAGAAAGGAATTTTCAACACTGTAATTAAACCTTGACTAAAGTAGATAGAGTGATATCTGTAGATGCAGAAGGATAATGCCACTTCCTTATTCTCCTATGTGAATTAATTTCTGTACTTCAAAAATGTTTTAAAAATACAAATACATACAGCCTGCAAAACCCATACATGAAAACGTGTGAGGAAAATAACATGAAGTTAGTTATGGGTTGATATTTTTCTGGCTGTTATTTCTATCAAAACTACTGGAAAGTCTGTGCTGATACACTAGTGGTAAAGATAAATTGATCATTATTTAAATAAAATTGCTAGAAATAAACTTAATTGTTGTAGCATCTTACAAAATAAGTCAAGAAGATGAAGTGGATAAAGAACAAGCTTTTAAAAAATGTCCAAGGAAATTCTGCTTTTTGGATTTTAATATAGCTTTTAACAGTATCTATTGTATAACCATGAGAAAGATAATAAAAATTAAGAATTAATAGCAATGAAAGTTGCTCTTCTATACAAAAAAAGCAGTTAGCTCTGAATTTCTGGAGAAGCATGAACACATCACAGAATGGGATATCTGAAGACCTACCACTATCTCCCAAAGAGTTATGAACTGGTAAAAAGATGCCAGTAGTTGTTTCACCTAAGCTCGTAAATATTTTTGAAACTTTAAACCTAAAGAGGTAGGAAAGGGTTTATCTGGACTTTCAGATGCACCTCGGTGTGTTATATGCATCACTCACATTGAAATCTACAAATTGTGTCCATAGTGCTCGAACACTTGAAAAATGACTTAGTGCACCTCTCTGAATCTTTCTGTGTCTAAATGTAACTGGCAATTTGTCCCTTATTAATTCTGCAGGCCAGAGCACATACTTACAAATGAGAATTATAATATTCAATTAAATAAAATTGAAACTGATTTGGTGACCTCAGACGGGACACTCCAGGGAAGAAAAATGTGTTAAACATATCAGGCAATAAAGCAACAGTACAGAAGACAAAACAACCCAGATAAAGAAACATCACAAGCTATGTCTTTTCAGATGTGCCACCATAAATAACAAATTAATCAAAGAAAGGATTTCTCGATGAGTGAATTTTTGGCCACAAGTTTAAATTTTTCATAATAGTCAACAGAAAACTATTTTAGCTCATTCGTATTAGTTTCCAGGAATTTGTGTGCCTTCCTCAACACAATGAATCTACTTAAGTACGGCTTTACACTAATTTAAAACTGCTTTGGTTTGAAAATAGTGTGTTCATTTAGATATGAATGGTATTCTAAGTATGCAGTACATATCATAAACAATATAATCTGAAACAAAAGTTTTTTTTTATCTGTTCATACTTCAGATAACTTCTTGTAATCATTTGCTGTTCTTTAATGTACTTGCTACTTCTGGGACTCAAAACACTACACAAATTTAGCTTATGTTTCAAATTATCTTAGCCATGTTTTTAATACTCTTATCTTGCAGAACTACATTTACTGCATTTATTGTGTTTATTTCTGTATTATATTATTTCATAGGTGTTGGATTGGTAACTAGCAGCTAGACATTTGATTGCTGTCTTATCACAGCCCTAGTACTAATGCTTTCTTCCCAAGTGTTCCAAGAATCACTGATTTAACATAAAATATATGTAAAGCAGAACATCCATTGTGAGGTAAAACACCACCACGAATGTCCAGAGGATTTGTTAGGTACAAAAGTGTTTTCCTGAAGAATGCCGTGCTGTCCTCATGGCAGTTGTCTATGGGCATGCCGAGAACAGGTAGTGGGGTCTGCCTACAAGTCATCTCATCTCTTGTTGCAAGTCTGAGCTGATGTAATCACATCAGTTACATTTACAGAACTCCCCTGCCTACTTCATGCCAGTGAGTTTCGGTTATTTCTCAGTGATCCTCTCCATTATATGGATACGATATATAGCAGCTCTACAGCTTCTTGACACCTTCATGACAATTATGAAAATCAAATCCTGACATTCAGGAAATCCACTCTGTATTCAAGTTATTGTTATTGTGATTTTATTGACCAAAATCTTGTCATGCTATCAGACAGAAATTGCTCATTGTGATGCATGGACTGACTAGCGTATCTCAGATTTGTCTAAATGTCAGATTGATTTATAACAGCCTGCTATCTCTTTAATCTTTTTTTTCTTCTTCTTCTTCTTCTTTTTTTTTTTTTTTCCCTCAGAACCTTTCCAGTCAGAAACTTTCCTATCAGTAGCATCTTGGTGTTAGAAGAATAAATATTAGTGTAACATACATTGGGAAATTTGAAGAGGTTTTTGATGACATTAGTTTAAGACAGGAGATTAAATTGTTTTTCATTCTAATTGAGCTCTACAACAATTAGGTATTACAGAATCCCAGAATCACAGAATCAGAGAATGGTTTGGATTGGAAGGCATCTTAAAGCCATCCAGTTCTAGCTCCCCTGACATGGGCAGGGACACCTCCCACCAGACCGGGTTGCCCAAAGCCCCATCCAGCCTGGCCTTGAACACTTCCAGGGATGGGGCATCCACAGCTTCTCTGGGCAGCCTGTGCCAGTGCCTCACCACCCTCTGAGTGAAGATTTTCCTCCTAACATCTCATCTAAATCTGTCCTCTTTTAGTTTAAAACCATTACTCCTTGTCATATCACTACACTCCCTGACAAATAAACCCTTGCCAGCTTTTCTGTAGGCCCCTTTTGGGTACAGGAAGGCAGCTATGTATTTGTGCTTGGGATTGACCCAGCCCAGATGCAGGACCTTGCACTTGGCCTTGTTGAACTTCATGAGGTTCGCATGGACCCACCTCTCAATCCTGTCCAGATCCTTCTGGATGGCATCCTTTCCCTCCAGCATGTCTACCGCACCACACAGCTGTTTTATTCACAGGTACAAAGAGGCTTTTTAAAGTCTCGTTTATGCATTACAAACCTTGTTTTAGTGGGCTAAACAAGGAATAATCTTTAAGAATGCTTTCTTAGTATAACTTCATGGGTGGTTTGTGTATCCACCCTAGATGTCTTCACTTTCCAGCCTGTGCATATCCTTTGTGAAGAGCATTGTTTATTAATAGGGAGAGAAAAGGGTAGAGATCACAGTGAGGACAAGAAGTAAGGTACAGAATGAATATGTTACTTGACCCATTCTTATTCTTTTTCAAACTTTTTAAAGAGGAGAAGAGGAAGATTCATTTTGCCCATGATCCATTCAGACCTTGAATTCTGTATAAAATGAAGAACCACGATACCTTCTTGATGTACACACAGTGCTATCAAGTATCAAGGGTTTGTGCAGGAAGTGAAAAACCTGAACACCATATAATACATGGAGAAAATTATCATTCGTTTACAATGCTGCCAATGATGTAGATTTTCTTCATAATGGCAATAAAGGCACCTATCTAACCCAAAGACTCTTTTGCCAAGCTTCCGAAATGTGCAGCTAATCATGAAGGAACTGGAGTTGCTGAAGATCTAACCATTTTCCTTATTTCAGAAAGCAGTAAAACTGGGTTAGAGGCTGCAATTCCTTCTGTCAGAATGCCTATATAGTAATGAAGTAATTATGCCAATCACTTTCCAAAAGAAATATCCTTGAAAATTTTGAATGTATGGTTCTTAAAAGCTATCTATATTGAAGATTGGAAATACGGTGCTTACATTTAATTTGAAAAGGTACCAAAGATTTACAAGCCTCTGATTCACATCCCCCCCCTCCAAAAAAAATCTTTTACTGATATAAAGTTCCCATTCATATCAGTTTACCAGAACATTTAATTTTAGCAAAATTTTCCACAGAAAATGTTTCTCACAGCCAAAACAAAAAACTAACAACAACAACAACAACAACAAAGGATAGGTTTCAAATTAAACAGTAAATGGTGTCATGAGACACCAAAGCTGTGATTTATAAAAAAATATATGGAGAGAAAATGACAAAAGAATTTAGAATCACATATTTGCATCAACACATACCGCATGACAGTAAAACAGTCTTGGTAGCAAACATCTCCTGTTCAGAGAACACAGTCTGAAGTGTTATAAACATCCAACCTTCTAGATGGTGGTGTCAAAAATTATATATTCGCATGAGTACCAAAGCAAAGGATGTCTTTAGGAGAAAGAATTGTTTGCTGGTTTTTGTTTGTTTGTTTGTTTGTCTGCTTTTCTGTGATAGTAGAGAAGAAACTTTCAGTTAAAATAACTATTTCAGATTTGTTTAAGGACACCACAGATCTTTTGGAAGATTTAAAAACTGAATTTTAGACATTAATTCAGTAAAAGATACTAAGGTTTCGGCAAGAAAACCGTGTCCAAAATATTAAGGTTTCACAGCAGCTTTTTTTCTTCTCTTTGGTAGGCAATATGTATCTCTTTTCCTTATTTGGAAACGTATCTTCAAGTCTGAAGAATTTAATATCCTTTTTTGAATTTCCACTCAAATTTTGAATTACCATTTTTGAAGTTTTAAAACAAAGCAACTTTTTAAAGCTGCTCTTTGGCTTTTGCCTTTGATTACTTTTTATGTGTTTTCAAGGAAGATGGTAGACTTGATAAACTCTCTGCTTCTCAGTTCATAATTATAAGCTTTTGCCTTGTTAAAATACTTGTATACATGTTCTCATAAGCATTCACTTAATTCAAAATTATTATTTTTTTTTCCACAAAAAGCCCCTAAATATAAAAATATTGTGTCCAGAAACTCTAAAATTTAGTTTTTGAACACAATGTTCAAAACATTGTGTGGATAGACACAAGGAATATAGAGAGCTTAAAATACTGTATTCTAAAAATAAAAAGACTTTGCCAGTAATAAATACGAACAGTATATACTGAATGATATGACAATTTTGCAGCTGCATTCTCAGCTGCCCATAATTAGAATGAACAGTACATATACATATAGTACAATAATTATTGAGAATCTGTCCCAGAATTGTGCCTCAGCTTCAAATGAACAACATCCTATGTGGACTTAGTTGTAGCGTATGCATCCAACCACAAAGTTATCATCATAGAAAAAGATGATTAAAGTGTGAGTTACTTCACGATTTGCAATGTTATTTACAGTAAAATTTGGGAAGCTAAGTTATTACCTAAATGGCACTATATTCTAAATTTGGTTTTCTTTATTCCATTGGCAACAGAGTTTTCCATCTCTTCCACTTGTAGCACTGCTGTATGTTTATCTCACTTTAGTAAGTGCAAGAATGACTGATGTCCACAGCTGCTGGTATGCAGGTAGGCAACCAAAGAACTGAGTTAACTGAGTAGCTACCATGGAGAAGAAAAGATGTACACCTATTTACAAAAGGCTTGATCAAAAGCCTGCTGGACAAAGCTGTGTAGAGCCCAGGGATGCTGTCAGACTTCAGTAGCCAGGTTAATATCAGTTTATTCACCTAATTCTTTTATGTGTGTTCTGAGTTAATGGTCTGATTCATCTCTATGGCTACTTTGCCAACATAGCATTAGTACTACTTCACAAGCAACAAGCTGTTGGCTAGTTTTGTAAAATTGTTACAATCACCCTTCCCTACCACTCAGTTTGATTCTTGGCTAAGGCACAAGATGAATTTCAGTTGCTAGAAAGCACAAAATCAAACACTGGGGCTTCCATTATTTTGGTGCTACAACAGATTTCCAGTAACATCTACTCTGTGGTTAACCCCTCTCTTGCAGCTGGCACTAAGATATGACCTGTAATCAAGAGGGTACAGTCAACTTAAGTCATACCTTTACATCTTCAACAAATTATTCTAAGCATTTCAGGAACACATTTTATGCATATGTATGTTTATGTATGTATTTATGTATGCTTATACTCACGTACATGTGCTTACACATTCCACTACTTAAGTTCAATTAGCTTCAGCCCCCAAACCTACTTAGCATACTTAGCATTATGTGAGATGGCTTGTCCACAGAGAAGAGTTTATCTTTGTGCAATGTTGCAGGCAGATGCAGGTTTTGCCTGGGCTCTTGGCGAACTGTGCTATACAGCACCAAATCCCCCCTAGTTGCTTTGAGAGACTGGATACATGAGCTCTGACTCGGTGACTTGCTAAGGGGGTCTCAGGCTTTTGGACGAGAGCAGGTTCATAAGCTGCTTCCTCAGAGTGCAAGAGAGCATGTCCATACCTGCCATCAGTGCAACACTGCAGCTGTGCTTTACAAAGCTACCTGTGCTTTACCACCTGTATTTACAAAGCTACCTGCAAAGTAATTAAGCATTACTAACGTGCCTTTTGGTACCTCTCTTTTATCCTTCCCTTCTCTCCTGCCCAAAGGAAAGAAGGCAGTTGCATGTACAATGGAATATTTTGGGTATTTTTAAGTATGTAAAGCCTGTTCTTTCCTTTTCTCCTCCCTAATAGAAAAAATGGCAGTTGCATGTGCAAGGAATATTTTTGTTGTGTTCAGGCATGTTAACTGCATTAAAAAACTCAGATGAAGAAATGCCTTTCTTAAGGAGCAGAAAGTAGTTAGAAAAGAAGATCAGCATATACAGGTCATCGGACAAAGTTATAAGAGAAGCATTTGCAGGAAATCATACAGCAACCATTACTGTAAATGCAGTATTAGATTTTTCTGCCCTTTGTTTCTTTCTATAGGAGCCTCCTCTGGCTTAGGACTATAGCACTAGCAATTGTGGAGGTTTTATCATGAGCTGAGAAATACATGACGAAGTGTGAAATACAGTCCAGAAATACCCAGTGTTCAGCTTTTTGAGTTATTTGAAGAAGTCTATTTTGAGTTTCTGGGACCATGGTTGTAAAAGAAACTGAAACCAGACATGTATCTCTGACATCAGAAGATAACTTTTATTATTATTTTCTTCTTAAAAGAGTATAGACTTTCAGCCATACAGGCTCGCTTTCAGCATTTGGCTCATTGTTTTTAATACTTATGATTAGTGAATTAGTGATCCTTGGCCTTCTCTTTTCTTTGCTCATTTCTGAAGTAACAAGGTGCATGTGGATCAAATTTTCTTTTTTCTTTTTTTTTCCTTTTTTTCCACTGCAACTGCAAGAGCTAGAAATGTATTTTAAAGACACGAACACTGAAATTCTCTTTCAAAGACATGATTAAATAAACTGTACTTTAGGGCTTTAAAATAACCTTTAGAAAGCAAAATTAAATATGGAGTCATGAATACACAATGGGTATTTATTAAGTCCCCTCTACCAAATACATTTCATGAAAATTCTTACATCTCTCCACTCTCCTCTTTATGATCTAATCTGAAACTGCTCAGGAGACAGAGCACAGAGAATACCTGAAGGCTTTTCTGAATCCACAAAATTTGAGTTAGTGGTGTGAGACACAAGATGATGAAAATATACCTTTATCCTTTTCCCAACGCTATATTTTTAGTTAAAACACTATCCCTGGAAGACAGGACTTCTCTCACTTCAGGTTTCACTTTTGTTCCATCCTTTCACCAACCTGCAATAATGAGTCAAAGTTAATCCTTGGGCACTGGGTCAATGGCTTCAAGTAAAACTTTAAGGATATATGCCAGTGGAAAGCCAGACTTACTAGAGCTTTGCTACACTGTGTTAGCACATTGTCCTCAAGTCAGGACACTTTCCTGTGGTTGGTTGGAGCAGATGGTATAGGCAATGGTTTCGTGCACCTGTAGATCTCTGAGACTGCGGGACTGGAGGCACCATCCTTTCTCAGGTCACCGCTTACAAAAGGAGCTGCTTATCAGCAAGAGGCTCAGAGACTACAACTGACTGGTGTAACCTCTACATCATTTTTTCTTCCCTGTTAAAAATATTCCGGTGACCCTCTGAGGAAAGTAAACTCTTCTAAGTTTTGGAGGGTGGGGAAGAGATGTGGCGATCAGGTCAATGATCTTTGTATGGTTGGACCAGATGATCTTGGAGGTCTTTTCCAACCTTAGTGATGCTACGATTCTATGTAATGCTCATTTTCTGGATACTCTTGTGTAACCTGACTTACAGATATGCTGAGAACCTGTCATGGGACCATTTACCATAAGTGCAAGTTTTGCTTTCTAACAAGCAATCAGAAAGCATAGCCTGAAAATATATGCATACATAAACAACAACAAAACACAAACTGGATGCCTAAACTTGACTATTACACATTTTATTTATTTGTTTACTTTGATTGCTATCAGTGCAGCATCTCTGCAATGTTTCTCAGTGTTGATTGTATTTTGTATTGTCGAGCAAAACCCGTGGAGCAATGCCGCACAGGAAAAAAAAAAAAAAAAGAGAAAAGGAAAAAAGAAAAGGCAAAATTTTGGCCTGAAATACATATATAATAGGAGAGTTCTTTTGCTGTCACTCGTGCTCTACTTCCAGTTCTGTTTCTCTCTTTTACTTCTGTACAGACATCTTGACAGCATAAATGGTTGGGTAAATAGCATTTGTTATCCGTATGGAGAGATTAGCTATTTTTTGGATGCAAAAGCATTAACATGTTCTTAGTAACTTTGTGCTGATTGACTCAGAATTGTGAGTAGCAACTTCCAATTTTACTGTAGCAACTGGGTTACTCTGGAATTTTGAAACGTAGTTTGCTCTCCGGGTAAAGAAAGGAAGCCAGGTGATTGTCTTACAAGAAGAAAGTTCAAAACTGAGTAAGGTGAGGAATAAGAGAATTTTTACATAGTTTGAATCAGAAAATTCTCTGATGTCCAGAACAGAAGAAATCATTGAATTTGTCGTGATTGACACCAGAATGAGAAGTGAAAGACTGAACAGAATCCAGATGACTAAGCCCAGGAAAATGATGACATGTTAAGCAATTCACCAGCACTCATTTTCACGGGGTTAGAGAACAATCATTCAGTTTACTAAAGGACAGATTGCTGTTTCTTCTAGAAGGGACTGTTAAGAACTAAAACTGCAAGCGACAGCTGAAAGCAAAGAAAGAACTACAGAATTTGACAGTTATGACATTAAAAGTACCTGTGTACTTATGTGCCTGAGGCAAATAATATTGCACCTTAAAAGGTTAAGTTAGAAGAGCAAGTTTTAGCTATAGCTCTCAGGCCTTCAGATCACCTGAAACAAGTCAGAATGGAAAAAATCGGTGAAGCCCAGCATTTAGTGTGCTGTCAGTGCCCAATAGCAGATATGCTACCTACTGAGCTGTGGTTTTGTTGTCATTGTCTGGCAGCGAGATCATTTGTTTTAATGACCTCCTGCCATCATGTGAAAGCAATAGCTCTTTTGATTGGACATGCAGTAAAATTAAAGGCTAATTGGTATTCCACTGACAATATACAGTAGGTACCTCATTGTGCTGCTGACAAGATCTGATTGATGCCGCTTCTAGAACATACAGGTTTAAAGGAAATTAGTTTGATAGGAAAAAAATTGCAGTGCCAAATTTTCAAGTTATCTACTAGTGTTCCATTTCACAAGAGATATTATACCATCCAAATTTAATACATACCAGGCAGAAGAAACCACAATGACAATAATCTTAAACATTATTGTGGCATCTGTCATATGCTGTATGAGGTTATCACATATTTGAAACAAGTGCACCTGAACACAGCAATAGTTTAACAAGAGTGAAGACTTCTGAGTGCCAATTTATCAAAACAGGCAAGTCTTGAGGCCAACAGCTGGTCTCCTACCCACATATCCTTTTTTCCTACTAGAAATGTTACAGGAGTTCCGGAATATTAGTGCTGGGCTGATAGACATCAAGAAACCCAGAATATGCCAAATAGTTCTACGTTGTATTTGCAGTAGCATAGTGTATCTGTAGTGTTAGAAGTGGTATACATAACTTCAGAGTTCATCTAGTTAAGCACAATTAATATAACACATTTTGGACACTGTCTATTCTGCAGAACACAAACAAGTAGTTGGGGCATGTCTCTAGACCTACCTCACACATGCACTCCTGTTTCATTCCAGAAAGCTCCAGAGAGAAACATGGCAACTGTTTTAATGCACATAATACACGGTAAACGCTTGCTTCTGTGATCTAACCCTCGTGTCAGAACAAGTTTGCTTCAAGTATTAGTCATAAGAGCTTAATTCATTAAAATTTAAGCTTACATTATTCACTAAAGACAACATTTTAAAATGCAGAATTTGTCAAAGGGAAAGGTGGCCAGCCATAAATCCAATACTATCTTCAGCACAAATGGAAGAACCACAACAGAGGTCACCCTGGGGCAACATCCCTTTCACAGGACCCTGCACCTAAAACTGGAAGGAATATGCTACTATCATAAACTTCATTCTTCACCATGAATTTTCTCACTGTGGGTGAATCTTGTCTAATTAGCTCAGGTAAAGAAGTGAGGGCAATGAGTGTCATAAAACCCAATGCTATCCCAGCAAGATTTGCAGCCCTCATCCATGCCAACTGGGCCAGGCCATTTGAGATTCAGGTTTCTGTTTACACACTCAAATGAGCAAAGTGTAGGAAAAAACTTTTTTTTTTTTTTTTTCTAATTAACAAGAAGTTACTTGATGAAAGAATTGCTACCTCTGTGTGTTTTAGGCACATATAAAATGTACATGTTCTGTGATGCAGAATTTCTTTGGCAGCTTTCTGAAGTAAATAAAAGCTCTAGGCTCCAGATGATAAACAATACTCAGACACTTTAACTAGTATAGTCCTAAGGCACAAAGGAATAGACTCGGCATCCTGGAATACCTTGTAATTATGTTGTAGATTCCCCTGTGAAGATATATAATAACTTATGCTACTTAAAAGCATGACATGCTCTTATTCTCTTGCTTCAGCGTCTTCCAGTCAATAGCATTTACAATAATTTTTAAAATTATTGCATATTATTGTATGCTATATAGTAAGTCTTCATATATACAGTATATATAAAAGTGAATATTCTACAGTTCTGAATAGGTCTTTCTGAAGTCTTTATTTTTCTCCTTATTCCTCTTCTCCATGTTCTTTTCTGATATACTTTTCTGGTGCTTATCCTCTTTTCCTTCTTGAAAAAACAGCCTCTCTTTCTAGATCTGCTACCAGCAGAATGCCCAAACAACAATAATTACTGTGGTTTACTGAATCTTGTTGGGCAGTGGAGGTGAGGCTGCCACTTCCCTAGGTCCAGTGAGTAGCAAGGCTGAGCGTGTATTGTCAGTAGGTGCACAGTACACGTGGCTGGCCATGCAGATCAACCCAGACAGAAAACACAGCACTCACAGTCACAAACAGCACCAACAGCCGCATCCTGTTTCCCTGTCAGGCTGATTAGGATGAAAGCCTGTTAGCAGGAACATATACATCTATACAACATAGATCCCTCCAGTAGCTTCTCCCAGGCACTCAGTCTATCCAGTAAGCTGGACTCTGGGTCCTCTGGTTCCTCCATTTGCTGGCACCTGGATGTGTAAGCCCCCAAGGCCACAGCCCCACAACAGCTGCTGGTACTCAGACCCTCTATGTATGTGTGCACACCGGGGCACACACCCTGTGAATCTCTCTGGTAACTGGCCTTAGATGGGCTCTCTAATACCTGCCTCCTGCATTCCTGGGTCTTCTAGTTGCCTCATGCACAAACACACATGCAAACAAGCTCTCTTAGAGCCCTGATCCCATGGGTCATTCCATAAGATGCCTTGGACCTCCTGGTTCCTTCCATAGCCAACACTCAGTGTGCTCTGGTCTCTCCAGTATCTAGGCCAGACTGATGTCTATTCCAGTAGTTGGCTCCCAAGCCTCGTATCCTACTATCCTGCTAGTAGAGCTTGATGTCCATTAACAATTGCACACACTGACGTACACATCAACACAGTATTCATGCACTCCAGTCTCTCCAGTTGCTACCACTCCAGACACCTACAGCCCTTGTCCCTCTTTCCAGTTGCTGGCCTGTAAACCTCCACACCCTCCTGTCATTTCAGCTGTTGGGCCCCTGTGACAGAAGCATGGCCCCTGTGACTCACGGTCCCCTCTTCAGCCACTGGGACTTAGATGCCCATGCACAAAGAACAGAGAGCCCCTCACCCAGGAAAATAGTTAGAAATGGAGTTTAGTAGGAAGAGAGGACAGGCTGCAGTGATCACATACAGGGCATGAAAAGTGCACTGAACAGTAGCCTTACAACTGGCTCCTTTTGTTCCTTTTTCCCCATCTTTTCACATTTGTTACTCCTTAAATCACCTTGATCTTCCTTTTCCCCAGCTTTCCCCATCCTTACTCTAAACATTTCATAATAAACTTTGCATAATCCCAAGTTCCTTTACACGTGCATTCCATAATGATTCAGATGTCCCTGACAGGGTGACCCAAAGCCCCACTAACTCATCTGCTGAATTTCAAACCTGGACAAGGGGTTGATCCTCCTCCTTTTATAGACCCAGGTCCAGGTGTTTTCCCTGACTTGGTGACTGGAGTTTCACCACCTGTCACTGCTCCTCTGTGTTCATGGAGATGAGCCTCTAATCACATAACTTGTCACATACACCTTACACTACAGTACTTTTTTGTTAGGGTCATATCATCAAGAAAAAATTAACAATTTAGAATTTACTCTCTCTCTCTGCCTGCTGGTGTTATTTTAGTACAGCAAATCATTTGCATTTTTCCTGTGACTGACTCACACAAAAATTTGGGCTTTTCTGCTGTGAAATCCGGGAGTTTTCATCTGGATTCAATACTGATATTCTAGATACATCATAAGCATTGAAGAACACAGCAGCAAAACTACTGAAAGCAAGAATTGCTCCAGACCCAAACTGTGAACTTCTTGGTTTATAAATACCGCGTGATGACATGCTCAAATCACTAGGAGCTTTTCCACTGACTTCAATAGCTGACGGATCAAGCTAAAGGTAAAAGATGTTCTGTGGGAAAAAATAGCATAACTTTAACATTTTATTTCCATTCTTTAATATTTTAATCATTTCAAGGCTTACTCTTTCAAAGTGATTTGTAAACAGGTCTAGAATGAAATGCAGCGATTGTAACCAAAGATTTGCAAGAAAATGATACAAGTCAAAGCCCTACCCTGGCAGTTAGTTCTTTCCCAGGCTTTTGTGCATCTATGCACAACACAAAATGATTTAATGCTCTTGCTGTCCAACTTCCACATAATTGTTTCTTTTGTTAAAATCTCTTTTTTTATGAGAGGAAAAAGGAAAAGAATTTGTTGAAATGAGAATGAGCCATTACAGAGAGACAGGAGCACAGCAGAAGGTCCTTGCAATTCTTACATACGGAAACCACTTGCATGCTGCTTGTTTCCATCTCTACTGAAGGACGTATGCTTATTTATGTTTTATTATTGCTGTGCACATATGCTAATAAAAACCACCAAAACTCAGCTTGCAGGTTGCTGAACATTTGCAGCCATATGGCAGCCATAACTAGTAATACCTTTTTTTTTTTTTTTCCAGATATAATTCTAAGTATTTTGAAAACCGAAACAGAACACGTGTGAATAAAACTAAGGATAATGCTACATTAAATGTATCCTTGGGACTTAAAATATAGTACCATCAAGTATGCAATTGCTAACTAGTTTTTTTGGACAGAGGAACCTTTTGCAACAATAACAGAAGGAATTGTTTGGGGGATTTCTTTATAATTGTGAAATTCTATTAATAAAATAGAAGGATTACTGGAGATTTTTAAGAAATCAAATGGAGTTTTGTCTGGGGTCAAACCTACCCAGAAGTTGTGTGATAACAGGTCTGCAGTTTAAAACAAATATGTTTTGTAACTTTCAGAGTTTTCATTTATTTTATACATTTAATATTTCTATTTGCATAGCTGTTCTTGTTGAAAGATTAAGAGGCAAGGAAATATCAAACTTTCCAAATTTTAAGAAACTTTCAGAGGTAGAAGCTGTAAGATATTTTCTTAGAGAAACAGCATCATTCACAGAAGCACTCCCCTGCCCACTTACTTATCATCACTTCCATTAGGTGTGTAAAACTGCGCTCATACAACACATTTCTGATGAAGTGTTGCAATAGCTAGAAATGGCAAGAAAGAAAGAGATGTGGCTGCCAGCCAGCTCACACAGAACTGGTTTTCAATGCTAAAATGCTATCTTTTTCTTTTTTATAATTATTATTTTAATTTGAGTAGTTAAAATATACCAGCTAGGAAAAAAGAAAAAACAAACAAAAAAAGGCCAGTAAATTTTAAAATCCTTTAAAAAAAACTTATTTGCAGTAAAACTTGAGACCAGATCTGTTTTACCATACCTGAACTAATCTCAGTAAGTTTGCCTCATGGCAAATTTAAAACTGCCGAGTTTTAAAGCATTTGCCCTGACACACACTCAGCAGAGCAATCAAGAAATTTTGGGGTGACATTAGCACCAACAGTGCAGCAGGTGATATTATGTCATAAACCTATCTACTCTAAATTCAGACTGGCTGGGAAACCAGTTGCAATATTTGCTAGACTGGCTGGGAACAAAACTTGGGGGGGCAGTGCAGCTGGCTGAGGACTTAGGTCCCCTAATTCACTACAGGTACACAGAACACTTTCTCCATTAGCACTTCCTTGGATCCATCTCACACATTCCTGCCCCCACTTAACACACGTTGTTAGTACCTCTCACTACAACTAATTAGTTCCTTACACTGTCTGTGAGTCGATTAACATTTTTGCTCATATTGACTTCTGAAACTCCCAGCTGTGTGACATTAAACCTAAGTTAAGAGACTAAAGACCAGGTGAGGCCTGACAAGTCCCAAGGTCTAATATGGCCAGTGTGGTTTGTGTAACTCAAGGCCTGTTGTATAAAACCACCATACTCTATCTCAATTATAGGCAGTTAATGACTGTCCCGACTTTGTCCAGAACAGCATCTTAGGTCCATGACTACTACAGCTTAATTATAAAGGACATAATTATTCATGGAAGGTAAGTTTGCTTTAAGCCTGCTGTACTGTCAGTTAGCAACCCTAGTGCTTGCAAGAGCAAATCATTGCTCCTTTCACGTGCTTCACAGCAATTACTGTACACATCCATCAGATCCCTCCTCATTCACCTCTTTTCCAAGCTGAAAAGGCCATCACCTCCTGAAAGCCTTATTGAACAGAGCAACAAACAAAAATCGCAGTGAGGATGGGCCCTGTAAGTGCCATTACACTGTCCTTGAAAGAGGCCTGGAGATGCAGGCTGCAGTTAAGGCACAGTCACAAGATGGATCCAGACAGCAGCCGAGCTGCCTCCTGCCTTGCTCTCTGCTCTCTACATAATGCTGCCTGTTTGCCCATGCTTTGTATGGTCACTGAACTATCCACTAGGGACACGAGGGCCCCTATTTTATGTGGTCACAGCTCTGATTTATAGAGCTATGTGTGGTCCGGACCTCACAGCTGGGCAGGTATTCAGAGCAAGGCACTGGGTAGCAGATAGAGCAACGACAACCGAAGCGCTTTAATTTTATCATGAGGCAAACTTACTTAGATTAGTTCAGGTATGGTAAAACAGGTCTGACCTCAAGTTTTACTGCAAATAAGTTTTTTAAAAGGATTGTATTTACTAGCTTATTTATTTTTTATTTATTTATTTTTGGCCTAGCCGATGTGTGTTCACTACTCATATGAAAGGAATAATAAAAAAGAAAAAGATAGCATTTTAGCATTGAAGATCAGTTCTCTGTAACCTAAGCTCTGACACTTAAATCTGTAAATGACCTTGACAGGATGTGAGAGGAGAGGGCAGATTTGACACAATGAAACAGCAGGAGACAGCAGATACATTCAAGAGGCTAGAAAAACAGGCTCTGCCATTTGCCATCTGTATTTGGAAGTAATAAAATTAAATATATATATATATATATATAACAATCAAATGCTTAACATTAGCAGCTTAGGCATAAATGTTGTGTTACTGAAACATAATAAAGGCATCTGGTCAACAGTATTCATGCAAAATGAATTAGCATTTAAGAAAAAAAATGCACAGCCCTCCTGCATTTTACATCCTCATGCTCACCCTCTAGGGGAAAAGAAATGAATAAGGTTGAGGGACACAGCATTTTCTCAATACTTCAAAAGCTAGTACGTGGAATAAATCCGTAAGCGGTATCTGTTGCTCTCTGTTTCCAGAACTGTCCAAACCCCCTATCTCTGTCCTGTCCTCCAGTCATCCGACCCCCTGAACAAACAGGTTTAATTCAGCTGGAGACTTGGCAGTGCTGTGTACAAAGAAGCTCCATGACCTCTGCATTATCTCTCTACAGGTACCTTGAAGGAGGCTGTAGCGAGGTGGAGGTTGGTGTATTCTCCAACGTGCCTGGTTTCAGGATGAAGGGGAATGGGCTAAAGTTGTGCCAGGGGAGGTTTACGTTGGATATTAGGAAAATCTTATTTACCGAAAGGATTGTTAGGCATTGGAATAGGCCGCCCAGGGAAGTGGTTGAGTCACCATCCCTGGAGGTTTTTAAAAGACGTTTAGATGTAGAGCTTAGTGATATGGTTTAGTGGAGGACTTGTTAGTGCTAGGTCAGAGGTTGGACTAGGTGATCTTGGAGGTCTCCTCCAACCTAGATGATTCTGTGATCTCCTGGCAAGCAAGGTGGCTCTGCCTGTAGCAGCAGGCAACAGAAGGAGACCAAAGGTTGAGCACAGAGTGGACGTTAGGTTCAAGCCGCTGGCAGCGAACGAGGAGCCATGGGGAAAGCCATATTCTAGGGCCGGTGCCTTCATGCTCCAGCGAGCCTTAAGACTTGGCATGGGTCACAGGGGAGAGGCCGAATTCCAGACCCAGCGAGGGTGCATGAGCAGCGTGGGGTGGCGGCAGCATTAAGTGCATGGCGGCAGCAGGCAAAATGTTGGGAGCTGTGAAAGGAGGAATAGGGAATACAACAGAGCCTGTGCTGGGGATGTAGAAACGCACAGGGCTGGGGTCTGTGAAAGGATGAACAACACCACAAAGTTAAAAAAAAAAAAAAAACACTATATTTATTTAGTTTTCAGCAAGCTCTAAGCCTTTCCTTGGCCATCTCTGCCCTTCCCTGCTTTCTCTCAGCTCGCCCGTGCATCAGGCCCTCCACCGCCCCTCGCCCCCCGCCCAAGCCGCGCCCTTGCAGCACCGCCCGCAGCCCCGCTTCAAGCGCCGGGCCGCCTGCCGCTGCGCGAAATCCCGCCCCAGGCCCACGCCGCTGAGGAGCCGCGACTTTTCTCGCGCTGCACCTTCCGCCCCGCCGCGCTTCCCCATTGGCCGCCGCGCACCGGAAGGGAGGGGAGGGGGGGGGCAGCGCTTGGAGCGCGTGCGTGTGCTGAGGGGAGACGGGCGGCCCGGCTCGGCGGCGGACCAACGGCCGTAACGGATGCAACGGTCGGAACGGTTCCAACGGTTTTAGCGGCCCTAACGGCGGCCGCAGCAGCCGTCTTCTCCTCCTCTTCCTCCGGCGGCGGCCGGGCTGCCGGGTAGGTGTGTGCTCGCCTTGCGGCGGGGGCAGCCGGGGCGCTGAGGTGGGGCCGAGGCGTGGCGTGGCGTGGCGTGGCGTGGCGTGGCGTGGCGTGGCTGGGTCTGTGCCGCCGGTGTGTGTGTTCCTTATGGAGGGTTTAGGGGGCCCCGTTGAATTTATAACAGTTATTCCTTGGTAATACATGGTTGAAAACTGAAATTAAAAGGCTTATTTCAAGCACGAGAAGAGCCTAATGTAGAACTCAAGTGGCGCGGCTGTGAGGATGCTATCATCGTTTTATCTTGCGTTAGAAAACTGAGTCAGGCCAAGCAAAACAAAGGTAAGGCTACGCCTGGGCGAGAGCTTCAGGCCAGTGACTGCGCTGTGGTATGCAGCTTCATCCTGTGTTGCCTGAGGCTGCACATCTGGGAAAAATGCTGTGTGTGTAAGAAATGTAATTGGCTTTTCTCATACTGTGTAGATAGCTTGAGCAGGGCATTTCAGCTAACTGTGGAAATACATTGCAGAGGAAGACACAATCACCGTTTGCACTGCATGAAAATACTAAAACTTTTCTTTTTTCTTTCTTTTTCCTAGAGTCTTTAACTCCTAATAGGAAACTGGAATGGAGAGCACAGTATCGGTCACATTCCTTGTGTTGTTTTCCATACTATTGTGTGAAAGTTATCATCATGGAGTGGAGACGGGGACAGTTGTGCAGACATTGGAGAGAACTTTTCCGGAAAAGGCAGCCAGCATTAACGTTGACTTGGCAGGACTAATACAGAAACTCCACCTTCAAGAACTTTTTCGTCGTTATGGGGAAAATAACTCTCTGACGATTGAAGGATTTAGAAAACTGCTCCAGAACATAGGTATAGATAAGATGAAAAGGGTTAAAATAGACCATGATCATGACCATGATCATCATCTTCATCATAACCACGTTTCACTGAGTAAAAACGCGGAGAAGACTGTTTGTCCAAACCACGAATCTGATGCTGGCAAAGACCCCCAGAACAGTCATCCGAAAGAACCTCATAAAGCGGAGAACGTAGATCATCAGCAGAACTTGGTACGCAGCAAGAACACTGTTAATGAAATAGTGGTGTCTATCAACACTACCCCCACAGATGGCAATCCTGAGCTGCAGAGTCTGGATCCTGGAGAAGGCAAGTCAGTTGCTCGGTTAGGTCTGACTAGCTCTAACGCCATTAACATCACAGATGGCAGCAATACCAGTTGGCTTGCTAACAGCAAAGCAAATGAATCTCTTGCTTCTCCGAAGGAATCAGAAAGAGGAAGTTACCTGTATTCTAAACTTAAAAACCAAAATACCCAAGAGGTGAGACTGACTCTTTTGTGTTCTGGGAATCCAGGTCCACTGGCGGTATTGTTACAGCTTTATTTGCTGGGTGCTTTACGCTTAGCTTGGTTCAAGCTTTGTTGTTTAACAGTGTTTGTAGCAAAATGCATGCAAGCAGCTTTCCTCGAATCTTAACCCTTTGCTTTGAAGGAATGTTACGGTCATGCGCTCAGGAAAATATGCTATCCAGTTAATATAATTTTCTTTCCTTAAACGGCAATATATATTTATATTACCAATATTGACATGTTTTTAAACATATACTAAAAACGAAGAACACAAAACTCAGGCAAGTATAAAAAGTTTGCATACTCCACGGAAAAACTCTTCACGTAAAAGCAGCAGGGAAAGATCAGGTGTTCAAGGTACTTTGAAATGAATGGTACTTCATTTTTTTCCAAAATGAATTTCTTGCTTTGTAAGTGCAGCCAAACAGTCATGCAAGTATATGGCGGTTGTTGAGCTTGTTTTTAGAGCTTGTATTTTTCTGCTTGTGGACAGGAAATGAGTAATATGCTCCCCCAAGTTAGAAATAACTGAGGGCTGATGGAATTTTAGACTAACTATATTACCTATTTGCTTCTCATTTCAGATATAAGTAAATCAACGTTAAATTCTTAGTAAAATGTAGCGAAGGGAATGGTAAATTCTTTTAAATCTTACTGACTTCTTTTTGGTTCAGCTTGTTTTTTCTGCCGTAAAGTCAGAATCTGTATTGTTTTCCAAGTAACGTGGTGAAAGAGGAAAAGAAAATACGGCTAAAATAGTGTTATTCTTATGAGAGCTGCCTCACAGGCATAAGATAATCAGGTAGGCAGGGCAGAATTGTAGGGAATTAACAGGTACACGCATTCTCTTTTTTTTCCACTTATATCTTCACATTTTTCTTTTAAGATTGTGTTTAAGGACCAACTGTAAAATCAGAATAAGAAAAAATATTGCTGCAAAATGATATCTATTACTTTAAGATAGTAAAAATGAGTGCTGATAAAGCCTGTAATTTTGCTGTAGACAGTTCTGTTACACAATCGTATCTTTCTCCATGAAAGGTTTTTAAAACTAAGTGTCTCTCTGGCGTCGTAATGCATGCAGTCGTCCTAGATAATTCCGGGTGGGTATCTGCAGTGTGTGATTTGTGGGTGCTGGTTACGAGTTACTCTGCTTTCTGCACAATCAGACCAGGAGTGCTACAGGGGGACTAGGGGGGGGCTACTGAACCCGGTGTGACTGTAGGTCGTGTAGTGGAGGAAACGTGGGGTAGAATATGCTCTGTCTGAGACTTCCCATAGTAATACAAAAAGGTCTTCAACCATGTTGCTGCTTCCTTGCGTGGCCTCCAAAAACAGCCTCAAAAGTATCAGGCTTTTTTCTAACCTCAAAACAAAGCATCTGGCACCCACCTTTGAGCTGAGAACGTGTACTGATTGCGCGTCATCTATCGGTGCTACCCAGCCAGCCTCTGGGCCCGAAGAGGGGATGAAGGTATGGTTCTTCCAGAATTGGGTCATTACCAGTTTTTAATTGCTGTTGTTACACCGTTTTTCATGCAGGGTCACTGTATTCATTTCAATTAAAATGAGATGTGCCGTCGTTTCAATATATGGTATTTTGGCTCTGCTTCACCTTTAACAAATGTGTCTTTCCACAGTGCTCCAGTGCATCCAAGCTGATGCAGTCCCACGGAATAGGCACTCAGGCTCTGTTGACTGCTACGGAATTTAGCTATCTTTGTCCAGCTCTTATTAATCAGATTGATGGCAAGTGCTGCATAGTCCATGCAAGTACTGAAAAAACTGAAACTCCTCCAAAAGGTTACTCTTTGCAAATAGGTAGGTTCCCTTTTTTAATATGGAATAAAAGCCTATTGGAAACTCGTTTATGTTAGTTATACGTTTCAGAAACATGTTCCAGAGTTGAAAGAAGCTTATGATTTTCTTCTGGCACTTCTCCTTACCATGTGTAGAGAGAAATCTTTGTGGCCTACCATTTGTTAGCATCTAATTAATCAGATGATCAGGAGTATTTGACAACAGGAATGTTAAGCAAACAATCTCATACAGCAGTTGTTTATTCTAATTGCTTTTTCTCTCTTTTTTTTTTTTGTTTACCAGCTTGGATTGGTGGCTTCATATCCATCTCCGTCATCAGTTTTCTTTCCTTATTGGGTGTTATATTGGTACCTCTGATGAATCGTGTATTTTTCAAATTTCTTCTAAGTTTCCTTGTGGCATTGGCTGTGGGGACTTTAAGTGGAGATGCCTTCTTACATCTCCTTCCGCACGTAAGTATTAATTACCATTTTGTTAATTATCTCAAAACAGAAACACTGACAGCTGCCAGTACCTATTAGTGGTAATTTTGATATGTATTAATACCTACATGGTGGATAATTTCTCAACCTTGTAGGGTAGATTATTTGATAGAAATAACTTTGCTTCTACTAATAAGCACCTATCTGGAGCTGTTTGTACTATTCCTCAGTCTTTACCATGTAAGAACTTCACACCATGTTCCCTCAATCTATTTCCTGTTTTCAGTCATGCGTGCTGCCAAATCACTCATAGTTCCTTGCACCAAGAACTTTGGGTAAATATTTTTTTAGTCTCTTATTGCAGTGCCATGTCTCATCCTAAAGCCAAAACATAGCACCATACCAGGAAGAAGACTAACTACCCCAGCCAAAACCATGACAAATGTGGAATAGAAAATCTTGTATTTTCTATTACCAGTCACTTGTGTCGGTTGCTTATCCATTGTAATGTTTTTGTCAGAATCTAGCATTTCTGAAGTCCTAGGAAAATATTGCTCGATAGGCTTTGAAATGAACTGCTAGTGTTACGTAATCTGGGCAAAGATATGGGAATATGACTGAAAAATTTCTGAATTTCTTGAAACTCTTAAAAATATTTATGGATCCAGCATTCAGGTAAGATGCACTAAACCACAGATCCTGTGCTGGTTTCAAAGCCTTGTCCTTAGGGTTCTTCCTTTTCCTTTTCAGTTAATCTTGAACTTGTCATGTGAGGTCACTGCAAATCTAAATGTGTGTGTGAATGTATGTGCATCTGTGGATTATACCCAAAAATTTTTTCAAGAATGCCATATTTGCTTGAAAGAGGGAAATTACTGTTAAGTGCTTTGTAGAAAAGGGTGTTTGATGTCAGGTAGCTGTCTTAGGTGGGAAAATAATTATTGTTCTGTCTTTGATTACTACTTAAAATGCAGTTTCCTTGCTAGCATCAAGGGTATTTGTAGGGGCAGTTGTGCGTCTTGTATTCAGCAGAATGCAATTAATTTCAGTAAGGGAGTGAATACCAGTCCTGCTCTCAGTGTTTTTCTATCAACAATTTGTCCTTGTAATTGTTTGAGTTTGTATCCAGAGCATTTATCCCATTACAAGCGCTAAATCTGGACTCCAGACTTGAGGAAAAGAATGTGAAGAAAGCTTTGTGTGTTTCTCTTGTTATCAGTTCTTGTTATGTATATAATGATTTTGCCTGTTTGGTTCTCCCCTTAGTCTCATGGAAACCACCACCATCACCACGAAAAGCCTCCCCTTGAACAAAACAAAGGTCCTCTGTTCAAACATCTTGTTTTTCAAAGTACAGAGGAGAGTGCTTACCTGGATTCTACGTGGAAGGGACTTACAGCACTTGGCGGCTTGTATTTCATGTTTCTAGTGGAGCATTTGATCACTTTAATAAAGCAGTTCAAAGACAAGAAGAAAAAGGTATAACTACTATTTTGAAGTTGTGTTGTATTGCATGAGGATTTTTGAATACGCTTCTATGAAAACATAAGTATCATGTATATTCTGCTGATAGGATTTGCTAGCAGTTGCTGACTTGCTTAGTGCTCTAATTTATATTAGCAACATCTACACTTACAAACTAGGCGGTAACGTTTTTTGTGGTCATCTTCAGGAAGCCCTCTGAGTTATTTCCTTAACCAGACAGGTAGCACAGGGTTAACGTGGTGAATTTTTTTTAATAAGCAAACACCTGATTACAGCCTTTGTTTTAAGTTATTTAAGGTCATTGCTTATTAGTGACTTCTTTCTGACCTCTCAAGGAGATTATGCAACTGATTTTTTTTATTGTTTTAAATCTCCTACTGGCTGAAGTAAGATGACCTCTTGCAGTTATTGCACTACTGCTGAGGGGGCACTTCCCCAAAACGGGTGAGGGTGGCAGTCACTCCTTAGACAAGTAAGCATCTGACTATGCTGTAGAAGGTGACCTTGTTAGATAGTATTCAGTTTGAAAATATCAGCTGCCAAGTTCCTCTTCTTTCCCTTCTCTATCTGCAAAGAGGAGAGCAATACAGCCTTCGCATTACGATGCTGTGTTTTATGTGGAAGGTGTAAATAATTGATTTGGGTGGGTTGTAAACATTGGTTCAGCAGACTTGGTGCTGTGTGCTCTTTGAATTGCGTCACAGCAGGTTGTGTTGGTGTGGTTGGTGCTGGAGTAAGCTAAATTAACTGTGAGTGACAGGATCACTTTCTCAATCTATTATTAAGTGTATTCATCAAGAGATGACTTGAGTTCCAAGCAAAGCAATTATTTTCTGTGTCCTTATCTCTTAGCCACGGAGAATGGATTTTCTGTTAGGCTAATTGTGCCTTTCTAGATACTGAGTCACTGATCATAATTTTTTGTGATGCCGACACTAGTGAGTGATGACTTTATTTGGCTTTCTTTCAATACATTAGGAAAAAGCATCACACTGACATTACACTGGAAAAGAACTAGTGGAGTAGCTCTTGTTCAGCATTTGCTGCATTTTACTTACCGAATGACCCCCTCTGTTTAGTCCTTTCACAGAAGTACATGGTATTTATGCAAGTTCATTTTTTCCCCCCTTTTGGAGCCTGAGGAACTTCCGTCTCTTTATTGTACTTAGAGGTTTCTAATGTTCCTCTTCTGCATTCTTTGTATGGCTTCCATGTTGTCCTCTTTCTGTGCAGGCTGTGTAAATGTTGTGAATATTATGTTGCTCATGTATATCCTGAAAAATAAGTAAAATGTTCATAACTACAGTATTTTCTTTTGGAATAAGAAAAAAAATGAAGATGATGGAGAAAGTAAGAAGTTTTCAGCGAATGAAGAAAAGTTAGATACAGATGATCGTAAGTCTCAGTAATGTTATTGAACAGTTGTTGTTGTGCAAAAGCACAGCAGCACAGTTTAAAAAACCAAACAACTGATTGATGGCAGCTCATAGATTTGATTCTTACTGTAGGTTCAATCACTGTCTACTTAAATTCTCTCTGAAACAAACCTGAATGTGCACTGATCTGTAGAGCAGTAGCTTTGTTTGCTACTTCCATTTAAAAAGGATTGATAGGTTGGAAGTAGTGGATTCAGTTTAGAAACAAATGTGTTAATTCTGGATTGACCAGTGGAAGTAATTTTGAGAAGCTCTTCTGGCTATGCCTGTTGCAGATGTAGCCATACCTAATGGCTTCTACACTTCTTGTATTAGACTGTTGGATGCCATTTACAGAAATCTAAATAATAGACCATGCGTATCTGAAATCCAGACTTGAGTACTTACTTATTTTTAAGGTTGATAACCTAAAATCCAAGGTGCTGAAGTATTTGGACTGCAAATAATCAGGTGTCCTCAATACTGTGTTGTGAGCAAAGCCACACCTAACTAGATACTTGTTAGCCCTTGTAGCTAAGGGAGGCTTCCATTTTTTTCAGAAAGTAGTTGTCAGCCGTGCAGGATAAAACATGCATTTTTTTCATTCAACAGAAGGGAAAGAACTTAAGAAGTTTGGGGTTTGTCAGTTAAAATCACTAACATTATTGTGCTCTTAATGTTTCTGTGAGGACACTTCAGTCTGTTGAAATTTTTGAGTATATTTTTCAGGTGTTCAAGCTTAAGAACTTGTGTATAATCAATTACTTCCACATGAAATACAGGAAGTTTGCCAAGATTATCTGTAATGTAGTCCTGCTCTTTTGCATTCCTACTCTGTAGCCCCAAGATGAATAAATGGCATATGCGTGTCAGGCTTTTCCCTTCAGAAGCAGTTGAACTAACAGCCTTTGTGCTGTGAAATTGAGATGCAGAGCCTTATGCTCTTGTACTTAAATTGCACTGGGTCTTAGATGAAAAGCTTTATTTATTTTTTGATTTTTTTTTAAGAAGGCATTTGTGGCCATATTGTATGGGGCTGCTTTAGTGTTAGGGGACAAAATAAAATGTACTTATTGTTTTGGAATAACAGGAATTTTCTCGGAAATCTGATTGAAGGAAAAATAGCTTGTGGAGGCACTTGGTACAAGGAGCTGGGTTATTCGCCTCAACTTTCAGACTTGCTAGTTGTTTCTTTACTGTATCATTTATTCAGCTTGTTTATTGTATTTTTGCTTCCTGAGTGACTCTAAAAATGTATAATATTATACTCTGGGTTTTTGTAACAGGGTCTGAGGGCTATCTAGGGACAGACTCACAAGATCCATCGCCCTTCATTTCTCAGCAGCCAGCCATGCAAGAAGAAGAAGAAGTCATGATAGCTCATTCTCATCACGAGGAGGTTGACAATGAATATGTGTCCAGGGGCTGTAGAAACAAATGTCATTCTCACTTACACGATACTCTGGGACAGACGGATCATCTCAGCCACCACCACCATGATTACCACCACATTCTGCATCATCATCATCATCAGAACCATCATCCACACAGTCACAGCCAGCGCTACTCGCGTGAGGAGCTGAAGGATGCTGGAATAGCAACTCTGGCCTGGATGGTGATCATGGGAGACGGACTGCACAACTTCAGTGACGGCCTAGCAATTGGTAAGTGTTAGTATGAATGCTGCAGCTTTGTCGTGTGTGATTATAGCAAGGTCTTGCTGTCACTTATCTTTTTGTTAGGAATATAACTAATTAGTTTTTCAAAAACCCACACTGCTAAACTTTTATCTTACAGCAGCTCTCAATGAATGATAAAATTCTCCAGTTTAACAACCTGCAGACCAGTGACGAGTAAAGCAGAAATGTTGTGCTTACAGGTGCATTTCTTTAGGAAATCTGTAATTTTTGCTCTAATTCCCACTCTTAGGATAAAAGTAGGACAAAAAGAACAGATCGAAGGTTTGTGTTTTGGGCTTCTGGATTTGAGGTCAGATCTGGGGGTCACCTTCTTTCTAGAAGGAAAGCTAGATGGTGAAAGTAAGTTATAAAGTGAAGTGAAATCAGTAATCCTTAGTCCTTCTGCTAGTCTTTCGTGATCTTGACTTCAGTAATTAAGACTAGTCTCTGGTTTTATCGCTATTGGCTTCATTTCCAGCTTGTATAGCATACTGGGGGCAGTTCAGCAGTAACGCTCTGTAAATTTTCTTGTATAAACAAGTTCATTCTTGTTTGAGGAGGAAGCCCTATAGTAACTATTTTCTCAGAGCAGTATTTGCAGTTGTTCAGGTTCAGTCAATTCGAAGAATAATGTGAAAAGAGATCTTCTGATTTAATCTCTCTTTTATGAAAGTAGAAGAGTGGAATGTAAATTTCCTAGCAGATCAGTACTGAAAATGTGGTAGAAGGAGGATTTGCATACAAATTACATGCAGAACCAATTATCTGTTAGCATTAGGGAGATTTGGGAAGGAGCTGTGATTTGATAGTTATGAAAGGAAAAATATGAGAGGTTAATAAAAGCTTATTGAACAAGTGAGAGTAATAGCTTTTAGAAGTCCTGCTGTGTGGCTTGTTCAGACTAATGGAAATGTGGCTTTCCGTCAGTTCTGGGTATGCTTGAAAATATTGTGGAAAACACTGATGCTGTGGGAATGCCAATACTACTCGTATAATTTTTATACATATTTAAATGAAGGCGTGAATGTTTCTGTGAAGATAGGTGTAGCCAGAATAACCCTTCACTTAAGTTTGTTTATTTCTTGAGATTGCTATTGATAACTTCCATCAGTTTTCCCCCTCAAAGCTGTTGTGGTAAGTATGTAGGAATTAGGTTTAAGTGCTTGTATTTCTGTTAAAGCATGCAACAGTTGTATCTGACTATCTTGTTTAAAATGATCTGTGATCTGAACTCTGCGTAGGTTCAACTAAATAACTAAAATGCAGAAAACTGTTTATTTCCATACTAATCTATATTTTTTTCTTTACTGGGGGGAAAAGTGATGTCTTAGGTATATTTTAAAATACCATAGCACTATTAATTCAGTTTCTTGGGAGGGCGTGCTATCAGTCGGGTACGTTAATGTTGTCTTCAGTTTGAGTATTAACGTTTTTAAGAGCTATTTTTAGCAGTGAAAAATAAAAACAGATATTCCTGTTCATATTTAAGGTCCTGCTTTAGTGAATCTGGACAGTATTCAGCCATATCAGCCACCTAGGAACTTTGTAACACTGTCAGATTTTGTTTTGCTTGCCTTCGTGGTCCCCAACTCAGACTTACTTTCTGTGATTTAGCTGGATCCTTGTATTTTTCCTTTTATTCTAATAAGCTCTAAGACTGGGAAAACATTGTATAAAGGCAATAATTTAGAAGAACTGGTAGATTGTTGAGGATGCAGACATGGGAGAAAGTAATTACCTTCTGCCTTCCTTTCCTTATCTAGTCTCTTCAGGATCTGAAGCCCAATTAATGCTGTTGAGTTTTCCTGTCTTAGGAGATAACTGCAGCTGTTCTCTCTCAAAAATCTGACTCAAAAACTATAAAGCGATGTTTGGAAGAAAACAGACTGCCTAGGAAAGATTGATAGTGTTTGCTAATACTAGCTCTTGCTAGTCAAGTAGCATTAGCTCGTCACTTACATATTAATTGCTGTGTGGACTGCTATGACAAAGTGTGCTGGAGTGCAGTGTGAAATACTCCTGTTGAGGTCTTAAATCAAAATAACTTTAGTCTTGCACACTGCACCTCCCTGAATTGGACTTCATAACTAGAACCATAAAAATGGATGTTTCCTAGAGGTCATCTGGTCAAATCTTCTGCACCCCAAAGTGGGTACTCTTATCCTGGGAACAGCCTCCCCAGCATGAGGAGTATTATTTGAGGCCTTTTTTAAGGCCCTGGGGACTTGGATAGCTGTGACTTTCCATCAGCACCCTTGGGTGAATCTCATCCCATGCATCTGAGTACTTCTGTTTTATCTAAATAATCTCTAAATTATTGCTGCTTTGCTGTGGGCTGTCCATTTCTTTCTGGAATGGTGCTGATACCTGCTGGTAGATCAAGTCCTAATTTTACTGCTTCCCTTCCCAGCTTTCTTCTCTATCCTCAGCTCAGTTACCTTGTGCTCACTGGAGCACAATCTGACCGTTTTTGCTCTATTTTCCATCAGTTCTCATGTTCCTGGCGTTACTCTGATCTTGATCAAGAGACTATCAATAGGCACAAAGAACTGCGTTCGTGCTTGGTTTTGTACTGGAGCTCTGTACAGCCAAGAAAACCCTTTCATGTAAACCCTTTCAGGCAAAAAAAATAAAGAGGGATAATGTTTGCATTCTGTCCTCAAGCAGCCTGTACCTGTTTGTGGCGGGTCAGATGAGCTTTGGTGGATCTCCACACCACCACCAAGGTGGGCTCTGCGCAGTGGACTTCCCTGGGCAATAGATCTTATCAGCAGGTCTGCCTCTGTCGTCTGCCTTGCATGTGAGGGAGTTGCCTAACACTAAAATTCTTTCTTTTTATGGTGCTGGCGCTAATCAGATCATCTGAAGTGGTGGGTGAATGTTCTGGGCTGGGCAGAACTCATTTCTCCTCTAACTGCTGCCAAGATCACAACCATGTTCTTTAGATCAGCTGCTGCATATGGAGGTGGGAGAGTTCCTCCTGTTGCTAGGCACTGCTACTCTCCAATTTTACTCATCTGGAAGTTCACGTTGGCTTCCTGGTCCCGTGCTCCTTTGGTCCTAGGCTTTTTTTTTTTGGTCCCAGGCTTTTGCTTCTGTAGAATGACTTCTGAAGACCTTCTCGATCTCCTCCTCATTAAACCAGGTCCAGAGATGCCTGCATGTTTTTTTGCACCTCCTTCACTAGGTGCAACAGTGGCAGGTAAAGCTGTTGTTGCTGCTCCTGCAGGGGAGAGCGCTGATCACCTCCTGCAGCCAGGTACTTGGGTGGCAGCGTCCACCCCCAGGAGCTTTGTCTGGGTGGAGTTTGCTGGAGTACTGGTGGCGGCTGCCCTGGTGGAGAGAGAGAGGATGGTCTCCTGCGTTCACCACTATAGCTCTCCCTCCGAGCCGTGCTCCTGGGACCCCTGTGTGCCAGCTGCTGCAACGTGACCTCGTGCCTTTTTCGGCCCTCGGTGGCTGCACCGTTTGCTGCACACTTGGGGAATCAGCTGGACAAGAAGCTGGATGTGGTTCTGCAGCACCCCTTGGTGAGACTTGGGGAGAAAGGTGGCTGCTAGACTGATCTGAGGAGCTGTGTGCTTGTTTTTTTCCCTATTTAAAGTAGGGTGGTTCACTGTGCATACAAGCTGTCCAGAATTGCCTAATCTTTCACTGCTGGCTTCATGTGGCTGCGTGGCCTCACGTGTCATTGAATTTGCCTTCTTCTAGAGCCTGACTCGGAGAGGCAGTTGAGATGAAATCTTCCCTTTATATCTTTTGAAAACCAGTGTCCTTTCTAATGGTATCTGCATATGTTGTGGGTTTTTTTTTTGTGAGTTGCGTTGTTGAACAGTAGTGGGCTTAGTTCAGAAATTAGATGGTGAAACTTGGTTTGCTGTAGAGGATTAGAGGATTTCGTCTTGCTTTGGATTGACCTTTCTGAATCTTAAACAAGAACTGTTCAGTGACGCTTTAAATGCTTGTGGAAGCATAACAAAATTTGAGTGAGACTAATCATATGTCCTGACCTAATATGAGCATGTGCACCAATGCTTCTGCACTTGATGACTGAATGTGAAGTAATGTCTCTTATTTTTTCCTTTTCATAGGAGCAGCCTTTACTGAAGGGTTATCAAGTGGTTTAAGCACTTCTGTGGCTGTATTTTGCCATGAATTACCTCATGAACTAGGTAAGACCCAAATAATTTGCTATGCTGCAGCTACCTAGGTACTTATAAGTGCCCTCTGGAGAATTAAAGGTTATTTTATTATGCAGCACAGTAAAATTTCTTGATTAGAAAGCCTCAGCCATATCAGACTGTCTATTCAATAATACCCTTAACGTATTTAAAAGAACGTTTTATTTATGAACTAATTTTCCTTTTAAAACCCCAAACACCCCTGCTACTAATTCTAAAGCTCGTTGTCTTTTGCAATTACTTACAACTTGTTCTGTGCGGTTCATCTCTAGTTCGTATTCTTCATAACATAGATTCAGGAGAATACATGTCAGAATTTGTTTAGTCACATCTCTGCCTAATTTTATTGTTTGTGCTGTTGAAATGACTCCTTTGTGCATAGCATGTGCTACTTTTCCTGTTAAGTCTTACAAAGAAGCAGTAGCTATAAATTAAGCTTGGCACTATTCAGAAATCTTTCCTGGAAATACTTTGTCTCTTTGAAGCTCGAGTGATTTAAATTCATGACAGTAATTTTTTAAAGGAATGCATGTGTTGTAAGTTCGGTATTGTGCCCTTTTGCAGTGAAGCTCCTGAGAACAGGACTTGGCTGTTTGGTTGAACTCAGAATGATTTTCTTTCCAGTTGTTGAAGCATTTTGAACATGTAACTGGTATGTCTGTCTTAGCAGCCGTGGTCACATCTGGTATACAGAATGAGGAAAGAACAGTTTGCTTACACTTTTTAAGGTTTAATTCTCTAGAAAGTGCACTGTTCAATTTCATTTAACAGAGCTTGTAAACCAGCGTGTGTATGTATCAAACCATTTATTAAACAATTAGATGTACTTGGCTGTCGGTACAATCATGTTGTACAGAAATAAATTACTTTCTCTGGAGAATGTACCTGGTTTTACAACACGAGGGGAATTGAGCCTTGTTCATCTTAATCTAAATTCTGTGGAAGTCGTGGAACTTGTATTAACTACGTGTACTAATGACATTTAGTACAAGTATACAAAATAAATTCATGTTACAAGTCCGACACTTTGGATTCAAATGTCCTGTTTACCTTCAAGCAGGAAAAATCTGAAACTTAAATCATGCTTTTTTTAACCAACACAGAAAACTTGATGCAAATACCTTCTTTAACAGAGAATGTGAAATGGCATAGGAATACTAAGACAAATTGGACTGGTTAAAGTTAACTAGGGAAGAAATTGGATTGTTCTGTTGTTAGTGCTGAGCACCTGTTGATAAGATTATACCAGTTCATCTTAATTGTAACCTCTCGTGGGATAAGCTGTTGTAACAAATTTCTCAACTCAGCTTTGAAAACTGCCTTTATTTAAACTGGAGTGAAGTTACATTTTCTACGTAGAATCAATTTCATTTCCAAATAATAAGCTTGTATTACTTTACGCTTTGTTTAAATATATTATACTGATCTTAAAACAGATTTCTACTCTGAATGATGAAAAAAATCTGGTAATGTACCATTCTTTCAAATAAAATTAAGACATTATGATTGCTTATGGAAATTAATTATGACTTTCTAAATTTAAGCAAGCTAGACTTAAAGTACAAAGCAAAGTTAGAGGATAATAAATGAATTCATCTTGGTACCATTGTTCTATGCAGTTAAGTGGGAATACTTGGTTTTAGAAACTGACTTGGAGTGTTCGTACATGTCAAGGACTGCAATGTGTTGGTTTAAATACGAGCTACACTACAAGCTGCCGCTTCCAAAAATCAGGAAACATTAAGGCTGTAAACTTACCACAGTAGTGTTGTTCTTCATGTGTGCTTTTTAATTTTTTGTCCCAGTGTTTTCTAATTTTGTGAAGAAAAATGTAAGGCAGATAACAACATAAAAACTTCCTATTAATCTTGTAAGAAGGAACAGAGATCATGAATACTGCAGTAATTACCTGAGGGTGTAAACACCTGCTTTGTTTTACCCTGCTGTAGGAGATTTTGCTGTGCTTCTGAAGGCTGGTATGACTGTCAAGCAAGCCGTGCTTTACAATGCGCTGTCAGCAATGTTGGCCTATCTTGGAATGGCAACCGGGATCCTTATCGGTCATTACGCTGACAACGTTTCCATGTGGATATTTGCACTTACTGCTGGCTTGTTCATGTATGTGGCTCTTGTGGATATGGTAAGTGGCTATGTTTTACGTAACATAGTTTAAAAATGAATGCCAGTTGCATTTTGATCATAAATTCTTCCACCTGTTCTCCCTTGATATGTTTTGGTACCTGAAGGTATGGAGGAGTGTTCAGTTAAATGTCCAGGTGCAAGATTACTTAAAGGTTACTGTTGGTGCAGAGATTACTTCTGCTGTTAAGCATCTGATTTAAAAACCAAGGCAGAAACAAAGTAAAACACTTGCTCTGACAGTGGCTACTGTAGCAGGTAGTGCTCAACTTGCAGTCTTAGGGGCTCTCTGCAGCACCAAATGTGCTTCGGCTTTTGCAGCAAATCGTTAGTGCTTCTTGTGATGAAGCCCGAATTGTGTTAAAATCCACACTGTACCTCAAAGGTACAACAAAGTACTTAATGGATGCTCATGGAAGTTTAACCATCATCTTAGAATAAAATACTTGGTGTGGCTTGATTAAATCAATTGGTAAATAAGCCAGCCATTTACTCAGATTATAATTAAGACATCAGCATAATTATCATGAAAACAGTAATTATACCATTACAGACTCTGTCTCTAGCTTATGTGAAAGTAGACTGATAAAGTTATTTACGTTGAGTGACACCTAACTCAAGGAGTAGTGTGAATGCAGGCAACAGGAGAGTCTCAAGGAGTGAGGCCCAACCACTGCATGCTTCATGGCTGAAGCACTGGGTTCTAAATAACTGTTTGTTTTGAAGGCGTTTAACCCTTTCTTGTTTGTTTAGGTGCCCGAAATGCTTCACAACGATGCTAGTGACCATGGATGTAGCCGCTGGGGATACTTCCTCTTACAGAATGCTGGTATTCTGCTGGGTTTTGGGATCATGTTACTTATCTCTGTGTTTGAACATAAAATTGTATTCAGCATAAACCTGTAACCTTTGCTGCTGGGAACAGAGCTTGGCGTTACGTTGGAAGCAACAGGTAGCTGTTTTTCTATTCCATAACAGAGGGGTACGCGTGATAGAAGCTAGATATTTTTATTGGTGTATGTATTGCGTCACTTTTCCCCCCATGCAGATCTTTTTCCCTCCTGTAGAAATGAAACTAAGTGTTTTCACTCAGAATTTAGTTCTGCATATGGTACTGTGGGAAAGCATACTTAGGAAGTCATCGTGAAAGTGCCAAACCTATGACCGCATTATCACCCGTGGTGGTGGTGGGGATCTAGTCTTTTTTTGTGAGTTTATTTACTGTAAGTAATTACATGTAACATTGGTGTTTTTTTACTTTGGTATTTGTTTTTACCGCATTTATTTCTTTATGCCAATAAAACACATCAGTGGTTCTTATTTTAGCACAATCAAAACCAGTGAGTAGAAAGCACCATGAGCAGCGTAAAATAAAGGCAGGCAGTGTGTAGCGTGTGCTTACATTGGTAGAAACTGATCTCTTCTGCGTCCACCTGGTTTACATGGTGTGGCAGATGAGCCCACTCCATCCTTTTCGCAGTGGTTCTGCTTTTGGATTCTGTGTTTCCTATTCCAGCTGCTTTCTACTCCAAATGGTTTCATGTGAAATCCCGTTTCAGTTGTTTGCAACAAGTGTGTTTTACTTGCTTCATCCCTTCTGATGTGTGTTACTCTTCACTGATTACTCAAATCAGCAACAACGGTACAGCTATTATGTCGTAAAAGCATAGCTGTGTCTGTAATACACTTGAATTCCATTAAAAAGGCTGAAAGCAATGCTTTATCACATTTATGCTGCCTGGAGCGGTGAAGTTGTATTACAGTGTTTGATATCAAGGGGAGTAGTGTTACAGGTTGAGACAAACAGTTATTTACTGCGACAACTTTCTTAAGTCTTGATTTATTTTGGGAAATGAACTAGTCAGCTCTTCCACTCAGCTCTAGTTCTGTGTGATTACAGACAATAAACCTGTGCTTGCTCAACAGTTACATTCTTTGCAACAACTAAACCTGAAAGATCCAAAAAGCAAAAAATTCTTTGATAGCACGTATAGGGAAACAGCATATTAAGAATAATAACCAGTGTAGATATAAGTATGTAGTTTGAGCTTACTGTATTATGGTCTTAATATTTTAACCATCCTGAAAGTAACCAGGAAGGAAAGAGACAACTGTTCACAAAAAAAGAACAAGGCACACCCCAGCAACCAGAATCCTGCATTTGCAGGAATTGTGAACGTTAAATTGTCGTGTGTCTCAACTTTTATGTAAGAATAAGAAGATAGGCTACCTTAACTAGCTAGGTTAACGGAGGGGAAAAAAGCCCCATAAACATTAGAACTTTTTTCTGATTCAACTTTACTGCTCTTTCAAATCACCAGCTGAATAGAAAACTGGAACAAAGAGGACCTATTTGATCATACCATGTCTGACAAGTCCAAAAAATCTGGCATATGTTGCTCTGTCATAGAGTAGCATTGGCTTTCATTTTATCACATCAGAAATAGATGCTTGGAAGGAATCGAAAGATTTTTATTTTAACTAGTTGAGAAATGGGGCCCGCAGGAGTTTGTGCAGGCAGTGGACTATTATCTTTTCTTCCTCAAGTCTTTACTCAGATTAACAAGACAAATTCATTTAAACTTCTTTCCACAGTGATGAAATACTGTTTTATCAGTGTTCTCTGAGCAAGCTGAAATAATCAGCATAAATCTGTTAAGGTTTTAATGCCAGTATCAGAGCTCATATTAAGAATTTACATAAGAATAGATTTTTTTTTCTGAGTTTTCTCTGGTGAATTGTTACCACTTTTTTTTAATGTAGAATAAGCAATGTCTTGAACTTCATTTCTGTGCTTTCTTTAAAGGTCAAATGATATCAATCTCTCCATAATAGTAGAAAATTATGGAAGGGAAAAAAATAGTGTGCTCCAATAAAACATCTGTGGCATCTAAACTGTGAGCAAAAGAAAAAGGAGCAAATACAGCTCACTTCTGTCCTGCAAGAGATTGTCTTTAAGGCTGGGAGACGGCTGCTGGCAGCTCCCTTGTAACCTTTTCTCTTGGGAAGCAGTGTGAGTGGAGCAGGAGCCAGCAGAGCTCCCTGTCATTCTTTAGACTGCCTGATCCGCATCGGGGGACCTCACCCTCAAAGGAAACTCACTCCTTGCATCCTGTATTCAGTACTTGGCCGGTGCATTTGAGACAGGATTTGTCTTGTTTTCTTTTGAGTCAGGAGGCAGAGAAAGGCAGCCTTCTTCAACTTGTCCTCAAGCTGAAGCATCCTGAGGGGAGTGCTCAGGTGTGGTGGGGTCTTACCAGTTCCCCCAAATCTTCATGTGTATGAACCTGTGTTTTTGTTTTTTTTTTTTGGTTTGGTCAGCAGTTGTTTGGAGAGAATAGACTTGTGTTTTAGAGCTCTCCATTCCATCTCTGAGAAGAATACTAACAAAATACAGGTACATTGGTACATTCTTTCCTTTCATCAAGCACTCTGCATTTTGTTTTTCTTTTCTACTGTTTTCTGTTCTACACTTTTGTGTTCTGGTTAGGCCTCTGTACTTTCTTCAGAAGCACACCTCTAAAGAAACAGCATATGCAGTCTGCCAGGAGGAATGCTGCAGCTTGTGGTGCAGAGGAGTCACGCCACGGTACAATAGCCATTTGCTATGTCTTTGTAGCATCTCTTTGGTCTGCTGTTCTGTGCTACCTCTGTCTTTTATAGCAGTCCTATTCCAGTGTTTCCAAGATTGTTACTCCTAATTCAGTCTAAATTCTAGAATTTGTCATAACTGAACCCTAAAGGCCAGCTGCTGATCGTATTCTTTCTTTCACTACCCCTAGTGCTTCAGTGTCATCAGCTCTGGCTCATGGAGAACTGGTCAGTTTCTGGCATGTGCACATTGCTGCTATCTTCTTCAGAAAAACAAATACATGAGTCTAAAACAATGCCCCTATGCACCTTCCCATGCCTAAACTGAAGCTTTTCATACCTTGACTAGTATTTTCTACTCTAATGCCCTTCCGTCTACGGTCCCAGTCATGGGACAGCGGTCTCAGAGCATGGCAGCTCTTTCTCCTCTGGAAGTCTCTTTCTGATCTTTATTGCAGTTGGACGTGTCCCCTTTAGAGCTGCTTCCCGGGAGTTCTTGGCTGGCTTGCAATGTAATAAATTGACATTAAAATACCTGCATATCAAACGTGCTGCTCATGTAGCAATGTGAAAAGTAAATCACCCTGTGGAATGCGGGGGAAGAACAACTAGGTAAGCTGGCCACGGGCATTTCAGACTGGCTCACAGCTCTGGTACTTTTGTCTTCGGTGGGACGTTGAGCAAACTGAGGGCTGAAACTTGCTGCAGGTTTGTGCCAGTGAGCTGACAAAAGTGGCTTAGATTTCTGTTGTCAGCCTGTAGTGGAAGCAGATCTTCTATGTCTTAACTGTACTTGCACTGAAATTTCTCACAGTTTGGGAAATGAATGGGGCTGAGCCTCTAAGAGCATTTTGCTGTTACACATGTACATTTCTGCAGCAGCTTGTGGTGATGTGCATGACAGCTGTGACTGATCAACAGCAGCACCTTTTTGTCTGTCTCCCTGTGTGCTACCTACGGTACAGATCTTAATTTTATGTGCAGCTGGAGTGCCTGTGCTAGGCTGGCGTATACAGAATAGGCAAATAAGGATGGATTCCAAGTGATTTTCTTTGTAATGTATTTATTCTTCTCAGATTTTTGCCTGGGTTTGTATATAAAAGCTGTCAGGTGAAGTTCCTGTGCACAGGGAGAGTTAAAATCAGCCCATGGCAGTGCTTGTCAAGTGCAAGGCCTGTGGGGCTCAGAGCGGGATGGTGTTTCTCATGCCAAGAGCCACATCGCAGGTCTTGCAAGGGACGCAAGGACTGGATTTATTTAAAATTCATTCAAGGCTAACATGCAGTAGTGGATCTTCTGCTGTGCCTGAACGTAGGGTCACGTGTAGTTAAAACTTCTGTGGAAAGCTGGGCCCCTCTGCTTGGCACAGAGGGGCTGAAAAGCTGTTTTCGTGAAGTGTATTTTTACGTAAGGTACGGTTTTAGTGCATATGATAATCGTTACAGACTCTATTGTATTGCTGTGTGCTAAAAAGAATAAACCACTGAACAAAATGCTCTTTTCTCAGTGTTTTCATAGAGAACAGCGTGGGTTGGAAGGGATCTTAAAGATCGTGTAGTTCCAACTCCCTGCGGTGGGCAGGGACACCTCCCACCAGCCCAGGTTGCCCAAAGCCCCATCCAGCCTGGCCCTGAACACCTCCAGGGATGGGGCACCCCCAGCCTCTCCGTGCAGCCCGTGCCCGCGCCTCGCTCCCTCACGGTGCGGGATTTCCCCCGCTCTGCTCCCGCCCCGCCCTGGTTTCGGGGCGGGGCATCCCCCACGCCTGCGCCCGCCGGGCTGCGAGATGGCGGCGGGGCGGGCGGGCGGCGGCGGGGCGGCGCGGTACTTCACCCGCTGGTACAAGCCAGGTGCGGGGCGGCCGGGGAGGGAGGGATGCAGGGAAGGGGCCGGGGCAGCGGGTCCGCGGCCTCACCCGTGTTTGTGGCCTTTTGCAGACGTGAAGGGGCGGCCGTGCGAGGACTTCTGCGTGCTGCAGCACTCCAACAGGCGAGTGGCGGCGGGCCCCGGGCTCCCCCTAAGCAGCAGCAGGCCGTGGGGGCCCGGCTTTCCCGGGGGCACCCCGCGTCCTGTCCTGCGCCTCTCCGGTCACTGCTCCCCAGGAGCACCGGGTGTGGGCGCCCTGCTCCGCCCGCCGTGCTCAGCCTCAGCGGCTGCGGCGCTGCCCTCCAGTCCCTGCAGCCTCCCCTGCTGCAAGGGCTCTCCTAAATGAGAGGCGCTTCAAAGCCTTCTCCACGGTGATATTTGGAAGCAGTCTGCTTCACTTGGATTCCGGGAAATCAGTTGGCTCAATTCAGTTTCAGCCCTTTCCGTTTGGCACTACGCACTCGCTTTTAATTGTACGTTCACAGAGAGGTAGGTAGCGGGCACGAGATAGGAACTAGAGATGTGTGCATTGCTTCTCCCTTGTGCAGGGGAATGGTCTGTACACAACATGCCCAGCTCCTTGTGCATGCCAGGCATCTGTGGTGTGGCTCAGTTGTTGCAGGATGAGCAGAACTTGCCTGCTGTCTGCTGCAGGAAAAGGCAGCCTTCATCTTCCCAGCTTCAAATTTCTCATCTTTTGAGGGAAGGTGAGGTGGAGAAGCGTGTCTGTTGTTCCCAGCAGGTTGCCCACTGCTCTTACGAGCTCAAAGTAAAAGCAAGAGCTTGACACCAGCTAAACCATGCTGCTGACGTTTCCTACAGTACCTCTGGCTGGGTGCTCAGTAAAATAGTCTCTTTGCCCTGAAAATGGGTGGGGCCGTGGCTTGGTTTGGTGCCTTTTAGCATCACAAAAATCCTTTTTGAATTGCACTGCGAGGTCTCAGCTCTAATGGCTAGGTGCCAGCTCTCAGATCCTCCTGCTCTTCGCAGGAAGCCGGGGTCAAAAGGAAGCGGCTTTTCTGGTTCCTCTGAGCTGCTGTAAAGCTTCCCGGTAATGCCGGGGCATGCTGCCCGTGTTCACCAGGATCCAGCTCCCTCTCGTGGGGAGCTGCTTGCCCAGACCCTGCAGAGCTTCGGTGCTGCAGTGGCATCGGAGTGCCAGCTGTGGGCTTTGTGCATTAAGTGCAGGTCTAAAATAGGGGTGAAGTTAGGTCTCAGCGCTACAGCTGGGTTTGTCTTGAGCACTCCGGTTTTGTGACAAGAAATTCTCCACCTTTAGAAAAAGATGGGATGCAAGCAGCAGGTTAGCTAAAACCCAATTCACAGGCAGAGCACTGACAGCCCCCAGCTTCACCTTTGGCTAGTCCGAGAACTGTTGCCCTCTGCTACAACATCATCCTTCAAAAGCAAACCGTGCTTTACTTCATCTTGAAGCAGCTACTTCAGCAGTCCCAACACAAGTAAATTAAATATGCTCATGTGGAGTGCAACACTGGATAAAAGCTCTGGTTCTGTGTAATTACCAAGTTTACTGTTTTTTTGATGACAGCCTAGTGTCTCAAAATGAAGCGTCTTCTCTGTGGGTTGCTTTAGGTCAGAGTTCAATTTCCATTCAGTCTGGTAGAGCTCGCTTCAAGTAAGATGCCCTGAAGAAAGCGAGTCCAGTTTCGTCCAGTAGCTGACATTTGTCTAAGTAGGAAACTAAATTTCTGTCTCATCCACAGGCAATAATCACCGTAATTTCTTCGTCATTAGCTCAGGTAAATAGCTTTCTGCGTTACCCTGCTCAACCCCCGTGCTGTCTCTGGGCCTGCTGAGTGACCCAGCCGCAATAAGCTGAACTATCAGCTGAACTTTCCTACTACACTGTAGAGGGACTAAACTTCCACTATAGACTATGGAAGATCAAGTATCCAACAGAGAAAGTCTTGGTAGCGTTTCAGACTAGATGCCCAAGTGAAGTCCCAGTCTCAGTTTTAAATCCCACCAGTACTGGCAGAGAAGATGGTGGAGCTTGCTTAGGGCATATAAAGGCATGGGTTTTCACAACTACAGCATAATAATTATAACTCTTGTTGCAGAATCTGCGTCATCACCTTGGCAGAAGCCCACCCTCTTCTTCAAAATGGAAAAACAATTAAAAGTATTAATTACCAAATCAGCCCCAACTGTAGCAGACTTCAGAATAAGGTCTCTGGGAAGTCAAAAAGGGTATGTCTTTGAGAGACTAAAATGAAAGCTAACCAAATCAAACTGCCTGAAACTTTGTCCTTTCTAGAATTGAAACTTAGCAACTTAACTTTGTGTTTTATTTTAAGCCCCTTCCTAGTTAAATAATTATGACTTGAGAGAGAGAGCATCCCAACCAGGGTGTTACAGTGATCATACAGCTCTGGTGGTTTCCAGTGTTGCTCAAACCAATGTTAAAAGTCTCTTAAGTCATTTTGTTGTGGTATATAGAGGGACTTAAACATCCCGTAACAGATTAAAAAAAAAAACTGTTTTCACCAAAATGCCAAGGATTTGGAAACTACTGTTTTTGTCAAATAGACCTAGACAGCAGATGGCCTAGTTCAGTTTTTCCTGGTGGGTTTTCAAATGTGTGGTTAAAACTGCATATGCTAAAGTTAACTAAGCTATGTTTTTCTCCTACTTTTGCTTATTCTAATTTCATTAAACTATAAATCTGTTATTCCACAACAACCAGTTATAAGTAAATTTGTAAGCTTTTACAAGCTTCTATTTGTGCACACAGTTGCCATCTCTTCAGTAGGAAAGCATAAATACATAACTTGCAATGACCTGTAACTGTTCCACTTCCTTGCTTTGTTCTACAGCTTACAAACTTGTTACGTTGCTGATGATACCTTAGAAGACCTGTGCAATTACAAGTGTGTGTGTGTGTATATATATATGTGTGTGTTATTTTTTTCAAATGCAGGGAGCTCAGTTTTTAACAGAACTTGCCCCACTGTGCAGGATATCCTCAACAGATGGAGAAGAGTACACCATTTATAGGTAAGGATATTGTCCTCCTTTTCCCCCCTACAGCCTGACATACCGTGCACGTTTACTGAATCTAACTACTTTCACAGTTGTATACGAGGGCGACTGATAGAAGTGAATGAAAACATTCTTAGCAATCCAGCTATTTTGCAAGAGAAGGTAAGAAACTTTCTTGCTTTTTATTTTCTAACCTTTATTTTACTACTAACTTCAGTCTTGCTTTTTAGCCATCAACTGAGGGATACATTGCAGTGGTTCTACCCAAATTTGAAGAGAGCAAGAGTATAACTCAGGGACTTCTGACGCAGGAGGAATACGAGGAAGTTTTGTTGAAACGTCATAATAATTCTGCATGAAGTTAATTATACAGGCATCATCTGTATTTGATATTTAATAAGTTTCTTGGACACTGTAACTTTCATAGGATTGAAAGGCCTGTGTGTCTGTTTTTAAACGTGGAACTTAAAACACTGGTTTCACACAAGAATAAAACAGTCCATTTTGTATATGAAAATCTGCTTTCTTTTTTTTTTTCCTCAATTCTAGTGCCACAACAAGCTTTTAAATAAGCACAGATGGATATTTTGGAGAATATTTGTGTTCCACAGGCTTCTTTGCTTCTGCTTAGTGCAAGCATAATACAGAAGAATCACATAATTTAGTTGTCATGTAATTTAGCTAAACTAATACAACATGGAGTTTGACAAAGGCGAATTGAAAATAAAATGCAACAGGAGCCTGTATACAAAGAGCAGATAAACTTGAAAATGAGTATTTCACACCAGGCTATGTTTTCCTAGCATCCTGAAGTCAAATAATGCCCTTTCTACGGAAGTTTGTCATAATCAGTATCTACTTACTTCAATTTTAAATGCTATAAAGTCTACATAATACTTCAGTGGTTCCACATGCAATTCAAATTCTGCTCAATAAGTTTTAATCAGAAAGGAAGCAACAACAGCTATCTACAAATAAAGATAGTAAAAGAAAAAGGTATTGAGACAGGAGTACTAATGAGATAGAAGTATAATTTGGGAAGAATGAATCATGCCAACAAAATTAAGATTCTTTGTTCAGCTACTGCAGGAGTGTTTTTTCCTAGGAGTATACTTCATTGCAGGTATAACTCAAAACTAAGGTAACATTTCAGTGCTTTAGGCCACAGCCTTTCAGACTATATTCCTGATTGGGCTTTATAAATTCATAGACTGAAGCAGGCCAGAGATGAGTTTACAGACTTCAGCAGTAGTGTTCCATATAGCATATTGAGCACAAGGTTCTTTACGTGAAATGTCTATTAGCAGCATCTTTGGGTTGGAACATCCATTAAGACATTCAGAAGCATTAACTACAAAACCAGTATTGATAGCGAGCGTAGGAAATTCATTCACATTATAAAAATATATAACGATTACACTAGTTGGTGCTGTAATTGTTAAGTAATGGGACATCTATTAGATGTGACAAAGGTCAAGGGTTTTAATTCTAATTAACCTGGTTTGACTTTCCACAAATGAAAGCAAAATTGAAACTTCAGCAAGTGTTATTCTCTGGTGGAGTCCCTGCATTTCTAAGTGCTATAGTTACTTGCTCTCTAAAAACGTCATGTTTGTTACATGATTTTCCAAAGACTTGATGCCAAATGTCTCAGCTCTCCTTTCTGGAGCGTGTGCGTTTGTGCCAGTTCGTATTCTGTCTTCTCTCCATGGTGGAGCAGGTTTAAGATAGCCGTTTCCTGCTTTATTCTGTAAAAAATGAAGATTTATTAAAAAAAATAAGCAAATGAACAAAAAGCAAGCAAGAAAAAACTAAAATACTGCAGATGAATCAAGTACCTTTCTCATTAATTTGCTGCAAAGTGGAAGAAGTTGACATAACAGAGTCATCACGTTCTTTGTTTTCTGAATGCATGCATCAACCTAAACAAGATAAGTACAGTAGAGTAAGATCACTGATTACTTTTGTCATGCAACTATTTAGTACATGAGATGATAATCTATTTTGAGCTCGAATGGATAACATTTGTCCTTCGTAAATATCTCATCTAATCAGACAGTTTTACCTAGCTGTTTTGAATTTCTCTAGTGTTCATAAAGCAACAGCATCCCTTCTGTTAAAGGGAGACTTGGGCTGGGAAACAGAAGAGAACAATACACAGCTCAGGAGAAGGAACTAAAAATAATATAGTATTAGAGAGTAATATTATGTGTTTCAGTATTTTTCTTTTTTTTTTTTTTTTTTTGGCAATGTCCTGTCAGCAAGATTTAGAAAGCAGTGTGACATGTAAGCCTTACCTTGATATGAGTTACACTAAAGGTTAACTAAATCTTGAAGCATTTGAATTTAAGCTTTATGTATAACACTCAGCAGAGGTCACAAGTTCGGGCTGTTCAGAAACATTGTTTTGATAGCCTTTCAGCACTACCTAACTATAAAGAGACTGGAGTTCCCATTTAGTTTAGCTAGTGAGTGTAAAACAAACCAAGCAGTAGCTCTCAGGTGCTGACTTTGGTTTTGATTAGCTTGGATGGACTAGCCCCTTTCAGAACTCAGCTGTCCCTCCCACGAAATTGAAACATCTCCCACATAGCTAATTGGAAACAAACACCCAGCTGCACAGAAAAATGGATCCTACTACTGCTCCTTAACAAGCCTGACCTCCATTCACCACTCAGGTTTGTAGATCTACTTATGGTAACAATGCAGAAACTTTTATGGCAGCTATGTATAAGTTTACATATAACAAAATGAGTAATAGCAGAATAAAGTAGGCAGTGTAGGGTAGACTCTTTACCTTCTGAGAAGCAAGCATGTACTTCACGAATAGAGTCTTTGGGGTTTGGAATTTATGTTTATGTAAAGTATCAATAACAAGAGAATAACAATAATTATTACAGTGGTGGTAATACAAATTGCCTTAGTTAATGCTTTGAGCACTTCTTAGCGAGCTACACTTAACTATGGTTCATATAAATAAAGTTCTGTGGCTTACAGTAAGATAAATACCATCTCATATTATTCAGCTGAGAATTCTCAGTTTCACCATGATAAAATTCCAGTACCTCTACTTATGTAGTGGGTAAAAGTTGAGGGAGATGTTGAGAAGTTCCTTGAAAAATGTTCTCAGCAGTAAAAAGCAATGTAGTGGAAGTCTGTGAACAACTTTCCTTTTTTTTTTTTTTTTTTTTTTGACAACATCATTGTCTTGGGAAACTCTTTACTAACAGTGAAATCCAAAACCCAAATGGTAATTTCACTATTTTTAACAATAACAAGGAAAAAAAATGTCTTATTTATTGTACTGATACTTACACTCTATAAGTTGATAAGTTACTGGTAAGGAAATTGTTCATTAAAACATTAATATTAATGATAAATCTGGGCCAGTTAGACAAAATTTGGATATCCATGCTCCCTTAAGAAAATAGTCATATAAGCCTGGGAGTAATAATGTTCAAAGTATCCACCTGCAGGCTTCCATATATGCTGGGTGCCAGTGTATCGTATTTTGCCTCCTTTCAAACTCTCACCATGAATGAAGGGGTCAGGATAAACTTCACTGAAGCCCTGCTCTGCTACTGGGGGAAAAAAAAAGTCCAGAAAAAGTTGCACCTGTGCTGAAGAACATCCTTTCCTAACACAGGATACTGCAGTAAATGGCTTCGGCTACAGTGACCAGTGAGACAGTAGACAAAACATTTTCATCAAGAGGAACAGTTCTTACTGTTCTTCCTCTATACTTTGCACATCAGCTTCTCAAACCATGTTAAGTGCAAAATAGTTTACTTCAAGTTGAAGTAAATTCCTCTTCTACATAAGGAATGGCAACAATGATATATTGCATAGCAGAAAAATGCTTTTGCAACATAAGATTTTGTACTTGTTAGTTTTTTGGACCTCTGGCAGTCGATGAAATTCAGCTGTCATTAACTGTTTCATGTTTTATCAGGAGCATAAATTAGTAAAATACCATACTTTAAAACAAGTTAGGTTTTATTTTCAGAGATGTATATAATTTTTTACTTTACCTTTGTAAATATGGCACTTTTACCCTGAACAGAAGCTTTTGCTGTTACTTGGAGCTGCTTGCACATAGGGATCAGTTTTTCAGCTTCCAGCAGAAGCAAAGGTTTGTCGTCATCGTGTATCTGAAGTATGTTTTAAGAAGACAAAACCACTCTGTGTTAGCCTCCAATACTAAGTTAATGGAGAAGACAAAACAACCAGCCTTTACGTAGTATCATTAAAATCATAAGCTGAATGGCTTTTCAGTTGTCATACGTCACCTGATCAGAAAAGGCTTGAAAAGCCGAAGCAAGCTTCATGCCCTCTGTTGCAAAAATCTGAAAGTGGAAAAAAACACGTTAAAAAAAAAAGGTGAAGCAAATGAACCACCACTCCTTTTACCTTTTGTTTTAATACACAGTGTACTCTAAAAGGGTAACAGGAAATATTTGCGCAAGTTGCATACATTTATAATTAACAAGTTTGCAGTGACTTCTGAAGTAAAAACCTACACTAACGCATTGCCATTCTCCCACATAAGCAAAGTTTTAAAAGTTTTTCCCTTTACATATGAAAAAACATTTTTTGAATTGGAGCAGCTCACAAAAATTTTGTGGTTAGATGATACCCTGCCATGCTTGCTTACTGTCCTAACGCAGGTAAGCAGTCTCCTGTTGAACATGCATACCATAGAAATGTCACATTATAGTCCCTCATTTGGTCCCTTGTCTTTTGTTTGTATTATTCATATTTTTGCATCTTCTTCCTTTCCCAATAGAATACTGCTGCTCAGATTAGGATAAGTATCTGTTAACACCATCAGGGACTAAACTAAGTGACACAATGAAGAATACTATTACACTGAAGGCCACTATTTCCCATTCCTAACTGGAATCTCAGTTTAAGTAATGTCTTAAATAAGGTCCCACCAGAGCCCTGGAATGTTAGCTTTCAGAAAGTACCAGAGTTATGCTGTTTAAGAACTACAGTTGCCAGTCAATTTCTGATACTCTGTACTCATGTATAAGGAATCAAAGAGTTAAAGTTGCATTTTGTTCTTCATTCAGAATCCCTAACTCCCAGTTCATTATAAATGTATTACCTCTGCTTGATGAAATAAATCTTGAGTAGTTTTCAGAAGTCCTTCTCCTCTGTGGAAACAACGAAAACAGAATATATGCCATGTATAGACTGCAGAATATTTTGCTGGCTGCCTGTACAATTTATTTTCTCTGTCTCTCACAAAAACATACCAGGTGTGGGGGGAATGGGGACACATCTGTAATACCAAAAGGCAGGATGTGATACCTACATCCTTGTTGGATGGTTTGTACTATTACCTATCTTCTTGATACATCTCTTAATATGCTCCATGTAACTATTATAAATAAATAAATACTTGGCATCATAAATGTAACAAAGCATCTCTGCCTAGGTATTTAAAAAGCATCAGTCAGAGCTCTTTCATTAATGCAAACCTGCATGCTGCAGTAGCAATACGTTTTCAGTAGCTAGCATTCTAACATTTTCCTCCCATTCTATTTGAAAAGAAGGGTACACTGATATACTCTTTGAAGTGTAGGCTCTAGAAAGGAGTGTTATTTCATTTATCGGCTAGAAAAGAGGTTGTGTGCTCCCCTCCCCCTGTGCCAGTAACTAAGCCTCTGTTCTTTTTTAGAGTGAAGTATTTCTGCAAAACACAGAAGGACCTGAAAATTACAAGAATGAAAAAGGGCATGCTAAAATCTTAGCAAACACAGAATATATTTAACTATTGAAAGTAGAAAATCTACCAATAAAGACAGTGAAGTACTAATACTCAGTGTCTCATAGCTAAGAAAAGGGACTAAGTTGTATTTGAATGGTGACAGCATGATGCTTAAAAACGAACACACGAGGGCGCAGAATGAATAGTGGACCACAGACAATTAAGCCATAAAGCTAGATAACACCCAAAGAGCTTTTGCAAAGAAAAAAAAAAACAGTTACTGCTTAAAACGTTTTACCTATCTATTAAAGCACTCTATCCCAGAAAGTCTTAGGTCTTCCACTTATGTAAGCATTAACACCACTGAACTGTAAAATTCCACTCTTTTGGAAGATGTTTCACAGAACTTATTACAGGAGCCCCATTTCACAGTATTACATAAATACTTCAGTGACTAGAGCACTGCTGGGAAATTAGACAGAAGTTGCTCAGTCCTCATCAGCTGAGCAAGGACAGAAATCTGGGTCTCTGGCATACTGAATAATACTGGAATACTAGGTGAGATTAATCTCTAATTTTTCATCAAAAAATCCTAAATTATTCAAAGAGGCTGACAATGTGCAGACAAATTTCAGAACACCCTTCAGTACAGCAAAGATCAGTAACTCTGATCTGCAGTAATATAACTGTGCATTATTTCCCTTAGTTTTGAAAATATTTAGGACCATCCATCTTAAAGTATTTCCCTACACGACAGATCTTTAATTAGTTGTTATGCAACAAAACAGATGTTTAGCACTAAAAAAAAAAAAAAAAAAACACAAAACACTAGTTTATTACTAAACAGTTTAAAAATTACAATTTATAAAATACAAGGATAGAAATTAAAGCTCCTTTCCGACTGTCCCCCAGTACTTATACTCTGAAAATAAATTTGCCTTATTTCTTATAAATGCTTCTAATTCTCTTCTCCCCATTGAAACATACTGCATACAGCATAATTACCTGGTAAATAAATACATGGAATAAGCCATACTTGACATGCCTTGCCCATGTTGCACAATCTCATTCTCCTGATCCTCCCATTTCTCTGTCTCAGAGTCCACATCAGATGTGAGCAGGTGCAGTTCTAATCCAAGTTTTGCAATTTTTGCCTGTTCCTATAAATGGTGACAATATTCATAACACATGAAAATACATTATTCAGACATGAGGATTTTTTTATATTTTTTTAAAATGATGGTGTCTTACCTCAGTATCTAGTTTGACTGGCTTTAATGCTTTCAGATTTGCATTATGCTTCTGTTTCAAACAAAAAAATAACATTTATTAAATAAAAAGAACTGGTAATATTTTTTACAAACAAATCAAAAAGAGATGGCTGTATACTCAGACTGTGCAGGAAAGTTCCAGCAGTTCGGACAAACTTCTCAATAGAAGCTGAGAACCTGTTCCAATTTGACTGTTCTTCTGAAATGGCAAGTGCAGACAGGGTCTGTGCCTGCAGACACAGTAAAGTTTCAAGGAGAAGACCTCTTCCATAGTTCTCATGCTCATGTCTCTTCTCTACTTCTTCACACAGTACCATCTTTTCCCCTTACCCTCAAAATCCTGACTAACAGGTATTGCTAAATAGTCATAATCAAGTACAACTGTGCTGATTTTCCCTACAAATATGACATTGCTGTGACAGTGACTTGGTACTAGCTGAACCAACTTCCAAGCTGATCTAGGGTACAACCCACGTAAATGCTGGCATGACAACATAGCTGATCATGCTTTCATTCCGTGTCAGTTTGCTGAAGTAGATGGAAACAAATATTGAAATTCTGAAGCTTTTTTTCTTTCCATCTCCAATTTAAGCCACAAACTATCTAAAATATGTTTGACTGCAAGCCAAATATTGGCTCAGATTAAACAATAATTAGTGGTACCGATGTGAGTGGAATACTTGATAAGACAGAGCTTGCAAACTGCATAACAGATGTACACAGTAATACATGATTTGTTGTAAATTAATTTGCATGTAGAGAACAGCAGTTTCAGGCTTTAACTTCATGTGCTAATGCTGTCACTGTGAAAAGACAGTGGAAACTAATAAATGTGGGAGCCAGAGTCCACACTGAGAAACTGCACTGGAGTGCAGGGAAATGAAAAGAGCAAAGCTGGTGTTGTAGCTTGGAGAGGTAAGTGTCAGCCACTAGAGGAGGTTGGATGACAAAGAGTGCAGGATTGAGAACCTTGCCTGAGGATCTAAAAAGAGCTGCTATTAATTAGTAGGAATACTCAGGCAAATTAAGCTAAGGAATCCCTGCCAGAGGGTGAAGAGGGGGAGCACTACTCATTATGAATAGCATCATAAATAAGCTCCAGGTGTGGTCTTCATCTCTGACTTGAGGAATCTGAGCAAAAATAAAACAGTACTGTTAACTTCCTACTGCAATTTGCTGCTCTGAATTTAGCTGTCATGTCATTTCTCTTTCCCATCCCCAAATTTTTAAACATTCTGGATCTTAATGTCTACCCAGACTACACGCTGTAATTCTGCCTATGTATTACACATAGGACAAGCTGATCTCATAGCAAAAGATTTAGAAAAAAAAAGTATGAATTGATGCTCCTACTTGCCATTTAAGTTTGGTTACACTGTATATATTGCTGTTCAAGAAATATTAGTTTTAAGGCAGAGTCTTAAAAGAAGAAACAAATACAAAGCCAAACTAGATTCCTATTTACATACAAACTTTGGGCTACAAGATATGGCAAAAATTTAAGCTGCTGAGTGAAGGGTATTCAAGAAAACCAGCACATATTTCTTTATCCACAAATAACTAAAGAAACCTCAAAGTGTTTGTCAACTTTATAGTTTTCTCCATTCTAGTGTTCACTCACACTATTTGAATAGGAAAATTGGTAATAAATAAATAAATAAATAAAAATCACATGAGCAGTCACCAGTCAGCTTTTAAAACATGATTTGACATCTAATACTACAGAGGAAAATAAACCTGTGCATTAAGCACACGTGAATCATCACCACTGCTCTGTGCTCAGCTAGGACACCATGGTCTAGCATGCCATTCACACCAACAAGCAGCACTGTTGCAATTAAAGGTGGAATAAAAAGGTAAACTAATTAGATCTACAGGAACAGTGTGGCTTTGTGGAGGGACAGCTTTGGCATTAGCCACAGACAGCAGACCAGCTCCCCCAAACCTATGCACCTTGCAAAATTCAAAAGACAAAATTCCAGAAGAGAGCAAAGTAGAACTATTTAAATCTTGGGAAGAAAAAAAAAAAAAAAAGTATTTTTAAAAGGCATACAAACCACTATGTGGGAATATCACTTAAAACGTTTCTTCAAATGTTGGCTGAAGCTCAGAAGCTATGTAACTTAGTCAAATCTGAACAATCTGACAGGGACAAAAACCCTACCAGGTCACCAAACCAGTCTGTTTTCCAGTGCCAGTATATTGTGCCACAGCTGTGAAATTCACCTGTGGCAGGTGGGCTCTGCTCCTGTTCTTGGCATAAGTCTTGCTGAGGCTTGTGAGCCACAGCAGGCCTCAATGATCGCTCCTTGAACTGGACAGCTTGGTAGCAACAGGGCCCCAGGCAGAGCTCATTCCCATGAAATCTCTTGTGGGCAGTAATGAAGGAACCTGAGTTTGACTACAAATCAATCACTTTATCTAATAAATACTGAGCCTCATCTCTTTCTTCTCCATAACCAAAGGAGAAGTCATCCTGACACAATCCGTCTTATCTATGGAGCGCGGTGAAGCCTGACTTTTGCCTCACTCCTTTAAGGCCTGTTGTTTATACGATACAGGCCTCGGATGGTCGGGGCTCCCCTCCGATCGCATCGGGGCCCTGTAGTGTGACTAACTGACAGGGGCACAACTAAGCATTAAGAGGAGGGGGGCTGCACAACCTGATTCCTATACAAATTGGCCGATCTGAATTCTGGAAAATTACTGACCAAATGACAGTGGCCTCGCAATCCTACAAACAGTGATCCCAAACAAGAACTCTTAGAGGTCTCCAGGGTCCACAGCAGGCTGCACCCTCAGTTTCCCCCGGTGCTGACATGCCTCTCAGGGTACCCTGAGGAGAAGTGCGCCTCAGGGCTGACTCCTCAAGGAACAAACTCATCCGTAGACAAATGCCAACGAGGGAGAAGGGTGAGTAATTCACTCTAGGGAGATATTTTGGAAGCACGCAACTGGATTTAGAAACACTGCTCCCCCCCAGTACCCTGCAAGTAAGTCTCAAGAGAACCTTGCCATTCACAAATCTTTAACTAAGTCACTGTTCCTATTGTAGCAAATTTCTTTAGATCATTGTGTTAATTAACTAATACTTAGATACTGAACAAGTGTTGATAAAATCACATAATCTAACTTTATCTGCTCTAAAGGTATATAATAAATCCTTAATTGTTGCTACATTACAGTTGTGTAAATCTAATTCCACAACATCACCCATGCTCACCCAGCCTACAATTATATTCTATTTAAATCTGCAGGTTGGATTTATAACGATGACCTTTTCTCTTACCCGTTTTTCATTAAGGGTCAGAAGTATAATATTGTGTTTCAAGTCAAAGAATTGCACAACAGAAGACATGGAGATAGGTGGTTACTTCACACCCAAATTCCTCAACACTACTGGTTAAAGAGAGAAAGCAAGGAGAGAAAGAAACAACCCAGAGCTTACTGTAACTTCCGAGATCATTCTTCCCCTTCCTCCTCCCAGTGAAAAGATTCAGTACGTAACAAGGAAGTTAAATGACTGATTACAAGGTTTAGGTGGTTTCCTAACGTAGAAATGCTCTCAGAAAAAGTAATATCAATTATTCAGGTAAGGGTATTAATTACCTCACAACCAAACCTGGACATTTGGTGTTGCTTTTTTTTTTTTTCCTGCATTATAAACCTTTAAGATCAAATAAGGAAACGAGAACCCATTACTTGAAGAACCTATGATATGTTTAACCATGTCCATTTCTTCAAAATAGGTTAATTCAGAGAACAATACCAAAACAAAAAGTCAGGAGTACCAAGACTTATTTTACAGTATGTTGAGTGTATTCTTACTATTTTAATAGCGACCAGGCATTTATTATTACACAGCATAGGAGTCAAGTATGTGGTACAAAATGTCACATTAAAAAGCAGCAATTAAAGGTCACATACAAATTTAGTTATTAAAACATATTACATGACTAGTTACCCTAGTTTTGAGTATGTTTATTGTTCAGTTAGTAAATGTACAAAGTTTGGTATTTTACTGACAGTCATCCAGTCAAGATGCATGTTAGAGCTTAGTGATATGGTTTAGTGGAGGACTTGTTAGTGTTAGGTCAGAGGTTGGACTAGGTGATCTTGGTGGTCTCTTCCAATCTAGATGATTCTGTGATTCTATATTACGAAGATATTGCTATATCCTCATTAAATGCAATACGGAAAGAAGTCAGTTAGTTAACAGAGTGTATAATGTATATAAAACAGTCCCAAGAGCAACTTACCCCTGGTCTGGGCAGTGACAGGTAGACACGCTTCTCTCCTAGGAAGAACACACATTTACACCAAAATTTGTATGCAGATTTTAATCATCAGACCACATGCCTTATTTCGTCTTTCCTCAAGCTGCAGTACTACATATAAAAGTGAATTACTTACCTGTAATTTGAATATTGCAGAGGAATAGCACTCTATCTTGTGTTTTCAGAGAGAGACAAGCTAAGAACTTCTGTTTAGATTTTAGCTCTCAGTAACTGGCACCTAAGTATCTGAACAGCTTTACTCCTTAAGATTTCTAGTCCCCAGCGTGCAGTCCCACGTAAGAAACTCTCTCCAGTGACTAGTAGCTATCCACTACATGCACTCATGTTGTTGCCAAATACAGAACATACTGTGGTAGTTACATGTAAGGCTTTTCTTGGCCTTGGATGGTATAAAATTTGGAGTAGGCAAAGTCAATAGCGAGAAAGATATAAGAAAGCTATGGAGTTGTTGTTTTTTTTTTTTTTTTTTTTTTTTTTTTTAAAGTAACAACAATAAAACCCCTATGTTGTACCGTACTATATGTATCCCATGTGCTCTGTATTTTATGAAGAAAAAAAGTTCTGTACCATTTTGCACACTTACTAAATTATTTCTTATACCTCCAGGACTCTCAGTTATTCCAAGTCCAAGCAAAACAAATTGGGAAAAAAAAAAAAAAAAAAACAACTTTTCAGGTATTAACTGAAAGTGGATAAGAAGAATTTATTGGCAGGTAGAAACAAAGACAGGGCTAATAGCCTACTATTAGAGCTCCAGTTACCAGACAATGTAAATATCAATAAAGACTTACATTTATTACAACAGATTCAGGAGAGGAAAGTCTGCTAAATAAAAATAAGTAAATAAATAAAATCCTCAGAGTTAGTGAAAAATAGGTGTGTCCTGAAGAAACAAAGGGCTGAGATAACGGATATCGGTAACATGTTTGCAAGGAGATAATGCACCTGGACAACCAATAAGCAAGCAACAAAAAAACCCTATCATTGTTATTTCCTCCTCTTGTATCAGCTCCTAAAGAAATTCCACTTTGAGTGCTCAGAGGACAACTCTGTTATACATTTATGATTTTTTGAAAGGATGGTCTTTATCTCCTGGCACCACAGAAAGATCATGAGCTCCATGTTTAGGCAACGGACTTTTAAAAAACAAATTTCAGCAAATTGACAAGTATCCCACAACCCACTTGATAAGTATGGGAAATTGAATTCTTCTTTTCTGCGATCACCTCTGTCTTCTCTAGCCAGTTTTACAAAAGGGTAAACTATCAGGGCATAAGTTGCCTAACTATTTTTCTAAGAATGCAGAGTTATTTAGATATTAGTTGCCTACACACGCATCCAAGCACACCAGATTTCTAAATAAAGACTGACAAAAATTATGCGAACCACTTTACCACGTCCCCTGTATCAAAACATCAGCTAAACGGGATGCAAGAAATCATGTAAGAAGTACCAAGAACAGAAGCTAAATGCTGTAACATAAAATATCTCCTTAACATTATGTAAAAACATGTTGCACCCTGTTAAAATGAAAAAGAGTTCAAAAGCCCTGAAAGCTTTGACATAGATGGAAAAGAAATACGTATTGAGAAGACATAAACGCAAAAGAGGTGAGCGTTCAGAATTATGCCAACTGAATTGATAGTAGTACGAAACAGATATAATAATGTCCTGGTTTCAGTTAGGACAGAGTTAATTTTCCTCCTAGTAGCTGGCAGGGTGCTATGTTTTGGATTAGAATGAGAAGAGCGCTGATAACATGCTGATGTTTTAATTGTTGTAGAGCAGTGCTTACACCAAGCCAAGGACTTTTCAGCCTCTCTCTGTCCTGCTAGCGAGCAGGCTAGGGATGCAGAAGGAGCTGGGAGGGGACAGACCCAGGACAGCTGACCCAAACTGGCCAAAGGGGTATTCCATACCATCTGACGTCATGCTGAACAATATATAGGGGTAGCTAGCCGGGGTGGAGGGGGGGGCCGGCTGCTCGGGGATAGGCTGGGCATCGGTCAACGGGTGGTGAGCAATTGCATTGTGCATCACTTATTTCGTACACATTATTACTATTAATACTATTATTATTATTATTATTATTGTTATTCTTTTCCTTGTCTTAATAAACTGTCTTTATCTCAACTCACAGACTTCACTTTCCCGTTTCTCTCCCCCATCCGGGAGAGGGAGGGGGGAGGGTGAGCGAACAGCTGTGTGGTGTTTGGCTGCCAGCCGGGCTAAACCACAACAAATAATTAAAAAAAATACTTTTGCTCATCTACCAATTCCCATTATTTGGCTTTGGAAGTTTGAATTACTTACCATATTCAGAAAGAGGAAGGATCTGCCTATTTCTTGGAATGTTAATTAAAACCCACCCCCACTCTGAGTGGACCCACAGACATCATTCCTTTCAGAAGCACAGATAACTCAAGCCAGAGATAATCCTCCTTCATCAGAAAATACATCTACAACAGTATAAGCACAGAATTTATATTTGATTTCATTAACAGAATACGTTTTTTTCAGGCATTTAATTTTCATATTTTGGAAGTCAGATCTAGGCTAAAATACTAAATGGCTTTCTGCTATATTATGATCTTCCTTTCACTTATTCCAGTCTGTCTTTGTTTTCCCTAATGGGCTTTCTGTAATGTAGTTTTCTTTTTTTTTTTTTTTTTTAAATAATTTTATTTCAACCTCCTTACATTGCAATCTTCCACTTTCTAGTGTTCTTGTGTTTCTAGTAGTTCTAGCCCATGTTTTTCCTTCCACATTTTTGAAATTTTAACTTCTAAATATTGCTTTTGACCTCATGTCTTACCTGTGAATAGGATAGCTACGTCCCTACTTCACCTGTCTATTCTTAGAACTCTAATTTCTAAATTCTAAAATTAGGATCTGTATCCCCTATTCATCAACTATGGCCTTCCTGAATCCTAACAGTCATCACTCCTCTCAAATCAAGTGAGCAAAACGAAAGGAGGGCAGAAAAGGAAGTTATCTCATAAATCATTCTCACACTTACGGCCAGGTTACAAGGAAACAATCAGGGGATTGTTTGTATTCTTTTTTCAACACGTTGAAACCAAAATTTAAAAGTGGGAAAAACTGACTGGAACACTGGCTGATACCCAACAGATTGGATGCTTTCTTTAGGTGATTCACCTCAAAGAGCAAGAACCTGAGATTTAAGTATCTAGCCTGAACTAGGTATTGCCAGCTTTCTGCATGGTCATTGGAGAGAAAACGATCACCTCCACTGGCTGAGCCAAATCACCCGTTTTTTGTGATCCTCCCTGTAGAGGTGCCCATCACACAGGCTGACCTTAGTTCAGACTAGGTAAGGCTAACACTACGCAGAACGGGTCTCCTCACCGTTGGATTATATGAGGTTTTAGGATTAACGAAGAAGTTCCAGCTCTACCTTACTTGACAGTTCTGCACAGCATAGAGAGATTTTCAAAATGTACTTGAAAGTGCAGTGCTCCCCCCTTCCTACCCCCAAAATGTGCCCACTTCTGTTTAGGCATTTTTGGTGCGATTCCACTTCAACTGAATAAAAACAAGGCTTCATTTCCAACCTAAATTTTGCTCTCTATCCATACTAATTTTGAACCTCATTATCAGAAATACTTAGTTTGCTGGTCTGAAAGAAACACCGGATAAAGAGTTATGCGATTGCTTGTTAAAAAAAAAACAAAAGTTTAAACAATGAGAATCTCCCGTAATCATAAAAATGCTTATTTTATTAGATGTGTCCAGCACATTTAGTCACCATTCAGTTTCTTGCCTCTTATGCTGTATTCTGTACTCTCTTACAAAGCCAAACATTTTCATTAGTGGTACAAAAATACAAGTTTTTAAACGAAGGAGAAAAAAAATATATATACACCTTCTTACTGTAATGCTATCTTTTGTTAACACACAATCACAATTCTACTAGGAATAAAGCACTTGTTACATTGTAGGGTAAAATGAAGGTACTTTTTACCAACCTCAACATTAAGACAAGTAGCATGAGTTACAAGAAGAGCAAGTAAAATCTTATAAAATATTGTGAAACTCCATTGTGTTTGGAGCAAGAATGGCATTCACAAAACTTTTATAATCTCTTAGCAAACAAATATTTTAGTCTAATTTATTAATTGGGTTATCTGTAGTGTTTTCTAGAAGAAAAAATGTTGAAAGTGGTGAGGTAACTCTAGGGTATTTTTTGAAAGCAAAGAGGTGAGGGTAATTTCGGTGGGACTTTTCTTCTTCAAGAGTCACCCTGAAGTCCAACAACAGAAAACAAGCAAAGAAAAAAAATTGTGCACAACACAGAGGAAAACTGTAGAAAACCAGTGGATATAGGAAACCAAAATTAATTCCAAGGAGATAACTGACAGTTAATATGAAACCATCCAGATTCACTGAAAGAAATCCCTTACTAGAAAGAAATCCCTTACTAGGCTGGGCCATGCAACAAGCAAAATGGAGACAAGATTTCTTCAGCATCTTTTAAGATCTTTTAAGACCCAATGCACCTAAGGAAATACAAAGTATACAAGGTATGCTCATTATCTTACCAGAGGTGGTATCAGAGCACTTAATGCTGAAGACTGGGGAAACAAGAAACACTAACTGACACAGACTCATCTACCTATGCCAACCAGAAAAAAACAGTCTTCACTGCACTCAGGCCCACATACCCTATACACTTTGCCATGCTCAGCAACACCTACCCATCTTCTTCTGTCTCCTACAAGCAACAAAGTTGGGGCAGCTTTGTGAAATGATGCTTTAACGAAATTGGAAAACATCCATTTATGGAAAACGTCTGTTATCTGCTGACAACATCCACAAGAGGAGAGAAAGTTACTGACTAAAGGAGATGCTGGGAATATGCCATAACACTTCAAGAACTATTTGTTTTGAGAGCCAAGTGTATGTTTTACTGTGGCTGCATGGTTCTTGTCCTAATATCTTTAATTACATCGATATTTATACGTATAGACACACACACACAGATATAGAAAGGTTATCACTCAACTCTGCTAGACCATTGCATGAATATGAAAAAAATCAACTGCATAATCAGCCCTGCAAATTTCAAATTTATTGCTATTAGAGCAATCCTGTGTTTTTAATTGTATTATATAAAATTTAATGCTATGTTTAGAGAAAGTTAATACGTCCTTGGCTCTCAAAACAAAAGAAAAAAGACGCTGAAAGTTAAAAGGCCCATAAGTAGGATCTCTGATCTAATAGATTGCTACACATCTTCATATAGCATTCCAGACTAAGGTGGAAGAACAAGTAAGATAACAATCACATATTTCTCACATTCCTAATAAAGTGTGCTACCCACAATTATTGCAAACCCATTCAGAATTTCACTATATGTTTTCCTTTCACAAGTCTTCAGGCCAATGCACATTTCCACCTAGCAACCAGCAGCAACAATTTAAGATATCACTGCCCTGTGGTTGCTTGTTTACTGTCCTCACAACAAATTGGCAGAAAAGAAGTACTTGCATGAAAACTCAATCAAATATAGAAAATTAAACTTCCAAATTAAACTCTAATAATGAAGAAAAGTCTCATGTTAATAGCAAGATGAAGTACTATATCATTGATAAAGTGTCATCTAACCTGAATAAGGAGTTACTTTTTTCTGTATCTTAGGTACAAAAAATTGAAGTCCCTGTATTTAATTAAATCTGAACTTTTTAACCTGAGCAATATTCTTAGAAATACAAGACATTCAGTATTATTATATATTACATTCTATGTGTATGCAATTATACTTTGAAGACTGAAACAAACACACAGCTGCAAGAAGTATAACATCAGGCTACAATAAACACAATCTGAAAAAAAATTACGTTAAATAAAAATGAAAAATAAGTGTTTTTGTGTTTTGTTTTTTTTTTAAGATAACCTATGCTAAAAGTAAACACAGATCTGTCTCGTAAGATTCCAACGTTCTCTTCTACATGTTGTACAAATACCAATAAACTTACCAACCAAAGAAAATATCCCAAGATTGTGCAGAGTCATCAGAGATTCCATCCAGGAGAAAGGACAGCAGTTTAAAAATCAAATAACTACATTCACTACATTATGAAGTAAATACAATGCAAAAATGCAAGCTGACAGTACAGAATGTATTTGTATATATATTATCCAGAAATATAGGAAATGAATTAAACATGCCACACAATTAAGTTATGCCTTGATTGTCATGAATTAACATGTCCTATTCAAATCAAAAGGTAGGATGAAAGCCTTAAATCACTAACATTTGGGCACCACTGGCAAAGAGTGGTGTCGAATACTTTTGAGTACTTTGAAAAGTTCCATTCAATTTTGCTGAAAGTAATCACCATGCAGGAAGTTAAACATTCTTAATTTTACACAAACAAGGCCTTTAAATTTCTGGCTATGTTCTTCCTTGAAAAACATACCCTAATTCGACATTTACCCTAATTCGACATCTCTACAAAGTGAAGAAGATATTTGTATATTACCAACCAGATTTCACATTGCTGTATGGGATATGGGACAGTGTATTGTGCTCTTGTCTTAAGAAAGCAATATTTCTTAAGTCACAGCTAAAATTCTTAGACTTCATTTGTTTTGGAAACTTAATTTTTCTATTTGTACATAGCATTCTTACCTCTTCTTCCTTCAAACACATCATTGATTTCTCTCAACAGCATAGACATGTCACTCAGCTGAGACTCCCAGGCCTCACAGAACACCTCCAGATTTTCTTTTGCAATCTTGCTAGATGGATGCAATGCCAATGTTTCTACAGCAGAAATTATCTGGACAGAGAACAAAATATTTGTTATTGGAAGACATCCTGGTAAACAGTGTTGCACATGAATTCACAAATGCCTCCACAGGCAAACCACAAAATTTAAACCGTTACTATTTTATGTTTATAGTGTATTCATCTGACACTTGCAGGTTTGATGATCTTCTTTGTGCGTTATTTTAGCCAATACCCAACACTGAATTGTAACTCTTTCTCAGAGCTGCTTTGAACAGTTTAACGTGACATCTCCAAAGAATTCATGCAAGTAATTTTTATTTATGTCCAGTTGAAGTGGCCAGATAAAAGCTAAGCATACCTGTGGGCCAGTGACCTGAAAGGTATCTTCTGCATGTATGCATGTAATCTCAAGGGGCTCTGTTCCAGAAACATGCCTCAACAAGCGACACATCTAAATATATATATATTTTAAAGAGAAAAGAGTGGTAAAAATATGGTTTCATTAGTAACGATAAAAGGCGCACACACACAAAATTACTGACAGTCCTGTCAGAAACTTACTGGGGGCTGCAGAACTTGGTGTTTCTCAGGGAGCATTTACAATAAAGAAAAAAAATCCTGGCTTGAAAGGTGCAGAAAAATCACCAGGAGAAAGAAAATTCTTTAAAAAAATCATTCCAACAACAATTTCACACATAAATATACCTATGACTTAATAAATCTAAAAGTAATCAGACATCTACAGAACCTGGAGACATTTTGTAGCATAAATGACATCACCAAAACAGGCTTATTCAACGATCATCAACTATGTGGAAAATTTAAGGCTTTTATCATCCAGAGGACTGAATTTGAGCAAAACAGTGCCATATTCACGTAGGGAAGAAATATTGTTTACTTCCACAGTAGGCAAAAGGTAGCCACCTATCTTTTTGTAGTAAGATTAAGAGTGAACTTTGGGCTGAGGATGAACACTGAAGATTTCAGATCAAAAGAAGAATTTATAAGACAGATATAGCACATACTAAACTAACTACACCTTGTCCATTACCAGAAATGCTCTAAGGCCTAGCTACAAATACTATTTTACCTCACAATAATGCCTGGAAAAAAATCAGTGTCTCACTAAAAGAAGAACACTAATAGAAGACACTAGGAACACTAATAGAAGTCATAGAAGAAGGGGACATTAAAGCTGAAATTAAAAATGACCAGAGTTGATTTGTTAGTCCCTGAAGTTCAAGCATGTTGCTTCTGCATAGTCACTATACTGGGATGAATTCTCAAGCCCCATATTAAATCAGAAATTTTTAGAAATTGAGTACTAGATGTCGCATAAGTATAGCTACCAGTGTCGCCATGTTCCAGATCAAAATGATACATATCTTTTTGTATCTCCTGCTGGTGCAGTTACTTCTGCTCCACCTTAAGACCATAGCATGTGACAGAATTTGTAGAAGTGAAGCAAAACCATGTATGCACACTCTTATTTTATTTTTAAATAGTTGGAATTATTTGAAAGGTTTTCTGACTTACTATGGAGAAAGATAAGGGAATTGGGAAGTTCAATTTAAATAGATACTACAATCTGTCCTCCGACAAATTCAGCACACTAAGAAGTGCATAAATGCTAAAATTCCAGAAACAGTCCTAAATATTCCTGGCACAAGAAGCTCAAGTCTTCCTCAGTCTGTCTATCTCAGTGCTCCAACACTATCTTAGCAAGCCTTGCTTTCAAACCACTTGCTTCTTCATGCAACTCAATACATCTACTTAACACCACACATCACAAATATGGCAGGCAGAAAGGCAATCTTCATCACCTTAGAAAGGAACAACAACAACAAAAATAGGCCTTACTCTGTTGTTCACATGTATGAGTACTGACATACAAAACTGTGGATGCAATAGAACCTGCAGTATATAAACATTGCTTTTCACAAAAAAGACAAGATCTTCTGTGATCCTCTGACTGACAAAAAAAATCTTCAAAACAGTGAAGTTCATTGGACTGAGGAACTTAACCTTAGGTTCTCAGCATTCTTAAAATAAGTCTTTGGGTTCAGCTGTTGCTGGATAGCCACTGCTTGAAGAAAAGGCTATAATCTCTACTTGGATCTAGAAGCCTACTTTTTTATGAATCCTTTAGCCCCAAAAGATACATACAGATAAGAACAAGTCAAACAATGAATTTAACCGCAGACCTGACCCAGGAGGAGAATTGGTAAGACTGTAAAATGTACACTCCCCTTCTAAACAGCCATATTCCACAATTATACAGCTGGCTCAGACCATACCAAGAACACCACAAAATTCAACAGTATGCTAGGAAAAAAAATAGTAATAATAATAAACAAAAAAACAAACCATAGCCTTCCTAAAAAATAGATTAAGACAAATCCAGCCACTCATTTGCTGTGTGTCTTATAAAATCAAAGCAACCGTGAACTCACCTCAACAAGTTGTTCTTTCTGCTCTGATAGCTTGCAAGTATATTCTGCTACAGCTTCTAGATTTCCTTCTACTCCTGTTATTTTTAATGTTTTGAGAAGCATATGATCTGTATGGTATTTTAGAAGATCTGCTGCCAAAGATGTTGCTGCACCGTGGACCTTGAATAGCATTAAAAAAAGGAGAGAAAAACCTTGGAAGGAAAGAAATGCACCCAGTATCAAACTGAATCAACTTAAAGATCAAGCGATTTTTTCAAGAAGCAAAAAATTTACTGCTATGAAAGCTCATAGACAGCCTGGTGCTTTAATTCTTCAATTATTATTCAAAGTACAAAGATATATAATCCACTGCACTCAAAAACAACCCAACCAAACATGAAGAAGAACAAAAGAGCAGCTGGGTAGAATCAGGACATGAGATTATCACACAGCTGCTTTCTGATGATGTTACAGCTGGAAAAAAACAGGTGCCTGAATTCGTGGGGCACCAAGTTCAGCATAAGCATGGCACAGTGACCACTCCTCATGAAGAACACACATTAACAGAACCAGAACAAAGCTACAGCATCTGAATTTATAATACATTAGAAATTAAGCTTCCATCAATAAATTGCCAGTGATGAGAAAAAAAAAAAAAAAGGCTTGAAAATAATCCATTGGCTTGTGACACAGCTTTAGAAAAGTAAAAAACTCCTTTTCTTCAAGGAGCTCCCCCTTGAAATGCATCCTTAAATCCAGACACTTTCAGACCCATGGATCTGCTCAAACTGTGTTGTTGAGAACTCTGCTTGACAAGAGCTATCAGCAACAGCTGCTGCTAGTTCTAGTGACTAGGCATACTGGCTTTACCTATTCCCTGTAACCAGCCCCATTTTAAAAACATGAGTAAAACAAACGCAGCATCCTGTTTTAGAAATAGCAGAGCATTCTTTTGACTGCTGAGTCTTGTAATGTTCACTTTACTGGATTGCATTGAATATACAACACACTTGGCTGTTCCAGAAGGTTATTTTTCAAGTTCTTATGAATACAAAGACCTTGATAATGTGATGCTGGTGAGCCTTGGCTGTGGATAGAATAGAATGTTTTCTTGAATTATATGTATTTTTTTTCTCCTTTGGACTCTACCTGTTTTCCTCCCTTCCCCTACGTAGTACTATGCAGCGTCATAGAGTCATTTAGGTTAGAAAAGACCTCTAAGATCATGTAGTCCAATCCTTAACATGGCACTGCCAAGTCCACCATTAAACCATGTCCTTAAGCTCTACATCTACAAGGTTTTTGAAGATCTCCAGGGATGGTGACTCAACTTCTTCTCCGGGCAGTCTGTTCCAATACTTTACAACCCTTCCAGTGAAGAAATTTCTCCTAACATCCAACCTAAACCTCCCCTGGCACGACTTAAGGCCATTTCCTCTTGTCTTACCACTTGGTGCTTGAGAGAAGAGACCAGTCCTCACCTCACTATAGCCTCCTTTAAGGTAATTGTAGAGTGCGATAAGGTCTCCCCTGAGTACTTCCTATGCAGTCCAAAATTAAGAGGTTATGTTTGATTCTCTCTTTTTTTTCTTTTTTTTTTTTTTTTTTTAATTTAGTGCAAGAAACCTGAATTGCTTCCTTAAAACCTTCTACTACTTTTTAACAGAAAGAAATAATGCCATGACAACGTATTATGAACTTTTTATATGGAGTTGCTTCCATGCCATTAAAAATTAGCATAAACTACTAATCTCAGAAATGAAGTCAGCTCTGAAGAAAGGATATCTGCAACTTATAACGTTGAAGTAGGAGCTGGCAATTCTCATTTATATATAGACTACACTGTGATTACCATTTCATTAAAGATTCTTTTCACCATGATCTAAAAAAGAAATTTACTTATATTAATGCTGTCTCAGAGCATTAAGCAGGAAAATGATCTCAGGGAAGGAATGTACCTCTAGTTTCTTTCATAAAGTGACAAGAGATGGGGAAATGCTATTATAACAAGGTTGTATTGTGTTCTCAGCAACCCAGGCTATTAGAACATTTTAATTAGTGTCACAGTATTTAATTTCATCAACAGAGAGCCTGTTTACTGACTGATACACTGTGGCACCAGAAGTCAAAGACTGGCAGGACAGTCCTCAATCAAACACTCTGGCTACTCTGGGATCAGATACAAATCCAATCACTGCATAGGGAACAAGATAAATGACATAATACTCTAAATTTGTTTCTACTGATTAGCATTAATCTTGCACATTTTAACTAAGAAAGCTTTAGTACTTTACAGGTCACAAAATCAAGGCATACAAAACTAAGGGTTGTTAGTTTAAAAATTCAAACCCACTCAGATTGTTCCAGAATTTCTAGAATAGCTTCATACACTTTCACTTGCATAATATGGGACTAAATCACAGGGCATAGGTAACCCACTATTTTATATTTTATGCCACCTCTGTTAGCTAGCTTACAGAAGGTAATTTTCTTTTATTGTCACCTGAAAAAGTTCTTTAGCATAAGTGTAATGAGTATGTAGTATTTGTCGCATGATGTTTTCACAAATAGAAGTCTGTGGGCAGGATAGTATGGTAACATCTACATTTATGGAGCTAAAAAAAAATCCACAATATTTGTAATTTTTTCTACATACTATATGACAACTCCTTTAGCTTTATGGTCTCTGTAATTACATACTTTCATATTATTTTGACTGGGAATCCTTCCTTCTCATTCAGTACACAGGAATGATGTCACCCAAAAAGGACAGTCTTACAGGGGAATGTCACTCTGGAAAAGCTCTGCTACTGATTTACTACATAACAATGACCAAAGCAAAAAATATTAGTCAAAGAGCACAGATTATGTATACTCCGTTTCCTGGGGGCCCAACACACTGCCTAGCAGCAGAAGTGCGAAGAGCTTAACAGTACCTGAAATAGATTTGAAACACAGTTCAAACCTTCAGGGCAGCTGTAGGAATTATTATAATCCACAGGTTCAAATTTCTCATTTTGCCTCTATTAAAAAATATACAGCATGATTTTTGAGTACACAAAGTTAGTATGTGACAGGTAACAAACTAGATGAAAGTGGTTTGTTAGCCAAGTATTTGCATTTAAAGCAGCTCGGAGCACAGTCTGAGCAAGTTCACTGAGTCTCTGTAACATCTTTGTACTGTTCTGTAGGCTTGTATAGAAACCATCACTGTCCTTAACATTCGTTTTGCCATCTGTTTAATGGAATAATAATAGGGAGGACTTTAAAAGATATTTGAATGCTTTTCAAACATTTCAGAAGCTGCCAGCTGCCGGTAATTCTTTATTTAGCTCAAGTCTGTGGAACAGACAAGACGCCAATGCTATCCATAAAGTGAAAGGGAGGTGGGGGGGGAAGGTAGGGCCCTGATCAATAAGCACAATCCATCCCATGTGCTAAATGAGGCAGCTATCTCATATTGTATGTAAGGATTGGTGACATTTGGCATGCTTGCATTTAGGAAAAGAACAATTACAACGAGCACATACACAGCTGCCAACTATCCAGAAAAATACCTCAGTATAATGCATAGTCATAACACACTTCTGCTTTAGAATTCAATAGAGGAGGTCATATACAAATGAACAACTAATGTAAGTTATTCATTTAAGCATATACTAACAAGAAAAAGCATTAAAAACAGAGTTGCATGCATATGCAAGCAGAATTTAGCTGTTACATTCAAAGTAACAATTACATACATGGTACTTTCTACCAAACACATTTTTATTTGATTCTTGTCAGAGTCAGCAAATCAACAGATTTCTAATCAGTTATAAGAAATGAAAGAGAAGGTGATTGCATACTAGCTCACTTACGTAATTCTGATTTGGCTACTCTTATCTATAAATAGATACTAGTGTTTTCAGGTCCAGGATCCTATTTTACAACTTTGTATCTGAAAAGTAAAAAATGCAAGGTTTTCTTCAGTTTTTTCAGTTTTTGTTTGTTTAAACTGAACTTACCTCTCTTTTAAGTTCATTCATGCACTGGCATGTTTTTAAAATGGCTACTTCCAAGTCTTCCATAAGATCCTTGGTCTTCTGGTTTTGCTACAAGCCAAAGAAAGAAAGCAGACAATAAATTACGTGCACACACACACAAAAAACCCCACACAGCAAATCCCACCTTCACACATTACTTCAAGTTTCCTTAGAAGACAGTTATTTAGTTCTAGATGTAATGTTTTCATATGCATATCCCGTGTACATTTTACTTGAAGAATTCCTTTATAGAGTTATTTATCACTAAATCAAATCTAAAATTAATCATGATGAAAGCTAATTGACTGTTTTAGTTCAACAGAAATTTATTTCTGAATCTTACTGACCTCTTTTCAGCAAAAGCGTTCCATTAAGATTTAGAGCTTCCAAAAATCTACTTTAGGATGTTTAGACAGAAAAGTAACCTTTTTTTTTTTTTTTCCTATTTAATATCAACAAACACCTTTTGTAAATAAAGTATGACCTAAAAAGTTATATTAAATGTTTTATATTGAATTAAAAAAGGCAGCATCCTTGTAAGACTTTAACTCATTGTCTAATTTAAACAACTATGGTAGCTACTTTTTGTTGAGTTAGCTTCAAGACAGAGCTCCAACTTCTGCAAAAAAATACCCATCTGTGGAACAAAACAAATGTCAAAACACATACAGTGGGAAAAGAGTCAAGTAGCAGTGAGTTTGCATCCACATCCATAAGATATTGGAAACAATTATCCAAGGTGGGACCTTTAACAAGGGCACAGCTGCAAAGCCACTAGCCCCTCAGAGTATAATTTACATAAACACAAACACAAAATGTATGTAGATAAAGACATACACACTCTCACTTATTTTAAAGGAAAAAAAATCCCCCCAAGCTACTATCATCATTTCTTCAGGTATTCTTATCTGTTCCAAGTCTCAAAGCTACCTGCCCCTTAAATATAATGCAATGTTACCAAAATTACTTAAAGAAAAGTAACATCACAAAATCATTTTTTAACTCAAGGATCATAATATTTTATATTCACTATAGTGTCCTTTTTTATTCTTTTATGTATTTATTTAATGTGCACAATTTAGCTCCTTTTATGTGCAACTTTTTTTTTTTTCTTTTCAATAAACACAACTAAAAGAATTTTCCAGTCCAAATAAGCTTACAGGAAAACCTAAACCAGGACACTATCTTCCAATTTTACAAGCTCAAACATATACAGCAAGGATTTCAGAAACATTTAACATTCGATCAATAGCATTAGATTCTCTGGTGCGTTCCAGCCAGTTTGCGTTCACACAGAAGAACACAAACAAGCAGGCCAGTGATGCCAGTCTATAATTTAAAATTGATCTACATTACAAGACACTTCTGCTTTAAAATCCACTCTTCACTGAAGACTCACGGTTACTCTGCCTACTGAAAGGAAGTACGATGAGTGAAAATGGAGATAATTGGGCACTCTAAGAGCTCTACATATCACTCAGTTCATGTATCCCAAGGCATGAAAGTATTTTGGTTATCAACAATTCCATGTGAATTCCATTAAGCCCCTCAGAAAATATTCCCCCTCTGACAAAGCTGCTGAGCTAAAACTGAAAAGCCGCTTCAGTGAGCTGATACTGTTTTAACTGCGGAGTCCTCATTTATAGCTAGACCAGATTATTTATTAATGTAAATATTTAATGCATAAGCACACATGTGCACACTCAAACATTTTCACGGACCATATATATGCATAGTTTTGTACTAGGCTCTCATTTCTATCACCTGAACTGGAGCATGTAAATGATCTAGAGGTGATGAGTTTCCACCAGTAACACAGCTTAGAACTACCCAAGCTAAACAGTTTTAGTTTCTTATAGTTATTGTATTCTATGCAATAAGCATTCTAGATATGTCTTCTTTTTAATAACAACACTCTGTATTATCAAAAAGATTTATATGCTCTTCAAACTGCACTACTGCATTAAGAACAGCTGATGGCTACATCTGATTCAAAGAGGAGAAAGGGAAGAAAAATGCCTTCTCAGAAGTAGAAGAATTTAATACATTCAGTATTAAATGTATCCTATACTAGTACACATCTGCCATATTTCAGACTGTTAAGATTTTGTGCTATACATTTCCTTAGGAACAAGATTGAAAGGAAGTCAGTACCAGGAACAGAAACTGCATTTTCCATCTCTGTTTTTCCTCACCCTTTTGCATGTATATTCTACTATCTTCAAGGAACAATGTATGACAAATGACAGAGAGAAGCCTAATGTGCTTCTTCTCTAAAAAGCAAAATTACCATCATTGAACCTTTTTGAAAAGGATGAACAAAAATACCGTGTAGTCATAGCATCTTTTCTCTCTCTTCACTCCTTCTCTCCACAAGGAAAAGAAAAAAAAAAGAAAAAAGTCAAGTTTTAGAATATTTCACTTTTCAATAGTTTAAGTATTTCCAATATTCTGTTGAAGAACAGAAATACAAACGGTGGTCATTTTCGTGGGATTAAGACAACTGAAGTCTCTGAAGAACCTCATCAAAAGACTTAGTTGTTTAAGACTGTGCATTGACATTTCTATTAGCCTTCTTGTTTCCACTCACAGCTTCATGAAAATTAGGCTATCATCAGGGTAGCCTAATTTAGGTGTTAATGAATCAGTAAAGCAATATCACTAGGGCAGAGGGAAGACAGTATTGAACTTGCAGAAGCATAGAACAAACTCTGACTTCCTTGATTAGCTAACTTACTCTGAAGGATGCAATCAATCCTCTCTTCCTAAACCAGAGGAAGCATAGCATTAAAAAGTTCTTTTAAAAGTAGAGGTGAAAAGATTTACTTTGCTAAAAAGCTCTTACAGCTTGCATCCATACTGAAACCAGCTGCTCTAGTTCCATTTTAGCCTGCTTAGACAGCTCCAAAATGTGTTCTCTGTGCTCATGACTGGTATAGGCGGAATCCGTGAAGTCCTCCGTATGTTCCAAGATAACCTCCAGCATTGTTGAAAGGTTCTCTTTTGAGAGAAAATACAGATTCTCACGAAGACCCTCCACCTTATTCTGAAAAAAAAAAAAAATTCTTGAGAATTTATGTGGTTATACTGTTGTGATGGAAAAGCAGATGCATCAATTTACATTTTATTTTTCTTCTCAGTGCTTTTTAGTATTCACGTATTTTCAAAATAATCCAATAACTTTCTTGTATCAGACCTCCAGTTTAGGGTGGGTATTTTGTTTGTTTTTAAACAAAATTCCTGACCACTCATCAGATCTAACAGCATTGTTGTCCTGCAGTCAATAAGATGCTTCTCAGTTCAGCAAGTTTCAGAAACTAGTTGTGTATTCAGTTTGTTTGATCTTTACAAGATTTTCCACACCCATATCATCAATTTTGAGTATTTTTCTAAATATTTACATATAGTATATTGAATACTTTGAGAGTACGTCTCAAAAATTCCAACCAAATTCTAAAGAGGGGAGGGAAAAAAAAATAAACAAAGTACTTTATAGACCCTGAAGAAATAAGACACAGTTGTTCATTAACTCTTCTTAACTGAATATGAAATTTAGATGAGCCTTTATCAGGAAAAATACACTGAACTACAAGATACAATTTCAATTCATAACATTTCCTTTGAATGACAGTATGCTCTTCTAAATATTTGGATGAGTATCTGTGGGCATAGTTTTCAAAATGTTACCAATTATGAAGAAAAGATTCTTCAACAACAACAATTTTAATGAAGTTCTGATATCCTGATACTTAGGTTTATTCAACATTAAAAGCATCACCTCAAAAAAAAAAAAAAAGAAAAGAAAACAACCAAAAACATTAGAGTTTTGAATGTATTCTGACCCAGGAGGAAATGGAAAATATCGAAAGGTATATTTTGGCCACATCAGTGAACTTATCATCACCTTTTGTCAGGTTCTCTTACATTTTGAGACACTTATTTAAATTACATTGCTAAAAAGATGTAACTCCACCATTTATAACTAAAAACAAAATGAAATAAAGAAAAAAAATCAAGATTCTGGTTTTGGGGTAATTTTTTAAGCTGTATAAAACAATACTCTTTCTATTCTTACCTTGAATTCTTTGATGCCAGAATATATACTGATGGGTGCCATTTCATTTTCGCCATTTGCTCTAGAGTCAGTTACAATTTCTATTACCTGTTCCAAAGCTAGTCTCATCCGATGAAAAACACCATCTTTGTTTATACGAGCAGATTCACAGTCTGGATGCCTAAGACAAGTCTTTTAAAGAAAACAAAGTTATATGAAAGAGTAGCAAAATGAATGCTTCCTGCTAAGACAAGTCTAAAGAATGTCTTAGAATACAACAAATTCCTTCTGTTAAAGTGCTATCGTGTTAAGCAGAATTCATAGAATTATTCAGAATATAAAGATATTTCTCTACACGTTTTTTACTCTTATACCTTTGAGTATGAAATTTAAAGTAAGCCTGAGAAAGAACAGTCAGCTCTCCTGCCAGATGCCATACATGGTGATTTATCTAAGTTGTGTAAGACTGTGAATACTCACTCACCTTTGAAGCAGTTAGGAGCATCATGGTGCACTTCTCAAGAACAGCTCTAGAGGCTGCCATTCTAGCCTTTTTCTTCTCATCCTTCAAATCCTAAACACCAAAAGAAAAATGATTTGAGTATTGCATATTTTGTTTACCGCTTATGAGACCGGAAAAAAGAGACTCTCTTGAAGATGGACGGGTTGTGAAGAAGCTTCTTTATGACGTCTGACAACAGCTATTTTGAGCCTAGCTCATGATCTAGAACTTGCCTTTTAGATGGATTTTAATTTATGCATTTATTCTTGGCTCATTTCAATTCAGATTTCAAAGAAGGAAGATCTCAGAGATACAGAGCATACTACATAAACTGTCACTAATTTCTCTATCCTTATCATAGAACATTATTTATAAAACAGGAAAGGAAACAATAAAAAAGACTAAAAATATTGTCTGAAATGGCAGGGAGGAAAAGACAGAGAAAAACAGATTTTTGTTATAATGAGAGAAGGAAATAGAAAATGTATCTTTTATCTGCTTAAATATTATATTTACCATAAACCAACTAATAAAAAATGTTTTAACAGGCTTAAAAAACAATTCCTGTATAGAAAGTACTGAGCAAAGGAACTTCCCAAGAACCCTCCAGCAAAGATAGCCAACTGCTTTTTGAGTGCTAATAAATGGGCATCTGAATGCAACTTCCAATGAAACCATGCCTAGTTCTTTCGTACGCCAGCTACCCATGTGTCATACGATAGTTTTTACAAGCCGATTAAGATTTTTCTTAGAACTAGCAACTTTTTAGATCTTATTGCTACTAGAACATCTAAGCTCCTCGTCACAGCAAAGTTTAGAAAACTTAGTTTCTAACCTAAGTGCATTCATTTGCTGTCTATAATTCTGTTTCTACAAAAATAGTGACGTGCATTTTGCATCAAGACTCTTATTATTCATCTCAAAATACATACTGTAGAATGGACAAAGTTGTTAATGGCTGAAAAGGGAACAGTCTACAGGATGGAATTAATCCTAGATTTACTCTAGATCAACAAAAAACAAGTGTTTTTTTTTGTTTTGTTTTTAAAAAAGCTTATTTCAGAAATTCTTGCATTACGTGATGATAAATCTGACCAGACTCAAGAATTGCAGGCATACCTACTATAATTATATTAAAGAAAAATACCTAAAACTAACAGCACCGCACAGCAGCCTACACACTGCAAAGTGAGCATATCAAGCATGTCCTGACAGCATTAAAAAAAAAAAAAAAAACACTAATGAAATACTCTTTCCAAAAGAGTCAAGTAGAAAAGAAAGGGAGAGCCAAAGCTGAGGTAATAAAATAGATGAAAAGAGTATCATTACTAGCAATGCATCCTTCTCTTTCCAAGGAACATGAATATTTGAACAAAAAAAAAAAATTTAAAACCAGCTCATTCCCAAGCAGGGATTTCCTTTAATTACATGTAACATTTCCAGACCTCATTATTTGATACTGAGCATGTTCTTCGCAGATTCAGGACACAACAAGAGCGTGATATGATTTTAGCAAACTACTCCAATGTTTATATGAAAATGCTGTGCCATGTCACAAAAAACTACTTCCATATGCATGAGGATGGCCAATTTTTTCATACAAATTTAATTTGAATTTTGCTGTGTATTAGGGAATCTGTATATCTATATCAGACCCTGGTCCAGTTCTGAAAGGGGGATTTAATTGCCAAGGGGAAGCAACTAGAGCTCCAAGCAGAGGTCTAAAGCTTCAGCAAATTTTATTAACATGGAAAGTATCAGTAAACAGGAAGGACAATTTCCCTGATGAACTGAACAACAAAGATGAGTAGAGTCCCTCTGTAAATGATGAAAAAAGGCTTTGACCTAAACCTAGAAAGGTATTTCAGAATAATGAAAAAATACAAGCAGATGCTTTAATAAGATGTAAAGATTTCAAGTTTTGAGCTTCCTAAATTAATTCTTCTGTTTTCAAAGCCTTTTATTATGTGCAAACATCAATTGTTTCTGTCAAGTAACAGCAAACAAATTCTCTACCACAGTAACAAGCCAGAAATGCTAGAGCCAAGGATAACAAATGAAGCTAAAGCGCATCTCAGATGACATTCATCTAGGCTTCTGGAAGATACACACAGCAAACACCCCAAGCTAAGCTTTAAAGCCAAAGGAGGTACTTTGTGTGGAGCAAGGAGAAAAATTTGGGTTTCAGAGATATAACACCAACATTGTTTTGCTTTTTAATAGTTAATAATCACAGAAGAACACAAATCTTCAAGTGAATCAGGTGAAAAGTGATACTTATAACATTTCTCATAGCTTTTTATTAATACTTACATTCTGCCGGTCTCCAGTTAAATGGGCAAACTCAACCATTTCATTTCCAAACTGGCTGAATATTTGTACAAACTCTTGGAAGCTACTGACTTTTTCTAGCTGTTCCATTGTTGCAAGAACCTGAAAGAGAAGGGAAAAATACTGTGGATTATCAAGATACTAAATAAAAACCATTACTACTAAATTAGGAATTTTATTATTTATTTTTAATCATGTTACTTAAAACGTACATATTTTGTTACAATTGAAGTATTAATAACCCAAAAGCTGGAAATCAAAGCCTAAATTAATAATCATGCTTCAGTCAAATGAGTCACTTATTCTGAACCCTCAAAACCATTTTCTTCACTCTTCCCAATATCAAGAGAAATATTATTACAGGATTCAGTTTCCATATTTAGGAAAAATGTTATTGTCATATTAAATTTATAAACACAAGTACTTAAAAATAGTATACTGTTAATATCATGCGTGGAATTCTCGATTTCAAAGTTTAATATCAGACGCATAATTTTCAAAGTTTAAAGCTGTAGCTGAACAGTCAGTCCAACAGGTGTTTGGTGACTGGCAGTGTGAATAAAAAATTCATTCACAAAAGAAAATTTTAAAAAGTTAGAAATGCGTTAATATAATTTTATGCTTCCTATAACAACTTATTCTAACTCTGAAGATAAAAATGGATTTGAAATATTTTTTATTATTTCTATATGAAGCAAAGTACTAAATGAACCCAAGCTATATCAAGCTCTTAGTTAAGATACATAACAACACGTGAAATCAGCATTTTGTAAAAATTCAGTAAAAACTATCACATAGCTTATAAATTACTGAAGCTATACTGCTGAGTGCAGTGAAGTATGGTTTCCACCAGAGGTTAACATTAGGGTTTTTCAGGTTAGATGTACAGTATCACCAAAGAGATTTTTCAAATCCACTTTCAGAAGGGAAGACAGTTAAAGCAGATCTTTGATGTGTTTCAGACTGGAGAACTAGCAAACTGTACTTAAAAGAGAGAAACTTCAACTCAGTTTTTCTTTACTGTGCCAAAAAAAATATTTCTCTCAAGTAAAAAAGCAGCCTACATAACTGATTATGATAATTTCCCCCTCCCTGCAACCTAGGAAAACACTCATAGAAGCAGCCATTCTTTGTAAGAGGGTAACTCTTCAGTCTCATAGTTACAATCTTAGAGGTTTGACTAGATTGATCTTAGAGGTCTTTTCCAACCTGAATGATTCTATGATTCTACAGCAAGCATTCCACTAAATCCTGAGCAATGTGAAACTGAATGCCTTGCTGTGCAATACTAGACCACAGTATCAGTCTGTTTTGTCATGTAGCCACTTCCACAAATGCTGCAGAAACAAGAACTTTAGTGATTCAGGTGTTTAATCCCTGTGGGAGCCTGGCTGGGGCATAAAGGACTTGAAAGAAAACCGTACAATAATGAAGATAGGAAAGCCGTGTATGAGTGTAAGAAGCAAAGAACCACAGGACTGGGAAAGTGAGGATGTAGAAAACAATGTGGGGAAAGGAGAAAACATACAAGACCCAACTTTCTTTTCCAACGATGAAAAAAAATAATAGAGTAACTATGCTTAATCATTTTTGATTTAAGCAAGTAGAGTACTTCATGAGTATGGTCTTGATTGCAATGAACCTCTGTTACACTTACCCTAGAGCAAGTGTTTCTGTCATGACAAATCTCATCAAGTAAAAATTTCAGTGAGAGCACACACATTTCTATTACAGCTAATGATTCTAGACATTCCAGCATAACTGACGTTCTAAGGAACTACTTACAGAAACAGTATAGCCAACCCTAAATCATCTCAAGCTTATTCAATAAGCTTCTAAAATGCAAAGTATCTGTGGTGTCTCTTTTTTTTTTTTTTTTTAAATTTTAAGCTTTCAACATGAAACATACAGACACTAATTAAAATGTACATTTTTAAAATTCAAGGTTAAAATATATAGAGAGAAGACTAAGTTTCTATTAATACCTAATTTAGAACTTACTATTACACAGCTACTGCTGCACTATGAATGCCACTTTTCAGACTGCAGTCTTAGGCTGGCATCACTTCAGGGCGTGTCCATATTTTGATTCATTCTGCACAGGATAGCAACACCCCCGCTATCTGTCACTTCTCTATTCATTGTTCTGGTGCTCCTAACCTGATTGATGACAGTAAGCGGAGCAAGATGTAAACCTACTAAGTATGATGGAGAATGAAACAAATTTTGAAAGGTAGGAAAGATGTGGGCATGGACTTAAGATGTACAAAATCTAAAAACACAGAGGTGCTGAGGATACAGAGGCAGGAACAGAATCATTAGGATCATCAAAAGAGATTGCTTTTCTGCAATAGATCACCATTCCAAAAGATCTCAATCACTTCATCAGTCTATGAAGTTGAATGTCTTACCATTATGGCATTTTTCTATCCTTCACCCTTGGTTGACTTAACTACTCTTGATTCATATGTGGAAGATGATCATGACAATGAAAATGAAACTATTCGTAAAGAGGCTGCAAGAAAACTGGCACTAAGAATTTAACATTGGGCATTCAGTCTCTAAGATGAAAATACAGGTGAGATGTTCTGGAAAAGTAACACGATCCATAAAGTCAGCATCTGTTACAGTTGACATAAATGATGATCTCACTTCTGCCTTTCCATCCTCTATGCCATACTATACTACACTGTCCCTGAGTATTTGTATGCACTGCTCAAGTCCCTGCCTACATCATCCCTCTATCACAGTATTTCTCAAAGGAAGAACTGCTTTGCCATCCATCATACCACTACCTGACACACTTTTCAGTGTACTCTCGCAGAGTGTGCCTGTATAAGACACCATCATTTGTTTGACTTGGTCCTAGATACGTGAATTGCTCTACTGGTTCCATAAACAGAAGCAGACATTCTCAAACACATGTAATACGTGTGGAAAGGAGAATGAAGTGAAACCCAAAAGACCACAAAGACTAAGTGACTACAGCAATCACAGTGAGACACACTTACTTTGGAATACAAGACTTCATTTTATATATTGTAATACTTTCCAAATTAAAACTAATTTCTGTACCTACGGTTATTGTACTCATAGCACCATAACACTCAGACATTAGTTGTCTGAATGGCTGCAGACAAAGAAGAAAAGCTCAAGAAAGGCAGCAGAAGTTATCAAATGTGTCACTCTGGTTTCCGCTACAAGAAAAGACCAAATTGCAAGTAACAACAGGAAATTAATATGATGAAACTGATGCTAGCTTCCCCAACCACTGGGAGAAGAAAAGACCACTAAAACAGCAAATCAGTGTTGCTAAGCCTCTGAGCCAGATTGAAGCAGGTAATACATGCAACATGGTTTCTAAATCTTGGGACTCAGTTAAGTGCCTTGAATCTAAAAGCTGCTTAATAAAGAACAGCCAGTCTAGAAAGCAAACTGGGAGAAAATAAGAGAGATATGAAGCATAAGGAGTCAAAAGAAGAAAGAAAGGCTCTGGATTACGAGTTGAAAAGTAACGGAAAAAAAAAAAGAGGCCTTCTGAAGCTCTCATTTTTCAATTTTTTTTTTTTTTTTTTTAATCTTAGTACACTTTGGGGGGGGGGAGGGAGATATTCTGCAGTCAAGACAGTGCAGTACTTGAAATAGATTACACTCGAAGTTAAATGGCCTTCATGCACTATTTAGGTCAACTAAGTTTCAAGCCATAAGCTAAACTACACAAAAATCTTTTAATCTGTAAGGCTCACTGCACTAGCACATACTTTCATCAGCATTCCTCACAGCTTTTTGCCTTAGATACATGCTGAATGGTCTCCTTGTCTTGTTCCTGACAGTAGAAAGATCCTGTCTTTTAGTAGCTTTTATTGGCCTTTTTACTGACAGACACTCTTCCCATCTCACAGAAAACTTACACATTTCTTCTCCAGCATGCTAAGTCAATAGTGCAATATGGATCATATAAAATGTAACAAGTCATTGAAAATTTTATTCCTCTTGACTTTATAGTCATCCCATTTCAGATATTTGGTATAGGTGGACATAATGTAAGACATTCATTTTTACCTCTTTATTTTGCACTTCCCCTAGAGATACAACGAAAATACCCCTTCATGTAGCACCATTCTTTTGCATTGACTGCAGATAGTAGTTAAAAACTAAAAAGAAGTTAAAACAAAAAAGAAGCTCCAAATACCTTGTTTCTGGAAGTTATTATTTGCTTAATAACAATTCTGTCTGCTAACACCAGCACTTTTGTGACCGAAGAAAGCAACAGCCTTGCAGCTTTTACCACTCCTGTTTTGTCTGTAAAGATTGTTATGTGGCTATCAGATTCCGGATGATCCAAGCTTGCTACATCCGTAAGTTGTGCAATTGTTTCACCTATAAGGAAAATTGTAAACAGTTACCATTTCATACTAAGAAAAAAGACACTGGGGTATTCTCAACTTTTACTTTTGAGGTATTTCAGAGCAATCCACAACCACTCTTTACTTCATTTCACTTCCTCTGGCTGACTGTTGGTGGCACCCTCTCCAAATTTAAATTTAGATGACTCAGTACTGCCTCAAACAACCATCTGTAAGCAACACTAATTTTCTTACAGGAGTCTACTGATATTTAATTTAAGTGGAAGGTATTTCTCCAATTTTAATAGCAAAAATCAAATCAATACCAACTCTTGCAGCACCATCACACTGAAGGAGTAGGATGCAGCAAGTAAAGAAATACAAATTCCCCTCCATCTTCCAAATTCCAGTTAGTATTCTCATAATTTATGGATTTCATATTCCCGTGGAAGTTTTCTGGCATGAAGTATAAAGAGATTCCAAAAAACAACATCCTAATTTATAGGACTGAAGCACGACAGTGAGCCTATTGCACTTTTTATATAAAACACCATCAAACACCACATTGTCAGAAACACAAGAGAAAAACAACAATGAATCACTGATTTTTGGTTCATGAACATCTTTTAGTCAACTAGCATTTAATATAGCAACAGTTAAATAGGGCTATTTGACAACTTTTATTTTTAATGTGGTTAGAAAGTTCACGGTCCAATGCAGTCAATGAATCTTCTCCTTGTCTGAGAAAATCACAGGACCCTGCCCTGTTAAATAACAGATAGTCCTAAATAATAGTCCAATACAGGAAGGGCACAGAGCAGTTTCCTTACTCCACAACTGCAGAAGGACTGCTGAGAGACCAAACACAAGCAAGCTCTGAAATAAGGCATACTTTTTATTAGCACCCAAGGCAAGATGACCAAACCACAGCTAACCTGCAGATCATCCTTGAAGATAGTGTCTAGGACATTTGATTGAGTCCCCTAGGATTCATGTCCAAAACCATGACTAAGATAATTCACCTAAGCATACAAGATAATCACTTCAAAAATCTGATAAAGCCAGGGCTCTCATATGAAGAACCTGGGGGTGCATTATTAATCTGGAAATGACACATACAAACTCCATGGAAAAAGGAAGGCCTGACAGTCCTTCAAAAGACAGCTCCACACTTCATACAATTTACACATAATTTTTCTCCTCTGATAATTATAATCCCTTGAGCTCTCAAGTTGCCTGAATATATATTTCACTACGGTAAGAGACTTGCAGTCCTTTGCCAGGACCACATCAGGTCATAAAAGTAATGCCAGAAATAATCAGAAGGTTTCTCTGTTAGAAGTATGCAAATGTGATAAACAGAGTACACTCCGAGATGGTTGACAAAATGAATTCCACAGCTGAAAGGCCTGTTTTGGCCTCCCAGTACAAGAAAAACATTGACATACTGAAGCATGTGACAGTAGAGTTTGAAGGAAGCAGGTTTGTTCTCCCTCAAGAAGAGAAGGCTAATGGCAAAGCTTACTGCTATCTATAACCATCTAGTGGGCAGGGATAGAGACAAGAGGGACGGACTGCCCCCAGTGGTGATAGGACAAGGAACAATGGACAAGATATAAAAGGCTTTTATGAATATAAGAGTGGTCAAACACTGCAAGAGGTATACAAGTGAAATTGCAGTGTCTCCATTCTTGAAGATAAACGTCCTTACCAACCTCAGTTATCTTGCGATTCTACGTATCCATTTTAAATTGCTGCTTGTCAGACTTTTTAGTTTATTCCTTCTCTGTACTAAAAGACAAGACAAAAGTAGGAGAGAGCTGTCGCTCCCATTTTACTCCACGTCTTCCTTTAGGGCTATGTAGTCAACTGGCAGAGAATACTGAAAATGTTATGACACTAACTCATTCTTGACATGTGTTTTTTCTTTTAAATTAACCAGTCTTTCCTTAGTTTTGGGAAAAAAATATCACAGATGGGCATCTAAAGATGTGATTCTTTGAGTTACATTCCGCTACTATACTGTCACTGTAAACACTGACACAGTGCAAGAATAGTGTTAGGCAAAATCTGCTACATGACCCTCTGCAGTGTTTGATGATTCTTTTCCAAGTCAATCAAATTACAAGGTTTATTGCAAGGAAATAGTCATAACAAGTCTGAAACACTTCAGATCACTGATTATACCCTTCACAAGAGTCAGATACTACATCTGTCATCCTTCAAAGCCTCTGCAGGATGTGCAATCTGAAGACTCGCTACTTTTCTCAGCAATTCAGACTCTTAACGTTCTAAATCTTTTAGGATTGAGATCTATTTTCTTTGGCTGACAAATCTTCCCTTTAATTTTTGGAGCCTCATCTAATTTATTGGCTTAAAAGGAAGTATAAACAGCTCCACAACATCCTGTCCTAATCACCAATGACTTTCTGCTGCCCATGCCATCAGAACATGGGACCTCAAAGTTTCAAAATCCAGCACACAGACATGAAAAACATATGCTTTAGCTACATGCAAATCTGCATTACAGAAATTTTGTTTCCATTAGAGTAAGAATGTTCAGAAGTGCAGAGCTAAGCTATTACTACCTCACATGTGATATCACAAACTTCACTCTACTGCTACTCCTTAACACTTCATTAATGTACATATAATTTTACAACATAGAACATTTTCTTAAGTGACAGAAAGCTCATTCAGGTCAATTTCTAAATTTTTTGCTTCCTTAATATGCATGTGCAACTAGAAACAAATGAAACTTGGTGACCAGAACAATCTCAGTCAACAAGAAGCAGTTACGACTTACACTGAGGATATCTTAAAGGCTTCTTCTCCCACTTTTCCCTTCATTTTACCCTTGCAGAGATAAAAACAAAGGAAGTTCACACCTTCCTCACAGAACTCAGTAACTGAGGCAAACTACAGCTTCCCATAAGAAGAGTTGATGCATGATTGGCTGAATTTGTTGTGGGAACTCCACTCCATACAAAGCTTTATGCTTGTCATGCGTACTGTAATGCATAAATCCAGTATTTAATGTTGCCATCTCCAGTATTGAAGAGTGGTTGATACAAAAGCAGAACAATGAGCTGGCAGTTTGGGCTTTTTAAACTAGTCACATTAGCTGACATCTATCAGTGACAAACAATGTTTCCATGCTGATTCTTTTATAGTCAATATTCTTGGATATAATTTGCCGGGAGATTTTATTGGCTTGCTCAGAAACACCAGAGCTGTTCAAAATGGCACTTGGGCTACTGTGTTCTGAGACTGAATTCAGAAGACAGCTATCCTTAAAAATGTCTCTGCACAAAGGGCTCTCTTGCCTTGTCCAACACTTAACAGTCCACAGAGATAACATGAACACAAAAACAAACTACAACACAAAAATGGCAACAAACACATATGATATACTGAGTTTTCCATGCAAGTCTTCAGTTAGATCTGAAATACATAGGTCTGAGAAAATAACTGACCTGTGCCATGGTAAATTTAAGTCTTGAAAGAAAAGTAAACAACCCATATCCTCCCTCCTCTATATTGAGGAAATAAAACTTAGAATGTAGAGGAAGTATAACCATTTGGTGAGATAAAATAGGGCAGCCAGACTATTTTTAGATTCTGAGCTCCTCCTGGATACACTGATGGAGAACGGGGGGAGAAGCACTTGGCCACAAAACAACTGCCAAGTCAAGAAACAGAGATTCACACTACACTGGTCTTTTAGCAGCTGAGATTATCAATGGGAGCTTTTGGCTTGTCAGCATTTTACTTGGATCTCTGGAGAGAAAAGACATACTTTACATAACAAATGGAATGTTTTCAAATTAGGACATTTCTGTTTGCAGCCAAGCTTAGTGAAGCAGCCATGAATCTTCAGCCTCAAGTTTATCTAGAAGAGTTTTTCAAGTAACAAAAACAGTCCTTTACCACCAGTGTGTTTTGTTGCTACTCATTGATGAGGAATTTTCAGAGGATTTCTTACATTACCGTGCCTAATCTGTAAGCTTTTTTTTCTTTTTTTAAGCACAAAACCAGTATTAACTGCACACGCTGAATGTACTAAACACGCATCCCCAAAGTTCGAGGCCAGCACAGGGATTTAGCAACAAATACACCAGCTAGGACACCAATAGGCAAGATCCTCAAGGCTTCTGCAGCTACTAAAAGGGTAACAAACAAACTAATAAATAAACAAAAATAAATCACACAAACACCCACGAGTCCACTGTTTATCTTAACAGATCAATTACAGTAATCCATGTCTTAGAGTGGAGAACGGCTCCTTCCTGCAGACAAGACATTAGTGTTGAAGGAAGGGTCATTTATTTGCCATCACATCTGGAAACTTAAGACAGACTTAATGCTTCCTGTGGCTTCAGGGAGACAATCTGTCATGCCAGGAGGTACTTCTGCCTGCTTAAAAAGGAAGAACTTCAAGCAAAACTTCCCATTATCTGAAAGTATTTGAAAGAAAACAAACAAACCCCACACCCAACCACCACAAACAACAAAAGGAGCATTATTCTAGATCTGATCTTTTTGAAGGCTGCACTGCAGTTGTAAGAATATTCATTTATGAATAGTCACTAAAACATCATTCAAGGGACATATCCGGGAAGATGGTTTCTAACATGACACTGACATTCTCTTACAGTATCAGAGAATGTAACCTACTGTTTGCCTAGAGAGGGCCTTCTGAAGGGAGAAGGGTGACAAAGTCAACTCAATCAATTTTACATACTTCAAATTCAATCCATACACCCAGCAAGTCTGCAACAAAAACTGAATCCAGCAAAAAGACAAGCATGGTATGATTTTCATTTTACTGAGGGAAGTCATAAGATGACTGATGTGAGTCATCTTATTGACTCTTGATGAAATATGGGTTGACACTGACCTTCATTCACACATTCAGATTTAGAATGATCTCATATTACTTTATACACTCCACTGTTTTAGCTTGAGAGCAACTCTAAGCTTATTTTCTCAACATTCTGCTCTCTGTCTCTAGTTACATCTTACTATAAACATCAGGTAATTCCTTGTGGCAAAAGATCAAAGCCAACATACAACCCCATCCACCTCTCATAAGATGACAGCAGTTTAAGCAAGCGACAAAAATGAGTGACAGATCAGGCCTTGAATGAACCAGCAGAGGTTTAAGCAATTACATAACACATTAAAGTTCTTACATTATTCCTGACACTAAAAATGCTGTGCCAAAACTGGCACATGCACAAAAGGTTGCAAATTTCGTGAGTAACTACATACCTGCTCTCCTTGCCTCGATGCAAGCAACACTCATTTCTTCTTTCAATTCATGGTTTTCGTTGGCTATAGCTTCACCTACTGTAACAAATCTTCCAACTGCCAGGTTAACTGCTTGGCCCACTCGCTGGATTGCTTGCAGAGTCTTGTCTGAACGCTTTGGTTTATCTTTATGATTAATAAGAGTAGTTATCTGTGAACAAGTAAGAGTTAATTTTTAGAACTGTATACAAGATGAGTTTTTAATATTATAGACAAGTTTTGAGCTGTTACTAAACTCAGTAACAGATTTTAGGATACTAATAAAACAAGTGTGGGGTCATGAGTTATCATTTAACTTCTTAGAGAAAGAAAAAAAATGGAGCATAAGTTTGCTCATCTGCTGTGATCTCAGCTTATCTCAGATCTGAAATGAATTGATTTTTTTTTTCCTCCTACTTGCAATATTAAAATAAACTGCCCTAGGTCTCAACAGGCTTTCACATTAAGGACAGACTAGAAGTTGAGGAGTCCAGCTGTAGGCATATCAACACTGTTTGGGGTTTGCCAGCATTGGAAATCCTATAAAGCATTTGTGCTGCCAGGTAACTAAACTCACTCATCTACTAGGATTTAGGATCTTTGGCTCCTTTAACTGAAATAAGCCGTTCTAAAAGATGTTTTATCCAATTGAATAAGGCAAGCTTTAAGAAAGAACAAACAGTAACACAGTCTTTACACAAAAAGAAAGACCATTTACCTTTTAGAAACTACCTGAAGCATCCTATTCTGGCCTATCCAAAAATCCTAAACCAGCATAAAAGCCGTTATTGTTGCCAAAAAAAAGTTAGTCCTGCTTATCCTTGCCTCCCCTCCCCCCTCCTCCCCATTTTTGCAATGAATTTATCTGATGTGGGTTAAAATTGAGCTGTGGAGAAGTTGATGTTTATTAGTTTAATTTTATTCATAATCAGTTGCCCATAATCAGTTTTTGGCAGCAAAAGAGAAAACGTACAGACTAGAAAGATGGCAGAAGTGCTTCTTTCAGTAGCAGTGCGGTTTAAAATGCATTGCAGTACTAGCCACATCCTTAGGAGTTCAAAGAAGTCTACTAAAAGAATCACAGAATTACATGAATCAAGTGCTTAAACACCTCGGCTGTATCAGCTTGATCACAGATGTCTGTCTGTTCCTCAAAAAACATGAATCACCATTCATTCATACATCCTCCTCGAAGCTGTATCCGTAATGCTTGCATCACATCCAAGGAAAGAGCCGGAAGCAGTGTAAGAACTGTTCTGCTTCGTAATTTGATCAATGCCCAAGATTTTTGTGTTCTTCTTTCTCCATCTTTTTCCCAAGCCAGAAGTTCCAAAGGAATGCCACTTTCTACAGTTCATACAACAAATTTGTCCCTATAAGAGGCCCACACCACAGTTCACCAACCTCCATTCCCAAAGCCCAAAAACCCTTGATGTCTCTCCAGCAAAAAGACCAGTTTAGAATGAAAACAGTCCTATTAAAGAGTAATCCAAGCATATATGTCAACACTTCCAAGTTCATTCTAGAGATGGAATGATATTCCCGAAATGGATACCCCTCCCAATTACCATCACTTCTGTGGAAATTCAGCTTATGTTAAAAGCAGATGTTAAAAACGCCTGCAATGTGCAGCTCTCCAAATTCCAGCATTGTGGATGCCTTGGGTACACCAAACCACCAAATACCTGCAGCTAACCTAACAAGCCCAGCTGGCTAACTCCTGACTAGCCATGGACAGTAAGCGTAATAAGAGCATCAGCCCAAATGCTGCAGAAAACCAATTTGACAGAGGGGCACAACTTTCTTTCCTCAACAGATATTTAAGCAAACAGGAACCCAACGTTATGCAAACAAAGGACTAATATAAACCCGTTGAGTTACTGACTTTTCAAAATTATATAGAATAACAAATAAAATACAAGTTGGATGCACGTCCTGGCTGCAAGTTTGCCTCCCACAGCATTTTATAATAGCAGAAGTTTAAACATGTTCAGCGTAACCCTGAAAAAATGCATACAGAACTAACACTGCAGAATGAAAGGAATCCCACGGTCTGTTACAAATCATCGAGGGCATTTTAATCCCATATGCTACTGTAAAGGTACACAAATGACAAAAATCACTAAGATGTCAGTTATGTCAGTTTAAGTTGCTTTAATAAAAGTGCTACAAAACATTTTTAGAAACACTTTCATTTGAGATATGGGAGAACTTCACGATTCTACCACTTTAGCACTCTCTTTATAGGGGTCATAAGTATCGCACGATTTCAGAAATAGCCACCTCTTATTCTCCACCACGTAAGGTGAAGCAAGAAGCAGCAACTGTTTTGGCAGGTACCACCACCAGTGTCATCTAGTCTGTAACACCCACTGAAGGAGTTTCTAAATGCAGATTAAGTTTAGTATGGACACCTATGGTTACACATGACAGACGATGCTTTGCAGATATTTCCTGGAATAATGAAGTCCTAGCTGGGTAATATAATTTCTTTGGGACTAGCTGCATTAGGGCCACTAGAGGAACTCTCTCAACATTAGAAAGGAAGGAAACTAGTTCCAACAGAAGTTGGTCAAGAAGTTTGAAACATACCAAGACATAAACAGCTTCACGCCTATTCAAGTGTGATCAACATTATAACATTAGATGTGGCACATGCAGCCTGTGCTGATACAGCAACTTTTGTGTAGGATGCTTATTAAAAAAAAAAAAAAAGGTAAAGTAGCAAGCAGCCCTGAAATAGGAGTAGGTAGTTCGTAATAAAAGAATGAGGTAGAGAAATGTATGAAATATAGATCAACTAAAGGAATAAAGGCTCTTTGGTTCTAGAACCATGAGTTAGATATTCCAAACAGAAAAAAAGCTTAATGATGTCAAAGAAATGAAAGTTCAAAATTCTTCAGATATAGATGGGCTGCTCATAACCTGTCACCTGCAGAAAGCATTGCTGTGCAAGCAAGAAGAATGTATAATTCTGAGAAATACCTCTTTCTTTCATGAAATGTTAAGCGTGACAGGATATACTCAGACATATCCTCTGTTCAAATTTATGAAAAAGCAGAGGCACAAATCTATTGGAGGAAATTAATTTTAATACTGTATTTCAAGCCAATAGCCACTGCAGTTTCAGACTTTTTCGGTGAAGAATTAAGCTTAAAACAAACAATCAAGGGCTACTGAGATGGTGAGGGGCCTAGAGGGGAAGACGTACAAGGAGCAGCTGCGAGGTCACTTGGCCTGTTCAGCTTGGAAAAGAGGAGGCTGAGGGGGGACCTTGTCGCGGCCTACAGCTTCTTCATGAGGGGAGTGGAGGGGCAGGCGCTGATCTATTCTCTTTAGTGACCAGCAATAGGACCCACAGGGAATGGTGTCAAGCTGAGGCAGGGGAGGTTGAGGCTGGATATCAGGAAGAGGTTCTTCACCAAGAGGATTGTTGCACACTGGAACAGGCTCCCCAGGGGCATAGTCACAGCACCAAGCCTGTCAGAGTTTAAAAGCGTTTGGACTGTGCTCTCAGTCATATGGTCTGAATTTTTGGGTAGACCCATGTGGTGCCAGGAGTTGGACTCAATGATCTTTATGGGTCCCTTCCAACTCGGGATATTCTATGAATCTAGTGTTTAAGGATGTTTTAGATTATAAAAAATTACTTTTTGCCCTGTATACGGCTGTGACTCACAGCCCATCCAGTGGTAATCAGACCAGAACTATTACTGCTGTGTTTCTTTCTTGTTTTTTATTTTTGAATAAAATCCCCTATGACTCCAAGAACATTATCTAAGCTCTGCTTTAAACTTAAGACCTCCCAAATATTTAATTTGCTGTATACTGATCATGCATCACCCAGTCACTAACATTTGTGGTGTTTGGGCAGGAGTTTAGAATTGAGGAGATTACCTGCAAGCCTCTTTGAACAAGAACAATACACTACACGCTGTTTACTTAAGAATTTACCAGTCAGGTGCTAGAAAGGAAGCAGTCCTTTTGATAATACTTATATTCTGTTGAATAAGGACTCATACTTTTTGCATGAAATGCTTGGATGAGACTTAGATGATCGGCTGAAGGATTGTGCTGTCTCAAAAGATTGTCAGTTACAATCTTCAGTCACTTGCTATGAGCAGCCCCCAGAAAACTGTCTTTTCCCACAACTTTACTGAAACTAACTTACAGTCATAATAGATCAAGATGTACTTGATATTTAAGGAAACAAGTTCAACCATGGCACTTTTCAAGCAGCTGTTTTCAAAGCTTTTGGAGAGCCTTCAGATAGTGATATTTAAGTTGTTATATGCTTCATGCACAGGAAGCATCATGACAGCATGCTTAGCTAAAAATATTCTAATGTCTATTTATTATCAGTGTAATTAAGTCTTGCATGACAGAATAAAGTGATATTTAAGAGATTGGGTTTCAGGAAGTATTTATAGACTACTATATATAACACCAGCGGAAACGTAGCTATTTCACAGCCACTCCCACAAACAGAAGTTAAATTGAGAAATCAAGTTGGAAGGTACCCTACACACCTCCTTACACACAGTGTACGTAGGATGATTTATACTTGCGTGAGTAATATTTGTTATTGCCTCACACTAATCAGTTTTCCTACTAGAGCAAATATTTAAGGTATTTTCTCTATGCAGTGAGGATTAGCTATTGCCCCGTAGCATCCTTAGAGTAACAGCTCCTCTTACATTCTGTGTATTTTCACATTTGTATCTTCCATTAAGTTCATGTAGGTTAGAAATCCATTTTTGAGGGAAGTATAATAGAAGCAGTCGAAAGCCTTTGCTAAGAAAATGCAATAGTACTACATGCTAGGCAAGAAGTTATAAACCCCTACAACATAAGTGTACTGTAAAGCAAATTTAGTTGCAGTTGATGGGACCTAAAAATCTTGATCATGACAGACTTTCCAACCTGGTTCGTGCTTTTGTTAGCTTGTATCAAGATGGGGGAGGGCAGGGAATGACTTCTAATACTACTTTTAGGTACGGCATCTCATTCAGTCTTGTGTAACTACCCAAGGACAAACAGACAGGTCTTCTGACTCATTTAGCAGGTCAGCCACACACATCACTCTAACATCCACATCTGCTACAGAATGCAACCTCACTTGAGAGCGTGCAGAAGCAGCAGCTGGCATTCGACATCCAGCCCATCCAGACTGCCAGCAGAACTGCCAGGGAGACTTACCGTCGTCACAAAGGACAAGCCTCAGGGAACTTGAGAAGTTGACAAGGACTACCTGCTTATTCACCCTAGAAATCAGAAGTGTTAAAATTAAATGCACATCTAGGCATTATTGAAAGCCTTATTAACCATTTTCTATAGTTTTAAGCACTCATATATGTGTGTATATATACTTTTTAGAGGTCTGGCTAACATGCAGATCTTTTATTATTTATTTAAGATTTGGAAGACCTTATCTTCCTACTCCGTTTTCCTTTGTAAGAATTCATCTTTGAAAGTTTTTTTTCAAATGCTGGAAAAGATCAACCAAAGAGAAATTTTGTATGCAATTAGAAAGTATGCAAAGGAGGGCTACAAAGATGGTGAAGGGTCTAGAGGGGAAGACAGCTGAGGAGTGGCTGAGGGCCCTTGGTTTGTTCAGCCCAGAGCAGAGGAGGCTGAGGGGAGGCCTCATGGCGGCCTGCAGCTCCCTCACGAGGGGAGCGGAGGGGCAGGCGCTGAGCTCTGCTCTCTGGGGACAGCGACAGGACCCGAGGGAACGGCATGGGGCTGGGACAGGGGAGGGTCAGGGTGGGTGTTAGGGAAAGGTTCTGCTCCCAGAGGGTGGTTGGGCACTGGGACAGGCTCCCCAGGGCAGTGGTCACAGCACTGAGCTGCCGGAGTTCAAGAAATGTTTGGACAACATTCTCAGACATAGGGTTTAGTTTTTGGGTGGTCCTGTGTGGAGCCAGGATCCAGACTCAGTGATCCTTGCAGGTCCCTTCTCACTCAGGATATTCTAAGATCCTATGAAATGCAAGTGCATTAACTGCTAGCGCACTAATTAACTGTATATACCCATATTCTATTTATCCTGAAAACAGTATTTGAGACCACTGCCTCTGCTTTATGAACACTTGAAACAGAAGTTTCTTCTGCACATTACCGAGCGGCAACCAACCCTTCCTTGCAGAAGTTGCAGAGACCTCAACACATCGTTAAGGACCTCACATCACAGCTTCTGTAAAAGAACAGCTTCCAAGTGGTATGATCCCATTACCCATATTTATGTATTTACCTCATACTGCCTGCAGGAAGTATGCAAAGGGCAGTACAAATATGCTGCACGTCCAAGACTGCTGAGTTCTGTTAGACTTATAGTATTGGGACTGTTGTAGTCGCATCTTTACCTGAAGGCTTTCCAAAAGCATCTTCTCACTGCTTTGGTACATGCCTTTCATAAAAGCCTTCAGGGAAGCTAATGAAATAAACCACTTTAACAACCTAAGTTGGTTCGCTTATCTGCAGGGAAATGCTTGGAGGAGCCTCTGGCAATCTTTCACACCTAGTGCCTAACAAGCTGATAAGCTACCTCACCTCTGGAGAGGAAGAAGGAAAAACAAAGGGCAGGCAGTGACAAGCAGAAGCTGACAAGCAACAAAAGAGCCCTACCAACTCAGATTATTGATCTGCCTAACTGATTACCTCCAACAAGGGCTAAGCAAGGGTGTCCAGGAGGAAAAAAAAGAAAAAAGAAAGAGGTAAATGAGGTACTAGCTAATTACACTTGTATCCAGAGTTTTGGTTAACTGCAAATCATAGTTTTAATTAAAAATATTTGTGTATTTCTTATGCATAACAGCTTCAACACACAACATCATTTGGAAGGGGTCGGAACAGCCCTCTTCAGCTCTTTCAGATCTAGGCTTCAAAACCTACTTCAGACCTCTCTTTGTAAAGTTTGCCAAGAAAGGCAAGAGTACACAACTTCTAATTTGAATACACCCCTCGGATTATTAGCATCATTACTATTCACTTGTTACACATTCTTGGAATTGTTTAGAGAACAAAAGAAAGGACTGAATTCATAGCATGGCCATACTATAGTAGTGAATGCCCTTTCTTTGTGCCGAATGCATTCTTAGAAATCCAAGGGTCCTTTAAACTTCAAGATCCAAACCAAACGCCAACAAAATGATTATCCAAAAAGTGAAGATACAGATGACCTTGTTCAATTGACTTTTATGACGCTAATTTATTTCCTCCAGCCTGTTTGGTTCCCTCCCCCACCCCCCACACACAGGAAGGGGGTGAGGGGTATTTCGATTTTCCCTCCCCCCTAGAGTAATGAAAACTCGATTTTTTTTTTTTTTGCAGTGTGGTTAAGTTATTTTGAACTTTTTTTTTTTTGGGGGGGGGGGGGAGTTGCAGGAGCTCTAGAGAAGCAAGAGAAAGAATAAACACAACTCACACTAGTACAAGACATTATGTGGAATTTATAAATACTTTAATAGTACTACTAAAATGACACTGTTGTAAAGGAGAAATACACTTGCTTTTTTAACATTCACTTTTCAGACTCCTTTAAAACCAGGGAACACCAGTGATCCACAGATACAAGGCAGAAAAGTAAATGAAAACTGATGTGCACTCCTGCCATTCTCCCCCCCAACCTCCCCCCAGAACAGCAGCAGAAAAGAATCCCTGAAGAATGTTCAGCAATGCTTCACCACTGATCAAACAAAGCTAACATTTTTCACTCTTACATGCCTTACAAGTCAGAGGACTGCCTTATCTTCCCCCAAGAAAAGGTGTCTTCAGAATTTCTATAGAAATGAGTGACAGTGGCAAAGATCTTCATTTTCAAACAATCCAAGTTCCAATTTCCTTCTCTTTTTGAAAAGATGTGTGGAAGTTTACAGACTGAAATTTGCACTTTTGAGCAACTTGACACTTATAAGTTAACAAAAAAAATGGAAAATCCAATTTAACCTCCTCAGATTTTATACGTGCATCAAGTACGCTGATCACAGAATGAGTTTACCTGTCCTGAAACACATCCAAGGATAAAACAGCCTTTCATGCCCTTTTCTTTGTAAATTGGCCTTCTAACAACCACCATCTTGAAGTTTTGCTGAAGTGCACAACTGCCTCACTAGAAAAGTGAGCTTGAGCTAACAAACAATTGGTCTTAGGGGTGTGCAAGCCTGCAAAAGTGCATTTTCCTCCCCTCCTGTTGTTCAATATCTTCTAACCTAAAGGGGTAGATTTCATAAACAAAGCTATTACCTTTTTTTCATTTTGCACCTAGAAATCCAGGGCATGAGCACATCTAAGAAAACAAAACCCACTCAGATGGGAGCGCATTGTTTAAAGTGTACTTTCAGATGTGGTCAAAACAAATGCAGACAAGTTTTCAGCACCAGAGAGATGCAAGTCTCAAAAATAACTGAACTTACTAATACCATCAGGTAAACCTAAAACCAGAGACTCAATGTCAAATAATTATTTAATTATTGTGGCTTTCCTGTCAAACTTTAACTTTCCTTTGTTAGCATACTTAAAGCTCTATTGCTTGTGCAAACAATGCCCGAGACAACTCTGAACTTCTCATTTAGAAAAAGTCACTGCTGTGGAACTAAAAATTCAGATATTGTAATGTTGGACGTAGCAGGAACAACACTGATACTGCCTGCAGTTGAGAACTCTTTCACTTCAAGTTGGGACTGGCTCCTGTAGATGTGCAAAAAGTTGTTAGCCCCATAGGCAGCTTCACTGGTATGAATACCAGCCATTCACTGCGGGCTGCAGACAGGGTGGTTCTTCGGGCCTTTTTTAGAGAAAGCTTCCTTAGCTGCTTTTGGCATACCACTTCAATACAGAGAAACACCTGGCATTTCTTCTTGAAAAGCACATACTTGCCTAGGGATTAACAGAGAAGTATACTGTACACTGGAAAATGCTTTGCATGTGCAACTATCATCCATTTAGAGGAGCATAAGAAAAATAAAATACCAACAACAAAACAAAACTTGCATATAATTCAGGAACCATTACATGAAGGGCAACAAAAATTCATTCAGTTGTGAAATTTAAGGAAATTTAAATGCAACACCAAAATTCAGTAACAAACTCTGATAATAAAAGGGAACATCCATACACTGGTTTAACTCCTACATTTAATTATGTGTAACTTTGGACAATATTTCCTTTCTAAACAATTTTGACACCTGTGTATTTTTTTTTAATAACCCCCCCCCACACCCACACACACACACTTAAAACATTAAGTTTCTAGAACTCATTTTCAACTTCATTCTTATTTGAAAGAATATAATAATTTGTGTGTTTATAAGAGGTTATATTGATTCTGCTTAATATAAAAAGTCAATACAAAAAAGTTTTCTTCTAGGACAAAGGCAACTGTGTAATACTTTATTTTTCTGTATACCTCTGAAAGTACTGTAGTATTTGCTCATAAATGGTGTCTGATTATTCATTTTATGTATAAAACAAAGAAATCATCCCATTCACTGTTTAGAGCAAATTAACAGTTACAGTTGGGTCCAGACTCTGTATTACTACTCAGTTACCCCACTAGCTTTAAGCGAGGCTATTGATGGAATACAGTACAATTCAGCGAGTAGAAATGATTGTTTAAGGCTCTGGCTAGTAAGGGTTATGTTTTGCCAATGAATTCATAAACAGAAAATAATCCATGCTAAAAGCAATAGGCTCATATTACCATACAGCAATTTTATTAAACTATAATCAGAGTTGTTTGCAATCATTAATTCATAATTCATCCTTTGGGGATTTCCATACCTAATCTGTCTAAAACCATCTGTTCACAACGCTGAATAGCAAGAAAGCCGCTCTCATTCTTTTTGTGCAGTATCATTGTGAGGCAGTTTTGACTTAAAATTCATTCTGCTGGAGAACTCAAAAAAAATTTTTTGTTTAATCTACAAGAAAGCTGTTAATCTGATCTCCTAAGTGTAAAAGACAAGCTTCCGCTGAAAAAGAGCAGTTGACTTTCAGCTATGTCAGTATGAAGAACCTTACTTCAGCTACTTGACGTGCTACTCTTACTTAATTGTATCAAAGCTTAAGGTACTGAACATCATACCAGAGGTGCGAAGCTTAACTCAAAGCCAATTTCACCATTCAAGGGTTCATGGAATGGAACGAAAGCCACAGGTTTTTCCATGCCTGTGCTGTTGCTGATGTTGTAAGTTTTCAAATGTAGTTTTTCTTGTGAAGTAGATTACCATTAGTGATACCAATTATCATCAGTAATTAGCATTAAAAAAAAAAAGAATATTCTGGATAGGTAAACAAAGTATAAGGTATTCCTGCAGTCCCCAGCATACCTTAAAAACCACAACCATAACTGACCAGCTATGTCCCTTTCACTGTTTCCTAACAACCTAGCTTCAATCACTAAACAGCTGCCGATTAAAACTAGCCTCAGTAAAGAGAAACCTGCAACTACATCAGCCCAGAGACCCAACTGCGGGTGTACTGTGACTGAAGGAATCACGGGATCTACAGTCAGGTGACAAACTCATATGGTTAACTTTCCTGCAGAAATCCCAGACAAAGAAGCAGGCTCCTTAAGGGGCATAGGGTACCTCGTGTACACCGGGTAACAGCAGAACTGCTGCAAGCTTTGTTGTTTGCATAGGGTAGAAGAGTGGTAATACAGAATACACACAAAACTTAATCCACAACACCTGTGGAGCCAAAGGGAGGAGAAGAGTCAATGAGTTAGTCACTAATTGAAACTAATGAGGTACAACCCTGTAAACAAGCAGCATACCACATGCTTCCGACTCAGCAGCAGAGTTAACACGTACGACTGTTTCCACAGTAGTTTCTCTGCAGCGCTAAAACAGGAGGTTTTCTTCACTCAGTACAAGTAACAACGCAAGCCTCTACACAGCCATTCATAATTTCATTAGACTTGGCACTACTGTTAAGTAAAGTCTCTACCAAATTAATTCACACAGAAGAAAATCCTGGAAGAGGGGAGAAGCGGCTGCTTGTGAGTTAGTGGAATTTTTAAAGTACCGAAGGAGAAAGACTAGTACCCAAGAAGTATTTAAAGAGAGGAGCACTGTGTTTTCTTTCCTCAGATACACTGAAGAAAGCAGTAGGTTTAAGACAAATATGGATTACCCTACTTTTTCCAAAAAGGAAGTTTCCAAAGATTACCATGAGGAACAAATCCCAAGCCTTGGCACCATCTTGGAACAAGAACAGCCAGCAACATAAAAAACCTTTAGAACACTGCAGGTGGCCTAGAGGTACCAAAAATGCCTAGCGAAACATGACAGGCACAGGACTTGCTGGAACAAATCTCTCAGTGTGTCTGCCACATGGGAAATGCAAATACGTTGAAATGGGTAATAGCTTGGACTAAATACTGAAGTTCAGGAATGAGAGTACACTTATTCTTAATTTTAAGAATATTGTCCAGAGAATGTATGAGAAATGTTTTGACAGTCTCTAAATGAAGAAGAGAGTATTATTTGATTTGCAAAAAGCTCAAAAGTAGGTATGTAACTGAGCCTGTAGTTCGACACAATGGTACAGCTACAGACCTTCAAACACCAGGACATACACAAGACTAACACATGATGCAGATGAAAAGCAAGAAAACTTTTCCAGTTTTTGCAGGCTTCCAAGAATAAAAAACTAGTGATAGCAAGTTGAAAGTCTGAGTGCTCTTAAGATATCACTCTGTGTTTTAAAGTTGTTAGTGAAAGTCCATTAAGGCAAATCCATGACTGAATAATCTCCAAGATGACTAGTTTTGCAACTGTTAAATTTAGAAGAAACAAACACTTGTAGGAAGATGTTATATGTATCTTTTCACCTATGTGATGCAACAATCTTTCATAGATGTTTTGGCCAGTGTTGGCACCATACATGCATACATTCCCAGAAAACTCTCATGAAGCTCCTTAGCTAAATCCAGAAAAAAAATGTCCGTCATTAAAGACACGTACTAACCTCCATATCCACAAGCGTTGTGGATCTACCTGAAGGTGAGCTGCTGTTCCCAGTTTTGCTGCTACTAGATACAACAGGAGCAACCTAGCAGTTTCCAGGCACCTGAGGACTTTTTAAGCCAATGAGACCACAAAACAGCTTTCCCAAACACAGTGTTAGTCCACAGATAGCATTCATAGACCAGTGTCATACTGAACTCAGTGTCTACAGTTTAACATAGCTCTGTTAAAAGTCTTCAATAGACTGTTTGTTTAGTTGCATGAAGATTAACAGCAGTTCCACTGAAAGTAACTTACCGGCTCTTACAGTTCATTTCTTCAGGAGGCTAAGTCTGATATACTTGCTTACTTCCTCAACACAGCTTTGCCTCAACCCTTTGACAGAAGATGAGAACAGAGCAGAGCAGCTACTCATACTTGTGCTCAGCTACGACAGAAAGTGAAGAAATCCCTACAGCAGAAGGCATCTTTGTGACCTGCTCAGAGAATCTCTGTGGAATCAAAGTGACGGTAGAAGAGGCCATGAAAACATTAGATACAATGAACTGGTACAACTTGCCAACATTAGATGTCATTCACTAATATTTCAAGGAACTCAAAGATGCCACAGATGATACCAACTTTCTCATGCCACTTAAAACTAGACTGATAGTTGAGGTATGGATGTTGCCTGACACATTGACACAGAAAATGAGGAAGAACAGAAGTAGCGGACACCTGAATAAATATGATGTACTGGGAAAAACTCATGGTGTTTGTTAAGGGAAATCCTGCCTCACAAAACAACCAGAGCTCTCTGTAGAGATCAGGGATTACATGGATAAGGATAGACTCTGCTGAAAGAGAACTAGGAATCAAAGTTTATACCAAAAGTTTCAAAGAAAACCAAGCAATTCTGAACAACAAAAAAAAGATCCTCTGCACAAATATTTAACTAATTAAGAGACGGAATGAGAAGAAGGAAGATGGAGTAGGAAGGCAGAAAGTAAATGATTGCTTATTGTAATAGAGGGAGATCACCAATGGAGTTTCACAGAAACCTGTGCTGGGACATGGATTATTCTGTGTTATCACAGGGAGAGGAGATAAGCTGGTAATAAAACAATTCACAGTTCACACACCCTTGCTGAACAAGCTAGCCCATCATCCCAACTTTCAGATCATCAGTAAAAACATTAAAGCTTAAGAACAAAACAAAAATGTTAAGTTGGGCCCTGTAACAGTCCGTGTTGGACGCCACTGGTAACAGAATGCCAGCTGGGGTTTGTACTACTGATCACCACCCTTTGAGCCTGACACTACAGCCAAGTTTGACCTACTCTATCACATCACCTTTTCAGTATATATTGCGTTGAATTATTTGCAAGGGTACTAGGATGATAAGGATACTACTGACATCAGATATACACTCAGCAGCTGTTCTTACGAATTATTAGGAAAGAAACAGAGACCACTATGCTTCTATTTATTGACTTCATCCACATCGTAATACTGTATGAGTTCTAGTTCCTGCTCTCCACCTTGACCACAGAAAACAAACAAACAAAAGATACAGCAGAAACTTCAAAAAAGGCCAAAGAAGGATGATTAAGTATTAAACAAATGTAAGTAACAGTTTACATAAGGAATATCTCCAAGTAACTTTAGACTAACGCTTAAAAATGTGATTGAAAGTGGGATGACAGAAATTTAGGAAAACTTTATACCACTGAAGAAAATTGATAAAGATCAAGTTGGCAACGTCTCTTCCAATGATGTATCAGAGAGCAAGTAATATAGGTGGTAGGAGCAAGATTCAAAAGCAGAAGAAAAAGCATCTGATAAGGACAACAAGACAGAAAGATCGCTGATTCTATGCCGATCTGTAGCTTGATCCAGTGTGGTCATTCTAAAGTCATGCCTTCAATCTGAAAACTACATCAGTGAGCTTTTCACATACATGGGAAAGCATCAGTTGTTGGCTCTTCCTGAGGCTCTAACACAAATCCAGATAATTCTGGAAAAAACAGGACACTGGCAGAACACTACATACATTATATAATTATATAATATTTACTGAAATGGGAATTATTATAGCTTGCTTCAGAGAAACAATGCCATAATAAAGAACAGACTTGGTTTTTTCCTTCTCAAGGCACATACCATTGTAATTTGTTCAGAATCCAAGACTGACGGGAATAAAAGTCAGCAACATTGGTATCATGGACTTTTTTTTTTTTTTTTTTTTTTTTTTAAGTTATTTAGGCTTTGAATGTGTTGGCCAAACAAATTCCAAAGCCTGTAGTGGTATCTTCCATAACAAGGAAGTTGGAAAAACATGTTCAGTAACATGGGGGCACACAATCTTTTTCCAAAGTGCCCGTGACAAATAGGCTTTGTGAATATTGAGTAGCTAGCTGTGATCCGACAGGCCTACACACAGGCAGATAGGTTACCTTCGACTGAAAAGTGACTGTCTTCTTTCATGAATGCAGGCAAAGCTCAAAGTTTCATCTCTGAACTTTTTCAAGTGCCTTACCGTGAAGACTTACAGAAAGCTATTCTGCCATTTCTCAGAACACTTCCCTGGAACAGATCCACCCAGACAGGCTCCTCTCCAGCTGTGAAGGTACCCAATTACTGCTAGGCTAGCGAGCAGGTACATAACTGCAGCTGAGGAAGTCACTGGTGGAGCCACATCCTGGAAAGTGCTTTTTCCCTCATCTTTGCCTTTCCTCAACTGTTTAAATGACTTGTTATTAAGTGAGTCAGCACAGACCACGTTAAACACCCTTCCTGACCTGTGTTGCCAAAAACTTTCCATAAAAAAAAACTTAACACAATTAAACTGGAAACGGTAGCAGCAGTGAAGAGCTAAGGAGATGTAAATGGTACAGTGTTCAAGTGAAACACAGAACTAAAGGCACCTACCCAGAAAAAGAGATTTTTTTCCAAACAAAGTGGGTTTTGACCCATAAAACCATATTTTCTGAACTGCATGCCAAATAGTTTACACAATACTATAGAATAATTCTCTTCACAGTACAGATAAGTGGATAGCTAAAAAGAAGTGTTAGCTAATACACTTAATACTGTGGCTTAAGTCTGCAATTTTCCTTTGTCAGTTGTGGCACAATCAAAAAAGGGAAGCATGAAGCTATGAATAGATCTACATAAAATGAAGATCTGGTTCAATTCTGTATTTTATTTTTTTTTTTAATTAAAATTTACTAATAAGCATATCCAGTACTGACTCTAAGGGTAGTTTCTCCTACCAGGAAAACAAGAATCTCTTATCGCTGCTGGTAGTAAATATACTCTGATAGCATATAGTCTGTAAGTAAAGCAAGCTAGAAAGTGCAATTTTATTTATTTTTTTTTAATTGCTAAGTAAAAACAAGTAGTCAAATATGCATTTGCAGTATTGCATGAATTAAAAATAAGAATTAATGCAGGGTTTTTTTGTTGTTGTTGTTGTTGTTTGTTTAAGAAAGGAAAAGATTTAGCTAAACAAGGGAGGTTGAAAGCAAATTTCTCAGGGCAGCCCGTAATTTCTTCTTTGCTCAAAAGCAGTAGTGAAAAGCAGTAGCGAAAAGCAGTAGCAACATTCTGACTACTTTTTTCAGTGGTAAACAAGTATCACATGGCACTTCCCACCTTTTTACCAAATGGTCCGCTATGAAGTTAACTTCACAGCAAGAACAAAAGTTCCCTTTGCAACTGTACTTTGTACAAGCACACGCAGAAGTCCCGCAGTTACTGTGGATACACAGCTTATGCAGAACACATTTCAAGAGATCGAGTAACCTACAAACATAATTTCTGCAAAAATACTCAAAGAAAGCAAGCTAGTGAGATCCCTACTTAAAAAATCTCCATATCTCTACTTAAAAATCTTCATGAAACAGTAAAAAAGGAGCAGGTAAACCTGTACAGTAAGTAGGGCATGCTATCTGGCAAGTTTAGCTAACTGCTGCTGACACCATCAGCAAACAGAGCTCAGCACTCACGCTTCAAGGGAACAAGCTTGTTTGAAGTTTGGAGCACTTTAGCAAGAAAACAGTAAGCTCGAAGTATTCAGAAATGCTCAGACACTTTATATGGCACGTAGAGGAAGTGAAAGATGCACTTCTGGAAAATGTAGTCATGGGTTTTGTGGTCATTAACAAAATCATACATGGCATATTACACGTGCATGGAATCTACAGAGGAACAAGACAGCCTCTCTCAAGCAGTATTAGTGGGAAATAAGGATGCAGAAGTCTGTTAACAGTAAGAATTTGACATAAGTAATTAAGTCCGTCAAGCCTTTGCAATTGGAAAGGTTTTTGTTTGCTCCTAAGCTTCCTGAAAGGGGTCACCTTATTTTACCTCTCTCCATTGTTTCAGGGGCAGAAAGCTGATTGAACTCTATCATTAATTTCACTTTGCCTTGGAACAAATGATTGAATCCCTGAGATAGGGTACTCTGAACTGACTGGGATTTCTTTGGAGGAAGACAAATTGCCATGGGGTAAGTGTAGAACCCCAAAAGCCCATCACAAGCCTGTCCTGCAGCCTGGCTGCACGAACGCAGGACGAGGCTTACGACAGTTTGCTTCCAGACAGCCAGGACAGTACGAAGACAACTCGGTATCACCAGGACGAATGCTTTTTGTGTCGCTGTTACACATCCTTTAAGCGTTCTGTGCAGATGTGGAAACAGGTTTTGACTTACTTTTATGATCAGTTTTCAAAAACACTACAAAGTAAACATTGTATGTTATTTTCACTCGTTGTTTTTCAAGACAGAGCGGTTGTACCGGGTACTTCAAACTCCAGTTTTATAAGCAGAGCCCAAGGAGAACTAACAAACAAACAGCCCCCGGAGTGGCTTCCACACAACTACCCAGCAGACCGCCAAAAAGCCAAACTTTTCCCTTTTTAACCTCGCTCAGGGCGGCGTGGGACCTGCTGAGAGGCCCCTAAGGCTGCTTTTATGTATTATTTAACTCTTAAAATTCACCTATTTCCTTGGGGGGAGGGAGGGAGCCTCCCTCACCTCAGAGCACCCCGCACCCCACAGCCCCATCCCGGGGCTCCAACCGCCCCCCGGCGGCCGTTACGCAACGGCCCCGCGACCTTGCAGGGAACTTCGGCTCCCCCGAGTTTTGTTTTGCTGTTTTTATATTTTCCCTCTCGGGTGGCTGAAGCATCCCCTCGGACAGACGGACAGACGCACGGACGGACCGCAGCGAGCGGATTGCTACCTGCGACACCAACGGCACCAGCGTCTGCTCCACGGAGCGCGTGCGGATCTCCAGCCCCGCGTCCGCCCCCAGCCCCGACGAGGACGACGAGGAGACGCCGCTGCTGCTGCACGGGGACGTGGCCATGGCGAGCAGCCCGCCGAGACGACCCCTGCCACCGCCTTCTTCCTCCTCCTCCTCGCCCCTCCAACTCCGCTGCCGCCCCGCCCCCCGCTGCCTTGCGCGGGCTCAGCCCTCAGCTTCCCCCCTCCCACCCCTCGGGACGGGATTTAAAGCGGCAGCGCCGCTCCTCATTCCCCGATCCCCATCCCCTCACACTGCCCCTGGACCCGGCTCTCCCCGACCCGGCTCAGGGGTCCCGGCCGGGGGGTCCCGGCCCGGTTGTGGAGACCTCCGGGGGAACGGGAGCCGGCCTGCCGTGGGTCTCTGGTTGGGCCCGGCCTTGGTGCCGGGGCACGTCGTCTGTGGCTGAATAAATAAAAAGTACTCAAAGAGGAACAAAAGTTGTTATCCATTTATTTATTTCGTGTTCTGGTTTTGGAATGGGCTGAACTTGCTCCTCAGCATCAGCTTGTAACCTGTATTTGAACTTGCTCCCTAACGCATCGTCCCGTGAAGGCTTCCCATTCCAATTCAGCTCCGGTTGGTCCCACCAAGGCACGTCCACACCAACCTGTGGTATCAGGACCAAACTCCTGGGGCTATGGGCCACTGAGGTGCAAAGCAGTTCCCATCCAGAAATGAGAGAACCTAGCTCAGCGCCATATGCATGGCCACATGCACTGCCCAGCGTCGAGGTGAGCAAACCGCACTACCACCCCACCATAGTTTCCCAGTCAGAGCCCAGGACCTGTGTCTGGTTTCTCAGAGTTCAAACAATGCAGCCCTAAAGACATGTATCTGGCTTTCTTATGTTGTATCATTCCGTGTCTTCGGAAATATTTCTGACCTGTTCTGCACAAAACATCCTTTGCACGGTTTTGAAACCTAGATATAAGATGAAGGACAGCGTTTGTTGTCCCACGGAGTTATCTATATTTATTGAAAAAAGAAAATTGCCAGGACTGCAAGTATAACCCTAGATAAAGATATGACCCTACTCCTAGCTCTTCAGGAAATTGGTTTCCAGCACCATCTCATATTTTCTAAAATGACATCTTATATAACATCGAGTGCTACATGAGAGAGAGGAAGACGTAAATCTACCATGGTACAAAAACATCTAAATGATGGCATAGACTTGAAATAAATGCTAGTCATGTTTGATCAAAGTGGTTTAGAGCACACTCGAGATTTCTTGTTTTTTTTTCTCCTAAATTTTATGCATTTTCTTACAATCTATTTTGTTCTTTTCCAGGTCATTTGATTTCCCTTTACGTCTTTCTCAATACCTAGGTTCTAAGCCTTTGGAAACAATTGTTATTTTCTGATATGTTTTGGTAGAGTGCTTAGGACAGCTGTGGCTGCAGCCTCCCCAAGCCTGCACACTGACCGGTACAGGAGACTGCTGGATCATGTGAGTAAAGACATACGCTACACAAAGTGTCAGTAACACAAGAGAGAAGTGCCTTTCTTTGTCCTCTTCCCTCCCTACACCCTTCTATTTCGTCCTTCAGAATTGTTAATTCCCATTCATTGACTGTTTTCTAAATATTGTCATAATATAAATCACATTGACATGTACAGATATGAATCTGTGATTCATATTAGAAATGAACCAGAAGCACACGCACACTTGGATGCATAATTTGGTGTGGTCAGCTAAGTTCATGTCACTTAATTTCAAAGACTGCCACCTGTCTTCTTCAATACAGTAAAGAGATCAGACATCAAGGGTCTGATAAATATTTTTTTATTCAAAGCCGAGTTATTAGCAGAGGTTAACAGTGAATTTTACAGTTTTTGACTTCACATTGAAAAGGAAAACAAGCTGGGTATGAAAAAAATGGTAGCAAAATAGCAGTTCAAAAATCATTTTCTACCCAGTTTGGTTGAATGATAGAAACATTACACTGACTTTCTGCAGACAGAAGTCCTGTTCCCAATCTGCCACTCTCTATTTCTGCTTTCAATTTGTTTTCACTAGAGAAGCAACATTAGTGGGCCATGCTAGTGACAAGAAGGTTTCATTCTCCCACTTCTCTTCAGGTACTTTCAGTACAGACATGGAAACCACAAGCTCTGCTTCTGGGTCCTGTGTTGGGCAAGCAGAATGCATGCTGTGATGGTTTAATTTAATACATTTGAAAAGCTCTAGCATGCTGCAGACTAACATGTTTGAAGACTTCTTGAGGAGATCTTCAAAAATGATAGCCTGGAGCCTAATTGTGTTTTTTTAATTATGTTGAGACAGTTTGAATAAGCCAGTGTGATAGATTACAACCACACCTTTGGCATGCCAACACATACTTCTGAGGGAGCACTCTGAATTTGCAATGCACAGCACCGGAATGCTTTGCATATGAATATTTTCATGTGATGGATCCAGGAAAGCAGCAGTCCCTCACCCCAAAAAGAATGCCCCTCACTCCTGTAATGCAGGAGGTGTACTATTGGCCAGTTTCTAGACAGCTACTACCATTTAGCTCTGCTTTTCATATGAAAGGCATTTGAAGTACAAGGATAGAGGACAAAAGTAACACCTACCAGACTATACTTCTAACTTCATAAATTTGTCAGCGATCAAAGGGAAGGAAGTGATTCATACCTTCATAGCATTATGATCGTGGCAATCTGTTCCTCCTCATTCTGTTTCCAGACTTCACTCAGGGATGTGGCACCTTCTGCTCCTCTATCCATGATCTCCCACAAGCTTGGGTTCCCACACAACAGGTAAAATAGCTTTCTCTAATCTAGCTCTTCACCTTTTTTTTTTTTTTTTTTTTTTTTCCTATCTGAAGCAAGTTTTTTTAAGAGGAAAGATTAATATCCAGTACAGTGTTGAGCCAAAACACTATCTTTTCTCTGAATTAATATCCCCCACACCTTGACAGTGACAACACTCTTGAGAAGGAAGGCTGTTTTGAGCTTTTATTCATGGTTAGGCTTCTGACCATGAATGTTGGTGTCTTAGCTTTGGTGGGACTGATATGAAATGTACTAATGAGCAGGCTTTTGTTCTGTCTGCACCATGGTTTGTCTACAGAGGCTGTCAGCCAGCCTCACTTTGGTGATCTAGCACCTGCTTTTACCTTCCAGCTAAGAGATGTGTGTTCCCTGGTCTGTTTAAAGCAAAATGAGATGTATAACACTGAAAGTGTTTTTGCTAATGTGGCCTTTTTGAGTGGCATAAGGTCAGTGGCCAGGGTTGAAACCTTTTCCACTGGGAGAAACCTTGTGTCTAACCCTTAGGAAACAGATTGTTATACTTGTGACATGTGTGCTGTCAAGGCAGAGGCAGTAATACAGATGCCATTGAACCAGTCAAGACAGGTTTGAACTTGTGTTTTGTGAAGAGGAGCCTAAAAGTTTCTGGCCACAGAGAGCAGTTGGTCTAGGAAACACAAACTGCAGGGAGAACAAGAAAATACTGGTAAAGACCAGCTGATGGGATCAAAGGGCTTCTCAGTAAGTTTTGATAATGAGCATTTTTCCATGCATATTTATAAGTAATCAGATAAGATGTATAAATTATCTAAATTAGTAACACTTTGAGGGTGAATTCCAAAAGCAGGTAATTGTTCTTTATCCTCCCATGGAGAACATCCCAAATATCCAGGGGTGAGAGGAAGTAGTGCCACTGTTGCTTCCTTATCTCACAGCTGCAGTCTGGAAAGCAGAGCTGCGTGGGCTAAGTGTCAGATTGCTCACCTTCAGCTCCTTTTCTCTTTCCTCCAGGTGAGAATAAAGCAAGAGCAGTGTGGGAGGGGAAAGCACTTCAATCATCTTTCCAGACGAAATTTAGAAATCGACTCTAAAATTAAACTTTTCCCATGATTACCTCCAGTTGCCTCTATCACTTGACAAAGTAATATTTCTTTTTTGTTTCGGTGTGGATGCTTTAGAGTGAACTCATGAAATCAGTCATTTTAAAGATGACTAAAACTTTTAGGCTTTTCAGAAATGTCAAAAGATGGGAGACAAACATTGCTTGAAATGTCTAATCCTGATTATTAATGGTTATTAACTCCAAAGTACATTACTTTTCTTTATAAAGCCAAAAACTCTCTTATGTTTACTTCTTACCCTGTAGTAAAATACTTCACTTCACAAAAAAATAGCATTTTAAAAAATGGAGAGTATTTTATGCGACTATGTATTTACTATATATGTTTGTCATTTTCTGAATTACTAGTTTTGCTACATGACTATAACATTTATTACAGGGACTATTAAGAAGAAAGGGATGTAAAAATAATACATAAAAGATTCCAAGGACTACAGCTAGTGTCAATTTTTACTCTGAATGTTTATTCAGGATGCCTGTGTGCCTATACAGCCAGAGGATGGTTTCAGACCGTGTCTCTGAGTTTACAAGGTTGTAACTGCCAAAATCTTCACCAAGCAGCAATTATTTGGCCGTGCTACCAAATGTAGTATCCCTCCGAAACACTTCTGTTTGCTATGGCTATCAGAAATAAAATAAGGAACCTTGTTTGAATGGTTGGATATTGATAACCCATCATGGATTGACTACCTCTTTTACAGAGCACCCAAGAATACAGTTCCCCCTGATAGTTCTTAGAGAAGTCTATGGACTCAATGTGGTTCATAACTCCTAACACCATCAAAAGACTTCTGCAATCAGTAGCTCATTTTTGAGAATTGGTATACAGTGTAAATTACCCGTCACTTGCTGACTGTGAAGAGCGCAGAAGTTTCAGTTAACTGATCAGAATTATAGAAAAATAGTTAAAATCAGGGTCTGGAGAATATATCCCACCTTTTCACTGAAGTTTCTTATCCAAAGTCATAGCAGAAGTATGTCTGAGGTAAAAAAGAGCAAAGGAAAAAATTTCAATCCTATAACATGTTTTTTGTTTAATGTTACTATGAGACTTTATTGACAAGGAAAGATCGACACAAGTGAAGACTGCTAGAGTTGCCCAAGACTTTCTCCTGTAAAACCCATGCTTTTGGCTTTATATGAAAACACTAAAATTCAAACCTTCGGTGTGGTTATCTGACGGGTGTTTGTCTCAAAATTTATTTGTTCATTTAATTTTCAGAAGAAACGACATAGGTTGTTTTTGTTTTTGTTTTTAAGTGAGGTTAGGGAAAAAAATGCATTTGCCAAAACTGAATGATTCTTACCCTTGTTTTGTGGAGAAGACCCAGGCTGATTCAAGAAGGTAAAATTTAGTGACATGGATGTAAACAGGATGAAACAGTCAGAGAAATGCCTTTTGTCATCTCTTAATGAACAGTTTGCCTAGATTTAGATGAAAAATAGTTTTCTGAAAACTCTTTTTTTGGAGACATTTTTTAGAATTTGTTTGGAGGTTAACAACTAAATTTTCTGAAACCTCCACGTAGTTTAAGCAAGACTATTTATTTAAGAGCTTAATAAACAAGACAAATGTGATGAGTTGGAATAAATGAAAAAAATGACAAGCTGAAGGAGGGCACAGCAAATGATGTGAGAACAAGGGCCAGAGTGTGAGGGGGCTTTGTAAGAGGAAGTAACTATGCTGGATTTCAGCATTCTCCAGCTGCAGGAATTACCTTCAAAAGTCTCCTCTGTGTGGCAACCAGGGACTTCTGCCTTTTCCACAGGTACGAGATACTGCAGAAGAAGTTGAAACTGTTCTGTAATCAAATCTGTTTTTTTTTTTTCCTTTATTTTTAGTTTCCCTGCATTGTCCTTTAAAAGTATTACTGGTATATGGACATGAGTCTAGCATTCACTGAGAGTGGTGTGACAACTTTTAGAGGTGAAACGCCTCTTTAGTTTAGTGTCACCTGTGAATTTGGCCTTTTTTCAAAAGGACATCTGAAAAGTACATTTTCATCTTGAAAAGTGAGTAGGAGTTACAGTGCATTTTTATAAAATCATATCCTAGGAATGGTGGAGTACGAGACCTTTTTGAGACTAACACTATATAGATTTAGCAATGAGTTAATGCACTTTTCAAAACTCTCAATGCTGCTGTAACATATCAGGCAAAATCAGTTCTTGGATGGTCTGTTCCTGGATGATAAGCAATAATTTAGGCTTGTTTTCTTTGCAGTCTATGAAATTCTTCTTTCATACATTTTTATTTTTCACAGGACTGTGGCTGTGGCTTGTTACTTCTAGGATCCTGTTCTAAACAATAGCTAAGAAACTAGTTTTAGGAAAAGGTATGAGCAGCCTCACAATGCAGGATGATCATCCCTTTGGAAAGTCTTAAACAGGCCTGTAGTTAGGGATTAGATTAATCTTTGATGCAAAATGTTTTCTTTCTTTCAAATCTTTTCTTATCCTAGTACTGAGCATTTTATTTTAACCATTCCTGTAGGCTATAAAATATATATGGAGGATTAAAGGTTTGAAGAAATCTCTAGCCTGCAAAATCTCTAAGAGCATTTGCCACCTAGCAACAGCCAGGACCATGTGTGTGCTTAGAACAATCAGGAATTGGGTGATTCACAAGAAACCTCCACGCTGCTTTTAAGCACGACTGTAACTTCTGGAGGAAGGAAAAACATAGCAAAAGATTTGGGTTACATCACTGACAAAGGGATTTCATTACCATAAGAAGTCCCTAACAGGGTGACAAATAATCAAGATGAAAAAGAATGTGTGAGAGCAGCAGAAAGGGAAACAATAACGTTCCTATTACAGCAGTGGCCTTTACAATAAATGTCAGCTTTTTCATTTTGAATTGTGCTGAATAAGTTGGTCATTTCAATTCATCAGCAAATGAATACTTAGATTAGAAGCTATTTTCTTTTCAAATTTGCATTTACTAGCTTAGTCATGCAATAAATACCACATTCCTTGAGAAGCTGGAATTATCTGCATATTATTTTTAAATGTGCTGTTTGCAAATGTTAACGATTCAAAAATACAGGTACTCTGTTAGTTTGCATGGGGATATGCAGGGAAAGTATGGGAATATTATGAGAGGGAGTGTAATTGCAACATGCATGAGCTGGCTATCCAAATCCTATTGGTCTGCATTTTGTGATGCTAATGAATACGTAGGAAAAATTACACAGCTGCTAAGGCACAAGAATTCTTCTTAGCCTACTCTTCTGCATAAGCTTTTGCAACATCTATGAATGTGTTTCATTGTATATCAGTTATCCCATTTGCTCTATTTTCCTGCTTTTTTTTCTTTCTTTCTTTCTTTCTTTGAGGAAAGAAACAAGGGATATCCAAGGACACTGTGTCTTTCATGCCTCCCAGACCTCTGAACTGTTGATACTTGTTAAGGAATGTTACCCATGTGACATTGTTAAATTAACCTGGATCTGTTGTGAAAAAAAAAATAAATAAAATAGAAAAAAATAAAAATAAAGGCAGCTTCTAGACTTGTGATTGTATTATTTAAACTTCCCTTTAGCAGGGTACTAAAAAATACTTTATTTCAATACATGGTATTTTTAGAACACAGGCTATAGTGTCTCAGTTAACAAACCAACGCCAACCCAACAAATACATGATTAATATGCATTGCTAACAAACTACTTTTAATGCTTGAAGATGTTGCATTGTTCCTAAATTAGACTACTTTACTATTTGGAGAAATCATTAGTCTAGCCCCTTACAGGCAGCTGGTAGGATTCAATTCTCTTTCTGGCAGCAGGAGAGTACATGCTGGAGTATCAGAATTGGAGCAGAAAATTGTAAGTGCAGCTGAAATGGAAAGGGAAGCAGCAAGCTATTGCCAAGGGAACACAGGGATTTTTGTAATAAGTGCGTTTGTTGAGTTTATACCAAATATAAAAAGCTCTGGAAAAGATCATGTAAATAATGGCAAATTTAGTACTAAAAGTATTTCATAGAGCTTGACATTTACACTGAATTGCCAGTGCTGCATGAACCATCGTAATATAGACAGGCCCTAATAGGCAAAAGTTTTCAAAGCTAAACAAGGTGTTTAAGTGTAAAGAGCATGTTGACAGATTGTTTTTGTGTTGTACTCACTAGCAGTAGCCCCTACTCAGCAACATGCCTACTGATGTAGGTTGGTGCATTGTCAGACAAGGACTGCATGTTCAGATATGCTCAGGACGCTGTAGATGTTCCTCCGAAAAGAGCAAGTTTGCAAAACACAGAAGGAAGTCGCTTCAGAGTCCAAGCTTTCCTGCTTCACTGTTAGTCTCTTCCAGCAATTAATCAGGATGTGAAATCTAGTTGTGTTTTGGTTAAGAAGAAAATAATTTTATAGTCATATGTTTCTTTGATTCTGTTTATTAATGAGGAATGATAAAAGTCCTGCTTCTCTGAAGACAACAGAAACCAAGCAATAGGAAACAGTTTGTGCCTTCAGAGCTTCAGGTTTCTTATCAGCTGCTATTTAGCCCACAAGTGGCTTCGGGACCTCATCCAGTGTTTTAACCTAAACGTGTATCCATTTTGATTTCTTATAATACCTAGTGTCATAGTAGAGCAGCATAATTAGAAAAATATTCTTAAAATGGCACATTTTTGGAAATGTAAAATATTACAGGGCAATATATACTGATGGTTACATGGTGATGGAGTTGACCTCTGTCATGCTCAAATACTGATCTGCATTCAAGCAGGGAATCTCAGCCCTTTCAGCAGGAACTGTGCAACAGCTGTGTTTTATCTGCTTCTCTGGCCTTCTCAAAAGTGAGGATTGAGGGAATACAGCAAACAAGATAATGTTTCTATTAGCCCTAGCAGAGCTTGTCCTTGATGTTGAAAGAGAACGGGTTAGGATTCATATTTTTTAAAGAAACGGGCAAAGCAGAGACAAGAAGGAAAGTAAAAGAAATCCACATTGACCAGTGTAGTCTTGTGTCCAGGTCACATACGTAGCCTACAGAACCAGATTAAAATCCCTGCTCATCCAGTTTCAGACCATACTCTTGAAAACAGATTCTCTCTTCCCATGTGAGTGCTCAGCTGTGGATGTTTCAGGGTGGTGGCCTTTTTTCAGAGAAGTCCGAGACAGGTTTTGACTCCATCCTGGTACAAGACACAGCTTTGTTCCCTTACAAATCTTACCTAACCCTAGAAAAAATAATAGATGCAATAACAAATTGAATAATAATAATAATAGACAATAATAAAATTTCAGTATTAACATTTTACCAGTATACTTATGATTTATGTTCTTTTCACATGAAAATAGAATTGGAATTAAAACATGTGATGTGGAACAGTTCATAATATGTTGAGCAATATTTCATCCTAAATAAATGGTGCTACGTTCCACATAAGGATTTAAGCATAAATGCTTATTTTTTTCATTCCTAATATTCTCTTCAATGTCTGAAGATACTTTAAGATACCTCTTCCCCTTTAAACACCTTCTTAGTGAAAATTGAATGTATACTCTTGACTTCTAAATCATACAACATTTTGATTCCTTCCCTTAAAACTTTCCCCCACGTAAGTCATATTTGAAATATGAGTTTCAGAAAAATTTCAGCATTCCAAGAGTACCTTAAAAAAGGCATGAGCACTGTTCTTCTGCCAGGGATTTTGTGTATCCGGGCAGATTAAAATGGACAATGTGCATGATGAAATTGTATTATAGCCATGCAGTTTGTATTATATTGTTACTTATATATCTCCCATCTCCTCTTCCCAGTTAACATTCTTCTCATTTACACCTCAAGACTGTTATCCCTCAGGAGATTATTTACCTGTTTTTACAGAGCAACATGTTCAAATTATTAGAATCACCAGTTTTTCATACTCCTCATTTTTAATAGAGAAACCCTAGAGTTGGTTCTGTTATACTTGGCTGCAACCCTCTAGCAAAAAAAGAGTAAAAACCAATTAACTCTTTCAGTACCTTACACCTACCCCATTAGGATTCCACTGAATGAAAGTCTTTGGCAAGAGCTAAAGACTTGGAAGTCAGCTCTCACCTCCTCGGTGCTCTGGGAACAGGCATAGGCCAACAAAAGGCACTTTTGTTAATCCCTGAATCCTATCACCCATCTTCTTGTAATCTCAAACTCTCTTGCAGAGACTTGGCTGTATTCTGGCTTCCTACCGTCCGATAACTTTTCGTGTGTATCAAGGTATTCTCTGTTTAGCACTATTGAGGCTCTTTTTTTTTTTTGGCAGCTTAGTGTGAAGGAATTGTTAGAAGGAATTAGGTGCAGGGAACCTTCTGAACCTTACAATATGTACAGTTGTTGCGACTCTACTTTTGTCCTGTGCTACTACAGTTGATAATGAGAGACATTTCATTCCTACTTACTCAGCTTTCTTACATTTATTTCCTTTGTAATGAGATGGATGCACACTGGGGGTTGTGGGGCAGGGGAGGTGAGGGATCCTTTCCCTGCTATCTGCTGGCTGTGCGCTGCAGCTGCTCACCCTGGGTAGGGCTGAGCACCCAGTACCCCAGGGATGGACTTCACCTCCTAATGATGAGTACCACTGATGGAGCTGCTTTGCAGAGGCACAGACTCTTCAAGTCAAACATCCGTAGCAACCTCGCATAGAGGGGAAGTAGATTTGTTTCCAATAAGGAGACAACTTCTTCTTCTTGTCCTGTCTTGGGAGTTTTGCTTCAGAAGAACTGGTTGCAGATTTTCTGGGAAAGGTTTTGTTTTGTTTTGTTTTGGTTTGTTTTGGTTTGGTTTGGTTTGGTTTAAAGAGTGTTTTCCTTGTTCCTAAAACTGCAATGACAGATCATCCAACCAAAGTTAGCGTTTCCTTCTGTGGATTATTTATGTGAGGCTGCTGGGAGAATTGATGTTAAAAGCTGGAATTAAATTCTCTGGCTTTTACTTTCTGTAGATCCCACCCTTAAAGAGCATCCTAGGACAGAATAGGTCACACATAACCCTATACTATTCCAAGAAAGAGAGGAAATGCATGATTCAGATGAGTAAGTGCTTTAATGATTTCTGGTTGAGACATGCTGCTGTGCATAGTTTTTTCATCTTCCAAGGGATGAGAAACAAGTTTTTGAAACTGGCAATTGAAGGGAAACTTAGATGAGCTTTTAGCTGAGAAGGTAAGACTGCATTAAGTTCAGCCTTGGTAGAAGACAATACAGGGAACTATGATCAAGTATAGAAAAGCTAAATTTAGCCCATTCCCTTCAAATTTTTATCTGAGATCAAGGTCTTATTGTTAATTGTTGCCTTTCTTTTTGCTAAGTCATGCAGTTTAGGTTATGTTCTTCCATTTAGAAAGAAGGAATGGAAGAAGAAAAATGGAAATGTTCAGTGCTTTTACAAACACGTATAAAATATAAGCAAAGAGAGGTAGTTGAGTCTCCTCTGTTCCACAGCACTAAAGCAAAGAGAACATACAATACAGGCATCCTGAGCAGGTTTTTAGCACACAAATCTTTCTTTTTAGAAAGATTTCTCTAAGATGTTAAATTATTGATTGAATATTTATGGAGCTTGTTGCTCCAGTATAACACATAGAAAGGAAATTTCAGCTATCACCACTTCTGGCCTAGGAGGTAAATACTTGTAGAGGGCTGTGAATCACTACATTTGATTCCAACAGCAATCCTATGACAAGCTGCGTTCCCATATAGTACATGAATACGGATCTTAATGTTTATATGTATGCAATGCCTTAGTTCAACATAATAAAAAGATATTGGGTTAAGTTTCTGTATCTAGTACTAAGTTACAAAGGTAGTGGTTCCCTAAAATGCCTGTGCATCCAAAAGTCTCAGGAACTATTTAAAGTTGTGGTAAGGAAAACCTGAACTAACCTGTTACATAAAAAGAGAAGTGCCTTTGTGCAGCTGCATCTACTTATGTACCAGTAACACAGTAGAGAAACCTGTGAAAATTTAGGGAAGACTATGAAGAACGTTAGCTTTTTTTGCTGACAAGGTGTCAACAGATACAATGACTATCACTTCTTTCTTTCTTTCTTTTTTTTTCTTATTAATTAATTAATTACTTTTTATTTTTTATTTTTTCCCAGTGTAGCCTTCACTGGAAAATGTTAAAAAAGGCTTCCTTGAATTCCTTGTCCTCTGCTATTTGGAAGCTCAGAATTAACCTGACTTCGCTGCTTATAGATTCCCTGCTCATTGCTTTTCCTTGGTTGAACATAGAGCTTTTATCACATTACTACAGAGAATATTTTCCAAAGTCAATTCAGGGTTGCTTTCAACAAATATTTAATTGTGTCACTGAAATTCATTTTATGCAAACATCACAGATGGTGTTATTCAAATGAATAGGTATAGAATATAATGTAAAAACTGATGTATTAAATTAACTTAAATTTAAATATCTATGGGGAAAAATGTATTATCCATCCAATGCTCTTTTCTACAGATTTTGTATTCTCTCATAAAAATTAGCAAATCCCACCAACTTTTATGACAAGGGATTGGAGTGATTTTGTTAAAGAAACATGTCTTTACATCACGAAGTGTAGACCCACAACTCCTAAGCTTTCCTTCTCTATTAATTTCTCCCACAAATATTTTCGAAAGCCCGTAACCTGTGTTTTTTCTCTGTAATTATTTTCTGTACGTGGAAACTTCATCGCAAGGGAATATGAATGATTCAGATATGTAGACTCTATTTTGTTATAATTTTAATGCCATCAATTTGATATTTTCTTTATTACTTTCAATACAGCTATATGGATCCAGATATTCAATAATGCAGTCTGAAATCACTGAAAGCTTGCTGAAGTTAGGGAACTGGAAGAAACTTACCTGTAAAGGGCTACTGCACACCCATCACATCAAACTGATCCCAGTGCTCACTCACTTCCAGGCATGGCTTTCAACTTCCAGGTCTGTTTTTAATAAAAGCTTTGCTCAAGTTCTACACACTTCCAGCTGATGTAAATAGTAACTGTTTAAGAACAGGTTTATGTTTTTATGTTTATTTTTTATTGTTGCCAAGTTGCAATAGATGCTTGTTTATTTACTGTAAGAAAACTGAGATGGCTTTTGTATATTTTAAGTAGGTAAAGGTCATGAGTGCTTGTAAATGATACACCATCCTGTACTTTTCAGCCAAACACCACTCGATAACATTTCAGTCTTTACACAATTCAACTTTTCAGTTACCTTTCATGTCCTGATTCTGCCAAAGTAATGCCTTTTTTTAATTCGCATGTGAGAAAAATGCATAACTTTCAGTTTTAGCCAGATTTTTTTTAAACCAAAATAACACAGTCTGCCATTCCTTCCAAATGAATTTCTCAGGCTGCAAGGTGATCTGCAGAGTTAAAATGTGGAAATAAAACAGTCTTATAAATTCATGTACAAGATGTTCCAAGAATGCAGTCAGAGCTCAGAAGAGAAGGAGACAAAGAGGACTGGTGAAGGATAAAACACTGTGCAGACTCATTTGCAGTTCTACAGTGAACGCCTTTATGTGCCTGGTGCCTTTCCACTCCTTCTCAAAAGTGTAAGACTTGCAGGAGAGAGTGAACTTTAAATTATTTTTGGCTTTTCTTACAAGGAGAAAGTTACTAGTAGCTACAGCAAAAAGAACTAGTGATTTAAAACTAATTTCAAAATACTTGCTTTTCCTTTAACTCCTTAAAAGCAAGACTTTTGTTTTACAAATAACTAGATATTTATTTTTGTCTCTGGTTTACAGACTGGATTACAGGAACATAAAGAATTCAATTTGCTAAGACTTCCACAACAAATCTGTAGCCAAGGCAGAAACAGAAGCCTGGGTTCTTCAGGCCACTGCTCTAACAATTAGATTTGCTGTGTGTTTTTGCTGATATATATGTGATAGCTCATGGTTTTTGAACAGATAACATTCTGGATAGTTAGAAAGCAGCCCAAGTAGAAGCTTAGTCATTGCTAGGTTATATTTTTAACTGATGTCATCATCTCACCACTCACTCTACCCAGCATCAGTTTGGCTGTACCTTTCTCTTGCAGGCCATCCATTTTCTTCTACTCTATTATTGTCAGAGAGGATTTCTAAGCTGGTCCGCAGTATCCTTCTCTACTGAATGCAAATCTCTCGTGATATTCTAACACACCACTTAGGAGAAACTGGCAACCTAAGAGCAACATAAGAGGCAGTTAGAAATCATTTATAACTAAAATACAGTTCTGACTGTAGAGGCAAAATATGCCAAAGATAATATATGTGTAGTAGATGGCTCCTTAATAGGCATGTTGATAGTACGGTCCAAAGATGCTTCAGGCTTACTTTCATGCTGACTGTTATTACCATTAATGCAGTGGGAAACTATACCAGCCATAAAAAGGGGATGTTACCATTTCCAAAACATTTAATGAAGTTTCATAATGAAAGAATACAAGGATCACAACAAAGATAGATAATGCCAATGAAAGCAGAGAGACTGCACAGAATGGCAGGGTTTTCTAGTTGTCGAGCAAATATGAATGTTGACTAATATAACTGTATGTTGCAGCACAATGCTAAATGGAAAAACACCCTTCAGACACTGGTGTTGAATCTCATAGGGGACCACTCCAATCCTTGCATAATAAAATGAAGAAACTTTACTGCACTAAACCAAGAACAGATACTTTTAGCAAAACAATTTAATGGTTTCTCTAGAAAAACAAAACAAAACAACAGCAACAAAAAACAAACAAATAAACAAAAAACAAGGAACCAACCAACCAATCAAACCAAACAAAAAAGAAAAACAGCCAGAACACTGGCTTTTCACCAAGCAATTCAACCTACAAAAAGGGGAATTGTAGCTACACCGCCCTAGGAACTCTGACTCACAGTGTCACACGTCCTCCTTGTTCCAGAGGGGAAACAGTTTGCACCACCCTTTTTCCTGGCACAGCTTGCTTCCTCCTCTCCAGCTCTGAATGCAGCCCAGCCCACTGACCCGTGAGACCACAGCTCTCTACTTTCTTTGCCCACTTCAGAAAGAGGATGGATCCGTCCACCAACATCTCCTTGCTGTCTCATACAGAACAGCAGGTAGTCCTTGCTCTTCTGTGCAGGCATTCAGAAGGGCTCACAAAAGGATTTCAAATATTTGTGCAAATGTTGACATTCTGGATGATGTTTTAGCTTCTTAAAATAAATCAAAATGTTACTAATTCGACCAGTTCTTTAGTGAGTTTACTGTTACCTCTTGGCACATTTTCAGCAACTTCAACACAGTGAAAACTTCTGTTGTTCATCTTATCTCAAAAATGCTGTTAATTTGCCAGAAAAGGTGTACTTAACACTTAAATGCATCAAGTATGGTGGATGACTCTGAACGTACAGACAAGGCTTTATGCTAGCCCTCCCAAAGCTAACCATCAGTTCTGATTTACTGGTTTCTTCTCCTGTCCATTCATGGAATGGATTAAATTGAAGGGTGCACTCTCAGTAGTTATGCTGTAATTAATTTTTAAGGTCTAGTAAAGCATCAGGAGTTCAGCTACTGATGTGGTACTGGTCCTTTGTGACATTAAATATCACTGGATCTTGGTTACCTGTGATGTTATTAAATGCACCCCAATCATGTAAGTAGCCCCATAGTTTCAATGACACCACTTCCATGAAGAGGCAATACTAAAAAACATTGGTTAATTCCTTCCTGAAATAACACAGCACTAATTGTTTTTATAGATACCTCCTTCTATATAGGATACTGCTAATTTGCTCGTGGATCTGGGAAAGAATGAAAACAGGACTGTTATGAGGCAGACTTGTTTCCTGAGACATTCAAGACACCTACTCTGAATGACAGAGCTTATAAGAACACTGTTTTTACTGCATAGATAACTAAATATTCTGTTGTGGCTGGATGTAGGAAGGACAAGGGTAACATCTGCTTCTGCTGTTGGAGCAGTTACATGAGATGCAAGACAAAGATGTGACATGTTGAAGAAAAAAAAATTACTTCAGACTGATGGACTGCAAGGGGAACTAATAAAAATTTGGGTATAGACTAAGATGTAATGTTGTTTTGGTTAGGAATACACACAGCAGAAGAGCTAGGACAGCAGTTGTATCCATCACCTGAAATAGATTGTGGGATTAAAGAGAATATCACAAAGAAATTTAGAAGATGCTGTCGTCACTAACACTAAGACAGAGGAACGTGTATCATGGTAATTTGACTAGTAGTTTTACTGTTCCTGTTACCATCTTAAGAAAACTTGCAAGTGGCTAAATGGCAGAGCCTTCTTGAGATCCTGAAGAATTCTGTATCTGTGAAGTGTGAGCTAGATGCTTCTGGGGAAAAAAATGCAGGAAGTAAACTTGGCAGGCAAACATGCTTTAAGAGTGGAAAGAAGCTGTGATTGAGAAGGGATAGGTTCTCTCTATGTGACAAGAGAGAGACTTGTTTCTCCAAAGAGGCAACTGAATTTGTTGGAGGAAGTAATGTTCAGGGGGAAAAAAAAAAAAAAAAAAGAAAAAAAAAAAAAAGTAAAGAAAATGGGCTACTTATATATGCAAACCCAGGAAAAAAACATATTCTGGATCTTGACAATGTTATTTGGAAATTTCCCTTTCCATTGTGGTTAGGGCACCATAGTGCCCCCTTCACTTCTCTCTAGTCACCTAACAGAGTACGACCCAGGTCTGTAACAGATCTCTTCATCTGATCCCTAATTCTGTAAGTTGGACCTCAACCTCTGCAAGTTTTATCAGTCTCTTCTTGTTCTCCTCATACTCAAAGCACTGGAAAAAGTACTGCAATTAGAGCCAGATCCCATGGTTCTGGAATGGCACTCTCTGTCCAAAACTAGTTTCAAACAGCATCCTCCACTTTCTTGGAGGAAAGAATCCACTCCACTGCCTTTTTCTCCTACCCCACTCCTTCATGAGTCCTCCTGAGATCTCTCTTTCCCCCTCCAATCTGCTGGTTTATATACTGAGTCAAACTGGGGACAGATCAAATGCATATGGTGCTCCCCTCCAGCAAATATACACACATTGCCTCTGTACCTCAGAGCTAGACTGCTGCAACAACGCAGTTGTAACTGTTTCCAGTCCACTTGGAGGCTGAGGTTGTTACAAGATGTACCACTTCATTAAGCAGGATATTTTACTGTGAGTGAGAGAGCTAGTACTCTCTGTTCTGCAAAAGCTGGTTGAGGATTATAGCCGGAGATTCAGAAGTATTGCTTTAAATACATGAATCTCTAGCTCGCCCATGACTTATTTTCGTGAGGCTGTGTTTTCTCCTGTGTTGTGTGACCTTGCAGCTGTCAACTTCAAGTCAGAGACTTTTAGCTGAAAGACTTTGATACATCATGAAGTATCAAAAGAGACAATGAAAAAAAAAATGAATTAATTCACAGAATGGTTTGGATTAGAAAGGGCCTTAAGGATCGTCTGTTTCCAACCCCCCTGCCATGGGCAGGGACACCTCCCACCAGACCAGGTTGCCCAAGCCCCATCCAGCCTGGCCTTGAGCACTTCCAGGGATGGGGAATTCACAGCTTCTCTGGGCAGCCTGTGCCAGTGCCTCACCACTCCCTAAGTGAAGAATTTCTTCCTTATATTTAATCTAAACCTACCCTCTTTTTGTTTAAAAGTGCTACCTCTTGTTCTGTCAAACCATTATCATTTGTCCACTTGATGCTCATGGTGTGCTTTACTCATGAAGTACTAAAGCTATCACATAGCACAACTGTAATCCAAAAGTTTAAAAAACATATGATTTATCCTGATACATATTTATCCGTATATAGAATTCCTTTATCAATGTAATATTAAAGGGGACTTTTCAGAGTGAAATATTTGCATGTTTCAGAGCCCTGCTAAGGGCTTTCACTGAGACAGCTTCATGAAGTTGATAAAGTTGAAAGTATTTAATGGGATGACTAACTTTTAACACTCACTTCTATTACTCTTTTATATCCTAACCTTATCTGTTCCCCACCCCCACCCCCCCCACCCCCACCCCGAGACTTTTTGCATGATTTGGGTGGGTGAAGAGTCAAGTACTACAGTCATATATGTTTACCATGTACTTCATTAAGCTCTTTACCATATCCAGGGGTGTTAACTTTAATATTCATTTAATGTTCATTTTACACATAATGAAGCAAAAGGTTTCACTCCGAGCATGGTGGCCTTCAAGATTTTGTTCTGCTACTGAAACAGGGCCACCCTGGCACCGCAAGACTTTCTCCTTTGGCAGCCTCTCATACCAAGCTTGCAGATCCCCACCCACAAAGTTTGTTTAAGAGATAAGGAGGAGCACGCTGCTCAGCTCCCCTTTGCCCAAGGCCAGTGCTTATCAGTGACACTAAGCCTGCCTATTCTCCACAAGCAATATTCCATTGCTGTTATCTTTGCAGGGAGTTGATATCAATGACACTCTCCAAATCTCAGAATCTTATTTCTGTTGTTTCCTTGGAAGGGGAAAAGCTCCTAAATTTTTTAAAAAAACCTTTTCCTTCCAGCTTATATATCCTGTTGGATGATCACTAAGATATACCATGCGTATGGCAATGACTTCACCGTCACTGCTTCCCAGGTTAAACTGTAAAATTTTTGACATGCTCCATAAAAATGTCTTGTAAGTTTTTCTTGTACTGCTTATTTTCATAATAAATTGCTTTGTAATTTCGTCATGAACATAAAAGGAAAAATCAAAGGAAAAACTGTGCACAACATAAGCTGTACTTGGCAGCTGCACTGGGTAATATACATGACAGAAAAATGGAAACAGAAAAATGAATAGGCAGTGGATATGAACATGAACTATGTCAGGGTTGTTCTAAATCAGTAACATTTGACAAAAGATTTCTTCTTCTCTTTAACTTTCAAATTATTGGATATCCATCATGATAGTATAAATTATCATTCTTTTGAATATCTTTTTGAAAGAGAATGTAGAGATTAAAGGAAAATTATCAGATTTTACTTATTCACAGACCAAATTACTTCCCAGTTAAGCTCCAATAGTAAAACACATCTAGAAAAACATTTCTTTCTCAATGTAGGTCAGGCTAGTCCAAAAATTCACTTGATTTATTTTATTAATAAAACTTATCTAGGAAAAAAAAATCATTAGGAGATTTAACATGTGGTTGACTTGAATTGAGACAGCTTGGCTTGAAATGTTTTTATTTCTTAGTTCAAATTAGTCTCAGTTAGGCAGTCTCCCTTCTCAATAAGCTGATATAATGCACTGCAGGAGCCATGGGCAACTGCAAAGGCAATCTGAGTGGGGAGGTCAGGCTGTTGAGAAGAACAGGAATACCACTCGCACCTCAGGTACCAAAGTAAGGCCAAGGGAGAAGTTAATTTCAAGCCAAGACAGATTTATGTGTTTTTACATTTCTAAACCAAAAATGTCTAATTGAAAATGAATAAATCAGTATTTTGGCTTTGGGGTATTCAAGATGAAATCATCCATTTTTCAAGAGTGGAATTCCCAGGAACTACAAATTCTCGTTTATAATATACTAGAAACTAAAATATGCAGTGGACCTCTTAAATACATTTTACAGGAATAGTTAACTAAGAACAACGTCTCATTTAGACTTCAGCTTTACAGGTCACAGGGACATAAACGTAATAGGTTTACAAATTACTCAAATGCTAGTGCTGATTCAGAGGGTTTATTTCAGATCTGTGAAAGTTCTGGGTCACGAGCAGCTGGGCTGTCATACCATTACTCTGTCAGTACTGTGGAGATCGGGGTGACATGAGAACGTGGGCTGAGATAAAACAACAGGTCATGGTGTAAAGCAGTGGAGTAGGACACAGGGAGCCTGGATTCCAGTTTTGCCTTCCTAGGCTTGGCTGTTTGCTGGATTCTTAAGCTCATATTTCATTTATAGAAAGGGAAATTTCATATCCAAGACGGTGACAGTCAGCATGCCTTGTTTGTCAGAAGAAGCTAGCAGTACTCCATGTACAGCAGACTGCAGGGGGTCCCAGAGTATTTAGGAACAGTGCATCAGCAAAGATTTTCTCTCATTGCTACAAACAAAAGAATCCCATCAAAAGAATTTTCATGGTTTAGAGTATATTCCTTCAGAATTTAGCCCTACAGATTGCTTCACTTTCTCCAACGAGAGAGGAGAGGAGAGGAGAGGAGAGGAGAGGAGAGGAGAGGAGAGGAGAGGAGAGGAGAGGAGAGGAGAGGAGAGGAGAGGAGAGGAGAGGAGAGGAGAGGAGAGGAGAGGAGAGGAGAGGAGAGGAGAGGAGAGGAGAGGAGAGGATTTTTTGCATTTTTGCAGCAGTCCCTGTGGGCAGTTTCCCCCAGCTCCACTGACTTAGGGCAGCACTACATACCGCAGGCCCAAGCTGCAAGGTATGGCAGCTCACCTGAAAAGACGCTGGAGCTGATCCAAGGGCAGCAGGACTGCTGAGGCTCTCACATTCCCCAGTGTGATACGGGGGATACCAGCACCACGAGGGAGGAGGAGGATGGATCAGCACTCTTGGCTGGGGAATGTCTTGCCCCCAAGCACAGGAATGTGAATTTGTGGATTAGTGTGATAATGAGGTAGTGAATTAGAAACATAACAAGTTAGGCTAATCCATTAAAAGCAGATTTGTCCTCGTTTGAATTTCATCTAATGAGCTCATGAACTCAAATTTGATTCATGGAATACGTTGTTCTGGCAATGTGAGAGGTCCAAACAAGCTGTGCCTTTAGGAACTGGCACAGTGTGGTGGAAGGAGACAGGCTGCCTTTGTTTTCTTGTTGGGGGATGTTCTTATTGGTTGACTGGTTTGACTTTGCATTCACTATTCTTGCCATTTTTATGTTTTTGTTTGTTTGTTTGTTTTTCCTAGTGTCCAGCAGCATTTTTTCCTAGGTATTTTGGACTTTGTCACTTCACTACATTAAGTTTATCGGTGTTTTATATGAATATAATTTGCTACTGGCAGGTTATTCTGCACAAGCCTAGTGAATAAATTCCACTCATTCCCCATGCTCTCATTCTCCTTTACTCACACCATGTAATTGTTTTTATGGATTTAAATGGGACTTCTTCAGAAAAAGGGAGAACAGCATGGGAAGATGTAATAGGAAATAATGTGACCTTACAGTGATTGGGGTACGGTATTATTATTATTTTTTTCAGATATATTTCTTGTTGCTATATTTCTGGAGTTCTGGATATGATACCAGATACTTCAAATTTCCAGGGAATGATTACTGTAGAGTACATACTTATTTTTGACATTTCTGAAATTAACTTTGCCTAGTCAGAGGACTAAGGCTTTTGTAAAGGGTCCTGACATTTTACTTTGATGAATACTTTAACCAGTGCTGTATTCTCATTTACATTAAAACACAAACATCTTGAACTATTTATACCTCAGAGATTAAAGAGTAAATAAACTACCGAAAGATAAGATACTTAACATTGCTCTGACAGAGAGAGGAAACAAACACAGGTCTCTGGGCTCTCTGGGGATAAGGCACTGGGACACTGAGGAGAGGCATGAGTACTTTCCAAGCACCCACTAATTTATGCATCCAGATAATCTTCCCTTTTTTTTTTTTTTTTGCATATTAAGTCTCAAACTGTCATTCCTTAGTATTCTTGTCCTCCTCTGAAAATCCTTACAGTAGGGTAAATCTTCTAAATACCATTTTGGGGCAAGGCTTGTCTCATCAATGATGATTTTTAAGATCGTTTAATGTATTTTGATATGATTTCAACATACTTCCTCCTACCATTTAATAATTAATCTTAAACCTAAGTTAAAGATAAATGACATCTCAGACAATAAGTAGCAATTTTAAAGCAGCATTTGAGTGTCTGTTTTAACAGTACTGTTCCAGTCTGTTTAAGTGCTGTTCTTTAGAATCCCAGATTTTTTCCTTAAAGGCCTTTCTGCTAATTTCCTGTTGTGTCATATTGTCATCTTTCTTGTTCTACAGAAATAAATCATCTTCATATAACTGGCTTCTGACAGGACACTGACAATATTTAAGAAGGATCTCCAGGTCGGAGCATTACTATTTATCATTGTCTCCTGCCTTGATGACTGATACAGCTGATTAGTTGAATGGATGGCATAACTATTCAAATCACCAGGAATAGTAAATGTGAAATCACTCATCACCCAGGAGACATGCAGAGACTGATCTTCTTTCATACTGATACAGCCAAGATATGTGAAGTTAGGATTTCTGCAGGTGGTGCCCAGCTAAGACAGTTTCAGTAGTCCTCTACTCTGCTTTAGTTGCTGCTGAATGGTATTTAGATGTTTCCCAGTCTGCTAGAGATAATTGCTCCTAAATCCTGCCTATTTAACTTTTGTTTTCATGGCTCCTGAACCTGGATGAAGGGTGGGTTTTTTTTTGGTTTTTTTTTTTTTTTTTTTGTTTTTTTTCTGTCTTGCATAACTCATTAGGGGAGAACAAAGTGAGCAGCTACGGTGACTAAACCAGGCCAGTAACAGAGCAGCTCTGCAGACAGAGTGGAGCAGCTAGAGGCAGCAACCTCTTGATGTGAATACTCATCAGCAGTGACAGTCTGCTTATGCCTGTGGGGCCATCCTGCTACTCTACCATTAACGGTTTCTAACAACTCCTGTTGCTTGCATAAAAGAAACTGTTTGCTAGGAGATAACTTACAATTCTTGTTGTGTGGTCAGACTGAGGTCATTACAGTGAAGTATAAGAGAGTAGGAAAAGATGTAGCTCTTGGATCCTGGAGTCCAGACTCTGACCTAAACTCGAGTTGTCTGAAGGCATGCTATCCGTCAGAATATGAAAAGTGCAATGTTTATGTCACAGCTGAGCAGTTTTAGCTGCACTTATTTTTCTTGTACTTCAAGTGCATAATAATGCAAGCACAACTGAGGACAAGTCAGACACAAGCTTTATGATCATGGTGACAGCACATGTGGATAGCATCTACCGCTCTGCTTCCCATCACTGCCCAGTGAAGGCAGAGCCCTGACCCATACACTGTTTTGGAAAAAAAGGAAAGTGGTGAGGAAAACCAACCATCCCAACATTAACAAGGCCAGGTACCCATCCCTGGCAGGGGAGCACTCCTGCAGTGGCTTGCTAAGTGCCACAGCTCTGGGAAGACACCGAGCAGTGGCTACACGGTAGCGTGGGGAGATGCCTTGCTGCCACTCGTGGCAGTGGCACACCCTGTGTTAGCTCAGACATGGTGAGTGGTAGCAGTCATGGACTGCTAGCTTTCGGTTGAAAGAGATTTTAGTTTGGATAAACTTCTCAGCCAGACCTCCCAAAGCTTAAATATTGCTAATTTTATTACCACAGCCTCTTGTCCTCACTGACCTGGGTTATACAGCAGCAGTTGTGCTGAACTTCAAGCGCTGCTCTCTCAGTGGCAAATTCCAGGTGATTTTAGAGAGCCTTCTCAGGGTTTAGGAGGTTGTGGGTTAAAACCCCCAGAAGCTGGTGCTGTTCTCTTCTGAAATCGGAATTAAAAATGAAATTGCCATTTTCTCATAGGGTAAAACAGCTTCTCTTGAGGATGTTGGAAATCTTCCACAAGGTCTATGCAGCAGCTGTTGTGAAGTAGGGGGAAATGGTAGAGAGATGGAAATTGAGACCAACAGCTGCATAATTATTTTTTTTTTACAGCTGTCTCATGCCTTTTTTCTTTGATACACATCTTTTTTTTTTTTTTTTTTTTTTTTTTTTTTGTGATATTTATGAACTCCTTCTCATGACAACGCGTCACTTCTGGGTCTGGGGCATGGGGTGAGCACTCATGAGTGACAAGAAGATTGCCTGCTCTTTTGTGATGAGCTGCCTGGTGAGCAGTTCCACCGGGTTGAAAGAGAACAATGACTTTGCTTTGGAAAATGAGTGCAAGAAATAGTAATTGCACTTTTGGAAGACCCCTGGTAGTTGATACTACTGCAGAAGACTCAGGAGGGTGCAAAGGAAGGGAGGACTGAGCCAGGCTCCTTTCAGTGGTGCCCAGTGCCAGGACAAGAGGCAGTGGGCACAAACTGGGACACAGGAGGTGCTATCTGACTGGTGAGTCAGCCCTTCTGTGCTGTACGGGTGACGGAGCACTGGCACAGGCTGCCCAGAGAGGCTGTGGGGTCTCCTCCTTGGAGATCTCCAAAATCTGCCTGGACATGGCCCTGGGTGACCTGCTCTGGGTGTCCCTGCTGGAGCAGGGGTGGGAACAGGTGGCCTCCAAAGGGCCCTGCCAGCCTCACCAGTGCTGTGATCCTGTGATTCTGTGACTTCCCACTGAGAAATGAAGTGCAGCCACCCCCCATCCTACATCTGAAAACGTACACCGTTTGGTGAGATCCTAATGGAAAGCTACTAACTCCTGAACTCGAAAGTAAAGTTCTCATCCTCACCTCCCAAGTATCACTTGATTAAAGTAACCACCATGCCATGACAGAAGTATTCAGATCACTCTGATCTCCAAGTATTGAAGCCCATATGTCTTTTCTATTTGTAACCTCTCTCTCTCCTCCCATGTTGGTAGAATTGTCAGGCAAGATTAAAGAAGTCTGGTCTTTGTAAGAGCAATTGGAAAGCTGTGATCACCTCAGGAAGGGAGGAAAGAGGATAACTATGCAAAAAATGTCAGAAAATGTTTTAAGCTGGAACTCTGTAAGCTTTAGGTGTATGTTCACAGTTCCCTCAGATTTATAATCCTCTACTGAATCTTTCAATGTGTATTATTTTTATACATATTATTATAAAACAAAGCAATGCCAGCCTTCTGTCACTCTTCAGCCCTTCAATCATACGTATGGCATGCTGAAAATTGATATTTTTTCCACAGGAGGCGGCCGGAAATTCGTTTACTGATACCGACTTGTGAAGTCAGGTCTCTGAGAGCTGAGGTATGTTATTGAATTAATCCCTTCTCACACCTTGTGCTTTGTTCTGATGTGTTTTCAGATAAGAGTTACCATTATGACAAAAGAATTTGTCATCAGTTCTTTGCCATAACACCATCTTCAGAGAACCCGTCACTTCAGAAACCTCGGCATGTAAAATGAAGTTGCTCAAGGGTTACACAATAATAAAAAAAGATTTTAACGTGCTGTAAAAGAAATAAAAGTCACGTTCAGTTACCAATGGCAGTTTGCCATCATCCATACCTTCATCATCTTTAAACAATTCAAAGTTTGCATTTGAGAAATCCTCACCTAACATACAGAAGAAAGTTATAGAAACTGGAAAACAGGTAGAAGTTGGAAAAGCTTTCAGATTCTTTTCAATGGCATGGCACAAAGACAAACATTTTTGGTGAATAAGACTCAGAATATTTGTGTATTCCGCTGACAAGGTGATACATATCCTGAAATTCCCGAACTTTTTGGTCTCTGAGAGATTTTTATGTAACTTTCAAATCAAGAGTTATCAGTAACATTCTTTGTTGTATTACACAGCATATAATCTGAGCAGGCAGATGGGAGCAAGTATGCTTCAATTTATTCACACAGATACTAGAATATTCCCCTTGTTAACCTATATTAAACATGACTATAATAACTATGTTCATTCCAATTATCTAAAGTATCAAAGGCCACTGAGAAAAGCATGTCCTTTTCATCAAAGTCTTTAATTATTTTCTCCTTTTATTCAAAGATTCAAAGATCCTAAGATTCAAAGCCTGCACACATCTCACACCCTCCAAGTTATAGGTAAAAGAGTCACCCACTTCAGATTAAATACTCCACTGCCATAATATTGCCTTCTTTGGTTGGCATACTTTGATTGCTTCTATAGCAGTCACTTCTGCCTTTGCTCTTTCTTACCAACAAAATAAGCTGTTTATCAGTAGAAATGTTGGGACAGATTTTATGATTTTCTCTTTTAACTTGTTATCTGATGTCTGACAATCCAGCATGAAAAATTTGAAAACTCTTGTCTTTTTTGATCTATGTAGAATTATTCTACAGTGAAAAGGTGTCTTTTATTTTGCTAATGGAAAGTCTCAATCATTTTTAAAGTCATGGCCATCATGAATAGAGGTATATAGTTTATCAAAACATAAATATATGAGTGATGCAGCCAACCCTAACTCATCTCTTTAGTGCCTGTATATCAGTCCATTAAATAGGCAGGTGTCACATATAGCTGTATATGAGATTTTAAACAGGTAGCATAGCATACTCTTTATAGGGAGTGATTTTAGCTTTACATACTGAGAGTAGAGCTTTTTCTGGATGACACATAATGCATCTTACATTTCAGCAGCAGCTGAAATCCTTTCCATGTGAAGTTTACAAACTTATGAAATTTGGGGTTCGGGATTTAGTTCAATTACTCACAAGTCTCTGTAGGAGTGAACATTTATCGTATACCTCTCAGCTACTCCTAGTCTTTGGAAAAGAGGAGCGATTTCCATTTCAGGGTTTTTTGAAGATGTGCTGTCTCTGGATCTCACATGTGGCCTCTGTCCTGGGCTCAGAGGGATCCTAGATCTCTTTCCAATTCCCTCAAAAGACCATAGCTCTTCTTTGTCCAATGTGTGCGGGAGAATATATCAATGCCAAAGCAAACCCCTCAATGACTTAAGTTCTCCTTTATTTATAGGATGCTGAACCTGTTATGAAACTTCCATAAAGCTTTGGTAAAGTCACAACTTAAATTACAGAAACCAGAGGGGATGGTTTGTTTCTGCCTTCCCCACAGTACTCACTGCACATTTGCAATAAAACATATAAGACTTCAAATAACATAAGTATTTTCCTTTCATGTAGCCTGCATGAAGCGTTTGAAAAATTTCTTTCTTGCATGCCATTTCCCTCACTGGGTTACAGATGCAGGAATAAAAGTGTGGGAGAGCATCTGTCTTTAATTGGCAATGGCTCAGATCGATACACCACCACAACCATCACCTTATATTTCAAGTCTGCAGTTCAGAATAGCTACAGGAAAAAAAAAATAGAAAAGGTTATATTTTTTCCTAGGCTTTGTCTTCAGATATTTTTACAAGATTTCATTCCCTCAGGCTAAACTCCAGCCTGAAACAAGGTTTAGTCAGCAATTAGATTGGCTGGTATTTTTTGGCAAAGCTCATCCCAGTAGCATTTGACTGAGTGTTTCATTTTTTTTCCATGGCCTTCTGACAAGTAAATGAAAAAACAAAAACAAAAATAAAAACAAAAACAAAAGCAGAAAAGAGATGTACCTTAAAATTAAGGATAGAGTGTACCCATGGTGAAAAAGTTCTTCTGCCAGGAGGGAGTGATGACACTTGTAGGTCTCATCAGCCTTTACAGATGAGTGCATCAGTTTGCCCTTTTTTTGACATTGCCCTTTAAACCTACCTCTACTTGCTAAGCCCAGACAGGTGCAGTGTCACTCCAAATGTGTTGTCATTAGTGCTATAATCCAGATCAGAACTATGCTTTTGAGGTCATTCTCCTGATTGTGTTCACTTACTTCACTTTGGTTTGTATCACAGACCTGACTTGGATTACATGAACTAGGTCTTCCTAAGGTTCTTGAAACTTCCTTTTGGATGAAATTAAACCAAACATGTGCTTTAGGACCACATTAAATGTGCTCTAGCCACTACTCATTCCAGGTTCCCAGGCAGAGCAAATTTTATAATTGAGGAGGGAATGTGATGGGACACGGGTATTTAGCAAAAAACAGTGCAGCATCCTTTTGTCCCCACTGGCGTTAAGGTCATCTGTGGTAAAACAAAGTGACAGCTGGATATGTGCATCAGATATTTTTGGCTTCTGGATCTCTCTGCTTGGAGAGTTCGCAGAGCCCGCAACAAGAGCTGGGACCTCCAGCCAAGCCACGGTTTCTCACTGCAATCCCTTCCCAGAACTGGTGATAAGGAGGAGATTGAACTTGCAGTTTGATCCTACCTCTGGCTGCTAGAGGCTTTGCAAGGGAGTCTGAAGATGATCACTTATTAGAGCTGGGAAATTGAAGCTAGCTTCACCTCTTTCAAAATACGGAGTCACTGCTCTGGTTATGGGGGATGTGAGACCAGCCTGGTTACAGGAAAAGAGGGATGATAAGAGCTCACTTGGACTTAATCCAGTCCAGCAACAGAGAGATGATGAAATCGAGCATTTCAAAACGAAATTATGCACAAGACAGCAAGCTACGCCAAATGAACAAATTCTGCACCAAAATTTCAAACTCTGCTTGATTATGTGCATGCAGGAACAATTCTACATCAAAACAAATCTTTTTTTTTTTTCTTTTTTCTTTTTTTTTTTTTTTTTTGGTGACTGAGTCAGAAGGCAATAGGATTTTCTCTGCGGAGATCTGTACTGCTTTTTTCTTCTCTAAAGAGAGAGGCAAGGTCTCGCAAAGATGGCATTTAGTGGAAATCAGGAAAGCTGCTGGATCAAGAGATGCAAGAAGTGGGATTTCTTGCCCAGATAAGCCCGAATGTGTTAAAACCTATCATGACGCTGTAGCAGAGCAGTGGGCTAAAAATTACCAAATTACCAAATTAAAAATTAGCAAAGTACCTTTTACAGCTTTTACAGGGCTACATCAGGTAGTTCCTACACTGATACAGTGAAATGAAACAGCAAGTTTCAGCCTCCAGTGCCACAGACAGGTTTTGTGGTACAGGGCTGCATTTTTCAAAACCTCATTTGTTCCCTTTGAATGCATGAGGCTGGCACCTCCAGGCTATTAAGAGCTAAGGATTGTGTAAGTCTCAAATTTAATATGACTTCAAGAAGTTTGAGAAATCTCTATCTGCCCATTCCTTGAGCAGGCATTTCCACTACTCCGTCTAGGTGCTTAATAAGTAACAGCCTCCTTGTCGGGCTTACTTTCCTGAAACAAATTTTTGAAGGCAGACTCTCTTCTGCTAATCTGCGCTGCCCTGTTCACAGGTCTGGAGGGTTACCAACCCTCTCTGATCATATGTTAATGAGTCATTAGTAGTGACTGTCTGTTAACGTGAATAAATCACCCCTTCTTAGTCACTCTCTGTCCAAATAAAGAAATCTGCTCTGATAACAAAAACGTTACAACTAGCCAAGAACCAACGTGATAAAATTAGAACAGTTCTTTCTCAGGCCTGCCACAAAAACAACGCTTAGCTTGCTCTGACTGATCTTCCCTACAGCCTTTTTGTTTTTTTCTCCTTGTTTCATTTAAGTATACCTATTCAATTCCCTACACTTTATGTCTAAGACTGCATAATTGCATTTCGGTAAGATTTTAATGTATGTGGATGGCTAGGAACAAAAGGTCGACACTTATTAGCTGTATGGCTTTACTGAACTGTGACTTTCCACCAGAAAACTGGCACATGTTGTTTTAATTTTTTTTTTTTTTTTTTTACAGTTTCATTAGCAAGGGGGAATTACCTCCACTTCTGGGCAAGGTTAAATAGCTGACAACAGCTACAGGTTAAATATTAAGCCGTTGGTCCTTCATTTCAAGCAAGAAATTGGAGTTGTTTTCAAAACCACTTGAAACTTCAGGCAGCATCTTGGCACCAGTGCAAGGAAAGACCACTTTTAATCAGCACGGGGGACCGTACATGTCTTGAGCCAGGCCCTATTTTCTTGCACCTTCACACAACCTTGCAAGAGTAGGAAAGGCAGCTTTCTGCCTGCCATATATTGTGATCTGAAAACTCAGCATAATTTTTTACCAGTGTTTGTGTGTGTTACATTCAGCAGGACTAACAATGCAATCACATGAGATGACTGAGCTGACTTCACAGTCTGTTATTGCTAAAAAAAAATGTCTTTTTTTTTTTTTTGTAAGTTAATTTCTGTCATTTCCATACACTCAGCTACCTCTTTAAAGGTCATATATTGCCACGTTTGCTCAGGGAAGATATTGGGACCATTGGGGTGAGATGGAGGGCATCAGTGACAAAAAAGGAGGAGGAGAGGAAGAAGTACTGCTCCTTTCATTATCCTTGAGCTGTGGGATCAGCATAGTCTGTATGATCAGCCTGGACCCTTGGTGCTCTGCACTTGATTGACAACAGACCAAAGTCTCCCTAGTTAAGACATTTAGACCCAGACTTACAAAACATGTGAGCTCCTGTTATTTTATTAAACTTTTAACTTCCTGCTGATTTAATTGCTTCTTGGAGTTTGGTAATGGTTAGGATCTATACCTTATTGAGTTTGTGTCTATGGGATTGCTGTTATGGTGGTAACCTTGACGATATGAACCAAGTTTATATCACCCATTTGCTTCCAGCTTGCAATAATAGATACCATAGGGGGTAAAAAAGTCGTCTGCATTTCAAACAGGAACTATGTACTTCTGGAGTGCATGATTTTGACTTTTTTATTTATTTATTTATTCTAAGATAATACCGAAATCAGTATTTGTACCCTAAAACCCACCAGTTTGTTGCATTTGGCCACCAGCCATTTCTCACCCCTTTGTGTATCCAGGATGTGCTTGCAGCTGAGTTTCCCTTCCTGGTTTTCCTCACATGGCATTTTGGGCTGCCTGAATTACAGCACATGACTCCTGAACTGCTAAACCTTTACCTGAGTGAAAGCATATGACCTAACTGACCGCCCAGCCACACCACCAGCCCCGGACTGTAGCTCGCTCTGGCTTAGCTCTTGAAATGCCCTTGGGGATACGATTCAGAGCAGAGGCAAGACACGCAGCCAGCATTTCTATAGGTGGCCATGAGCCACATTCTGCATGCTGTGTGGCTGGAATGAGCAAGTCATGCAAGCATGGAGGCTACTAAGCCGTGGTCAGTAGCTGTGAAGAGTGAGGGGATGTTTTTTTTTTTTTAACTGCACTGAACTCATGAAAGCTCCTAATTCACATCAACTCAAAGTCGCATACATTACCTTACTACAGTTGTGTTCAATTTTACCTTCTAAAGGACTGGAAAAGCTTAAGTGGCCTGGGGAGGCCAAGAGGAAATTTAAGAAGGTGAAACGCCTCAGCTCATTTACACGGCCTCCCAAAACAAACGTGATATGGACAGTATAAGTCCTCCTAGTGTCTTTTAGCTCGAACTGAAAAAGATGCTTTCCACACACGCGCTTCAAACTTGTGCTGAGAAGAAGAGAGAACTTCCAAGAGATGTGGTGACTGTGCAAAGACAGTTTGCAAGCTTTCCCCACTGGCACATCCCATGTTAGTGGTGTTGGCTGAGGAGTACCTGCCTGCACATTGATGTGGCTGGAGCATTGTGGTGAGGCAGCACATGGGGAGAAGCTCTGGTCCAGACCTGTCCAGTGCTGCTGCAGACTTTGTGTAGTGGGGAAAAAAAACACTGAAAACTCATTCTTGTAATGTTTTATAAAAAACATCTACTGTAGCTTTGATTTTGGTAGCAGGTCCTTGGATATTAATGTTAAATTCCTACTGAGGCCTCCCTTATACCGTGTTTTATAGACTCCAGTGCAAGTCTGATGAACAATGAGAGATGAGGATGCACTTCTTTCCAAACTGTGAGGTACCTGTAACGTTTGCCAGCCGCATCAGCCTAGGTTCTGGGGTGGTGATCACAGCTATGTGGCTGCTTTTTACTAAGTAATACTCTAATTCATTTAATAATGCAAATGCAGTCCCAGCAGTGCAGCTTTATTGCATAATGACTAACCTCTGCCACAGCAGGGTGCTGAGAATGAGTTTCTCTGGGAAGCTGTGGGTATGCATAATGAGCAGCTATCCCCAGTAAAGTCTTTTTAATCAGGAGTCCTTCTCAGATCAATTCAGTTAAATGAGTTTGCACTTTGTAAACACAATGGTTCAAGTCTTTGACTTGGGTAAAACACCACGTATATTCTCAAGTCAGTCAACTTTGAAACAAGATGACATCCTGGCCCTAAGAGTTAACTTTTCTCCTCATATGCTTGACAAGGAAGCCTGTATAACTCTAAAGTGCCCCCTGTTAGTGTACTTAGAATATGTGGTATTGCTTCATGTCTGTTTCATTTTCCCTATAGCAACTTCTGAACATACGTCACAGCCAAGGTCAACATATCTGTCTGGATATTTCAACCAAATTTGAAAAAGCAAAAAGACAAATGTTTCAGAGAGGTGGTTTCCTACAGGTTTGAACAAATCAGGTGAGAAAAGAGAGAGGCTGTATATACGGGGAGCACTCTGAGCACACTTTTGAAGAAAATTTCCCATTGCCCACTCTTGCTGTGTGCCATTTCATGTCACGGAGTGGTCTCAGTCTGTACGAATGGGATTCCTCTCAGATGCAACTCAAGTAAGAGATGCTCTCCAGAATGGTTTTTAATGCACTTCAGTCTCATATGGGCATATAGTCTGTGGGACTAGGCAAGCCATGCTCAAAGCTCCCTGAAACGTTGATAGCAGAGACTGTGATATCCTGTTGCTCTCTACAGACCCAGCACTATTTGTCTGCAGTTCCTTGCTAATATAGACATGGTCATCAGTGCCCCCACCTTATTAGATGCTGGGGAACCTAGCCTGCTGCCAGTGTGTCTTTGAAAACTGCACCTCAGCGGGGAGATCAGATGGCTCCCAGTGCAAATTCAGGCAAAAATATTGGTCAGACCAACAACTGTTCACAGGACTATGTGTTTAATAGAAACAGATCCACTTCCAATGTTGTATTTATATAAGTACAACTGCTAGAACACTCTGGCCTAGGAGAATGGACCTTTGCAGTTGTTCTTATGCATTAAAAGTCACTTCAGCAATATATTTTTGTGTTTGGGAGCCTATATTCCCTCAGGGACTTGCAATTGATTGTTGTAGCATTATAATTAGACATGTAAATCAGTAAGTAAAAATGACAAATTTGCCTTTGAAGGCCATCCTGAATGTCAAGACCCATAACCTTTTAGAAATACAGGTTTAATTCAGTTATAATAGACTAATCTTTTATTCATAAGATCCAAGGAAATAAATTTGTGTATCCTAATATGGCCCACTGACTTGACAAGATTTTGCAGGCTTATCCTGCATGTAGGTGTATCTTTTTCTTATTTTTCTTGTTAAGGACAAGGTAAGTTTCCAGCAAGAATCATCATCTAAATTCCAAGTACAGACAGACATGGGAGAGTAAGGTATTTTTTTTCCTTGACTGTTTCTGTGTAGGTTATAGAGGTCAGAGCAGCCAGTCACAAAAATTTGGATACTATTGTGGTTAAAGTCACTTTGTAAAAGAGGCTGGTGGCATCTTCTCACATTTTTTACCCTTTTTTTTTTTTTTTTTAAACTGCATATTTAATGAAGTAAAAAAGATAAACTATTTTTAAGCCAAAGATGCAAAGTAGATAAGCAGAATCTGCTAATAATTTCTGCCTACTTCTAGCACCATTTGCAAATACTGTCTCCCTAGAATTTCATATCAAACAGGTTTTGTTAAAATCTAAGTCTCTAAATCTCATCTCTTCATTTTTTTATCAAACGCTATGTGTCTGGGAGAGGGAAACCCCACAGTGGAATATCACACAGGTTGTGCAGTTCTACTGTACATGCACAGATCCCACTTTGGTGTGGAAACATTCCAATCTTGTCATGAAAATCAAGCATAGAAAATCTAATTATTCTGTTAAAAGCATATATTTTTTTTTGCCTTTATGTTATGGCTATAATGATGTTATTTATTTTTTCTCACATACCAGTCCAGTTAAAATTTTAATTATCATAAAACCATATCTGGGTTCCCTGGCCCTGGAGTTCCATAGAGCAAGTCACCACTAGGATGGGAAAAAAAAGATGGTCTGTTGAAGAGATAATAAAAAGTTGCCTAAATTTTGTAACACATAAATTAATAAAAGAAAAACAAAGGGAACCCTCCTGGTTTACCTTCTGGATTTCTTCTTCTGATGCTTGATGGCAAACAGAAACCTGGGGACTGTTTCAGAAGGCCAGACCTTTTTGCCTGAAGTTTTGACCAAGCCATCTGGAACTAGACTTCCTTCCCGTCATGTTATATGAGAATGTATATGAGAACCACAGTGATGTGTCACTAAATATAATGTGGTGTCAGTGGGCAGCAAGAAAATCTGTGAGGGACTACAGGATAATACTTAGAGAAGAATTAATCATAGATTATAAACCTTTTTTTTTTTTTTTTATGGCTTACTATAAAATCAAATGTGGGATGTTCACGATAGGGAAAATTAGCTCATGAATAGCATTAGTTTTTGTATCTAAGAAAAACCATTATCCATTTATTTAAATGTGGAAAAAAATATGAGAGAGAGAGAAAGGGAAATTATTTCTAGTTTCCTCATTCAATCTTTCCGCCTACCTAATCTGAGAGACTTTCAAGGGAAAATGGACTTAAAATTGCTATTCTGTGAATGTGATAATTGATAAACTGGTCTCAATTTAATAACCATTCTTAGCTCTCTGAAAATGAAATAGGGTGTAAGGGATATTTCTCATAAAGAGATCACATGAATTTTGCCACTGGAGTTAAGAGAGCTAAATTAATTTGTTTGGAAAAGTGTCAGCCAGTGCAGAATCATTTGTAAGTTGCTATTTTTCTGTTCACAAACCTATACAAACCTACCATCCATGTAGCTTAAATTGTCACTGCAGCATAAATCAAAGGCATTAGTATATTTCTGCTGAGGGTAGTGTATATGTCAAATGTCTGCTCAAGCACATTTGAGCTTTTTCATCTTCCAGGGCCTATCTCTTCTGCAGGTTCTCTAAAATAATCTCTTTTACATAATCTGTTCTCTAAAGTGATCTGAAAACCATTGGCCAAAGGCCGTATAAAGAAGACAGCACAAGCACAGTAGTCCTGCACATCGATTAGTAAAATGAGAAAAGAGACCTACATTGTTAGAGCGTTCACATTATTTTAAAAATTGTCCCCAAAGTACATTAATCTCAAGAATTATAACATGGCTGTTCCATTTAGCCCTAAACTACCATGAAGTAGTACCATACCCGACCCACCTGTATCACGTGTCTCTCCATTATGGACACAGAAATGTGAATATTTTTAAATTGCCACACCCCAACAAAGTGAACACAGTCTGTCTTAACTTTTATCAAATCCCAGGAACAGCATGTGTTTGCTGCATGCAATAGAGTCCTAGGTTTTAAATTAAGTGTACCCACTGTGTGACACAACGCATAACAATGGGCAATAGTTCTAGGTGGGAAATGGTGTTTGGCTTTGAAATACTCCAGACTTGGTATAGCTTTTTCAAATTCTATCACGAAAGCAAATAAATATTAGCACTCTAAAATAGCCTCACTGTTTTACTGCCATAACTCATTCTTACTGTATTCTTTTTTGTTGGATACGAATTGTATGTTTTATATGGAAAGCCGTGCTCTTCAGGAGAGGAAGCAATTTCCAATTACATATGTCTCATAAGGAAAACATTAGAGTGATAATGGTTCCTGTGTTTAAACTGTCAAGTAATTTTCACTGTGAGATTAAAAAAAAAAAAATGAAACAATCTGTAAAACTGGGGGGATGCTAATACTTGACACTGACCTCAGGCTGGGATGTGTAAGACTTCGCCTAAGAAGAAGGGCTAGTGATAAACTTGAATATGTGTGCTCTTTGTTTCCAGTTCTCTCCATGTTGTAGAGGATTGAGTGTTTGGAGTGGCACTCTCCCTTTTTTATACAGTTGCACCCAAAATGTTCTGCAAAGTCTGCAAAGCTTAACATTTTGAAAACTCAGTTCATCTCACATGTCGTGGGCAGTGAGTGAGTTACATGCTACAGGCTCAACTACAACCACACACTCCTGTGTCTCTATAGAGCTGATTTGGCCACTCTGTTCCTCATCAGGGAGGGACTTGGCAAGAGCATTGTACTGTTTCTTACAAAGGGGAAACCAGACAAATCTAACAAAAATAATGGGAGATTTATTTCAGGTAATAATATTAAAAATGGATAAAGATACAGCGTTTGAAGTTCTTCTGGAGTCTGAAGTTCCCTGTGTTTATAGTAGCAGATGGTGTAAATCAATTTGCCATTAATTTACTTTCATGTCAAACACTCAACATAATTAAGCAAAGTGTCATCTAAACTCTGATTACTTACTTTCAAATTAAAATTATGTGTAAAACAGACTCCTAATTATCATGCTAATACCTGTGAAATTCTGTTTTCGGTTTCAAAGCTTCACAGCCTTTATAGTATCAGACTTCAAAGGCTCCTGACAGGAATTATGGGTAGGAAGGTTAGGACTTAAATCTAGATTTGTTTAATGTTATTCTTCATGTGGGAGCACTTGTTTCAGTCATTAATGCCCTTTTCTAAATTTCACGTGTGCAACGAAGCATGACTATCCATGTTATACCCAAGGGTACCATTTGCTCCACCTGCACCCATAAATAAAAAGTGGTATTCTCCCTAACACTAAAAGAAATTGTCCAGATGAATCATTGACACGATTTAAAACCTCAGTCCAGTATATATCTTTGGTTTTATTCTGAAACAAAACAAACCAACAACACCACAAAACAAAAAATCCAACACCTATTTGTGTTAGTATTAATTACAGGCAAATTAGAACAGAAGAACAAATCTGACTGAGGAAAACACAATGCATGCCACTTGCTTTGTAACTGTGCCCACACCTAATTGCCCTTCCATAGATGTGAGACATCAGAAAGGACTTTCAAGCCATTTTGTTTATTACCTGCATTGCCACAACATTCTTCCTCTATAAGCTATTGCGTCCAACCTTGTTTTCAACATTTCAAGCCACTGGCAAGCTTTTGTTGTTGTTGTTGTTCTGTTTTGTTTTTGTTTTCCTGGAGAAAATGTTGTTTAATCTTTTACAGATGTTGTGGTTTTACCCAGCTGGGCAGCTGAGCTCCATCACAACCGCTCTCTCACTCCCCTGCCTCAAAGGGAACAGGGGGGAGGAAAATACGATGGAAAGGGCTCAAGGGTTGAGATGAAGACAGGAAGATCACTCAACAATTATTGTCCCAGACTCAGCAGAGGGAGATTAATGTAATTTATTACCTATTACTAACAAGCTAGAGCAATGAGAAACTAAAAGCAAACTAAAAGCACCTGCCTCCCATCCACCCTCATCCACCTCCTCCCCCTAAGCATTGCAGGGGAACAGGGAATGGGGGGCTGCGGTCAGTCCCTGATGCTTTGTCTCTGCTGCCCCTTCACAGTCACTCCCTGCCCCTGCTCCACGTGGGGTCCCTCCCACAGGATGCCGTCCTTCCCAAACTGATCCGGCATGGGCTTCCCACAGGCAGCAGCTCTTCAAGAACTGATCCCACACGGCTCCATACCATGGGGTCCATTCATCCCCCAGGAGCAAACTGCTCCAGCATGGGTTCCCCACGGGTGAGCAGCAGCTCCCCCCAGACCCCCTGTTCCTGCGTGGGCTCCTCTCCACGGGCTGCAGCTCCGACCCGGGGCCTGCTCCTGCAGGAGCTCTCCATGGGCCGCAGCCTCCTCCAGGCCACATCCACCTGCTCCACCGGGGGCTCCTCCACGGGCTGCAGCGTGGAGATCTGCTCCATGTGGGACCCATGGGCTGCAGGGGGACAGCCTGCTCCACCAGGGGCCTCTCCACAGGCCGCAGGGGAACTGCTGCTGCGTGCCCGGAGCACCTCCTGCCCTCCTGCTGCACTGACCTTGGGGTCTGCAGGGCTGTTCTCACTCCCCTCTCCCAGCTGCTGTTGTGCAGCAGTTTTGTTTGTTTGTTTGTTTTGTTTTTCCCCTTTCTTAAATCAGCTCTCACAGAGGCACAAACAACATTGCTTATTGCTTTGGCTCTGGCCAGCAGAAGGTCCCTTTTGGAGCCGGCTGGAGCTGGCTATGATCTGACATGGGGCAGCTGCTGGGTGCTGCTCACAGAGGCCACCCCTGCAGCCTCCTGCTACCTAAACCTTACCGTGTAAACCCAATACAACAGACTGACCAAGAAAAGGTTTCCTGATACACACGCAGCCTTTTTAATCTGAGTCATACAACCACTCCTGTTTCTGCTGCTGGTCTTCAAAGTACTGACCTCAGAGTCTTATTTGTGGCTTACTGACTGCAAGCTGGACATAGGATTAGTCATTTTAGCTTGATCCCACCTGATAACCTGGGAAAAAACAGCAGTATGAGAAGATAAGATTTTCCAGGTAATATTGTTTCCATGTAAGTAATGTCTCTTTAGAAATACAGGTGCCTCAAATAACAGGAGAAAATGGTAACAACTACTGCGAGTGGGAGGGAGGATAAGCCATGCAAAAATTCTTTCTCATTAAATTTTTTTTCAAAAGATTTGAAAATCCTTGCCTCAGCTGAAGACTAAGGAAGAAAATCAAGGAGTAGTGCAAAGAACAGCAAGGCTATCATACTTCATTAGCAGAAAATGTGTGCCTTTGTAGCGCAGCAAAAAGCAACCACCAGGCTCATCACCACCAGAAGCTCATCTTAATGGGAATAAATAAGGAGATCCACTTGCCAAATTTTAAGAAAATTGCCCACATAGGGTTTTGACCAGCCTGTCAATGGGAGGCCAATGACAGCCTGTGTAGACTGTACAGAAGAAGCTCTGGAAAGTTTCTAGGATGTGTCATAGAGAGTTGGGTGATCTGCATTTTATGTAGCTGACAACACTGAGGACTGGCTCTGCAATTCCTGAAACCCTAACTTTTAAACAAGCGAAAGGATTTAGGTTCTACTTTGGAGACTAAATGCAGTTAAGTTTTGTAATTAGCAAAGTTACAACCTCAGTATGCTACCATGCTGAAGGCTACACAGCTAGTGCCATACACAAGGTATATAGTGTAGCTTACACAGTGGCCATACCCCTAGATGTAGGGCTCAATGTATAACACATGCAGATATCTTTATTGCCTCCTTCCAGGCCTATATAAAAGATGCTCACCTAAACAAACCAAGTATATTTTAAACCAAGCTACATATATAAAACCTGCACTTCTTAGGTGCTACCAGTATGGTTTGTATCATTGACAATGCTTTTTATTAGAGATGCAAATGTTAAATGTAAAAATATTTGCTGGACCCTGAAAATGGGACCAAAATACTTTTCTGTTGGAGCAGTAGGTGTCCAGGTAGTGCAGATCAGAACTGTATCTTTCACTTGCATTCACAATGCATTCACAATGCATTGTAGGAGGGCAGTTGCTCAAACAGATCAAACATCTCAGTACTTAAAATAGAGGAGAACATTGGTGTCACAGTTATTACCTAAATGACGCAGAATGAGAGAAATCAATCACTGCTTGAAAACAAGTGATGTTGAAAGGATGGAGCTACTTTTGAGAGTTAGGCATGCTGGTGCAAATGTGTGTTACATGTGAGAAGCTACATAGACTCTGAGACACAGGGGCCCTGCAGTACCATTCTGTGAGTAGTACTCAAATACCTGGACCACTGAATGCAAACCAGACCAAAAATACATTATATATTCTTCACTTACAACAACTGTCAATGAAATAGGAATGAAAACAAATGTATGATGTTGTGCTTTAATGGAAAACATAACTACATCTTGCCTCAAAGGAACTCTGTTACTTATGTCTTGCTTACTAGATGTAGGAATAGCACAATAATTCATGATAAAAGATGCCAGTTCTGAAACTTTGGATCTTATTATGAGGCTGCTGAAGAAGAAAACAGTACAAAAAATAACAACATTTCTGACAGATAAGAGGCTTCCTCATTTAAGAATCTTGTGGCTTGGCCTGATTCTTATATTAGCTTTTGGGGCTTAGGGGATTGATCAAAAAAATCAGGCAAAACTTTCTGCAGCAATTTAAGAAATAACAAAATGTACCAACCCGCTGTACAGCTACAGGCAACAGTTCTCACATGCAGAGCTGACAGGGAAGAAATGTTTGCTCAGAAATTTGGTGCAAAGCCTGCCATCTTAAGCTGCATTTAAGTTATAAGACTTCAGGTCACTTTCAGACTCATGGGTTAGTGTGCATATCCCTGACTACACATCAGGACAGCATTGTAGAAGTGGGGGAGGCAGAAGGCAGAAATGTTTTATCTTCCATTGTGATCCCAGTCCTACAGAAAGGAAATTTGGATGTGCAAGTAATACAGCAGGGATGGGGCATCTACAACTTCTCTGGGCAACCTCTTCCAGTGCCTCAGCATCCTCATAGGAAAGAATTTCTTCCTTGTATCTAATCTAAATCTGTCCTCTTTTATTTTAAAAAAGGAACATTAAGACCTTTTAAGGGTTAAAAATGTTGGTTTCTCAGAAAAGCAAATTGGAGAACCCCAGTTTCACTGGTAAGAGCTGGAGGCTATCTGAAGAAGGTAGATCTAATTAATGCTGCCACCATGAGATGCTGGGGTGTTAAGCAGCACACAGTTTGGTGGAGTATTCCTTGCTTTCAAAATACTTTAGAGTGAGCTTTTGTTCTCTTGCTAACTACAAGATGTAGTTTAGTTTAAGAATGCTGTTGGTCACCAACTTGTCACTGACACCATAAGAGAAGAACTGCAAATGACCAAACTCAATCAGATTTCCAGGATGGAGAGCATTTGTCATGGATTGATACAGGCAAGTGCTTAATCAAGTATTTGCTTAGACAAAAAAAGTTTGATAGTCTGGAATAAATAATTGTCTGTAAAGAAGTCAAAATGGGAAATCTCTTTATAGAAAGAGAATAATGTAAATCTCTACATAGGATACGTGAGGGGGAAATAAATAATACGCCATGGAAAAAAATTGAGATTATGGGAGGACAGACTATGAAGTCATGGTTATGTTTTACTATGGTCATGGTTATATTTTACTTGCTGGCTTGACTTTTAAAATTCTGCATGGAATTTAAAATGATATATAAGGATACAGAGAGTTTTGCTGAAAGATTTTAAGGAGAAGAGAGGTTTGGGGTCAAAAATTGAGGGAAGAGAATCCAGTGAGAGAATGGATGAGCAGAGAAGACACACCACATGTAATACAGAGCAAAGAGAACAAGACATGAGAACTTTTGTGGGACAGCATGATGAAGAAATTGTCCTGAAGAGCACAGGGCTCTAACACCTGAGTAGAAACATCTTATGTCCACACAGGCTAGGAGTTAGCACCTTTACAAGGGAGGTCACCTCTATTTTATGGTGATTAACTTGGATTTGGAGCCCAGCTTCACCCTCCAAAGATGCAAAAACTTCAAATATCTTTAACCTGCCTGTCCTATACCTCAAGAAGACAGTTTATCTTCAGACAGAGACCTTCTTGTCAAGAGAAACATAAACCAACAACCAACAACTGAGCAATGCACAAAATGTAAATCCTAAAACAGATTAACTCAGACTTGAAGATCCAAGAGGACTGTTGAGTTAAAATGTGATTCTCCTTTTATGACTAAATGATTGCGATATTACTCAATTATGTAGGTTAATATATTTTGTAACGGTGCATATGATTTGGTTTGCCACTAGATGTTATTTAGAATTCAGTCATAGTCAGAATGAAGCAGATTGTCAGTAAAGCAAAATGCACATTAACATATTTAATCCCCATAGACACAAAAGTAATTTACAAAGTTTTGAAATGCCAAAGTATATACAAGCTAAAAGCAAAGGATATTCATGTACTGAAAAATAAAATATTCACATGAAAAAGTGCTTATAAGAATCAAGGTAGGACATAAAACTGCTAGAAAGAAAGGAAACTAATATATAAGAAAATATGGACAAAACCGCAAATGTTAACCTTACTCTGCTTATTTGAACAAGCCAATAGGCTGTTCGTACAAATAACTTCCATAATATTTTCACTTGGAAGATAACAATGATATGAAATAATGGTTAAAGCCCTGTTAGTCATCTTTTATTTACTAAAGCTTCTTCCAACATATTGTCAAATTGCATCTGATAATCCCTCTTGAAATAATGAAGAATGTTCTGGAAAAAAGGAAATAGCAGTATCTAGAATAATATTGATGCAGAAAGCAGGAAAAAAACAAGTATTTTACACAGATACATGAAGATGAGATATTTTTAGTATTTAGAAAGCTTTGGATGCAATTATTTGTCACAAAATAGGTAAGGCAGATCCTGTTTTTATGGCTTAAAAAAATATGATTAAATAACCCAAACCAAAAAAAGCACACACACACATTAAAAAAAAAATAAAAAATCAGCCAATAATAGAAAGGAAAAACACAGCCCACGAGGCCTCTGATCCATTTTTCCTACTTCATGAACACCCACCTAAAATATATGTCAATATGCCAATTGTTTTTAAACTGCAGCACTGAAAAAGGTAGATCATACTCCCAGAACTCATTAGATATTTTTATAATATAATCTGGCTACAGCAAGATATCAAAACTGGATGATGTCATATTTTACCAGGAATACCAAACGCTTACTAAAACTAAGAATACAATGCCATTTTCTTTTCACGGTTCTAGAGGCAAGCCCTCAGAAGATGTATGCAATCAAAGATTTGCTCCAATGGAAGTATAACAATTTATATCAACTCTTTATGCCTTGCATGTCTAGAGAGAGATTAGGTTTATTTTAGGAATTCTCTGAGTCATGAATTGATTGAATAAGGGAAAATAACATTTTCCCATATGTGATGGAAACAGCAAGAAAGAAAACATATTCTCTTCACAGATCTCAAAAAAAAAAAAATATTTAAAACATTTCTTTGGCATTTTCTAGAACATCTCTCGTATGGTATGAGAAAATCTGTTTGCTTCCTATCAGAAGTTACGTATTTAAAAGGGAATCAGCAAACACTGTTTAGATACAATGTTTGATATAGGAACTGACAAACATACAAAACAGAGATCACAATGACTCTTATCTATGCTAATCACCACCTCACACCATAATTTTTTATTCACACTGATGCCTTTGACCAGGAAAACTTGGGGCAGGTTATGATAACCATTCCATTGGTATAAATGTGGACAAAAAAAAATAAGCATGACAGAATGATGACAGATTATGTCATTCAAACACAATGAGAATCTGGCTCTATGGTTTTATAAATTACCTGCTAGTATTTTAGTTGTTTTTATACCATATTACAAAGTAAGCTTGTTGTATTTTTTTGTAATTACATTAGTCATTCCTTTTACTAAAAGCTCGATAAAGATGACTAATCTTTGATGCAGTTGAATGCAGGCTGTAATAAAGTCCAAGTAAATAACACAAAATGTTTTTTGGCTCCAGTAAGAATGTGCCTGTTTCTTTTTCACTTTCCCTTGAGGCTAAAGTTGTATCCTTTATTGCTCTCCTTGGTATTATGCCCCAGTGTTCACAAGGTAGAATTGTGCTACAGGTGACAAGATAGTCTATTAAGCCCACAGTGCGTGCAGACTGTTACAGACTACCCGAGGGTCTGTGCTTTTCCTTTTTCCCAATATGCTGCCATACCTCAGTGACCTTGGGTTCCCCTCAGTCCTGCAGAGCATTCCTTTGCTGAAGAGCTCTGGTTAAATAAATAAATAAATAAAATCCTCATTAAGAATAAGGTTTTACCATCTGTTGCAAGTCTCGTGGAAACAGCTGAACTAAAATGTCTTGGCTTCCTGGGGTTCTGAATGCTTCCAATACAAGTCAGGTAATGACTAATGACAGGCAAAAAATTAGGCAAAAGGCTTTTGAAAGCAGAAGAATGTAAAGCCATTCTCACAAAGCGCAAAAAAAGAAGCAGAAAAGAGGGCGGATAAAAGTAATCTCAGCAGCTCCCTTTTGTTTCTTGCTTTATATATGCTTTGGGGTGACTTAACATCATTTATCAAGCACATGTACTACTCCTAGTCTGGGAATAATATACAGCTCCCCAGCTCAGTATAGCTGATATTTGTATGAAGAACCCATGCAACTCGTCAGCTCAGATCTCCCAACTTCTATAAGTTTGCTTTTTTTTTTCTCCCTCCAGTATAAATACTACTAATTCACAGCATTTTGGGAAGATGGTACTATCTGAGAAATGTAAATGCAATGAATGCTCCTTGAAGTGGGTCATGGGCTCTTTCAGCCCATGGTTGGTAGGTCAATTCCATGCTGGGTCATGAGCAGCTTTACAGTCTGCACTAGCTCTCTGGGCTGTGGCATGGAGCCTGAACTAAGTATGTGTGAATGTGGAGGGCTGAGAAGGCAGGGTTGAGGAATCTGTCATTTGGGATGAGGAAAACAGAGGAGGCTGTTCTGCACCAGGATAGAAGAGAGAGATGTAGATGAAGAGGGATGGAGAAGGGCTCTTCCTGAATGTCTGTGAGAAAGGCCCAACAATAAATGGATTAATAAAAAAGCTGTTATAGGAAAATAGAGTAAGAAGAAGCATATAGACTGTGAGTAAATCTTCTGGGGAGAACCCCTTATTCATGCAGCAACAGATGGAGCCTGGATGGATTTACCCATTGCAAGCTGTTCAGATCCCATCCATGGAGAAATCCTCCTTTTTGGTCATTTGAAATGTTATGTGTTGTTCTTACAACACAAAAGCTCTGTTCATCTTTTCTAACATCAGACAGAAAGGACGTGCATGTGGGAACTCCTTGCTATGTTGTCAGATAAAGGCAAGGCCACGCAGGTGGCATCACCATCAGCACTGCATGGGAGCTGCCTGCAGGCTCCTCTGTTAGGAGCAGCTGGCTGAGGTGGTTCTGTGGTCCCTGGGCTTGGACCTGCAGCACTGCACAGACCTGTGCCAGCACAGCTTAACCATGATATGGTCACTGCATCCTCAATGTGCAACAACCTCCCGGTCAGTATCCACCCCTGCATTCACACAGTTTATCTATCTCAAAATTACTATAAGTTACTCATTATATTGGTTGGGTGTTCAGCTACCAGAAAGTTTCCTGGCAGGTTGGGAGGTTATCTCGGTGTTAACACAAACTGGCACAGCTCCAGCAGTGTGGGGCAGCAGGTTCCCATACAGCAGCTCTCATGCCAGAATGCAGGCTGCAGAATATAGGCTGCTCAAGCCCCAAGTATGAGGCCCAGTGGAGCAGACATGCTCAAGATCACCAAATCCTTGTATAGGACATCTTCTGTGAGGCTCCCAGTACAGAGGCAATGGGGAAGGAAACGGATGTGAGAAGGAAAAAATGACTGTAGAAGGTAAAGACAGACTAGAAATAGTAAGATATAACCACAGGGAGAAGGTGGCATAGAAGAGATGAATAGACTTAGGATTTAATGGCTGTAGAAAATACAATTGGCTGTTAGGACAGCTATGAGAAGCATACAATGGCTTAGGCTGGATGGGATCTTTGGGGGTCACCTGATCCAACTGCTGCTATTACAAGAGGGCCTACTGGAAGAGAGGATAAATTACACAGTCAGGAAAACACTTCATAAAGGAGGTGACAGAAGCATCAAAGAGATGCAGCAGTTTGTGCAGAAGGGGCCAGCAATTCTGAACAGCACCCATTTCCTCAGGTATGGTGGTGGTGCACAGAACAAGGTTCCCAGCAGACACTGGAACAATTTCCCTGTAATGTCAGAGGCCTTGACCCAGACAGAGCTGTAGGAGGATGCAGCTGTCCATGTCTTGGGATGCAGGGAAAGCCTAGGGCCTGCTGAGGAGGCTGGTGCAACAGAAGATGGTCTTCTAGCCTACTGAAGATGTGTGCTCATGTTACCAAGTCAAGGGACTGCAGGAGATCAGCAGGTGTTCAATATCAGAGGTGATGAGAAAAAGATAGACTGGATGTTCTCTGATATCCTGCAGCTTCAAGTCAACTCACATCTACACCAAAGGAGGAACAGACAGAGTCTACCTATCAGATCTGCAAGTGGAGACTTGGAGACTCCCGTGGTGGTGAAGGCCAGAAGCTGTTGATTTCTGGCACCATGAGGGAGACTCCTTCTCCATCTGAAGACCTGTAGCTGCAGAGTAGTTTCATTGCCATCATAGCTGATGAGGAGCTATGTCTGCTGAAGCATCTGTGCTGGCTTGGTCTGAGCCACACTACAAGTTAGTGACAAGTGTTAGCAGTGGGAGACACCTTGCTGTGGGTGATGGAGGCACCTGTTTGCTGACCTGACCTCTTGTCCAAGTTGGTGGACCCAGGACTTTGACAGACTGCTGAAGCTTGCCCCTTAGTCTGTTATCCCCTGCTGTGCTTCTCCACGGGCACCAGCAACACTTGCAGGGGAGCCTTGGAGCATATCAGTCATGACTACAGGGTTCTGGGGGTGATAGTCAAGGACATGGGGCCAGGTGGTCTTCTCTTTTATCCTCCCTGTGAGGGGAAAGAGCTTGAAGAGAACTGAGAAGGTTCTGTGGGTCAATAATTGTTTGTACAGCTGTTGTTGGCAGGGTTTTGTTTCCTATGATCCTGCATCCCTCTTTGAAGATGAAGAATTGCTTGGAAGAGATGGGACTCACCTGGTAAGTTGAGCACAAGAGTATTTGTTATTAGGCTGGCCAAACTGGTAAGAAGATCTTTAAATCAGGGATGATGAGAGAGAGTGAGGATAACAATCAAGTGAAAAAGTAGAGGACTCGGTTGGCAAATAAAGGTCTGTAGGGTGATTTGATCAGAAGGGGCTGAAGTGGGTTCACCCCAAGCATGTGCTTATAAATGAGGAACTGTCTAAGGACAGCATTATGGGGAAAGCTCTCATATCCATTATGAGAAACCAGTACAGCAGGGTGCACAATGGGATGGCAGGTGACCACAGAAAAATACAGGCACGTTGTCCAAGTATGCAGAGGTAAGGTTAGGAAAGTCAAAGATCACCTGCAGTTGAATCTCGAGAGGGATATGAGGGGCGATAAGAAGGACTCCTACAGGTCTATCAGCAGCAAAAGGAGGGGAAGTGTGGGCCTGCAGCTGAATGGGGCAGGGGGCTGGCACTGTTTTGGCATCTTCTCTTTCTCCAAAGCCAACCTGGCCAAAAAACTGGGTTAATAATACTCTTCTGGTGAGCTGAATTGACAGTCATGTTGAGATTAATCCAAAGCTGGTGCAAGTAAGAAGCTGGAGCAGAGGTGGTGGATGCAGGTTTCCACATCCAGAGAAGGTAGTCTGAAGCAAAGAAAAGTTTTGCTGTTGCTGTTTGCAGGGGAGATGGACTTTTTGGATGGAGGAACTGAGGAAAGATCTATGAAGAATGTTGCAATCCAATTTGCCAGTATTACTCTGTGAAATGACAATTTTTCATGTACTCAAAATGAGGTAAAAATTCACTCTAACCTTGCCTAAGTTTGGTTATGTTGCAGCATGAAAGGTAAATATCTACTCCTTAAGTACTATTACTGCTGACTGTGCAAAATTTTACCTCACATTGCTTCTCGTGAGTGAATTTCAGTGTGCACTGCAGGCTGTATTTGGCATATGCTGCTTCTGCTTGGTTCTTTAATAAAAAGCTACTTGCAAAATGCCTGGTAAGGTTTGCTAGTGCAGAGATTGCTTTTGACCTCATTTTCTAGACACTCCTGCTTCACTATTCTATTTCTTTGTATTTGCCACTGAAAATGTAAAGAAATATGAAACAAAGTAATTTGCTTCAAAATGCATTAGCATATGAGAGTTAAAGCTCTCATACCTGGAAATGCCAGCCTGAGTTATGTTGTAGGCAATTGTCTAAATGATTAACCTGCTACTTCTTTCACTGTTTCTATAAAATGTTCTTTCACAGTTTCTCCATTTCATGGTGTTTTCCTGATGCAAACTCACTTTTTTTTTTTTTTTTTTTTCCCTGTTTCATCTGGTAATTCAAAATAACTATGTCACTTGCAGATTAAGCTAAACGAGGCAGGTATGGATCCTCAGAAGCATTTAGGAAATTGAATAGAAATTAGGTTCCTAACTTAGTTTGGTGATTTGGAACTTGGTCACAACAGTTCTCTTCACATCTTCAACAGTTACTTGGAGAAATCAGGCAGGTTTCATCTCTTGGTGGAAACAGAATGAGATGCCTAGTTTGTGGCTTTCTCCATTTAGGAGGTGGAAAACAATAATAAAATAATGAAACGTCTTTGTTCAATAATTATGTCTGATTTGCAGTGTACTGTCTGGCTGCTTGTTGTTTAAAGTTATTTTACCTGTATATTTTCACATGTGAAAAATACCTGCATTTTCATAAACAAAGTAGTCCTATATAAAGAAAGGAAGAACATAGATATGAAATTTATTGATTGACGTCTTATTATTTTAACTATTAAAACATTTAATCAGTGTTCAAAGACTATGTTTTTTAGAACTTTTAAGCCTAAGAGGGAGGCTAAATTCCAGCTTTGGGTGCAAAGCAGAACTTACTACCTTAAATCTGAATGTATATCAAGAACTTCTATTCAGTACACTGAAGTTTCCTATATCTGGAGTAGTTAGACTGATTTACAGTTGGGAATTTTTTTCCTCATGTTCAGTCAATATTTGTCATTTCTAAATTTTTTTCTCAACAACTATTACTACTCGGTCTCAAGTTTTTATAAGAAATAATGCTTTTCTTGTTAATGTTTTCTACAAACTGGTGTGGCATGAAGTCTGCTTTTGAGCTGCTTATTTAATCTGGGCCGTATTAAATGGAAAACACTTCCCAGCTCTGCTTCAAAATGTAATTCCTGAACTCAGGAACCATTTCATAGCCACCATTTATACCCAGTTTCTCAACTTCCTCCTGGCACTGAGCTGCCTAGCGTTGAATGAAGTGCAGTCTCAGTTTATCGGTGTATAAAAAAGGAGTCATTATGTCGCTGCTCAGTAACACAGTGTCTCTGAGTGAAGCCCACGGCCTCTTTGTGCCAACAGATTGCATTACACATGTTGCCAAGTCCAGACCACTTGGCTGCAGGCAGGCTATGCCAGGAACTGCTGTAGCCGGTCTTTTGGATAATAGCATGGATGGTACTGCCAGCTAGGAGGGGGGGAATGTAGCCTAGATAGATGCAACGTGATGACAGGGAGGAAATAAGACCAGGCACCTGCAATTCATGCTCTTACTTTAATGGTTATGGTCATTTTGTGACCTCTGCGTGGGACAGACTCGGACACTCCTTACAACCTCACTTATAATAGGTGGTAAATCAGTCCAAGAAATTCTACAAATAAACTGTTGCCTACTACAGAGACATTGTATGTTAATATACCAATGGCAAAAGAAAAAAAGTGATTTTTAAAAAGAAAACTGTATTTTGACAGAAAATGGGGAATTTCTCCATTACCTTTTTTAGGAAATGAAGATTTACCTAACAAAGGCAGGCTGTTCTGTGACAGGTCAATATCCTGTACAGTATTCTTCTTTCCCCTGTAGCTCTGAGGTTCATTAGATGTTTGTCTTTCTGCACTTAGCACAGGCAATTGGGCTTTTCTAATACAACTCCATCATGCTGTTTGCATTTCCCTCTAACTAAAATCTTAGTTAAAAGTTAAAATTAGACTTGCAGGCTGGAAGTGTACTACTTTCCATACCTGTATTTACTAAGTTACTGTAAAACAGCAACAAGTAGCAAGGAAATTTGAAATTATACAGATACATTAGGCTGCCAGCATCTAATGTCAGTAAGCAGTAGCCCAATTTACAGCTTGATCAAGTAATGGACATCTCTTTGACCATTGAAGGCTTTGGATCAGGCTCATTCTTCTGGAGTTTATTATATATCACATAACTTGTGCAATGATCCTACTTGATCAAAGCCATCATACATACACATAGAGTGGATGTGGTTGCATGCACCTGTGTGTACAGATAAAACCCCCCATATTAACTCAATGGGGTTTTTTGGTGCCGTTTTTTTTTTTTTTTTTTAATGAGCATGAAGAGATGTGTCAGGAAAATATTATATATATATATATATATTTGCAAGATGTCCTTTTATAGAGTGGAACAATAACCTATCCAAGTCATACAAAAACTGCTGCTAATACAGAATTTAAGTGTAAAATAGGATTTTAACTACTAAAGATTGCCTTTCGGAGTTTTTTTTTTTTTACATGCCCTCTGGAATGCATGCTTATTATCACATCTTCTTTTAGACCTTCTGCTTCAAAAACATAATGTATAATCAGTTTGATTGTGTGACAAGCTGTTTCATCCTTCTTTCTTTTTTTTTTTTTTTTTTTTTTTTTCCCTTTCCCAAGTAATTTTCTAGGTCATGTTTGCATCACATCTTCCTTTAAAAAAAAAAATAAAAATTCTGAGATATTTTCTGTGGGATTTCTTTCTGCAAGCAATTACATTCATTGTTAGGAGAGCTAATTTTCATGATATTTCTAAATAATTAGTTTCCTTTTTCCTCAGAAAATCAGAAATACATTTAAGCAGTCGGAATGTGAGGCATTCATAGAATATTTAAAATACATTCTGAAAAAAAAATTGAAATAGCTATAGTTAACATTTGTTCAGTTCAACATTTTTCACCAGCATCATTAAACTTTCAGTCTTCAATAAGATGAATTAAAGGAGAAATTGGGTCTAAAACTTATTCTAAACATTTTTAATGAACTCTATTCAAGCAATAATTTTTTTTTTTTTTTTTTTTTTTTTTTTTAATCTTGAGACATGAATTTGAAAAGGATGCCACAGGCTTATATTATGCTCAAGATACAGCAGCATTCTTAACTTTTATTGAATGTAGGACCAACAACTCCAGAATCAACCAATGGCAGTTAAAAATCAGTCTTAAGAAAATGAAATCTGACACTGAATTTTAGTGGACCCAGACAGCAATGTTATGAATTACATTTGTCCTTGATCATCTCTTCTGACAGTGAATCTGGTAGCTGTAGGTTCAAGGGAAAGAAAATCCTTCAGAAGCACATCACGTAGTTGGAAAAAAGGGAAAGGCTGAGACATCTATGGCAGTGGAGTTGTTATCATAGAATCATTAAGGTTGGAAAAGATCTCCATGATCATCTGGTCCAACCGTTCCCCTACAACCAATGTCACCCACTAAACCACGTCCCTAAGCACCACGTCCAACCTTTCCTTGAACACCCCCAGGGACAGTGACTCCACCACCTTCCTGGGCAACCCGTTCCAATGTCCAACTACTTTTTCCAAGAAGAAATGTTTCCTAATTTCCAACCTAAACCTCCCCTGGCACAACAAGAGGCTATTCCCTCTTGTTATTTGCTGTTGTATAGGTATCCTATGTGAAGACGCCAAATAATTTAAACTCATCTTTATGTTTTTGGTCACTGCTGTTTCTCATTTATTTTCACAGCCCTTCCAGCTCTGATCCCTCAGGTGAAATCCTGGCCCTGTAGAAGCCATGAAAAGTGTGCCAGCTGTGGGATCTGTTTTCCAAGTTTTGAACACTTGCAATCACAGCCAAAGCTGAGGGGTGCTGGGTTCCCCTAACCTTTCTGTGAAAACCATTCTGTGTCTTCCACATTGGGCACTCATCACTGAGTAACTATTGGGCTTTTGTTAGTAATTCTAGTCCTAGGAAGAAATTGTAGCTCAGAAAAGGAATATAATAATACCCCTTTGCCTAACAGTGATATTGTATAGAAAAATATAGTTCACACAGTTTTTCTGAGACATTCAGGCTCTGCAGTAGCAGAAATCACACAAATAATAATAAAAGTCTATGAGGGAAAGGATAATTCTTTGTTGTCTACAAATGATGTATAGCAAATTAGGCCTAGGGCCACAATATAATTAATGAGGAGAAATTGAAATATTGAATAGCTGCCTCATTCGCCAGGCACTATTCATCCAGGTTGCTATTGGAGGCAAGCAAACTACAGTAAAAATAGCAGGCAGTAATTTGAGTACGAGGTAACTTCATTAATGATTACTTCATAAGGCATGTATACAATGAGGACAAACACAGGTTAAGTTCAACAGCTACAGGAACAACTAGGCTGCTAACTTTAAAGTACTTGGCTTTGCTACTGTAACAACATTTGAACATTTTTTTTTCTATAGAAGTAGACTGGATATAATTAAACTTTAAACCTAACATATGATTGCTGCTTTTCACAGTATCATGCTGCAGAATGATCTGTTAATACATAAGCCTTTGCACCAAAAAAACTCCACGATAAAAGCACAGAACTTTGATTTAATCTACTGAAGATCAGATTTCTTCTCAACACACACTCAATTAACAATGCATATAATATATACCCAACACTATTTTCCTCATAAGACACGAAAATAAAGATGAGGCTAAATATGCTGTTTAATAGGTTGGAATGAATTCTGCAGGAAGTGAGAACATATTTAGACAGCGAAATGTTTATATTCACACTATTCCTCAGTTTCTGATGAATTGTATTTTCTTGATCTCTGTATAAAAGCTAAAAAGAAGTAAGAAGTTAATCCAGTGTAACTGGTGAATTTGTTTTAAGCTAAAAAAAAATCCTCTTCTTTTTTTGGTGTAAGCAGTAACTGACTTGTTGGGATTTGTCACTATACCCCTGTAACCCCATTGGCAGAACTAAACCAGTACATGTAAAACATGTAGAGAAGGCTATAGAGTGACTTCTAAAGTCTGCTTAGGTATCACAACCTTTTCTGATATTTGGTGAATCAAATTCTTCCTGTGCCAGAAAATTTACACCAAAGAGGGAAAAAAAAAGAAAATATTTTTACATATACTTCTGAAAAATGAAGAAGTTATTTTCTAGGAAGGAAAATAGCAAGGACCAATTTGGATTCAGTAGGGATACTAGATATGAATGAAGATTGGCAGTTGGTGACTAGCCCATAATATGACCTCTTCCACTGTTGTACTGACCACCAGCAGTACTTTCTTACAATGCATATGTTCTTAAAAAGTGTATTGGCTCTGCTGTAGTTATCTGTTCTTCTAAATTTCTCATATACTATTCCATAGAGTAAAGTTCATATATGTCACAGAGGAGTCCCCAGCCCAAATCTGTCTTGAAGAACATCATGCTTATGCCCACTGTTGCACTCAGATCCAGATTCACTCCCACAACAACAAACACAACTCCTACAACGTGCCCCAGCTCTTTGGCAGCACCAGGCCTCCTCCTGCTGGAGCCCTGACTCTGGCCTTGGCAGGGCACGCTGAGAAGGGATGCTGCAGCACAGCCATCCTCTGGACAGTACTTGTCAACTACAGCACTTTGATGACTGTGTCCATGCATTTTTGTTCAAGGAGCCATTTCTTCTCTTAGCAGCTAACATTTCCAGCTGTATCCTGTATGTGATCAGGCACAGATTCCTTCCTCTTGCACTCACTGGCAAAAGCTGTGCCCAGCTGCAACAGTGTTGTGTCAGGTTACAGCTGACAGCCAGTATTCATGAACATGCAGGCACACGGGGAGGCAAAAGCCACACAGGGGTGGTTTAGGGTCCAAAGTATTCCGTGTGCAAAGCAGACGCTGCCTCCCCTGCATGCCTGCTTCTTTGCCTTCTGCTGCTTCTCTTCCCACCCATCCCTGTTCTCTGCACAGCCATGGAGAGCTGTCTTTTCCCTCTGCCATGGGCTTTCCAGCTTTTCCAGTTCAGAGCAGCTTCACTTATTTCAGGATGTGGCAGGTACTCTTTGGGGACAGAGGCCAAGAACACCTTTAGGCAGTCACATCTGTATTTCATATCCCTTTTCTCGCTTTCTGTCTCAGTGTAGTTCATTTATACTCTGTTCCAATGATTCCATTTCTTTAAGCCAATTACTGTACAAAGAAAACTAGAATACTAAGGTAGTATATATATATATGCGTATACATATTTTGGATGTCACTTGATTAGGCTTCAATGTCTTGGGCAGGGAGGGCAATAAACATAAATAAATCAAGAAATAAAAATATAATGGATGGAATTCTCTAATCTGCTATGATCTCATCTTTTTTCTTGAAAAATAGGTGTACTCAGACATATTCAGATCACTCTGTTGTACATCTGCTGTTGCTTAGTTGCAACTTCCTGTGATTTCTATGGCAGTTATTCCAGGACATCATAATAAACTGCAATATTAAACACAGTCTGTACCCAGTGACTTAATTTGGTAATCCTTTCTTGGAGGGATGCTTCACAGGTGACAGGTTTGATCTGTAATGTGTTAATGTACATCTGCAAGGACAAACAGGCCTGGAACTCTTTAGAAACAGGAAATCATAGAATCACAGAATGGTTTGGATTGGAAGGGACCTTAAAGACCACCCAGTTCCCACCCCACTGCCATGGGCAGGGACACCTCCCACCAGACCAAGCTGCTCAAAGCCCCATCCAGCCTGGCCTTGAGCACCTCCAGAGATGGGGCATCCACAGCTTCTCTGGGCAGTCTGTTCCAGTGCCTCACCACCCTCTGAGTAAAGAATTTCTTCCTAATATCTCATCTAAACCTACCCTCTTTTAGTTTAAAGCCATTACCCATTGTCCTATCCTTACACTCCCTAACAAAGAGTCCCTCCCCAGCTTTCCTGTAGGCCCCCTTTAGATACTGGAAGGCCACTATAAGGTGTCCCTTGAGCCTTCTCTTCTCCAGGCTGAACAAACCCAACTCCCTCACCCTGTCTTCATAGGAGAGGTGCTCCAGCCCCTTGATTGTATTTGTGGCCCATGATTTCCAGTGTCCAAAATATGAAATACTGGGAAAAGGATACTTCACCAAAACATCTAAAATAGTTCTGAGAAGGAAAATGAGAAAAAGAGATGTTAAGCTATTAAGCAGTCTGCCAACTCAAAAAAAAAAAAAAAAAAAAAAAAAAGATAATAACCACAGGAATATGATTTCAGATATTCAATTTAGGTCTTTCCTAGCACACATGGCATTGATTTATATGCACAAGATATCCAGTTAATCTGGCCCACTGCTGGCACTTTGTATACCACTTGTGGATCTGGTAGTCTGGTAGACTCCAACCTCTGCCCCTCTTGCACCCATTTCTTCTTCAATTGATGTAATTTATTTCTGTTGGCATAAAAAATGACTTTACAGAATGAAAACTTTCAATCCTAGTCAATCCTTTGTACCTATTTATGTACCCATTTTGGCCATCTGATGGTGTGCAGGCAGCCACAGTGATACCGAACCAAAAGGACATACAGTTCCCCCCTTTTGGACAGAAAAAAATTTGAAATGCTTTATGAGCAGATAGGTCTAACCTTTGCTATGTTTAGTTAGATAGAAGGAAGTTTAGAAACTTTCTATTACCTTGCCAGCTTTGTCTGTAAGAAAATACAGACTTGTACTTCTAAGTGAGAGCAAGAGGACCCAGGCCTGGAGGATGTGTCATGCTGTGCATATGTCCTTGGATGTGTAACCAGCTAAGCTCAGTATGCATGCCTAAGTAGAAACAATACGACAAGAAAGAATGAGATGGCTTGAGCATGCACAAGAACTGGGTTCAACCAGTGAACACAGTGTGGAAGACTATCGATGACCACCAGAAGACCCCCAAAGACCACCAGTAGAAACAAATGCACATGCCCCAAGGACATTTGCATATTTTAATGAGTTATGGGAAATAATATGAATATGTCAATTATTCCTTGGAAATCTAACGAGTATGTATATTTTGATTGCATATAACCTTTGCAGTTGAGCAACTTATTACGTACACTAGGTGGAGTGATCCCCTGTGCATCTGGCACTGCAGTTAAACAATGCCTTCTTTATAATACTCCAAACTGAGTCTTGGAGAGTTTCTTTGACCAACTTTTATGGTATGAACAGCTCCCGGTCGTGACGTTAGGTGAGGAGCCAGACAGTTATTTAAAACAAACGAATGAACACACAGAAACAAACCCAGAAAAGTTTTAACCTTTCACAACTTCGCAGTAACCCGCGGGCGTTTAATGAAAAGCGTAATAAAGGCTACAAGGAAGATCAATAGTTTTTATTTTCAAGCGGTTCCCGGCTGAGGGGAGGGGGAGAGCGGAGGCCACCACAACATGGCGGCCCCCTGGCGGCGCGGGGTCGTTGCTAGGGGAACTGCGTGCGGCCGCGCACGTGGCCGGCGGGGCAAGATGGCGGCGCCCGTGTCGGTGAGCCATGTCGCCTGCTGCGCCAACCGGGCGGGCGGCGGGGCCGTCTCCTGGGGGCGGCGGGGGCTGCTCGCCTTCGGCAGCTGCCGAGACGTCATCCTCTACCAGCCGGCGGTGAGCGGCCGGGGCCGGGGGGCGGCGGTGTGGGGTCGGGCGGGTGGTAACAACAACACCGACAACGACACCGGCGCTATGGCGAGCTGATGCTCGGTGCTTTCTTCCCCCCCCCGCAGGCGAGGCGGACGGTCGCCGCCCTCCGCGGGCACACCGGCAGGGTGAACTGCGTGCGCTGGGTCCGCCGGCGGGACGGAGGTGAGTGGCTCAGGGTCTCCGGGAGCGGCTACTTTGAGCTTCCTGTTGCTTGAAAATAATACCTCTGCTCTTGAGGTGTCTTGTGTAATGCAATTCGTATTGGTCACGCTTTATTTTAATGGAAACTTTGTTTACGCTTCATGGGTGTGATGCTGTGCAAGTGGTAACTAGTGTCACTGGTATGTGTTGTTGGCTTCTGTTACAAAGAGTTCACACAACTAACGCAAATGTATTTTTCTAGCAACTGAAACGGAGTTAGTTTCTGGTGGATCTGATAAGCAGCTCATTCTTTGGGAATGGAATGGAAAAGGAGTGTGGAATGATCAGGTAAATAGAAATAGCATCCTTTTAAAACTTTTCTTTTCCCTTTCTTGTTTCTCATCAAAACTATCTGTGAAGTGAAAGTATTTATTTTGCCCGTATTTCCTATTCATGCTTCTTCATTGTACCATTACTGTTGGATCTAATGTGTATTTTCTTCAGATTGTTGTCGTGCCATGTTTTAATCTAAAATGTCTTTTATTCTTGTGTAGTTTGTCTTTTAAAATCAGACTTCGTTAAGATATTAACTAACCAGTCATCATCTGATTTGTCTACCATGTCTAAAAGAACCTGTTTTGAGTCTTCAACTTTTTGATCTCATGTAACACTTTTCTTTAAATGGCCTTGAAATCCTGATACTATGAAGTTCATTTTTAGTATATATTTCCTTAGTTCTTCCTCATTTCTTTATATCTATTTCTAGTGATTTCTGGTCAATCTACATAACATAGTATTTACATATAGGCAGCCTACAGGGATGGAATACAAGTTGGAGTAGGTGTTTAAAAGTACATGTGCAACAGTTGAGTTTTGTCAGAAAAATTGAGACAAGCGACTTACCTAACTTATTACTCATACTGTAGAAATAAATAAAAGGGAAAAGATGCCGTATGGCATAAGAGTCTTCAGAATAAACTGAAATTTAGAAAAAAAAGATGCTTTATATAATTATCTAGTTTTTAAAATATTGCTTATTAGGCATTAGCTTGTGAATGGCTGTGTAGGTAATCCATTTTACAGGCTATCTCAAACTAGCGTAGACTGTGAGTTTTCAAATGTGCAAGAGCAGAAATGTACTAGGGAAAAGTGCACATATCATAATCATCAGGCTTGTTTGATGAAGGAATGTTCTTTGAAACAAATAGTTCCTGTCCTGTTTTAAATCTTTGCATACTTATTTAAAATTACTTACGTATTTCTTTTTTAACCTTTTCCACTAACGTGGTACACAGCCTCATAGCAGTCTTTGAAAAAGGATGTGACTAAACGTTTATACTTTAATGACGCTTCTATACTAGCTTATATACTTAAACAGGCAAAGTTCTGCATTGAACCAATTGAAAAATGGCAGTGGGGCTTACGAGGTTTTGTTTTGTTTTTTGAAAGAGATGTCAAGTGTATTTAGTACAAAATCTGGATAAATACTAGACATCTTTTAGTCAGAGAATTAAGATCTTGTTTCGTCGTCTGTATTTATGACAAACAGATTACAAAGTGAATCACCTGTATTCATTCACTGAGAAGCTTAAGTTTAAATTTAGAGGTTTTAGGTTTTGTGTCAGTATTTTAAAGGACAAAAAGGTGTTCTTGCAAATTAAAACATACTAAACAGAGCTGCTATAGTTGCCATTTATTCCATTGTGTTCTGCTCAATCTCCTTCACTAAGGTTCTCCAAACTTTTATGAGATGTTCCTTAGGGTTAGGGGCAAGAGAAGGAGAGAAAGGAAGGAAAACTACTCTTCCTAACCTCAGTACTGTTTCCAGCTTTCCTCAAGGAATTTGTATAGTGTGCACAGGAACATTTAATTCTCTTCAGCTTTGATTCAGTCCTGTCAAGTTAATGATTACTACTGTTGTACCCCTTCTCTGCACTTTCTGGAATGTGCTTTAGATTAAGCGTAGTTTGACAGAAGCACCACTACCACAAGCATACAACTTGTTTTCAGTACTAAGTGTTTTTTTCCCCCTTTCCTTAAGATGTCTTTAAACTCCATTAACTTTTCTGAGAGAATTTTTAATTTTGTTAGTTTGTATGACTTTGTAAAACTTTCTGATGTGTTCAGCTTGTGAAAAGCGTTACTCTCGAAGGTCATACTGAAGCTGTTTGTGCAGTGGATGCTGTCTACCAGTCAGATGAACCTGATTTAGATGTGTTAATAGCTTCTGCAGCATCTGACTCTACTGTGAGAATCTGGTCTCGGCATGGTTCAGAAGGTAATTTTTTTTTTGAATGTAGCAACAACATACTGGCTTAATAAAAATGATATATTTAATAGCTTTGGGTCAGTTTTGTTCCTCAGAATATTTTATTTTTATTTCTTGTCAGTGATATGTTGGCTGAAATTACCAGTTTCTTTTTAATGTGTTCAGTCTGGTGCTCTGAACCACTGTTTGTCCTTGGTAACTGGGAAGAAACTAGTTCTGGGTCTGCTTGTGTGAAGTGTGGGATAATAAATCTTGATCTTCTGTTGAACTAGGCCCTTGTATGGACACATCAGAGAATTGCTCTTTGAAATACATAAGAAATAATTAGGACAGATAATCTAGGTTTAAAGTGTCATTCTAGCAGTTGATAGTTGAGTTGTATTGACTACATCTCTCATGCTACTTTTTGTTATCTGTTGTACTTGAGGATTTCCCGTTGCCCTACCTAAGTGAGATTAAAAGATGTGAGTTGTCGGTCTTCACCCCTGTGTTCTAGAAGGCATTTCTTATGCTCCCAGAGAAGTTGTCCTTTCCTTTCCATTTTTTGTCTTAATCCTGCTCCTGTAGGAAGGTTGTTCAGCCATCTTGCTTGTTACTCTGATCTTGATGTGTCACCAGTTTAATTACTTCTAGGGTCTCAAGGGTGTTAAGAGGAGGTCTGGTTTTTGCTTCTATCTCTGTCTGCTCTTGTAGCCAGTCCAGTTTTAGCTTTCTGTGTAGTGAATGCTGTTTGTCACAGGATGTAATTTGCAATACTCATTGCTTCACCGGAGTGAAACTGTACAACTTTAATATTCAGTGAAGAATAGTGACTTATCTTCTAACTCAGCTAACTGTGGATGGATTGCCATGACCCCTTAACCCTCAATAATAGTGTTATCTTATATTTTCTCTCTAAAAATCAATGGATTCTGACAAAATGTAGAAGTTTTGCAGCTCCTTAAAATAAAATTGAATGGGGAATTCTAACTACATGATGTAGAAGGAGATGACAATGTAAAATTAATATGATGAACAAGATCAACACTCTGTTCTCATTTTCAGCTAAATGCATTGAAATTCTGCAATTTGGAAATGGATTTGTTATGGATGTCTCCTTATCCTTCTTGCCTGGCAGCAATGGTAAGTACAGCTGCATATCTTGAATATCAATGCAGGAAAAATCAAATCTAAGAAATTTCCCAACTGCGTAACAGGATTTTCATTTAACCAACTCCAGACCCTTGTGTCATATATTTTGTTTTTTAGGGAATTAGCCTAAGTTCGTGCCTGTATTTAAATATTTCACGTGAACGTTTCATAGGAATTAGAAAACTACTGGCTGATTGTAGCATTTTGAAAATGCTGCTCAAAGTTCTTTAGTTGAACTATAAGACAGCACAAAAGCGGGGTAACAGAGATAGAAGTGAATGGGATAGGCTGATATAGATGGTTTCACTCATTCCTTGTGGTGCTGCACCTTATATTTTTTGTTGTTTGGGTTGAAGGGCAAGATACATAAAAAGAATCTGTAGGGCTGCATTAGAAATTGCATGTTAACGAGCAGTGCTAAGCATGTGTCCAGTCTTAAACATGAAAAAAAGGTGCTGAACAAGTTTAACCTGACTTTTCAGTATGGCTTACAGAGTTTTCTGCTAATGTAAATGTTCAGAACTGAATCTCTTGTGTTTTTTTTTTTTTTTTTTCTAGTAAAGCTAGAATAGATAGTAAAGCTGTTTTCATGTCCTACCAGAGACATATTCTTCTGTTGGAAATCTGTAGAAGTCTTTTTTTAAAACTAGGTGTATCCTCTAGCACAATGCAAGCCAAATACTTATGCTCAGTTAGGTTTGTGTTTAAATATCATTAGAGCCCCTCATTTGGATGGAAGAGCGATAGGCTCCTAAGAGGAAACATATTGAAGCTTCTTACAGTTTCTGGAGTTCCATCTACTTGCTGCATGTGTTCCACACTGATGTGTTTTTAGATTGCATGCCTCCAAGGCAGTTACAGAAGCTTATTATATTCTTTGGCTTGAGATAATTCTGGGAGATACGAAAGCTGTTTCAAGATGTGTTGTCCCATTTGGAAATATTTATATCTGCTTCCAGAGCATGTCTGATATCAAAAACAGTGTCTACACTGGTGGTGTCTACACTTCAAACCTCTCTCTCTTATTTTTCTTGTAAATACACTAGTAGGTGTTTGCTGAGATGATGTTAAAAGGCTTAGGTTAAATCATACTAACTCCAGTGTGAATTTTCTTTAGAAGTGAAGTGTCTGCGGTACCAGTTTAATGAGGATAAAATTCATACTGTGAAGTATTAGATTATTTCTTCACTTACTGTACTGAATCTTCTTGAAATGGTGGAATAACAAACACCTTGCTTTACTGTGGAAAATCTACTGAAGTCCCCAAAGCCCAGTTTTGCCTAAAGTTGCATTCAAAGCAGGGCAATCCTTTATTATGGCCTCTTTCCCATCCTGACTTAAATTAGTTATCCAAATAGCACAATGCTCATAACCTGAAAAAGAGTACTTTACTTTTCTGAAGAGATGGAACTAGTTTTAACTCACAAACTCTTAACTTACTTTCTATAAGGAAAATTAACAAAACATTAAACAAAACAAAAAGCCTCTATATTTCTTTTGAATGCCATTTTGAGTACAAATGATTTGCGTTGCTAAGATTGTCCAGAAACAGTTTAAATTTTGAACTGTAAATATATATTTAGAATTATTTCCCCAGAAAAGAAACTTTTAATAGAGCATAATCGTATTCTGTACTTTACCTCCTCCCCCAAAAAGTCCATGCAATTGAACTGGTTCAAAGGATTGTTATGTATGATTTTGTATAAAATTAAATAAAATAGCTTAAAACATTAAAAATCTAATTGCTGATCATTTAGTCAAACATTATACATATTTTATATATATATATATATATATATATAACATTATTACATATATATATATAACATACATTATAGTGGCAATTCAGAAGATTAATGAGTTTCAGGAAAAAATGATGTATGATAACTTTTGGAGTTGCTCTGAAATCTTTATGAAAGCTATGCTGACACCTGTATTAAGATTTAGAGAAGCTTTCATGTTGAGGGCAACCTGCAGCTCTGAAGTCAGGAATTAAACAAAGAATTAATTTTGTGAAAGTCATAGGCTACACTCCTGATCTAGAAGCATTTACAGGAAACTGATTTCACCAATCAAAGAAATTTAAAGCTCACATTGAAAATTGATTCATATGTAATGGGTGCTTTAACTTTCAGAAGACATTGAAGTTTATGATGCCTAGTATTTTAACTGACTGTTGCTGAAATATATTTAAAAAAAATGTTGAGAACCATTCATTCATCTCTTCAGAATTGAATTGCAACAGGTGAAAAAGAGAGCAAACTTGAGAAAGCATTGCAAATCATCTTGTCTCCACTACAACTGGACCTCAGTTTCCAACTATTTTTTTTCATTTTCTTTTGCAGGACTTCATTTCATTCAATGCAAATTACATTACTGTAGAGCATTTTTGCAAAAAATGTATAATAGGCCATTTTTGCCAGTTATATACTTCTTGATAAGTCTTGATAGAACTTTCTGAACGAGAACATTTGCATTTGTCTGATACAGTGACTAGATCACAATTCTCATTTTTTTTACTCAAACTTTTATTCAGTAAGTATGTAATTACTTTAATGGCCCATAAAATGTATTCTTTAGGAAAGCAGGATACAGGCTCCAAGAACATGTATTGTGTTATGTGGAAAGAAAACTCACTGTTGCTGAATTTCTGTGGACCTGAAACCAGCTCTTCTTTCAGAACAGTTCATTACCTCTAGTCCAATATTTTCAACCCTGTGTAAGGCAAGGACTCCATAGCCTTTGTGTGAACAGGGAGCTGTGTTTACTTATGTGCCAAAATAACTTCTTGAGTTTTGTGTTCCTGAAATACTAGTTTATTTTAAAAAATATAAGGTGTGTCTTTAGAAAACAGTTTTTAAAAAGTGTTATCATGCCTTCCTATAAATTTATATTATTGTATTTGTTTTTTATCTATGTAGTTTTTCATATCCTAGAACAACAGATTTTGTAACTTCAGTAATGGACTTTTTTTTTCCATTTCAGTACCAATACTGGCTTGTGGTGGTGATGACTGCAAAATACATTTGTTTATACAGCAGAACAGTCAGGTAATCATAGCTTTCGTGTCTTGCTCAGAACGTTACACAGTTCTGCTTCTTTTCTTTTCATATGTGCTGCTGATTTTTTTGAAGTTCTTTAATAACTACTGTCTCCAGATAACCATCGCACCATACCCCTGTTCAAATAGTTCATTCATTTTCTTGATAATGGTGAAATGCATGTACAGAATGCTGAAGTGGATTCTGTTTGTAAAAGTGTTATTTTTCCTTATTTTTTCCCTACTTGAAGATACCCTGTGTTTCTATCCCCACTGACATGAAATAACTATGACTGCGTCTTTATTCAGTATCCATGCACTGAGTGTTTCACATGGAAATGTTATTTTCAGTCTATAAATAGTTACAGAAAAACTGGTATGATTTTTATTTATTGAACTGTATTTAAATGTTCCTGTGGTGCACTACAAAGAAGTTCTGTTCTCTCTTGCAGCTGTTCTTTTGTTAGACTCTAAAGAAGGTGTTCCATGACTTGTCTTCCAAAACAGAAGTCAATGTCTCTTATCAGTCCCTTTAAAAAACAAACGAACAGGGATTCCACCCTTCCCCTCAACAATGCACAAATGAGCTTACCAACCAAAACCCCTTACTGAACTAACATGTATAGGAACCAATTATTTTTCTGAGTTTCCTGAGATTTTGAAAAATAGGTATTCCTTTTTGCTTGTTGAGACAAATGAATGCCTCTTATAGATTATTTTGCTTGTTCAGGCTGTCATGTACATAATAATGTTTTTTGTTGATTAAAAAAAATGCTTCATCCTATTATCTCCTATGTCAGTGATATCTTGACCGCTAAGCAGGAAGGGAGGATTGGTTTCTTAGCTTTATTTTTTCCTATGAAGGAAAAAAGGAAGCTCATGAGTTAAATCATTTTAATGACATTCTCTAAGAGCTAGCAGTGGCAGAATCCCTCTCGTGATTCTTAGTGTGCAGTGGTGCTGAAGAAAGACTTCTATCTCTGTCAATGTGCAGCTGATTTTCCAGATTCAAAATCTGGAACTTGTTTACTTCTATGGTCCAGACCAAACTTTCAGTTTGATTGGTTCTCCTATTTAGTCAGGTTCTCTCAGATCTGTTGACACCTTTTGTGGCTTCTGTAGCTCTACTTTTAGAGGTATTTGAAGAAATTAACATTGTCCTGCCACTTTTCAATAAAACATGATGTAGGAGAGTGACTAGAACCGGAACTTTTGCCTTCTTCCCTCTGTGGTAAGGTTCCATAGCTCTGTCCTGTTAACTCTTGGAAATCTCTTCCTTTAGTTCATGATCAAAGACTGTAGGAATGCAAAGGTACAATGTGAGTTTGTGGGAAATACTAATGAAATTCAGACAGCATTGTTATACTTAGAGGAAGGATGAGGTATTTTCGGGTTTCTTTCACTAACTGATTCAGGCTGCCTTTTGGGTAATCTCATGAATCTTACAGATGAAATATATTTATTCATAAAAATGGTTTTGAAATTCAGAGGGCAAACTTCACATCCTTAAAGATAATTTATTTGAAGATCCCTTAAAGCATTTAGTAGAGAGAAAATTTGTTTCTCTCTTTACTTTTCTGAGTTCTTGAAAGAGGGTATTGATTTATAGAAGCACTCAGGGAAAAATCTTCAAAAACCATTCTGTCTTCCTGCTAGAGATACTATGGCCCTGTGAAGGGGAAGCAAAGCAAACCAGACTGTCAAAATATAGCTTTAAAACAACATCTGTATGTTGAGCTTGGCTTACGTAAGAAGATTTTGCTGTGTGTGTTTGAGTATGTCTTCCCTGAAATAATTCAGTCTAGTTGAAAAGTGAAGTAAGAGAGTCAAGATAATTTGGGCTTTTTCTAATTCCACGAAGATTGTCAGCTGTATGGAGGAGGGAGCTCACATCTAGTGCCTGGCAGAGAAAAGCAGTAAGACTTGGACCTCTGCTACCTATCGTCCTGTCACTGGACACCACTGAAAAGAGCCTCTGTCCATCCTCTCTACACGCTCCTTTCAGATACTTGTATATATTGATGAGATTCCCCCAGGTTTCCTCTTTGACTGAACAGATGTCTCAGACTTTCTTCATAGGAGAGGTGATCCAGTCCCTTTGTCATTTTTGTGACCATTGGACTCTCTCCAGTAGCTCCATGTCTCTGTTGTACTGAGGAGCCCAGAACTGGTCACAGTACTCTACATGTGGCCTTACCAGCACTGAGTAGAAGGGATGGATCACTTCCTTCAACCTGCTGGCTATACTTTTTGCCTAATACAGCCCAGAATGCCGTTAGCCTTCTTAGCAGCAAGGGCAAACTGCTGAATCACGTTCAACTTGGCATCCACCAGGGCCCCCATGTCCTTCTTTCAAGCTGGGTGGACCTGAGCTTGTGCTGGTACCTGGAGTTGTTCCTCACCAGGTGCGGGACTTTACACTTCCACTTGTTGAACTTCATGAGGTACATGTCAGCCCTGTTTTCCAGTCTGTAAAATAGTAGTGTTACAAATGAAAACATTCTACTAATGAAATTTCTCAAAAGAGAACCTGGACTGTGTGTGTGTTCCTGTGTTCATACAGAGGTTTCCATCTGAGATACAGTTCTTCATGTATAACACCCTTTGAAACTTAGTAATAAATTTAAGAAGCACAGGGAATATTTCTAGCCTCATAAGTCGTAGTTCTTAACAGCATCATATTAAAAAATAATTATGGAAATAAATTAAGGCACATCTAGCCTTTTATGCTTGATTTTTACCTGTATTCATTCTTCACATCTACAGTAGCATCTGCTTTGTCTAATACAAATTATTTACCGTGTTATATTTGAATTATGTTATTCTTTGTGTACCACTGTCAGCATGAAAAAGCTAAAATAAAATACATTCAGCTCCTTAAATTCTTATGCTTTCCTGCTCATATGTGGGAAGTGCCATAATGTAACATGTTTACACAATCGTGACAAAACCAGAAAGGCCTATTTAGAACCTATCATTACATTACAATCTTTTGTAACAGGTTATTTTTCCAATTTCAAATAATAAAAGCTGTAAATATAGAAGACCTCAAAATCCAAAGCTAATTGACCCTATGTGCATGGTAACTAAGTATATTTCTATGATCTAACAGGAAATTTTATTCAGTTTCAGAAAACATTAATCCTCCCTGGCCATGAAGATTGGATAAGAGGCATTGAATGGGCAGTGTGTGGTCAGTATGAAAGATAAATAAAGTGGAATACTGGTTTAATAACATTACTGATGTTTTACCACTCCAGCAGATGTTTTTGATGCACTGTAGCTTCTAAGCTCTTGTGATTGAGCATTTATTTTTTTGAGTTGGTGATATAAATATTAAAAATCAAGGTAGAACTTTGTGACTTCTTAAAACCAAGAATTGTTGAACATATACTGCAACCATATTTCAGTTCTCAAAATTACTACTATAGTAAGATTGAAACAGAGCACACTTGTGTTTGCATTCCTCATTGTATTTCGCTTGCTTCAAATGTGTTTACATAACTGCTGCCTAATGCAAACAAATAGGATTTTTAGCAATTTGTCTTTCTCAGTATGGCAGTGTCTATATCTGAATGAGGAATAGTTTGCTGCTTCTTCAAAGGGGTAAAAATAGAGTGAAAGTATTTTTCTTCTTCCCCCCCATGCATATTTTTTTTTTGTAAGAATAGGAGATTAAGAAGAGAACCTATTCAGACATTAACTAATCAAATATTTATTGCAATGGCAAAAATAAAATAGCATTAGAGGATGTTACAGTCCCAAAGAAAGAAATGGATTAAAGTTCTTATCAGTATTAGGTTACTCGTTGTGGATGTTGGAATTGGGAGAGCGAAGGCCATAAGTAACAGGGAAGCTCAAGTATAGTATTACCACGAGACATCTTTCTATCTAATAAGCAGAGAAATGTCTATAGTCAGTATATTCTAAACAAGCATAGAGTTTGAAATGGTAGAATAAGTTGATGTTGAAATAAAATAGCAGTATTTATAATATGTGTAAAATGGGGAAAATGAGGATAATGCTGTAGTGAAAGTTTGGAAAGATAGTCGTTTAGTCATGGCATTGGTTGCAATGAAAATACGGCTCTTTAATTATTATCATGTTTTTAACCAAATAGATGAAGACCTATTCTTAGCAAGCTGTGCTCAGGATTGTTTGATAAGAATTTGGAAAGTGTGTATGAAATCAAAGGAATCTTCAGAAACTGAAGATTATTCCATAAGACTGAAAGAGAATGTTTTTACTGTTAAAGGTAGGTATCAGCTGTAAAATTCTCATATATGGCTTCTTGTGTATCTGTTAGTGGTTTCAGGGGGGCTTTCAAGCTGGTTACCGTCTAATTTGTTTTGTTTCTTGTTTTAAAAGAATCAGAGACCAGTTTGACTGTGTTATTTTGTTCAGCTGTTAGAAAAAATAGAGTTACTGTTTTAAAGCAATGATTGTGTAAAGTTAACAATGTGTTACAAAAATGGTAAAGCAGTGAGAGAGCTTAATATCAACCTGTACTGTTACACACATTCCAAATGCAGTACGTAGCCAGGAGATATATTTGTCTGTGGGAGGTATGCTGTTAGGCAGCTCTCCTCCAGTTTAATAACATACTTCTTACTTTCTTTTAAATTCAACGCATTAAGAGGTACCACTGTTACTTAAACCTTTGGAAAGGATTGGAGACAACAGATAAGTATGTGCAGACTTACTTTGTGGTTATTTAACATACTATATGAGCACTGTAATGTCAGGGTGTTGCAATTTTGACGTAGTGGGGTAAATTACTAGACAACTTAGGTAATATAACGAGGTTTGTATGATGCGTGTAACAAGTGCTCATGTTACTTTCTCTAATGGATCATTGTTTTTACAGTCTTTTGGAGATGTAAATATGTCTAAGAATATGGGCAGAGATGATGTCAGAGAGTTTACTTCAAAATTCCTTGAGAGCTCTACAGGAGTTCTGTGATACCACTTTGAGGCAATAGGTGACCTGTTGGTGTCAACATGGTATGCAGGGCTTGCAGCGAAGTACGTTTTCAAGGACCTGTTCAATGTCAATAGGCTATTGAAATACTGATAGATGATGAAAGTAGTTGCTTTTATCACTGAAGATATCAGAAATGGTCTGTTTTTTCTTGGCTTTTAGAAAGAAATGTGCTTTTCTCTGATTTCTGGTAGATACTGGTACAACATACGCAGTTACTTTGGAGTCTGTGTTGGCTGGTCATGAAAACTGGGTGTATGCAGTCCACTGGCAACCTTCCTTTTCCAAAGGTAAACCGATAAACACCGTAGCAGTTATATTAAACGTTGTATGCATGACTAAAGTCATGTGTCTTTTCGTTGTGTTTGCATGTTCACTTGTCACTGTGGACTATGAAAATGTTTAAATTCTGCAAATAACATTTTATAAGTAAGTGGATTGTTTTGGCTGAACGTGCCAGTAACACATCTGCTGTTCATGCTGCACAGGCTCAGTCTGTTGCAAGATGCTGTATTCTACTTGCTTCATTGTAATTGATTTATTACAGGATAAAAAAATAAATCAATTTATAACTATGAATTAATAGCTGCAATATGTTCTCGTGATATATGTATTTGAAATGTATGTTTTTTGGAAGGTCATTATTAACTCAAGAGCGCTCCTTTCTTTTTCTTGGACTACAAAGGAACAAATAGCAACATTCAGAAGATTAATCTCCAGTCTTCCATGCATTAATTTAACATGCCAGGAATTCCTCGAGTATCAGTTTTCTCTAGCTAGCGTGTAGCTTTAAGGTATTAACACAGAATCTTATTGAAAAATTGTTATTTAGTTACTTTAATTTTGCATCTTGATCTAGTCTTTATTTTTCTTTTTAAATCCTTAAATTCTGACAGCCTTGTTTGCAGTACTGATTTGCTCGTGCATGTCTGCCTGGCATGTAAGGGATTGAAATTCTTGACTTGATACACTTGCATCATCAAAAGGCCCCTGTGTATTGTTATTGGCAAAGCTGCCTTTTTTTTTTTTTGAGATGTCTTAGTTGCTGGTGGCAGGTGACTTAACCAGTACAAAGCACAGCTTTGACAGTATGTATACAGCACTTGAACAGTAGAGTGCAATTAGGATGGTTAATATCTGTAGTGAAAGACATGGCACTTGCTTTAGAAATGCTGCCTTAGGCTGTTTTCCCTACCCAACTTTTTTTTTTTTTGTGGGAGGGGACAGCGGGGACACCAGTCAAGACAATACAATATCAGTCAAGACAATACAAGGTTTTGCCTCTTAAGTCAGGGTTTCGGCAAAATATAGGCGTGCAAATCTTGCATTGCAATCCAAAAACCTTTGTCGTGTTAGGCGATGAAGCTTTCCAGGTAGCTTACACCGCAATTGTACGTACATACAGCTGCTTCTGTTCTGTGGTCCTACCCAACCTTGCATTCCCCAAAATAGATTTTCTTGTTCAACAGAGGCAGGCTGAGTGGAGAGACAGATCAAGGGCATTGCTTACGACTTCTCAATGCAGCATCTAGGAGATCTGGTGCTGACAATAGATACTGCCTCAGGAGATGCCCACCAACATCTCTGTTCTGAAGGGCTCCTCAACAGTTTTCCTAGGTGTTTCCCCAATGCATGGTGAACCACCTAGCTCCTTGGGGAACTTCACTGACTTCTGGGAGCTGTCCTTACTGCTGTATTTATTGCAAGGTGCTATAGTCAACTGAAATCCGTTAGTGAATCTAACATTGAATTTGAAAAAAAACAGTGAATATTGGCATAGAGATTGTTGTTTTAAACTGGAAATCTCCTGGTAAGAACTTACGTGAAGAAAAGAACCGAGGACTTCTATGTGGTCTCTCTGTGAAGCTCTAGCTTTTCTTCTGAATAAGTTTTTTCAACATCCATTGATGATGGAGTGAATAAACAGTAGAATATGGTTGTTCTCATGTATGTATTTTACACTTCATTTGGGAGATTATGGTTTTAAAAAATGCAATACCTCCCAAAGAAGGCCTATAAAAAGTGGCATTTAGGTGCTGCATTGCACGTCCCCACTGCTGAACTAATTTCTTAGCTTGTTTGCATTTCAGTATGAGCAAATTCTTTTAGAAAGCATTCTCATGGTGTAGGGTAATCTTTTTCCTTGTACTGTAGGTGGCAGCATACAACAACCAATGAGAATATTGTCTGCTTCAATGGACAAAACTGTGATCCTTTGGGAACCTGATAAGGAATCTGGAGTTTGGCTAGAACAGGCAAGTGCCAGTCTTCCTCACAATATATACTGTATTAAAAGTGGCTTTTCAGCGTTGTATGTATACAGGAAGAAACATAAACTCTGTACAGTGCTGGGAGAGAAGGCAACAACTTTTTTCTTGAAGAATACTCATTCTGACACTGTGTTGCAAGTAAAACTACGTTTATCAAAAATGATGTGGTGCAGTATAATTTTTATCACTTGCTTATTACAATAGTGGGGAGTTTCTGACAACAGTTTGCGCTCAACTGTCATTCACAGAATAGGAAGTCAGGTGCTATATAGTAACACACTGTGTACTCAGACAGAAGAGGAAGAAATCACCCTGAAATATTTATAGTTAATCCTTGTGGGAACATGCGCGGAAGCAGTTTCTCCAGAGCAGCTGATGCAGAATTCACAATCTGTGTTTTATTCACAGTAACTTGTTCATGGGTTGTGACATGAGGTTTTTCTTCCATTTGAGCTGGGTGCTCATGTTTCACTGTATTATTTTGAATGCTGTTCTAATGTGGATCATCTTAAATAAACAAGTAGTACAACCAGATTGATTTAATGCTTTGGTAGATGCTTTTGGAAAAGCAGATTAACTAAAAACATATAGCAGTATTTCAGCTGAATTTGTTTGTGTTGGGTTATGCCAACCATTGTTTATGACTTCCGGTCACAAAGAAAGGTTTAATACTCTCTCGAGGGAAAGAAGAGAATTAGAGTAGTGGATGTATTTTTTCCCCTGTTCCATTGAAAAGTCCATGTGCCTTTCTACTTGAAGTATAAGTTAGTTCATAATAGAGTGATCATACAGAGACTCTATTTGTTGTCTGTGCTTGTGCCTAAATTTACAAGCTTCTAAAAAGCAGTTGTGCTGTAAAGCTTGTGAGTCATTACTTTGTTTTTAGATTCCATTTGCATTGATTAGACCTCAGACTGAGCAAGATCCCCCTCCTGAGATGTTTATGAAGGGAGACTGCGTGCAGCAGTGGCATGCAGCTTTAATTCCCGTGATATTTTAGTGCTCAACTTTGCAGTTACACAAAATACATTTGAAGAATATTGTATAATGTAAACTCTTGCCTATAACTAAATTTGCATCTCAAGAGATTAGGATGAGTTTATATGAACAGAAGGCCATTTTCATGGATATCTCACTTCTGTTCATTAATTCAGGTGCGGGTAGGTGAAGTGGGGGGCAATACCCTTGGATTTTTTGACTGCCAGTTTAGTCCAGATGGTTCAATGATCATTGCTCATGCTTTTCATGGAGCATTTCACCTTTGGAAACAGTCTTCGGTTAATAAGGTATGTTATTTATTTATTATTATGAATGCTTAAGAAATTAAATTTGTCACTTCAGTTGAGTTGTATTGTTAACAGAAAACATCAAATGTAACAGTGCAGCTTAAAATTAACAATAGAAACGTGCGTCCTCTGAATACAGCATTCTGCAGGAGCCTCACTCCTGCATAGAAGGGAGGTTGGAATTACCCAAACTCTAAATGTTATGCCTTCTTGCAGCAACCACTAAGTTGGTGGAGTAAACTGAGTACATCTGTAGTTTTGCTTTGCTCAGAAATAGCATCTAAACCAATAACACTAATTTGTTCTAAATTGGAGCAATGAATCGGCATATGTGTCCTTGTAGGCACTCTGAGTTCTATTACAACTGTTTGCTGTTCTCATACATCCTGTTTATTTCTTTCCCAATAAGGTCTTTGTTACTTATTTTGGTTAGAATATGCTAATCAGTCAACTGAAAACTTTTTGCTTCTTTGGTGACTCTAATTTTTATAGAAAGAATGGACTCCAGATGTGGTGATTTCAGGACATTTTAACAGTGTAGAGGATGTAAAGTGGGATCCAGAAGGAGAATTTATCATCAGTGTTGGATCTGATCAAACTACTAGACTATTTGCTCCATGGAAAAGAAAACATGAGACAGAGGTATGGTCTTCAAAGACTTTGTGGGGTTGTTATAGAGGTCTTGCCTGTCCTGAGTTTGGAACAAGCATAACTCTTACCTCAAATTTCCCTAAACCATGATCTCTTCAAAACTGCTTGTGTAAATGTTTGGTTTGGTCACTCAGTATGTGTTTTCACTTTAAAAATACTAGTGGCAAGTTTTAGTTTCAAATGACTTGACTGCTGTTTAATTCTGAGTTCACCTCTGGGTTACCTTCAGTTAGTGTTCTTGTAGGCTCTTAAAAACCAGCCTCTGCAATAAGGCAGGAGGAGAAATACCTGCCTGATTCTAGTAACCATTTATTGTCCTCACTTAACATTTGGTTTAGCACTGTGGCAGGGAATTATAAAGATACTTTTTTTTTTCTCCCCCTACCCACATGCTTAATCTAAGCAAACCTCTCACTGTATTTTTTTTTTACAGTATTTTGTTTATGAATGTGACTGTTTTATCAGAATGATTACCTGCCACTGAACTGCATTTGGCACCTATGTATGCGACTTTTCAGGAACAGCTATTCCTAAACAACTTTGTTACAAAAGAAGTCTAAAGTTTGATGTGGGAAACCCTGTCTGGGAATGCAGAACTTTCTGTTTCTGGTCGGTCATGCATTTTGGTAGTCTACAAGTACGTTTATTTTTTTTTTCTGGCAAGATTGTACTAATGTTCCATTTAGGCAACTGCCAGAAACTAGAGTGATTGAAGTCACTGTGTAAGCTGTGCTATTAGCTGGGGAAGGTAAAGGGTAGCTATTAAAACTGTCTTAGCAAAGCTTCTGTAGTGTAGACCAGCACAGGGTGTCTTATGTTTCAGGGAAGAGTGAATTTGGCACCAGTTCCTTGATTTACTTCCAGGCCACACATAAGTGGTAGCAATCCCAGCTCAAGTTCTAAGCTTTGCATTGTGTTTGTAGGAAGGGCATCTTCAATTTCCTTCCCTGCCTCTTCCCCTAATCTCCAAGCTGGAGGGTACAACACCTCTGTGGAAAAGATAGTATGTTGGATTTGACATACGGAAGCCAAGTCCAGGACTAGCACGCTATGTAAGTTGGCAGCGTTCAAAAGAGTTACTGATAGCACATCCTCTGTGACCTACTAAAGTACCACTTTTCATTATGTGTACTGTTTGATAAATTTTTATCGGGAAGAACTGAGGTTTATATGATTTACTTGTGCAGCTGTTCCTGCTGTCCCTGATTTTTTTAAAATTAATCAACTAATGTAGCAGAGTGGTGGTAGTCTTCATACCTAAGTGGACTGAATTATTTTACTTCCCCTTCCTGTTCTGACAAAGAGCAGCCTTCTGGCTGGATAAACCACGTGAAAAGCCAGGTAGTGCCAACACTTTGTGTCATAGGGTCTGGGAAAAAAACTGTAGTATCCTGTAGGTGGAGTGAGGTGAAGGGTTGAGGTAGAAATGGGTCATTTGAAGGGGAATGGAGATAACGTAAGCTTTTAAAATGCCTGCCTTTCTTTACCATACAGAGTTTAGCATTTGAAAAATTGCAATAGGTAACACCTGATGTTTGTCTTAAGATACAATGGTTCAGATATCTATGAGAAGTTAGTAATAAAGCTCAGTATTCAGGATTGTTTTTTTTTTAAGAGTGCTCAGAGTTAAATGAGAATTATCCCTTCTTAAAATTCCAGTTCTGATACTGTACTGGGTTCATATACCAGAAATAAGGGATAACAGCTAGCTTCAATTTGTCGTGAAGACTTGTACCAGGGTTTTTCTGGATGAAGTTTATTGTACAACTTAGGCAACCCTCCCTTGGTTTTGGTGTCTTTTTTCGTTTTTTTTTCCTGTTTGTTTCGTTCCTATTGTGTGCTGTGTTCTAAAGTATGTGAAGATGCACGTAATGAAGGGGAAGAAGGGTTATTGTACTCTTATTTTTTTAATCAAATCACGCTCTTGTGAAAAATGAGGTTTTTGTAGGTTTTCTCAAATACTCCATTCATGTGGCATGGAAGTTTAAAAATGAAACTCAAATGAATTTTTAGTGTGGTATAGGCAGTTTACTGTAAACGTAATGCCTTTCCTTATGTTTGTGTACTTAGTATAATGTAAATTCTGTATTTATTGCAGTTTTTCAAACTTTAATTCTGAAGTAATATAAAGTAAATTCAATTTAAATAACAACTAGAAGAACTAGAATTAACTCAGAAATGCACACTGTATTGTTCCAACTGAAATACCACATATAAGTAGCAGCAAATAACACTTCCTAAAAATCTTTTCATGAAGAATCATTTTTTTCATGTGTAGAATAAACTACTTACATCATTTTTTTTTCTCTAAAAATCTAATACTCTTGCTTGGTTTTTAGTAAGAAAGGTAAGCAAATGCCTTGGAGCACCTGGGCACGGACACCATTTACTAATTATAAGAATTGTTTAATGGAAGAATGAGATTTAACTGATGTATGTGTGCATACATCAGTAGAAGGTTGTTATTAACTTTACTTGCTGATTTTATCAATGTAAAGAGAAGTATTAGTACTTCTTGCAACTCAAAATCTTGCTGCTTCTCTGGTTAAGAATTGTACTTTAACTGTATTTTTGTTTGTTTAGGTAACCTGGCATGAAATTGCAAGGCCTCAAGTACATGGGTATGACATGCGTTGTTTGGCAATGATTGGCCGGTTCCAGTTTGTATCAGGAGCAGATGAAAAAGTGCTTCGAGTTTTTCGTGCTCCCAAGAATTTTATAGAAAATTTCAGTAATATCACTGGTATTCCAATGGAGAAGCTGTACTCTCAGGTAAGTGTTTTACAGCAATACAAAATGAAGGCAAGCCTCTTCCATGTAGATAAAAATCAGTGCTTTAGAAAATATCAGATTGCACTAAATTCCATAAAAATGCTTTTAATGGTTCTGAAACTTAACTTTATTTCTCCTTTCCTTTCTATTGGCTTCCTTGTATGTTATTTCAAATGTATTTTTATGGTGCTGTCTTATAAAACAGGTTGTCTTTGAAACAAAGCAAGGCCTGATGTCTGAAGATTGTAAAGACCATTGGTAATTTAAAAAAAAAAAAATCAGCCCAAGTAGACTACTGTATGCAATTGGTGATTTGAAAACAAATAATAAAGCCGGGAAATGTACTTCTCCTTAATTTAAGGGTGTAGTAGACTTGTCTAGATTTAATTATTATTGTGTGGTTGTGTGGTGTTGTTTTTTATTTCCAACCATCTGATTAAAAAAAGCATAAAGCCTTCAGCACTGTTGTTAGTTGCTATATATAAATATTTTATAAATATGTACTTGTTCATGCTTTATTTCCTCTTGGCTGTGGAAATTTTCTTGTGAGTCCTTTAAATTTCAGTTCTTAGGCCTATAGCTGTTTGTAGATAAATACGCTTTCCTACTTTGTGGAAAGATAAGACTGCAGCATTGCCATCCTTTGTTTGCTACCCATTCACTTTAAGGTCTAATTTTGGTTTTCTCTGAGTTTTGTAGAGCAGCCCTCATTCAGGGTAGCTACCCCTGTACAGTGCCTTGCGTGCTCTTTGCAATTCTGTCTCAAAAGCAAATGTTTTCTGTGTAGCTGCTTGTTGGTGGATTAGCCCTTCCATTTCATTTAACAATTGAAATATCTGGGAAAGAAATCTCTTCATTTTTGATAGCAAGAAGTTACATAAGTAGCTATTTATTGCTTTAATTCCGTAAGTCTTTGTAAGCATTTGTGTTAATGACGTGCAAATAACATTGTTCTATTATAATGCTGGCAGCTGTCATTATTTTACTTCTTTGTAGACTTTCCTTATCAGCTCTTCCTCTGACTGCTATTTTTTGATCCATGATATCACAAAGTGTTTCACATGGACTTCGTTTAAAGAGGAAGGCTTTACGAGTTCTAATGATATAGATACTCTTAAATACAGGCACCAAGCCTGTCTGAATTTAAGAAGCGATTGGATTGTGCACTTAGTCACATGGTCTAAACTTTTGGGTAGACCTGTGCGGTGCCAGGAGTTGGACTTGATGATCCTTATGGGTCCCTTCCAACTCGGAATATTCTGTGATTCTATGATCCTATAGCTTTATTGAAATAATTTTATGTGAATGCTTTTTTTCGTTAGTGCGTAAGCTTTTTCTTAATTTAGCTCACGTGCATTCTCCCCATAAAATTTACTTAAAACCAAAAAAGCCAAGTTTATATTCAAAAGGAGATGAATAGGATTTTATTCAGCTTAAATCCATGGACTTGTATTATACCTTGGGTTGTTATGAAGAAGCACTTTTTGTTTTAGAAGCCTCAGACTGGTATGTTTGTATCACACATTGTCTCATCAAATTATGAACATTTAAATAAATAACATTGTTTTTCTTAATTGGATTTACAATTTAAGTGTCAGATTATGTAAAACAGTCTTTGAACTTTCCAGACCCTTGAACAAAGAGGTTTTATAGCTGTCAGATCAAACCCTTTTCCATCTCTACACAAAGGGCCTCAATCGTATTTACCCTTTCTGATTTTGGGCTTTTCTACCACATCTTTATGGCAATATTTTCTGATTATTTGTCTTTCCTCTTGGCTTCTCTAAATGGGCACATGTTCCAGCCACATCTGTTATGTGCTGGATTGTGTTTGAAGTTATGAGCAGAGACGCTCACCCTCTGTCCACATTTCCAAAATGCTTCCTTCTTATTTCACCTCTGAACAGATTGTGCCCAATCTTACTGCATTTAAAACTGCAGTGCTCTCAGTTGAGCGCTTATCATGTGCATTCTAGGATAAATTAAATTGTGGTAGAAAACCTTTAAGTAGGAATGAAGATGCATGCTTGATGGCAAAACTCTCGTACTGATGCCTTAGAGAAATCTTTTTTTTTTTTTTTTTTGTGGAGTAGCATTCTTCATTTTGTCTGGGGCGTGCTCTGGATGAGTTGGGAGTGTTTCAAAGTGCCTCCCCTTTACCTCTCTCTAGAAAAGTCGCTGTTATTATCACAGGGATTCATTAACCTGTGCAATTTAAAACTTGATCCTACATGACAATCTGTGAAACCTCTCTTTTTTTTTTCATTCAGCAATCATCTGACCTTCCAGAAGGTGCAACTGTGCCAGCTTTGGGTTTATCCAATAAAGCTGTTTTTGAAGGTATGGTTAATGAGAAATAATGGTGATAGTGCTTCATGTGTAAAGTTTTTTAAATAATTGCTTTAGTGTTTGTCTTTTTGTTAGGTCTATCATTGTGGGCTTGACTGCAAGTTTAGAAGCTAGAAGTGAAGTTGTGCAATGTGCTTATTTGTCTGGCAGCACCTAAATCTGGTGCTTAACAAAAATAGCACAAGTGAGAATCCTTCCTTGAATCGTCCCTTTATTTACTTTTCGTTCCTCCCCTAAACATCCCACAATAAGCCTTGTGCAAACCCCAAATGTTCATTCCCTGCCTTCAGTACTAGGACCCATACCCTAGAGGAAGTAACCCCACTCAGTCTGTGCAGTGCTCCCAAGAGCTTCTCCTTGTCAATTGATCTGGATGGGTTTCATACCCAGGTGCTGGGGCTCGTTGCCTTCCTGAGATGGACTTGGAAGTGTCTGGGGCAGGCTATTATTTGCATTCCTCCACCTGCTGTTTTTTTTCCATGCTTCTCCCTATCCCCTAGATGGGAAGTGGCTTTGTTGTACGTGAAGTAATTCATAAAACGTAATTTGGTAAAACCTGCCTTTTTCTGCTCTTTCACCTCTTTCAATCCTTCCACTGACAAAAGGAAATAAAAGTTCCATCTTCTAGAGTATCTTCATGCATACAATAACTAATTTCAACTGATTTCATGTGGCACATCCAGCAGTAGCACTATAAATAGAAACTGTCAAATTTTCCTTTATTGTCTGTTATTGTCAACCAAATGCTGTCAGCATTGATGGCTTAGGTTAAAGTGCCTTATAACTCTGTTCCTGCTTACCCTGCAGAGGAATCTTAATGGTGAACGATGATCTCGAATTAGATAAATGCTAGTATATTTTTTTTTCAAGTGGAGAAGGCAGGATGGATAAGGTGATCTCTCCTCTGCTGAATTCTCTGTACTTTATTTTTTTTTTAAATGCTGTATTTAAAATGCACTTTTGGCAAAAAGGCACTATTCTGCGCCTTTGTATCTTTTTCTTAAATAATACCTTCAAAGTGAAGGATGGAGATGAATTTTAACATAACTGAGTAATTTCAGTTACTTTTAGTACTTTCGCCTAAAGCTAAAGGCTAAGCTCTTGGCCGTTTTGCTGAAGTTTGCACACTGTTGATAGACTTCTACAAGTATGGCTTTTCGTGTAAGTGTCTACATGAAATCTGGAAGTTCTTCACTTGTGTCTGAGATTTTTGCTTAAAATTTTCCAGTGCAGAAGGAACAAGTTTTAACTTTGGGAAGCACAGTTTCAGAGCTCTAAGTGACTGATTCTTTCAGGTATATCAAAATCTCTTCAGGAGTCTCTAAAAGAGACTGTGTCAATGGAGAGGTCAGTCCCATACTCGAATTGGTCCAAAGGGTGTTATTTTAATATAAATTTTTTTTTTGTATTAGTCTCATGTCCATTAAAATAACTAGATTCTAATATTTGTATTATTGTAGCTCTGGAAGTGGAGAAACCTAATTTCAAATTTTAGAAACGTATTTAGATTTTAGAAATAATAGAGGGTTTTCACTTGTATAACATGTGTTCATGTTTTCCACTGTGCCAAGTATGTTCTCTATAGCTAATAAAGTCCTTGTTTTGAATAGGAGATATGCCTGTTCAACCAGCTGAGGATGAAGAAACTTTTAATACCATTTCTAATCAGTATCCTGAGATTTATTTTCAACCTTTGATCCTTACAGGTATGAGATTAATTTAGATTTTATGAAGTAGAAAATGAGATTCATTGGATATTAACTTTGAAGCATTATTTAGCTGACTTTAGAATCTAGTACCAAATTTTGAACGTGTCGTACAAATGTCTTTTAGAACCTCCCCCAGAGGATCACTTGCTGCAGAATACTTTGTGGCCTGAAATTCAGAAGTTGTAAGTTTTCTTTTTTCTTTAATTTACTTTTTTTTTTTTCTAGAAAACTATTGTAACATTGATTTGATTTGATCTGGTCTGATCTTACAACTCTGCCTGACTTACTACCTGATTTGACTTCATGCAGTGTATACCTTGTTAAATAAATACATGCATCAAAAAGTTAAGAAATTGAAGAAAATGGCAGTTAGGACTTGTGTGTCTTAAAACTGTGTTTCACTAGTTGTACACGTGAATTTTTTCATGTTTTAGCACAAGGCTATTCTTCTTTTGAATTTGTAATGATCAGACTTGTCCCTTTGGGTTTTTGTCTTTTGGAGGTCTGTGTAGGGCACAGATCCCTGTTTTTCCCTCCTTGTACCAAGATAATAGTAACTTCTCTAGTCTGCTATCAGGAGCTATTGCTCTGGAATATGATAGGCTCTTTGCATGCTGTGACCTTGGTTTACGTCTGTCTGCTCAGTGCATCTACTTAAAACCTTGCCCATACTGAAGGTCTCACAGTGTAAGGAATTTTCTGCTGCTTTCTGCTTCGTGGCAGACTTTGCAGATCAAGTCTGTCTTTCTGGTATGGATGTAGCGCCACTGCTAAAGGTTGAAGTATCAAATAAGGAGCTTTCCCCTAAAGGCTAACAAAGTTATAAGATGCAATAGGTGGAAACAGCAGCTGAAACAGGTTGTGGCTAGTGGTGGAGCAAAGTGGTTAATGTTGAGTAAGATGTTTACAGACCCAGTTTGGGTGTTGAATGCTGACAGGGTAGGTTATGGATTGCAAAGATAATAGGTCCTTCCAATAATTGTTTTGAGGTGGCATGATTTTACAATTCTTCTACAGTTTTTTGTTTCTTCTATTCCGAGATTCACCTTAAGTAGTGATTTCATAACAATTTGCAAATGAAGATTTGTAACCTGTTTGTTCATTCAGGGTCTCAGTAACATGAATTGCAGTCTTCAAAGTTCTCATACTTGCAGGCCTCACCCAGAAGAGCTGGTCTTAGCTATGTGTTGCTGCCTCTAACCTTTGTCAGCTTAATCAATTTTTTTTTCTTGTCTGGCTGTTGCTCATATCAGTTCTTTGAACCTCTCAGTGCGGTTGCAAGTGGCAGTGCTAGGGAGTTGAGAGGAACTGGAGGGGATAATGCAAACAGGTTTTTCAACTGCAGCTTTTGCAAGACTGTTTTAAGAAAGTTTAGTTAGCAATGCTGCTCTGGAAGCAGAGACGTGAATGGGAAACTGAATATTTATATGTATTGGGCAGCATTCTTATTTCTGATCTTGATTCTACAGCACAAAAACATGAATCATTTCAAGCTCTTACAGGTTTACTTATGCGAATCTCCTGAAACAGTGGTCTTGGGCAGAAACAAAAATGTTGAGCCTTTGCTGATAACTACATTTACCTTCATGCATAACCAGTTTTATGATTTTATTTGGAAGGGAAATAAAAAAAAAAGGGGGGGGGGCGGACAGGGGATGAGAGCCTGCAAGTTGCTTTCATTTGACTGAGCAGGAGGTTTTGTAGGAGGTCAGCTTTACCTTCAACTGGGCATTTAATCTTCTTTGAATACTTTTAAACACTTCTACTGCCAGGGGAGCTGGCCAGAATTAGACTGTATCTGTACATTTTGTAATTACCAATTGTTCTGTTAAATGTCTCTCCTGTGCATGCTGTGCCGCTAATGTGGCCGCTTACATAAGTAGTGAAAAGGGGACAAGGCAAAAATTTTTCTTCGTTTGCCTTTGACAGTTCTCAACATCTAATACGGTGTTAATCCTTGATACTCTATTGCAGGAATACTGGCTATCAACTCTTCTATTCTCCATTCAGTAAAATATCCTATATTTTATGATTGTCTTCAGGTGACTGATTTGAACAGTTTTTCCTCTGTTTTTAGAGAAACTGCTAATGATAGCAATTCCTTTGTGCAAAGGCAACAACATGTAGAGTGTCTATAGACTTTCAATTTTTTTTTCCTCAGGATAATCTTGAAAGAAGTAACACGAAATCACATAATGCAGATTTCAGGTTGCCATAGCAGCAGAAAAACAGCATGAGGAACTGACTTGCTAAAAATAGCTTGTTTGTTATTGACATTTGTGTATTCCCAGCTATAACTCAACACCAGATTTTGAAGGATTAGTGTTTGGTGTTGATAACTGGTTGAGTGGGTTTTAGTATGAAGAACTTGATGAATTTTTTACATAATCTGATAACTTTAAAATAAAAATATGATAAATCCTGTGAGAGTATGCTAATCTTTATCCGCTTGGAAAATTACCATAGAGTGTTTATATGCAGTATGTACATCTCGTATAATACACTGGGAAGTCTTGAGAGATCCTTTTCAACAGTAGAAAATTACTGTAATCATTTGTCTGGAAACTTTGAATGTCCAGTCAACTTATCTGTGCATAAAAAACGTTATGAATTACACATCGCTAGGGCAAAATCGCTTGTGGCTGGAAATGTCACGTCGTTATTCATTCATGCAGTTGCTTCTCTCTCCATTCTGAAGCTTTTTTGTGCTGTGTTACATAAGGGAGAGATCAGATTGAATGCGTGGGGGCAGAGGATGGGGCTGTACTGAGGCTTCTGTACTTGCAATCTTCATCTTTAATGAAGTCACACTTCAGTGATCTCTGAAGTGAGCCCCTGCTTTTAGAGATGCATGTTATAGTTCAGTTTGTTATTTATGTATTTACTTGGGGGTGGGGATTGTACTGCCTTCAGCCTTCTAGGTATTGCGTGAAACTAAATGGCGCAAACTGTCACTTGTTCACAGCGTTGCTGTAAGCTTTGGGGATCGGTCTGGGGGAGTGAAGCTGTGGCTGACGATGTCCAACCATCGTAGCAGTGGGAGGCTCCTTCCTCTCCTCTCTTCCTTTTCATCCCTTCCCCCAGTTTGCAGGGTTCTGCCCTCAAGGCTTAGGAGACAACTCTGTTCTGATTTAGCTCTACAGAGGTGGACAGTTCTCAGAACGACTTCCTTGGTCAGCAGCATTGCAAAGACGTCGTTACATGGGATTGATGTTCATGGGATTTTACTTGCAGCCAAAACAGCCATCTGTTTAAATGACAAATTACTGTCTGTATCTGTTGAATGGAGTCCAGAAGAGTAGCTGCTGGATATATCCCGCAGACAGACTCCCACACTCGTGTCTGAAGTTTGGGCATGCACTGCCTTTTTATGAAGAGTAACCGTGCCCAGACTGTCTGGGGGGAGAGGGACGGGTGGCTGTGCTTAATTGGAATGTTAATTTGCTAATCTGATTGTGTCTTATAATGATGAAGTTACGTGCTTCTTCCTCTCGCCCTGCTACCAGTAGGAGTTTTATCATAATGCTTACCTTTAAGGCAGATTTCTGGAGGCTACTGTGTATTGAAAACGATTAAAAGTCTGGTTCCTTGAACAGAAAAAAAAAACATTTCTTCCATGAAAAGTATACTTTCAATGAAATTCAGTGAAGGAAAAATAACCTGTGGAATAACTTGTGAAACAAGTCTGCAGTTGCTTTGCTTTTATCTCGTGTAATGTAGTACTGCAGAGCATTTAACAGTAACGTTTTGAGCTTCTGCACACCGCTTTGCTCTTGTTAAATAGAGGCATTAAAATCTAATCTTTCTCCTTAAAAGAAAATAGGACCTAAGATAACATCTTTTTGCAAAGTCACGCGATCAGGACTATCATAGGTCAGACCAAGAGCCTATATAGATCAGTGTTATCTCCAGTGAAGACAGTGGCAGTAGGAGATGCTGTTTGCAGGGGTGTAGGAGCACTACTTACGCTGCCTTCCGAAGAAGGAGAGGACAGCTGCACGTAAGCAGGCACCCAAACGAAAGTTGTTCTCTGGAGTGTTCTCCCAGCTTAGCTGTTTTCAGTCCAGGAGCTTCTCAAGCTGAATATGCATTTTTGTCTTGTTTCAACAACACTCACTTGTTTTCTCTTCCATACGCTTTTGTAGGCCTGCTTGAATCAATGTAAAATTGCAACTCTCTTGATACCCTGCCTCACAGAGGTCAACAAGTGTGAAGAATCCTCCTAGCTATTTTTGGTAGTAGAAAAACCAACAAAAACTTGGTTTCCCATCCAACCCTTGTGTTTTTTGCAGATCAGCTTTGTTACCCCTGTCATATTCTCCAGGCAGAGGAAGTCTAGCCTACTTGATTGCTGCCTGTGCAGAAGTAACAATCTCTGAGTATAAGGCCATGAGGAGAAATAACCAGATTCTGGTGCCTCTGTACTTGATGACACTGAAAACAGTGTCCTTATGTCATCTGTGTTCAAGAATGATGCTGGAAAAGGTAGAAAAGAGGGAGGAGACTCCATGTGAGACTGACCATGTACAAAGGTCATTTACCTTTCGTTAACAGGGATTTCTGTATTATTCCTTGCATATTTGTGTAGGCAAGTTGCATGGTCTAGATTTTATCCTATAATTGTTATACCTTTGCTCAGAACAGAAAGGGAAATGCTTCCATAGGTGCTAGAAAGCAAAACCTCCCTGCAGGAACTAGTATTTAGCTGATATTTTTCTACTGTTTCTAGATGTTCCCAATTTTATTCTGCTTCCAGCCTGTTTTGTGACTAATTGCAGTTTATGTTAGCCTGTGTTGTTTTTCTGTTTATTAGTTAAACCCCAATCCAAATACATGACATTCCAAGAGAATTTGTGTAAAGATCTTTGTGAAGCTTTTTTTTTTTTACAGTTTTCTTCTTCTGATGTGATTCTTGTCCTCTAACTCAGAAATCTTTCAGTATTTCACAGAGCTGGCATCCTTTAGCTGAGTGTTTGCGGTGTATTTATTTTGTGATCTTCAAATATGTGGCTTCTGATTTTTATCAGTAATGTTAAAATTGCTGTACAAGAAAATAAGAATGCATTAAATGCTGTCTTTGTCTGATTTATTAATCATTGCAGTAGTGTCTGCATTGCTGGCGCTTTAGGACTGTGGAATAGGCTGGAGAGATTGTTCTGTAGACAGTTCCTAAGCGTGGAAGAATTTACGCAGATGTTTAAATTGAATGCAGAGCATTATCAGGAATTATTTCGGATGCAGTACAGAAAGTGGTGGGATGCTCCTGGTTTGTACCTTTCTTTTTTGCAAAGGGATTGAAATTAACATAAAAGCCTTGATGCATATTACAAACATGACTGTGATGTGTTAAATATCTTTTCACATTTATTTCAGATATGGACATGGATATGAAATTTTTTGTGTTGCTTGCAATAATTCAAACACTATAATTGCCTCAGCGTGTAAGGTAAGAAAAGATTCTAGCACCATCTAGTGAAAAGTGCTGTCATATTTCTCAGGCTGACAGAGCAGGTGTCAGAATTCAGTTTGAGCTGAATCTGCTCTGAATGTGAAAGATTTTGTATAAGTAACAGTTGCCTTGCAAAGGTGAGAGCGAATACAGAAATTGTGTTATTCATAAATGATATGTAGTTCGTTCGAAGATATTAGTAAGATGAATTCTAACAAATATAGGTATAAAACATTTTTATTGATACGTTGTCAACTCTGATAGAAAGTAGTGAAACAAAATTTTGCAGAGGCAACATTCCAACTCCATTGTAAGCCTTAAAGTAAGCCCCTTAATATTTTAGTATGTTGAGACGTGTGATTCTTATATTTGCTTTTTTTAATTCTCACTGATATTTTTTCAAAGGCTTCTAAAAAAGAACATGCAGCAATTATTTTGTGGAGCACTACTTCTTGGAAGAAACTACAGAGTTTGTCATTTCACAATCTGACTGTTACTCAGCTGGCATTTTCTCCTAATGACCAATTTTTATTAGCAGTTTCTAGAGACAGGAATTGGTCACTGTGGAGGAAACAGGACTCAGAGTCAGGTAAGTTATGTGAAATGGATACATTCATTTGAGAACTCTAAGATTTGTTCAACATTTTTGGCTTAAAATATTTGAAAGAGACTTGGTTAAAAATAAATAAATAAATAAATGGACGTTTTCCGTACAACTTTTAAGAATTAATAGTGGTATAAGTTCCTGTGGTTTTAGGAACAGCAATTAATGGTGTATAGAAACGCTAGAAAAGGATATAATCAGGCAGTAAATGACGTTTAATTGATGGACATAATGAGGTCTGCTGCTTGTCCTCCTGCCTTCTGCTTGTGATTGTGCACTTCTGATTTACTGAAATCACGTATACGTGCCAGAGCGTAATGTCTGAATTTCAAACTGGTATTCTGCCATGCAAAACCTTTGCCTTGGTGTTCTGTGCAGGCTAGGCTAGAAGGTTCATAATTATACTGGTGTCCCGCATAGTACTGTCTTATCCCTTTTTGCAGGACATGACTCTTTGACACTCTTGACAGGATTAATTTCTGTCTTTGGTGTGGGTTTCTGATAATCCTACACAATTGATTAATTTGACTAGGGCTGGCTCTGTCTGTAAAATAGAGCAGACAGTAAAGATTCCATTTACTTTGTCATTAGGACTTTCAGCCTGGTAAAATCATGAGGAGGTTGCTATTGAACACTTCGATGGATTCCTTGAACAGATGCTTGTGCTTAAACGATTATCATTGCACTGTTGACTTAGTAGCGCATAAACACTACTGGGCTCTTATAAGGTTACTGAGCTCTGTAGATTTTTTCTAGACTTGGCAATGAGTTTTGGCCCCATCAGACTGTGTCTGGTTGTGTTCTGGCTTGAGATTTCTGTTCTATTCATGCTTCTATTCTAAAGCCTGGCGTATTGTTCACAGTAGTTACACAATGTTTTGGGTTAAGCAGTACAAATTCATATAAGAAGTAAGTAGAGGAAACCCTCTTTTCATCTGTTCATCGATAACTTTTCTGTCTACAAAGAACATTGTTATAAGTATAAAGCAAAACTGCTTCTGTTTTCCTCCCAACAAGTGGTTATTCAACATCTATGTTCCAAAATGACAGTACTTCCTACTTAGGAAAAGCTTTCCTATTTAGTGATCTGCTAATCAGATTTATTGCCTGACTGTATGTATAGTGAAATGGCAGCCAGTCTCTTTGGGAGCAGATTAGGATTGGATCATTATGATTTGAGTTCTTGGGGCTTTACTGGTAAATAGTAACTGTAATGAGATTGTTGGTGTGTATGCGTACACACAGTAAAAGTTACTCTATACTAAGGCTTTTGAAGTCAGTGTTCTTATTAAAATTGTCCAAAGAACCTCGATGACTTATGCTTGGAATTAATTTCTTTTGAAATAGCTAAGTGTGTAAAAGATACTGTTCCCACTGTTTTTGTGCTGTAAGGGCTGACTGGTGTGGTCTTAAACCAGTAGTAATTATGGTTGTGTGATTAACGTACTCCCAATTGCTTTAAAGATGAGTGGAATAATGTCCAGCTATTCCTGCAGTTCTCACTATAGTAAGTGAGAGTAACAGTTATTTTTAATAAGCAAAATAGTTGAAGCAAGGGTTTTTTCCTCTCTGTGCTTTATTCCAGGCCCAGTTTTCAGTTGCTGTGCATACACAGACAAAAATACAGCTGTTCACAGTCGAATCATTTGGTCCTGTGATTGGACACCAGATAGCAAGTATTTTGTTACTGGCAGTCGAGACAAAAAGGTAATTAATATAAAAGGAATGTTAAAAGCCCAGAATTATTTAAAATATATTTTAGGTTAGCAAATACTATGTTCTCATGGGCCCATAATTTATAAACACAAAAAGCTTGTAGTGTGTGTTACCACAAAGATCATGGAGACTTTCATATGCTAAATAAAGTGCTCGAATATGTATGTACAAAACAGTGGTCTGTCAGTTGGACTTCCTCCCATCTGAACTTCACACACTAAGATAAGCATATGTCGCATAACTCTTATGGGACTCTACTTAGGTTTTTCTTTTCTTTTTTTGTAATAGAATCCGTGTTTGTTATTAGTATATTTAATACAATCAAGCAGACTTTCTAAAAGTTGAATTTTCATAAACATAAATTTGTGACTGTTTTAGTAGTCATCCTCTTTTTTCTGTGCTCTGAGAGCATTTAACTACATAATTACTTAATTCCTTTGTGAATACATTTACAAAAAGAATAAAGTGAAACTTCCTAGATGATTCTCTTTCTAACAGGTCATTATCTGGGGCCAGTGCGATTTATCTATGACAACTGAAGGGAATATGCTGGATTCAATCAAGCCTTGTTCAACAGTACTGGATGCCAGGGATTCTGTTACTGCCGTTAGTATCAGCCATGTGCTAACTCCTGATGGAAGGTATTGCTGTTTTCTATAATGCTATTTTACATTTAACTTGAAATTAGTATTCATGTTTTTTTCCCCTTTAGTCAATTTTCTGTGACTAAACAGCTCCTAAAACTTAACTGTCAGATATTTTGACCATTCTTTTGGATTAATTAACTTTCCTTTCTTCTTTCCCAGCCTTTTTCAGGTACACAGTAATTTCTTCAAACAGTGTAACAAGAAAGGGAGGGGAGGGCAAGAGGGAAGGGCTAATGCATCTGAAACACATTCATTCTTCTTACAATATTGACTGGTCTGATGCTGTAATGACCTCATTATGACTGTTGTATTTTTTTATTCTAACCAAATATATTTTGCAGGTTTCTGCTTCGTTCATTTTTATGAAGAAGCTCTGATTTAAACTTTTTTTTCATGAAAAACTGTGTATTGAATTGAAGGGCAAGGTGCAACACACCATCTTTGAGTGCTAGGTCTTTCTAGCTTGCATTAGAGCAAGCTTTGCTGAACTGCCTACTATAGTCTCTTAGAAATAATGTATTTGTTCTCTCTAGGTATATTGTTGCAGTAGGGTTAGAGAATGGGAATATTATCTTGTACACATGGAAGCAGAGTGGGCAAGAACCAGCACTAGCTGATTGGACTAAATGCACTGAGATGGATAACAGGTATGTCTTTTGAAGTAACTTAGCAGCAAGGAAGTGTTCCTATTGAGAATGATAGTGCTGGAGTTCTGTTCTTATATCATAAAATGATATGAAACTGCTTTATTTTTATATCAGAATTTGTTATCCTTCTAGGAAAAGGCTGATCTCTGAAAGCCTACAGATGTTTTTATCAAAACACAGAAAAAAAATAAACAAACATGAAACACACAAGGAGGGGAGGTTAAACTCCAGAATACTTTGCGCGTGTAAACGGTCTGAGAAATATTACCCCTTCATTGGCTTAAAGCTCCATTTAAAAAAAAAATGTTGTTAACCATAAAATAAGATGATAGAAAACACTGAAGGGGGAAGAAAGATTCACTGTCTATGTACGTCAGTAAAGCATTTTGGAGTGGATGACAGAAAGTTTTCTTAGCAGTTTCTAGCAGAAACCAAAGGAATGTTAAGCTATATGTGGTGCTGCTATGGTGACAGCTAGAGAAAATCTCTGCGGAGAGACTTTGAATATTTCATTTGGAGCATTTTCCTAGATTCTTTGTGGCATCTGGCATTGATAGTACCAGAAATGAAAGTTGATGGTGACTTTGGCCTGTGTGTACTTGAAGTGAATTCAAAAGAGACACCAAATAACAGGAAATTGCAGACAAAAAGCCAGAAATCTGTCATATCTCAATAAATGAGATGCTAGACCTGCAGCTTAATGTGGTAAAACTTGAAATCAATGGCTGTTTAAATTATTGATGAGTGAGAGGATAAAATGTCACTGGTACTCGAGGCCCTACTTATTTTAAAAACTTAATACCCGCTGGTTGTCACAAGTCAGTTTTTTCTCAGTTGGTAGTGTTAAGAGTACTAATTATATAAATGTTGATGTTTACAGTCACATACCCAACTGTGCTTGACATTTTGCAGTTATGTATGGATTTCTTTTTGTTGCAGCCAAAGTCACGCTCTTGCTGTGAAACGTTTGTGTTGGAGACATCATGAGGGCAGAGCTGGACATAATGATCAGAAAAACAGCGAATGGTTGCAGCTTGCAAGTTGTGGAGCTGATCACTGTGTTAAAATATTCAACGTCAACAGATTTGCTCTTTAGAAAAAACAGCAGGCCTGTCTGTGCAAAATGGGTTCACAACATTTTATTTCAACTTTGTTTAACCATATTGATTTTTGAATTCTGTTTTCTGCCATGGAAAGTGAAACATCTGAAATGTAACTTATTAAAGCATTTTTCATGGTTGTTTAAAACACCAAATATTTTTCTAATTTTGTAGTTCCAGGAATGTGAAGTATTTGATATAGTGTGGTTGGTGAATCTCTTGGAACTCAGAGAGAGAAGGTGGCCTAGGGCACAGAAGAACAATAATGAGATGGCTTTGTTCACTGTGACTCTGGGGTTGATGGGAAGCTGCTAGTACTTAGGTTCTTCTGTGCTTGGGGTTATAAGTGGAGTACTGAAATGTTCTGAGCACCTTATTCCTGTTAAATGCAACTGTTGGTAAGCCTGCCAGTGCTGACACTGTGTGTTTAAGCATCTGTAGTTAACCAGAGATAAGAGTTATGCAGCTTTCTTCAATGGCCTTCTTTTCACTGTTTACTACAGTGCTGGTCCAACTCTTAGACTAGCCTACTCCTACTTTAGAAGGAGTAGATTTTCTTTATGCTTGGAGTGGTCTGCTTGTTTGTTTTTCCTATCAAGTGGGGCTTAAAGCCTAACTCGCAGGCAACTTAAATCTTCTTCCATCTCCTCTGAGTAACTGTGAACCTTTCCCATGCAGACGGCTATAGAAGAACCACCTCTTTCTTTGCTTCCTCTACAATTTGGGCTGGAAAAGCTTACAAATATTAGTGGGCAGGAGCTGAAAGGTGGCAACTGTTCCCTTATATTACCTTCTACTAACTCTTCCTGGCTCTTCTACTGACTCTTCCTGGCTTTTGAGAGTTCTGTTGAGAGGCTGAGCGGGTTAACTTAACAGTCTAATTGTACTGTAATTAGCATAGAATGATGGTAGATAGTGAGTACTTCAAAAAGGGTGCCTTTGCCCTCAGCATGTCTGTCTCTGATTCCAAAGTCTAATTAGAAATTAGTTAAACTTTGGGGTTGAAACGATTTTTGTTCTAGAACCAATTGCTACCCAAACTGGTAGTGCAGAAATAAATTGGAATTGTGTTTTACTGTGTTGCATCCTTAGCTAAAGAATACAGTGTGGGCCAAACTCTTTTCAGAATAATTATAATTTATGTTTTAAAGGGGTTTTATATTTTCTTTTTATTTTCAATTCTATTTTTCAGTATTTAACAACAAAAAAAGCAATTCTTTAAAATTCTTTAAAATTAAAGCCCTACACCTTAATAAAGATGCTTTGCTATATTCATTTTATTTGTGGTACCCAGTGTTTCCCTCACATGCGTATTTTAAACACTTTATTAATGTATCTTGTCCAAGAATTCTTAAACCTAGACTGTATCCTGACAAAAGCAAGTTATAACTTACTATTCATGAGGCTTCACAATGTTGCCAAAAATGGAACTTTGTCACAATTGTAATTCAGTATCTTACACTTGATACTTGAATTTGATGATAATACCAGATAATAATTTTCAATACTAGTTATGTCTTGCCATGAGGCTTCTCTTGCCTACAGGGAAAAGTGAATCATAATATTATTGTCCCTCACTTGTATTTTGTGCTGTCATTAAAGAAACTGTTTTTACCTATACCAGTGTTGTTGTTAAACAAGCATCAGCTATTACATGGTTTAGTAAACCATTCCATTACACCTGGGATTTTTGTGGCTCAATCATATGGAAGAGTATACCTCATTTTTCCAACTTTAAATGTATCAGATCAGACTTCATCTCCACAGTTTAACTGTTTGTAACAGACACTTTTTATTTTCAGTTGTTAGAGGTTGTCAGGAGACTTGCACATGATATTTTTTTTAAAAGTACAGCTTTCTTTGTTTACATTATAACTTTCCTGTGCATTTAGTTGGCCTGACTTTTATGTATGCCTTTATCTTCTCAGCAAATCAACTGTAGTCTTCTTAAACCAGCATGTAAATCGGCACCTGGGTCAGATACTGATTTCATTATCTCAGCTCATATCAGAAAACTATTTGGATCAACATAAGCGTGATACAAAGAAAAAGTTAGTGTAATTTTAGAGGTCATTTTGGGGATAACATTGGGCTGCCTAATGAAGAATAGGGTTCTTTAAACAGCATAGTAGTACACTTTATAATAAAGTCCCTAAAGAATTTCTGGTTTGCTTGGTTTCTTTATTAAAAAAAAAAAAAAAGAGAACAGCAAGCATTTTCCAGACTCTGACTGTATTCACTCTATTTCATTATTCTTGTTTTATTGATTTTGTAAATACTGCTGGAATAAAGTGTCTTCTTGCTATATTTCCTTCTTGTTGCAAAAACTCAATTATTTTGGAAGAATCTACTGTTGTTTTTGTCCACTTGAGTGGCTGTCACTTTTATTTGCTATATTTTTCCATTTGTGTTTTTTCCTTCGTCTATTCTTGCTGAGACACATTTTCATACATTAAAATAGTGCATACAGTCATGAATAATTTCATACACTTTAAAAAAAAGTTATGGCTTTAGTCATATGTACCTTACTCACCTGAGCATAGTCTCGTTTACCTGCCAACATCTCCAACCAGTATATGTATCCATTTTTATTTCTGCATTTTCTTCACTATTGCCCTGGTCAGTGCTGTTCTTCTGTTGTGAGGTTCCATGCCTCTTTCCATTCCTACACATCCTTTTTTCTTAAAATTCATTTATGGTTCATGGCTTTCCTTAAATGAAAGCTCTTGCTGGTCTCAGGTGTTCTTTTGGAAGATGGAGTTAGCCTGTATACTTTTGCAAGTTGCTTGTATCTCTTTATAGCAGATAGTTTGTGTCATACAATAAAATAAGAAGTAAATTTAATCTTCTTTCTTCCAATTTACCTTCAAGACTGTCATATAGGCTCTGCCAATTCTAATCTTAGGAGGCTCCAACTTTTCACGACACAGCCTCCCTCATTTCATTTGTTTTCCCTTAACAATGTGACTGTGTGCAGTGGTCAGAGGTAAAAACTTGTTGTCTGGAATTCATGGTGCTCCCCATCTTTGCATTACTTGTTCCTGCCAGCATTTAAATAAGGCTTAGTGACACTGTTGCAGTGATGAAAAGCCAGAGGCAAATGGTACGTGACAAAATGCAGCCATCTATAGCAGCCTAATCCTCCATATGAATTTTCTAACTCTGGTTACAACTTCTGAGTTTCTGTTTTCATTTCTGTTATCAGACCGGACAAGGGCAGTGTGCTTATTTTAAATCCCAGTGGTCTAGCAGCATACAAAGCTAATGTGACATCCCTTATAAACTGAGGCTTTCCACAGTACTACTTATAATTTATTGTCTTTTTTTTTTTAACCAAACCTCGCATCTGAAATGTGCAGAACTGGGTCTGTGCAGGTTTAGAAAGCTAAGCTGCTTAGTGCCTCTGCAGTGTTGAAATGGTAACTTCTTGAAGTACTGTGGGCTGACTGATGTGTAGCTTACCATTAAATAATACATGTTTAATTAAATGTTGCCATAAACGCTAAGGCAGATGAGGTCTTGTTTCCCCTAGATTTGGGTTCTCAGCTAATTGCGAGTTTTCATTAGTTTTCTTATGATTAGTTACTTAGGACAGCTTTATGTGTGGATTTTCACCTCCAGCATGACCTTAAGGTGCCGATTCTTGTCTAGACACTGAATTTGTTCTCTTCTGTCTCAAGCCTATAAAATTAGTGTATTTTTACCTTTAAACTTTACGTGTTTAAGACAGACTGGGGTTGAATTGATCCAGTGGATTAAAACAATTTATAAGAATATATGCACATGTGTAAACCATGAAAAAAGATTGGTGTACTCTTAAAAGGCCAGGGTAATCTTAAACCCATCTACAAAAATGTAAATGCACTTCTGACAAAATGTTAACACTTGCCTCATATTTGTCCCTTTGTAATTAATGCTTCTTTTCCTTTCCTTTTCCCTGCGGTATGGCTTGCATTGGACCAAGAAAGCAAACCAGCTTACTGGTTTGTTCATATGGGTGCTGTTGAAAAATACCTCAATAGCAGTATCAGCTTTTAGCCCAAAATCTGAATTCTGGGAAGCAAATTGCTTCCTGCATTGAAGTTGGTGGGTAAGTTTCCAAATATGTAGCTTTTTTTTTTTTATTATTTATTTTGAAGTATGGGTTGTTGTATCTTTCTGCATCAACTAAAGCCATAAATACATTTCAAAAGTCTGTAATCATAGTCTGAATCTCTGAGGCATCTGCTTTCAAATGCTACATACCCTAGTGCTTCTTATCCCCACTCAAATTTGAGTTGCAAAGTTAGACTGCTGCGTTATCTCCTACCTGATTCAAAGCCACAAGGAAATGTAACTAAGATGGTGCCATTCACTTCTCCAAGGTATCCCATTAAGGAACACCTGGAAAACACGTCATGAAAAAGGAGAGCGGCATGTTTTGCAGTGGGAAATCTCGATTCTGCTGTCTTCATGTGGATGGAAAATAATTGTGTGTTTATCACACAGCAATGATCTATAAAGTCTTTAGACTTATAAATTAAAGAGTTAGTATACAGGAATGACAAAAGGAGAAAGCCATTTGTAGTTTCTTGAAGGCCTTTTCTTTATTTTTGTGACCGTGTAATAGTTCTTACATACATTATACAATATGCTCACTGTACAGTGCCATTGAGAATAGAGTTGTAAAAACTGATGGCATGAGCTAAAATTTATAGAGAATATTCTAATACCTTTTTGATATACTTGAACTAAAGCCATCCCATTAATATTTTGGACGAACGCTGTCAAAAGTACTTTACTAGCTTCATGCTTGTTCTGAGGAGACTACAGGGCCAAGGATGTGAACTATTTTATGAAGTTAGACTTAAAGAAGTAGGATTGTCTTATCTTAAGAGAGAGTCATCTGTAGGGGAAAAAAGAGGGGGGGGGGGGGGGGGGGGGGCAAGAAAAAGTGTGGATCTTGTTTATAATCTGAGATCTATAGACAACACCAGGTGGTTACTGAGAATATCCAAAGCCATCTTAAGTCTGTCAGTCCAAAACAAAGGCATCCTCTGGTCAGTTTTGAACTGAAAAGATGTGGTATCCCTGACTCATGGGGAGGGTGCTGCACCAAGACCTGGAGAAAATGAGCTTGTGTAAAATGGAAAGACGAGAGGTGCTGACATTCAACCTGAGGAGCACCTGCCTGGGCTCCACATGGCAGGCTTGCTAAACAGTGCTGCCAATGGCGAGCTATCGATTGTGCATATTTTTCAGTTATGAAGTTGGAAGGAAAGAACAGGTCTCACACTAAACTAAGCCTTTTTTTTTTTTTTTTTTTTTTTAAGTGTATATTCTTCTGTTGTTATCTGTCTTGTGGGCTGGAACTTCAGAAGCAACTAGAAACTGGTGAAAATTTCAAGGAAGTCACTTATTGAGCTCTCAGCTATTGAGAATATCACTTTGGCAACTGTGAGTAATCTCTGTTTTCCCAAATATTTAATGGGAAGAGATGAGGATGCTCGGAGGCTCGCTGCCGATTGCAGCTATTGCAGAGATGAGGGAAGAGGAGGAAGCAGCTGTGTCCTCATTTAGACTCAAATCTCACTTTAAGGAAGAAGTGACTGTTGCAAATAAGAAAACTTTAAAATAACCGAGATGGGCAGCAAAAAAATATTGCTTGCTCTGTTTCGAGGAGCATCTGGAGCTGCACAAAGGATGAGACAAAATCTCTGACAGTACAAAAATCAGAAGTTGCCTTCAGTGCACTAGGAAGCTGTTGGAGGTGGGAGCTGTTGAGCACAGCTTAGCGGTGCTCCACTACTACTCTTTTACCAACAGCAATTTATTGGGATCTACAGCAGCTCTGAGCAGTAGTTTTGAGGTGGCTGGGGAGGGTGTTTACCCAATTGCTTTCCCAGCCCTTGAGCCTCTGACCATTCCCACTTTTGCCCTGTGTACTGCTACATCTTTGGATGATTGCAGGACCTTCAGCCGCCCTTCTTTACCCACTTTGATGCCTGTGCCAACCCCCAGCTTTCCCTTACCCTGCTTCTACCTTTTCTTACACATTTCACAACTCCATCCCCTTCAAAGATCACAGGATCAATGCTGTGCCACAGTCACCTGAACTGCCTCCCTGCTGCTTGTCACCCTGGGGAGAAGAGCAGAGCCAGGATGTCCCAGTAACACCTCCATGTACTTGCACCACCCCATGGCTGGAGAACTCAAGACCTAGGCCGCAAATATCCCACTTGGATTGGAACTTTGCACCCTGAAGCACTACCTCCAGGAGAGTATCAGACCAAACCCTTGGAGACCAGCTTTCTTCCTATAGTGGCCTATAGGCTGCCTTTGCAGTTCCCTGATATTCACACTCGAGCACAGATTGTGCTCTCTCTCACCCTGTGTGATGAATTCTGGTGACTGCATTTGAACGGTTTGTGTTGAGTGGCGTTTTCAAACTTTGCCAGCACTGTCATTTTATTTTCTGCAGTAATTCATCAGTGCTGTAATGTGGAGGTGAAACTAAAAATGGAAGGAATTTAGAGTGGATTGTATGACAAAACACAGTGCCTCAACATAGTGGCAGGGCTGGCCCCAGTACCCCGGGGTAGCTGTATACCAACTAGGCATGCCCTGGACTTGAAGTCCTCTAAGAAATCTGCTCCGTGTAATTGGTGCATGTGTGATTCAGCCAACTGTCATGCTGTACAGATGAGAAGAGAGAAGGTGTTATACCTGAGGCAATTGCCAAGTTACGATAGTGTCACCATTATATAGACTCCAGCTGATCCAAACTGAAATAACAAAGGACTCATCAATCAATTTTCTCTGCAGAGGAGCAGAGGATCCTTTTGAATCAATTGCTTGTGCAAACAAGGATTTCTGCTCTTGTGTTTTTTCCTAAACCTCTCCTCTCTTTACTCACCAACTCTTCTTTTAAGAAGGTGTTTTGCCTTCTCGGTCCCTTCTCCTTTCTTGTAGGCTCTAAATCCTCATACAATCCATCCTTCTTTTCTCTACATCCTCTTCTCTTCTTGTAAGATAATCCTCTGCTTTTTAATACAAAATCCTAAGGGAGTGCATATATATCAAGTATAACATTCTCTTGGTATTTTATCTTCTGCCTTCTATGCCTCTGTGTACGATTCCTCCTCTGCTGGGTTTTTGGCTTTTGGTATTTACACAGGCTGTCCACCCTCGTTACCTTCTTTTTCCCTGACAGCAAATTGGAAGCCGCGTATGTGCAAGCAGCACACCTTCCTCTCTTCCTAAAGCATAAGCTGTCTGCCTGCCACTGGGGGGAATTCTTCCCCTCAACAGAAGTGAATTGACTGCAGTCTCTCCAAGGTAAGCTCTCCCAGCACTTCTCAAGATAAAACAATTGTTATGTTTGCCTTTTCATTTCATAATCTTGGAGAGCCTCTATCCGAGGAGTTTTCATATAAAGGTGTACATCTTTGAGAGAATATCAGTACTCTGCAGACTCTCTTTTTGGAGCTTAGGAGCTTTCTACCAGTCAAACCCTTTGCTTTGACATGGCAGGCAGACCTATATGGGCCTGTCATGTATCAATTCACTACCAGACGCTACTAGACTTCACTGCTGTCCGCAGAGGGCACTGAACTGTGGCACAAATTTCTCTCTCTCTGTGCAGAAGAGGTTGAGCAAAGATGTTCCTTTCTGCAGGGAAGAGCCTGAGACTCCTGTGGGTTGATCCATGTGGGTCTTCGGGGTGAGTGTCTCAACTACGCAGGCCCTGAAGGTGTGATGTTGCTGCTGGTGGTAGAAACCTACCATGGGTGCATTGCTCAAGCTTCTGCTTCTTCGGTGTGTGCAGGTGGTGTCCCTGTATCTCAGATGTTGCTGTGCCTTCAGGAACAGTCCCAGTTCACCAAGCCCACTGGGATTGTTCGAGGCGGGAGCCCCTCTCCACCTGGTGAGTATTGATTAAGGCTGGCAGACTGCCACTATAGTTATAGCTACACAGTAAAATGGGAAATGAAATGTAATCTGGTAATTGTGTAAAGCCAATAAAAAGGTGTAAAAGCTGTTTTCAGTTGGCTGCTACTAGGAAAAGCACAGCTTCAACTTTTTGTACCCATCAAAAAGAATTTGGCTGTGTTTTACAATGTAAGAATTATTTTCATAGCTCAAAACAGGTGTTACATCTGGGATGTGCAATTCTGCAATTCCCATTGATTGCTAAAAAATACATTTCCATAAGTTGCTAGTAATGAAAATTGTTAGCACAATGTTTTTATTAATAACTGAAATAAAATATGGACTGCACAATTCTGTTATACTATTGCTGTAAGAACTACAATTTGGAAAGGAGCTCAGGTCGTCTCTAGTCCAAACTTGTGCTCCAAGTAGGGTCAGCTATGAGATCAGACCAGGCTGCCCAGGGCTTTACCCAGTATGGTCTTGAAAATCTCAAAAGATAGACACTGCACAGCCTCTCTGGACAATCTGTTTCATTGCTGACTGTCCTTGTGGACAAGTAGTTTCTTCTTACATTGGCTCGGAACCTCTCTTGTTTCAGCTTATACCTGTTGACTCATCTTCCCACAATGAAGATCTGGAGATCTGGGCTCCCTCCATCTTCTTCATGGCCTCCTCCTGGGTATCAGGAGGCTGCTGTCAGGTGCTCCCAAAGCCCTCTCTTCCCCTATTGAGCCAGCCCTGTCCCTCTGTCTCCCTTCACAGGGTGACTGCTCCAGATCCCTCACCACCTTGGTGGCCCTCCATTGAACATGCTTCAGCTTAACAACATCTTTTCTGTATAGTGAGCCCAAAAACTGGACACAGCCTGCACAAGATCTGTTACAAGAGACCTTTCTGGTGCCCGTTGCTCAATTTCCACCCCCAAGAGGCCAGTCCTATGAAGTCCAAGTCTATAATTCTTCTTTAATGCTCTCTTCACTGTGGCAATGCTGCTAATGGGGACAAAAGACACCCCCCCCCCCATCCATTCTAAGTGTCCCTGTGCCATGTACCAAGTCCAGGAGCTGGACTTGACGATCCTTGTGGATTCCACTGCTCCAGCCCAGGAGGGGTCCAGGCCCCGTAGCAGAGCTGCAAGCTCCATTAACCATTTCCCTATAATCTGGGGTGTGCAGCGCAGCCATTTATTGAGACAGCCAGGAGCGGACTGCGCTAATACAGGAGATGGCACACTGGTAGTGAAACCAAACAGCCCCTCACAAGTTCTATATTAAAAATACACTTGTCGTCTGTCTCAGAGGAAAATAAATGGATGCTATTTAAAATGTTTATATATGGCCATTTCACTGAAAAATTGGTGATTTATTACTTCAGTATGCCTAGGACCACCAGGGGGCAATATAAGAAAAAGGATAAATACACAGCTCCAGAACCTGCCATGTACACATGAAAAATCAGAATAAATTACAAATATATTCAGAGACAGGTATTTGGTCTGCTCTGCATTGTTTAAATGCAGTGTTTCAGTGATAATCATTTCTCATCATGAAATGCTGATTTGAAAACATTTTTTTTCCTGTTTTCGTCCTGTAGATGGGAAACCATCCATACAGCTTCAGAAAATAATGTGCAACTCCTAATCACAATGTCTTATCATCAATTATAGGCATTCTTTCTCACCCCAACATCTCCATTTGAAGAGGATATGAAAATTATATTTTTCTTACTTTGTTGAAATGCAAAAAAGGACTTTCCTGCCTCCGTTTTGCTGCCTCATCACAGAATCTCTGTTTTTTTTGTTTTGTTTTGTTTTTTGAAACATTGTCTAACCATGCTGATGTCCCAGAGAGGGCTTAGGCTTGTGAAGTCCTGTGCAATTCCTGAAGGCAGCTGTGATTTGTAAATGAGCAGTGACCAAATTGGACCATGTGGTGAATCTCTCCCAAACTCCAGTGATTTATGGTTCAGACCTGTCTTAAACCATAGGAAGCATCTGTGTGCTTATTAGCTGTTAATGGATTTCTTCTTCCTCTCGTGGGTTTTTCCATGGAGAAGAATTCCCCAGGTTAAGCGTGTGCCATATGAAGAAACAGCTCTTGGTTGTTTTGGACATTCAATGCCTGTTTGTTCTTGTATTAGAAAAGACAAAGCATTAGTTGTTTTCCACTGCCTCCATGTCATCCCTGGTTTTATAGACCCTCCCAACCCATGGATTTCTCTTCCAGACTGAAAAGACCTACTGTAGTTAAGAATCCCTCTTATGGTGGCTGTACTCTTCCTTTCATCAGCCTTACTGCCTCTTCCTCCGCACTCCAATATTTCTACCAATAAAGAAGCATTTACTATTCTTTTTGAACCTTTCAATTTATAAATATTTGTCTGGAAGGGCCTAGTAAACCAAACTGCTTATTTAAAGTACTGGCAAATGTGTTTGTTATTTTGTTTTGAAACAAATCAAAACTTTATTTGAAGCAGTTAAGATGCATGATGTGAATGTAATTCTGTCTTTTTTTTTGGGTATCTGTGGGACAGAGTGCAGCTGCTTCTTGCCTTCAGACTGCTTTTTTCTTTCCTCATCTAAGTCATAAATTGATTTTTCTAATATCATCCTGGACTGCAGCGGGAACTTGTCAGGGGCCTCTGAATGATTGCATGGTGTGGAATAATTAGCCCTTGGTGTCAAAGGATAAACCTAGCACTAAAATAACAGGGTAACCTTGGATGGAGGTACTGGTAGTGCATGTCTGGGAGGTCTGCATGCCTGGTGTTGTGCCTCCGGTGCCTTTGCAACTCTGTCAGAGAATCAGTCACAGCAGTGGGGATTTCCTTCGTTGGCCCAGCAGAAACAGAGGAGGCTGGCAAGTGACTTCTGTGGGTGGGTGAAAGCCTTGCCAGCCATGCCAGAAGAAAGGCTTTCTGGCTGCCTGCAAGGCCTCCGAAAAGGCGTGGTGGACACCAGAAGCCATTTCCAGTTGACCTTGCCAATGAAAGTAGCGGAGAGGAAAAGTCTCCATAGGATTTTACAGATTTAAAAACAAAAAAAAATCATTGATTTTGAAGTCCAGAGGAAAGTGCTGTAGCTGCTTCGTTTGTCCTTTTGCATAATATAGAAATTATTGTACCCTGCTGAGTTTGTGAGCAATGCAGTGACTATTTTTTTTTCCCCATGGTATCACTCTGTTAACCAGGAAGATCTTTTAAAAGGCAAATGAAGTGTGAAACATCTCCTTGCTCCTCTGCAGCTCGCCTACTATAATGTGGCTGAAAGAGGTCCTCTGAAAGCAAGGAAGGGCTTGCAGGACTGCTGATTTTGGAGAGTTGTGCTATTGCAAAGTTGGGGTGGACTGGCCATCTGTAAGACATCAAAACATGGTCTAATAACTGTTTAGGGAAGTCATGTAAAAAGGCAGTACCTACTTGTCTCCATGTGTCTTGGGGAAGAAAATGAATGTGTGGTTTTGATTTTTTTCTAAAAGGAAACAAATGTTGGGAAAACGTGGTTGACTGTTTGGCTAAGAGTAAGAACTGGTGTCTCAGGCACAGGTGAAGAGCCAGCCCAAACCAGACAGAACTGCTGGATTTCAGCCCAAACGTGTGTGGCAGAATCACATCAGATGAAGATATCGTGGAGTTCAGAGATGGACTGGAGGTGGCTGCACAGCACCAGCCCTGCCTGGGAGCAGCCCGCACACTCTGCTGTTCCTGTGACAGGCACCTTGCGTTTCTGTGTAGGTGTGGGAGAAAGGTGAACATATGTTTTTGCAGAAGCTCTCGTGTCCCTGTTCTGTTCCAGCAGTGCCATATGCGCTCTCTGAGTCACTGGGAGGAGGGAAGCTCTCCCCTTGCAAAAATCCTGTCACATCCTGCACGAGGCTGCCCTTGCACAGGTAAAGATTTTCGTGCTTATATAAAACCCTGTCTGAGATGCTCTGGAGGAGAATGTGTTTGCTTTTCTTTTAGGGGCTGCAGAGATAAGGCTGCTCCAGCAGGGAGGTGAGCCTATCTTCTTGACGTGGGCTTGGGGTCATTCTTCTGTGAGGTCTTTTCCTTGCAGACATCTCCCCATCCTGTACTGCAGGTGTGCACTCACATTTCTGACCAGCGGCAACCCTTATTTTAGGCAAGTGCAATCTTTTGTTATCCGTGTGGCATTTGAAACCAGCCAGAGTTATGACTTTGACTGTGACATCGTCCCTGTCCTTGGATCTAGAAGCAGTTTGTCGTGTCTTGTGGCAGTAAGTCTGCAGACAACCAAATCACCTCGGCTCCTGAAAGCACGCCATGTCCCAGCCAGACGTTCTCTTTTTTTTTTTTTTTTTTTTTTTTGTCATCAGCTGTTGGCCAATATAAACAACATTCACTTCCCAAGTGGCACAGATATGCAAATCAACCTTTCATAGGATAATGGCCATATGAAGCTTTGCTAGCAGGCATTCGTGACATGTGGAGGCATGTTGATGCCAGATGCTTGCAGGGTTTTGGCTGTGCTCTTCTCATTTCCAGGAGGATAGTCAGTACCAGGGTATTTTGAGAGACCCACTGCAGGCCCAGATCAATGACTAGTGCTTCTTTCAAAGCAGCAGGCAGTGGCACTCTCCAGGTTGTGACAGGATCAGCTGGTCCCTGCGCAGTGTCACGCTGTTGCCTAAAGTTCCTGGCCTCTCTAGCTGCTCTAAGTCTTCCTCAAACACTGAACCAATGTCATGATGTGACATCTCTGAGATGTGATAGTCTTCCGCGACACAAACAGAATGATGTATTGCTCTCAGTGAAACCGTCTGGGGAATCACATTGTGAAAGGATGAGCAAAGTTGTAGCAAAATCATCGGTTTCTTTGGTCTTTTCAAACTAGGGTAGAAACCCATGTCACTGTAAGTAGTGTTTTATAATGGGTTGAAAGCAAGTCTTACTGGTACACATGGAGCTGCACGGTTTTTGCTTCCTTATTTGTCAGTCTAAAAGACTGCCTGATATATTGAGGTCTGTTGCCTTATCAGGTACAGGAAAATATCAATCTGCTTTCCCTTCTTCTTCTCCTCTGAGGCTGAAAGTTCACGTAAGTTAGCTGAATCCATTTCATGGCTTGGCTCACAATGGCTGCACAAATGAAATGGCTGTGGGATTGGTGACCAAACCAAACTCAAAGTCCCTGCTTGCATTCAGGTCACTTCAAAAACTGGCAAGGTCTCACCCTAACCACGGGAATCCAGCACTCCCACTCCCACCCACCCACCGCACACTGCAGGGCAGTAGCTATGGCAGGATGAGCCAACTCACCGCCTTGGGAGCCCAGAAACCAGAATCAAATCCAAGTGCCTACTCTGCAGAAGACCTTCCCGTAATGCCCTAGGAGGTAAAAATAGGAGCTATTGCAGTGCAGTGGGGTCTATGGGCTCCCCTGGAGGGGGGTCACCTCCTCACATTTCTGACTTGCAGCAGGGTTACCATCAGGAGGACAGGTGTGGCCCTGCTCAGGAAGTGTTTTCCTGTTCCAGTGGCCAAAAATGAGTTGTCTGGGGTCCCACCTTGGTGTTGTGCTCTGAGCAAACTCGAATTTAAAGAGGCAACAGAGACAGCTGGAGAGACAAAATGCATCATGGACAGCACAGGAGCTTTCAGCATCCAAAGCTATCTGGATTCAGACTTTTCTTTATTCTGCTTACTGCAGAACTAAGGCCTTTAGGCTAGAGGTTTTTTTTGTTTGTTTGTTTGGTTGGTTTTTTTTTGGGGGATGTAGAGATCTGTGCTACCTCACCCTCTTGCTGGAAAGAGTCCTGTCCTCACACCTCTGCCTGCAGAGCTGGACGAACTGCCTTTTATGTGGGATTGCTATGGGCAAAGGAGAGCCCTGGCTGGTCTCCGCCCGCTCTAATCCACCTGCACGCCCTGCTGTTGGGCAGCCAGCCTGCTGCGGTTTCTAAGTGGTCAAGGTCTTCACGAGTATGCTGCTAATCCCAGCTTTTATTTTGTGATTGATCTCGCCCGTTTGTGCCTCACAGTGCTGCTTTTCACTAGATCGCATTTGCTCCACGGACTTCTATTTTAAATAGACAAGGGTTGACTTAAGGTACCCAGAACACTGGAAGGGCCTTTGCTGGCATTTCTGACAATGTGTGCAATTATTCCAACACCAGTATGGCTGTTTTGTTTGCCAAATGCTGATCTAATTTATATCTATATTAGACTGTAAAGTGGTTTAGCTAACGACAGTCAGCTCCAACATCTCTTCATGATTGCCTATTATTGTCCTGAACCAGATTCATTTTCTATTTTCTTGTTCAAAAAATGTAGGAAGGGAAGAAGAGGTCATTTCAGTGATCGATATTAGATTGTTGAGAATAGCCAGAATTTGATCTGCCACCAGGAAGAGAGAGCTATAGTCTTGGGTTTGGGTAGTGACTCAATACATAAATTAAGCAGGATGGTCCCCAAGGCTTAGACATTTCATGCACTCTGCATCATGTTAGAGACATTAAAATATTAACGAACTTTGATCCCAGTGCAGCTGAATGCTCACTCATCTCTGTTTTCAAGCCAGAGTGCATTCAGTCTTTTGAGTGTAGTAAGCTTCAGAAAACTTGACCTGAAAGCTGGAGCACCACCATTCAGCAGCATCTAAACTCCTTGTTCAATTATTTAAAAGCCATTCTGAGAGCCTCTTTTCCATCACGTTACTGATATTTGTTGCCTTTATGTTTTTGAATGTTTTCGAGAAGAGACATCTCTCTGGCCCTCGCCATTTCTTGTGAATGAGATCAGCATTGCTGCCATGCAGCAATCCCATCGCCTCTTTCTCTTTAGTACCTCGAAGCTGTCAATGTCCCACCCATATTTATGCCAGGAGGATGCAACCTTAAATATCTTAAATGGATTATGAGATAGTGGGTGATCCTCACAGATCACGCTAGGATCACCTTTCAGGAAATGAAAGAGAAGAGACGGATGTAGGAATACACCTTATTCTGTCCCTGGATATTTCAACAGGAGCATTAGGCACCGGCCAGCTAACAAAACCTCTCTCTTTCTCCCTCCCAGCCCTTCTTCCAGGGGCTCAGTGGTGGCTGCAGCAAAGTGCCTGTGTGAGGAAGACAAATTGAATCCCTGTCAGCCCTGCCCACTGCACCAGGCACTCGGGGTGCTGCAGTTTGCTTGCATGAGGCTGGAGAAAATCGCCTGCTTGCAATAACAGCCAGCCCAGTGTCTCTGGGGTCTGGCAAGTGGGAAGGGAAAATCTACGAAGCAAAGGGAGCGGTACTGGCCTCTGTTCCTTTATTTATTTTTAATCCCCACCACCCCCCCACCCCAATTTCCCCACTCAGGGCTGATTTGGCTGTGCCTAAGGAAGTTTGGAGTGTTTCTGAAACTTCCTTCATTTTGAAAAGGTCTCCTGAAAAATTTCCACTAGTTATGGCTGTGTGAAATCACACGTCAGAAAGAGCTCCAGTGCTGCAGAGTGACATGCCCATCATCGCTACATTTCTCTCCCTGAATATCTTCCAGCGTTCCTCCCTTCCACTGCAGCTACTCCCTCATTCGGTTTTAATTGTTGCTTCTCATTGATCTTTGCACAGCAAATATTTTTCAGACAGCTTTACCGGAGGAACCCAAAATATCTGTTAAGGTTGACAGAGAAGAGGCTGGGGAATGAGGCACATCTGTGACAAGCACCTGGGAGGAAAGAGCTTCTGCTGGTGCTTGGGGGCCCTCAAATGACCAGGAGCTCTAGGCGTGTGCTTCCCACTGTGTGGCAGCTATCCTCATTCTCTGGTGTGGGTTTTTGGACTGCCAAGCAAACAGAAAGAAGCACCTTCTCACTATGGACTGGCTGTGAATTGCCTGGCAATGAAACCATAATTAAAAGAGGCAATTCGGAGCCTTTTGCTGTCACTGGCAATCAGGTTGCTAACGAGGGACTTGGGTGACCCCACGACTGAGAGCCACTGAGGCTGGCGAGGCAATTAGTGAGTGAGGTGGATGGAGTGGGGCATGTATGCAGACCTCCAGTGGGCTGAGCTGAATACTGATTGTAACTTTGCTTTATTGGGCTTCTTTTCCATCCAAAATTTTTGGTGTGTCACTAAAAGTCTGTTCCTCCGTTTCCCCTGATAATATCACTGCTCCTCCATCCAGTTTCTGCTTCAGCGGGGAGACTAATTGATCACAGTTCCTAAATGCTTTACACATTTATTTTCTAAGTGACTACAAAGTGCTTTATTTAAAAACTATGACTTCCTTGCTGTTGATCTTACAAGCAGACTTGCTTTTAATTACAAAGCACACCTCCTACCCACAGAGTGATGAACAAGCAAGTTAAACTGCCTGAACAAATCAAGTAACATTAATTAAAATATAAAGCAGACCACAGCAATTAGACCTGAAAAAGCACCTGAAATAAGAAGATTTTTTTTTTTAGGTTAAGCAACTAGTCTCCATTCAATTCCCAGCTGTGTGAAGATTTTTTTTTTTCCCAGCCTAGTTTGATTTTATTAGTAACTACAGTCTAAGGGTGAGCATAGAAACATATGCAACAGCATCATGTTCCTGCCATAGGCTGATTAATGCTAATGGCAGCAGATTAATGAAAACAAAGGGAGTGTAGTTCACCTGGCGGAACAGCTTGCTATAGACAGGACATCATTTGCTGACAAGGTTGCTTGAGGCATGGGTATCTCCAGAAGCAGCCAGGTGCACGTGCCAAATGTATGTGCACTGTGTCAGATATTGAAATGCAGAATCAAACTGGTGGGGAAATGTATAAATCACACAGTCTCAGAATCACAGCTTGGCTGAGGCCGGAAGAGACCTTTGGAGGTCATAGAATCATATCACAGAATGGTTTGGGCTGGAAGGGACCTTAACAACCAGCCAGTTCCAACCCCCTGCCATGGGCAGGGACACCTCCCACCAGCCCAGGTTGCCCAAAGCCCCATCCAGCCTGGACTTGAACACCTCCAGGGACGAGGCATCCACAGCTTCTCTGGGTAGCCTGTGCCAGTGCCTCACCACCCTCAGAGTAGAGTTTCTTCCTTATATCTAATCTAAATCTGTCATCTTCCAGTTTAAAAACATTACTCCTTGTCATATCATTACTTCCTGAATAAAAAGTCACTCTCCATCTGGTCACCTGCTCCAACCCCCTGCTCCAGCAGGGACACTCAGAGCAGGCCGCCCAGGGCCACGTCCAGGTGGCTTTTGGAGGTCTGTCTCCAAGGAGGAGACCCCACAGCCTCTCTGGGCAGCCTGTGTCAGTGCTCCATCACCCACACAGCACAGAAGTGTTTCCTGATGTTCAGAGGGCATCTCCTGTGTCCCAGTTTGTGCCCATTGCCTCTGGTCCTGGCACTGGGCACCACTGAGAAGAGCCTGGCTCTGTCTTCTTTGCACCCTCTACCCAGGTATTTATAGACATTGATGAGATCCCCTCTGAGTCAAAAAGCTTCAAAAGCTGCGATGCAGAAGGTGCATAAGTGAAGTCATGGCCAAGGTGCTTGGGAGTTTCACTGCTGGGATGCCGGGTACCACTTGTCCACATTTCATTCCTGGTATAAGACAAAATGCCTGCCTGCCATCGTACCTAAAAGAAGGAAACCTGAGGATGAGCCCAGTAGTGAGCTGAAGTCAGGCTGGCAGGTCTGATGATCCCTGGCTGTGGGAGAAGCAGACCCCAGAGGCTAGAGAGCAGATGTAACTACTGAGAAATCTATCACCTGGCTTCAGCATCTCCCCCAGGCACCGCTTCTCAGCGTGTTTTCCCCACAGGGCCTCTCTCTCCAGCAGAGATGAGTTGCTTGTGCTCCCCAGGAGATGGCAAGCAGCGGCGGGTTAATGGGTTGCACCTGCCACCGAAATGAAGCTGTAAATATCCTGCATTTTTATACAGAGTTGGGTTACCTGGCTGCAGGGTGGCTGTGGGGGTGTTGCTGTCCTGGGGGGGCGGCTGCTGCTGCAGACTGTGAAAAACAAAATGCCTTGTTTGTGCGTGGGGTACACAGCAGTTACACAGCTCGATGTTTACTGGGGATACAGCATGTGTGCAGGGTACTCCTGCTAATGACTTTCCATGCCAAAGTGTTGACTGGAAAGTCACTTGAGCTGCTAAGAAACCTGACAGATACTTTGAAATGGGATTTTGCAAAGAATCATGGCAATGAATTTGGGCAGTTCAGTGATTTTGAGAATGACTTAAGGGCTGACAGAACCAAGACACCTTGATGCTTTGGGATAATTGATGAATTAAGATAATTGCTTAGAGTCACTTTCTAATACAGGGGGACAGACAGCAAAGATAACAGGCATCAGTATCAGAGTGCATTAGTAAATAATTTGAAAACCAATATAGAGTACCTTTCCAAAGCATCTTTCATAAAAACAATGGCCTGAGTTGTTTTAAAAAAATCAATAGAACCTCAAAATTAAGTGACAAGGGAAGTTTGCTGCTAGGAGAGCATCCTGCTTTTGCCTTAAAAGTTGCTGCTGCTGTGTAAATGTTTAAGTTGTCCTTCAGACATAGCAGATGAATGAGTGTCTCTGGAAACAATTTTAACTAACTGAGGAAAGAAGCTCTAAATTGAGGTTAGGAAGCAATTGATGTTGTAGGAAAGTACAAAAGTGTTTCCATTTGGAGGATTAAACAATGCTGTGTTTTACTGTTGGCTGATCCTGGGGACGATGGCAGCATCTCTCCGCTTCACTGCACATCCTATTGCCCTAGCACACGGCTAAGCAGAAGCCTGGATGTGACGTGGAGCTGCTGTGCTATTAGCAATTTCTCCCTGCTCAGCAGTGCTTCTTGGCAGTGAAATTGTCTTGCTCTGTGACAACAAAATCGATCAGCAGCCTCCTCTGGGGTCTCATCGCCACCTTGCTGCTTACACTACATAAACTAATTTAATATTCTTCCTTATTCTGTTTTGCTGCACTACTAGTAACAGTTCTGCGTAGTATTAAAAATGAAAAAGTGAGGAAGCGAGATGTTTTTACAAACCAGCTAGACAGCTACAGTGTCACCTGTGAGCCTGCTTCCCCTCCGATCAGCTATGCCACAGTAAAAGCCCTTGATGATGTGTGAAATTGCATCAGGTTCATCACAAAGGCAGCAAACCTATGTCCATTTAGGCTGAAACAAGTGTTTTCCTGAAAGATTGTAGAAATGCAGGTTAGAATCCTTTATCTGAATCATTCTACAACACTTTTTTTTTTTTTTTTTTTTTTTTTTTTTGTAGTCGGGGCTTGGAGCTGGCAATGGCTGTGCCTTTGCTGTGAGCGAGTGAGAGACGCACTAGCTACATTTTTTTTGGGTCACTTGTAACATTTCATTTTCACAGCTAGTTTGGTTGGCAGAATATTTGATTATATATTTTTTGTATAATGAAGCAATGGAAATCCACAGCAGTCCTCCCTGATAACAGGCAGCAGGACGATGCATATTTAAAAAACCCGCATGGGCTTTCCTGTAAGCCTCAGGCTCAGGCAGGGAGCCTTCTTCTCCCATCCAAGGCTGAAGTGAAGCTTTTTCAAAACCGTAACAGCCCTCTAAGGAAGAGAAGAAATTTAAGTTACATGACATGAGGGAGGTGGAAAAAATAAAGCAACAACCTTAAGATGTAAGTGTGTAAGGGCATGTGAGATCCAGTCCTCTGAAGCAGACACCAGGAAGAATCCACCCTCCTTTGCCGGGGGGACAAAAATGCCTTGAAATTCAATTTGTGTGCTCCTCCAGGATAGGAATCAGATCCAACCAAAGGCCTCTTCTGCACTACAGAGGTCACGGGTCTTTAAGTCCCATTGAGGTTTCACTGTTTGGTATTGCTGTGGTACTACCAGCCCGTAGCCCAGTCTGCCCCAGCTGTGCAGTGCTGGAGTGATGCAGGATCTGGCCCCCGGCCACCTCTGCAGCTTACAGGGCAGCTGAAAACTCTCTCGCTTGGCTGGCTGAGCCTTCGGGGATGGGGGAAGCCGAGAGCAAGCAGGTTGCATAAATTTACAACAAAAATGAGCATGCTGAAATTGCCACACTTCTATTTCTTCCTCCTGAGCGTGGGCATGAGAGATACATTTCCAGTAGGCAGGGAGTGGGTGTGTGAGAGAGCTGAGTGTCTGCTCCCCGTTCCCACCATCTGGAGAAGGGTGGACATTTCGGGGGAAAGGATCCTGACAGCAGAGTTCATCTTAGATTAGCAAATCATAGAAAACCCACCCATTCTGTTACCTTATCTTGAGTAACTGCAGAAGAGACTAGGGAAAGAATACAAAATAATATTATTGGATCACCAGGACCAGGAATTGGTGGCAGGGCTGATGTGAAGGTGCAGCTAGTAAAGGAAAGGTGTGAGTGGTAGAGAGTGGAGAGGAAGGCATAGCAGAGTGGGGGCAGGCACAGAGCAGGAATAATCCAAGCAAAAGAGCAGGGAAGGAATCTGGGGCAGGGAAAACTAGATGTGGGGAGGCAGCTGAGCTCTGGCTTTTCTCTTTTTTTTTTTTTTTTCATAATTAAGAGAAGCTAAAAATGAAGGTGGAAAGTAAGAGCAGGGCTAAGAGGCACCCAAGAGATTCTGCTGAGGGCCATGTGCAGGTGACACACTGTAGGACATGGCCCCGTGTAGCCACTAAAGCAAGTGCCCTTGGCACAGCAGAGGCTTAATTCAAAGTGAGCTCCTGGGGGAGGATGGTGGTCCCCAGGGGAAGGATGAGAGGCAATGAGCACAAACTGAAATACAGGAAATTCCATTTATACATCAGAAAAATATTTTTGGTGAAAGTGGTCAAACACGAGAACAGGTTTCCCAGATAGGTTCTGGAGTCTCAGCCTCTGGAGATATTCAAAGCCATCTGAACATGGTCCTGGGCAACCTGCTCTAGGTGACCCTGACTGATGCAGGACATTGGATCAAATGATCTCCAGAGACTCCTTCTGACCTCAGATGTTCTGTGAAGAGAAAGATGGGACTATTATTTTGTTGTGGAGGAGCAATGGGAAGAAGAGACCAATGGCAAGGATAGGACCCTAATTTTTCTGCATCTGTCAAAGTCATTTTTAGGGAGTAGGACAGAGAAAGTATGGGCAGCAAGTAGTACACTTGCTGTAGGCGTGAGCAAGTTTCACTGCAGTAAGGCCCATGGAGTTCTTTGTTTCACCATGTCTGCAGTTTAATGATGACTGAAGGAAGAGGTTGGGTTCCAGGGCTGTTTTAATCAATGACAGACACTTGCCTGCCTGGAAGAAGAAGCTGCAGAAGAGTGGCTGTTTTAATCTTTGAGAACAACCTGCTTGCCTGGAAGAGGCTGCAGAAGGGTGTTTGCATTCAGAGTCTCTGTGGCTGTCAGTAAGCACCGAACCATCCATTGAAGGAAACAGCTGGGATCTCTGTCAGTGGCAGCCCAGCAAGACACAGCAGCACAAGTAGCAGAGGAGAAAGATTTGTAGCACAAGCACTTAATAACAATAACACATAGGATCAAAGTAGGCCTAGCTAGTGATGGACAGATGGGTCAGCCCAAGATTAGCAAGCCTGGAGCATCAACTCTGATAAAGCTAGGTGGGAAAGGCAATATTTCCCACCTTAGCTAGGTGGGAAAGGTGATATTTCCTCTGGGACAACAGATTAATTTGTGCCTTATGTGGATTTCTTCGTGCTTAGGCATCAAAGTGATACAACCAGGAGACGGGCTGAAAGAGGACATGGTCAAGGGTCTCACTGCTGTCCTCTTAGATGTGAATATCCTACTTGGTAGGCTTGATTCACTTTTTCCATATTGGCTCCCCTGTTTTCCCTTTCTGATTATTTAAAGCCCATTTATATAACTCCACTTCTGCATTCAGCTTGTTCTTTAGCCCCCAGAAAATACAATTAAACTTCCAGATTTCTCAGTGGAAGCTTTTAGTGACCTCTCAGAATTGAACCAGACCTATTTCTGCCAATCAGTACCCAATACAAGAGATTTAGTCTTTCTAAAAGTTATTAGTTGACTCTTCAAGCGCACTGTTTTTCTTGTGTGAATGTGCCCGTCAGTGAAATTGACTAACCCCATGTTCTGCATTACAAAATGAACCCGAGTTCATTTCTTGTCGCAAACTGAAGTACTCCAGAAGGCAGTTAAAGTTCTCAAATACCTTAAAGACCAACCTTCTCTTGAGTCATTTGGCGACAACTGCAGTTGCCTGAAGCATTAAGGCAGACATCTCACAGCTTAGCCAAAGCAGGGTGAGACACACAGTATTTTCAACAGAAGAGGCCTTGACTTTAGAAATAACTTTTATGCTCACCTTCCAGGGACTGTACCTGTGCATCTGAAGGTTTTGCTGCAAAATTTCCAAGGTGTGAAGAGTTGGATAGATCAAGAGTAAAATTTAGTGTGGTTTGTGAATGGCTGATCATGGTTGACGTTGGTGTATGTATTGATACTTTCTTGTTTCATATTTTCCCTGGGCAAAATACATTTTCTCCTAAGCCCAGAGGTTTGGATGATTTATTAAACACCTATCTTATCTGTAGATTAAACAGCAGATTACTTTGTCAGTTAACCATTTAACTAGAAACTTTCTTTAATTTCCTAGTTTGCCATTTGATGTCTTGTTAGGAAGCCTAAACTGAGAAGATAAGAGCTAGCTAGGACTGCCAACAACTTAGTATAAAGAGAACTTATTCCTTAAACTAGATAACTGTCAAGAGAGAGTACCTTGTCTCTTTCTTGAGGGGGAGACCTCTTGCCTTATGTTTTCAGTAATGGTTGTTGATTTTTAGATATCTGTTTTGCATGTTTGATTACAGACTACTCTTAGGGTCAAGTGTTTTTGAAAACTCAAATCCCTTAAATACTTTTCAAGCAGTCAACCCTTTCAACTGCTTTTCTCATATCTATTATCTTTTGTCTTGTACTGAAAGGAGTAGTACTTTTTTTTTTTTTTTTTTGGCCACAGGTTTGCCAAAGAAGCCAAAATAAAGAAAAGCCCTTTTGATTTGCAAAAGCTAGCCTGCTACCTCCAGAAAACTGCCTTTCTAAAAGATCAAGAAAGCTCAAACAATTTATTATACAGTCATTGATGAAACAACAGTGCCGGCACCTTCAAATAATAGTGTTAGGAACTTCAAGGCCTGGTTGCCTATCCTTCTGCTTATGGAGCTTCTTGATTTGAGGATGCCTAGCACTACTAAAACAGCCTAGTGCATACATGTTCCAGCAGTGTTGCAGTTAAACTAAGAAAGTGTTGGCTGTGAAGTCATCACCTGAGCATCTCCTGATAGTCAATGCTTCTTGATTTGAAGGTGTGTAAGGCTGGGGAAAAATGTTCTGAAAAACAAAAAATATGAACCACTTATTGTCCTTTGAATCCGTCTCCTTTTTGGTGTTCCCCCTTCATTAGTTTCACAGACTGTTCCTCATCGTCCCTAACAAATTAGCTGGAATCAGTGTGCTCTTCACCAAGAACTGTTGAAGAAATTAGATGCATATACTGTTACAGACAGTGTAGTACAAGATCTTTTCAAATACCACTGGAGAAAACATCTGGGCTCACGTATCATGAATGGATGTTTAAGGAAAATCTACTTCAGTAATTCATTCAGCTTTCTCTGTGCAGTCAGCCTGTTTGGCGGGGTATGCCACCATGCAGAGCACTCCCATCTAGCTTCTCCTGTGGTGTAGACTTCTGCTCTGTTCTGTCGATTTGGCCTCTCTAAATATCTGTAGTGACAGAACCTAAAATTGGTATTTTCGTGTAATTTAGAAGTCTTCCAGCTGTCTGACAGACTGTTACAGAGGTGAGGATATGTTATAGACCTATAAATAAATATACGGTACTCTTGTAAGAACAACAGAAAACCAATGTCAATTTTCTTCTCCCATTTGGCAATACTACAAGCATCTGCTGTCTAAGAAAATCAACTTTTTGTAGCAAATTGTTACACTGAAACAGTGTAGGTCAACTTTTCTTATTTCCTTAGTGACTGGAAAAGAAAAAACATAAAAATTTCTATTAGCCAATGAAAGATAATGAGAACTAGGAGGTCAGATTAATGTTTCTTATAACATGCCTTGGGCAATAATACAGACAAGACATTAGATTTTATTAAAAACAACAACAACAATACCTGTTTTTCCCTCCCTTAAAGTAAGTGAAAACTGGGACAGGCATTGAACAGACTATCTATCCAGCATGTTGGGACCAGTTACTTTGCTGGATTATCCATGCTAACCAGAGAAATTCGTTGTACGTGGCAGGTTTTGAGACTAGAAAGGTCTTGTGCTTCAGGGAAGGACGTATTTAAAACCCTTTGGGCAGATCTAGCCATAGTCATTGTCTAATCACCTGGTCTCTGGTCCTGAGGTTACCTCTGCTTAATGCTGTCTCCCCAAATTTTTACTAATGCTGAAAAGCAGGAAGGGATCAGTGCCTCACAGCTGAGATAAGGAGGAAAAGGAAAAGAAGAACATAATTTGTCTGAATTCTCCATCAGCTAAGTGGTAAGGACAAAGAGTACTGAACCGTGGCTAATTGTTTGAGTGGTGCCTTTTGGGGACAGCAGCTGAGGTCAATGACCTAGGTGAACACCCAGCTTCAGAGAGCAGAGAGTAACCACAGACATAAGTCTTGTTGCTTCTACCTGGGCATGCAAGCAGCAGAATAAACTATCTGCTGGACTAACAGTTGGTCTCTCTGGGGACTCTGGCCTTCCAGTAGCAGCGAGATGCCCTGTTAACCTTTCATTCAGGAAATGTTTCCCTGTTCTGTGTGATAAGGATGAAAGTACATTAGTGGAAAACGTACATACATATACAATAAGGACCCTGCAGGGTGCTGGTCTGAGACACATGGTCTGTCCACACACACACACATGCGTAGTGGTCTCTTCAGTTGCTGGCATCACAGACACACAGGCACTGTGAGTGATGGTCCCCCACCCCTATTTCTGTCACTTGGACCTCCGTGCACACAGATCAGAGAGCCCCTCACCCAGGACAATAGCTAGAAGTGGAGCTGAATGAGAAGACAGGACAGGCTGCAGCAATCAGGCACAGGGCATGGACAGAGACGTGTACTGAGCAGCCACCTGTTTACACACAATCAGTCACTTTTATCCCTTTTCCATTCCCCCCTCCCTCCCCCCCCCCCATGCTTATTCCTCCCAAACCACCTTGATCCCTCACAGTCCCTGCCTGGTCCTCTATCTAGACATTCTGTAGTGAATCTTGCACAACCCCCAAATGCTCCTCCCTTGCACCCCAGGCTGAGTCATGCATCCCTTAAGGCAGTGACCCCCCCTCAGGCTGCAAGGCAATCTGGAGAGCCTCTCCTGCAGAACCTCATCTCAAAGGCTCTCACACCAGTACAGTGGTCTGAGCATCCCCCAGTGATGGGCCTGGAAATAGCCAGGTAAGGGTGATTAATTCTGGGGGCTGCCTGTCAGATTTGCGTGTCAGGAGATGGACCTTCACTGAGCTCGTTGCTCTCTTGTGATGCCTGGGCAGTAGTGATGTCAGGGTGCTCTGTTTCTCTCTCTGGGTTATTGGGATTTCCCTGCTTCTGGTAAATCAGCTGAAAAGATGAGTTTAGGTAACAAGCAACAAGCAAGAAAGAAAGCAAGATAACACAACTTGCAGAACTTTACTTTTGTAGGAAGGCTGAACATCCACAGCTGTCCTTGCAGTCAAGGGGAGGTGAAGCTAATTAAAATTGCTCAGGGTTATTGCCAGCAAAATTATACGGAAATACTGTATTCATTATTTAGTAAGCTTTGTACTCTAAACTTTACCACATAACCTCACTGTTATAAATCGCAGTACATTCAAAGAACAGCTAAAATAGCTTGGCTTTTGGCATATGCTCATTTCTCATTTGTTTAATTCTTGACTCACAAAGCTATTTTTGTTTTACACTCTTAAATTAAAAATTAATTGGCCCAAGGATGTCAATTTGAACTTAATGATTAAAAAAAACAAACAAATGAAAAACCCCACCATCAACAACAAAACAACACAACAAAAGACAGAATAAAGAAAACGTATAAAGGCAGGGCAATGAAAGCTATTGACAAAGTTGGCTATAAATCTTAGCATGCTGTGTAGTAATAACAGAGAAAATCATAAATACTTGCTGGCATCATCCACCCCACATTTCTGCTCTACCAAAATAGCAAAAATTTACTAAAAAAAAAAAGAGCCCAGAACATTCTTTCAAAACTTCCTTAAAAATAAATCAACATAATATTTATGCAATATTTGTTATCTGCTCATGCATATAGGGTTGTATTAACCCTGCAAATAGGGCTCCAACATTCCTAATTTTGCAGCAAGGAGGTTTAATTCTTCAGTATAAAATTGTTGTGCTTGAACCTATGCAACTTGTCACTACATCCAGACAGCAACTTCTGATGTAGAGCTTTGGCTGGAAAAGAGTGAATCTTATTCTGTACTCCTTAATCATTTTCTGGAAGACTAACTGATTTTCTAAAACTGTGTTTAATATTTACAACCATACATATGTTTTCCCCCTTCTCCAGACTCTGTTTTGTTTTGTAATATACCCCTGCCCCAGCTTTACAGTTTTCCATCTGGGAAAGCATATGAAATAACCATAGTTCAATATCGAACAATTTGCAACTAATATTTTCTGCCCAATGACTGGTTGTACCAGCATAAAAACTGAGGAGCAGGGGTGAAAAAATCATGGAAAAACTCACTGTAACTATCTTTTTTTTTTGTTTTATTTTTACTGTTTTTGTTTTATTTTTACTGTTTTTGGGGAGTTGTTCAGGTGGATCTAAAAATTGAGTATAAAAATGTTTTCTCCCAAGGAGAAAGGGGAAAGCATTCCTCTCCCTTCTTAATTTATTCCTTACTTCTCATTTATTTTCTTTGGTTTCTAGATACTTGACTATGTTTAAAGTGTTGATTACAAAATGATCATAAGACAACACTCTGTGCTGTCCCTTATAGAGAAAAACTTGTTTCATTAACGTAAAACTTAAATGATACAAAGTAGAAGATATATTAGGAATTATGGTGACTGTTGAGGCAGAAGCAGGAAAATACATCTCACTGTTTTCAGCATTTTTTAATGAAGATTTCAGCAAACATTGAATCACTCAGTTTATGAAACTGAGGATGTAGACTTGTTTGACAAGAGAATACTTTTCATCTCCCACTGTTGGTGAAGTCCATGCTGTATTGATCTCTAGTGCTGATGCTAGGGGATGGAGAAAAGCAACAGATGCACTTTTCTCAGGGAATTGATTGACCTGAGATAAATGAGATGTCACTGTTTTTTTGTTGCATCAGACCCCATGCAATTTTTGTGGGCCTAAATGAACAGTTTTTAAACAGGAATTTATCATTAATGCAATTAGTATATTAGCAGAATCAAAATACAAGAAAGGCATATGAATAATGCAGTTACCATGACACATATGTAGTCCAAGTTACTTAATTTTTGTTAATTCCTAGTCAGTTAAAACTGTCATGCACAGATTTTCTAGTTTCTGTCTCTTTCTTTGTGGTGTTATGCTCACTTTTCTTGAGTCTCAATAGCAGAGTCATCATGCAGTTAATGCATATTACATAGCCCACCACTAGCAATAGCAACGCTGCATTTACTGGTTTACATCTTCAATAGTTTTTGTTCTTGGGATTCGTGCCATTTCACCTGGCAAAGAAGAGCTCAGGCATTAGTCCAACAAACCATTAGATGGCCAGATGCTCTTGGCAGTTGTGAGGAAGTTTTGGCCACTAAAGAAATAAAAAGAGATGAAAATGAATAGTCAGAGAAAAACCTAGGAGAATTCTTAGGGTTTGAAGCTACATACTCTCAAAAACAAGACTGAAGAAAAAATAGGTGGGAACTAGGTAGGGCAAGAAAGAATATTGTAATTTATGGGTAGCCAAATGACTGCCTGACAGGTGCAAAAGCAAGTTAGCAGAGTGTGGGATGTTTTTATGCAGAAAGGTCTGTCTTCGGGGAAGAGCAGTTCTGCACACAGCGATGGAGCCTGGAGCTGTGCCACAGCCAAGGCATCTGATGTACAGAACTGTTATTGGCAAAGAGGGATCCACTGCACGCTAAGCATGTGTTAAATATAAAGTAAACTACAGTTCACAAAACAGTGTGTTGCATGATGTACCACAAAGATCCAAATAAATCTTTTCTAGTTGCACAAATACATCCCTGAAAGGCATGTGATAGGCTACCCTCCTCAACTCATGGGATAATGTGACCTTTTTGGGACATAAAATCAGACAGAAAGTTTCTCTGTTGTAGGTGCAGGACCAGATTTCTTGTGTTAGACCACCACTGTTTACACTGTATAGCTTATAACATCCCTTTCAGTGGAGAAATCTGCAAGTAAATTCCAAAGAGTAGGGGAATGTCCACAATGAATAAGATCCCTCTGGCCAAGAGTGTTCATTCAGCAAGGGGACTCTGAAAGTTACCACAACTGTAACATCTCACCTTGCCAGCTATACGAGGAAAGAAGAGAGCAATCTCATCTTGTGTAGCAGAGAAACTTTGTGCCAGAATTCAAGTGATACGGTGGAGTTGAAGGAAAGTACTTTTGAAATAATAAGCTGGTGACTGGGATTAGTAAAGCTAAAAGATGACCTAAAGCTTTGGGATGAGGATCACTGATGACTGCTTCGTGTGATGAACTACCCACCCCATGGAGAAGGTGATGCTTTCCAAAGGGCCAGTTCAAAACTAGGATGGACTTTTGGAGGAATTCATTACCTCCATAAATCACCTTCTCTTTGTTATGATGCTAAACATATATGTGAACTTCCACTATAAACATGAATTTGTATTGTAAAAAGAAACACAAAAAAGCAAGTCCTTTCCTCACCCCAACTTAGTTTTAAGTTATATAATTGCAAAACTGTATACTGTAAACACTGTTCCCCTACAGGAATAGAAAAGGGAAGAATAAGATGAAGATGCATGATTAGCATCACTAGTGTAGTGCCAGTAATATAATGTTAATATAATGAAGTAAATATAACGTCTATAAAGGATAGATTATAAGAACTGAATGAAAGGAAAGCCTTATTCTGAAAGAGAGAGAAATTAATGAGAAACACTTTTTATTCATTTCAAATATACCTTATTGAAATAATCTGAGCAAGGTTGTCTAAATTCTGATATGTTTATAAATGTTTTTACACATGCCAGGCTGAACTAGGTCCTGATAAAGGAGAAGTGTCTTCCCGGGCATTTTCTGTATATGCAGCCAGAACAACAGAGTATTCATCAAAGCATAGACAAAGTACATAACCATGGATATAATTCCTGAAGCTGCATCTGGCTACAAAATTTTCAGAACCATGTGGAGAAGGCCTTCTTTATGTAGACCGTCTGTAGCTTCAGAATATTATGTACTAAATTAATTCAAGGAACTCATTATTGCTTGAAGCTTGCCTATGACAAGGGCTGGGACTGAGTTTTCTTTTTGGAGCATAGATTTTAATCTATGTTAATATTCACATCAGCAGGGTAAGTTAATGAGGCCCAAGCTCATTTTATTATCTTTTATCTGACTGCAGCTCTAAGCTCCTACCCGCGCAGCCCTGGATACGCACTCTGCATGCTGGATGAAGAGAAGCAGTTTGTACTTGAGCATTTGCACTGCACAGACGTGAGCACTCTGTGGTTGGTGTTCTCCATATGGGAAAGTTCATTTTGTTTCTGTCTTGCTTGAAAACAAACAAACAATAAATCAGCAACAAGACCATAAAAAAAATGAAAAAATAAAGCAGCAAATAAGGGGTACGAAAAAAAGATGCAAGCATGCCTGCTAGGTTTGAAGCAGAGCTGAGTGTGCACTTTTTTCTTTTTAGAAGACAATGAGTGGTTTCTGATTGCTGACGTAGGCTGGGAAAAAATAGAGACCTTATTTAGAGGAGGCAGTATTAAAATAGAAACTTTTTAATGCTTGAAGCTATTTTGGTCACATTTGGGTCTCCTGAAGGAATTGTTTGCTCCTGATGATATCTCAAGTAAGGTATGACAGCCTTTTCAGAAGGATCTGAGCATATCTGATGTTCAAGCACTGGTAACAGCTACCTGAAGAACAATGGAAGTGAGACATGGAGTCAAGCTGGTAAAACAGCAGAAAAGGAAAAAAAAAAAACCAAAAAACAAAAAAAAAAAAGAAAAAGGAATGCAAAACTGCAGCCTTTCTGCACATTTCATTGCAAGGTGATGCTGTTTGGAGAGGGTCTGTCTGGCTTCCAGTGTCCTCGCTGCTCCGCCTGCCTGCAAATGCACAGGGTGCAGTAACCTGGGCAGGTTCAGAAAGATGAAGGAGAAGTTTCACCTCGGAATATTTAAAACGACTCAGGCAGGAGAATTCATTCAAGACTGGAAGCAGAGAGGAGGTAGTGAGTCTCGCCACCCTGGGATAACTTAGAATAATGCATTGAGGAAATTTGTGCTGGGAGGAACCCATGAGCATTGCTGCCACTGTTCCCATCCAGCGACCCAACAAATAATCTAACTTTAAACCAGAGTATTTGCCTTCATATTATCATAGAATCATAGAATCACAGAATCACCAAGGTTGGAAAAGACCTCCAAGATCATCTGGTCCAACTGTCCCCCTGCTACCAATGTCATCCGCTAAACCATGTCCCTAAGCACCACGTCCAACCTTTCCTTGAACATCCCCCAGGGACGGTGACTCCACCACTTCCCTGGGCAACCCGTTCTGATGCCTGACTGCTCTTTCTGAGAAGAAATGTCTCCTAATTTCTAACCTAAATCTCCCCTGGCACAACTTGAGGCCATTCCCTCTAGTCCTATCATTGGTTACCTGTGAGACGAGGAGAACCCCCAGTTCCCCACACTTTCCTTTCAGGTAGTTGTAGGAGCAATAATGTCTCCCCTGAGCCTCCTCTTCTCTAGACTAAACAACCCCAGGTCCCTCAGCCACCCCTCACAGAACTTGTGTTTCAGGCCCTTCACCAGCTTTGTAGCCCTTCTCTGTGCATGCTCCAGGACCTTGATGTTCTTCTTGTAGTGAGGGGCCGAAAACTGAATACAGGACTCGAGGTACGTCCTCACCAGAGCAGAGTACAGGGAAACAATCACCTCCCTGGTCCTACTGGCTGCACTGTTCCTGATATGAGCCAGGATGCCGTTGGCGTTGCCGTAGGCGAACATCGATTAACACCCCCAGATCCTTATTCATCAGTTTACCATTCCTAATACTGGAATGCTTTGCCACAATGCAATTAAATGAATACCTTTATATGTCTTTCCGCCATTGTTACAATTTCAAGTTAATTTTACATCGAATGGCAGTATTGAATTCCACAGTTTGCCATCGAGAGCTCATCAGGCAGCTGTTGCAGAGATGCAGGCAGCAGTAATGCACAGCGAGGGAGGGGCCCTGGCGGGTGGAGCAGGGCTTGAACCAGCCTCTCATGGTAATGCAGCACTGGCTTTGCTCCACAACTGTGCAGTCAATTAAGCCTGTGTTACAACAGTTTGAGTTTTGTTTTTTTTTTGAAATTCTTTTCATTTGTCTTGGTAAAATACCTGTGGGAGTTTTGTAGCAAGTACTATTCTTATTTGTACACATGGATTATGCTTGAACAACTCATGCATTTTTTCCACTTTGCTGGGCTTCTCATCATAAATAGCTTATTTAAGTCCAAATGTCAGTTAATACTTATGTGAAGGAATTCTCGAGCTTCTAAACTAAAACAAAGCAGTAAGTATAGAATATTAGCTGGCGGGGATGGAGAAGTCTGAAAAGCCCTCAAAGAATGAGAGCACATATTACAGAACAAGGACACATATTTTGTTGCTATTCCTCATATGGCAGCATTTCAGCTGTACACTTTCAGCTTGAAGTTGGAGCATATATAATCTCAAAGAGAAATTCTGTTAAGACCTCTGAAAACAGTAAAATATCTATATGTAGGGAGAATAATGAAATATGCCCTCTCCCAACATCCTGACAGTCCAGTTATAAAAACATGTTTTTATGTGTGCAGAACCCATTTCTGTCAGATTTTCATAAGGATTGGTAATTTGCAAACTTCACGCCCCTCCAGCCACCCAGTAATACCGAAAGCCTGGAAATAGCCTAGGCTGTTCAAGTATTGCATTGAATTTCAAACTTTGAGCCTACTAGAAGATGAGGTCAAAATTTGGAGGAAGGTCATTCCCATTTTAGTTACTAGCAACACCAATGCAGTTAGTGATGGCATTGGCTTTGGTTCTGACAATTTTAGCAGCTTCCTGTGTACAGCTAACTTTGTGGGATGACAGTGACTATCTTCTGCTAGTGGTGCCTGTGTCTGGTGCTGACATTGATATTCCTTCCTCAGAAGTGACTGCAGCTGAGCACCTTGTTCATTTGCATCTTTATGACTGTCAAGCCATCTTCTTGTATTTTGTTTGTTTGTTTGTTTGTTCCCCCCCCCCCCCCCCCCCCCCCCCTTTTTCCCCTATGAACTCTGTTACTTTGTTGGAATAGTTTCTTCCAGAGACCTAAGTATGGGCCAAGCCAAGACCATGAGGATTTATTTCCAACATTGAGAGTCAGGAGTGTTAGGGCCTAAAGCCTTTAGCCCCAAGGACTATGCTATTCCTCAGAGTGTTTTGGTAGCTTTTTCAAACTAGCAAGGTCAATCAATACATGCTTTGATCTTTCCTTAATAACCTTTGCATGTTTTTCTTTTCTGCCCTCCTTCCTGCTCAATGAGCATTCATCCTCAAGCTCTTTTACCAAAATGGCCCTGTCCCTGCCTCTACACCATAGCCAAGCATGTGGCTCCGGTGTGCAGGGACATTACAGGAAGCCTTTGTTTGGCTCTGTTTGGTGAGTGGCTCCATGCTTTGCTCTCTGGGTGCCCTCAGTTTTACCTTCATCTCATCACCCTCTCCCTGCAACTCTGGTGTGAATCTGCTGTCCTTGCCCCTCCTGCTCTGGTTCTTTCCTTGCTGCTCTGCTGCCCTCCCTCCACTCATCACAGGGAGAGTCAATGTCTTTGGAAATGTGAAGGCCTTTAGGACAATCTAGTAAGACTTTACTTCCTTTTACCTTTCTTGAGGAGAAGCTGATCTATAGTCAGCAATTTGCTCTTCTGCAGCAGGTCTTTTAGTGGCACCTACATCTTCAGGTGCCCCTCAGAGCATGATGGGCCGGTAGTCCTAGCACTGCTGCCTCCCTCTGCTTTATCTCCCGAGCCAGCCAAGAGTTAATTTTTTTTTTTTTTTTGTCTTTGGCTCTTTGCTGCAGAGGCATCAGCTGTTGGACACAGCTTTGCTATGGATAAACTGAAGGGTTTCACAGGATGGACAAACAGCATTGTACTCTGGGGAAGCAAGAGCCATAGTGGTGCTGTCGTACAGCTGTGTCCAAAGCGGTAGGAACACAAGGTTTCCTGAAGAGAGATGTCCACACGCAGGAGAGGAACACTGTCTTATTACAAGGACTGTGCTGGTTTGCATCACCAGTTGATGGACTACTTAATAATATGAACTAACTATTACATCAGTTAGCTTATTTGGTGAGGATGTGACGTTCCTCCCTCCTTTAGAACAGATTTGTCCATCCCCCTGTCCACTGGGATGGTTCCCTGGTGTTTGGAAGTACTGGAGTGCCCACAAATAGAGGAGAGTAGGAGCCACTTGGGGTAGGAGCAGTTCAGCAGAGCACTTTATGAGTACAAAGGCATGTACATATTTCATGCCAGCTCTTTTTCGCAATCTTTAGTTTCTGCTTCATATTCCTTTTTCTGCAGTCCTGGACAAACAGAGGATGCTGAGTTGTGCAGGCTTGTGTTTTTGCACTGTATGTCAGAGTGGGCCAGAGCCAAGGAGAGGAGTTACTGAGCTGGGAATGGTTAGCGTGCCTGTGTCCTTAGGATGGGTTTTGCATTTTTGTTTTTGTTTTTTGGCAAAATCCTAAAATGATAGGTAGCATGGATGTGTCGTGCAGGGTCTCATAGTGTTTTCCAGGCCACTAACGCTGGGCTGCTTGCATTTGCACAGTGTCCCACCAGCACTCTGCTGCAATGCACACACTATTTCCCAGTCAAAATGACTTGCCAGAATGGGTTACTTCAAACCTGTGGGGTGGTTGCTGACAGTGGCAGCTCCCCTGCTGAAGCAGGCCTCCCACACTGCTGACTGCAACAGTCGGTGGGTGGGTGATGTGGTCTCTGAAGTGGTTAGAGCTGTAGGTTGTAAATTTATTCGCTCCTTTTCTTGGCTTAAGTTGTACCCTTTGCAGGTGGGTACAGGGCTGCTGCTGCTGCATAGAGATAAAGAAATCCTCTGTACTAGTGTTCTGTGTTTGCCAGCTCATGAAGGTGTCTGTCCTTTCTTCTGAAGCTCAAGGTCCTCTGAGCCTCTTTCTGCTATGTTTTTTTCTAGTGAGCCAGGCCAGAGGCTGCTTGCTGCCTGGTACCTACAGCTTGCACTCCCATCTCCTGCTCCTGTCCTCACATCCGTTGTAACTTGACTACATTTAGCCTCTACAATCCAGTAATTTGTTTAAGTGCTTGTGCTATGCGTGGCTCTGATGGAGTCAGTGGTGACCACCTTCTTGGAGGTGGTTAAAGACATGCTCAGAGATAGAAGATGACCTTCTCTCCTTTCTCCACTTGCCTACCCATCACTCTTTCCCTTTATTTAGCCCATTTCAGCACCTCATCACCAGGAGAGGGGGTCTAAAGAAGTTGCAATTTGCCAAGCTGTTGGTTTAAAATGCCTGAAGGCAAGGGAGGTCAGTGGCAGCACTGATGTAGCGGTACTGGCACCCCAGGTTGCCTTTGCCAGCTACCAAACAAATAGGGCTGCTTGAAATGCATCCCTAGACCTGCAACATCCCTTAGTGAGTGCAGACCAGTGCTAAGTATAGCTGTGCACCAGCAGGATCCTGATATGCTCAAGAGGTAGACTGCTCTTGGAAGTGCACTTGAGAATAATATTCATGTATATTAAAGTAATGGACATAAGTGCCATTCACCATCTCGACAGATGGAAAAGGCAGTCAGTAAATATGAGAACTGAACTCAAATAAAAATCACAATGTTTAAAGCACTGTAATAAACCTGTCAGTCTCCTCGTGCAGTGAGAAGCAAATCCCGATTAAACAAGCCAGTGGCAGCGAGAGTCAGCCCACCAAGGGGCAGACTGGCTCATCCTTTGGGCTGTGATGTGAGCGCATTGCAGACCCCTGCTGATAGCAGCAGGCTGCTGTGGAAGGAAAGGACAGGTCCTCCTGGGCTGCCTTCCAGAACCTAGGCAAGGCTGAGCAGAAAGAGCCAGAAGCACTAATCCAGTCTCAGGGAGAACAGGCACGCTGTATCAGGATTTGTGATGAACAAGCACGTCTGAAAAGAACAGAGAAGATTTGATTATAAAACTTCAAGAAAAGGTATTATATGTTTCAAAAGAAAGAGAAGACTGAAAAAGTGCATTTCTTGCTCTTCCCTTACCATCCTTAATGTTATTAATTATTTGAAAGATGTTCTGCAGAATTGCTCATCTTCCACGGATTCAATGGCGCTTTTATGATTTTATGGAAAGTGTAGTTGCTGTGACTATAGAAACTCAGCTGTTTGAGTAAACTTACTCCCCTGACATCTCCCTCTTACTTTCCTTGACCTCTCAGAGCAATGGTTTGTTTTGTTCTTGTTTCCTATCATTCTTGAGCAACTCTAAGTCACTCACACCCTCCCACAATTTCTGGCTGAATATAGGCTTCACAATAGAGTTGTTCTAGACATTTTTTTCTTTCTTTCTTTCTTGAATGAGCTTTGATGTATCTGCGTGAGTGTCTCCTGCCATCTGGTATTCTGTATTGAGATCCACGATCCATGCTGCTGGCTCCTCACTCATGTTTTCTCCTTAGCATGTGTTCTGCGCGACTCTGAAGTTGCATCAGAAATCTACAGGAAACACATTTGCCATGGCTCTCATGGATTTTATGTCATTTTATGCTGGCTTGAGGTTTTTCATGTTGAAAAACAAGCAACTAAAAGTGCTCTTTCCTCCACCTCACTCAATATACTCCCACCCTCCTCATGTGCTGCCAAGCAGAAGAGACTTGTTTAGAAGACAAAACCTGTGCAAAACTGTATGGATAGGTTTAATGTTTTCCTTCATGAAACAATTTGTGATCATTCTCATAGATTTTATTCTCTGAAGCAGAGGTCTGTGTATATGGCTAGAAGATTGCCTTGCCTTTAGTAACTTATGTGAAATGTTCAGATCTTCCTCTTTCTCCTGAACTCACAGTTGCTATGGTGCAAGAGAGAATAGTGTATGCATTTAGTTAGGTTTGGATGTAAATATTTAGAATACGTTTGATGCATGTTATTTTCCCATTTAAAGAAGGTCTGAGTTTCACTTAGAAACACTACAACAATTGTATTACAGGACAGAAACTCATTTGTCTTTTTTCTTTATATGTGAACCCTTGAACAACTTGGATTTGTATTTTGACTTTTTATTACACTGTGGTGTTATAATAGGATTTCTCCTTCTCCAGGGAAGACTTTTATGTATAGATGTGTATTACACATAAAGAATGGTTTTGTTGTAGGGAAAGAGGACACTGAATCCAAAAAGCTAGGTTTTCTATATTTTATTCATAAAAACAGATTTGCAACAATTTATTAAAAATTGATCTCATGCAGTATAAGGTTATACAAGAAATTCTTCATTTACATTTTATTCTGGCAGTTCCAGTCTAGTTTAAAGCATTTGTGCACTAACATCATTGGAAAATGCCATTGGGGCACAGCCTCTTCATAAATTTACAGTACATTTTTGCTGCAGTATAAAAGAACAGAAACATTAAATAGCTATATTCACTTGGTTGGTCTTGTTATCCGCAGTAAAGTAAAAAAAAAAAAAAATGTTATGGGAGAAACTACAGTATCATTGAGACAAAAAATGTACTGCATGGTTTAAACCTAATAAACGTCACACAGTCAGTATTCACGAAGTTACAGACACACACACACACTCACCTCCAATGGTCCGATACTTCTGATTTTTTTTTCCTGCTAAATTGGAATAATATTTCTACAGAGATCTTTGTGTATACATTATATACAATATTGTAATTTTTCTCTTTTTTAAAAATTAACATTCCTTTTAAAATAAACCAGGCCCTGATGATATTAATAAAGCAAGAGAATACTGTCAACACACATCGAGTGACAACGTCAGTGTTTAGTGCTTAAACAGAGTAATGAGTTCTATTTTACCTGTGTTTATACTTACATGTTTTTGTTCTAAAAGCTACAGATATTTCCATAACCTCTCTTACTGTATGTGCCAAGTGAAATATTTTGTGATGCTCCTGATTGCAAGATTCAGATATATATTCATGTTGGTTTTGGCCACTATGAGGTGTATTTTATTTTTTAATGGAGATTTATGCTAGCTTGTCAAAGCCGCAGTTAAGTCCCTCAGCTAATGAACCTCTTCAGCTGTGCTTCAGTCATTGCTAATTTGTAAACCTTTGTAGAAACGTCGTTCCCAGGTCTGAGCTGGGGTGCACAGGCATTGGTCAAAGAAGACTGAGAGCCCAGTGGGTGCTTCATGTATTTTTTTCCCCCTGCTCCCAGTAAACAGCCTTGGCAGGGAGATGCCACATTTCCAGTCCCTTGGAAAAAGAAGCTGCATGTGTATCTCACCTGTGGCGGAGGGTTTGGCTCCAGAGCTGGTCCAGATGGTGTGCCACTATCATTCCTCCTAATTACTTCTGTTCAGGGGAGGGAGCTAAAGTGTAAAACCCATTGTTATTGTTGTTGTTTCACAGTCCTTTTAGGATTAAAATGAAATATTCTGTTGGTAAATTTGATCTGTCCTGTCTATTGTCCGCTACAACTGTCACACACGCAGGTACAAAGCAAACATAGTGTATATTAACCTCTATGTGTTCCGCAGGCAAAGCCTGCAGCCGCAAAGTGCTGTGCCCCAACCCCTCCCCCCCCCCCCCAAGTCCGCTAAATTAATTTTATTGTAATTATGTGTGACAAAATTCAAACAAACTATGAAAAACAATCCACCCTGTGACATTAAGACTTTACTACCCAGCTGTCCCCAGCTTCTTGAGTTATCAGCCCTAGGACGTTTCCAGACAGTGTAGTACGTTACGCTTGGTGGTGTTTACTCTGAAATAGATGCCAAAACTTTGCTAAAACAAAGCTGCAGGTGGTCAGCACTCACTACCACCATCCCCGGAAAAGGGTAAAGTGCTCTGACCCCAACCAGCAGCTCTCCAGCTGGTAGCGATGCGGAGCTGTAGCTTCAGCCTCTGCTTGGGCTTTGCGTACCGTTGCTAGTTAGAGGTGACCCTGCTCGCAGCACTGTGGAGTCTCAGTGACACCCGAGGAACCATTTCACAATCCGCCTTTCCTACCGAACATCATCCCTGAAATGAAAACAAGCAAGACTAACCAGTGCAGAATGTTTCCAGCAATTTAACACAACTCTTGTAAAAATGAGTGTATCTATTTCAATAAATATGTTATAGCTCAACCGCTGTATTTTTCCGTACATGGATACAGTATAGGATTGCATGTTCTCAGCAGCCACGTAAAGCTCAGTGACATTTGAGTGTTTGTTTTTGTTTTGTTTTGTTTTGTTTTGTTTTTGTTTCCTAGTGTCTTTTTTGCAAGATCCGTATTTCCCAGCCTCCTTGTTGCTCGTAGAAATTTGGGAAGAAATGTTTCCAGTGACTTCTTTGTGAAGAAATAAAAACTCCATGAATAAGGCTACAGATCAAGCTCCTTGCGTCCTTCTCCTTTGCCTTCCCACATGAGCTACCCTGGCACTCCTGTGGCGGTGGCCTCAGCAGTAGTTCCTCTGTGGTCAGAGCCAATGTTATGTGTTTGTAGCTGAGTTCTATGTCAGATGTTTAGTCCAGTCATCGAGTACTTAAAAGCAGTTCAGGAAGCACTGATCTCCCTTTCCTACAGCCCAGAAACCATCACTCGAAAGGATGGCGGCACGTGTCTGTGCCGGGGGCTGGCGCTGGGGCTTACGCAGGGACTGGCACAGCTAGCGTCGACTCCTCCTATGGACGGCAAGTAGGCGTGATGAAGGATGGGCAGCTGCAAAGACAGCCGACGCTGTATGCTGGGAGGGAGACAGAGAGAGAGAAGCATTAGCCAAGAGGAAAATGTCATATATTACATGCTTGGTATGTCTGCAGGTTGCTGTGAGGAGATTTCCAGTGCCTGCCGCTGTGATGGAGAGAGTTAATGCCAAGAGCATCACACTTGCTGCTGTTGAGCTCTGCCACCTCGGTGTTATTTCCCTTTGGGGAATTTTTCTGACAGGCTAGACATGACAAAAGAATCTAATGGTGCATTGTCAGCATCTCACAACCTCCTGAAATTCCTGGGCACTTTCAGATTAATTGTTAGACTGCTGATACTCGAAAAAAGGAAAGCCTTACATTTGCAAGGAGCGCATGTGGGCATATAGCAATCCTCCGCTCCTTGCAAAGTGATCTACTGCATGCAGAGCAGTGGCTAACTGTATGGACATTCATGAGGTCGCCGACTCAGTTTTAAGCCACGCGTCACTTAGCACAAGGATCCTGGAATTAAAGATGGTGTTTTTGCAACTCCAGCTAAGGCGCATACAGGTGCACGGAGAGAGGGAATTCAGACTGCTGACATTTCCAAGTAGTTCACCTTTGCAGTTTAGGTCTGTGCTTTTAAGGTGCTGACTGCTCTCAGGTTCCCACACTCAGCACCATGGGACCGCGGAGTCGGCACTCGAAAAGCAGTCTGTCCTCCCACCCACACCAAAATTCAGTGTTTAGGAACCCAGCATCCTCCATCCAATTTCCATAGAAGATTGACATCATCAGCAACGAAAGGGCTTTGTTCTGATTGTTTTTAAAAGGGATGCTAAGCCATGATCACAGCTAGCCCACCTAACCCATCCCCATGGAGAGGATAGTGCCATAAGACAGTGCTCTGCTTACCCCATGCTCTGGATATACTAGCACCTTCCACAAAAGCCAAATCCAGTTGAGGTTTGTTAGTGCACGAGATGCTTTTGGTGATTAGGATGGGATCATACTAGGATTGTGCCTGCATTTGGACACATTCGCTCTTGAAACGAGGAGAGATTTTCTTTAAGAGAGGACAGCTGTTAAAGTGACAGAGCTGAAATGAAGGCCAGGTCTTTAATTACAGGAGAAAAATATCCATATGTGGCATTGGATCAGTTCAATGGAGTTTTCAATTTATATTTCCCTGCCATGTTCACTGTATAGACAGACCCTTATAAAAAGTGTATGTTTGGAAGTTTCCCTTTTGACTGCCTTTCTGATTCAAACATTTCATTTCTTTTTGCTTTGTGTTAGCAAGTGGAGACAGCTACAAATGCATCTGTTGCACTGCTCAGGGACCAAACAGCATAGCTATCAAATTAAAACAGAAAGAAATGAAATGATATTTCTCTTTAGCTTCTCCACTACGGCATTAAGGCTTGTTATATACAGGGATGGGGTGGAAAATGGTTGCAGCCTGCATAGACAGGAAGCTCTTCCTCATTCTTTTTCCCTCACAAACCCTCTCTAAAAGTTTAGAGCAATATTAATCCACAGTATTTACGATCGTACTGCTGGCCATGTGTCTTTGGGATAAAAGCAAATCCACTCGTGGTTATTTTGCCACTGTTTCTGACTCTTTTTGGTGGTATCAACGAACTCGTTCCTGGTTCTCAAGGAGTGCAGAGGTGGCACGGTTTGCTGCCTCCATGCGCTGCATCCTTATTAGCCTGACACTGCAGATTGTAATTCTGCCTCTCATTGCAGGGTCAGACACAGAACTGCCTGTGCTTATTTTCCCACCGGTGGAAATGCTTACTTTGTTCAACTGTTACAGACTTCTCATTAAAGAGGGCTTTGGAAGCTATTTCAAGAGAATCCAGTTGCATAATCAAGTGAATGGTAGTGTTTTGTTTTTTTTCACCCATTTAAATGTTAGCCATACCATGGACAAAGCATGTTTATTTGGCTATGCACATGGTGGCTGCAGTGGGTGGCAAATTTTGCTTTAACTGTACTTAAAGTTTACTTTCACTTGAAAACTTTGTTCCTGGAATCGAGGGAGAGGAAGATAGCCTGGAGACTAGTACACAATTAAGAACTTAGGCAAAACTCATAGGGAGGAAAAACAAAATAAACAAAAAAAGTAACAAAATCCAAACAAAAGTGCCATTTTCTCCTCAAGTGAAAGTAGATCTTTAACCTTGCTTCACTCTCCATGTTCTGTTTTTTCTTTTTTTTTCTTTTCTCTCTCCTCTCCTCTCCTCTCCTCTCCTCTCCTCTCCTCTCCTCTCCTCCTCTCCTCTCCTCTCCTCTCCTCTCCTCTCCTCTCCTCTCCTCTCCTCTCCTCTCCTCTCCTCTCCTCTCCTCTCCTCTCCCCTCCCCTTCCCTCCCCTCCCTTTTCCTTTCCTTTCCTTTCCTTTCCTTTCCTTTCCTTTCCTTTCCTTTCCTTTCCTTTCCTTTCCTTTCCTTTCCTTTCCTTTCCTTTCCTTTCCTTTCCTTTCCTTTCCTTTCCTTTCCTTTCCTTTCCTTTCCTCTCCTCTCCTCTCCTCTCCTCTCCTCTCCTCTCCTCTCCTCTCCTCTCCTCTCCTCTCCTCTCCTCTCCTCTCCTCTCCTCTCCTCTCCTCTCCTCTCCTCTCCTCTCCTCTCCTCTCCTCTCCTCTCCTCTCCTCTCCTCTCCTCTCCTCTCCTTTTCTCCAACATCAGTGCTTCACCCCCTCCTCCACCCTGCCACATTTTGTCAATGCTTTTCAGACTGGTGGCAGGCATTTTTTTTCAAGTTGGCCGTACGATATAGATATGTCAGAGCGTATGGTCAAGTAGGTGGGGGTGGGAAGTGGCTTTCAAGAACTGCTCCAGGAGACTGAAAGGAAAGGTGGTGCCACACACAGAGCAGTCACTCATCAGGGTGTTAGGATAGGGTGTATATGCTCAGCTCTACAGAAATGTCATTTATTAGGAATAAATAGATTCAAGTAAAAGCTTGACTTCCAGTGCCATTGCACATAGGAGCACAATGCAATGCAGGTGGGAACTGTGTGCATGATGCTGCAAAGAGGGCAGAGGCATTTGAAAAATATTTTGCTTCTGCTATACAAAAACACTGATGAGATCCATTTGGTAAGTGTGGGGAGTGAAACAACTGCGGCTGCAGTCAAACCTCTTAAGATCTGTGGGAGTGTGTAAACTGCGCCTAAGTGCTCAGAGATCATTTCAATCGATTCTTCAGCCCATTAATGTTGATTTTTAGCAGCTGCTGGGAAGCTAGGGAAGTTCTAAAAGGCTACAGTAAAGCAAGATATTGTACTAGCAAGTAAACTAACCATTCTCAATGCACCTTATTTTAACAACAGCCTCGAGTAGAATAGGCAAATATGAAGCACCATCAGTAGAGAAACTTCATAAAGGAGGTATTTCATGCCAAGGCATATGGCTGTACTGCAATAATCCAGTCATAACTGACTTTTTGGATAAGAATTTTCAGTTACTAAAATTGACATAACTAGCCCCAACAGGGTATTTGACTGTCTTTTAAATGCTGATAAAAGCAGAGCTTTAGCTCAAAAAATATCAAGGTGGTTTCTACTATACGAGTTACACAGTGACTAGCTTCTTTGGAGGTTACAAAAATGAGCACATATAGGAAACAGTCTGCTGAAGTACCAGCTTTTAGTGGGGTTTGGCAGAAATCTATCATTATTTTTACTCAAAGATCTGCAAGGCTGTTACATGCTTTTGGCACTGCTAAAATGAGCACTGTGTAAATTTTAACAGTGCCAAAAACTAATTGACTGAATTCACCACTGGTCAGAAGGGACAACGTGCGGGAATGAAGGTGCACAGAAAAATATCTTTAGAGGTTACAGAAAATATCCCATTGAATTTATGTGTGTGGCCACAGTGCAGATAAGCTGACTGATGTGATCTTTAGATAAGCAAGCACTGTCAGGCTGGAATACAAATAATATCCTGATTAATATCTCAGCACGCTGTACTGATAAAATAGGTACCATTGCCACGTGCAGCTCAGGTACACCAATCTTCCCCAGCAGATCACACACCCAGGGAAAATGAAAAAATCAAAGAAACAGCAAATTTTACATGGCACTATGAATGACCTACCAGGTCCTGCCCAGCAGGAAAGGGAGTAAGAGGCAAAGGAAATTGTTAATTGCCTACTGTCATATGCTAAGGCTTCACTACAATCATGTAGACAGAATTTTCTATAGGTGCATGGATCAAAGTCTTAGCTATGTGCAAAACAAATGTTTTTCATAATATGATTGAGATGATATAAACTACATCCTGCAAGCAAGTATGAAACAACCTCTGGCATTACTGGGCCTGAAAAGTATGGCTGTGCCTGCACTATGGACATAGCTGTATGGTAGGGAATCACAGTCACATTATTCAAATGTAGCGCTAGTAGTAAGAAAGAATGAAAAAAAAAAAATCCAAAACCAAATCTTTTCTTCTCTCTACAAAAACTTTTATACTGATGTGCATGAATGAGTAAGGGTACTCTTGCAGAGCACAAAGTGGCAAGAGTTTGGCAAAGTTTGGCAAGAGATAATCTCTTGTTGAAGAGAGAGAATCATAAAACCCTAGTCCCGAAGACTGCTATGCTTCTTTCTGGAGGATCCATTGGGCCTGGGCTGTGCAGCTCTGGTAGCCAAACTGTATCCTTAGGGAAGACACTGACCCATGGCACATGCACATCTGTGCAAGGGCTGAAAGATGCTGTTCTGATTTAGCAGGACTGTATTGATTGCTTTCCAGAAATGTCAGTGGCTGTTCAGATTTGTGCTGACCTGACTCTTAAGACCTTTAGGAAATCTCAGTCTTCTCATCAGTCACTGCTAGCCCAGAGGAACTTCTGTCTTCACCAGAAGTTTTTTATTTTCTTCACCAAACATTTTTTTTTTAATAATCTGTATCAAGAGAAGACTTGATGATCCTTGTTGGTCCCTTCTAACTCAGGTATTCTACGATTCTATGATCTGCGTTTTTCTTAGTATCTCTCTTACGTCAAGGGGACCACATGTAGATGAGCGCATTTATCTATTCACACTACATTATGTCTCACAAATGGTGCTGGAAAAAGATGCACATCTAATAGCTATGCATTAAAGCACTCTGCTGACCTCATCAAGTCACAAGAGCTTGCTCAGTGAGGGCCCTGTTTTTGTGAAATAATCAAGAGATTTCGACTAATAAGGGCTTTCTTTGTGTGTGCATGTGCATTAAGGTTAGCTCCTGCACAAGTTTGTGCTGTGTTTTTTTTTTTTTTTCCAGTGAGGACAGAGATAGAACTCCTTGTATTTTCCTGCACCATGTAATACAAGGCAGTGACTGCTATCTGAAATCAGGTTTGCTGTCACTGATGTAACATGTGACTGAGTCTGGTAATTTATTTAATTTATTCTGTTTAATAAGCTTTTAAGTTGCCCAAGTACCAAACAGGAGTCTGACAGCTATTAGTTCAGATGTTCATAAAGTGGTGCCAATGTAATTAGGCTACCTTAGGGAAATGACTTATTCTAGGGACAAATAAGCATGATACTTCCCTTAGCTTTGGGCCACAGCAAGCCCTGCTGAGCTGTTAGGGGGTATTATGTGAATTTATTATATAGGTTCCTGGAAAGCAAGGCTGATACCATAAGTTCCTACCTTCTCCATGAATCTAACCAGTGCTTTGTGCCATCAATCACAGAATTCTGTGATTCTGTGATCCTCTCCTTGAGGATGCAGCATTGTTTCTAAGGAAATGCTTTTCTATGTCCCACTCAGCTCCAGCTGCTATGGTAACATTGAGCCCCAAAACTGCTTTTATTTTTCTAGCTTAAGACCAAAATGGAGTAAAATGACTATGCACACCATGAACCCCTCTGGCTTTTGTGTAGAAGGACCTAGACTGTTGATAAAGGTCATAATGTGTGTGTGTTCCCATGTACATCCTCATCTCTCCTTTATGTTGGTGGCTGAGCACAACTTGTCCTGTAACTCTATAGAAACTTTAGACATCACACTATGGGTATTTCTGTCAAGAGAAAAAAAAAAAAACATGTTTGTTTTGGGGCACTTTAGGGTCCAGTGGGCCTAATACCCTCTAAATTTGGTGATGATGGTGAGCTATGGGCAGGGAGGCATTGTGGGTGCTTCAGGAGTTGCCACTCACATCTTCTCTTGCTGATGTTCCAGCTGTCCCTTATGTTTTAAACAGTAGAAAGTGTGAGCACACAAGCACATGCATACACAAGAGAGCAGGGTGTGCCTTTCTCTACCAGTATATAATGGTGTACTACTTACTGTTCTGGAGAGTTGATGTCTTCTATAGGATCTTTGCTCGTTCTGGAAGGGTCTGATGTGCCCCACTGTACTGGTGGATTTTGATCAAGATGATTTTTCAAAATTGCTTTCTCGCCATCTAGATGGACAACATAATCAATTTTATTTTACTGTTATCAAGTGATCTTTCTAAAATTCTTTCATTGTAAAAGTTTATACAGGTATACACGGTGCCACAAAATAAACTCTTTCTGCCCATATTGCAATACAAGCTCAGGTTTCCCCATGAGTCTTTGGTACTCGTACACTTTTGGTGATGTGGTCCTTCGTGGGAACTACCAGGAAGAAACAGAAAAGTGAAAAAAACCTCTGTTGTCCTTTTTTTTGTTTTCTCCCTCCCTCCCTCTCCCTCTCTCTTAAATATCTTCTTTCATGCCTTTATGTGCCTTATCATACGCCTTTCCCTAGTCTTGAGCTGTGTAAAAAAATATAGTATCATCATATTATCTTGAACTCAAACATTACTTTTCTATATGAAAAAAAAAAAAACACAACTTGTTTAAATATTTTCCCAGAAAAATTATGATCTCACTGATTTATGAAACCTTGGTACTCTTTATCTCACAAAAGCAGTTAAGTGCTATCATTTAACCATCTATCTACTATGATTTAGCACAGAAATATCATTCATATCAGATGCACTGGCCCACAGGTTGTCTACAGAAAGGGCAGCTAATGATTTCATAAAGCTTTCTTCTGCAGTTCTCTCTTCTGTGTAATGATAACATATTTTCTCTGCAGGTAGCATCACTTAATTCCCATGGGAGACACAGGAGTCAGGGGCTAGCTGTGCTGAGGTCTGTGGCATGCATCAGTCCCTCTGCAAAAAGCAGAATGCAGCCATTTAAAGAAGGCTGTCTTAACTGGAGATCCTTTCTGTTCTTGCCTGCTTTTCCAAAGTTTCCTGCTGTGTTAAGCCAAGCAAAGTCACATGGAAAACATCTGAGTAATGAGGACAGTGAAGAGTTTTCATAAATAATTACAGAGCAGCTCCAAATCTATCACAGGCAGTTGTTTGCTACGCACGCAGAAACAGTGACTGCTGCAGGCACTAAGGCAACATGGAGGAGGACTCAAAGGTAGAAGCTGGAAAAGGATCTTGCAGGATTTGAATGCAAAAGTGGGCAGGAGTGACACAAGCAGGAGAACATCTGAGAGAAATAAAAATAGCCTGAAAAATGCAGCACGCATTGAAGGTTTAAGATGCTTTTCTCTACCACTAACAGCTAGAAGCCCCAAAGAACATTCAGGTTCCAGCATGCTAGGAGCATCCATGCTACCAATGAACATGGTAAAGTGCTCCTATATGTATGTCTACCCTCCCATTGTGGCCATAACTGGCCCTAATTTGTAGGATTCACTTTCCTCTGTGCAGGTCTAACAAGCAACTTGGAAAAGAATTGCTATGGCTCAGAAGAGCAAGAAAGATTCTTCACTTATGTTGCATGGAAGACAAAGGGCTGGGTGAGAAAGCAGACAACCGGAACACACGAAGCTGCTTCTGTTGAGGCAACACAATGTCAGTAAAAGAGAGCTAAGGGATCCAGCTGTAGGAAGAGAGGTGCTTTAAAGGGAGGGGACACAACAGGATTCGGTGATGGCTTAGATGTGAAGCAAGGACAGCAAGGAGTCAAATCTGACAGTGGCTAAGATAAGGAGCAGTGAAACCTATCATCTCAGGGCAGCCTGAAGTTTGCTGGTGTGGCACTTTCTGTCACAAGAGTTCAGATTTTATTTTCCATATATCACATTTCTATGTATATCGAGCTTGACATTTGCATAAGAGCCGTGTGATGTCTATAAACAGACACATAGAAAAAAAACTCTTTATTTCCGTGATTAAAAACAATGTCAATGCTGAGCTGATCTAAACTGACAATGAAAAATGCTGACTTTATGACACAGACCAAAGTTAAAATTCATTTCATCCTTGTAATTAGGGAAAGAAAAGGCCTATTATTTAACTGCTCTAGGGCCCCAAATCCTTTGGCAAAGATAAGCAGTTTGCAAAACCACTGAAAATACAATTCTACACCAAATGACTGGAATATGCAACTGCCAGACTTTGGGAGTGCATGATTTCAGAAAATAATCTGTGTTGTACGCCCTGGAGGGATTTTTTGTGCTTTTAGTTTTGCTGGGGGGAGGGAGGAGAGGAAGGAGGTGGTCCCTGTCAAAAAGGTGGGGGATCTAGTTTAAAGTAGAGCACAAATCATATATTCAGTGCCTACTCATTCCTTAACACCAACTGCCCATATATCACTCTGGGTGTTATTCTTAATAGACCCTCTTCTACCACTCTTGCAGATGATTCTCTCTTAATACACTGCATGTATTTCTGTATACAAGGTGACTGAACACGAGTTTTAATATCCCAGGTTAAAAAAGTGCAGACAGAAGCCACATAGGACTGCCACAACATCGAGACTTTTTTTCCCCCCTGTTTCTCTCTCTCTCTCTCTCTTAAAAAATAGAAAACAGTTGGGTAATTCTTATTTGTTGCCTATGGCTTTAAACTTTTTGGGAGAGGAGTTTTTAGATTTTTATTCTGCAGCTATGGAAACTAGAATCTTTTCACCTTCCCTTCCCTTCCCTTCCCTTCCCTTCCCTTCCCTTCCCTTCCCTTCCCTTCCCTTCCCTTCCCCTCCCCTTTCCCTTCCCTTCCCTTTCCCTTCCCTTTCACGTAAATAATGAAGATCAAGATTCTCACTTAGTCATACGCTTTCAAGAACTGGAGCTTAAAGAAGAAACACTATCACCATATGCACTTAAACAACTTAAGGATGGAGGAAATTGATTTTGTATAGGTGAACAGCTGAAAGAAAATGAATTAAAGCTAATGGTAAACTTTTGGCTTTCCTGATTTCTCTGAAGTTTAGGACTGGCTTTAGTATTTCCCTATTTTTTCTTCCTCTGTTCATTAAGTATGCCACCTGAAAAATGTCCTTCATTCTCAGAGTACTGTCTGCCACTGCAGATGCTACTGAATAAGTTGCACTGGGATGGTCTGACTGCCTTCAAAATTGCATTTACATTAGCCAGAAGCAGTTTCTAAGTAATTTTCACCTTCTTAGACCTCAAACAGGAACTCAGAAGTCTGAATAAGTGATGCCTGAGCACTTTCCATTCAGAAAACCACGGAGAAAAAGAGACAAATAGATCTCAAGTGCCTCGCAGAGCATTCACTGATTGGTTTATTAGAAAACAAAAGCAGCTACCCGGTTGTCAGCGAGAGCCAGGAGGGGTTAGCTCAGGACCTTTGCCCACCTGCAGCAGAGAAATGACTTCCAATTACAGAGCTCTAAGCCGCAGGAGGACATTCAGTTGCTGCTGCAGAGAGGCTCAGTGAGGAGGTCACTGCTGCCAGCTGCTTGCCTTTCTCTCTGCCAGAGGTGACTCCTTCCTCAGACCTCCCATACCCGTAACCACTTCACAACCTGCCTCCCTCAAAATTACCTGGGTAGGCTTAAACAATTCATACATTTTAGCAAACATTGTTCAGCTGCAGGCAGAAAGTACCACATGACTGCCACTGCTGCTTTTTTTTTTTTTTTTTCCCAGGATTCTAGAAACTGTGTTTTTTTCACCTAGGAGTTTGTTGGCACTTGTACACCATGGCTTTATTGAGTATCTTCATCATTACGCTTTAGTGGCAATATTCCTCCAATTTCTTACAACTTGGTGTCAGGACTGCTGTTCACCCTGCATTTTTCAAGTCCGCTCTTGTCTTCTCTTTGTTAGAAAACATATTTTATGCTCCACAAAGAAGTAAATGTGGTTTAATAATGACTTGCAAGAGCTGGCAGAGATACTCTAGTCAATTTACTGAAGAGCTCTGAAAACTTTAAAGGTAAGGGTAGATCTTAAAAATCTACTGCTATTTTCCACACTTCTGTTGTTGGGACTGTGAAACAAGACTAGTCGCTTTTGGCTTTGTATGTGAGCAGGGTGGAAAGAAAATAAAGCCAAAAAGCAAATTAAAATGATCACATCAACTGCTGGTTATACGTGAAAAAATTCTCCTGAACAAAGTTCACAGCACCAGGAAGTCTAAGTCATGCCTTCTCATAGTTACATTTGGAGAGGAAGACTTTTTTTTAAAAAGAAAGCTAGTAAGATTCTCTTTTGATTTATACTACTGTGAATCAGAAGAAAGTCCCTTTACTACAGATTGATTTCCATGCAAGCAAAAGCAAGAACTGAACCTCTGGCAGATTGGTCTCTCTGTAGAAATAGAAACAAGCTCCAGTTTCAAGATTGGAATACATTTGCTAGGCTTCACAGAAACTAGAATCTCTCTCTCTCTCTCTCTCTCTCAGGATATAATGAACTATATCTTTTCTTTAAACCAACATTCCTTAAAGCCTTGCACACCTGTTTTTGAAAACCTTTCCTTTGAATCTGTGGTTTTAATCTCAAGCTTAATGCTTGAATAAAACCAGCTTCATAGAAGTAATGTTTTCCCCTCTATCGCAGATGAACTCTGTTTTGCTTTGCATTTACTAGCAACATGCCTTTGAAATCTTTTTTTTTTTTTTTTTTTTTCTTTGTGCTGCTTTTACATGGGGAAAAACTAACACTAGGAAACATTGGAGTGGGGTGACAACTGACAGAATGTGGGCATATCTGACATGCAAATGAATGCTCCCAGTCCATTTACAGCAATGAGTAAAGACTGTTTTCTGGCTCAAAACAGAAATGACTTTCAGAGCAAGCTGGGGTGCCTGCAGAGAGAGAACTTGCTAATGTGACTAGGAAAAAGAGATTGCTCATAAGTGGGGACTATTGATTCTGTGGCTGTCATTCATTATTTTTTTTCTAATACACTACTTTGAAATGTACAGGCAAAGGTAGCAATAAATGAAGATATTACTGTATGTTTTTTTTCTCAGCTTGGCTTTAGGTGAAACTCTCACTATCTATCAATCATTCACGCAGAAATAATTTCATTAAAAAATATCAGATAGAAGTCAAATAGAATAAGACTGTAGGATTCTAAGCATAACAAAATTAGCCAATCCAAAAAAAACCCACAGTGTATTACTGATGCATTTTTCTTGCAGAACCAAGTTCAGTCCTGATATGCATGCTCTTTTCACTCACCTATAGCTGTCAGAGAACAGAATTTGTCCCTTGAAGAACAGAAAGAGAGAAGAGTTCAGGAACTGATGAAAAGCAGTAGTAAAAGCTAAAAAGAAACCTTTTTATAGCAGTTTCTTCCATTAGTTTATTGACAATGCCTGCTATAAATGTTGTGGAAAAGTTAATCTTAAAACTGCATGGTGGAGTCTTCTGTTATTGCATGCATGGGCTCCTCTGGAATTATGGTGGTAGCTGATAGATACCCTGTGCTGCAGCTCCTACAGGGACAAAACCAGGTGACACAGCCCAGGTTGTGCTGCCTGTGAAGTGGCTCCAGGTATAAATCCAAATAACACCAAGAGTGTTCTAGTTTATGGCAGCTTCTAGGGATGTGTGGTAAAAGCCTCAGTAACTTTTCTCTTTGCAGTCACTTGCGTGGTAGAAATAAATTCTGCCTTCACAAGGTCTTCCCTTCTTCTGATGCACTGGTGGCAGGGGTGCAGGGAGCCCTTTTGGGAAGCTCTGGTTGGTGTCCGTGCTGGGGTATTTCTTCCCTAGAATTGTGCAGCACAACCTCACTCTTAACATAGCACCACAGCTATAAGCAGGTGTCCTCCTTTTTCCAAACATCAGCCTGGAAAACTCATCCACATCTCCAAGCCTCAATCTGGGCTCTTTGCTGAGTGTCACCACCAGTTACAAGAAGTGCCCGAGCCAAAAACTGTACTCACCTACAGCCATGTCCCTGTCTTACACCCAGGCTGTGATGCAGCTCTGCTGCTCAGGCAAAGTGACCAGATCCAGCAAAGAGCAAGCTGGGAGAGAAGCTCATGTTGTGCTGTGCACAGAGATGAGGTAGCTAGCAGACACCGTGATTCAAAATGATCTGAGGAAGGTATCAAGTGAAGTTAAGGGGATGTCCTGTATGTATATTTTATATCCAACTGGGGAAGCCATCTGAGGTCCCAGAGCCACAGTCCGTGGAGCACATGGAGAACTGCCTGATCAGACAAAGCTAGCTAGCAGTGCAGAAAAAAAACTGTTTTTTTTTTTTTTTTTTAAATATATATATATTTATGTATATATAGATATATATAAACTAAACCATAAACTACAAACCACATTTTCCTTATTGCTTTTCTTACATGGCCGATTGCTGTAGATGTCTCAGGGATGATATGGGTTTCTGAACAAAAGATGAGCATCTTGGATAATCTCTCTCCTTAAATGAGACCTACTAAATTAAAATGTGCCATAAAGAAGGAGTCGCCATGCCAGCAAAGAGTGGGCTATGCTAGGAGCTGTTCCTGTTAATAACTAACCATGAACTCCCAAAGCTATGAGGCTTTGCCCAAGATCAGGCAGTTATAAGAGTGCTCAGCTGTGTCTGTCTTTTCTGTCTAAATAGGCTTTAGACACCTAAATTTAATGTTTGGCTCCTAAATCCATGTTTGAGGTAAATGGCAGGGGTGGAGAGGGATGGGAAAAATCGGATAACATCTTTTGACACTCAGCTATAGGCTGGGAGTTTTGACTCTGAACAATTTTTACAGATCATAAATCTACTGAAGAGTGCTATGACATTAAAGTTTCATTAGGCCTTGTTTGAGATGCATTGCATAAATCCCATGTTATTATCTGTCCTCTGAAGTGCAGAGCTCTGGAGTTGTGCAAGCAATAGCAACAGGGACACAGCACATCACGTGCACTACATCATCTATATGAACTCTTGCAGAACAGCATGATGTTTTGCAAAGAATATTGACACAGGATTCAGCCATGTCCACAAGAGCGGTGGCAAATGATCAGCTATGATTTTTAGCTCCAAGTCAGCTGTTTCTTTCAGCATTTCTCTTCACTGTATTAGTCCCTCTCTCTCAGCTCACATTTTTTACAAGGTCCAAGCTAGGCAAAAGCCTTGTCATTAACTGAAATGCACCATTGGACTGGCTTTCCCAGTTGCGGGGTGGAGATGATACACATGGCCACTTTTAGGTCATGCTAATAAAATATTTACATCTTCTAAAGCTTGGCTGAAGTACCATCAGAGATGCATAATTTCAAGGTTCTGTACTTTAATTTACAGAAAACAATATGAAATACATATCTACAGAAAGCATAGTTATGTTAGTAGCTGTAAGGGCCAGAATTTTTTTAAGTACCATTTAGGTGATGTTTGTTTGTATCTGCACAGAAGCAGCAGTGACTCAGCAGCACGAATTCTCCAAAGCCTTATTATTTTTATTGGAATGGCAAATTTAAATTAAGCACATAGGTTGACTGCTGGGATATGATGCAGTGATAGAAATACAGATGAGATTCAGACATCAAGCTAAGGGGAGGGAAACAGGGAAAGAGAGAAAACAAGGAGCAGAAGACAGAAATGGAGGGACAAAAAAAGGCTGTCGAGGGTTGTTTAACACGGTGTCTCAAAGCCTGGAGGTATGAATAACTGATGTCACTTGAGACAGGATCAGGATACTCTGTCATACTCATATTTGGGGCCTTCATCTTCAAGTGTGTGACCAAGCTTTGAACACCTGATGGAAATTGAGATCCAGGTCCTCCTCACTCCCAGGTCAATGCTCTAACCTATTTAATATAAACAAGGCCAGGAAAAAAAACATCCTTCCTTCTCTTCTCTTCCTTGAACTATAGATGGTTGGTCTATTCAGAAAACTGGGTCCAGAAACTGCAGTATGCAGAAGAATATTTATCCTGTATGTTTAAATAGTACATAATTCAAAGCTTCTCAGTACATTAAGGCTCAGTGCATAAAGATGGTTTTAAATATGTACCCAGCAGCAGCAATGTAGAAGTTAAGGTACCATACTGGGCTAAACTTGGGAATGCAGAGAATCTTGGATGCTGGTGTTTATAACAGCAGTAAAGCATCAATGTCTTCTGTAGATATAGCCACAAGTAAGTGAAGAAAGGTTGTATTTTCTCCTTGATTTCTTTGCCAGCATCCTACTGCTAATGGAGTGCAACCTGCTGTGGGAAGCATCCAGTCCTAAATTTATACCCAACGTATCTCTCGAGAATCATTTTTGTTTCTCATACCCAAACTCAGATGGCCATTTGGCACAATGTAATGTATCTTTTTCTGCTTGAAATATTATTCATGATTTATCATTTTTCCTGGAGCATCTGACATGAGTGGAACATTCTATGTGTTCCTTTCAAACACTTGGTAAAACTGCTTCATCCCACTCACTGATGTTAGTTCTTGTTGCTGATCTCAGCCCAATAATCACACGCCTCCAGCAGCTATTTACGTTTTCCTTTTCCTCCTTTCCCCCCTTCTGTTTTTTAATTTTAAAAAGGACACTGGGAATGCTATGGAGCTCTTCCTTTTTTTTTTTTTTTTTTCTTTTTGGCCAAAAGTTACACAACCAAGTGTTTACCCAGGCTAAAACAAAGAACCCCATGAGAAAGTAACCTTATCCAACCAAGATTACAATAATTACAATATGCTTCAAAAGCATATATGAACAATTGCTATTATTTTAAAATAATTCTTCAACAATTACATTTTTTACCCTGCCACACACAGCAATAGGAAACCTGAGCCTAGCATTGCAACAAACATGCAACTCGACAACTTCCCAATACGTGGCAATTAGTTTTTTTTTAGTTTTTACTTAAGGTAATAATGTTCAGCTGTATGAAGTCACTGGCCAAAATTCACAAAGTAGATCTGTTCTAGAGTCAGAAATGTAAGCTGGGTGTCCTGGCTTCTACTTTATTGCACTATGCAATATTGCTTCCCAAAAGTGAAATTCTTTTGCATATATTTCTTTGGAGAGCCGTGCAAGAAACATTGTAGGAACAACTTAGGAATATTACAGTAGTCATGAAATCCCTTTTTATCCGTTCCTAGGGAAGAATTTTCATATATAAGTGCCTTCAATTCTACATTTAGAGTCCAAATCAGCACTGAAATATTTACATGTTTCTCTTCTATGTGCTTGATAGCAGTGTCCAAAAGCAGGATTTAAGTATCCTATTCAGAAGAGCACATATTAAACTGGGCTTCCTACTGTTGAAGGCTGGCACAATTAACTCTCACAACTGAAGCATTCTATGACTTCTCTCCCTCCATACAGTACAGAAAACTTGGCTTCTGAACACAAATTTGTTTTTAAAAGTTTCCTACTTTATCATGTCTATTACACACGTAAGGCATACAGTAAAAGAAGAGATATACAGAGAAATAACTACTTAGTGGGTACTGTATAAGCTTATGATGCGACTTGACATGCTTTTCATAATGTAACCAAAACATGTAAAGCTCTATCTTACCAAGATCTGAGTGCTCTGGAACTAGACCAATAGGACTTGTATTCTGGTGTTCAAAACCTTGGTGGGTTACACTGCTTATAGATTTCACTAACTCTCACCTTTGCTGTCTGTGAAGTTCCGTATACTGAGAATGTCATTAAGATCCTGATAGTGGTTCTGCTTAATGTATGTTGTTTTCTCAGGAGTGTCCTGAAGCTGCATTGTGACCTCTTCTAGGTCTTTGTCCAGCTGCAAAACAGAAAGGGCATGAATTGCTAGAAGTTCAAGGATCATTGCTTCAGGTATCTGCAGTAACTGCATAGCTATCTATAATGAGACCAGGAGGCAGGTGGTCATGCAATGGCCACACAGCGCCAAATACAGTGTTCTTATGGCACTACTACAATGACACTAAAAATCATGCTACGGGTAGCAAATCGCATTCAACTGTGATATAGCATATAGAAGAATAAGCTTCAGTATTTAAGGGTTTAAGTAATTCCAGATGCACTGCCGAATAAGAAAGAAATGGGCATAAGAATGCCCGGTCTGAAAACCTTTCAACTAATCATTATTTATGCAGACCAATATGCTCCAAGTGTCCATGACGCTACTTTTTTGAACCCACAGGGTCTGGGTATTTAATTTAATTTGTTGAAGCAAAATCTAAAAAGTGTATCAGGGCCCTGTGTGCACTAACACAGCACAACTGCCCTGACCAGCCTTACCTGTGTCATTGTCATGAGCCTTGCAAGGCACAGACTGAGATCTTGTGAGTTAGGAGGCTTCATAGGAAATATACATCAGGATATAGAAATGAAAATAGTGAGTAGCCAGCAGAGCCTTTATCAAAAATTGCAAGGCTATCACACGAAAGGCACCTGGCCAAGCTGAAGAACTACATTTCTTTAAAAAGGCAGGGATAACTTTTGCTTTTGAAGTCATTGGTTGTCTGAGTAAACACCTTTCTGTTGCCTAGGCAATTGTCATTACTTAAGATCTAGACAAAGAAGTAATGGTTTAAATAAAATACCCTTTCTTCAAGGTATAAGAATAGTTCACAATATAGGCAAGAAAATAATAATTTTTATAAGATTATGGATATTTTGTCTCACAAAATGGGCAGTCTTCAGAGTTGATTGGCCATTGTTTGAAGTCTCCTGAGCAAGGATGGACATAATGGAAAATACCCATGTTATAGCTCAGATAGGATTCATGTATTTTATGTGCTTAGTCCTCCTCAGTACAGACTGAAAAAACTTCATGGCCTTTGTTCTGTAAAAGGTCAGCTTACACAATCATAAAGGTCCTTTCTACTTTACGAAATATGTAATACTGTTTCATAGGCAGATGGAAGACCTGTCTAGCAAATTTTTGAGTGAATTCTCAGAGAGGTCAAGAAATAACAGCAACAACAGTCTCTGAACTCAACCACAAACAGAAACAAAGACAGCTCTTAACTGCCCTTGGGGTTGAAGGTCTCTGTTACACTTGCATGGAAAAGTTGCCCTTCTACAGCTATTGCTGTATGGTGCTCAGCATGGCCATGTGAAGCAGCAGGGTGATTTGCCTGATATAAAGGAATAGAGGAAGTTTCACTTTAATTTGCTAAGGCACAATCTAAATTCATCACATCTGCTAAGTATTCACTGTATTAATTAGCTATTCATATAAATCATCTGTTTCCTATTATTTCAATATTTTGCTAAGGGCCAACACCAATTTTTTCCTCTAAAAAGTAGTCAACATTTAAGCAGACTTCAGAATTGCATACACAATTGAAAATAAATTGCTTAGGCAGTATGGATAAAATAAACAATACCTCTGTAATTTTCATTCTCAAGCGGTGGTTCTCTGACTGCAATCCTTCTAGTCGAGATGTGCTGGCCTGATTGACGCTGGTGACCGATGTTGATGTTTTTGAGTCTTCTTTCTTTTGATTTTGAGTGAACTGAAATCTTCTGTTCTGTGTGGCTGCATCTGGATTTGTTCTCAGTGTGATGAGCTAAAAGGTTTAAAAGCCTTAAGAAATCCTGTAGATGGTTTTATTTCTGCAGTTCTTCCTTTTGTATCCCCAAATATTCAAAGGTAAACCAACAGTTCCTTTCTGACTTTCAAGTACAAAATTCTGGAAAGTGAGCTTTGCTTGCCATATGTATTACTTAAGGCAATTTCTGAATAACTTTACAGAATAGTTTGGATCAAAACGTTTTTGCAAAAGGAACTGTTCCAAAAATTAGGAAAAACCCATTTAAAATATATTAAACTGGATTTTAATTACATTAAAGATATATTTTAATATTTCATCAAACATCTATTTCTCTTTCATCGACATTTTTATACTTTCAAAGGATATATTCTTTCTTCAAGGAAAAAAAAACAACGCAACCCACCAAGCCCTTCACTCCCCAAACACGTCACATGAAATTTCTTCTTTCCTACTGTTACAAGTAACACTCAAGCAGAGAAAGGCATGAAGTAGGAGTATTAACAGAAAGAATCCTTGGGAGGTTGCACTCTGGAGATAACAGAAACTTAATTAGGTTTTAGGGACCCAAAATAAAACAAATCTGTTCAAATATATTAAATAAGCCACTTAAAAAAAAAAAAAAAGGTTAAACTTTCTTATATTTGTTTAAATTAAATATGTTTAAGATTTAACACTCAGTGACAATGTGAAAATATTGCCTTGACATGAGGAGAAAAAGCTACTAGCTGTTTGGCAAGGGGGAGAGAGATTCTTGGAGTACTCTGGAGAGCACAGAATTTGCGATTACTTGTCAAGCGTCATACATATATATTTGTATACTGACGCAGCTGAAGGAGCTTCCTGTCCTGAGAACATAGTTATGGTATCATAAATCCGAAGCTGTTGAGTCGTTTGAAAAGACAGAAGGGGGGAGTTATTTTGTAAGCACAGTGCCGTCAGACTTTGTGGTATAGCTGTATTTTGTAATTGGTTCACCTTGACCTTCTCTAAGCGTGGCTGTTCTGCAGCTGTGGTGGCACAAGGTAAAGACCTAGCTTCTGATAGAGAGAGACATGACATTTTGGGCCCCTCGCTACAAGAAGGACATCGAGGTGCTCAGGCGAGTCCAGAGAAGGGCAACGAAGCTGGTGAGGGGTCTGGAGAATAAGTCTTACAAGGAGTGGCTGAGGGAGCTGGGATTGTTCAGTCTGGAAAAGAGGAGGCTCAGGGGTGACCTTATCGCGCTCTACGGGTACCTTAAAGGAGGCTGTAGCGAGGTGGGGATTGGTCTATTCTCCCACGTGCCTGGTGACAGGACGAGGGGGAATGGGCTAAAGTTGCACCAGGGGAGGTTTAGGTTGGATATTAGGAAAAACTTCTTTACTGAAAGGGTTGTTAGGCATTGGAATGGGCTGCCCAGGGAAGTGGTTCAGTTGCCATCCCTGGAGGTCTTTAAAAGACATTTAGATGTAGAGCTTAGTGATATGGTTTAGTGGAGGACTTGTTAGTGTTAGGTCAGAGGTTGGACTCGGTGATCTTGGAGGTCTCTTCCAACGTAGATGATTCTGTGATTCTATGACTGACCAGGCACCAAAGCACTTCTTCCCTGACATAGATTTACAGACAAACCTGCAGATTGGGATGGTGAACTATGTTTGAAGACAATAAATTGCATTTCTTTAGGTGATAAAGGGCATGGAGAAGGCTCAGGTACTCAGTACCTGCTTCACCTCAGCCTTTACTGATAATACTTGCTTTCAGGAATCCCAAACACCTGAGATCCCCCAGCTAACTGAACATAAATCCATGCAGCCTGACAAGGTGCATTCTCAAGGACTGACAGTGCTGATGTTGCCGTGAGGCCACTCTCAATTATCTTTGGAAGGTGATGCTGACCAGGAGAGGTTCCTGAGCACTGGGAGAAAGGAAATATACCACCTGTGTTCAAGAAAGATGAGAAGGAAGATTTGGGGAACTACTGGCCAGTCACCTTTACCTCAGTCTATGGAAGGTGGTGTAGCGCATCATCCTGGGATCTTTTTCCAAACATATTAAGAACAAAAATGTGATTGGAAGCAGTCATCTGATTTATGAAGGGGAAATCCTGCCTGATCAATCTGATAGCTTTCTTAAGTGAGGTGACAGGGCTGGTAGATAAGGGGAGAGAGATATGTTTCTTGACGCATGCAAGGGTTTCCAAACCATCTCCCATAACATCCTCACAGACAAACTGTTAAAGTAGGGACTAGGTAAGTGGACTGTGAGGTGCACTGAAAATTTGTTAACCTTCCAGGCTCAAAGGATCATGAAAGCCAGTCACTATTGCTGTACCCCAGGGTTCATACTAGGATGCCTACCACTTAACACATTATTAATGACCTAGATGATGGGACAGAGCACACCCTTGGCAAGTTTGCAGATGATCAGCAAAGGAATAGTTGATACCGCAGATGGTTACACTGTCATTCAGTGGTATGTCAAGAGGCTGGAGAACAGGGCTGACAGGGATCTCCTGAAACTGAGCACAGGGAAATGCTAAGTCCTACACCTGGAGAGGAAGAAACTCCGCTCCCACTCCTGAAGCCTGGGGGCACACCAGCTGGAAAGCAGCTTTGCAAAAAAGGCTCTGAGGATTATGGTGGACACCAAGTGGAACATGAGCCACCAATGTGCTCTTGTGGCAAAGGTGGCCAGCAGTACCCTGGGACAATGGAGGTGATCCTTCCCCTGTACTCTGGTGAGAGCACACCTGCAGCAGAGCGTCCAAATCTAGGCTCCCCAGTACAAGAGGGGTACACGCATGGTGAATAAAGCCCAGTGAAGAGCCACAAAGATGCTGAAGGGATTGGAGTCTCTATGATACAAGCAGAGGGTTGTTTAGCCTTGAGATTGCAAGGCTCAAGGGAGATTTTATTAATGTGTGTAACACACAATAACAAAGAGTAAATGAAAGGACAGAAACCACTAACTGAAAAACAGGTTATTTCACTTAAACATCAGAAGAAACTTTACTGTGAGGGTGGTCAAACAATGGAATAGGTGCTCAGAGAGGTTGGGGAGTATCCATCTTTGGAGTTATTCAAGATCCAACTGGTCAAGGCCTTGAGCAACTTGCTCTGTCTGAATTTTCCTAGAGCTCCCAGTCTCTCCCTTCCCCCAGTTCTATGATTCTAATTAGGCTGGTTATAATGACTGGTGTATCTAACTCCCAGGCCAAAAACTCCATTAAATTGAAGTTAAAGGTGAAGAACAGTAATTACAAGGCTTCTTAAATTATTAGGCAAAAGACTGTTACAAGATAAAAGCTCTGCAATTTGATGTGGTCTAAGTTCAAACTGAATATAAGACAGAAGTATAACTTTCCATCAGTTGACTCAGCTTTATTTTGGAGTTTATAGCTAAAGAAGGGATATTTTTGCCACAAGGATGTATGCTGTAATGAATTCATTCACATAATGTAGATTTGATGGAGAAGTCCATGGGTGATATTGTTTCGCAGTGTACAAGGGATGAAGTTAGATGAGCATTTGTTTTTTTCTGACCAGAAAATCAGTGGAACTTGTGGGTTTTTTTTTTTTTTTTTGCCTTGCATCTATGTGGTTCCAATTTCTACAAAGAGTCAAAGCTTGATATCTACAAAGAGTCAATACCAAATAGACAAAAAATGCTATCAATACACAAAAATAGTGTTTTATTCCTGATCCCTGGAACTGATTTTGCCTTGCTGCTCTACTGGAAACTGGATGTGAATTAACATGTTATGCCATTGCAGTGGAGGATGGTATGCACTCAGTGGATGACTACAAGTGAACGCAATGTTCTACTTCAAAAAGGATGGAGCAGAAAAAATATGAGGATGAGGAAATTTAATAGATATGGATAAACATGGGAAAATTGCTCCATGAAGAGAAAATGCATTTTAGGATTGCTTCTCTTAAAGAAGCTTGTGGTTGTGTTGTTGTGTTGTGTTGTGGTTGTGTGGTTGTGTTGAAAAATATTACATCCCTATTCTCCATTAAAAAGATAATTAGGCATAATAGTTAATTTCCAGTAGGAAAAATATACATAATATTTGCTTGAATTTTACAGATTGTTTCTACAAGATATTCTTGTACCCAGAAATATAAAGTATTTTAAAAAATGATTGAATTATTATTATTATTATTATTTTGATTTGATAATGAGAACATCCATGGTTATTGTAAGTAGGGGCAGTATAAATGGATATCAACATTTGTATTTAAGGACAGCTTTAAATGGAGAGAGGAATGAACAATTTTTCCCTGATCTAATTCTACTATGAGATTTTCCTCATGTTTTTCTTAGGTACCTGGTGCTTAACAAAATGGCAGAGGAAGAGGTGGGCCTTTAACTGGAGCAGTACTGTAATTGCCACAGTATACATAAATAGGACTAATAGAACTGACAGGTAGTAATGGAAAAATGTCATGTTTCTTTCTCTAGTTTGCCTACATAATTGAATAGTTGCCTGTTCAGATCCATAAAGAGATTGTGGGGAAAAAAAATGAATTCTATCACTGGACCTAGAGACAGCTGAAGGTTAGTTAAAAAGAATGTGTTTTACTTTGTATTGGAGAGAAACAGAAGTACTCGCGTGGCCCAAAAGCATAGTTTATTGTTTGCATTTGTCTGACCATGGTTAAATAAATAAAAAATTGCAAGCTTCCAAGTCTTCAGTATCTTCTCCTGTTCTTGATGAGCCACAGGCTTTAGAATTTAATCAACAATCTTCCTATGTCACCAAAACTGTACTAATTGATTACAACTATTAATTATAATTACAATTGATTACAATTAGGGAAGAGATTTGGTGCCTGTCTCACACTGAAGTCTTACCTAGATGTACAACCTGGTTGTTCCTGGATCTAATATTCCGTGGGGTCCAGGCAGGCAATCATGAAATCTAAGCTGGAGAAGGTTGCAGGAGAGAGTGCTTGCCAGCTGTCCTGCTGCAACTGTGGCAAAGCACAGCAAGAAGAAATGTAGGGCAAAATATATACTTGTGAGAAGAAAAACTGCCCAGCTGTGGAAGTACTCATATGGACATGGGAGGTGCTGCATTCCAGCTCCTGCTTTGACCTTTTTTTATATACCTTACCCAACGACCATTTATAATGCAAAATAGCTAAGCATTTGGAAACCTGAGAATACATGGAATGGGATAAAGTACTTTTTGCTAGGAGGCTAGGGTTCATGTTTGCATTTTGAGTACAGAGAACTGAGAGGAAAAATGAAGGCAGGGTAGTTGCGGGTTAAAAGAAGAGCAGATGAAGGGGTTAAAAGAGGAAACAGAAAAGTCATTTCAGAGCCTACAGCAGCAGAATAGAAGGATGGGCAAAGGAGCATGAAATCAAAGGGTCAGAAGAGCATGTCACAGCATTAATAATATTTTCTCTTTGAAGAGACTTCTGAAATTCTATGGAGGTATTTTTGGCAGCAGAGCTTTAATATGCATTTTCATACAGCTCACACATTTAAATCTTGCAGTATTTTGAAGTACTGTTCTTTGCTGTGTTTGTGAATTTTCCTTAATTTAGAAAGAAGTTGTGATTTTTCCTTAGGATCCAGAATAAGAATATGACTATTTATGTCTGTGCAGCTTTTAATTTTTAAGAAGTGAATTGCAAAACTTATAAAAACATCCGGGTTGTAAAAACAGTCCTAGAGAATGAATTGCTCTGCTTTGTTGCATATCGGAAGTCAGCTTCTGTTGCTTGTCTGTGTCCCGTATTTCTCTCAGAGGGAACACATTGAGATAAATTCTCCCTCCTAGAACCATCACTAGGGATGCCAGTTAACACCAATACGTGCTCACTCTAATTTGCTCAATTCATTCACAAATATTTTATCACTACTCAACTGAAAAGCTTAAAAACTGAGATTCTAGAGGTAAATGGACCTGCATTGTGAATCTTGCCTTGCAAATGTTCCAGACGTCCAACTGCATATACATCTGATTTGGGGTGATATGCTAGGTTTATGCAAGTCGTTTAAAATGACCACAATTATATATTTTTCCACAAAATATCACATGCATTCTCAAGAACTTTTGTTTTAGCTAAGGCAATCTTATGTAGAAATCAGCTTTCTCTTCATTCAAGGTCTGTTATACTCGTGTCTAAAGCTTAATTCTGAAGTAAAATGACCAAGTTCCAGCACTCTGTGGGTATCTTAGTTCTTCTAACAACACGTAATATACATATCCTCAGAGCCAAAAGGAGCAAAAAGAGATGAGAATATATGCCTTACAGTCCATGCCTCACTTAGTCCTCTAAAATATTGGTTATTAAAAATATCTTTAATGTTGGCATCTGCAATGTATGTACAGTTGTTTTTTTTTTTTTGTTTGTTTTTTCTGAAGTGCTGACAAATCATATTTTACTACCATACTTGTATACCCTTAGAGGTTTCAACATAGTTAACCTTACAACATGCCATTAACTCCAAAGGTCTTACTGTTTTGTAAGAATTGAAGAAAATGTCCAGATTAACTTGCTTAGGGCACATAAAAAACATGTGGCAGAATAGACAACTGGACCTGTCCCTCCTGAATCTCCACAAAGCACCTCTCCAAAAAGTTTCTATTCCACTGAAATTACAGAAAGCAACCTTTGTTTTCCCAGTCACACATTCAGGAAAGGTGTAGCCATTTGAAACGCAAGTCTTCATATTGCTGTAACTTTTTATTTTCCACTTTCTCTAAAATCTCACGAAGCTTTGTTCTTCATCTCAGAATACAGAGATAAGAGATTATAGACAGGCTTGGCTTAGAATTCACACATCCTGTGTGCTGGAAAAGGTAACGAACTTTTACATATTAAATCACAATTATAAAACAGAAGAAAAAAAAAAATCCAGACCCATGCTAAACGAATTCACCTACCTTAGGTACAAACACAAGGCAGAGAGTAATGGTGCTGCAGAATATTATGACTAAAGCAACGATACAGAACTGCACGTTGGGTTGGTCCCGAGTAAGGAATGAAACAGCAGCACCAATTATGCACATTATGCCCACATTGTATACACTCATTCCGATGTATTTGCTATCGTTCAAAGCAGGAATGCTGACATTTCGTGTCTCCCAGGCTAAGAAACAACCGAATAACTGAAATGGTAGAGGAAAAAAAAAAAAAAAAAAAAGAAGATGACAATTATAAGAAGAATTGGTTAACATCCAGGAAAAAAAATAATTTAACTGATATGTTTTCTAACTTGATAAATATAGGCAATATTACAGTACAGAGATATACACCTACCTTTTATATGATATCTAATTACCTTTTTGATTTCTTTTGCTCAGCAGGACAGATTCCTGCTTTCACAAGAAAAATGTGAAACTTGGAAGTAGTGGTAGTAGTAGTAGTGATGGGAACAAATTTCTCTAAATGTTATGGACATTTTCATTTTATACTTTTTGTTATTTTTGAAGATAGTTCTTCCTGTTTGTTTTCAAGGATTCCAGTAAAGATCTAAGACGTGTTATTCTTTTAGCTATTGTTAGCAGCTGTTCTCAGTATACTCTTATCAATCCAGTTATTCATTGTATGATTATCACCTACATTAATAAGCAGCAGTGCCAAGATGTGTCCCACAACAGACGAATATCCAATATATAAAGTGTCACCGTAGTTGCTCAGACTGCAAATATAATGTCTTTTATTGTAGTGGGATTGGTAATGGCCTTTCAATTGAAGTTGTCTGAGGATTTCTGGCATAAAGCATTCTGGTGGCAATTTTTTATTTGCTTGTTTCTTTGACATATTTTAAAGTTCTAGCCCCATTTTTATTTGCAATATGCCTTTGAAAATCAGCAGGGTAAAGTCTTTAGTATAAGGAAATCTTCTTCATCCCTTGAAAGTTAATTGTATTTTTCTACAACATGAATGACTACAAATGATTATTTTCTTTCAGTTGCGTTTCTCAGGGAAATTCTGGCAACACAAGAAAGTCATAAATGAAGTCAAGACATTGTAAATAGGTAGCCCAGCCTACAGCCTAGGCAAAGCCCAGTAAATGTGTATGGTGCCCTGGGAAGAACAGTAAAGAGTAGACGGTGTCAGAAGGAAGGGAAGGACAGAGAGAGGAACCATCATCAAGACCCAAGACATGGTGCCTCTATTATTTAGCTTTTTCTGACCACAGTGCATAGACAAACAGGAAGGGAAAAGTAAAAAAGATGCACTCCCACTGATCTTGCTACACTTCCAGACCACCACATTTATCCATTGCTATTTCACAGGGATAATCTTTTATCTTAAACAACTGCAACCCATGTGGTAATCCAGAAAAGTAGAGATCTGTGATGATGCCTCTTGGGGATTAATTACAGTTGCTTAGTAAAAACTTAACATCTGCTTTTTACCTGGGGCGGGGGGGGGGGGGGGGGGGGGGAAGACTTTTAAAATTTAAAAGGCAAATAACCTGGACTAGAAGAACATTGTCCGATTGCAAAGACAAGCACAGGAGAGTTAGGAATTGACAGATTTATGTTTGCTTTGCAAACTCAGTTTTGCCCTTACATGTTTCAACTCTGGTAATGACCAGACATTAATAATTGCACGTTTCCTTCATAATGTGCTTTTTTTTTTTTTTTTTTTTTTTTTTTTTTTTTTAAACTCAGCTAACAACAGTAACAAACCCAACTGTTTGTGACTCATCTGCTTTGCACTCCCACAGAAGGTAGCAGGCTGCAGCCACCTACCTCCTTACCCAGACTCTTCAATCCTGGACTGACTGCTGAACTGCCACCCTTGTCCTCCCATCGCTGAGGTTTACTGATAGTTTATTTAACTCTCTTGCCTACAGCACATGTTACCATGCCGCATATTCCTGAGAAGACCTGGCTGAAATGCTCTGGCAGATTATGCATCTAGTCTCAGCCTATGGAGTGTGGCAGGCTGGAAATACTGCCTTTATAGGGCAGGCAAGCCTCTTGATCATCCACTTTCCACTGCTGCTGTCACTGCCACAACCTGAGTCAACACTTGTAGAAAGAGGTGGCCCTCCAGCAGCAACAGCAGCAGCAGTTGCCTTTGAAATCCTTACTGAAACCTTCTTTGGCACCATTCCCACCTTTCCCTCTCCTCATGCTCCTGCAGAACATGGTATTCTCCAAGTCCTTGGCTCCTTGCCATAGGACTACCTCTTTTGTTTTACCCATCTCCTCTTGTAGGACCAAAGTCCACACCTGCTCTTGAGGGGTCAAGATAAATATAGATGGCACCTGGAGGATAGAGGTGTCTCAGAGTCCTTTTGTTAGGACTTAGGTGGGGAAGCTGTGTATTGAGCTGGGTAGCTTTGAGCAGCAGCTCATCCCCTAATGGATTTTCTAGATCCCATCAGGTAACCAAAGTGAAGCTTCTAATAATGAAGGATGTAGGCACTATTTCTCCAAATTTTGAGTCTGGCACTGTGCAAAAATGGAGCAGAAAACCTACAGACTTCTCTACAGGCTTTTGTTTTACAAAAGCAAATTGTCAACTGTATTGACCTGGTTGCACTGGGGACGAACACTGGCAATGCCTTTTTCTCAGGCTACAAATGTATCCCTCCCAGAAACTCCACCAAATCAGCAGATGACTATTCTGCATTCCCTGCACTCTTGCTGCTGTGCAGCTCAGCTGTGTTGCAGATTTATGCTTCGTCAGTGCCTGAATTGACAAACAGGCTGGGCTGGGCTGAGCCTTTTGAGGGATAGGAAGGACATTGGTCTGTGTGTGTCTATAATATGTTTTAAAAGGGATGAAACCCTGAGTAACTATTTTAGTTCTAACCCAGATGCCTCTAACCATAGTGACCATGTTTATGGGCCAGTGTATACTTGGCAGAATTTCTGTTTTCTGCTACAATCATTAATGAGATGTTTAGGGTCGTGGGTCATCCCTTGCTCTCCCCCCACTTCTTCCAGTATGAACAGACTCTTTTCCAAAAGCATTATTCTGGGAACACAGCCAACATACTTAAATGAGGCCAGCACTTATTACAAATAATGGGCATGAATTTATAGCTAAGGCAGTTAGAAAGCTATCTAAAATATCAATTATAATGGAAAAAGATCATTTGAACACTGTTGTGGGTGTTAAGGTTTGACCCATTCTCATTTATAATTAAAAACAGCATGGAAAATGGTTAAGTATCTTCCAGCTGAAAGGAAGATATTTATTTACTTGATAACTAAAGCAAGAGAGAGGCTCTTGCAGCAAGTGGGTTTCCTCTGAATGATGCACTATAAATTTGAGAGCATTGTTTTTAATTCTTATTGGCATTTTGGGTAAAATATTTGCCTCAAGAACAGAACTGTGCTTTTCTAAAAGTCGCAGCTCATCTTTGAGACTCAAACATGGATAAAAACAAAGATTTTTCCACAGCCTGCTGCCAGGACAGTGGTGATCACAAAGATGCTCCTTGTTTGCCTGTTAGGAGTTTGAAGGGCTCCACAGAGCTGATGAGATTCCTCCTCCGAGACAGAGCCTTCCAGAGAGAACATGACACTTCATTTTCCCTCCATTTGCCCTTCTCATGTTCTCCCTTCCTGAGGCTCAATCAATCTGCAGAAAGATTCACTTTTTTGACTTCAAAAAGCCTGAAACTCCCTAAAATGTCTTTGTTAAGGAATGGGATGCACATTGTCAGCAAAAGGTCCAGATTTCTATAGTTCTCCGATATAGTTTTGAATATGAAATGTATGAGCTCCGGTTAAAAACACAGCCTCTCAGCAGCCCAGTTCAGCTGCTCTCTGCTCCTGGTATCTAAATTTTAAACATTAATCTTCCCCAGCTATATAAATCAACCTCCTCATTATGCTTGGAGGCACCTAAGTCTTGAGATTGTTGAGGAATTTAAGGACTATTTGATATTTAAAGCCTGCTGGGATTAGCAAAGCAGCTGTTTCTTCTCCTATTGCTCCTGGAGGGCTCAAGCTGGTAAGGCTTCTCCGAGCACATCTGCCAGCTTGGCCTCCACACAAAACGCAGCATCAGCCATCTTCGCTCAAGACAATGATGCTGGTGATGATCAGTGCATTGCTTGGACACCACGGCACAGTTCTTAATTTTGGCTGAAATGTGCTCCCTAACCCCAGATTAGAGGTTGTTTTCAGGAGCTCTCAAACTTTTTTTTTTCTTTTTTTTTTTTTTTTCAGAGTCCAGATTAGAGGTTGTTTTCAGGAGCTCTCAAACTTTTTTTTTTCTTTTTTTTTTTTTTTTCAGAGTTGTCAGATTTTATGTAATGAGAGACTGGCTGTCTTAATTACTTGGGCACTTGTGTGGGATGTTAGCTCTAATCTCTGCTGAGGATTTTGATTAAACAGTCTTTAGAGAAGGTGTGCATAAACACACCAGGATGAAGGGAGGCAGCTGTTAGTAGTGCTAACGTGCAAGATTCACAGAAGGACAGGACACATCTGTCCCCACTGTTTTATACCAGCTAGCTTAGGCAGCTTCTGGCTGACAGTTAAAAATCCCTTCCTGAGGCTCCTGATGGATCCTGTGCATCACAGAAGGAGTTTGAACAACTCAGGGCAATGCATTCTCCTATAGAAAGCAGTTATCTAAAGGTTAAGCAGCACAATAGTCTACTATTGAGCCTAATGGTCTAATTTAAGTCCCTTTGAGTATCTCAACCAAAGATAAGTTGAGAATGCAACTAGGAAGGCTTACTACATCCTTAGAGTCATTAACTTTTAAAAAATACCTTTTCCCATTTTGGTCTACTAAATACACATCTCATTGATGTAGAAGGTGTCATAAAATGTTGTTCTGAGCTTTTTCTGGAGGTATGGGCTGTACAGGAAAGATTCGTTTGTTTGTGGGTACGCAGCTTCAATTTGGCACCACATTGATCAAGATCATTACCTTTGCAGCTGTTGACATGGTGGTTTTTAGGCTGTGTTGTCAGTGTACCTAAAAAGGCAGTGAGAGGACTATTGTATAAATTTGGGGAAAACAGTGTCTGAAGAAAATGGAATTATACCACCGTAAATAATGATGGAATTTCGGTCACTTCACATACTGAAGTCTTAGAGGAATAACAGGACTATGGAGAATATGCTAGTTGTGTTCATAGATTTTAACAGGCAAACTTTAATTTTTACTTATCTTTTACCAACTAAATAGTGATAGCAGGGAATAGAGTAAAAGTGTTTGTAGCTGAAGTATGGGAAAACATTTAGCACTGTTTTAAGAACCTGACTAGCTAGTTCATGTTAAATCTTGTTCAAGAGAATTACTGCTAAAGACATTGATGATTGCTTACTGATCCACAGCATACATTAATACAATCAAAATTCGAATTTGCTATTGGACTACATAGACTGGCAGATGACAGGCAGGAGATTACTTCTCTTCCTGTCTTCCTTCTTGCCCTGTGCTTACCATAAACCAGTTTGCCTATATGTTTCATTTCAAAGTCATGTTTGCTTATACTCTGAACAAGGGTAAAGATGAAGAAGGAAAATTATAGCAAGGATATCAGATAAAAGCAGAGAAATAACAGAGAAAATCAGAGAAAATCACAATCATGCTTGCCAATAACTAGAGGTTATGGTTTTGGAAAGATTATATATTGGATTAGTCTGCAGCTTTGCAGCTAATTACTGTATCGTAGTAGCACTTACTGAGCTCAGTTGCGGATCACAGCCCTGCTGTGCCACATAAAAGCAAGCTTTTACTTCAAAGATCTTACAGCTATTTTTATATCCAGCTAGGGTTCTGGGAGATTTCCCCTCCCGCTGCCCCTTGAAATAAAGGCAGTTCTGGACTCTGGCCTGCAAACATCTCTCAGTCTGAAGTAATCGTAAAGTTGGAGTTGTGGGTTTCCAGATTCATGTTCATTCATTAAATTTATATCATCACAGACATAAGCATTTCAGTGAAATGGCTGCACATTTTTCCAATGAGAATTTTCAAAACTGGAAAAAAAGCATTTTAAGTTTTTTACTGGAGAATCAAGCAATGAAGAATACAGAGCAGTTTTCAGGAAAATTTATAGAAGAGTGATCTATTTTTTTTTCCTATTTGCCAGCACACCAAGTCAAGTTGGCAAACTGAACAACAAACTACACCCTTACAGGTCTCCTACCTACACAGCACAATCTGACTAAAACACCATTCACTCCCCTGATCAGGTAGGAGTCAGCATTTATTTTATTTTTTTTTACAAACTCGTTTTCACAGAGCTGCTCTAGATAGAAAGTACTAAAGGGAAGCTTAATATTTCTACTGAGCATTAAGACAACAGCTAAACATTTTTTGAATTGCAAGAGGAGATATTCAGCTATTCAGCTGAAGAGCTTTTTCCTTAAAGGTCACGGTAAAGTCCCTCAAGCTGCAGGTCACTTAGTAGGGTCCTGCACAGACCAAGGTGGAACAGCAGCTGCACAAAGCTGTGGACACTAACATGCATCCAGATAAAAATTTTCACTTTATGTTCCAACCTTTCAAATAAACAGGTTAATAACATCTTCTGCCTTCTTTCTGTTCTGGTGGTATTTGATTTTCCTCCATGTAAACTCTACTTAGTCATGAAACACATTATAGTAACAGTTATTAGCAAATATCCATTTGGAATAGCTTTCTATGGTCTCTGGCAAAAGATCACCACAATCACACTTTAAAATGATCAAACATCTCTGATAAAAACGAGGGTGTGTTACAATTTAAATCTATTTCTGTTCTATGAAAGTGATGCAAAGAGACACATAAGGGAATATGCAATATCTGCAGTATTTCAAAAACAAATTTGAAACTTCCTTATGGTCACAGTAGGGAAAAATTATCCTATGAAACCATATGGTAACTTATGTTTAGGACACTAAAATACTGTCAATGTTTAATTAAAGATGTATAAAAATCTCTGGTACCACTATAAACTACCTTCCTCCACCGTAAAACTTAACTACCTTCCTCTCTAATGCTTATAAGATGGGACAGATGGGTTGATGTTAAACGTGCCATAAATGAGTTGGAACCATGTAGTTTAACTGAGGAAGCAGTCCCTTCTCCCGAGTACTCTTTTTGATCATGAAGAGAATTAATAAAGAATGCAAGCAAATGCATTAAAAATTACAGATGTTTTGAGATATAATTAGGAATTTTCACAGAGTTTTGAGACTATTCATTTATATATTTTTTCTTCTACACAGAACATGTATTAATTTGATGAGGAGATTAATTAAGAATATACAAATTATTCATATAGAACCATAGGATTGGGAAGGACTTCAGGAAATAGAATCACAGAATGGTTTGGGTTGGAAGGGACCTTAAAGACCACCCAGTTCCAACCCCTGCCATGGGCAGGGACGTCACCCACCAGACAAGGTTGCCCAAAGCCCCATCCAACCTGGCTTTAGATCATCAAGTGCAACTTTCTGCTCAAAAAGCAGGCTCAGCTAGGAGACCAGACCAGGCTGACCATGACATTATCCAGTCTGGTGATGAAAATAGTAAAGGGTGGAGACTGATCAGCCTCTCTGTGTAACCTGCTCCACTGCTTGATTTTCCTCATAGAGAAAATAAATAAATAAATATATCTTTATATCCAATCTATATTGAGTGAATACTGAAAAAAAAATAAAAGAGAGTAAAAACAGAAAAAATGAGCAGTGCAGGTTACAAATCACAGCTGCAGTGTTCATAGGCTAGATGTACAGTGAGGGTTTAAAGCACCTGATGCGACAGTGAGATGCTCCATCACCTCAATGCAGGAGCACGAGGCGCCGACTGTGCAACTGGACACTGCAGCCTAAACTCTAAAACATGATATTAATGACTTATTGCAAATCTACTCCCAAATGTGTGGAACCATTAGAAAAATAATATGAATAGATTGCTCTATTAACTATCAAAGTGAAGGAAGGGTAGCTGAGAAAGAGGGGGAACAGGGGAAGTGAGTGGAATGTTTACAAACAGTTACAGAAAGATGCTTGGGTATGTGCTGTAAACTGTCTGCCCTAAACTTCATAAATGTAAAAAAGCTTTCCTCAGCTTAAAAAATGTTTTGGTTGTTGTGGAATTTGGAACAAACAAGCAATAAAATTGGCAGAAGAATAGACAGAATGTATCAAAACTTAAAAAGAGGAAATCCTAGCGATTATGAATTAAGGTTCTAAAATGGAAATAGTGTATTTTTATACACTACAAAAGTATATACAAAGTTAAATTCATAAAGAAAATGAATGGCTAACAGCATTAAGAGTATTAATTAACATTTCTTTAACAAGTGTGAGAAAAAAAAGATTCCTGACTGATTCATTCCTTGGAAGTTGACAAATTCAATAGTAATGATGCATGATAAGATATTCTTAATTAATATTTTTGTCCTATATTTATAAAGAGATGGAACAATGCATCCATGTCTTGCCAAAACAGTGAAACCCAGTATATTGCAGCAGCTAGAGAGCTCTTGAACACACTGTCAAGACTAGCTGTTGTCATCAGAGATACCTGGTAGTTTGCACACAGTAGCTTTAGGAATTGATTTAGAAACTCTCTGGACTGCTGGACTTAAATGTTGATATTTATTGGAATTCTGGCAAAGCTCCACTTAAGATATAAAGGGGTTGTATGGGAAAAGAGAAAATGGAACAACTTCAGCAATTACAGAGCCATTGCTGTAATTTATATCTTAAATAAATTAATGAAATGGCTGATACCTGAACTCAGGCAATAAATTGAAAAAAGAAAAAAAAAGCGATATAATTCAACATGCTATTAGTTTTTCAGTGAGATTGTAAGACTTAACAAAGATAGTCAGATTTATGCAGCTTGCTTGGGTTTATCAGTAGTGTTTGTTTTAATATAGTATGGTGATTTTAAAATAATATGTAAAAAAATCCATATAACAAATTTAAACTGATTGAAGTCTAAGTGATAGATCTAGACATGTATGAACGAGAAGGCAATGAAAATGGATAGGTTTACAAAAACTCCTAACCTAATGCTATCCCACATTTACTTCTGACTTGAAGTAGACTATAACAGAATTGCTAAGAATGATACAGAGGAAGCAAAGGTGGAGAAGGGTAAACAATTAATAGATGTCATTTTCATAACACAGTAAGATTTTTAGAAAAGTCACAGAAATTTGGCCACACTCAGGGTAGTTTGTCTAGCAATAAACATATCAGGTTATTTTATAGAAAGAGGGATAATAGATAAGCAGGACCCACCAAGATTTGTTTAGCCAGAGCTAGACAAAATTCAGCCTATTGATTATAGATCCTCAAGAAGTACAGGGATTCTTTCAAACTTGAAATTAAGATTGAACATTTATCACAAAGATATATTTTAGTTGAATTAATAGTAGTTTTAGCATCATAAATCAATTACAGAGTCATGCTGTGCAACGTGTCAACCATAGTGACCAAAACAGAACACTGGAATGTGAATCACGAGAAGGAATTTGACTTCTTGTTCTTATCAGTCCTCTTAGTGACCTCTACCAAGTCCCATCATGTATATGCATCAGTTTTTCATTTCTCCACCATGATATTTTTGTCCTTAGCAAGGTAAACTAAGGACCATACATTAAAAACTGTGTATCAGAAGTGGTCAGTAATAATAGTTACAGCTCTAAAAAAATATGTTAATGTTTACATGGCAAAAGTAGGATTTGATATGCACAGCAATGGCCAAGTTGAAAATATACCTTGACCTTGAGATTGTGTTTCTCAGTAATATGTGATATTACATCAGCAAAAAATTAAACTTCCAACATATGAACACCTTAAATCTAATGATAATTAAATGCATTAGCAGAAAGAGGGGAATCAAACTGTAGACAAATCCAGTGTGTATGATTAATATACAAAGTACGCTAGAGGAGTCCAATCCATCCTTAATCTGGTATTGTTCTTTCTGAGATTGGAAAATAAATTCATACTGCCCAGAAAGATACTAGTAATGCAGCACTGGCAAGATCGAGATGATGTGATTTCTATCATCCTTTGGAATATGCAAAATAAAGGTAGTTTTCAACTGTGTCTACACCATCAGAAATTAAAATTAGACATGCTGCAACTGATGGTCGCCATGTAATCACAGAGGGGCCTTGAGCCTGCACATAGCCTTTTAGGAGCTGAACCTGAGATGTGAAAAAACTGCATCCAGTACAGGATGGGGGTTGGCCAAGGTCACTAAAAAGACTAATGTAATGACAAAGGCAAGATTCAGGGTTGTCATCTTTCTATTATCCTCTGGTCACCGGTCCTGAAGAATTTGAAGCCAACAACTGAGAGGCTTTCATGCAGTTAGTAAGCATGACTTTAAAGGAAATTGAAGAACTATGAATCTGATTTCTAATGTTTGCTTACTTTCATACAGAAGAAACTTGTTCCTCCTGGCAGCTAATGGCTTCCCTTGTCTTCCCTTGCCCTGCCTCCCCTGCCCTATCCTGCCCTTCTCTGCTCTGCCCTATCCTGAATGATTTATTTACTGTATTAGTGCATTTAGGTCACAAGCATGAACAGTGTTTGTCTATATGTTCAAAACATAGTGGAAAGTACTTTTCTAGGTTAACTTAATTTCTGTTTTCTCACTTTGAGACAACAAGAATTCACCATACATAATTTTGGCCCAAGGAAATCAATAAGTTATTTTACCTTAAATATTGCACTGTGCTGTAGTTGCCAATACTAGCTCTTAGTATAAAGTATGTGAAAAAATAAATAAATAACTAAATATCTTATTATTACAAACTGCTGAGATTCATATTAGATAAAGCATTATAAAATGGTACAGTAATGTGAGAGGTTCTGTTGTTTGTTTGTTTTGGTTTTGATTTTGTTTTGTTTTGCTTTGCTTTGTTTTGTTTTATTATTCCAAAAGCAAGCTATATCTGGTGTAAAAAAGTCTGAAACATGTTTGGTGATGAGATTAAAAGCATCAATCCTGTTCTCCTGATATCACACAGTTGTATGCATTACAGAAGAGTGGGACACCATAGCAATTATTTGATCAATTCATTACAGTGCCTTTCTTTTTCATATATAGAGATTTATGTGATAAATGGCATTGGAGTAATAAAAGTATATATTTCACTGGTGGTTATGAAACACTGTGTGCCTGAAATAATTATAATGACTAATACCAAATGGCATTTGCAAACTTAAACAAACTGAGTCACATATCTTGTAGAATACAGTAAAACGACATGACAACAAACCAATCTAGGGCAATGATCCAGTGAGAACCAGTGCAGTTTAACTACTGTCCAGAACAACCTGAACACAAATAGACATTTCAAAGAAAATTACCTGTTTTTATTTTTTTTAATATTTAACATTATTTTTCCTGTCTTTACTAACAAATGGCAATTTTCATTGAAAATATTACTAAAGTTATTTTTACAAAAAAAAAAAAACAACTGCAGTGTTTTATTTAATGGATTTTAATTTCATTTGTTCATTTACACTGCCCTATACAAAACAAACTTATTTACATGTTGCTTTTTGAACAGAACAGCAGGGAAAAAATGTCTTTAGCCATTGTATAGGGAACACTGACAACTTCTACCTGGGAAAATGTGAAATGAACTGTTTGAAATTTCTGTACAAAGAGGTTGGAAAGCAATAAAAGTATGGAAAACCAGTTATTCCTTTTAACGTATTACCTAAAAAACTCTTGCAAAATTAAGTATTTAAAGGGAAAAATACTCTAAGTGAAGAGGATAAATTTACTGACAAATACATCCGAATAGTAATCAAGGAATATGCTAGAAAAGAGACAATAAGGTTAAATACCTTGTCAGCAATTGGGTACTAAAGCTGACATCTTAGTTAGCTATCTTACTGTCAAACCGTGGCCTCAGTACTGGTCAGTGTCACTGCTCCTAACTTCTGGCAGCCTTGTCCTCAAAACAAAAGTCTCTTGATGCCGTCCTGCATGCTGTGGTTGCCATGAATCCAGAGCTACATTCAGCTACCCAGTAAGAAACGCTGAGATGTGGAATCTCTCCTAAATCCTGATCCCTGTGGGGTGATCATGTATGTCCTATAACTCCTGGTTTCACAGCCTGCTTGGACACCCTCCTAAAAATAGGCGTCTACAGCTAGTCATATTTTTGTATTTAATTTTTAAATGGGAAGGTAGGAAGGCTTTCTTCTGGTGAGTAGCTCCAGGATCAGAGCCCAGGAAGTGGAGGGGCTCAGTGCAACCCCCTTCTCTGCCCCCAGCAGACCAGCCTGACCACAAAGCAACTGAGTGTTTGGAATAAATAGAAAAAGCTCTCGTCCCTTCCTGTGAACTTTGTGTTGCGTATTTAAAGATCTTTCAGCCTGCAAAAAGCAGCATGAAAACAAGCAGGACTCTGCAGCCTGGTAGAGCAGCCGTTTGCTGTAGAGCAGTGAGATGTGCTCTCCAGGCGCTTTCTCTCCCTGGCTTCCCAAAGGCAGCAGCACCAGCAGTGCTGAGTGGCAGCAGCTGACCCAGTCTTTCATGGGTGTCCCAGTGAGCAGGCATGCTACAAATGCACAGAACAGATTGAACCCTTCAGGCAGTGTAAGCAAATGTTTATCTAGTCTTAGGATACAGATGGGGCTTAGCTCAAGGTAGGTCTTCAGCTGGTCAGTGCTGTCAAAAATCAGATATTTTAAAAGCCTTCAGGCTTAGGTTCTCAGGAGCTTTTAATCATGAATGGTCACTTTTACTTTTTTTTTTTTTTTTTTAATCTATCAAGGTTTGAGATTGCTGGTTCTTGAATTTCATTTTTATTAACAAAACATTTTTTTTGTTGTTGTTGTTGTTAGAGATGGGTCTCAGTGAAAACAGGGCTATTTTGACTCTGACTTCAAATTCATCTCGCATATCCTGTGACAATTCCTGAAGGACATTTCCAACTCAGAGGCAAACTTTTAGAATAAGCTAGCCCCACCCTTTTGGAGAACGTAAAGGAATTCAGATGATCAGGCTGCTGAGTTTACTAAGTCGTCTCATTCATAGACCCATCTTTTCACTATTTAATTTCTTGGTTTGTGGTGTATTTATAGCATTCAGCTTTAATGCTATTAGTGTTCTATTAGTTTTATGTATTCTTATATCCACATATTACCACTTAATAAACTTTAGAGCAGGCCCAATTATGAAAGATGCATTCAGGAAAGTTTTAACTCACTCTCAGCCATAAGGAAAGCAAATATAATTCCATTCATGCCTATCAGTAAATAGCAGCTTGAAAGCAACATTATGCAGAACAAACTATGCTTACCATCAGCAGCCCTTTATATGCATAGACAATCCCAAGCCAAATTGTCATGTGTGTGTTCTCGCAGTGCTCCAGGATCGGTCGGATGGAGATGTCTCTGCCCGCAGGGTCCGGCTATAAAAATAAAGGTTGAAATATTTGAATTCAGATTTCATCTCTATTCACAGATTCAGAGGTAGTTAAATCTATTCTCAGTAGACTGAGGATGTGTAGGATACGCATTAACAACTCAAAAGAAACCTGTGATGGCTGCAGTCCCAAGAACCTGCAAAGGAATGTAGTAAAAAGCAAAGATCAGAGGAAACAACTGCATGATAAGTTACCGCTAGATGAGGTCACCTCTACTGCAAAACAGAAAGAAAATGTCTGAAATCACTCTCTTTAACAGTGTCAGTCACATTTATCAGCTTTAGGACTTTTTTTTTTTTTTTTTTTTTTTTTTTTTTTTTACAAGGCAGAAAGCTTGAATACATAGCCATGAAAATAAATATACTTGAAGTCATCCTTCCTTTCACCTGCAGTTCTTGTGTCACTGGCAAATGGCTGATAAACAATGTATGAAACACTGCTGTGTTTTAGATGTTTTCTCAATGATAACTATGAGCTAAATCAAAGACCATTTACTATGGAAACTGCAGCAGTAGCTTAGAAGGGAGTATAAATCATCAAAAAACTGGAGCAAACCTGTGCAAAATTTAATATGGCTGGAAGTTTTGTAGCATTGTTGAAAGCAGAGTGTATAAAAGCACAGAATCAAAAGGACTTGCAAACTCCCACGACTGTTTGAATGATGGAGAAGTTATAATTAATGCTCAGAGAAACCTGCAAGAACCTCTCAATTTTTACATCAAAAACAAAAAGCAAACACCCCAAAACGAACAAACAAACAAATAATAATAATAAAATAATAATAATAAATCAAAGAGTTGGCACAAAGAGCAAACAGGTACTAGATACTATGCTGCCTACGATTAGGGTATGGACTAGGTTATGGTGAAACTGCTTTTTAATGGTGTACATAATTTAAGAACACAAGGTGCTTCTTATATGTGTTTCTAAGAGATGCTGTTTTTGTTAGGTACCAGAGAAAGTACCTTTTGGCTATTCAGAGCTGTGTGTGCTATTATTCAGTGTTGCTTTACAGAATACTCTGAAATCCTGAAAGCTATTTTTGTTTTCTGCTTTGAAACACTGGATCTGATCTTCAGCTAAAGTGAGATCAACCCAAACATAACTTTCTGTACCTGGTTGTCCCTGTAGGCTCTGCAATTTCCCTTTGTGACAAAAAATGTGTGTAAAATGTCTCATGCAGGACAATAATGATTATTACATAAGCTAAGGAAAAAAATCACATTTCCACCAACTGAAACACAGAATTGTAGGTGAAGGACTTTAGAGAGGTCTAAGTAATTTGCTAGAGCTTATGCTTGCTGCTTTTGATGCTAGTGTGAATTTTGCTATAGATTTTAGTGGTAACAACATTAATGCTCAGTTGTTTCCTCCATCAAACTTTTTGGATGTGAGGCATTGTTCCTGGACTCATATAGTGTAAAAATAAATAAATAAATAAAAATGTAACAAATAAAGAGATAGACATGGGGATAAAAGAAGAACAAACAGCCTTGTGCTGTGCACTGCACAGTCCCAGGATTTGTAACTTTCCTTGCAAATCCTGCAGTAGGCAACACAATAACATTTAAAACCAATTCTTATCCTGGACTTCTGTAGAAACCCTGAACAGAAGAATAAAGATCTTTGTAAAAAATATCTCCTAAAATAAAATAGAAATCAGGAAGGCAATATTTACTGTCCCTGAGAGCTTATGACTCCACCCTAACAGCTGCTGATGGAAAGCAAATAATCATTGACCACAGAACTCAAATGAGTGACAACATGAAGTGGCAGTACAACATTTTGGATGCTACAAATGTTGGTCTGGGGATCAGTACAGCTACCCAATTCTCCTTGATCAATGATAAAAGTCCAGTTCTAAAATTTCTGTTACAACCTTCTATGTTCAACATCATTTTTGACTAGTATGAAATGAAATCTGCGTGATAAGTTGATCAAATATAGCTCTAAATATGTAATTTACATGTGAACAGGACTGCATTACAGACACATTTTTTTCTGAAATTCTAAATTATGCCTGAGATTAATATAAAGTTTTAATTTTGTTTTTGTTGTTGTTTTTAATCTTCATATTACAGTAAGCCATTCCTCATGGTCTGGAATTACGGAAATTACATAAAATTTAAGGTGAATCATGGTCATCAGAATGACTTTTTCTTCATACTGCGGAGTTGCCACAGGACTGTCCCTTCAGTTCCCCAGCTCTGCATTCTTTCTGTCATGTATTTCCAGTTTCATACTTTTATGAAATGAAGAGGTTTACAAACAATATAAGCTTCCACTTGGTGCAGTGCTTTGTTTCCCTTGTTCTTGGATTGAAACCTCCCCTCATGCTTTGACTGAAGCATCCCACCACTTTTAACCAAGTACAAGTAATTGGAATTATTCATTATTTTGAAAGGTATTACTGAAATGCTGAACTCCTGTTTGGTCAGTTGCAGATAACCTTTTTATTTCCACTATGTAGTTATTCTCTAATGCAAATTTGCTTCAAAATTGTAAAGCATATGTCCATTCATTACTCAAAACTGAAAAACTCAGGCAGAAAAATGATGAACTGAAAAACATAACTTGTTTTGAAATCCTATTAGAGAGAACGGATTCACATCATTTCCCTAATAGGAAGATAGCCAGATTTTATAAGGCCATGATAATTTAAAAATGTTGATTAAATAATGCAGTGTATCCACATCTTCCATGTGAGATAAGAAAGTCTTGTGAAGTGCTCCAGAGGGAGCAGGAAAAGGGAGAATACTCTCTGCAGCATCAGCAGTTTTGAACACGGGACAGCACTTCTTTCCAGATCTGCAAGGTGGTAGCATATTAAACAAATTTTGTTGAGCATTTGTGCATTTGGGGTTAAGTGTTGGAAGGTAGCAGTAATTTTAAAGTGAACTTATTTTGCTGATTACTTATCACTAGTGCAAAATGACATTCCTGGTTTACTGCTTTTAATTTGCCATTCTGTTTCTTTACTGATTTTGCATGAATTAACTAATCATAGCAAAAAGCTGAGTTAAAAAAACATGATATTTTCTGATGTCAAAAGAATTTTTAAAAACTCCACAATTACAGCTGAATGGAGCACTTCACTGACCTCTCCAATCATCCACCATTTGTGCACTTTTTTACTGCTTTAGAGAGGATGACAACATAAATGCTACCAGTGATTATATATGTACTGGAAATTTGCCCTTTCCTTTTATAGAAAACAATCTAAATGCCCTTCAGATGTCATTCTCAAAAGCCTGAAGACCTCCTATCTTATGATTAGGCTGAAGCTTTCCTACCTCCTCTAAAACCTAATAAGGTTTCTGACATTGACATCAGTTTCTGGAATGTTTTCAGCAGTTGAACATAAACAGTTTAATCCGTTCACTTCATACAGGAGTTGTGTATCATCTCCAGTAAAATGCTTGTTTTACATTGGATCTGCTAGGTCTAGGGAGCAACTCAAGCCAGTGAACAGATAAACCTACAAAACGATTATACACACTTTCCATGCATGTTCAAATTGTTATTTGTCACCTCTGTAGTTTGGTTGCCTTTTTATTTTCTTTGCTCTTCAGTCTGTTGGTGGTCTGGCAGATCTTCTTCATGGTAGGTGAGAAAGGACTTAAGTGGTTACTGCCAGATGGAGGAGTAAAGATTAGAACCATCTGGAAACAGCAGGAAAATTTGCAAGAGAGACCAGGGCAGGGGCAATGACAGAAACTGCTGAGTGCCTCGCATATTCCCGTACCACATCAAAAACAATCAAACAAACAAACAAACAAAAAAAAAAACAGTCACAATGAGAATCAAGTGAAAGTGCAGTTTCAGTGGCAGAAACGTGAGCGGTGTGGTGGCCAGCTCTCCTTGTCTTGGGCTGAGGTGTGGAAAGATAGGGCAAACCACCCTGAGGCACCTGTACCACCTAGGCATGATGTTAGTTGATCTATATAAAGACTGTCTATGTCTCCCTTTTTCATCTAGAACTACTATTTATTTTTCACTGTAGGGACTATTGTACTAGCCAAAATCCATTTGGAAAAGAACCTGCAAAATGGTAAGATATTTGTATGACGACAAATATATTATTGACAGATTTTGAATCTTTAATGCCAGTTTTTCTCTATAGGACTTAAGGGAGTCTCATAAGACTTAAAAGGAAAAAGGGAAGGGTCTGTGCTCCTTGAGGCATTTCATACAGTGAAAAGGTTTCCTTTCACACTGTGCCACCACACAGTACCCAAAAGTTCTTGACCTTCTCAGGGCACTTCTAGGTGGACATATCTCCAGATCATGTTGCAAGGATAGCAGACAAACCTTATTTACACAGTTCTGGTGCTGCTGCATAGCACAACTCATGGGGTGGAGGATCTCACCAAGCTTTCTAAGAAAATACATTGCAGATTTCCAGTATATTTTGTCTTTTCTACAGCTATAGCTTCATCAGTAAGCAAATTCGAACATTAGGTCTCAGCCTTTCTAAAGATGGATATGAAACATAAGGTAAATAGTTCCAGCTTCTGTTTACTAGGTTTAAAATAAACTGTGCAGTTCCCATCATATGGGAAAATATGGGATCATACTCTTTTATCACACCGTTAAAATGGTCTTCATATGCCATCCCACAGTCTGTTTTATCTTCCCTTTAAATGGTCTCCATCTAACTGGCATAATGACTGTATACTATCTGTATATTGTTCTGTACCATGAATTAGACATCTCTGGCATTTTAAATTTGGCACTCGTATCAGTCATATGGAGACCAAATGTGATTCCTTACCTAAAAATCCAGACTTTGCTAAATTAGAAGATTGCCCTTACTTCTTTTTTAAATTCACATTTTTGCAAGGATAATTATAGTTAGTTTTTACTATAAATGCTGTAAAAAATTACATTTACTTGCACATTGTAACAGACCCTCCTCTGTGCTAAACTGCATATCCATATGGAAATGTGTTTCAGAAAAGAATTTAAGCAGGTTTTATATGCAGTATATTTTATCCAGGCTCTCAATTACTGATGAAAAGAGAAAAAGAAGAAACAGAGACTGTCTACTTTTCAATTACTTAATTATTTGAGGATATTTTTAGGCCAAAACAACTTGGATATGAAAAAGAGATTGGTCAGGAAATTGATCTTTGTTTTCTATATTTTTTTACTTGGTGAAGTCATAGCTTCCATGAATGCAAAATAGCAAATGCAATACTGTGCTAGGGTAGCTCACCTAGACTCTTCCAACTAAAAATTTGGTAATCAACCTAACATAAAAGCATACTTTGTCTGTAGCTGACTGTATTCAGATACACTGTTAAACACTTTATATGTTGCCTAGTAGCTCAGCTGACTAAAAATCTGTTACTGGATTCTTGCAGTCCAGTGACCAATTTCATTTCTCCTCAAGATTAATTGAGAATGTCAGTCATTTCTGTAACTGTCTACTGATCCAAAACACTGATTTAAAGACTTTTTCTTCATGTATTTTTATTTATTTTAGAGCCTTGGGACAACTAGGGATACTAAAATAGAAAATCAGAGAATGATGGAATCACCAAGGTTGGAAGAGACCTTCAGGATCATCTGGTCCAACCATCACCCTATCACCACTGTTACCCACTAAACCATGTCCCTAAGCACCACGTCCAACCTTTCCTTGAACACCCCCAGGGACGATGACTCCACCACTTCCCTGGGCAACCCGTTCCAATGCCTAACTACTCTTAGAAACTTCTCCTAATTTCCAACCTAAATCTCCCCTGGAGCAACTTGAGGCCATTCCCTCTAGTCCTGTCACTGGTTATCTGTGAGAAGAGGCCGACCCCCAGCTCCCGACACCTTCTTTTCAGGTAGTTGTAGGGAGCAATAAGGTCTCTCCTGAGACTCCTCTTCTCCAGAGGAGGGGGGTCCCGAGCAAAGGTGGGGCAGTGGTGGCCACTGTGACCTCAGCAAGCCTCTGTGATGCCCAGCGTGAGTGGCCCACGCATGGCCCAAGGCAGCTGTGTTGGGAGCTGCCTAGAAGATGCCCTCCTGTGGAAGAAGGAGGAGGGTCAGGACGGCTGAGGGCCCCTTTTCTGGGGCTGGCTCCCCAAGGCCTTTTGGCTTGCCAGAGAGAAAGGCTGCCCCTTGGCCACAGGGACTGCCCTCCACCTCCCATCCTGTGCCCTGGGTTTATTTTTAACACTGCTTTTGAGGTAATTTCATTCTATTCTTTATGGAAAAGAACAGAAGCAAGATGCATCTTCAGCCCTAATCCCCATGTACGCTTTGCACACGTGCTTTCTGGTGTAAGCAGGTAGGTGCACACGGAAGTTACCACATACCAAAATGGCTGTTTTGCAATATAAATAATAATAATAAAGAATAGGATGGTACCTACCACACAGTGCTACTTGTAATAACAGAAAATTACTCAGATACAGCAACTCAGTCCTAATATAAGAAATTAGCCATCTATAATCATTTACACACTACTATTTTGAATCATCATAGAATCGTAGAATCATTAAGGTTGGAAGAAACCTTCAAGATCATGTGGTCCAACTGTCTCCCTACTACCAATGTCACCCACTAAAACATGTCCCTAAGCGCCAGGTCTGACCTTTCCTTGAACACCCCCAGGGACGGTGACGCTACCACCTCCCTGGGCAACCCCTTCCAATACCTGACTGCTCCTTCTGAGAAGAAATGTCTCCTAATTTCTAACCTAAACCTCCCCTGGCACAACCATTCCCTCTAGCCCTATTACTGGTTGTCTATGAGAAGAGGCCAACACCCAGCTTCCCACAACTTCCTTTCAGGCAGTTGTAGACAGCAACAAGGTCTCCCCTGAGCCTCCTCTTCTCCAGACTAAACAGCCCCAGTTTCCTTAGCCGATCCTGAGCGGACTTGTGCTCCAGGCCCTGCAACAGCTTTGTAGCCCTTCTCTGGACATGTTCCAAGGCCAATGTCCTCCTTGTAGTGAGGGGCCTAAAGCTGAACACGGTACTTGGGGTGCGGCCTCACCAGAGCAGAGTACAGGGGGACAATCACCTCCCTGGTCCTGCTGGCTGCACTGTTCATGGTACGAGCCAGGATGCTGTTGGCCTTCTTGGCCACCTGGGCACTCATGTTCAGGTGAGTATCAATCAGCACCCCCAGATCCTTTTCCTCTGCACAGCTTTTGAGCCACTCTTCCCCAAGCCTGTAGCGCTGCATGGGGTTGTTGTGGCCAAAGTGCAGGATCCAGCACTTAGCCATGTTGAACCTCATCCCATTGGCCTCTGCCCATCGATCCAACCTGTCCAGGTCCCTCTGCAGGGCCTTCCTACTCTCTGACACATCAACACTTCCCCCCAGCATGGGGTTGTCTGCAAACCTACATAGTGTGTACCATACTCAATTCCCTCATGCAAGTCGTCGATAAAGATTTTATATGGGCCCCAACACCAACCCCTGGGGAACACCACTGGTGACCGGTCGCCAACTGGATTTTACTCCGTTCACCATCACTCTCTGGGCCCGGCCGTCCAGCCAGTTTTTAACCCAGCAAAGAGTGTACCTGTCCAAGCCATGGGGTGCCAGCTTCTCCAGGATAATACTGTGGGAGACCGTGTCAAAGGCCTTGCTGAAGTCTAGGTAGACTACATCAACAGGCTTTCCCTCATCCACCAGGTGGGTCACCCAGTCGTAGAAGGAAATGAAGTTGGTCAGGCAGGACTTGCCTTTCATGAACCCATGCTGACTGGGCCTGATCCCCCAGTGGTCCTGCATACATTGCATGATTGCACTCAAGATGACCTGTTCCATCACCTTTCCTGGCACCAAGGTCAGGCTGACAGGCCTGTAGTTCCCTGGCTTGTCCTTATGACCTTTCTTATAGATGGCCGTCACATTGGCAAGTCTCCAGTCATCTGGAACCTCTCTGGATGATCATGACCACTGATAGATGATGGAAAGCAACTTGGCAATCACCTCCGCCAGCTCCTTCAGTACGCTTGGGTGGATCCCATTTGGCCCCATGGACTTGTGAGTCCAGGTGGAGCAGCAGGTCTCTCCTGGGGGGGTGCTTCTGCTCCTCATCCCAGACTTCTAGACTGGCGGGATTAGTACCCTGAGGATAAGTGGTCTGGCTAGTGAAGACAGATGCAAAGAAAGCGTTAAGAACCTCAGCCTTTTTTTTATCCTCTGTAGTCATATTCCACCCTGCATCCAGTGAAGAATGGAGATTCTCTTTGGCCCTCCTCTTTCCATTAATATATTTATAAAAACATTTTTTGTTATCCTTGACCATAGCGGCCAGGTTGAGCTCGTGCTGGGCTTTGGCCTTCCTGATTTTTTCTCTTCATATCCTGGCAACTTCCTTGTAATCTCCCCGAGTTGCCTGCCCCTTCTCCCTCCGATCATAAACTCTCTTATTCGCTCAAATATACAGCGAAAGTTCCCCGTTCAGCCATGCCAGTCTTCTTCCCTGATGGCTTGTCTTGTGGCATGCGGGGACAGCCTGCTCCTGAGCCTTTAAGACTTCCTTCTTGAGGAGTGCCCAGCCTTCTTGGACACCTCTGCCCTTCAGGACTGACTTCCAAGGGACCCTCCCTACCATTGTCCTGAACAATTCAAAGTCTGCCCTCTGGAAGTCCAAGGTAGCAGTTTTACTGACAACCCTTCTGACTTCACCAAGAATAGAGAACTCTACCATGTCATGGTCACTCTGCCCAAGACAGCTCCCTGCCACAACATCTCCCACCAGTCCTTCTCTGTTCGTGAACAGCAAGCAGGTCCAGCAGACAAGCAAACAACTCTTTGATGTAATAAGACTGTTTTCCAGTATAGGAATACAGTTTTCTATCCATAAAATCACTCTCTAGACTAAATAACTGTCCTTATGCCTAGAGACTCCATGACTCATGTGTGAGAAATGTGAAACATAAAGAATCTGACCTCAGGAGAAGGTGAGGACAAGGTTCTGAACAACCACAATGGACACTGCATCTGATGTGCATACTAGATGCTCACTCATGCAGGCCCCAAGGAGAAACTGCTTTTAGACTTGGATTTGTGTTTGTTTTTCTTTTTCATAGTGTTTACATTTTATAAGCTTACTATCAGGTAGTTCTTTATATTTGTCTAAAAATGTTTACAGCTGATGACTATGAATACAGCTTCAACAAGATAGCATGCATTATCCGTCCCCATCTGAATAGAAAACCTTCTCATAAGGATCAAAAATTTAGGAATGCTGCTTCTGAAGTGAAAAATAATAATAAAAAAAAATCATGAAATAGTTACAACTACTCTAGCTGCCAATCTGTGAATTTAGTCACTTTGTACCAGAACAATGAAGTACTGCTCAGGGCACTATCAGAAAGGGAGATGTTACTTCATTTCTGTAGCAGAAGACAGGGAGTGATATGAAGGTTAAGCAAATTGCCTAGGAAAGCTGAGAAGAACACAGCTTATTGTGTCTTACTTCTTTAAGTTAAAGAAAACATCTTTCTTTCAGTTTTCTAAAACTTGAAAAAGATGTACCATAAAAGCCAAGGAAAAAAGTCCTAACACATTTTGTGGTTTGAAGGATATTAATGTAGTTATTTTACACCACTCAACTTGCCACAAATACAGAACTCAGGTCTAACTTTACAAGTGGATGGGAATGAAGAAAGAAAGGCAGACAGACAGAAAATAATAAAAAGCATGTTAGGGATATCCACTGTAATTACTACTACTGCAAAACAATAAGGTCTGGTATTGCAGTTGCAATGATAGCCACGCTGTACTATCTTTAAAACAAATCTACTTTCTAGTTCCCCATCTGCCTCTTGTACAAATAATTCCTTAAAACAGCAATCATATATTCTGTATGTTAGTGTGATTGAAAGTTAATAACATACCAGAAAAGCTATTTAAAAGCTCTTGCATTGTGAATGTGTCTGTGCATTTCCTTGTAAAGAAAAATCTCCCAGCAGCATTTTTTTATAACATCACTTTACCTAATGATTTTTATTTTAGTGTTGCGGTATTTCATTTTTTTTTATAAAGAAAACTGCTTGGATTAGGGTATGATATTAATAAAAATACCAAGAAACATCCGGGAACCTCTGGGCTCTCAAAAAGCAATTTCATTTGTATTAAGGTAAAATACAAAATAATAAAGTGGACCTAGTAAAGAACCACCACCAACAACACCACCGATAACCCACTACAATACCTGCAAACAAATACAGACTGACAATGAAAGGGAAAAGACAAACTTCTCTTGTATTATGGAATGTTTCAAAGAACTATGACTACTCTGCACTCAGAGATCTACTCAATGTAAATTTTACATCGTATTATTTCCTCAGAGAATGTTGCTCCAATTATATATCTAGGGACTGGATAATGAAGTGTGTCAGAGTATGTACAGTGGGATATGTTACAAAGACTTCATAAAACATTCTCAGCAGTAGAACATGTGGTTTTCTTCGAAGGGAGGGCAAAAGGCCAAGGTTTGGAAAAGAAGTAGTTTAGAGGAATGAAGACCTTTGCTACTACCTAGACCCTCCTGAGCTGCACAGACTCCTCCAGAAATATGCACTTTGTGGTATCAGCTTCGCAAACTAAGGAAGAATATTATTCCCTCCCTTTCTGTGAAGCTGCCCAGCACTGTGGGTGGCAAGCTGAATTTGCATGTTCTTTTAAGAATTTTCCTTTCCTAACTAGATTTCCTGCTCTGCTGATACCATGCCAGCCACCCTTTGTGGTGGCTGGAGTCATTCATTACCTCTTTGTTTACAGTAACGGAAACAGACAGCGTTAATGTGAAAGTATGGAAACTGCAGAAAGAAGAACAGGAAAACAAATATGCAGAGGACAGCCAAACTGTTACGGTGGTCCTAAAAACAACCAAGGCACAGTCTCTTTTTTTGCTGAGGATTTGCTAGCAGGAAGGCTTTCAGCTGTATGTGGGGATGTGGCTTACAGTTTTATTGTGGCACTTAGAGAAACAGGACTTAGCACTTTTCCTGTAAATAATCTGGATAAGCACCCAGAAGCTAAGAATCTATCAGCAGGGTGTTCCTCCCAGCAAGAACAATTCTGAGGTTCTCGAATGTGACCAGCTATTTAGGCCAAGGAGGACAACAATAGTGCCTCTATAATCATATTATATTTTCTTTTTAGTGCTTTATTTCTTTGATTTATATATTTTGCTAATATTTATTACCATGCTTATTTGCATTGCAGTGCCAATAACAACAAATGGATGTTGTCTCATGCAGGAAGTGAAAATCCCTTTCTTAAGAGCATTTAAAACATACATAGAAGGTGTGGGAGAAGAGATAAGCATGAAGTAAAGTCGTATGACATTTTCAGAAGCAAATATCAGTTGACACCACTGTCACTCTATGCAAGCACTGATAAATATTTAGTTTCTGGGCTGCGGCAAATAGAAGGGATTATTTCTCACCAGGAAAGAAATTTGAATTTCTTCACCTATTCTTTTATACTCTCCAGAATGGTTAGATGACAGCCCGTCAACCCACTACTGGAGGATTTTGCTGCGATTCTTATGACTGTACTAAGTAATAATTCAGAAACTGTTGTATTAAGTGGAGGCTTTTCCCTTGTTTTACAATACACAAGCACACAAAGTGTACCTTGATTTTAAGGGGAGGCCTGTTTCTGCTGTGAATGACATAGCCCAGAGCAAGGTAAAATTACTCTTGGAATCTTACTTAAACAGATGCTTTTCCTGCCTTAAAAAGGGAATCTGAAAGGAGTCTTACAGAATTCCATGCTTATATCAGCATTGCAGTTAAATGAGATCATTTTGATAACTGTTTCATCTTCAACAAAACACTGGATGTAGATTTCCCTTGCATTAACTTCTGTTTGAAGTAAAACACCTCTGAAAGACAAAACCAACCAACCAATGAAACAAAAACATGAACATTTAGTGGTGGCAAACCTATATAACCCTTTCTAAGTTGTCCTAATGTCAATTCTTTTGACTGCAAAAAAATTGGCCATCATTTTGCCCCTCACTTCTAAAATGAATTTAGTGTCAGGTTCTCTGAGTTCTTACTATATTTTGTCTACTAAATTGAAGTGGTATGTAACAACATATTATTCCTACATAGGTATTTACATTTTGGCCAAGTAAACTATTAATGTAGTCCTTGATAAGCCAAATACTGAGGTCCTACTTTTTTTTTTTTTTTTTTTTTTTTTTTTTTTTTTCCCCACTACAAACATATATTCTACCATTCCTTAACAAGTCTTACGTCTCTTCTTTGGACCACCTCCAATTTGCCACTATGCTTCCTTAATTCTGAAGAGTGGGACTGAGCACACTATGCTGGTCGTGCTTGCCCTGGTGCCTTATCCATATGGTGGATACCACCATAACCTCCAAGGTCAAGTTTACACTGCTTAAGCATTCAGACATCACATTAGCTCTACTTACAACAGCTTCAAACCAGGAAATAATTTTTGGCAAGTTAGACAAAACTATATATATGAAACCAAAAATGCCATAAAATTTATCTTTTCACCTATGTAAAGTTATTAAACAAATAGAAGTTAAGGTAATTTAAAAGATAAGAAAGATAACAGACAATCCTCAAATCTTATTTACCAAGTATTTCTCCTGGTTTGATAGGAGTAATTGACATGCGTAAGAACCAACAATAGTTACACTAAACTAGCTTGAAAGTTGCATGCTCCCAAAACACAAAAAGAATAGCAGTTATGGAGATTTTTGATTTTTCCATTACGTCTTTCTTCTACAAATAGCTATTTCAGTGTTGCCACTTCTGTTGACGTTATCCAGAGCAAAGCAGGTAGTCCTGGGAATTTTTCCTTTCTCTTTCTCTCAGGAAAACATTTATGCAACATTTTTCTTAAATAATTTATCTTCTTTCAGCAGCTGTCAAAACAGATTTCATATAACACAAGTCTACCAAACACTCTAAATGTTGCAGGTCCTTTGCTCTGGTGTATGACAGAAGAATTTCAGTTGGTAAGGAAGCAAGACAATCTGGAACAAAACCCAGAAACCATAAAATCAATTTTATATTTCCATAGAATTGTTTTTTACGTTGTTAGGCTCTATATCATGTGGTTGATTTTCCTTAGCTTTTGAAGCATGTTTGATGTATATCTAGTACAAGTAGATAACTCAGAACTTATTCTACCATTATGTAGTGCAATTCCTATATCTTCTTGACAAAAGTAGTTCGTCTGCTTATTCATAAGATTATGCTTCATTGACTCCTTGTATTAGAAGATCCAGTCAAGACAAAATGGCTTATTTTCAGTTCTCTGATGTGTTTTTAGACATTTTTTCTATAGCTAAATGTACAGTGTATATCTATAGCTATACATTTTGCGTCTTGTCATGCGAACTCTAAGTTGTCTTGGTAGATACAGATTATCTTACCTAAAAGCACCTTCCTACTACAGATGTGCCAAAAGTCAGTTTAAAAGACTGTTTCAGGATCCAGTATTGGCGGCAAAGCCTGCAATCTTGACAAGCCTTGAAGAATTCATTTAGGTGGTTATTTCTGAGATAAAGTGCTCCCACCATCCTCTGTCCATACTTTTTTAATAAGCTATATTTAGAAATTTTATCATTTCTGCCATTAATGTTTTAGGAATGCCTATTACATTTTAGCAGATGAACAAGTATAATTCTTCTGGAACCCTTCTAGGGCTGACATCAAAGCACTCAAAAAATTTTGCACAGCACAGCCTCTGACAGTTTACATTTGCACCTAAGTTTCCATTTTTGAGATCAAGGCACTGAAAAGAAACAGTGAGTGGATTAGTGTCTTTGTTCTTCCATACAGTTTCTTACCGCTCATTGAAAGACAGGCAAAGGACTAGATAAGCAGACAGATAGGCAATATCAGCACTAGGGCAGAAATGCTTCCGTTCAGAAAAAGCAGCAGATTTCTAAAGGGTGACAGCTGGTGTCAGCTAGGTTTATCTGAGTAGCATTCACCTCCTTTGCAGTTTCCACCTAGTGCCAGTAGCCTGTCACACATTTCAGGACAAACCTCTTCTATTTGAGCTACCTGAGCCATTATTATGCTGCCACTGCATCGCCTCTAAGGTAACAAGAATTTAGGAAAGGCAGGAGTTGCAACTTTCTGGTACTTTGTACTGGCCTGCAGTGCTAGAGGGCTTCCTTGGAGCAGAACCAGCCCAACTAGCCTGGTAAGATTAAACAGGACCTGCATGGCCTTGGGAAATCTCAGTTTTACCGATGTGCATCAAGAAGCTAAGGAAAATGCCGAATGGTCCACTACAGGGCTCTTAGCTGATCTTCCCCAGACTAAGCCTATACTGGGGATATATGGAGCAGCCCCAGCAAAAGCCAAATGATCACACTTGGCAAAGTGAGACATTTTAGCTGTTCTGCTAGAAGACGCTTTCATTACCAAACAGAAACTGAAGCTTGAGCTTGCATTCACAACTTATCTGAGGCTTGAAGTGTCAGTTATGAGAATTCTTGATCACTTGATCCTCTGTTCAGTGAAACAAACACTCTGTAAATTGGTCAGAAGATGAAAGAGGAGCCATCAAAGATGGAAATAAACCTTGGGAGAAATGCTGAGATCTCACAGAGCATCAGGATGTAATTAAATTTTTCAATTTCTAAAAAATTTTAAACCTCAAGGACTGAAACATCAGAGTACTTTCATTCAGGAAGAGAGTGGAGAAGGGAAATGGTGGCCAGAATATTCCCTCTTGCCTTTCATAACTAAGCAGAAAGAGAGGAGGGGATAAAGCAAAAAGAGGCCAGCTTCACATGCCACATGCTCCTTCTAAATAGCATCTCCTTCTGCCACTGTCTGCAGCAACTAGTGGGGTATGAAATGACTATGTAACAATCCTATACATGGTCCCCCAGTTTACATTTATAATCAAAAAATAGAGAATAAAAATAGAGAATAATTCTTTCTGTCACCCAATCACTATTTTTCTATCTGACAGAACAGGATTTTATTCTAGCTGTATTAACAAATGCATTTTATCTTTTGAAGAATGTTTTTAAAAGTGATTTTTCTTTCTGAGATGTGTTTGTGTAGGTAAATGTGTACTTCCATGGCAACAAGCCCTGATGTTCCCATAATCACCTTGACATTATTTTATGAACACATCAGGCATTCAATATAACACATTAAACAATAGCAATTACTGGTTTGAAATGAAAAAAAAAAAAAAAGAAAAACCAAAAACACAAAACACATTCTTAGAAGATGGTTGATGGCTACAAAATTCACCTCTGCAAGAATCAGAAATCATATTACTCTTTTAGAAACAGGAAATCCTATCTAGGCAAAATATAGATATATTGTCTTGATGTTGACTTAAGAAAAACACCATCAGCTGAAAATAAATAAATAAATCCAACAGCTTGGAAAAAAAAAAAACAACCTATCCAGTGTTCCTATCCAGGGAAGAATGACAGCTATGCATAGACTTATCTTCCACTGAGCACGGCTGGGATATCAGTGGGATGAAAAAATGTTAAAAAAAAAAAAAAAAAAAAAAAGTAGATTTTGATTTAGCTAACATGTTAGAACTCCAAGAATTACATATTGCATAGAGTGAAAACCTGGCATGGTTTGTTTGCATACAATTGCACTTTATTTTTTTCCATGAATTCTTATTTTAAATTTCTGGAATATTATATGTTTTCATGTTTTTACCTGGACTGGTTAGAGTTAAAAGTTACATGAACACATTCCTTACATACAGCTTATGTGATAACCTTCCTCAGTTAAATAGGACCCTATTCCACAAATAATTCTCAGTGTAGTAATTAGGGCAACATGTAGAAAAAAGTATGACCAAAATTAATATGGATATCTGAATCTAGTGTTTCAAAAGCAGATAGTCTGCATTACCTGATTTGCATGTTAAATAGTACCTTAGTGCTGTATGAACAAACTGTCACAATCTGGCCCCGTGTATTTAAATGTTTATGGAGGCATATTAACTTCTTATTGTTCTTTAAATACTTCTTTTTCCCAAAAGAATAAAGTCTGTGGCATTTTGATTATTCTATCTTCTAATTATGACTAAATCAAAGGTTTTCATTTACAATGTAGTATAAATATACACTGCTTTCATGTACAGTACCAAATATAATAGTCACAGTATGCAATTTGGATTGAATCACGTATCTGTGAATCTAAACATTCAGACAGGAATTGTTCGCATGTGAATCAAATCAAACCTGAAGACCACAGCCTCTTGTGATAAGCAATAAGAGATGCCTCCAATACACTCTCATCCATATTGACTGTGCAAATATGTTCTTTAAAAAAAAATATTCTCATAATGCAGATGTTATAGTTTAATTTCTATTCCCAACACATTTTCACAAATGTGATTTCTGATTCTCTCTCTAATAGGGTCTATGTTTGCCAGAACAGTCTCAAAAGAATCTAGTAACGTTTAGTTCTATGGTTAAAATCATTTGCCTATGCCATGGGTTCATGAAGATATAGCATGTAGCATATAGAGAGAAATCCACCAAGAACCATTTGTTGCTTCTGGGTTTCTTGCCAGAATATTTCACGTGGTGAAGAATGAATATAAATATATACGTGAAATTCTCTGATCAAACTTGTCTATATAGACATAGCAGTGTCTTCACTGGTATCTCCTGGAACAGGATGTGGGATTATTTGCACTTGTGAATGGCCATCTCCAACCCTCAGGATTCTAACATTATCTGACTAAAACAATGCAAGTAGAAATAATAAATGCACAGATGAAGGGCATGACAATACACTTTTCTATATATATCATCAGCATGTCACTTATCAACAGATGATAAGGACTCACATCTGTACAACATAGTGTTTAAAAACGGCTTTAAAGGACAGGCAGGTGCAGGCTGTGTTAGCAGATAAATTACTTTTGTGCGTATGGACAACCACAAACAAGCAGGCTATGATGTTATTAAAGCTATGCATTAATGCGACTGTCCAGTGGGGTTAATGGTCTTTACTAGAGGGTGAAAAGGGGTGTCTTTTTCTAGCTCCACAGATAAGTACAATTCAGAGTACATTATGACTTTGGAGCCAGTGGCAGTATCTAAAAATCGATTGCTGTAGTTCATTCCTGTCATCCAGCTGCCAAGGCAGGGAGAGTACCTACTCAGGGTATAATATACCTTCACCAAAGTGGATGAGAATATTATTCTTCACTTTAGGGGAGTCAGGCTTACACCTCTGATCTTTCATGTTTTCAAGCTTGATAGCATTCGTACAAGTGCAACTTCTTTGAATTAACACCTATATCACATTCTGGTTTGGGTATAGCTATTGGAATGAAGTCCTGTGGGCTGAGCACCCATTAGTGGTTGGAACACATTGGGTGCAGTTTTGAAACACATCTTCCAACTTAGTTTCACTGAAAATGGGACAACCTCTTGTTTTCATCTCTGAGAACCATTCCACAAGAGCATTCCCAAATTAAAACTCTGATGCAGACAGACACAAAGTTCCCTGGGGAGGGAAGCCACTTCATACCATAAGTCAGAAACTAGATTAAACCAAATAGGTTGCATTATTAAATGTGCATATGTGTATGTGTGGCTTTGGCATTTTTTTTAACAGGAAATTAACATTTCACAAGCTTCAGGTTGAAAATTCAAAGTTCCTCTTTTAATTTGCATTACAATGCTGAACTTTAATTTAACAACAAGATCAAAACAGAAAACCTAACCACCCAACAAAAGCTGTCTTTCAAGCAGGCAGAGAATCAAAATGTTTCTGTAAATCGCAGTCTTCAGACTGGTTAGACATTTGCCATGGTAGCACCACCACAGACAGAAACCTGGAAGATTTTTTTAACTATACCATTACTCTAGATCTTAATTATTAAATTTATGTTAACTAATGACAGCATAGGATCTTGTATGGTAAGCCTGATTTGTGACCACAGCTCCTATGTACCTATGTCCTGTAATACAAAATACCAGTCATTCTTTGTAGTTCCTTGGAGCTGTTGCATACAACCACTCACTTATGATACTGTAGTATGTAAAGGTACGTCTGTACATGTGCAACAAGTCCAGGTCTTACTGAAGATGATCAGTAGAGAAGCCACAGTGTGGCATCTTCTCCTTCAAATGCTACACCTTACACAGCTACCACCAACAAGAAAATCCTAATACTTTCCTTTACTAGCACCCAGTAAAAATCATGGGCCCACAAAATTTATTGTTACATCCGAAAGAATGTCTCTTGACGTAACTGGCAATTTTTGGAGTAACATGCAGACTGTAACTTTATATCTACATCTTCTGAAGGACACCCATAGCTCAGTGGAAAGACTGTTGGAAGGGCAACATGACATTCCTATCAGGAATTCAGGACATTCTCACCTAAAGATAGCCCATCATCAGAGAATCATGGAATAGATGAGGTTGAAGGGTACCTCTGGGAGTCATTTTGTCCCCTCTGCTCCACATAGGTCCAACTAGGGTCAACCGCATACCAATATTTTCTTTAGTGGTATGCAGGGTCTGTCTAGAAGGGACTCCACATTCAGATTGTTGACCAAGCTGCTTCTTTGCTCTATCTTCTTCAAGGGAAGATAAAATAGTTGGTGGTACAAGTAGCTCATGCCCAAGTCTCTGGCTTGTCCTGAAGTTTACATAAAAATACTTTGGTCTTCAAGTGTGGGCTTTGGTCTGCATTCAAAATGAATTTTAGATATGCCAGTGAAATGTTCCATGCACAGGTTTGCACCAAAAATGCCATGTCTTGTCTTCTGCTTAGTGTTCATGTATATGGTTTTCCCCTAACATATGTCCCCAATTCCCCAAGTGCTGGGTATATTGAAAATTTATGCATGCTTTACATTTAATTTAAGCATTTCCATAGCAACTGCTAGATTTCAGGATGTTTTACTTTTCTCCCAAGATACAGAATATATTCTAGTCAGAACAATTTCCCAGGTTGTGTTTAGCCACATTCATATGACTTTCTATAATTCAATTTTCAATGAAAATTACCATAACATCTACCAGAAGTAAGAGTTTTAACAAACAGATTGACTTTTATGATTTATTTCATCTCACTCTGTTTAAAGAAGCAATTCTGCACCAAATGGAGCTAATGGAGCCTGATTGCTTAGAATCAGTGGTTTTGATTGATAGATGCAGGGGTTTAATAAGGTCCAAGGCCCAACTGTTCTTCAGTATTCTTCACTGTTCCAATGTTCTTCATTTTTTGAATAGATCAGATATATGTCTCCCTCTCTTATGTCTCTTCCCCTCTTTTTCCCTCTCTTTTACACGGATGCTCTACTCTTGGGAAAGCCTAAAGGATGAATACGGTTACAGGAAGAAGCCTAATATCCAACCAGTGTTCATAATGACATGAAGATAGGTAAAACAGACATAAGACTTCCTGTATGCTGAAGGCTAAAACAAAATTAAAGGGACTAGAGTTGATGCATGGTACACCTAGTAGTTATGAATTGATGACCCATAATTCTGTTACACCAGAAAGATGGGCATCCTTGAAAAACTTTTAAAAAACAAGAGATTCAAGTAGGATTAAAAACTGCAGGATGGGTAAAAAAGGAAACATATACACAAATAAAGATGATCTTCCTTGCAGTTTTTCACTCCTTTCTCACCTGCATTTTGCCTTTCTAAATGTCACTTCTGAAAAGGATACCACAACTGCAAGCTATTTTTCCTGCCCTATGCAGTCACAACAGCAAACTTTCCTGTTGTCTGCTTCCTGTTCCAGGAGCACAGCTGGTAGAGCATGCACCTTTTGTACTGGTATACCTCTATGAACAGACAGCATAAAACACAAATTTAAGGGAGAATAGGTGAATGAAAAATTCAAATTTACCATCAGCTTACGCACATATTACCTTCATTTTGTGGAAGCCGTAATGCCTAAGCCAGGTGGTGAACAATCAGGCTTCCTATCCTGTCAGGCAGCAACCTGATGCTTTACTTTTCTGATATGTCACACAAACCTGAGCTGCTATGTAAACAGCAATAAATAACAGAGAAGTGGGTGGCAGCACATTTGCATTTGCAACTTGCACATTTCTTTCAGTCCCATCACTTTCATCCCAGGAAGCAAGCAAGGCAGTAGAGAGGTACTCCCAGGATCCTGGCAGGCTCCAGGATATAACCATCAAATAAATTAATTAACTTAACCCTAATGTAATTATGTGCTTTAGATGAAGGGTGATTTTAGCTTGCTGAATTTGTTTATAAGATCAAATAGTTATCCTAATAAGTTTATACTGTTTTCAAGATGATACTGTTCTCAGCAGCCCTGATACAACTCCGGTGGCTTGAGTGGAGCTACTACACACTTACATAAATGAGAGTAGCTTTCAGTCAGGCAACAAAAATTTGATTTCCAATTAAAAAATAAGTCTTCAAAAATAAATTCTATAATTACAATTAAACTCTTGTGGGACCTTCAGTGAGTATGTACCTGTAGCATTGAAAGCATGCTCAATTTATGGAGAGAAATTTCAATAACGGATTCAAAATCAAAGCCATTTCCTCTGTTTTCCATGCTCAATCTGTCATAAATTGCAATGTCCTTGGGAGGAGGGACTATGGGTGATGTTCACAGCAAGGACCTAGTATGTTAATTATTAGAACCTAAAGATCTGATGATTATTTTGTCTATGAACAGTGCAGTGAAGGAGAACACTGCCAGGTAAGATTCATAAAAACTGAGCACTTGGTTAAAGAGAATTCCATGATGTGGTATTTTCAGCTCCTGTTCATACAAGCAGAAAGGCCAGGGTTTTCTTGCAAGAAATGAGATATAAGGCAGAAGAAAAATTTATAACTGTGTATCTTATATTCCCACAGAATATTATAGTAAGGAGACTACTACTGTTGTTATCTCTGTTTTGAGTTGTCTAATTCAGACAATGCGATCCAAGAGTGAAAACAGAAGATAAGATGAAGGAGTGCTGCTTAGGTTGTGAACACTGGCAGAGGTGGAGGAGCTCATAGCTTATGCTGTTCACTACTAGAAATGGCAGTTGGGCATCTGGAAAGTGTAACAACTAGGATTTCAGAAGTTCTGCAAGAAGTGGAAACTATACCAGAGGTTGTGAGAATGTCAATTTGCACTAAGGTGCCTATGAGGCATCTAAGCAGTTAAAAATTCAGATTATTTTGTGTTCTTGCAGTGTTTTGGTTATTGCTGGCCTTCCATGAATAGAACTGCCATGCAACAAATACTGCTAACTCACAACCAATGCCTCTGTTGCCACTATCTCCTCTCCTGGTACCCTGGCCACTCTCCGTCTTCTGTCCAAAGGAGCTTGTTCCAAAGTAGCTACTTGTTCCTAAGTAGCTGATTAATTTAGTTCCTTGCATCCTTGGAATTTGCCTCCCTGGTACTGGTGGGAACATTCCCTGTTTATGATTATCTTACTCTCTGTTTGTGGAGGTGAGAACTGAACAGCCAGGTTGCGACACTGCTGAGAAAACCTGAGTGCTAGAGAGGCAGCATCACCTGTGCACTGTGGGAGGCTGAGCAACAGGCAATTCTTTACTTGTGGTGTGTGGGAAAGGTAAATAAATGTCTGAGAGAAGACTGTAATAGTAAGACTACAGAAAACTGGTAATAATTGCTTACAAGCACCCAGGGCTCCCCAAGCCAAACAAGCTAAGACTGTTTAACTTCACAACTCCCAGAACTATGTGTGCGTTCAACCCATCTGAAACACAGCTTGGCAGGGTATAATGATGGACTTCAAATCATAAAAAGACAACTGAACGTATAAAGGGGATGTTAACTGAAGCTAATAAACTGTTAGTAATGTATGTTAACTGAAGCTAATAAACTGTTAGCAATGTACTATTTCAGCCATCCACCCGTAAACTGGTCAAATGTCATATGGGGACAAAGTTTAAGGAAGAAAGTTCTTTACAAATTAAAATGACTGCCTCAAGCAAGAGCTAGATTTTAGTACTGAGAAGAAGGCATGAATCCCAGCTAAAAAATGACTTTAGCTAAAAAAAATTTGGACATTATTATTCTGAAACTATAAAGGCTGCACAGATTAATGGTAAAATAACCAAAGGTAGTAATTGTTTTAATTATTTCAGTTCATGTTTATTTGCAGCTCAGTTCTCAGTCCTAAAGCTAGAAGCAGAAGTTCATTTTAGCAGTAACTGGGGTTGAACCTTAAATAATAATTAAAGGCAATTTCCTTGGAGGAGAATAGATAAGAATACAAAGCAAATCCTATTTATATATATCATGAAAATTCAAACCCATCTCAAACACAGCCATTAGAAAATGAAGAGGAAATGGGTATATAGACATGGGAATAAATAGCAGGCAATTCTTTTAAATGTGTTAGATGGAGGACATTTTATGAGACTATTCTCACCAGGACCAAAGACAACAAAATGGAACAATTAAGGCGGAGAAAACTCACAAAGATGCCCAAGGCTGCAATTACAAAGGGGACAGGAGTGCTGGGTTTCAGGGATGCATGTCCGTCATTTTGGTATCACTGGTATCTGTTTCTAGACATCAGATCCCTGTGACACATCAGTTTCCTCCTGCAAAATTTTCCAGTACACACCACTACTTCTGCAGCTACTTGAATGCATGGCATCTCAGTACACTCATTTATGTGTAATCTGTCTTATGATCAGCCTTATCATAAATGGATCCCAGTTGGCTCACTTGTTAGGCCTGATCTGGTAAAGTTGCTTAGGCAGTGCCTGTCCCTCTGTAAAACACGTCTTATGGATAGGAAAGGGAGGAGTCCTTTTCGTCTTCCCTCCTCCCATCTTATCTATCAAGGTGTTGCAGAGATGACTTCCAAACTCTCTTCCACCTCATCAAAATTGAACCAACATCTTCCACCTGAGTACCCTAAACTGCTGGAGCACAGCAGTGTTTAAAACTTTTTTTTACCTAAAGTGGTAAAAGAGTGCATGACACAAACTGTCACCTCCTTCTGTACCCTACAACTTGATGCGTAGCTGTAAACTGGAAGAGAAGAGACGGAAAAATAAGGAACTTCAACACCTGTTTTGGAGATGTAAATTCTATTAAACTGCGTGCGCACTTAAAAATGGACCTATTCCTCCGTGTGGCTGACCACTGGTGAATGAAATGGGAGGAAGAAAGAAGACTAGTCAATGGTGGGGAATGCGGATCGGTAAGGAAGGTGAGAAATCTTGAGATGGTGTACTGGAATACATAATGGCTGGACATTAACTGCTCCACTCCTCTTCTACTTTTGGTCTAGCATTTTCATTACATGTGGCATAGAAATCAATCCTGCCAGCTGTTTCGCTGGCTTTAGGGAAGAGAAAAACAAATTCAAGGTGTGGTAGAATTCAATCCTCATGTGACTGAAATAACCAAGAAAGCAATAAAATAAAGAGGCAGCACAGTCATCAACACTGTGAACTACAGTCAACAGATCTCTTAATTCTTTTTAAATAATCTCCAGTGCCTGCTTGTGCACTGTAAGCAAATAATTTAATCTAAATAGGAGTACTGCTGTCATACGTTCATAGGCTAGTCAGTTTCTGAAAAGATGGTAAGAGGAAGATGTATATGTATTATCTATGCTGACTTTTTGACATCTTTCTTTCAACCAACAGTTGCTGTCTTTGTTTCCTGAGGATGAAGACAGCTTCTACAGCTAATCCTGACTTGAAATACTAAATATTATAATTCTTCCCAAGCTTGGACAATGCTTGATCAGAGGCAAGCTGCATTTTATAGTATCAGGAACTGCTCTATTATCTGTGTCATCATTCAGTTGACTGACAAAACAAATAAATAAAATTAAATTAAAAGGACTAAATCCTGCACTTTTGATAGGAGTTTTATAAGTATGAAAAGAATTATCACGAGACATTTTAGCGTTCATCTTGTTATAAACTAATGAAAATAATACCTTTTAACACCTCTCCTGCCCCCAGAGAATGCAGAAATGTTTTATCTACTTTAGGATATCATCTATCTATACACATATAAAATATATCTTTTATTGAAACTTTCTCACTCCCAAGCCAAATAGAGTACCTCCAATGTATATTGACTAAAGAATGATTGTTGCATTTAGGGGGTGGTGAACTGAGAAAGTGAAAGATTAAATGGATTGTCCAAATTTTCAGATCATTATGCCAATCTTGGTATTAATAGTTTTAATTGCTCTTTGTACTAAGAAACATAAAATCCCATCGGTAACTTGCTCCAAAAACTTTTTCATGGTATAAATAGCAATTATTGAATTAATATCAAAGACAAACCTGTTAGGAAATAAATTTTCAACCTTACGCATTGATATCTAAAGTGCTTCTGAGATCTGGAGGAAAAAAGGTATGACCTACCCAAAGTGTCATACAAGCAGCATAAACTTCTGCTGTGGTAGATGAGTTGCTTCATTTATGAAAAGAATTGATTTATTGTTGCTAGTAAAGAGCATTTCATTTCATTTAAGTGGACTTTAAATAGAACACAACAGAAAGTCAGGTCTTCTGTATTGCTATTGCTATTTTGAAGTAGTGCTCAGCTTTCACAATGACAGGTGTGAATCTGCACTCAAAGACATAATTTCTGTTAAAGTTTTTTTTTTTTTTTTTTTTTTTTTTTTTTTAGTAATTAATATATCACCACTGTACCACAGCATGGACAAAGGAACTGTCACTGTAGATAAAGCCAATAGCCCAGTTAGCTGGAATCTTGCTTCCAGAGGCACTTAGCAAAGCATATGAGAGCTTGCTGGCCAACCCTATTTCCAGGAAAAAAAAAAAAAATCCTTCCCTCAAGCAGCTGAAAATTTTGTTTCTCTCAGATGGAGTGGGAAAATCTTTATTACTTGTATAAAGGTTAGACTCTTTATTAATTATTACTACTGCACTTTTTTTCTTCAGTATTTCTTACAGAAGTGAGTTCAGGTTAATTATGCATAGTCTGCAAAGTACACCCTTTTATCTTTTGAAAATGTGTTGCTAAAATTAAGGCTTCTGCTGTCAGTTTGCTTATGTCACATAAAAAAAGAGTAAATACTCACAGTGGTTGGCCTTTCTGGCCATTAATTATTTTATATACTGCTGTCATATTATCTCTTTTTTTTTTTTTTTTTTTTTTTTTCTGAGCTTTTAGAAAGCATCTGAACTAAACTCTAATGATTTTTGTTGTCCTATTATTTTAAATTTCTCTTTCATCTCTCTGTGGGTTGCTGCCTTCCTATATTTTCCACTTTCATCACTGCATGCCACAAACATCTACAATTGCTATCGGTTATAAAATTGCACTTCAAAATGAAAACACTTAAACTACGCTTCTCTTTTCTGCCCTTTCTTCAGTCCTTTTATATTTTCTCACAACTCTTCTATATATAACTGGAATGATTAGCTAGTGGTCAGTTGTGTATTTTTTGCCTGAATAGTCAGAACTACTTTTATGTAAACTTGCTGAGTAACTGTGATCCTCATACTGATTTTGAGACAGTTTATTATTAGATCAGATTGGTATTTTTTTTTCTATTTATTTTTAACCAGTACGTGAATGAAGGCAGCCTCTTCTGAACTATTAGCTACTCTTTGAACTAAAGTAGCAAAACAAAAGCAGCATCCTCTGACTTTCATTAATAAAATGCAATTCAATAATTCCATAATGCATCTTTGGTAACAGGGTAATGGTTAACTGGATCACTGCTTTTTATAACACATATAAGTTCTATTCTAGTTGTGATATACCTAGTACTTTGTGACTTGTGGTTAGAGACAGATACTGTCAGAAAATCTTTTGAAAATATATGTAATTGCTCAAGTCTGTATATATTCAAATTTTGCTGCTATTCACATTTTTTTTCAGGCATTCTTGAAATGAGAGTATTTAAGTATAATGTACGTATGCACAAAGTGCTTTAGAGAAAATATAAAGGATAGTAACACTTTGTTTTTGTGATGCCTTAAAGGAAAGGCAATCTCTTACTCTTTCAAGACACCTAAAACGTATTCAAAGGCAGGCCATTTTGCCTTCTGCTGTACTTGAAAAGTGAAACTCCGGAGGTATCCTCATGGAGTACCAGACATTTTATTAGAATTGCATTTCTCTCTAGGTTTCATATTTGAAAGTGGGAGGTTTGTCCTACAAAAATGTTTGAAAGTTTCTACCTCTTCATGTGTGCCTATTAGAGCATGTAGGATATATTTAGTTTCTGTTTTTCACAACTGGATGTAATGACTCACACTTTGTGGTTGTTCTCTACATTTTCAAAGTAATTGTTGTCAGCTAACTATTTCTTATATGCCTGAAGAGAACTTCTGCCTTTGTAGAAACCCTTCACTTGACAATTTGCTAGAATCTATGCTAGTGTTATATTTCATTGAATATTTCAACATGAATTTTGATCATTTTTGCTCATAGATGTTAAATTAATGACATGATAAATCCAGAACTAAATTCATCCTTGACAGAAGCACAGATTTAATACCTTAAAGCACATCTCTGTTTATTCACAAGAATAATATAAAGAACAAGAGGAAACCTTCAGGGAGCACTTTGTTAAAATGAACTTCTCTGTACTGAGTAGTTAAAGTATACAGAAATGGGAATTTTAGAGCTTGTTTTGCAGTCGTCGCAAATAACATGTATTTTAAATATGAATTCAATAGTAAATGAAATCTGTGAACATGTCTCATGTAAGATTTTACCTTGCTGTCTGTGGAAGAAGTGAAAACTGACAGCCACAGCAAATTGCCTTGGAGAACACTTTCAGACTGAGCGCAAACAGCTACCCGTAACAAGAATCTTACATCTAAATAACATGTAAATAACTCCATAAAAAGTCCGGAAATCTTACAAAAACACACTATGAACCTTAAAAAAGAGTCAGCAAGTTTATTACTATAGGCTTTAAACAGAAGGGTGGAATCAGAAACAATACATTGAACGTAGTTTGCGTTCCACAAGCATGAGATGCTTCACATTTCCTCATGTTAGATCTTTCTGGGACTGTAATACTTCCCTCCCTGTGTCAACATTTTTGTAGATATTTCCACACTTATGACAAGGAAAGGAAAGAAACTTTTCCTGTTGCTTTAGGGAATGTTAGTTGGTAAAGCTCCTTTATCAGAACAAATCCAGTTTAGCATGACATTGTTAGAATACTCTTGAGATGGATTAAACCTTAAAGATTTTCTCATGTAGCTCTTATTGTGTCAATATTAGGTTTAAGTGTATTTCTGAATATTTTGATGCATAGCTGTTAGACAGCTTTCCTTTAAACCACACATCATGGGTTCACAGGAAAATTCTGGTTGAAAAGAACCTCAGGAGGTTTAACCCGTTGTTCAAAATGGGGTCAGCTATGAAATGAGGTGAGGCTATTCACACAATCTGATCTTAAGATAGACAGAGACTGCATAACCTAACTGGGCAACCTGTTTCAGTGCAGGACTGTTGTTATAATGAAAAACTTTATCTTAATATGTAGTCTGAACCACTCATTTCCATTTGAGCCCATTGTTTCTCATCCTCCCACTACATACCACTCTTTGTAGGCATTGAAAGGCGATATCAAGTCACCCAGAAGTTTCCTCTTGAGGTTGAACAAGCCCTGTTCCCTCTGCCTCTCTCAGGGCAAGTGCTCCAGCCACCAACCATGTTGCTGGCCCTCTGCCAAACTTGCTTCAGTAACAAGCTAGTTGACAGTGCTTTGCTTTGTTTCCTGCACTAGTACAATTCACTGTAAGTTAAAAAAAAAAAAAAGACTCAAAATAAAACTACAATTTTTTTTGAATCTCTAGTGATGTAGGAGGTGTGCCAACTGACATTGTAATCATGCACACTCTAGACATACTTATTAACAGCAGGAATTTTAGGACCACAAACTGGCTTTGTCCTATTTTTTTTTTTTTGCTTCAGCAGACTTAAGATCACATGTGACCTAGCTCTAAAAAGAATGTTAATTTTGCAATCTCCATTTAATATGAGTTATCGTTTTGACAGATGGATGTGTATGTTTGTAAAATCAGCAAATTACATGAATGCTCACAGCAAGTAGCTGATTCTGTAAGACAGAGCTGCTACAGAAGGCTTTTACATGCAACAAACCAGGTGAAAAGTGCAAACTAGTTAAAGTTTATTCTGAAGCATTTACTATGGTTTATACTTTATCTGAGATCAAGATTTTAAAAGTGATTTCCAACATGAGAAATGATATATTTTATGTTGGTAAAACATGTGTTTTGTTGTTGTTGTTGTTGTTTTCAATTTAACTCAGAAATTCAGTTGAGAAGTACAATGAAAACAGTTAACAACAAGGTTACTTAACCATTCTCCAAAGGGCGTGGTGAATTTTCTACCAATTTCTTTTTTCCTGTGACAAGCTTTCTGAAAGACATTGTTGACAAAAGTTCACATAGTAAGTAGAACTACAGTCCCTGTTATTCTGACACTCAGATTAAGAATTTCTCTGACATAAAGCACAATAATCTGAGAATGCATTAAAAAAAAAAAAAAAAAGGACAAAAACTACAAAAGAATTGTGTTAAATGTATTTTAAAACAGGAGGAATTTGAAGAGGGTGGAAGTTAACTCTGGACTGATTTTTGTTCTAAAAGATGCATGCTTAGCCCATCCTACTAAGGCTCTGTGCATCCTACCAGGACCATAGCCTACAGCCCACAGCCTACCCCTACCTGCTCCTGAGACCAATGAAGAAATGGACTCCAGGCAGAAAATGTGTGTTAGATCTTTATGGTGAATAACAAGTAATTTTAGGCCAGCTGGATGTGTGCAATACAATTGATCTGAGCATATGCAGTCACCTGACTCTTCAGAAAAGCAGTGGGTATATTATGCAAGTCCAGACTGAGTTTAATGCAATTGTACAGTAAAGAAGGGGATGACATGGGAGAGGATGTAGTGAATGGATGTAGTGTATAGGATGTAGTCTCCCTGGCACTGCAAGAAAAGTGGGATGCCCTGCAGAATGATCAGAATAAGAGGTTCTTCAACCTCTCTTCCAAGAAAACAGCTACAATAACTAGCACGCTCAATCCTCTCATAATGGTTCTGCACTGTTCAGTTCATTAATTGTATACAGGTAATTCAAGACAACAACAACAACAAAAACAAAAGAAAACAGAATAGCTATACTTATCATTGCTCCTTGCAAAGAGATAAAACTTCCCAGATATTTCTTAGGCTAAAGCGTGCTCAGAATTCTCATAGAAGCTTCTGTTTGTTTTCAAGACTTCATAGCTCACTGCCTGAATTTCCAACATTGTTTCTTTAAACTCGAAAGCAAAGTATATGTGGAGAACTTTCTGAACACTTTATGAAATGTCAGTAGGAATATGAATACTTAATAAATTTTCCCTCACTTGGAATTAAAGCTGTAAGATTTTTATTTTACTTTTTTAATCTTAGCTGATCCAAACAAAATTTGCGTCAAACATCCAAATCTGATCTGTATCAAATAGATTTTTCCCACTTTTTCTCCTACGATGACTAATAAAAGTTATTTTATGTTAAATAAAACATTTCATTTGCCCTTAGAAAATAAACATTGCTTCAGAAACTTGTTAAAAATCAGTTCTAAAGAAAGCCTGGACTCCCCAAGCCAAGAAGAAAGGATGGGTTCATTCAGCCATTCAGGGAACTAGCGCCTCTGGAACCCCAGGCTCAGCTGTCCTCTTTGCTTGAGTGGATCTGAATTCCCAGTTCCTACCTCCACAGAAAGTGTCTTACCTTACTACCATAATGGGCAATGTGCTTTGCACTGCACTTATAGATACTCTTTTACTGTATCGTTGCATACTAAGAACAGATACTAACACATATGAGCTCTCAGGCATGAGCTGCCTACCCAGCCAATGTCCCAGCCACAAGACAGGAGAGTCAGGTTCAGACTCTACTCTCTTTTTTAGTAACTTTCAGTATTTGATATATAGCAAAACCACCTCAACAGGGAAGACTGAGGAAGCCTTTGTTTAAGACGTTGTATAATCTGACTATTGGTACCTCCTCCTCAACCTACATACACATTTTAATGTTGCAGAGGGTGGGTTTTAACAGAACTGAGTCAAGTCCCTTCCAGTCTACCAGAGCTCTAACTTATGAGGCAGCAGTCAGAGAGATACCAATTTCCCTTCCCTAGCTTATGTATACATCAGGCTGATCATTCTTTTCATTGATCATTTTGGTGAATTGTGGCTACATCTGTAAGATATTTCAGAGCAAGTGAAATTGCACTTCAGAGTGATTCCCTTTTCTTACTAAAACTGTTTGTCCATCTCTTTCATAACAATGGGCCTCGTCAGTGAATACTGTTTAGTAAAGAATAACTGCAATTGCATGCCTAGAAAGCTAAACACAAAAACAAAACAAAGCAAAAACAGTAAAAAAAATTAGGAGTCAATGAAAATTTTGCAAACAGAACTCCTAAGAATAATAACAAAAAGGACATTGCAAATGCACTCTAGGATTCTGCACATGAACATAGCAAAGCACTGCTGTAGACACCCACCAGATGGCTCTCCATGCTGGAACATAACAGATTGTAAAAATCCCTTTTCGGAAGAGAATGTGGCTTGTGCATATCCAAAATTATTCAGATTTTCTCTTGAATCTAAATATCCACCTCAGCTGCTGAACAGATGCTCAGCCTAGGAGAGAGTGTGAAAGCTTCACGCTCAATTCTTGTGTTTATTTTGAGGCTGTTATTTTTGAATTATTGTTCTGGGTATGGAAGAACTGTAATCCCATGTTTACCCAACTCTGTTTCCCTCAGTATCTGGGAGCTGGATGTATGTCTGAGTTTGCTGTATGCTTGCCTACCATAAGAAATGCTACAGCTAAGGTCTTGTGCACGACTAATATTCCAATTAAAGGATCATGCGATCTAACCTTTAAGCTGTGTTTGTTTACTGGCTGAAACTTGTATTTCTCTTAAAATCTTTTCTCCCTCTCCCCATGACTGCTTAACCTATTTCCATGATCGTTCTGAAATGAAGCTCCCAGTCCTTAATCACGGAATACATTGTCACTTGATTGTGGTGGCAGGCATTTGTAAGATGTTGTTTTCTTCCCCACCTCTCCATACCTGAGATAACAATGATTATCGAAGTCATCATGCTAAACTGAGATGTTATTGCTGGGTTAGAGTCTGAAAAGGGTGCAGCAGAGAAAATTATCATTATGTAGGCCCAAATCCTGCTTTAATCGAAGCGCAGACCAGGATGGCTCACATATCATCAACTTTAAATAATCATGGTTTCTTTCACTGTTTTGGAGGAAGACAGAATTTTAAACTCTGAGTGCTTCAATGTTTTCCTGCCTCAGAGTATTACCTCACCTCTGCCTCTTTAACAAGACTTTATCATTGGGAAACTAACTTCATCTGGGAGCAACAGCAGTAAAGACACCTTTAAGTTTGTTTTCTTTCTCATCTTAATTTTTCTTTTTGTATTGATTCTTCATAATGCTGGCACATGGACAAAGAAAGAGCACTTCACAGCCTGTGAGGTTATCACATTTTCCTCATTTCTATCTTTACAGAACAATTGTTCATGATATAAAATTTTATCACCAAAGCAAGCTAACAAAAAGAGGTTAACTTACTGAGAAATCAAAGCTATTTTTACAAAAATAGGAATATTTACTGAGGTTGTGGGGTTGCTCTGAAATAAACTGAAGTGGTGAGTATGTGAGGAGATAATACAAGAACCAACTTACAGGTGCTGCTGCTTTCTGTCAAAATTGGAACCCAAATTTCATAATCCAGGGAAACCTGAATCAAAAGTAACCTACCCCCTAGGTATAAGGTATTATATGATAACTATGTATATATGGAGTAATAACTATGTATAAATGGAATATGTATATATACAATACAATCATACATACAATACAATATGAAGTATGTATACATACAATACATCTCTTTGGTTTATTTATTTATTTAAGTAAGTAAGAAGGCTTCCAAATTCAATGTTTAAATGAGGAGTAGAAACTGGCTGCAGCTGAAGACCAGGTTGTGGTCTGCTGGGTTCTGTTGCTAAAGACTCATTAACTTGCTGTGTTGCACCGGGTGCCTCACCAAGAACCATGATCCTGGCATGCTGATATTGCACACAAGGAAGTGGAAAACGCACAGACAATCTCCTGGGGAAGCAACATGATATCACTCTTCTCCACTCAAGGATGTTCTGAGAGACAATGTGGCCATAGCAACAGCAAAGGGATGGGGCCTGCCTCCTAGGAAATACAGAGAAATCCCTTTGCCAAATAGCGCATATGTCGCAGATGGTGGTAGCATGGGCGACCCAGGAATGCTTTCTGCCAGCAGCAAGTGTGTTTCCACATATACACCCAGACCTACTCCATGGAGTTACAGTTGACAGGATTTTAAAGAAATAGAAGACTTCTCTCCCAATACTGCCTTGGAGTACATGGGCCAAAGAAAAAGTAGTAGTTAAAAACTTCATTTATGACCTTAGTCGATCTCTACTTTAAACTTATGTATTTTGTAAAATATATACGGTATTGACTTCACATGTACTTAAATAAATGTTTATTTTATTTATTTATTTATTTATTTATTTTGAGACAGAAGGTTACATAAGTCCTAAGGTGACAATGAACAATGCAGCAGTCCCACATTTTTTAAAATATGAAATAAAGAACAGACTGTGTAATGTCAGGAATGAGTTCACTTCTAATTTCAAAGTATGGCCACGACCGATATGTTAATCATGAGAAGTATCCTGTTGAAATTAATAAGACAAATAAACCAGTTTAAAAAAAAAAAAAAGGCAAAAAAAATCAGGAGTGGCAATAAGAAAGCCAAGAAAACCCTGACAAGCATGAAACTCATGATAATATCATGAAAACTGCAAAGCAGTAAGCTGATTTTTCTTATTTTCTATGACAAATATCCAGTTGGACTTACAGATACCTACCTGCCAATTTATATATTACTTATCATTATTTCTGATGACAGAGTATTATTTCCTCATTTTGGGCTTTGTTTGGGTTTTGTGCTTTTAATTTTTGATATGGATGCACTAACATAGCTTTTGCATTTTTTTTTCTTGTAGCTTTGCCTTGCCGTGAGGAAAAACAGGATAAGAAAAAACTTTCTGCAATTCTAATGGTTACCAACTCAACAGCCCATGGGACTGTTTTCCACAAAAAGCTCTGGATGTGGGTCAAGTTCAGACTTGTCTTTTTTTGCCTTCAGGCATTTCTCTGCAAGGCTAATTCTATAGGGCAGAGACACATAAGAGTACAGTGAGATAGACAGAATTTTTGTGTGGTTGAAGACAGATTTATTTATTTTTAACAATGAAAGCTTATAATTTGCATAATAATTGTGCTGTGAAGCAAATATTACATAGATACCTTGATTTTGCTGAAATGGAATCTTTTTCATGACTGTACTTGTCTTCTGTCCTTGACAGTGACAGCATATTTATTTATTTTTGCAGAGATTCTGGAGGGTCTGCAGCACAGCCCCTGTTTTATTCACATAAAAAAATTCCAGCAGCAGCCTGATTCTTTTTACAATCAGGTCAAACACAAAGAATGCAATATTTTAATAGTGGGAAAGGATAATCCTGTAGGAAGCACTGTTTTGTAATGTAAGCAGTATAAGGCAGCAAACATTATAGCAAATTACCACAAAAAATGAACAGTGCTGGGTTTTGAGCACTGATCAAATGTCTCCTTCCAATCCCTTCCATTCATTATATCACCGCGAGATGCTCTTACTACAACAACAAATAATAATAATAAAGGGAGAACGAGATGGAGAATTTCACATCTCCAGCCAATAGAGGAATATCAGAGGCTGATACTTGTCAATAAAACTGATATTTACAGCAGAACTAAACATGATAAAAACAGGGTTACAGATGTGTGCAAATTACCCTTTGTATCCCAAAGAAGGCAACAGAAAGCAGAACCCTCCTAACAGACAAGATTTGCCGGCTGATCCAGGAAGATAAGCATTTGAAAAGAGGCCATCGAAAGCCTCTCATGAGCAGTCCTTTCTTCCAAAGCAATTTTCCTTGAGGATACAGGAAATCAAGTGTTCATTGATAATGTTTACTTTGTAAAAGAGTCATGTGGGCCAGATTATCAGATCCGCTTCACTTACTTTTCACAATTCAGCCAGTAGCAAGGATTTAAAAACTAGACACATTTTGCCAGCTAGGGATTCTTTTGGTGCAAGACAGTTCATTATCATCACAAATACAGTGGTATCCCACTATTCCTAGCAAAGGAGGTATGCTAGCTGTAGTTTTCCTGCATTCTGCTTAGCTTGGCAAACAAATCCTTTACGCACTTGCTAATTAGCAGTCTCCAGAATAGCACTAAATTCTGCTAATGCTATAACTGATGCAGAGCCAGCACGAGAACCAGGAACCAGGCCGTCTGAGCCATGATCATCATGAATGTGAAAACAGGATTGTTCCAAAAAGTCATTAAAACTAGATATTTTAATTTTTATGAAAATGCAGAACAAATGCAAATGTTAAAATATCTTAATTTTTTTCAAGACAGTTTTTTCCCCACAGCTTCAATAGACAGCCACAGCAGTGCCTTGCTTAATAAAGCTGTTTAATTCTTACTCTTAAATAACAAAGGTGAGGGTTTTTTTTGTTTATAACTTATTGCTTATGCACAGACACAGAATTTTGGGAGGGTGCCTTATCTGTATCTTACTTAATTATTGATTTAAAACAAATTATATTTGAGAATATGGATTTGTCCCCTCCAAGTGTCTGACATTGTGTAGCAGCTTTGGTCATAATAAATGGCAGACTGGTAATCATTCATATTTTCAATGCTATTGAAAGTCATTGTCAGACACCTCTGAACACACTCTTGAAAAAGTTATGCTGTCACCCAGAACAATTATGAGTGATTGTTAGTTTTTCCTGTCATTCAGACTATATTCACCATTTCCCTTTAGTTTTCTCTCCTTGCTGGATGGAAGGATGAAAATTACCCATGCTCTCAATTAATACTCTTACTGTGCAAATGAAGCTTCCTGAAAATTGTTCCCTTAAAAATGCATTAATTACTTCTGCAACTACAATCTGTCTGCACCCAGATCATCTTGTCTTCACTCTCTCCCACAAATATCTACTAGACACAGATGGATCCACTTAGCTGTTATCCCCAGATATGGTGTTAGGATGATCATGCTGATATGGGTTAGTTCACGCTAAGTGGGTATACTGTTGGAAGTCTGATCCCTATCACAAAGTAGGAATGTGCTTTTTGGAAAATAATGTCAGGCTGTGTGGAGCCCCACCAGCATTCAGGAGATACTAAAAAGTTGTTGTCTGCTTGTTTCTGAGACATAAAAGATCAAGTGACACATGATTAGCAATATCATTGAGCTGAACAGAGTCTAAACTTTGTGGGTATATCATCTCTGTGCTCTATCCTAAAACTGATAAGATATTTTGCACTTTCCTACAAAAGATTGGAAATTGCCTGAGACACAATAAAAATACAACACTTAAAAGGTAGTGTCCTTCACAAAAATTTTGAATAATGGCTCAAGTTGCTACTCCTAACACTAGCAATATCTAATGGTGGTAATCCTTCTACATACTGCCTAGGATATTTTCAAAATGAAGGAGTCTTTTCACATGCAAGAAACTTTCCAAAATGAAGAAAAGAGTAATGCAGAAAAGAAAGAAAAATCATCCCAAATATTTTAATTTCCCTTCTAGAACAATATCCAAACACCTACCCAGCCAAAAACAATCGTCACCAGTCTATGATAGTCTGATTTTGGTTTGAAAAATTAGAATGACAGAACGGATGAGGATGGAAAGGACCTCAAGATCCTATTGGCCAAACCCTCTTCTAAAAGCAGAGTCAACTACAGGAGGCTACTCAGGGACTTTTCAAGGCACATTTCAAATATCTCTGAGGATGGAGACTTCACAGTTTCTCCAGGCAACACAGAATCATAGAATCATTAAGGTTGGAAAAGACCTCCAATATCTTCTGGTCCAACCATCACCCTACCACCAATGTTACCCACTAAACCATCTCCCTAAACACCACGTCAATCTTTTCCTTAAACACCCCCAGGGACATTGATGCCACCACCTCCCTGGCAAACCGTTCCAATGTCTGACTACTCTTTCTGAGAAGAAATGTCTCCTAATTTCCAACCTAAACCTCCCCTCTCACAACCATTCCCTCTAGTCCTATCACTAGTTATCTGTGAGAAGAGGCTGCCCACACTTATATACAAAATACACAGCTCCCCACAACTTCCTTTCAGGAATGTTTCTATGTTTCTATGTTTGACAACTATGTTTGACAAACATATTTCTATGTTTGACAACCCTTGCCATAAGAAAGATTCTTCTAATGTTTAAATGGAATTTCCTGTATTTCAGTTTGCACCCATTCTTTCTAATTTGTTGCCATCTCCTAGGCATCAGAAGAGAAGACTCCAGAGAGTCTTCTCTTCCAGAGAAGACATCAGATGAGAAGACTATCTCCACATTCTTTACTCTCTCCCATCACGTTTTGTACATAAGGATAAGATCTGTCCTGAGCCTTCCAATCTCAAAGCAAAATGATGACTGCTCCACTTCTCTATCAGCCTCTCTTCATATGTCTGAGGCTCCTTCTTCAGAGTTTTTGCTGACTTGCTCCACTATGTCCATGTCTTTCTTGTATTGGGCATAGCACTCCAGATGTGCTTTCAGGGCCAAGTAGAGTAGAAAAATCACCTCCCTCGACCTAGTAGCAACACCCCTCCTAATGCAGCCCAGGTGCTGATGCTGCTTTGTTGAGGGAGGTATGGAGGGTGGAACCCTTCTCACTTTCCTGTCCTGTCCTTCTTGAAGTGCCTGTATCAATCCAACGCATCACTCAACCTGTGGGATCCTTCACACCACATCTCCCTGATCCCTATCGGGCTGTAGCCCTGCAGCTGCACACACAGTTATGATTCCTACTGGTTTTGTCCTATGCTGCATGCATCCATTAATGTAAAGGCATTTCTGAGAGGTGCTCTAGAGTGCTGACTTTCCAGAAGGTATGAGAGCTTCCCTCAGGACACTTGATGTGGGCCACCTTCACCCCATTTTGTCATTCTCAGGCTCTGTCTTGTCTGCCATATCCTTCTTGCTAACAAAGACCACCACTTCCTCAACGGACAGTGGGTCATCATAACCCTTCCACACCTCATTCTTAGTTTAAGTCTCCCCAGCAGGCTTTGCTACCAGTCTGTTGGCAGAGATTCTTTTTCCTGAATCCATCCAAGAACTATTTTCTAGAATCCATCTAAGTAATAATTTCAAACATTTTCATTACTAAGTAGAAATCACACAAAGCTAGGCTGAAAGAAACCTCTGGGACAGGATGAAGTGTACCAAGCTCACTGTTGATTGCATATTCATCTAATGCGTCCTTAGAAATCTCCAGTGAAGGAGAATGCACAATTAGTACGTTCCAGTGCAATCTGTCTCCACACTTTTTCCTAGCATCTAACTTAACAACTCTCTCTTGGGTAAATTCAGCTAACTACCTTTGTCCTATCCTCAGTGGGTAGGAGGAAATTCTGATTTCTCATCGTTACAATAATCTTTTCATATTTCACTGTTCTGTTTTATGACAATCTTTCTCATTTGCTTAGTTTAGAACAAAGAAGGCACAACAAATTAGCAAATCCTCAAATCTTCCTTACAAGCCATTTTCTAAATTTTTATACCTCTTCTTACTTACACCTGGACTGTAGGCAATTTGTTTTGCTTTTCCTGAAATCCAAGCATCAGACACACTGCTCTAGTTAAATTGTCATGTGTAAAATAAAATACCTCCTATCTCCCTTTCTTCAGATACAAGCATTCCAATTCCTCTGCTCCATTTTTTTTTGAGTATTAAATTGTAGAATCATGTTTTGCACCACAGTCTCCTGCCTCTTTGTACAGTATTATCATACTTATTATGAATTTTCTGTTTCAGCATTTTATTCTTCTTTGTAATTGCAATACTTCTTTCATCTTTATTGAATGTTATTTTATTGATTTCAAACCACTTCTTCAAACTACCATGACTTCTGATTTTAAATCCTGTCCTCCAAAATATTCCCTTCTTATCTGTAGGAAAAAAAAAAAATCACAACATGTTGAAGAGTGTTTTCTGGTTATTAATGAAACTAGACCTAAACAGAGGAAAAGTATTCAAAGCATGTTATATAAAAGATTTTCGCAATCTGACAGTGAACTACCCACAGCTAATTTTTAGTACACGGCAACAAGTGGGTGCACCCACCAGGTGGCAATTTCATACAGAACATTTCCCTAAGTTGCTCATGAGAATATAGCTGATACTATGCCAAAAGCCTTATTAAAGTCCAACTATAACACGTCCACAGTTTCCTTTGTATCCACTAGGTCAGTTATGCTGTTAAAAAGGAAAACAGATTTGATTTGATTTGTTCTTGACAAATTGATGTTGGTTGTTCATATGACTTTATTTTATTATCTATGTGCTTACAAACTGATTATTTAACAATTTGTTTCAGTTAACATTTTGCAACTGAAGGCAAGGGTGACTGTTCTACAATTTATAGAGTGGCAGTATTTTACAAAATAATGATGATGTTGATGATTTCTATTGTAGTCAAAGCATTCTTGAATGCCTAAGTTGAAAGTCAGCAATTTGTAATATAATTGTAAATAATATATACTCTTTTAACTAAATTACAAATTTTGCATATTCTAACAAGAACTTGTGTTCCCTGATCCTGCTCTTGTGATTGGATTTTGTCTTTTGTTACTTTTGCTATTACAATTGTGCTCCAAGCCTTGTCTGTCTTTACTCTGTAGGAGTACAGAGAACTCTTGAGGACTGTAGGGAGGCATTTCTGATTTCCTCTGAATTAGGCTACAAATTCCTTTTCTTATCCTCCTCCAAAGTCTTCCTCAGGAAGATCTTTCTTCATGATCCTTAAGCAGAATTAGCCAAACAAAAGTAGTTTGCTATGGGCTTGTCTGCACACATTTAACAACAATTAGCAAAACCAAAACTCTGACTGTATGTTTTAGCCTTCATTTGCCAATTCTTTTCACATCACAAGTGTTTAGGAATTCAAACCCTCTCACTGTTTGGACACTGTGGCCTGACATGACTGAACAAGAAATCCAGTGGGATCTAGCTATAGCAATCTCAATTACAGATCTACTATTACTTCAAAACTTTTTTTTTTTTTTCATGTTCAGCCTGACTAAATAAAAGCAGAACAAGGAATCTATAACTTCTGAAAGACAACAGTTTTAATTAGCTCATAGTACAATGCAGTGCAGCAAAGGATTTTGAGAAATAATAAACTAGATAGTGCTTCAGCCTCGAGACAATATTGTTTACAAGTGTCATTCTCAAAAAAACAAAAAAACAAAACAAAACAAAAAAAAAAACCTTCAGGAACAAAATACTTTAAGGTTGCTATAAAAAGTCTTGGTGCTTTGAATGTATTATGTCGTATAGTATCTGGTCTTAACCATTATTCAGAATGGTGTGCCTTTATTATATGACTCCCTGTACTGCTCTGGATGGATGAAGGAAGGCAAGATGTTTCCTGTGGTACACGGTCCTACCACTTCATCATGGAATCACAGAATCATTTAGGTTGGAAAAGACCTTCATCAAGCCCAACCATCAACCTGACCTACCAAGTCCCATCACTAAAACGCATCCCTTTGTGCCATGTCCACACAGCTCTTACCTCCAGGGATGGGGACTCCACCACTTCCCTGGGCAGCCCATTCCAATGCTTGTCCAACTTCTCTATGAAGAACTTTTTTCTAATATACAATCTAAACCTCCCCTAGTACAACTGGAGGCCATTTCTTTGTGTCCTATTGCTTGTCACTTGAGAAAACAGACCAACCCCGTCCTCACTGCAACCTCCTTTCAGGTAGTTGTAGTGAGCAGTGGGGTATCACCTCAGACTCTTCTACTCTAGAATAAACAACCCCAATTTCCTCAGTTTTTGTCTCAATTTTCTTTTCTTGCCCCTTCACAAGCTTCGTTGACCTTCTCTGTACATGCTTGAGCAACTCACTATCCTTCATGTAGTGAGGGGCCCAAAATGAACACAATATTTAAGGTGTGGTCTCACCAGTGTTGCATACAAGGGCACGATCACTTCCCTAGTCCTGCTGTCTGCACTACTTCGCATGCAGACCAGAATGCCATTGGCCTTCTTGGCCACGTGGGCACACTGCTGGCTTGTGTTCAGCTGGCTGTCAACCAGTACCCCCACGCCCTTTTTGGCCAGGCAACTTTCTGGCCACTCTTCCCAAGCCTATATCACTGCATGGGGTTGTTATGACCCAAGTGCAGGACCTGGCACTTGTCCTTATTGAACATCACGAAAATGATATGCATCATGTTTGAAGCTTCTGCACTAGTAGAATATTCATCCAATATCTGTTCCATATCTAAGTTGTTAGCACTTAAGTGCTACACAGTTAAGCAAATCAGAGAAAATGTCACTCCAATTTATATCAGCAACTTATTTTAAAAAGAAGTAACTTCTTATAACGCAAAGCCTTCTTTCAGTTGGTCAGGCTGCACCCACACTCTAACACAAAGACCAATCCACTCTCCCTGTGCTACTTCTTCTACACTTCCTTCCACTACAGGATTTGCCAAAATAAGATTGCCGCAACAGACTTTCCAGAAAGACCCTGACTTTGATGTCCGAGATACTGAAATCTGGTTAAATGGAAGGATGGATAGGAGTTAAGCCCATTATGCTAGTACACTCAGCACTGAACTGGACTCCAGTGAGCTTCTGGGTGGAAGTTAAAGGGGTAACTTAAACCTATAAAACCCTAAATAGTCGTACAAGGATCTAAATAACAGCAGCAAATTCCATGACCAAATCATTATTCCTTGCTGCAGTCTCTGGGGGTATAAGAGAATTATAGTCTCTACAGAAGATGTGACAGGCTGCTAGCTTTTTGCCCCAAGAGATCCTCAGGTTTACTCCCTTCATCCATGACGTTTGCTAACTTTTAGCATGCTGTGACAACCAGTATTATTCTTGTATTTCAGAGGAAAAGGCAAGCTCAAAGTTCAAGAAAGTGGGGAAATATTTTTGTAAGTATACAATGGAGCACAGAATTATGCTTTACAGCTTATACAATCAGAGCTCAGGCATATGTGGGCACCTACAACTGTTGTATCAAATCCGTGTTCACACTTTCCCAACATCCATGAAAACTATCTATCTAAATTTACAGATAACAATGTGCCAAATTTAATCAAAATGCATTCAAACAAGTTAAATCACATTAACGACAGCTCACAAGCATTTCTTCAGTCATGTTTCTTTGGCTTCAGATCTCAGACAAGTGATACGAAAACAAGACAGTTGATCAAAGTAAAATTTAACTGCCTGTGGCTGAGATTAGGTGGAAAAAAAAAGAGTAATAATTGCCAGATGAGAAAAGGCAATTCCCTGTTAACAGACATACAAAAAATTTAGGTCTGTATTTGAAATACTGTGGACTTCACAAGTTGGGAGAAGGCTCACCTTAAATTAACTGTGTGCTGCTTGGCAGAAGAAAGGGACAGAAAAGCAGCAACAATTAAGTATTCAAATTTTTTATTTTTTATTTATTTTTATTTTATTTTTTGTCCCACAGCAAGGAGAAAGTTGGGGCTGGAGGGTGTGGAAGAAGAGTAGTAGGCTTGGCCTATGAAAACTGTTGAAAGAGAGAGCTGAAACTTATTCTTTGGATGTTAGTTGAATGTTTGTAGAAGAAAATATTATTTGATTTCCTGTTCTACTACTTCTAGATGAACAAGTGAGGGCTGAGCCAATATAAAGTGTGACAGTAATGTCAGTGTTTCTGAATGGAGGGGGAACAGCCTCTTATCTCCTCAGGATTACACTGTTGCTCTTCAGACTGAACACTGGTGAAGGAGAATTTACAACTAATTAAGGCAAGTGAGATGCCTGAATTAGGAGCATAGGGCTCAGATACTCCCTTAACAGCTCATAAGAACTCTTCAGGTATGGAAACTCAGATGGTGGCTTTTGTTCTTTTCAGACTTGCAGGTGTGAGGTTCACTGTGAATTAACACAAACTCAGGACATAATCCTAAATCCCTTGCTATTTATACCATGGTTCTTTGTTCATTTGATGATTAATAATGGATTTCCATGCAACTTGTACTTTTCTTGAGTGTTTTGTTACAATTAAGATTGCATTCTTTATTTTAAAAACAAGAATCCTGTTAGCTTAGAATTGAAGAATTCAACTTGTTAAAAGAGAATAATATTTTGGAGGATTGATATTACCATTGTACATAATACAGATTTGGCAGGTAGATTTCTTCCCAGGGCTTGAGATCTTTATTTATTTATTTATTTATATTATTATTTCACACTGACTTGTTAACTTGCAACTAATCAGAGTATCAGTTCTGCTTACTGATCACTATAAATTTAACATTTACAGGCATTTTTTTCTGCAGCTGGGCAATGCAATGCATCAATCTGAAACCCACGTTACATCAAGTCTTTTGGTATTTCCCTATCTTCTAAAGAGAAGCCACAAAAATAAATTGAAATATTAGGATCTCGGGAACGATTTTAATGGTGTCATAGGTTACTTAAAGCAGCATTCACAAACGCATGCAGCTTGTTTAGTATATCTTCCCTTTACAGGGATCTGATAAGATAGGAAGTTTAATGATGCATGGAGCTCTGAAATGAAACAGTCATTCCACTTCTGGAGCACATATTTTTAACCTGATTTACCTCTGCAAAAATTAACTGCATTTTCTTTTATTAATTCTCTGAGGTGTGTTCTTTCATGTGGAAACTGTACTATATAGCAGTTCTATTGTCTGCATGTGCAAACACACACACAACACATGTAAGACAATATATGCCTGTGTATATATATAAACCAAAGCATAGATGAAGTGTATTGCATGACAATATGTTAGAACACAAGTACACTGATAATCACTAAAGCCAATAAAGTTCAGTTAGAATGATAATATCAGTGAGGAAAAGATCTGCAGCCCCATCTGTAGATGGTATATTGTACCAAACACTACTCAGAACCTGTCCATCAATGCTCTGCTGAACCACTGGATGGCATCAACCTATAATGCAATCAGTTGCTGCTGCTTTTATCTTTTTACAGTTATACTGATTATTCTACCATGTGCAACTGCTTTATACAGTCTGTGAACTCTTCATCTAAAACTCCAGTCCTGTGAGTCTATCCCTCTGGGGAAAAGTTAATTATCCTAATAGAGATACTAACTCTGACCTTATCACCATTCAATAACTGTTTTTAATTATACCACAATATACAACACCAGCTGCACAAAACTGGAATAGATTCTTTTTTGTTCTCATCTATACAGATCATTGAATATAACACATTTTTAAGGACTCACAATCCTTTATGCTCAACAGACTTTTAAGTAAAAATACAGCTTTAGAGTATGAAAGCATGTACTGTCACAGAAATATCTTGTTTTATATCTGGCTGTATCTGTTGGTAAACTTGAAGAACAACATATCAATATATATTCAACATAGAAGAAATACTTTTTTTTTTTTTTAATTTCTGAAATTCAAATGTGAGAGCTTTTACTGAACACTCATTTTTAATAGCTGAGAAAAGCCATGCAACTTGTGTTCAAAAAACTTTCCTCTCATCAAAGGTATTGATTTTGCAAAACCGTACATCTGGCTATAAATTTAATCCTGTCAATGGGAATCTTTGTAGGATGATTTATTTACATGCACATCACATTTTGCAGGAATGGGGCCTTTATGGACTCAATTCTGCCTTCAAGTATATCTGAACAACTCCATTTTAAGCCAATGCAAATTAGAAAGCAGAACTGAGTGCTGTTTGTATAGTTTGGCATCACTGATAGTCTTCTTCTAAGAAGAGGAAAAGTGCTTGACTGGAATGCCCAGATTGTTATAGATAAATGTTGAAATTCATTGGCTTAGCTGTAATGCAATACTGTCAAATCTGTACATACCATTCCAGCTATGCTGTGTACACCTGGCATGTGGTATTTACATGGATGGCCATTGCAAAAAAAAATCCTAAATACAGCTGACAGCATGTCCTACCTACCCCCTGTAGAAATTACAAGCTTTTTCACTGCCCATACAAAGTCTAGTAACCATGACCTATTGATAGAAGCCTCATAGTTCCATTTCATGTTATAATATGTAGTTTCATGCCCATCAATATTTATGTCCTCATGCTGTTTCTGCTTCACTTGAGGGCAAGAGTCAGCTTCATTTATCTCTGAAATACACAACAAGGAGCATCCAGTAACAGTCCCTATAATTCATTTTGGGCTGTCTTAATTAAAATGAGATTTATTAGAGAAAAAGAATCAAATTAAACTTTAAGCAGAGTAGAAACATAGTCAGATTAATGTCATGATAAATTTAACTCTCTAGGCCAGACTCTTTCTCTTTTCTAAGGTTGCTATTTATTAGATAGATAAGAAGGAATTTAAAAAAAAAAAAAAAAAAACCAAACACCTGCATTTCATAAAGTTAATTTGCCTAACAGCAATGCACTCTCAAGGCTGGATCTAATAAACGATGATCCCAAAAGTCAGGGCTGGGCTGGGACATCTGGCTTCACAGTTTTGGTGCCTAGATCAGATATGTGGGTATTGATAGACATCCTCAAATGGGAACCAAACTAATTAGTATCATGAGGGGAAAACTGCCTAGAATTTGACAATAGGACAGTAGGATTTTTAAATCTTGCCTCTGAGGCACATCATATAGATTCTTCTGTTTCTCTTCATCCCCCCACCCCTGCCCCCAACCTGAAATCCACTCCTGAAATACACCTCTGAGTTTTTCTTTTTAAAACGAAGCTAAAGAAACGGCCTTCTGTTTTCATGTAAAAGTTGGTATCTTAGAGCACTACTCAGAGAGAGAAAGGAACTGCCTCCTTATTCATTGAATAAAATGCAAAAAATAACCTTGAGATCAGTGATCAATCACCTACAAAGACAGTTTGTGTCTCCAATCCAATAATGCAAAGTGACATAATTTTCCAGGAGACAGAGAAATGTTCATACAAAGAAGAGTCAATGCCTGGTGATTAGAGCATTGATCTATGAATTGGGACTTTAAATGCTGAGGAGGGAATTGAAGCTGGTGTCCCAGTTCTAGGGCAAACAGATTCACCATCATCTTGTGCTATATGAATGGTTGTGTTTTACAAGAAGGGGGCAGCTGTCACAAAGATTTTTTTGGAAGTCTAAATTTGCCAGAGTCAGTTAAACTTACTGATGTCTGGACTAAGCTGCTCACGTTTAATAAGACAAGTGACACTTTCCTTCCAAGTACTGCGGTAAAACAAGGTATAAGTTTGCACCATTCTGTCAAGAGCAGAGGCAATTCATCATGTGTGTTATCATTCTCAAGGATTTTAAAGCAACAAATGAAGTACTATTGGCTTAGATGACAGCTGCACGGGAGTCTTCAGCAGTGTAGGATTTAATTACATAATTCTGCTCAAGTCCCAGTTAAGGTGCTTGAACTTTTTTCTTTCATTTTGGTTTTTAATTGGTCTGTTGACCTTCTAGCCTCTTTTCTTCATATTGCAGATCAGCTGAGAACTGCAAAACAGAGCACTAAAGAAGGCAATCAGTAATGTTATTCGGTAGGCCCAAACTTCTCCCACAGAGCCTCAAGTCTTAAAAGAAAACTTACTCAGCCCTAATATAACTCAGTTTCTATCTATGAATTCCGCTGGGCTAATATTTATGCACAAGAATCCAAGATATTTACACTCAGCACCAGAGCTGCTTAGCTTGTTTAGTACTGTTTGATGCAGATATTGGAAGAAAGAAGCAGTCTTTCTGACCCCAGAGATTGCTGATGTGGAGGGACAGAATCTCAGCTTCAGTTTCCTATTACTTTATCCCAAAAGGTCACTTTTTCCTTCAAAAGTCAGGATAATGTTTTTTCTCCACACAGTAAGGAACTCCTCTCTTCCAGTTCTCCTCACTAGGATAGAGGATGAGCAACAGTTTTAGAAAGTGGCCTCAGAATCTGAGCATTCAATTTTTAGGCTGGATTTGAGGCCATTAAGGAATTATAGCCTTGTATTTTCATCTCAGCTATACAATCTTTCTCCTATATTATTTATATTGGGTAAGGGAACACAGATTAAAAACAGATTTATACAGAATAGACAGAGACCAGATTAAAATAGCCTTTCTGAATATTTTATCTAGTCTGACTCTCTGGAAGGCTCATCTAGATTGGTTTAGATATATTGAATAAAAAATTACTTTTCTAAGAAAGCACTTTCTGCTTTTCCCCCTTTGACCCCTTCAATCTCTCATGCTGTCAGTTACTTCTGGATTAAATCCACTTTACTCCTCAAATCCCAGTCCAGTAAGTCTGTGTCATTTGCTTGTAAAAAACTGACAGAATTCATCATCCTATCAGAGAAACTGATTGTAACTCTATCACCACTTCAGTGATACAATGTCTGATCGGGTGCTCCAGCTGAAGTGAGTAGAATATCCATCCTGGTAGATTAGCCACGTCTCTCATTTCTGCTGACATACACATCTAGCTCTACTTATACTTCCCAGTCCCATCAAAATTTAATATTTCAAGTGCTCCTGTCATACAATTGCTATGTTACTTAGCGAAACAGGTCAAGGTGTACAGATCTTGGATGACATTTCAATTATTCTTGCCTGAAGACAAATCACACATTTTGTCTCTGTTCCTTAAAAGAGGGGGGGCATAACTCCTAGATTTCTGCCAGTTATGTATTCTTCTCTTTATTAAATATGAATTATTTATAAACTTCATATGTTTTAATCTGTCACTGTGTTAAGCAGTTTAATGTAAAATATTCCATTCCAACATTGGCTGAACAAATCCAGATAAATGCTAGAACCACACACACACACACAAAACAATAACAACAACAAAAAAGCACCACCACCAAAAAAAAAAAACAACAAAAAAAAAAAAACAAAGAAAACCACCTGAGAATAAATAGTAAGACACTTATCAAACCAACAAAGAAATAGTGTTTTCTGATTTATCATCTATCACATGAGTATTGTCTCAATTTTCTGTATGGACAATTAGTACTTTTCAAAAAGGAGAACAAATAGTGAACAATAACTGTGTTGAAGAAACAAACAAACAAACAACAACAACATTTTTTTTTCCATGAATACATATTAATTTCCCATGCAGTTCACAATGCTTTTAGATTTGAGAATAATTTTCCTAGGTATTTAAATCTAAACCCAGAAAAAAAAAAAAAAAAAAAAAAAAAAAAAAAAAAGAGGGCCTGACATTTCATAGGAATGTATTTATCTTGTCAGAGAAGGATTTGCTAACTAATACAATAGCTAACCTGTTATACTGATTATAAGAATGTCAGCAGTATAAAAGTCTCTCTAGCAGTGGTATAGATTAAAAGGAGAGACACCAAAATTTGTAAAGAGAATATTCAGATTTGTACACATACTGACTCTAGAAGAGGGAGGGGACTTAAAAACGAAATTAAATAGTCCAGATTATTTCTATATAACCCCTCCTCCAACAAAGCAATGCAGCTGACATATTCATCTGTTCACTGAATTTGCTATAATCAATTTTCTGAAGTATTTGTCTCTATGCATTCCTCATACAGAACTCTGGCTGGTGAGTACATCTAAGGACTTCAAATGTCTCATCTTAGACATTATTGGAAGCTTTTATTTCATCTATCACTCTAAGTCACCCTAGAAGCACAGTGAGGTGGTGGTGCAGACAGAGATAAAAACAGATAATATGGTCCACCTGGACAAAACATTTGAATAACTGTCATTACTTTAAAGTAAATAAGCTTGGACTCATGTAATAAATGTGTATTTTTTTTTTTTTATAAGGATGCCAAAGGGCACCTCACAGAGGGCCTGCAATGTGGCCTCTTAGGGCACAAAATGATACATTTTCCACTCATTACTCATGCTCCTTCTTTTACTATCTTGATTAACCTTTCACATTACCTAGCAGCATGGGGATTGTTGACTGTTTAAAATAATCTGGTGGGTGGTTGTTTACACCTGGTAACTGCTTTGCTGTGCAAGTTATTCCTGTTGAATTTATAAGACTGAAAACTGCTCCCTTACACAGTGAATATGACCCATCTAACAAGCACAGTGCAGCTTGTTAGGATGTGAAGTGTGGCATCTTTTTTTAGGAAAAGGAAATCATTGCAGACAAATTGGATCATCTGAGTTTCAATACATTTCCAGGAAGGGTGGACTACTGAGGGTCCATATGCCTTCTGCTTGCATGTGTTGAGGCATCTGTTAAGACCATACATTTGAAGGGAAGGAAATACAACACTGAGACTGTGTATGTTCAGCATCCCTGTGCGAAGACAGTGCTACAGAAGTGATACTATAAGTGCCCATATGGTGCTTCGGACTGGCAGCCAGCTCTGAAATAGCCTCAGGTGAAATCTTGCAACTGAAGCTATGTGGGGTAATTATAATAATCACAATGCGATACAAGGATTTATAATGACCACATTGATGATAGTGACCCGAAACCTTCCTCAAACTGGTCAGGATCCCAGGGTTGCTCCTATGGAACCAAGAACTGAACTGAACTGAAGAGCTGCAGAGAAGTCCTGAGATCCTAATGAGCATGAGCAAGGCTGATGTCACCAACCTGAACTGATGGGGAACTGACAGAGCTGGACTGGTTATATCCTCCCATTTTCTCTTGGATGTTCAGTAGGAAGCAATACAGCTAGCAACAGAAAGTTCTGCAGCTCTGAGATCAAGGTGAGATATGGCATTTCTTTAAGAGAAATTGGTATACAAAACCATTTTGCAAATCATTTCAGATGCTGGAGAAGGAGAAATGGCAACTGCAAAATGTGGGAAGCAAGAGGTAGGGTTCTTATTAACCTGGCTAAACATGCTGCTTTTTTCTTATGAAGAGATGAGATGTCTTGTATTTTGCCTAGTTTGCAGGATGCTCTTTTGTTAGGACAGCCATTATTGGTTTGTATCAAAATAGGTTTCTTTTATTTGTTCCCTTAACCAAAGTACAGGCTTGAAATTTATCAAAGAATAGATGGTTAGCTTTCACAAAAAGTTGTGAACTTTTCAGTGGGATCTTCTGTCATTAACTGCAATGCCTTCAAGAACTTCTGTGTATGAACCATGATACCTTACACCACGATCACAGACCCAGAAAGATGCATGCACAAATCTGTAAACATTTTTTCCCATTATTTTCAAAAAGATTTCTTTAAAATGTAGGGGAAGTCAGTGTGACTGAGCAATGTCAGAATAAAGCACTGAGGTACAAGGACAGAGACATTAAACACAGGAACGCATTCCATAGTAAAAGCAATGTGAAAAACACCAATCCTGAGTCTAGAGAGATGTGAGCAGTAGAACTGATAGTAAATATCAACATTTTCAATGCTTAATCCATTTTCCTTCTCTACTTGTCTGATCTGTAAGGTGTTTTCCATGAAAAACATCTCTGTTTAATCAAAGTAGGATTCTTGTAAGTCAGAAAAAAAAAATAAAAATCCTACCCTACAGTTGGCATTATCCTTCTACACAGTCTGGGTACAGTGAGACGTAGAAAGAGGGGAGTCCTGATAACTGAATTGCTGTATTGAAGGCAATTTTAATGGTAAATCAGAATATGTCTTTCACAGAGATTGAACTCTCTAAGGAGGAAGTTACAGAGCAATTAGAGACGCAATTACAGTAAGTCATCATGAGCAGATGGCATTTCATTCAAGGACTGAAAGGAATAGTGTGAAAGAATGTACTGAAGAGGATATTTATTCTGCAGCTTACAAAGAGTCAGGCTTCACTCTCTTAGCAGAGTGAACAGCGTGCTGAATAGTCACTGACAGTTGTCCACTGAGTCTCTGGTGACTGAATCAAGAGCTCTGGTCTATGGGTCCTTGCTACTCCATGAGAAAAGGAATGAATCTTATGTTGTAACTTTGAAAATCATCACATTTGAACTCTGGAGAAAATTTGACTTTCGCAGTCAGTGATTACTACTGAGAAGAGAGGTCTCAAGAGGTCAAGATGAAACTCACCAAGGTTACCACAACCTCAGATAGCAGAATTAGAAGAAATGCAGAAGGTATTAAATTTGTTCCTTCTTGAAATAGATAAGCCATCTGGCTCAAGCTGGATTGGTTGTATATATGAAGTAAATATAAAACTCTGGCAAGACTGGCAAAGGGCCAAACTGTGGCCAATGTATAATGTGAAAACAGGTGCAATGCAACTCTTATGTCAAGGGTATGGCACAGTGTTATTACCCAAAGGAATATTGGAGTAAGGTAATTCTTCTGAGATAAAACTACTTCCCTGTGAAAAGTTCCTGAATCTCCCTTTGATTCGTTTAAGTGTCACATGTTTTATGGCTGTTGACCATAAAGAATTTTGCCTCATACGGTCTGGAAGTTGGGCTATTTTTGTGCATTTCCTTTTTTAGCTGCCCAAAATTTAGCATAAGCCTCTTGTCTGCAATGGTGAAGCAGAAAACTTCACCTGAATATAAAGGAAATAAAAATAAATGCGTAAATGTATAAAGATATTATAAATGTTTTAATTTATAGCAGTATGCCACTATGACACAATATTCTGGTATTCAATACTCAAATGCTCAAAAAGCTCACTGGATAGAAGATAGAATAAATGAGATTGATATTAATATCTGACATTCAGATCTTCAAGATTGGTAACAAATATTTCAGTAGGTAGAATAATAGGATTTTACAAGGAGTGTGCATTTATTTCAATGATGCTAGGCTGGCTAATAACAACTAGTAAAATATTGAAGGTGAAAACACCCCCTAACATTTAAGAGGTAGAAAGCACATTTTCTTTCTTCTTTTCTGGGCACTTCTGCATGTAACTAGCTCTACCATATATCCAGAAAACACTTTGCATAATCCAATGCAATTAAACCTACTGTTTATGCAAGTAATTCTTAAAAACAGAAAGTGTTTCTAAAGATAGCAGAGCTGCTCTGAAAAAGGCAATCTTAGAATCACAGCCAGGGAAACTGTCTGTGAATCTAGTTGATAAGTTAGTAAAACACTGATAGATACAATTTGAGATGATTAAATTTAGCATGATCTATCAAACAAAACCACAAAACCCACAAGCTTCAGCTCATTTTGTCATCCATCAAGGGTGCCAGTACCTAGGAGTTTTTTCTTATGTGAAAATTCTCTGCAGTAATTCCCAGCAGTCTCTACCAGAAAAGCAAATCCCATTCCTGGGTGTACAAAGTATGGCTGATAAATCAGTAGTGTGGCAATAAGTCTAGCTTTATACTGGGTTAGAACACCCAGTAGCACAAAACTCTGCCATTTTCACACCATTCAGCAGGGCGAGAGGTTCAAAACATTATAGCTTTCAGAATTAATATAAGCTATACTTACATTATATGTTCATATAAAGAAAGAACCGGAGAGTACATTTCTAAAGTTTGCTGCTTGTACTAAATATTTCAGGCATTAAAATACTACAAAAGACTTAAACTGTAGAAGGATTTACACAAATTGGGGGGATTGGACTATCTTATACCAGATGTTCCAGAAATGAGTGCTTTGCCTTCTGAAAGCACTATGCCAACATTAACTAAATCTCTGGAAAAACTTATTTTGGCTTGGGCTGTGCAGGACTATGAATAAATAACTTTTATGACACAGGTGGGAAAACTGAGACAAAAGCTTATGCCAGCTAATAGTATGCCAGCTTTTTGATTCCAGTAGTTTCAGGGCATCCATCTGTAGCCCTCAAGAGCACTGTCTATATACAGACAGTTATAATTCTAAATGCACAGATAAAACTAAAAGATGGAGCTGTAAGGTGCACATAATGCCTATAAACATTTCTAAATTTTATTAATGTGACCAAAATCTGTGGCCTGTTAAAAGAGAAATAAAACTTTGACGTGTTTTGGGCAATACATAGTTCACCAGCCATTTAAATTATGAAGTCAAATTAAAAATTGTGCACTATTTTTATTCTATTGAAAATCCTTCCCAGCCCCTCAGAAAAAAATGCTAAATATAGTTGGACAATTTTCAGAGCATATAGGATGGAGATGCTATTTAAAAATTCGTATATGTAACCCTTTGTCATTTAACAATTTACCTATACTTACCTATATGATTTTAGATTCGCTGTTAGGGCTTCAGAGACAAGCAGCTGGGATACAAGCGCTTTGATGGTTAATTGGGATGAATGCTTTTCTTTTTCCAATATGTGGATAGCAGAGACTGGCTGTGCCACTCTTTTTTCCAGGCCTGTGACATACATAGCAGTTTCAAATTGCATCTGATGGAGCCTGAGCGTGGTTAGTACATCTGTTCTCTGGCTTAGTCCTCCTCTATCTTTGTTCAGCTCTCTCATATTTTTTTTTTTTTTTTGGGGGGGGTGGCTAGTGGGAGGGCCTTCAGTTCTTTAGGAGAGCTGGTTTATGGATAGTCTGCTATGCTCTAACCTTATTTCAGGTAAAATTACTGTCTCCACTGGTTTGAAACTATGGTTCTTCAGTTGCACTGTTTGTTCAGCTCACTCACTAGATAAATGAAATATCACCAGTAGTTGGATTAGACAAAGTTATTTGGAAGAGTTTTTCCTGAGACAAGAGACACTTCCACAGAAAATACTGCAGGGAAAAGGCCATGAAATGACCATCCCAGGAAACATTTTCTGCAATATTAGCACCTCTAAAGGAAAGATTATAATCTTACCACAGAGTATTGCTGCTGAAATGGAGATTTTGATATTGTTGACTCACAGTGAGGATTAGCGTAGGATGTTTGAAGCTGTTATATGCCCATGCCAAAGAATGGTTGAATCACATGTGAAACAATTCCTAAACTGCTGCCTAACAGCCTAACTAAGCCTGACAGTGACTGCAGTTTTTTCCATCTTCTAGATTGCAAACTTCACATGAGGTTCAGCCACCCCTGCTTTGGAAGAGGCAACAGCTGGGGCTAGAGGTGGGAAAACAGATGAAGGCAGCAAGCACTTCTATCACATCCGTTAATTCAACCTCTGTTAACCCAACTGGACTAAAACAGCAGTGGAGAAAGGTAATCAGTGCACCAACCTGGATGAGTAGCTACACATGGTTTCTCCATAGTGTGAACTTGAATGCTTCAGGCTAGTTCATCACACTATGAGTTGGTAGAAGCACAGCATGTACATCCAGGTTTTGCCAACTCTCTACTCTCTTGCACAACAGAGTGTAGCTTGTGATCTTCTAGTGCAATCAGCACTGAAACGGGTCCATAAGGTGTTTTTCTTTTTCACTGAAAACTAATACCATGTAAAGATGATCAGCAGCATCTTGTTTTAACAGACAGTAATGTAAATCTTCTGTTTGTAACTTACTAACAAAAACTGATAATACCTTTCTGTCCTACCCCAAAGCACAAAAAACACTGAAAACTTAACAGTTCTAAAAACCTTGCATCTAGGAGTGCTGTGGTTTGGCAGAGGACGATGCTAGTCTATGTGAAGCTATTTAATCTAGTCCTCATATTAAGTTTCAGGGCCACACTCAACACACGTGCAGAAATATAGCATCATAGAAGTCATTGTAGTAATGAGAGTAAATTTTTAGCCACAATAACATTAAAATGGCTACTGTAAAGTAAGCTGTGAGTAACTTCCAGATTTGGGATTTTCATGTGTGCCTCTGGCTTAAAAAGAAACTATATTATTGCTTATCTTCCAGGGTTACTGGGAAACAAATAAAATGATTGTAATTCTTCTTGATTTTTTTTCCATAAGTCAAAAGTTAATTACTTTGCAGATGGCAGAATGGCAAATGGAATGAATGCAGTCAGCTTGCCTAGAAAACTGGATTCGAGAACATATGCAGTGAAATGAGACAGAAAAAAGGGGCTGACAAACAATAAATATCTATTTCCCATTTGCTTTAAATAGACCAACAGGTCAAGAGAAATATAGGACTGATATTTATCCAAGTAAATAACAATTACACTACTAGGTATATTGGTCCACAAGCAATTGCAAAAAGAGGGTTGAGCATGAAATTGGCTAGTAAAAAAATAGCCCTCCAATGTAGGTTATCTCTTTCATATTCTTTAATCAGAATAGATTGAGATAAGTAGTTCTAAGGTTCACTGAAATTCTGCCTTATTGCTAACTGTGATAGAGATGAAGTTTCTATTACATGTTTGAGGGATATAAAAAAATATTTTCATGTTTTTTACGTATACTTATGTAGGAACATTATAGACTGTAATTTGCAGCAATTATGGTCTGCACATGTGAAATATTTAGTACCCATGTTGAAAGATTCTTTTCTATTCCTGTGTGGTGAAGTTTATCTACCTCAATAAATAATGATTTAACATTGATGCTGTAATTGTAAGCTACACTAATAAAAAGAATGGCTAGAGCATCCCAGAATGAGCTAGGCTAAAATATTAGAAAGCTAATTAATGAGACAAGACTAGACCTACAAAAGCAATGCGTCAGTTTCGGCTAAATTCATCAGACATGTCTACATGACTGCACTGAAAACAATGGATGCAAGCGAGTGCTGGATTTTTCTTAGACCTTAATTAATTTTGCTAGGCTTAATTATTTAAAATATTATTATTTTATAGTGTATGTGTTTGTGCCATGGCTATCAGAGCCTTCCCACAGATGCCAATCCCCTCCCTTACACTTTGCCTGAGGTTAGGGAGAGAGTGTATTTAAAATCAGCTGTGTTCAAATAGCCAGTACACAGTTGGTGTGCAAGATAAATGAAACATGCATTTACTACCTGAATTACAATTCAACCTCAATTATTTGTTTTAACTTTGTTCATGACTGTGTTAGAATTCTTCAATAAGCACTGGTAACGAGTCTTAGTTCTGAACTGCTATTGTATGAATTTGGATAGGCCAAGTCTTGCAATAAAATTTTGCAATGAGATTTTGTTAGTCAATATAAATGAAATATTTTTCACATTCATTTTTCAAAAGTGACAGCAATTAAATAGCTAGTCATGGATCCCTTAGAGTTATAATGGAATAGTATGATTGACTATAAAGGATTTTTATTTTTATGTGATATTTTGACATCTGATATTATGTGATTTGCACTCATTTCTAAGAGTAAATTTTTCATATATGATAAAACTTCCATTGGACTCCAAAGTGTTTTCTGTGATTCTGTTGAATTCAACAGATCATCAGGATGAAATAAGCTGTTGATGCAGTAATTGAAACCTACACACGATTCATTGAGTATGACACACTTCTCCCTAGCTGAACTCCCAGGTACTTTCAGCATCTGTGAAAACCTAACGTCAAGAGGTGACATGGTGAACAGTACAGAGATAAAAACAGTGTATTCCTGAAGGGATTCTGGGTGCTCAGCTTAGAATTCATGATCTACAATCAGCCACTCTTCAGGAAACACTTTTTTAAAAGGCAAATAACAGTTTTAAGTCATAGTCACCCTCAGTACAATAATTTATACCCTAATATGAAACCTTTGTCCTGCTGGAATTTCACTGTGTAGGTAAGATTTGAAGAGTCTGAGAGATTTAAGTGTCTGGTTTCCTTAACTACTAACTGGTTCTTGTCAGTGGTTAATTTCCTCCGCATCCCTTAAATACAGTAGTATGGGGGAGAAAAGAGTCTGTTTTGGAAACAAATGTACTTACAAAGTAGTTATAAAAATGAAGCCCTACTTAAGCACAACCACAGTTATGCCTGTATTTTTAAAAACTCTAGGGCTTGATCTTGGCAATTTTAGGCCAATAAATCTCACATCTAAACCTGGCAAATGGGTTGAAATGATAAATTAAGCAGAATAAAAAGAGACCTGAGAGACCAGGCCTGCTGGCATGATCTAATTGGCAAGGATTCTGCAAAGGAATTATCTTTGACTGTAAATAAAATAGCAGCTATGGGAGAATAAGTTAATATATTTCATTTAAAAATTTCTACAGCCAATGTTACTGCAGAGCCATGAAGTGATGGGCAAAATACGTGCAAAACCTATGAACTGAATAAATATAACACTAATATGTACATGACACAAGGGGCTGATTCTAAACATCTGCCTTAGAATGCCACTGTAGGTGTGGTCCATTTGCTTATTATTATTATTATTATTATTATTATTATTATTAATTATTATTAATTATTATTATTTTAGTTATTTCAAAGACAGAGTGAGTCGAAGTACCTAAGTATCAAAGTAGCTAAGTTAGACATCAAAATTCCCAGTGCAGTCAGTGAGGGATTTACAATTTCTCTGCAGTCTCTGGGAAGTCATGCAGAGATGATTTAAGAGGTCACCAATCCCAGCTGCTTACCTCTGGCACAGGTTATTGCCACTGGAGCAGACATGGCAGAATGGATGATATACTTGCTGCAATTCAATGCTCACACCTTAACTTAAAATCACTGCTGACTTTCTTTTACAGGAATAACTTCAGTGGTACACTGTGGCAGCCAAAATGTCATTCTGTCACTTCTGTCAGAGAACTGGAGAGCCCCAGCAGATAAAATGGGCTTGGACATTTGGTGGCAGCAAATTGCCCAGGGACCTGCTGCTAGAGCTCATCTGAAACCAACCAAGGTGCTTCCAAAGGGCATTTCAATGTTTTACCACAGGGGAAACTATCCTGTAAGAAATGCTAGCTGTGCCTGATTCCTCCCAGGTACTTCAGCTGGTGAAAAAAGGCTGCCTGGTAGGCACTTTGGTCTGCTCAGATCCAGAACTAAGAATCCTCTTCTGCAGCTATATGCCACTCTTTTCCAACAGGAGAAAGACTGCATGTATAGTAGGCAACGGGAGTGAGTAACAGCAAACTCACCAGAAAAGATGAATTCCTAGTATTCTTCCTGCTGGTGTGGACCTGTCTTCATATAAATGCCAAAGAGAGTAAAACTCCACTCATTTGCTAAATTCCAAGAGGGAGAGAGCACAGCTGGATTTTGACCTTGTGTACAGGGATATCTCTGCTTTGTATCTCAAAAACGGCCAATATAAAATCTAAAAAAAATCTGATTTCAGTAATGCATTATGCCAAATAGATTATCTTGGCTAACATTATCTCAATCATCTGCTACAATTACAAAAATAGAACACGTATGAAAGCAGCAAACAGTAATACTTCTGAATTTAGGTCCCTCAAAGTTAGTGACTCAAGTGAACACAGAAAATCCCAGTGCTATGTTCAGACCTGAACTGAAATTGTTTGCCGAGCTATACAAAGTTTCACATCTGAAACAGAGGATAGGACACTATCTTCTTTAATATCTAAGCAACAAAACTTTGGTTACTATACCAAAACCTAACGTTACTCTGTTGGTCTTCATAGAATTCAAATAGATAAGCTGTGTAAAGCATTAGTGCAACTATTAATCCAGCTTTACAGTTATGTAGTGAATACTACTTTGTTTGTGGTTGTATAGGATCAGCTTTTCCTCTAAACTCATATACATATATAGAAAGGAATCCCGCAAAGTATAGCTTCAGGGCACATAGGCAGAAAATGTGGAAACACATCAAGTGTCCTGCTCTTCCACACATTGGAATAACAGCAGTTTTGTTATATTCAAAGTCTTCCAGTATGGTTTGAGACCCAAATCTGGAAAAAAAAAACAACTCTTAACCATACGCTTCTTTTTAAGCATGAGTCACCTGTTGACTTCAGTGTATTACCCATATGCTGAAGGTGCATAACATTTTTACTTTTTTTTTTTTTGAACCATAGTTAGAAACAGGATATATCCTTCTTCTAGAGACATGAAATTGACTGAAGTTCACAATGTGAAAAATTTACTGATTTTATCAAGATAAATGAAAAATAGAAAAGAATTATCAGCATAATTGGGATATATTCTGTTTTAACTAGAAGAAGGATATTAATTCATGGTAATATAAAATTGGATCATGATGTCTTTTGTGGTTTGAATGCTACAATGCACTTTAACTTCAAATTCCTTACCTTTTGCCCTTATTAAATAATTCTCTGAGACTGAAGACTCACCACAATGAATGGTTTTGGCTGATGAACACGGAAATTCAAGGTTATAATGGTATCCCTCAGTGTTAATCCCTGATGAGTACCCAAACTGCCCAACCCCAAACCCCGGGCCAATCCCTTCAAGCTAAATTAGTAGTACTTAGTTTGGAAAGTGAAGAAGCACAAGTTAAGACATATCACATAATTTCTGGAGTACTACTTCAGCTCTTTCACACTGGTCATTTGGGATGAAGAGTCCTTTAGGGGAAATATAACTGAATCACAGTGCAAGCTCGTAGCAGTAATGAATTACAGTGGTGAGGGTTTAAAGGTAGAAGCTTTCATTCCCAATTTATTCTAAGATCGGGGAGACATATCAGATTAACTTTATTATTGTGAACTCTTATTAGCAATGAAGTAGTTCACAAAATCAGTAGATATGAAAAGTATTCTATGTAAGGCATTATGAGATAATATACAAAATGATTTTAGTAACTAACATGCAATATAGTATTAGGTCAATTACTGGAATATCAGTTGTGTTTTATGAGGAAGACCAGAGTAAAACACTTAGAGTTGCTTAACTAAGATTAGTATTTTACAACATTTAGTTTTACAAAGAACTGTCAAATTCTTGTTTTTCTAGAAATCATACCTACATAGGCATTCATCTTCAACATTAGTTACATAAATTCTCAACTGTCTCATCATAATAATGAACATACCAGGCAAATTCTGTGTAAAAATCAGCACTTCTCATAAGTAAACTCTGTTATTGGGTTGATGAATGCTATGTTGATGCTCAAAGAACGGAAGCCATGGGTTATCAGTCCAAAAGACATATTTAGAGTTAAATAATCTCTCCTGCTGTATCAGTGAAAGATCTTTTATCCATTAGTACCTTCACAGAAAGATTTTTCTCCAATGCCAGTGAAAATTATCTGCCCTAGAGTACATTTTGGAGAAAGCTATCTAGTTTTGAATTGAGGATTCCAAAGAGAGAGAGGAATTTGCCACATGAGCAGGATGGTCTAATGGCTAATTACTGCCATATTAAAAATGTTTGATTTTGTTTCTTAATGTGGACGGTGCTAATTTTGATTTTCACTCAGTAAATCATACTCTCGCTGTTTGCCAGATCAAAAAGCTAGCTAACTTTTATCTTTCCATTGTGTATAGGTACTTCTGAATTTGCCTTCACAAATGCAATGTGTCTGAAAAAAAGCAACCCAGACTGCAATAACTGGCACAAAAGTTAGATAAGGCTCTGAAAAGCTCAAAAGCAGTTGGCAATGCAAGACAGCAGTATTATGAATTCTATGTATTCGGACATTTGAAAATTGTACTTGATACCTTTTCCAAAAGCAATTTATAGCTCAGGGGAATATTCACTGAGCTGTGCAGTCCCAGCTCTCCCACTTACTTATGCTAATATTTCTGAACATTCATATTCCTTAGCACCAGTTAAAGCCTCTTAGTGTTACTGTTCAGGAGTAAGAACGTACCTTGTATTTTACTCATGAGGTTATTTAAGGGTATTTTAGCCAGAGCTGAACATAAACCACAAGTTTTTAATGAAATAACTACAGATATTTTCCCTTGCAACACTGCACTGCAGAACAAATTTTCTAAAAGATATGTAATATTAGTGTTCTAGCCCTATAAAAAAGCAGGTTTCCTAGGAGGAGGTGATATGTTTTGTTAGATTGACTGAAAAAAGCAGATATACCTATGGATTTATGAGCTCTTCATCAGGTGTGAAAAGGAAGCAAAAGTTTCAAAGCAGGAAGAGAAAAAATGTTCTGAGTTAAACTTAATTATTTTATATACTTAGGACAACTTGAGACAAATGGATAGTTAGCACTCATGGCTAACAAAAATGTTTTCATTGCTTGCCTGTTGCTGGATTGAGGAAGACAAATCAGGCATCAAATATCTAATTTACAGTCTCAGTATTGTTTATGATTGTACATGTTTCTAGGAGCTGTGCTATGGTTCTTCTTGCAGCACATAAGGAAAATATTTGTTTTGAAGATCAGAGAGATCCAAAAGAGGAACAAACTATTATGACTCTGGACATTAGACACACAAATGCAATATTGACCTAAGTCCCTGGTGGAGGGAGGATGTGGCCTGGAGGAGGCTGTGGCCCATGGAGAGCCCCTGCAGGAGCAGGCCCCGGGCCGGAGCTGCAGCCCGTGGAGAGGAGCCCATGCGGGAGCAGGGGGTCTGGGTGGAGCTGCCGCCCGTGGGGGACCTGTGCTGGAGCAGTCCTCCTGGGGGATGGACCCCGTGGTACAGAGCCATGTGGGAGCAGTTCTTGAAGAGCTGCTGCCTGTGGGCAGCCCCCACAGGATCAGATTGGGAGGGACCCAATGTGGAGCCTGGGCAGAGAGTGACCATGAAAGAACGGCAGAGATGAAGCATCAGGGGCTGAACACAGCCCCCATTCCCTGGTCCCCAGTGCCACTCGGGGGGAGGAGGTGGAAGAGGGTGGATGGGGGGGGAAGGTGTTTTTAGTTTTTTTTGTTGTTGTTTCTTATTGCTCTAGCTTGTTCTTAATTTTATTAATCTCCCTACTCAGCGTCTGTTTTGCCATGATGATAATTTTTGAGTGATCTCCCTGTCATTATCTCAACACTTGAGCCCTTTTCATCATATTTTCTACCCCTTTCCCTTTCAGTGGTTTTGACAGAACTTGGCTGCCCAGCTGGGTAAAACCCCCACACTGGCAGATTCAGCTTCCCTGTCCATCAGCATGGTCTGCACACTTACTGGAAAACCAAAGCTGCAGAGATCATTGTGATTTGAATGCCTGTTACCTACAGAAGTCGTTCCTTCTCCCTCCTAGCATTAGTTTGCCAGCAGACACAGTGGGATAGATATTTGCCTTAACCCCAATCTGTAGATATAAAGCTTCATACACCCAAACTACCAAGTACTTTTTCATCAGTACTAAATCTATATGAAAGAAGGTAATCTTCAGAGAATTCTGCATATTTTAAAAATATATGTAAATATATGCAATTTATATATGTAATACATATATAAATATATGTAATATATGCAAAAGAGTTCCTGGTTAATGCATAATGCTGGTCACAATCATGGATAATAGGAAGAGCTGCTATCATCACCTTTGGGTTCTGCACTATAAAGGACCTCATACTTCCCCACCTATACTTTCAGAGCACCTCTGTGCTACTCCATCACATATCTGGAAAATATTCAAATCTCTGAAGAACTTAAGTTTCTTGCCTTCCTCTCTGGTTTCCCCACTAAACTAGATTATTCAATGTGGCTATATTGGCTGCATAAACTTGACTGCCTTTCTCTCCTCAGTGCAGGAAGAAACCACAATGAAGATATAAAATCAGCCTATTATGAAATCCTTCCCTTCCCTTCCCTTCCCTTCCCTTCCCTTCCCTTCCCTTCCCTTCCCTTCCCTTCCCTTCCCTTCCCTTCCCTTCCCTTCCCTTCCCTTCCCTTCCCTTCCCTTCCCTTCCCTTCCCTTCCCTTCCCTAGGTTGTTCCCTATTACCCAATGACAACTTGTTCAGCCTCAGGAATGATGAACTTACTTATATCCAGACTTACTCAGAAACTGCTGTAAGTATGTGTAGTGAAGTAAAACTTCTTTATTGGAAACAGCCCCGATGATTTCTTTACATCCATACTACTCTAACAGACATTCTAAACTTTTGAAAGCTATAGACCTCAAAAAAGCAGCTTTGAGAAGACTAATTAACTAGTCCTATGATTTAAAGTTTGTGTTTTCTTAGTATATAATCAATTTTAATTAACCATGAAATGGAATGCTAATTACTGTTGTCATTTCATTTTAGACACTCAAATCAGTTTCAGAATGGACTTCAGTGGATGTTATTGAAAAAACATTTCAGAATCAAACATGTGACAAATTAAGGTGTTTTAAATAAGCAAGCATTCAAATTCTAGTCTGCAAGTAGGTGGGAAAATAATTTTGGTCTGCAGCCTAGACCCTGGATGTCATGTCACTGTAATAAAAAACCTCTGTGGCAAGGAAATTAACGTGCACAGTGCTTTAATTTTCCATTTAACCAGAATTTTTGCAGTAGACAAGGGCTGCAGAGACACAGACTGGAAAAGCAAGAAGAGGGGCATTTCTAGACAGAAAGCTTCCCTCAAGAATTTTGAAATATTTTCTTGTACTAGCACATGCATTTTCTTATCTGCACTTTGCAGCCATCTAGTAGACACTAATGAGAGATTTCATGTTCATACCAATTACTTGAAATATTTAACATCCTTCTTAAGGTGCATTTACACATCAAAGAAATGACTCAGTCCAGGCATTCCACAATGCTGCAGAGGAAAAAAACATGCCCCTGCTTTCTACCGTAATAGAAATGCCTTTGAATTCTGCTGTAGCTAAGGCTATGTCATCAGGTTTCTTTTAGACCTTCATTTTTGGGGGCTGATAACCCAGTGCAATGCACTGTACCCAGATGATTCTGGATATTTAGTATACCAGGTAAATACCAAAGCCTTACCCTCCTTAGCTAGTTAGAGACATTTTTAAGTGGACAGCAGGCAGGATACACTCAAAATCTGACAAAACAGTTAAAGTTGTAGTATGTACTTTCTGGATTTCCTGGATCCAACTGGATTTCCAGAGCAAAATAACCCACCCTATGTTAAGGAACTAGGGCGTTGGATATTAATTTTTAAGGTCTAGGGCAAATTGTTAAACTTCTCTGCCTGTAAATACATCCTTCTGGAAATAATAAATCACCTTTTTCCATTAGTTTTGTCAGAACTCAAGAGAGAGCATTCATAAAACATTTCTGTGAAGAGCACTGTCTGGGTGTTAATTAACCTTTAAGTATTTAAGAAAAAAATTGCTGAAACAATAGGTTTCAATAGGTGAGACCTATGCATCTATAAAGCATGTAGCTTAGGTTGTTAGTTACATGTTGCAGTGACATCGGCTGATAACTTTGGTAGCCAGTCTCAAATTTTTGCTGTTTTTTTGTAAACCTGCTACAAAGTATATCCGGTCATCTCTACAATAACCTACATGAAACCAAAGAAAGCTGGGTGTGTTAAGTAAAAGGATCTGCTTAATTGTAAAACAATCTCATTTTACATACTGCCTTATCCATTAATATTATTAGTCAAAAATTCTGATGGTGCAGCTCAGAGTGGCTGGTTACATGTCACCATTGCCTACATGTACATTAGCCTGCTCCTGCCAAAGACTGTCGACAACTACAGTATTGCTAGTTGGTGACAAGAGATGTGATCCATACAGAAGGCAGCAGATTAACTGGATGGTAGGTGGTGAGCCCAGAAGCATCTGTGTGAAGCATCCTTCACTGCACCATGAGGCTACCACTGTTTTGCCAATTTCCATCTGAAGAAATTGCTGTTATTGTCATAGATCATTGCTTGCAAAGACATCTTACCCTCAGTACATAAACATTATCTGAATTTAGTCTCGTGTCCTTTAAAGTCTTATTAGATCTGCTTCTAGTACGGAAACATCTTTAGCTGTTAAATCAAATAACATTTTCCTAGCTTACATATTTCAATGCCTGAGTTTGATTCACATTCTGTTGCTTCAGTCTAATACACTTCAGCCTCTAAAAAAAAAAAAAAAAAAAAAAAAAGCAAATCAGCATTGGAAGTAATGCAATAATATTAATCCTTAAAATTCCTGGATCGTAATTATTTTTGTTTAGACAACTAATAACAATCACAGATATGAAGTGTATTTCCCATATGAACAGAATGCATATAAATAATATTAAGATGTTAAAATCTCTAATTGTTTCACCATTTTAATCATTTTGAAGAGAATTTAAAATCTTAAACCTATTGAAATTAAAAATGAAGGTGTTAGTCTTTGAAACACAATATAGTTCGAAGTATAACAAAAAATGGCTGCATTTGTTTTGACTGGAAACAGTTAATATTCAAAATATCCTACGTTTATCTGCTTTACACTAAAACTGACAATTCATGCTGTAGTAAAATTCATACTTGTCATTCCATTTGAAAACATTAGTTGCTGAATTTGGAAGAAAAAACTGTTATACAGGTAGGCAGTCTTTGCGTGATCTGCAGATCAGATACAAAAACTGGTCCATTTGACCTTTTCTTCAGGTTGTACCTGAAACCATTAATTTTTGTGGCTTCTCATTTATAGAAAAAAATGGCTATTGGTATTTAATCACCTTTTAAATGGCCTTTATTTACTTTCTTGTGTTGAAATCCAGCTGAAATGATTCAGCGGTGTGCTTTAACTTTTGTTACTGTGTGCTCAGTAGAATTCCAGGCACAGAATAAAGAACTTCAGTAACTTTCCCAGAAAATACTTGTGGTATCTTCATTTAAAACCCAGATATTACATTTTCAAAATGACATTTTTTTTTTTTTTTTTCCAGAAAAGTGTAGCTACACATGGAAACCATATAATGATGTTTACAATTTCACAAACAGTTTGGGGGCTAGAGGAGGAAAAATATCTACAAATATACCAAAGGAGGATTCTGAAATGACAAAATCATGGTATTTTGAAGGATCTGACAGAATCAGGAACACAACCGTCACTGGTTTTCAATAAGGCCTGGGAATTAAATACTTTCAGGCATTCCCTTTGCAAGTTCAGCTACGATGGACACGGGACTTATTACAGGACATGATACAACCATAAATCAGCCACAGACCGCTGTGGCAAATAAATGATCTTTCTGTAAAAGCATATTAAAACATGAGTTTTTTGTGTGTGTGTACAAAACTTTTACACCACCATGAGGCATGTGGCATTGCCTGTAACAGAAAACTATAATGGATCACTTTACTAATGTATTTCTTAATAGTATTACAGGAAAATGTATGTAATATATAAAATGATATTTTATGTATTTCACATAAAATATTTATATATATATAATGTATACAAGATTCTGAAGTGTTGTTATACCCACCAAAGGACAGAGAAAGCAGACTTAAGGCACTTGCAGAGGGTGATCAGGGGCATGAAATACAAGCGGATAAAAACGTTAAAACTACCCTCAGGATTACTATAATATTGATACCAACAAAAAAGCTGCAGGCCAGCAGCCCATAATATTAAGAGAGAAACTGTGGAGAGAGCAAGTGGATAAAGTTTTTAGTGAAATCTAGAAAAATCTGCATCCCTTAAGTTGGTTGTAATGGGGACAACACAGCTTTCTAAAAGGGCCGGGAAGAGATCATCAGCATATAGTTCTCCCTGTCCACAAACAGAGCAGCTGATAAGAGCAGCATAATAAAAAGAGAAATGATAATAAGACTGACAGGACTTCAGTATTTAATTTAGAAATAAATATGATTAGCATAGTTATATGATGAACCAGTGTGTCCTGGATGCCTAAAGTTTAGTCCCTTATTAGCAAATTGCTGGCTTTACTGTCATTTTGAACCAGATAATTGTGCTGCTGGTTTCCATTTTTTACTCTACCTTTCCTATTTATCCCTAAAACTGGTGGTCTGATGCCTGCTACCGTATCCTGAACCTGTAACTTGATGGGGTTGCCTTAAGCTGCTACACACTGAAATGGACAGAATGAAGATATTTATTGTGAAGAGCACTCCTGTCATACACAATAGATGAAAGAGATGACTCAAGGATGGTCTTTCAGTGTTTGGTTTCTGTCTGTCTCAGATTAAAAATGTAAAGGTGAGTTATGCAAAAGGACGCAGGCACAGTGTGAGACCCGGCATCACAGTGCCTAACTTTGAAGTGGTTGGCTTCTGCTTCTGAAGTGCAACCCACAGCTGCCTAAACTCTCTCCAGAGCTCTTCTGAATGAGGTTCAAAGCAGCAGCACACTGAGCAGTGAGCCACAAACACTGCTCCTAGGAAAAGCTAACAAGAGAGGTGTGTCTTAAACCCCAGCCTCCTTCAGTTTTGGGCTCCCAGAAGAGGATTAGCTGTGCTAGGAAGTCACACACTGGAGCCTTTCCTGGTAGAGTTTACCACCTGCCTGGTTTCGTACAAAATCCGTGGAGAATTTACTACAACCTTTTTTGGACTGGGACACCCAGACAGTGCAGCTGTACTAATCACCACTTGTATAATAAACCTCTTATTGAGGACACAGGGAGCTGTAGCTGTTCCTTCCTCTACGCGAAAGGTTTCAAACTCTGACCTCCTGTGTTTTAGAAAAGAATCTGAACCACCAGAACAATTCTAGTCCCACCAACAAAAATTGCTGTTGTTCTTAGCAAAAACCATCCTGGACACATTGGGCTACAAAGAGAAAGAAAAAGGTAGCAGAGAAAAGGTAGACTGATGGGACCCGCCTGATCTTGGTTAGGGCACATGAACCAAGAACAGTTTCTGTACTTTTATAAACAAAAGCATCTGACACTGATGTATTTTCAGTGCACTTTATTCTACAGTAGATTGAATACTTAAAGAGACATTTGTAGAAAAAGGCCTGAGGTACAACATGGGTGGTGAACTTCCACTTAGTGTACATGCAGATGCAGAATTTAAGGCATGAAGGGACTAACCGGTTAAATTTAGTTGTCTGAAAACAAAGGGAAAGGGATTTCTAAGTGAAGCATAAATACTGCTGAAAGTCCTGAGAATGAGTCCAAGTCTTTTTGCCCTTTTAGAAGATGAAACTGAAAAATGAGAAAGAACAGAACTGAAGGAAATGCCCAAAAGAAAAAGTTTTTTTTTTTTTTTTTTTTTTTTTTTTTTTTTTTTTTTAATAGCAGAGGTACAAGCTATGGAGCAACTTACACATGAAGTGATGAAGTGTGAATTATTCAGACATATTAGCTGCACTGACTACATGACTACATATAGGTCACCAGAACCTGCTCTCAAAGGCTGCAAAGCAAATAAAATAACTTCAAAAAGAGCAAGACATAACGGGAAAAGAAGTGATTGCAAACCCATAAAATAAAGTAATGGAAAAAAGATTACCACTATTTTAGTTATGATAGCACGTTAGAAGTTGATACAGGATTATATGTCACCATGAAGAGTGCTGCACACATGTACAGAATATTTTCTTGCATTCTAAGAGTTTATAAGCCTATCAAGAACCCTAAGTCATAAACTAATACATACTAATTTTACTAAATGTAAGAATTTCTGAGTTATAGATCTCATTCATTCACATTTGCTAGTTATCAAAGCCAAGCATTCCTGCATTTCATTGTTTCTCTTCTTCCTAATTCTTACCTGCATGCTCCTGACTGCTTTTCTTCTTGTGCGAAGAGAAAAACAGTTGTGCACCAAAACCCAGGAAGACACTGTCCTTCTCATAGTATTCCAGAATCTTAACAACACAATAAAAATAAAAAGCTAAGAAAAAGAATTCATTTTATGGGCAAAATGACAAAGGGAATGATTGGCAGATTCTACTTTAGGGCATGCTTACAATGCTACATACTCCTTATGTACAAAAAATCCCTTGCATTATAAAAGGTCAGTAAAGTTGCAAAGTAGTGTTTAAGGATAGGACCTTTATTTTTGTGAAAGATTACAGTGTGATTTGTACAGCTTGAATATTGTAGCAAATCTTTCTGGTTTCGGTAATGCTGGGCTGAGTTGAAAAGTCATGACTCAAAAACCTAAACCCGAGCATTACTCACAACTCCACTACAGAAATCAAGTGGATGCTTGATAATTAATGGGTTCATACAACCAAGGCATTTGCAGGCAGAAGGGACTAAACAAATGCACTAGAAGAATGAAAGAGAGGACTACTAACAAATCCAGCGACATCTGCAACTATTGGTGACAGGTACCTTCCCTAACCAGTCAGACTCCAAGGTCAGCAATTGTCACTGTCTTTGGCTAGAGACTTTTTGCCTTAGGCTACCAAATAATGTGGACAAATTCTGACCTTGCCTCTGACTAATTCTGGTCATTAACTGTGTTCACCACCAGCACTTCCGCTTTAAGCTACTTTCTCTGACCCATTTCTTCCTGGCTTCTTACTCTGACTTGGCTCAGGATTCCTCTTTGCCAGGATGAAGCTTCAGTGTCAAGTTTTCCCAAACGTGTTTTTCTTTCAATCTATGACCTGACCTGCATGGCTAACGGGAACAGGCTCAGCAGTCTGTCAGGTCCGACAGTTCCCCCAAGCTGGAGAAGCAGACATGGTTCTTTCAAAACATATTAGAGTGCCACAAAGACTATTAAGAAAGGAAAAATAAGAACCAAAATCAGCCCACTGGGTCCTACTTTCTGAGCATGCTGTGTAGGATAAAATGATTTGTGTCCTGAGTTTGGGAGACCAAACAGAAAAGCAAGCTCTCTATGGGAAAATAGAAATGTAGGTTTTCTTGCATTCATAGTTACAGAGCCATTATCCAGGTAGTTCAGGTTTTTACAATATACTTTTTATTTAACCAAATTATCTGTGTGTTTCTCAAGTCATTTATTTATTAGGTTCAGGTGTGCAAAATTTCATACTGAAGAGAGTGAATGTGAAATTTGATACTGTCAGTGCTTCAGGTTGGTAGATGCATGGTAGATGCATGGAAAATATGCAGGGGTCGAGGAGGAAACCTAAATAAAGGGAAAAAGATAAATGCCATAAAATATCATACCTTAAAAATATCACTGTTTCAGAAATTTCACTATTGTTAGGATGAGCTGATAACAGCGAGCAGCAGAAATTTTATATTTCAAGGAAGGATAAATAGGCTTATGATTATTTTTCCCTAAGTGTCAGCCATTTGGACTCTAATAATAAGTATGCATAGGTTAATGGAAAGGATACAGCCAAAACTGTTAAAGATGGTTGGCTCTTCAATTTATATATAATCTGTGTGTCACCTCCAGGACCAGGATACTTGGAGCATGAACTAGTCTTCCCTGCCGCTCTGGAGAGGCTTGCCAATAAAGAGTCTCAAGTGAATTATGATGTTCTCCCATTCAGCAATGAGGACGAAATCAATACCCCATTGTTCACTGTTAATAATAATCTTTATATAACAGCAATTCAAAAAAAAATGACAAGAATATTTATGAAAAAAAATCTGATTTATAGCACATTGAGAATATGCTTTGCCTGCAGCAGCCATCTGTCTATGCACTTCACAGCTCTGTTTTGTGTAGGAGACAGGCTGTCATATGAAACATTTCTTTCTGCTGTTTATTTTGGGGGTCTCAGTTTGAAGGAGATCAAGTATTTTGTACATTTTTTTTTTCCAGCACCAGAAGACATATTGGAAGGCTGACACATAAATCAAAGATCTGGGGAAAGTGTTAAGCTTGTATAAACGTTTAAGTGGAAGTGAAGATTGGGTCAGATGACTGTCAGTAGCTGGAAAAGCTTTCACACAAAGTACCCTACAGAAGGCTAATACTAGTGGTTGAATCTGAATGAACCAGTGTACTGAGCAGAACAGTTTGGGAAAACAAGTACATTTTTTACTCCAAAAACAATACAACTCTCTTAACTTCTAACAGTGCAGTTATGGCAAAAGGGTACTTCTTGTAACTCCATCCAAACAAGCATTGTTTGTATGTATGAAAATTTATGATGGAGATTAAGAATGCCTCTTGTTAATTGTATATAGCTGAATTCCTTTATTTAGCTTTTTATTTCTATTTATTTTGCTGTTAAGATTCTGTAGTTTTATGGGAGAACACTGTCTTCCCAGCTGTAGGCGCACATCTGTATGCTTCGTTGTTAGCTATATCTACATACATATGAAAAGCAAACCTCTGGGGAAAAAAAAAAAAATGGTTTCAGAGGTTGATAAAGACCTGATCACTGGATTTGGATGTTTAAGGGAGAAAAATAGGGGTGCACTTTCCAGCTGTTTTTCCAGTAACGTGGTCAACTTCAAACTTGTAGCAACAACAAAACAACAACAAAAAACAACACCAGAACAGTATGATGTCGGCTGCTGAAAAATGCTGATTGTAGCAGTGACCCTAACATATAATTTTTTTTTTTTTTCATGTAGAAGCACACTATGGAACAGTCAGCTGGGCAAAATCCATGCATCCTCTTTAGATACAGAGGTAAGGTACAGAAGAGGAAGTATCCTACTTAATCAAACACAGATATGTTCTCGACAGAGAAGAGAAAGACAAACATTTGTCCTTGAAGGAGGAGTAAATGCAAGCTCTCAATGGCAAAAGGTAAGATAAGAGATGTAGCAGGTTAAAAGTGAATGAATAAAGAGGAAGAGAGTAATCAGGAAAAGAGGCAACTGAAAGAATGAAAGAGAAAATGCAAAATATATAATTTTAATAATGTCTCTGAAAGAGACAGAGAGAAGAGGGAAACAAGCAATGAGTGGGAGGAGGCAAGAAGAGCATTTCAATACATATATAGATGAGTCCAAACCCACTAATTTAAGTAATACCTTTTCACTAATTTCAACAGGAGTTGACTCAGGGTAATAACTTGAATTTATTTTCCTATTAGATATACATTGTGTGCAGCAAATGGAATAAAATTTGCAGGATCTGGTTGTTTTAAGATAAACATGAATGTTGGGCTGACAAGTCCAGGGCAAAATAATCCAGCCCAAATAAGCAACAAAAGAGCTCAGAGCTTATTCTTGGTTCATGTCTGTTTCACATAGGTGCAGCTGGAAAGACTGTATGTGCTGATGTGGTGAATACACACCTCACCACTCCTCTGGTGGTTGTGGTTTTTTTTTTGGAATAGAAGTCCATTTAGGACAAGTTGTACTTGGGAGGGATGCAAGAAATAGAAGACATTTCTGGTACAACGAATGTCAAATATTTGCAACATCAAAGGAGCACATTTATGCTGAGATGCAAATGCATGCTAGAAGTGTTATAAAATGAAGAAGGGCTTGGAAACAAACTTCTCATCAGGCCTTAGATACATAAAATCCTTATTTTTTTTTCAGGTTAGCAACCTCTATATATACATATACATATACATATATATATTCTGCTCAAAGGCAGAAACAAATTCTAATCATCCTGAGGTCAGGCAAGAAAGTCTCTGATTCCACCTTCCTGCAAATCAGATAATCAACCAGAGGGCCAAATACCTTTTTCTTAGAAGTGAGGAGACTCATTCAGTTGGCTCACCAAAGGCCACAACTTCAGAGAACATAACTGGGGAGCTGATGTAGCTTACAGTGAGTGTGACAGAGTCAAACTTCATAACAGTCAGCAGGGTGCTTCTCCCCATGTTCCACTATCCATAAAATGGATCCCACCTCTCTGCTCCTTCCTCCTATCCTCTCTCTATCTGTGCAACAAGCCTGGGGAGAAGGTGTCTATGAGGAAAGCAGGGAAAAGAGATGGCAGTCTTCACAGAAGACATCTGATCTGGAGGTTGCCAGGGTGTATAATTAATTGCTGGACTGGTAACTCAAAGAAAGAGTGTGGGAAGAGCACAAGCAAGCTAGAATCAGCAATCTGTTTTGGCTTTGGGGGAGCTACAGAACATGGCCTAGCAACTGCTGGAAAAAGCTTTGACCAGACAGCTCCTGCACTGAATGCTGCTGTATTTTCTCTACATTAAAGGAAACAATTCAGCAGATATACCTGCAATCAGAGAAATTTTGAAGAAGTCATGTTGTCCAAACACCCATTATATTTTACAGCTAGGTAATATGTGGTAGCTACTTTAAGTTAGCAAGTCCTTACATATCAATCATCTTAGTACCCCAACCAGGACACCAACAGGTATTGCCATAATGATAAATCAAAAGGAAAAATATGTAATTTTTCATGCCAAAAGATAAATACGTGTCAAATACTTTTCAGAATTTTAAAAAGTCAAAATAAATAGAAATGTATTTTTGTGTTTTAAGTATTGCTGGATATTGGGAAGAAGTCCTGGTAATAGACATCTGCTACGTTAAAATTACGAGCAAGAAAATAAAAAAAGATGGATTTGTAGTTTGCCTAAACAAAACTCTCTGTTCACTTCTACTGCTCACAGCTCATTCTCTTAGCAAGTAACATCACTTGTTGCCATAGCCCTTATTCCATCAGAATTACCCCTGAGGCAAATACTGAAGCCTATAGATAGCCTGATAAATGGTGATCTCGGCACATTGAACAGTTTTATTTTGCAGAACTAACAAGGAAGGTGATCAATCGGAGCATCTGCAGCTGTTCAGCTGTAACAGCCAAAACTGAAAAATAGGTCACGTGAGGAGCTACCACTCTTCAGTAGCTTGAAGGCCTTGTAGACTTTGTCTTGCGTTAATCCACTCTCACTAGTGGAATGAAGTGAACTCTGTTCACTCAAATTTCATATAGGTCTATAATGAATCAACAGAAGACTGTTTTTGTTTGTTTGTTTTTTCATGGTCTATAATCTGTATTTGATGATCTATGTAATTTCCCGTGACTGTGGTTCTTAGTGTTTTCTGAGTTCCTGACATTTTTGATTATTAGAAATTAGTTAGAAAAAATGAATAAGTAATAGAAAATAATTCAGACTTCTTGAACAATTCCTTATGCTTTTCTTTGTAACACATTACAATTGTTGGTAAATAGCCTTTCATTGGTGTTCTCCTGTTAGTTACTGACTACAACATCCCACTCTTCATGTTATTGCTTTCCTTAGCTGTACTTCTTCCTTGGAACCCTAAAGCAGTACTCACTCACCTTGACTGTCTCACGTGAATATTTATTTTCTTTGCAGAAGAGCAATACAAGTAATTAAAACAAAACAAAACAAAACAAAACAAACACTTTCCCTGAGTCATCTTAAATTTCTTAACAGAATCTACTGTAAAAGGAATGCTGCAGGAAGCCATGCGTTTATAAAAGCCACAGTTCAGCTGCTGAGCACATGCTGGTGGCTGTGCAGAATAGCTTGCAGAGTCAGGGCTTGAATCAGCAGTATAATTGGGAAGAAAAAAAGACTGAAACCAAAACCCTACAGCATATGTTCTGAGGAGCTGCTTTATGAGACACGAACCACAAAATGCCTTTCTGTACTCTGGGTGTTAAGAAAAGGAATTTCTATCAGCAGTTGTCATACACAATTTTATCTTTTTTCACATACTGAATATTATGTACAATAAACTTCACAGTTTGCTCTGGCCACAATACTTTATTGTGTAAAAATGATACCAGTAATAAATCTAAGATAATAGAGAGAGATTACAGGTATTCAGAAACAATGTAAAATATTAATCCAGAGTGTTTTGCATTTAAATACATGCTTTTGTTATTTTCCCAAGTCTTCAGAGAAGTGAGCAATAGTTTTTATTTATTATCAATTTACCCTATTCAGTTCCTCATTCCCTTGAGAAACTTCTTGTAGGCTTCATTACTTGATTTCTTCTGCTCCTCTGCCTTTGGCTCCATAGCAACCAAGGTAAAATTGGTAGCAGAGAGGAAATCCCAAGCAGCCCTGAGTCAAAATCTTAGGAAAGTCACCTTTTTATTTAAAAAGGAGGATGGTAAATCAACTGTGTAATTTGATGAGATAACTAGTTCTGCATTAGGGCTTATGTGGAGTTAAAATTGCTAGTATACCTGTATATAACAGACACTCCTTAAATACCCCAGTGCTTGGAGACCCACTGAAACTAGTGGAGTATCAGGAGCTACAGCTTCAGGCCAGTAATAGGTGAAAGCACTTGAACAGCACTCATTTGAAGAACAAAAAAAAACAAAACTAAAGAAGCAAGGCTGGAAGGAATAGAATTGTCACCATTTAAACAGGTTAATATGGAAAATACATTTTAATCCAAAAATATCTCGAAGTAGTTAAGTTTGTTTAAACTTCTGTCTGGCATATGAAGCCACGGTGAAAAGCTTTGCTGTTGTCACAATAGTCACTGCCATAAGACAAAACAAGATAAATACTTTTAAGCATGCAATTGCAGGGAACAGTTTGAAATTTCTGTCCTTTTCATTTATCAGGCCATAAGCTAATTAGTTGGAATAAGTAAGAAAACTTCCCTCATGGCATATTAATTCACAATGCATATTCATGGGGGCTCCTAGTCATCCTCTAAAGCATCCCAGACCGTCTACTGAGAGGCAGCACGGTTTGCCCTCCAGAAAAGTGGGTATAACACCACTTACTGTGTTTTGAAGTCTAATTAGCTGTTTGCAAAGAGAATTGAGGCTGGCAGATGAAAAGTGCTTCAGAAATGCAAAATATTATTATTACTATTAATAATAATAAAGAACATGTACCAATTAATTAACATAGCAAAACAGAACTGACAGTTTCATAAGATTCATAAACTATATGAAATGCATGTTAAAGAGAAATTAGGAAAATACCTTCATTTCCTTCAACAAAACCACTTAAATATCATAATTCTTGGATTTTAATAGATTCTGTTAATACAACTGGCATTAAATGATATGCATAAGCTAGGTGACTTTTCTAAATATAGAAAATACTATGGCAAATGTTATCAAAACAAGTCCATATTAGGTTAAAAAATACTGAATGCTAATCAGGAGGTTTTCCATATTTGCAAGCAATGAATTGGCTGGTCTCTGGAAAAACATGACCTATTTTTAAACACTGATCTTCAAAATGCTCTACTTACAGTCTTATGTTCAAAGTATTAGGCTGCAAGGTTTGGAACAATCTAAATAATTGATGATCTCCTAATCAAAAGGGACATACATCAAAGAGAAAAAGTTACAGTTCTGTTCATTGAAAGACTTAAGCAAACACAGAAAAAAAGAAAAAGGGGAGTAGCGACCAAAAATGTGGGCAAAAGCAGAATTAAATCATTATTGAACATTTTTTACAGACCACTCCTATCGTAAATCCCACAAATTGTTTATGATGAATAATTCAGTTGACAATACCAACAAGAAAAAAATTCCAAAGCAAACTAGATTTTCACTCGATATTCTTAAGCCATACTTTCTATCCCTTTGTACACAGACCAATAATAGCCCCATATCCAAGTCTTCAAATGTCTAATATTTCCAGACAGAGAGCTGGACAAGAGACATGATTCTAATCCTTCAACTTATTTCACCTAGAATGAATGTGCCTTTGTGACAGGCAACTTGCTAGTTTTGAAATTCTTGACTTCCTTACATAAAAAACACCAATGAATTAATTTAAATCAGTTACACATATTCCAGTTAAACTGGTGAAAAAAAAATGCAGAATTAGAAAGAGTGCACTGGCAAGAGTTCTGATGTGAATTAAATGGCTATAAATCAGGTCAAAATCAACACGGAGATGTCATAAAATATGTCCACTTTAGAATATACCTTTACTTAACCTGTCACAACATCATATGTAAATCACATCTAAGGATACAGAGACATCTTAAATCTTTCAGTACCGATGGAAGTAAATTTTCATGGATTCTAAATTTAGAATGTAGGTGAAGAGGATTCCTGATATAGTCCAGGAAAATATTCACATCAGTTCACCTTGCAGTTTTCTGGATAGATCTTTTAAGGCAAGAGTCTTTTTTTTTTTTTTTTTTTTTTTTTTTTTTTAACTGATGCTTGCTAACTGTGCTAAAACAGCCTAAGTTCCAAAACACACTCCAGAAACTGTAATTTTAATGGCTTAACTTCATTAACATTTTAAAAAGAAAACATTCCATTACTACTTTCCAATTTATGTATAAAAGAATAAAAGAATTATCTTGGTATTTTTTATAGCTGTATTTTAGGTATGTCCAGAACAGTCATTTTCACTGGTAGCCATGTGTTTTTGCCTTGTTTTCTTTGCTGGCATCTGAGACTCTGATCCAAAAGAGGAACAGTCTTCTGCTCCTCTTATCTTTTTTCATTGTCATTTTTTCCTCCCCTCCCTTTTCTCATGTTTTTGCTTGAGTAACATCAACTGAGAACTTCTCATTTTTTTCATATCTATAATGTATATAGGCAGCCTTATCATTCAGGAAAGTTTTAAAGATCATGAGACAACCTAACATTAAATTATTTTAAAAGATTAATATCTAGTTTTTAATCAGTGTTATGGTTTAGCTCTACCCTTATAATATTTTTTTTTTGCTGTTGTTCTTTCTGGAGCTTTTCTGCAGAGCTTGAATAAGCCTGTGTTCTTAGTGAACTAAACATTGCTCAAAAATATGATGGAGAGTGTATGACATGGGATGCAGGACTTCAACCAAACAAGTTTGTTTTGTATGAACTAGGCACCTGGTGAGGTACATCCAGGCCAGAGAAAACGGAGGCTTACTAGCACAATTGCTACGCCCTAAGGCAACCTTAATTAGTAATATGACAAGTTGGAAAACAAATTTATTTTGAGGAAAAATAAGATGAAATTTTATTTTGTTCATTATAGGATACATATACATAATTTCTCCTACTATCTACAGGTAAAATTGCCTGCAAGTCTTCTGCAACTTTCACAAAAAAAAAAAATAATAAAAAAATTGTCTTCTAAGTAGATATTTTTACAGGATGAAAAAAAAAAAAACAAAACAGCACTTACACTTGTCACTTTCAGTGATACACACATATATGTTTTTTTCCTTTATTCCTCTAAGTCACCCTCAGGATCTGAATAACACCAAAATGGGCACTTCCTTTAGCTGCCACCCCTTTCAAAACTGGAAAATAAAGGAAGATAGCACAAAAATGACTAACGAGTTACCAAGCTATTTTAGAATACGGGCTGAGTGTCAGATCTAAGATCAGTTTTTATTCTCAGGCTTAAAAAAGTAAAGGTCCTAGAAATAGTTACAGACCAGACAGCCTAATAGATGGGTATTTTGCACCCAAAGACTGAAATTAAAAGCTCTGCCTGGAAAAGAACAAGAGTCTAAAGATCTACAGATTTTCCTTTTATTAAATTCTCAAACCTTCAAAATAATTTATTGAAGGAAAAGTCAAAGCTGGTCTACATTTAGAAAAGGCAAACAACTTTGAATCTTCTCAAGATAAATGATAATTGGATGTCTTAAATGACTTATTGGAGTTCTGCTGGCCTCCAAAGCCAAATACAGAGGGGCCTCCTTAAACTGTAAAAATTTCTTTCACTTCAGGGTGTCAGCATGACACTGAAGTTAACAGTGAGGACAGCTGGAAATGTAGAAATGCAAGATTTAAGCGGAGGATGTTCACTTACAACTCAGTCTCTTGGCTTGAAGCTCAGTCCATATCCCATTAGATCTCAGGGTAGGCAATATGTCTCTTTTCTTCACTACCTGCTCCAAAACATGGAAGATAATTGCTTTGTAACAAAAGCAATTAGCTTAAAAATGATGCCATTTTCTAAAAATTTGACAGTCATAAGAAGTTGCAGCAATATTTGGTGGTCAACACTGGATTCATTCAACAATGTACTTACTAGTTTGCTTCAAACACAATTGCTAAGGAGAAACTAAAAATGTTTTCCTTCAACCCCTTTTCATGATTCATGGATGAAGTTTCTGATGCAAATTAGAGTACTCTGCTCTGTTAAAGGGTGGCAGTTTCTTGCGGAAGGACTGTTTGTCACTATTAAACATTTCGGTCACACAGTTGGAAGTCATATAATTCTAAGTTTAGATGAACATGCCCCTCTTTCATCAAAGGTTAAACGAAACTTGGGGAACAGTTTGTTGCAAGCATTGACACAAGTCTGACATATTTTAAGCCATATATTTTTGTAATTTGCCTTGTCTAGCTTTTCCTATTAGTTTCAACAACATGCTGTGACAGTTTGATAGATTCAAAGCCCTTACAGTAACTCACAGAGCCTTCCTATATAAAATGAAAATAATTATTTTAATTAGTTGAAATATATTTGCACACATATATAAAGAGGTTTTGAGGTTTCCAGATGTGAATTAATCTGTGCTGGGCTACAGCAAAATAGCTGTGATCTGAAAGAGACTTTATTTTGCCATGCTTTTATTTCTCTGTATTTTGTACAGCCTTTTGCTTTCCTAGTCAGCAGCAAGCCACCTGCTCTTTCATTTCCTCAAAGTAGGTCAGCAGTCAGCCATCAATCTTTCAACTTCATTACAGCTAAATCCTAAAGCCTGAGGCAAATGAACCATTTTAAAGGAGATGCAGTGATAGCTGTAGTATTCTTTCTCTTGTGTTAGCCATTTATGGCTGAAAAACATCACAAAATCCAGATGAAGGTAGCCAGGCTTTAACTGGAAAATAGTAGGAATGCAAACGGTTTTCACAAGTTCTTCATACTAATCTAGTGCTCAGTTCATAAACATAGAAACATGGTCTAGTCTCCACATCAGATAGTCTTCTTCATATACGTATTAAATTCTGAATTTCAAATGTGCAGGGTCCCATTATTACCCCACACAAGAAAACAATTCTAGATCCTCAAATAATCTAGTGTCTTCCAGCTTCCAATTACTCAGGATCAATTCTTAACTATTTTTGCATGTGTCAGCTCAGACAAACAGTTTGAATACTTCTTCCCCTTTCCTGGTTTTTATTATCCCATGACATGTAGAGATAGTAATCATATTACCTCCTAGCATTCATTCCACAAATTTAAGTAAAATGTACATTTTTTTAGACATCTTTAATAGGAGAGGTTTTCCATTTTTCTGATTAATCCAATATTGCTTGCATGTACCCATTCTTTTATGAGTTCTTTTCTGATCTGAGGTGACCAGATTTAAATAGAATATCATTTCTCAAAATTTCTGAACAAAGTTTGTGGAAATTAGATTTTTTGTTGTTGTTTAATAATTCTAGATATTTATCCTGAACCTTGAAAGTCTTCTGAAACAATGGTTCTGTTTCTGTAAATCAATGAAGTGCATTGAATATAAACACTGGACAGTTTTCAGAAATATAGGTATCTGACAACTTTAACCAGTACAGGCAATAAATCACCTCGCTGATTTATTCTTGAACAGCAAAAGACTAGGCAGGGTGAGGTAAGCAAGAAAGAGCTAGAAAAAACAAACAAACAAACAAACAAACAAAATGCAATGGAAGGAAGCCCATATAAAGAGTACATATGCAAATGCCTGGTCTAACAGGAATCTCCTGAAGTTGAGCAAAGGGAAATGCGAAGTCCTGCCCTTGGCAAAGAAGAAAACAGGCACCCAGAGGTGTACAGGCTGGGGGGTGTTTGGCTGGAAAGCAGCTTTTCAGGAAAGGCCCTGAGGGTCTTGACATAAACCAAGTGGAATATGAGCCAGCAATGTACCCTTGCATGAGGAAGAATGTTGCCAGCAGATTGAAGGAGGCTCTTCTTCTCTACTCAGCCCTAGTAAGACTGTGTTTGGAGTACTATGTCCAGGTCTGGCCTTCCTAGTACAAGAGATACGTGGAAAACTGTATTGCATCCAGCAAGGGGACAATAGGATGCTAAGGGCATTGGAGCATCTGACACATGAGAAGTTGAGAGCAGGGATTTTGCCTTAAGATAAGAAGGCTTGGGAGAATGTTATTCATGTGAATAAATACATAATGGGAGGAAATAAAGAAGATGAGATGAGACTTTTATGTGTTATATCCATTGAAAGAACAAAAGGCACAAACTGAAATACAGAAAATGTCATTTAAACATCAGAAAAAAAGTGCTTTTTTTTTTTTTTTTTTTCATTATGAGAGTGATCGAGCACTGGGACATGTTACTGGGAGAGATTGTGGAGAATTCATCTTTGAAAATATTCAAAACACAACTGGACCTGGTCCTGAACAACCTATTCTAAGTAATTCTGCTTTGAGCAGGGGTCTTGAATTAGAAAATCTTCAAATCTTCCAGCCTCAATACAACTATAATTTTATATTTCAATTCTTGACTCTGAGTTGTCTAAACTAAAATGAGTAAACAGTGGAGGCTTCTTCCTCTTTAAGACATATTAGATGAATGTGGTTTCCCACTGAAGCACAACTACCAACTACTATAAAAATACAATATCATGGTATACTAGGAAAACAATGCAAGTCACGTGTTGCTGAGAATTACTTTCTAAACATTCTTCCATCAGTGTTCAGAAGTGCTATCTGTAGTTTGTCAAAACACATCACTCTATTCTATGAAAACATTATAATGAATAGAAATAAAGCTAAAAGCAAAGAGAATCAAAAAATGACAGGCGCATTCTCCCTCCACATAGCTGATTAGTGTAATAACTGTTGTACTTGCTGACAAAGGTCTTTCTAGCCCAGTACCTGTCTCAGACAGGTGAGTGACTTATGGAAGTAGCTTGTCAATTTTCATCATTTTAACAACTTAAATAACTACTATGATCATTTCTGACATGATTCTATCATTTTGGATTAATTAATTTTTTATGAATTTAAACAAACAAGAAAACACACTGGTAAAATTGGAAAAATACCCAAACTATCATACTTCTACCCAAACTATCACACTTCTTCAAACGATCACACCCCCAGCGATCATTTCCATCTTGCTCCAGTCTAATTCCTTTGTAATGCCATTTCCTATAATGCTGTTTGATGATCTGCCATCAAATATACATTTCTATCCTGAATGTGTCTCCACAGTGCTTTAACTGGCTGTTCTTTCTTCTATATTAGTATATGCAAATTAAGAATATGAAAAATAATACTTTGCTTTAAAACTTTGCTCACAGCATTATTGTAAGATTAGACCCCAATGAAAACATTAAAGATATGTGCCTTCAGCCTATATAACAAGAGCTGAAGAAATAGAAAATTCCATAGTAAATTGCTTTCTATAATTAGCTCTATAAATTTTTGATGTAGGTGTTCTGTTCCACTTTTATTTTCTGTTCCCCCAAATGAGAAGGGAATAATCAAAGTTGTTAGACAAAAATTCTTTTCTACCGAGAAGTAACCATCACACAGAAATATATAATGGGGGGATATCCAGGAATATAATCACAATCATAACCACAGTTTGTTTCAATTACATTTGGGTCCTATACGATTCCATAAGAGATTCTTGAAATCCACATGAGCTAGGAGCTCACATGTTCAAGATTGCCAGAAAGCAAGGGAGACTCCTCACTCTGTAGCTGTTGGAAAAATACATGTATTTCAAATTTTAGAAAAAGTCAAAAAGAAAAATAAGAACAATTCTTTAATTGGACATTTAGCCATCTCTGCTATCCCTGACCAGGGATATCAATGGCCAAGATTTTAAACATATGTGTATATATGTATATATAAAAACACCCACACATGCATACATATAGATATTATACATATAAATCTATATGCAACATATTGAAACTAAATGTTTAGAGAATTTTTTTTTTTTTTTTTTTTTTTTCCACAAATATGTGCCTTCTGGCATATCTAATTCCGTAGCAAACATCAGAAGAGATTCTCCCAAACTGCTAAGTATTACACAATATTTTATTTGTTAATAAGGAATTATGCCAAAGGCTGGCATAACGGTTTTAAAATGTAAGAAGGGGTATTCCGTAGTATGAAGATGAGCCTTATAAACCCTAATCTGATATAATAATGAAGGAACTCCCAACTGCTTTAGAAAGATTCTCCAGTCTCTAAAATTCCAACTTGGGTTACAGTTACTTCATGAGGAAGCATAAAAATATCTCAGAATGAATGGAAGCTCTTGAATAAAAAGGCAATACTAAAGACACCAGCACACCAAGAAACTTAAAACCAAAATGTTATTTGGGATAACCAGAGATCCCTTATAATATCCTCATAATACAGAAGTTAATACAAAATATGTATATATTTGAGACGTAATGATATGAGAACAAGTTAGGATGGCTAATACAGGTTTTCAGAAGCAAGTAGCTGAAAGAGAACACTGAGTTACTTTAATACGCCTGAAAATCAAACAGCTGGGCTCACAACATTGCTGGAGTTAAGAAATGAAGATGACAGAAGAATGAAGACTCAGCATTTTCTGGTGAGGAGAATATTAACAAAATTCCAAAAATCAGGTGTGTTCTTTTTAGGTAACAGAAATTAAACAATCCACAGAGATTCAGAAGATTTGGAATAAAGTGATATATTAAGTACTATGTATGCTAAGGGGTAGTACTGCTTCTTAATTGATTCTGTCCACAGGCACATCAACACCAGCACGGTGGAACCTAAATCAGGGCCACCTGCACAAAAGCATTACTGGAAGGTGGAGGAGCATTTAAAAAACTCATGCACTTTTCAGGGCACAGATGCAGTTCTGGAGGCATAAGAACAAAGGCAGTTTTCAAAATAGACTTTAGGGTGACTCATGCCATTGTAAAGCAAAAAGTCCCCAGTTGTAAAGCTTTTTTTCTTTACCATGATTGTGGTCAAGCACTGGAACAGGCTTCCTAGAAAGGTGATTGATGGCCCATACCTGTCAGTGTTCAACAGGCTTTTGGATAATGCCCATAGTAATGTGCTTTAACTTTTGGTTAGTGCTGAAGTGGTCAGGCACTTGGATTTGATGATGTTTGAAGGTCCCTTGCAACTGAACTATTCTAATATGTGTCATTGTAGCATTGCTAATGCTTATTGATCCCAATAACAATATGGTAACAGCTATTGTGTGTTCTCTTTTCTCCAGGGAGAGAATTTATATCAGGATGTTTTGAAATACTAAGCCATATCTGTAAACACATTTTGTCAGATAATTATGCTGGAGAAGACTAATAGAGAAACAAACCTTGCTTTTGAAAGAGTGAGTAGATTTGTAATAATCTGCAGCTTTTGTAGAAGAGCTCATACTAGTGTTTGGCAGATCCCGCGAAAAAAAACTTTTAGTTACTTACATACATAAAGTGTATCTGATTTTTTTAGAGTATGCTATTCAGAGAAGAAACAAATGTCCCTTCTGAAACTGTAAACAATTTTTACATACACAAGATATAGGCAGCCAAAGGCCTTGACTTAATACTGTATGAGAAATCCATGCAGAGAAGGCCTAAGGCACTTGCAGTAAATATTCTGTGCTGCTACAGTTTTATTTATTTTTTATAGTTTTCAAAATATCTGTATTTTCATAGACATTCTATTGGTGTTTTGCATATTATAAGGTATAAATAACTAATACTGCATTGCTTTGCCAGGGTGAGACTAGGTCTTCAAGGTTTGGATACCAATACGGCATAATATTACTGTACACGGGTGCTGCTCTGAAAGAGTGCCCAGCAAAGTCAGTTATCCTGGAGAACTAAACGCAGAAGTGAAATGACCTATAAAGCATAGACAGAGGTGGCTTAGTTCTTGGAAGTTTTTCTTCAGGGCCTCTCCCAACCAGCACAAAGTCTCTTTTCCATAGGCTAAGTTTCCAGCACTCTGTGCCATCTGCTTATTGCCTGTGCATGTGCCATGCCATCTAGCTAGCTCACCAAGTGTCTCCCTGAGTATGCTAGAAATAGAAGTGCTCCACGTGGCACTTCGCCTCCACAGTAAAACTACATCACTACTTATCAGGTTCGAGAAGCACTGAGGTGGTTTTAGTGCAAAGCCAGGGCATCTCTTTTAGATGAAAGAGCATTACTTCAAGCGCTGCATAAAGATCTGTGACTAGATGGCTTACCTCTCCCTACTGACGGCACCACTTACCCACCACTGACATAAATGTGTTTCAGTATAATGTGTTGTTCAGGATATTCTGAGTGAAAGACACTGACTATAATCAGATATGCTGGAGGCTGGCCTTGTCCGTAAGCTTGCTCAGTGAATAAAGGTATGGTTTTAAAGGAGTACCAGAATACCCACAGTGTGTCTTTCAGTGTCAGCCTATTAAACACTTGAAGGAACACAGGAATATTCATCCCACAAAGAAGCATTAATTACATTAGACAACTTATCTTAAATAGCTATTTTAGAATAGACCTTTATGTCTTCAGAGAAGTCTGGTAGAAGGATTTTATCGGTCTCTATTGCATCTTCAGCATATTCTTGGAATAATTCACTATGCTTCGTTTAATCTGTCAGCAAATGTTTCCTGACATAAGCACTAAAATCTGTGCTTCTCTATACAGTGGTGCATGTTTACAGAAAAAAAAAAAAAAAAAGGAAAGAAAAAAAGGAGGGGAGAGGAGAGGAGAGGAGAGGAGAGGAGAGGAGAGGAGAGGAGAGGAGAGGAGAGGAGAGGAGAGGAGAGGAGAGGAGAGGAGAGGAGAGGAGAGAACAAAAACAAAGAGATGTTATAGGGCTAGGAAGGGCTGAACATTGAATGTACAGGATGGAATGCCAAAAGGAAGATTAATCAGTTCCTTGATTCTGTTTTCTGGGAGTTTTTCTTAATCAGGCTTTGGAGTTGGAGGGAGGAAGAGTTTTCCTGTCCGTTTTGCTTCTGATATTAAGAACAACTCAAATAACTGACAAAAGAGCAAAACATGTTCCTGTCTGGATTATAATGTCTCTAAATCTTGACACTTAATATGCAGTTCAAATAAAATTATGTCCAGAGATTCCTGAGAGATTTATCTCTGAAGGAACAAGGAAAGCATGTGAGGAGACAAGCTTCTAAGCCCTTGCAAGTGTGGCATTGCTGAATGAATGCTGAAATATCCTAAAGCTGGGATGCTGTTATTTGGTAGTCTAGAGATGACTACCAAAAAGCATCAGTGTGGTCCTTTAGTAAATCTGTAGTAGTTTGCACCTTTCTTAAGGGAGCATAAGAGCAATATTATGTTTGGCTCTGGGTTCAGACTTCAGAGGAATAAATCTGAATGAATGTATCCTATGTATTCAATGTTTAAGTGAAGAAATGCCACCAGGTCTACCATATACTACCATATACTCAGTGAATGAACAAAACTATCACAGTGCCTTCTGCATGAACCAGTCAGGTATCACTGATACATGATATGTTTCATGCTCTTCAAGCTGAATAGGTTAGGAATCATTTACTGACAGTCTAACACTATATATAGCAATTTCAGTAGTGCTGCAACCAAAAGCAGTAAATGACTGCTTTTAATCCATATTTACTTAATGACTGTACTAGGGTTAAATAGTTGCCATCTGATTTCCTTTCCTCAGATAGTCTTTTCTCTTAGGATTGAACATTATACCTTGAAATCCCAAGAGAGGAACAATAGTTTGGACTGCCAAATACAGTGGAAAGGGTGGGTCCTATTGGGTACCTTTGGTAGTTGAATTCTCATAACAAGAGGAGCTAGAGCAAAGTGTTCCTGAAGCAGAAGAGATGTACCAGAAGTGTGACTGCATAACAACAACACAAGTAACAATAATTATACACAAATGTACCCAGTGTCATGCTTCCACATTCCAGAGTAACATTTTCATTCTAAGAACCATAATTTTATACTAAAATCAGATTACTCAACAGCACAAGCAGGAAAATATGCAGACAAATCTTGAGGTTAATTGAGTGTAAAGATTTATGAAGAAAGTAGCTAAGGTGAGTGGGAAATATGATGACAAATATAATTCAATTTCAGTAACTGGAAAGCCATTTTCACTTAAAAACAATGGAGCAACTTATGCATTTTCTAGGGGTCTTAATTAATGTATGGAAATGATCCAGGAATCATTTTGACAGTAAAACCCCAACTTCTGTTTAATAATGTATGATAGTGAAAAAGAATATACAAAACATAAGGAACAGGATGAATAATAGAGAAAACTATTATTACACAGATCTTCTGAAATATGCAATATTAGTCATTTTAGCCAAAAAGGATGCTTTAGACTTTCTATGTCATAGGAAAAAAAGCTTAATAAAAGTAGAACTGTCTACCAAAGAAAGAAGAGAAAAATAAGGACGTGTAGTAAACACACATGAAATAATGAAGGGTACTGCAAAAATAGATGAGGATGATACAATTTTTTTTTTCCCTAGAAGAAAAATAAGGCATATTCAGTGGACTTAAAAGCAACATTTTCAAAACTGAAAAAGGAAGTTTTTCACACAGTACATAATTAGCAATTACAATGAATTGCAAAAAGTAAGCAAGAGTTAAAAAAAATGGAAATTTATAGGATTAGCAAAAGTATTCAAATAGTGAGTGTGTACAGCATTGTTGTGAGATATATACAACCGCACATTTGAAGCCCCTACTTATTAGGAACGATGGGAAAAAATTTAGGCGGGACAGATAAACTCTCATTTGTGCACTGCACATTTCTAGCAACCACCTTTGAAAGTATTTGTGCCAGCCACTGCTGCAAACAAACCACTGAACCAGCTGGATTACAAATCTGGTCCATGATAGTGGATCCTATGTCCCTAACGTTGGAAAGTAGCATTTATTGGGAAGTGAATAATGGAGCCAGAACTACAACTGGAATTGCTTACTGTAGAGGAATAAACACCAGCAAGCCTCATTTTATTAAGTAGCTGAAGCAGCAGCCATTCATCCTGTCATTTTGGAACTGACCCTGCCCTATTTCTTTATTTTTGCCAATTTGATATCTGTTTCCATGGAAACAGAAGTAGAACTAGCCACCAGCTGAGTCAATCTCAGCTGCTGGCTCCCAGTCCTCACGTTTTGTTCCGTTTCCTTGGAAACTGATGTCAAATCAGAAAGACAAGTAAAACAGCTTTTGCTTTTTAATATTTACTCTTTCTTTGGACCTGCTCTAGATCCTCTGGGCCAGCGGAAGGTTTACAGCTGAATTCCATGGCCATTCATTTTTGTCCTCTCTGGCATGGCTGCCAGCCACCAGTGGGCCCCAGCAGATGCAAGTTAGAGTTCTCAGTTTCAGCTACTGCTGGCGGGCCGCCTGCTGTGAGCTACAATGGTAGGGTTTGAAAGCAGGCTACAGATTTAGGAGACATTTGGCTCCCACTGTCTGTAATATTTCAAATTGGAAGGGAAGAAATTAAATTTATTTAAAAAATAGTAGGGGAAACAGATGGGCATAATGATATTTAGAGAACAAATTGACTAACGAGCTCTGACCTGCATTAGGCTGAACACCCCCAGAAACTACTTCAGCCAATTATATACTTCATTTCATAATGTACATTTGACAAAGTTCTCTCTAATCCAGCTGTTAGCTGACTGAATAGCCCAATAGCACAATGTAAACAACACCCCTAAACACATCTGTTTATGAATATGTACATATGTGGAAAGAGAAAAGACCATGATCTGATTGTCTCAAATCAGTGAAGAATCTGCATAATTCTACTTGACTACATAAATTAGAACCAGATATCTTTACCAATACTCCCACGTTTTCCTCTTGTGTATACAGACACACACATGCTCTCCTCTGTATATACTTTCAGGGCAGAGTATTTTCCAGTTCTTTCAGTAGCAGTGCTCATGACTGAAGACAATTATTAAAAGGAAAAAAAGAGATCATAAAGAAATGCAAAAATAATTAAAAATAATCTTAAAGGATATGAAAAAAATAGAAAAGCATTCAGGTTACTAATCTAGGACTTAAGTACAACTTTGTATGAAAATGGTATTTGATATACATCTGTGTAGTTGAATCCCAATTTTCACATATATTTTTTTTTGTTTGTTTAGAAGCACACAAGCAAATTAATTCCACAGGACAAAAGACTGTCCTAAAGAAAGTTTTTATATTTGGTGGTCTCTGCTCTTAGTTAAATGGTCTATTAGCATACATCGTCATGCTCTCCTTAAACATGCTTTTACCCTTTCTTTCCTTTCACACCTAGTGTAGGAACTCCTTTTTGAGTTTCCTTTACATCACATCTTAGTTACGTCCACACAACTCTCACTGAGAAGCAGCCTAGCATTACTACCTTGAATAACTTCTAGAATCGTATGTTTAGTTGAATTCCCCTACAGTTCAAATAATATTTTTGGAATTTTCATTTCTTCAGGTACTATACTTGGAGAAATCTCACAGAAAAGACTACAACACTCAGGCACATTTATTCCTCCAGTCTAGTTGCACTTGTATCCATCTATCAAGAAAATACCCAACAACATCTTTGTGCACCTGCAGAACTGTCAGTCAGCTAACATTGTGATTTTGTTCTGGATTAGTTATTTGAAAGAAAACTGCAGGCAATATTAGTTGTTTTAAGTCAAGCTTATTCTGTCTGAGTCAGAAATGTAGAATGAACTGAATTTACCTAATCTGAATGTGTGTTTCCTCTATCTGAACTTTAAATCAAAATCTAAAATGTCATCTTCCACTATATCAGTAAGACTTTGCATAGCAAATGAGATGATAATCTCTAGGTTTGCTGCAGAAGTTATAATCAGAAAAGGCTATTTTGCCTTATGAGCTTAACTCTCAGAAGCACAGGTTTGGGCAGTGATAACTTCTCTAATGAAGCATCAGCCATGCTACTTCATGTCAAAAGCACATATGGCACTTGCTGCAACTGATGGGTAAGTCCTGACAAACCAATGCTAACTGGTTTAAGGGCATGAAAAGGTTCTTCAAAAAGACATACTAGGTGTGGTGGATTGACACCAGCTAGCAACCAAGCACCCACGCATCCACTCCCAATCCTAGTGGGACGGGAGAGAAAACAGGAAGAGCAAAAGCAAGAAAACACATGAATAAAAATAAAGGCAGTTTAGTAAATGGAGAAAAGAAGGAAAACAAACAAACAAGAAAAATAGTGATACAAAGGCAATCTCCCATCTCCTCCCACAAGAAGACCAATGCATAGCTAGTCTCTGAGCAATGACTCTTTGGAATACAACCCCTGCACCCCTTCTTCCTCTACCCCAGCTTCCATTGCTGAGCATGAGTTACTGCTGAGCATGAGTTGCTTGGCATACTGTTGAGCATATGGTGAGGAACATCTCTTTGGCCAATTTGAGTCAGCTGTGCAGGCTGTCCCTTCCCAATCTCTTGCCCAGCCCCCAGCCTACTCACTGTGTGTGCAGAGTGGTAAAAAGAAAACTTTGAGGCTGTAAAAGCACTGCCCAGTATTACCCTGAATATTGGTGTGTTATCACCACTATTAGCCACAAGTCCAAAACACAGCACTTCTATGAAGAATGTTAACTTCATCCCAGACAGACCCAGCACACAAGATCACACAGAAAATATTTTCTCTGCTGTGTTCTATGACTCTTTCCAAATACTCCCTAGCATGTCCTAGCACTATATGTTTTGATTGCTACTCTGCATATTTTCATGGAATTTTATAACACCAGTGCCTTGCTCCCACATAGCACTGAAGAACTCAGAATGTAACATTTTTTATCCAAACTCAGGACTATTTTACTTCATATGCATCACCTAAAGGCTCACTACATATATTTTTTCCTACTATTTTAATATTCAAAACCAAAGTTTTGCAATGCCCCTCCAGAATTCTTCACAATCAGCCCACATTTTTACTAGCTGGAATACTTTACTATTACCACTAACATTTTGTCAGCTCATCATTCTCTTTCTCTTCCACTGGAGAACACAAGTCCCAGCCCAGATCCCTGAAGAACTCTACTAGCTATGTCACTTCTTTCTCAAATACAACTTTTAGTAATTCCTTAGCTCTGTTTCCTTGTTGGAATGGATAAAGTTTTATATCCATTTGAGGGTTTCTATTTTTCCATGGCTAGTTAATGGCTCTCCATGAAAGCCTTTGATGAAAGAAATTGTCAAGTCCTTTTTGGAGACCTAGCAGGCTGTCATTTTCTGTTCGCATGCTTGCTGGCTTCTTCAAAAGACTTCACTGAGGTTTTGAATCATATGTCCCTCCACAAGTGCCATGTCAACTCTTCTTCAGTGTAGCATATTTATCTCTAATTCCACTCTTGATTACAATTTTTATCAATTGGCCTGCTACAGGCATTAGCTTAAAACTTTGAGGTTTCTACTCTACCTTGAAAACATGACAAGACATTTGCAACTTTTCTTTCAGATATCAAAGCAGTTCTGAGCTAATAATTATGTATGGCTGCCAGTAGTTTCACTACTACTTCCCTGAATTGCTTTAAAAAGCTTGGGAGAATATAATCTGGTTCTAGTGATTTATTTGTGAATAGTTTGTCTATTCCTACCAGAAACTCCAGTCCCTCTTCAGTGAGTTCATCACAAGGGTTCTAGCATAGGAGTCTCCACAAGCTCTTCAACAAATACTTTTGCTGAAAAAAGCAGCAAAACAGTCATTTAATCATTCTATATGGCCTGTTTTCTGCAAGTAATGCTATTATATTCTGATCAAATATTATCCCTAAAGATTCTCTGGCAAGCTTACTGCTCCCAATATGTAGAGAAAGATTTATTATTCATTTTTGTGCCTTTTGCAGGTTGGTTTTAGCCTGCTTTATTGTGTTCTACATTTAACCTACCAGAATTTATGATCCTTTCTATTTTCCTCATTTGGATACAACTTTGTTTTTTTGAAGGATGTCTTCCTGCTGTTTAGTCATGCTGAGTTTCTTCTTTTTCAAGTCTTACTTGATGTGTGGCATGCATTTACTCTGTATCTCCAGTATGATATTCTTAATAATGTCTAGGCCACCTGCAAAGATTTAACTCTCTAGGGTGTCCTCTTTAGTGTCTCTTTAAGAGGCTTCATCAGTTTTATGTTGTTCCCCTTTCTGAAGTTGAGTACCACTCTGCTGATTTTTTTTTGGCTGTTGTTGCTTCTTCAAAGCTATTGAAGCTAAGCAGGCTTTATTTGTAGCTACAGAATAGCCCTTCAAATATCAACACTTCGCAACAGATTCTGTATGCTATTCAGAATGAAATCGAGGGTTAATTCTCTCTTCATGGGTACTCCAATTTGTTGAAGTGTGAAGCAGTCACTGCTCCTAAATAAGTTAGTCTGAGTAGCACATTCTGATGTGACACTTGTCCAGTTTACATATGCATTTTTTTGCTCTTGCAATATTTTTGATTCCCTCGGTATATCAATCAAAGCTGATCTTATGACTTAGTGGTTAGCAGCATGTGGTTGATAACGTAGTTAAATATTTGAAAGGTATAGGAATTCCACCTCACTCGCTAATTGATTAACCTGATCTGATTTTACTCCAAGTTTTATTTAACAGACAACACTACTCTGCCACTGCCATGGCCTACTCAATCTTTCCTGCTTATTGATATTTTTATTATAGTAATGTCCTTATATAAAGTTAGACATTCTCAGTTGGGCATTCTTAGTTTCCACATTTTACCTCTATATCAGTGCTAGAAGCCCATACTGAATGTGTCTCATTGATCTGGTTTTCTCGTCTGTATCTTCTAAAAGGGCACTTTTTTTTTTCTCTGTTGCTTGTTTATTACCATGACAGGACAATTCAGTGTGAAACCTTAAATACTTGAAACATTCCAGAAGATATCAGAATGAATTTTTAAATATTTTAAAATATTTTTATATTTTAAATATAAAAATATATATAAAAATATAAAAACATAAATATTGTTATATTTGTAAATATTGACAACGTTATCATATGGTTGCATAAGAAGAAATATCTCATGATAAGTATACAACTAGTACTAAGCTATCAAGGAATGCAAATATTGCTATAAACAGATAAACAGACTTTAAAATTTTGCAAGAAATGTTGCCATCTTTTCTTGAGTCTAACACTATCACCTTTTTACCCATAGGAACTATAAAATCTCATCTATCTCCCCTAGTACACAAGTTTGTGTTTGTGAAATGTTATTACTGGTTACCTTCTAAGGCCACAGTCATTCAGTTTGTGCCAGTGTTACAGATATTTGTGCTGGGAGAAGACAGGCCAGTTGCAAAAGCTCAAGCTAAACTGTAGAATTACTATAGCATTATGTTATGAGAGAGAAGTGTGTGTGATTGCATGTCTACACAAAGATTTACTGAACTGTATTAAGCATATAATTGGATTATGACACGGCTGTTGCACAGGGAGAAGTGATTCTACTTTGTAAAAGATTTTGTGATTTCAGACTTGTGGTTTCATTCCACAGCAGGTGTATCCATGAGCAACTGAAATGAGAGTGAACTGGTTTCCTATGTATTTTTAACTTTTGACTATATTCTCCAAGTCTAATTAACTATGAAGAGCCCCTGCAGCAAGGTATTTATGATGTTTGTCTTTGGAAAGAGGAGTAAACTCTCACTGAAACCCTCCTCTTAGTGGAGATGCTACCAGAACCTCTCCTCCATTCAGTTGACTGTTTTCATGAAATCTGTAGCAATGCTAAGGCCTTAAGAGCTGTACCAGCTCTATCAAATTTATCTGAAATTGGTTGCTTCAAAATTTATTAGGCAATAGGAATAAACAGGTACACACAGAGTACCCTTGCATACAGACATTGCTTTCTTAAGAAACCAGGAAAAATCCAAGATGCTTTGAAGAAGGAAGTAGACCCCTGCCAGTGGGGCAAAACTTCCACAGCCAGCCACATACATAGAAGAACTGGAATTCCTGGTGGCTTTCAAGCCCAAGAACGTGGCAGGTGAGACAAGGAAGAAAGCCTTCTAGTTCATACTCCTGGAGTAAGTTGGTCTGACAGAAACAGTCAAAATCAGATCTTAACTTTGGAAGCAATTCCAAATTCCAAATTCTGCCTAGGAAGAAACTAATGAGAAAAATGGCTATTGATCTCTTCAGTGGTCTGTAACATCAGCAAAAGAAAAAGTATTACAGAGGATGCAACAAGAAGTCTTACGAGGAGTGGCTGAGGGAGCTGGGGTTGTTTAGCCTGGAGAAGAGGAGGTTCAAGGGCAACCTTATCACTCTCTATAGGTACCTTAAAGGAGGCTGTAGCGAGGTGGGGATTGGTCTATTCTCCCATGTGCCTGGTGAGAGGACGAGGGGGAATGGGCTAAAGTTGCGCCAGGGGAGGTTTAGGTTGGATATTAGGAAAAACGTCTTTACCGAAAGGGTTGTTAAGCATTGGAATGGGCTGCCCAGGGAAGTGGTTGAGTCACCATCCCTGGAGGTCTTTAAAAGACATTTAGATTTAGAGCTTGGTGATATGGTTTAGTGGAGGACTTAGTGTTAGGTCAGAGGTTGGACTAGGTGATCTTGGAGGTCTCTTTCAACCTAGATGATTCTGTGTGTGTGATTCTGTGTGAAGAAAAACAGATGAATAGAAGTAGCGTTATAATTTTTCTCAATGCTGTTTGAAAATGAGAAGCATTTTGTGTTAGAAAATGCTTTTGCAATATGTGAGAATCAAGCCTACAGTACTCTATACAAAGAGTATGTAGGAGGAACCTTACAGTTCTTCTGTAGGAGATCGGAGTACAGCTACAGAACTTTTAAACCTGTCTCTGCCTTTATCCATAGCCTGTTTGTTTTTATACAATAATTTTGTTGTCTATATATCAGATACTGAATAACTGTCCTACTAATGGTTGGAGGGACTGGATGCTTAGGACTCGGTCATTGTAACTGTTAACTTGGTCTCTTTTGTAGATGTGCATTTCACAAGGAAAACTGATGTTCAGGGTCAGGATTGCAGAGACCAATCTTGAAAGATGACAGACCAAACATCCCAGTTGTTTTCTTGCCTCTGTCAGGGGCATAGAGCCTTCATTCCAACAGAAGTCCTTTCACTTTCCTTTGTATTTTTAGATATAGACTGCCTATCCTCAGCTTTAAGACCAGGATAGATTGACTTTACAAATTAACCATTTTGTGAGTAATTCCAAACAACAAATGATACAGTTTTTAGGTTCCTCATTTTGGTTATTTTGACTGACATGGTTATGAAGACACAATTAATAGAAGACCACCTGAAAGTCAAATTTTCACAGGCCAAATTCAGAACTTTCACATAGGGAGCCGATGAGTATTCATAGTTAAAACCTCTCTCAAAGTACATGGATGCACAGAAATGGGTGATAACTAAAATAAGTGATAGCATTCAGATCTTTGGAGCCTACGTTTTGTTTAGTGTCTATCACTTGGATCTACTTTAACTGAGAAAAAGTGCTCAATTAAAATTATTTGTTAGAAGCATGTGGGACAAGAAATATATGTGACATATTTTCATTCCAGAAGTAAAACAGGAATACTACTAGAATAGTGTGTACTCTGTGATAGGTATTTTCCAAACACAAAACCCAATACCTGCTGAGGTAAGCTCAACTAAAGAATTCACCACTGCAGAATCTATTAAAAAAAAAAAAAGTGAATACAATTTTTTTTTTTTTTTTTTTACACTAAGGAGTTTCTGGGATCTGAAAAGGCTAGCTTCAGGAAAGCAAATTGCAGTTCACCTAATTGCTTCTATAAGATAAAAAAAATACATACAATATTATAATTTGCTTCGTAATATTTTTATTTTCTTACCTCCCCAAGTCCATTACCTTAAGAAAACGTTCTGACTAATTTACGTAGCAAACAACTCTAACACTAAGTTTTGGTCAATTCCATGCTGAGTATTCAAAATATTGTATGTTTTTATGTATGCATTCAGTGAATGCGAGTTTTTAAAATTTTGAATGGGCTTACACAGTTCCCAGGGAGTTCCAGTTCTAATAAAAAGTTCAGGCAACTAGTGTGCAGTCCTGTGGTCTAGACAGCACCAAACGTGGAGAAAACACACCATGTTTTTAGCACTATACAATTCACATTCAGATGTAAACTGTAATCTTTGAAACTGCAATTAACATTATTTTTCAAATGTATTTATGGTTTGATAACTTCACAGTTGCTGCAGCTGTCTACGAAAATTTCAATCTAGTGATTCTGCTAAGGTCAGATATCAAGTCCATCAGTTTTGTCTTCTCTCTGTTCAGAGGAAAAAAGAGTTCTAACCCACCAACGCACTGAAATGAGCATTATTTCAGTTGGATTTTGTGATTACTCGTAATATTATGTTTAGTTTTATATGGGCAGTGAAACAGTTAACAACACTGACAATTGAAATTTCATCAATTGCAATGCAGTTGGAGGTAATGAAGTAAACAGGGTTATTGGCAGAGCTTGAAACAAGCTCTGCAAATGTAGGGCAGAAGTGTCTGCACAAGACAAATTTCAGTTACGTTTTCCATTTTTATTGACAATCAGAATGACTGGGGAGTCTTCAAAAACAAGTTCAAACTCTAGGAAATGATTGTGAAAGCTGTTTTCAGACTATAAAATGGTTTCTTGAAAGGCTTCCCTTGCAGTTTAGGAGACATCATTTCAAAAGTTATATTCCAATAAAAAGTAAAATCTCCTAATAAAATTCCAGAACTACAATGCAAAGTAGGAACAAAGGAAAACCAATGGAACAAAGTATCATACTTCCAAACGTTAACATCACAAGAGAAAAAAATATATATTTTTTTCTCACTGCTGTCATGTATTGGAGAATAGAATATCACTCCTAGATTATCCTCATATAATCTACTTTTCAGATGTCGCCAGTTTCCATGTTGGAGGTTATAAACTCTCAAACTCTGTCAATCTGCATAGAGATAGAATGCATTTTTATTTCTTTTTTTTTCTGGTTCTGTATTGTTACTGCCATGTTTCTTGCTGACAAAGCCTCCATGTCCAGAAATTCAATTATTTTCTATTCTATTCTATTCTATTCTATTCTATTCTATTCTGTTCTGTTCTGTTCTGTTCTGTTCCGTTCCGTTCCGTTCTGTTCCATTCTGTTCCATTCTGTTCCATCCTAAACCTTTACTAGAAACTTACCAGAATGCTGGAAAATGTGTACAGGTGGCATTAAGCTATTTACTCCTTCCTAACAAAATCTCTAGCATGACCTTTCTGGGAATGACATTAAAATAGGAACAATCAGTATGTGTGTTTGCACATGCTATTACTGAAAATAAATATAGCAGTAGGAAACATAAATCCTGAGCACCTCCACAAAGAATGCCATCTAAGCAGTGACCTCTCCTTCACTTATCTTGTATGAGCTCTTACTGAAATCTGCTAATGGGTTCTGATAATCTATTATTTATTGCAACAGACTCTAATAGAGAGTCTTAGCAGAGAAGTCTCCTGTGCTTACAACACTTTCATATAAAATCTCTCAGAAGTGCAAAGAAATGTGGCACCTTCAACTACAGATAGGATTTCTTTTGGTTTGCATTTGTTCCATTTCTATGTACTTTTAAAAATTGAACCTTTCTTCCCCTCAAAGATGCAACTTGACCTGCTTTCATATAAACTAATGTATATAGCCAGGTCCTATAGAAAGCTGTAGATACGCAACCGTGAGTATTAGTTGGGCATGAGGACATACCTCCATGTTATACTTTTCCACTGTCCTTCTCAAAGGATCCACAACCTGCCAGCAAATCAGGATGCAAAGATCAATCAGTAGCATCCCTCCAACTATCACCAGTAGCTTCTGGTCTTTAATGATCTGGAGAGACAAAAAAAAAAAAAAAAAAAAGGAGAAAAAAAAAAGGAAATTCCCATGAGCCATAGATAGATCCCTGTACAGCTTTACTCCTATATAGGGAGAAAAACACAAGTTGCTAATAAAAAAGTATTTTAACAATGAATGGAGAAAAGTTTCAGAAATATCAAAAGATGAAAGCAAGAAGACAATTATTTTAGTTTGTTTCATGGCTGTTAGAAATATCAAAAGTACATTCAGACTTCTAAAGAGAAACTAAAAGTTTTCTTAAATATTAATATTGAAGTCCAGGGTTAATATTAACTCTTAGAAAAAAAAAGTATATTTTAGAGATCCACTATTATGTTTATTTATGCAAATGTGGAAAAACGTTTGTGACATCTCTCAGAACACCAGGAGTTGAGCAGGAACTTAGCCTTCACAAAGATTTACAGTGTTCACTTTTTCATAGCCTTCTTGGATCCGGAAAACATGTTTGCAAGATATTTAAAGATAAGTTGGTTTTGGAGGTGTGGGTTTTTCTCTATGTATATAATTCTTTCCTCTTTTATCTAGGGAGTGGAAAAGGATGATGTATTTTTTCTATATTACAATAGTGAGAGGCTTTTATGCAGATACTACTTAAAACATGTTTTTAATTTTGCACGAATTTTAGATTCAATAAGAAAAAAAAATGCTAATAAGAACAAGCCAAACTATATTACAGTCTTGTATAGCTGTATACAATCCCTATATTATTTCTACTCTTTCACAAATAGCAACAGAGATAAAATACACTATAAGTGCATTATTTCATTTGCAAAGTTGTAAGCATGTTCAAAATACCAGGCTTAAATGAACTTTATGTCAGTCTTCTTGTGCTTATGTTTCTGTTTTTTAAATGAACGTGTTAAATGAACGTTTTAAATGAACGTTCCTAATGAACACTCATCCAATATTCAAAAGATATTACCAAATTGTTTTAACATGAACAAATCCACATACTTTTCCGTACTTTTCTTTCTTAGAAAGAGTTGGTTTAATCTGAATGAAATATTCAAAAATATTAAGTCTGAGAGGCTTAAAAAAATGTGATTATTTCAGTTCAATTTGATAAACTTGTTAAGATTTTTAAAATGCTTTACAAAGCCAGAAGTGTCAGCTAATCTTAATATAGGCAAGGCTGCTATTCCTGCCTAGAATAAAACTGTATTTGCATTGAACTCCTATCAAGCTTAAGGAAAGAATAAAAATAAATATAATTTGAAATAATGTAAGAGGAACTTTAAAAGTTTGTTTTTCATATTATATAGTGAGATCCATTCTTGATTTTGAAAGAAGTTTCTGCAGTACTGTACACCACTCTATTAAACTGCTAGTTTATTTTGTAAAACATTTCGGGTAAATCAAGTGTAAAAATAAGGCTAGCAATCAGAATGATTTAAAGGACTTGAGGCATTATTTTCATTTTGTGTGACCAGGTATTTAAATCCATGTAGCCAACATCATCAGAAAGGACCAGAAAACAATACTTTTCAGTATGTTTGCACAGGTAATGAAGCAGCATGTCCATCATGCTGCCCTCATCAGAGAGGGAGGGTGATGGGAAAAGATGCAGCTTTCATTGTGTTTTGTCTCACTGCTGAACAGTTTGGTAAAGAGAACTTTGCAAGGGAAAGGTGTCTCAGTGGGGAGGTGGCTAGGAGGTTGTTGCAATGTATTTTCTCATTAAACTAAAAGGAAAGCAGGTATTAAAACAAGATTCTCTGTATCTGGTCTTCTTTGGGAAACCACAACTATGCCTAACCTTTAAGTTGTTTACAAAGTTACAATCAAAGCTGAAAAAGGGCTGTTAATCACTGAGATTACCCTCTGTAAAAAAATTCCCATTCATTGTTCATCTTTTATCCGATGCCTCTAAACAGGACTTAGGTGAAATATACCTAAGTGCTGCTCCTGGTAAGAGCAGAGACATAAGTTAGAAAACCACAGGAAGTCATTTCCTAATAGAATTTGGATTTAGATGAGATTTGGACACTTCTGTCCATATCTGTGATCCTGAAAACAGCTTTCTAATAAAGTTAGAAGTGTTTTTTACCAGACAAGCTGTCCAGTAGAAAGTACCATAGAAGGCCTATGAGCAGGAGAAGCCAGTCCTCCCTCAACCACTACTCCATCAGGGTCCCTTTGGGAGTGTGCTCTCTATCCCCAGTCCCTTCCCAGTCATCTCTGGAACCTTCGGTGCTTTTGTTGGGACACAATACTTTGCTGGATTCAAAGGAGTGCTGGAGATGGTCCTTCCTATGTTCTTGCCCAGAAATCAGGGTAAGTATTAACTCTCAGGCTATGATTTGCAAAGGAACCCGTATTATAGACAGAGAGAGAGGCAGCCCATTGTCCTCCACTGGATAGATTTTAAGAGACAATCATTTTGAAAGCAAGAATGTGCCATTCACAGGAGGAGTCATTCGTTGCATCTAAAGCCTTTCCCTCCACCTGCCCTAAGATCCAGTGGACTGTACAATTCAAGAATTACCCCTCACAGTCTCACTGTTTGCTAACTCACCAAGCCAAGTGCATCGAATCTTACGTACTCTTGTGAGCAACATGAAAGGATTATAAAATCATAATCTCTTTTCAAATTGCACTCAGAGGGTCATATTATACCAACCAGAAGTTAACTAACATAGCAGCTACCCTTGATTCATACAGAATCCATGCATAATTCACCCATTTTACAGTATTTTATATTTTTCCTAGGATCTTGGTCTCATTGAGGATCTGTTCAGAAAATATACATGCAAATATATTTGTGTGTATATACATATATGGAAGATTTTCACATTTATCAGAAACATTATTCTTTAAGAATTAACATTTTAATTAAGGTATTTCTTACTTTTGGGTAATGCTATTTTTCCATTATAATGAACAGATAGACTGTAAAGAACTTTCATTACCTGTTTCTGAAACATCTGAAAAATATCACATAGGAATTCTTGTTCTACAAACTTTCCAATGTACCAGATTTTAAAATTGCTTTTCCTCACTCTTAAATGGCTAGCTAATTAATTTTATTGGCATATATTGGTAGGTCTTTCTTTGTAATTGATGGTATTTATTTTATTGAAGTTGGCTGTTTAACCATTAGGTGTCTGGCCTTGTCTTCCAAAGGAGAATCCAGCCCACCTACCTCAGGTACAATTTCAGATCAGAGAAATGAGTGCTCTGAAATGTGTCCCTTCCTTTCTACTCATCCCTTGCCACAAGTGTGTGAAGACCATTAACTTCAGCTAAAGATATACATTTGAGAAACTTAAGCTATTTGGAAAGAATCTGCCGGAAATGCTTCCCTCTGCTCTACTGACCCAGAGAAGCCCCTTGTAAAACAAACAAAGAAACAAAACAAAAACAAAACAATACAAAAAAACATAAACAACAAGCAAAACCAAAATCAGTAATGACACCTTATATTTCCAATTAAAATAGTGAACATTTCTATTGGGACAACTAGAACAGGTAAAAAAAGAGGTATCTAACCCACTGCCTTCCCAATTTATACTGACTATATTGATATTGAAACTAGTGTTGCATCAGATGCAGATTTACCAAGACCTAACAATGTTAATCAAAGCAGTACATCAATACCAGAAGCAAAAGAATGGAAGGAGACTATTAAAATCAGCAATACTGATAAACCTGTGATAAGCATGGTCAAAAGGAATTGCTATATCTGACATTATCACTTTCTATTCAGGATCATATTGCTAAGCGCCCTTTCTTGATCATGCTCATCTTTTATTTGCATCTGACCTCACACTACTGCAGATCTGATAATTCTTAGCCTTCTTTTTTTCTCTTTTTCTTTTTTTTTTTTTTTTTTTTCCAGATAATATTTCCTTGTTAGAGAAAATAGAAGCAGTAATACAGCAAACAAAAGGGCTTTTTCTTGGACACCTCTTGGAGCATTTTTTTTCCCGCATTTCATTGTGAATGGCCATTTTCTATACAGAAGGGGAAAGGTACATAACAGCAGCTGTCCCAAGCAGCAGGTGTTATTCATCCTTTACTTCTGCCAGACAGCAAACTGCCAGGATGAAGGCAAGGAAAAGGAAGTCTATAAGACAACCTGAGCAAGTGATCTGTAACGAGCGCTGTAAAACACTGCACTGCCAATGCTGCATTCAGGGTAAACAGGCTGAAAGCAGGCCTCCTGAAGCCACCTCACACACACAATCTGATCCAGCTTTGTACTTTGCAGAACTGTTGCAGTAATGTAGCTCTTGAGCAGAACTCTTCACCAAAACACTACATTTTCAGAATCAGACATTGAGCTTCAATTATTTTTTAAATTGGAGGCCAAATCAATGGGTGTTGAGAGCACTGAATTCTAACAGTGTTACCTTTACTGGGAGAAAAGGGGTAACCCAATTTGTCTCTCACATTATGTTAGGATTGCCCAATGTTTATATATATATATATATATATATATATATATATATTGTCTTTTCATGCTTAACATCTACCTCAGTGAAATTATTTTAGACTGCAGGAAGGAAAAAAAAATATCTTAATATCTTCGTATGTGAACACTGTTGGGGAGAAAACATAAATGCTAACCTATGTTGGAGCTTCTTTTTCCCCCAGCTATTTAAAGAGCTTTACTTCTGCAGATGATTAGCAATTTTATCCTCACATACATTTACTCTGCCATTGCCACTGGCATATCACTAGCAGCAATTCCAAACGGCCTGCTGATCTCCCCACTCGACCCGCAGGAAGCCCAGCTTTCCTTAGCTCTAGCCATTACTCACACCCACCAGTGCTCCTTAAGTTCAGTACATTCACGCCTTGGGAAACAGCAGATGTACTGAAGGAGTCTTGACTCAGATCTTGTGAATCCAACAGAATTTCTATTGACTGACAAAAGAAAGTCATGAGCAACTGAGGCTCCTCACCATCAGATATATCATTCTTCTTTCAGAGGAACATTCTGATTTTTTCCCCCTTTTCACCCTCCTCCTAGCATACAGAAAATCAGTCTTGGGAGAAATGCATAGTAGCTAATAAAATCCATTTTTAGGAGAGCTCCTGACTCCTTGCTGAAGCCAAGCTCTCATACAGCAGCATCTGTGAATAATATTTTCTACCATCTGTGATTGGATAGGTGAATCTGTCTCTTCCTGGCAGATCTTCCCACTGTTATAAATGCCATTGCTACCAGTCTGGACTATATCTCTGGATATAAAGCTATCTGTCTTCAAAATAAATTCACTCAGAACAGAAACTGGTAGGCCATTTTCTCTTCAGCAATATTACTATATGAGCAAATGAAACTTTTCTTCTTTTCTGAAAACTGCTGGCTTAGTGACCATGAAGACAAGTTCAAGATCAAAGTCGTTATCTGCCCTGGACTCAGTGGTCTGATCACAGAAGATGTGAAATCTGTCTAAGGCTCTGGGATGAAGTTTCTGCTCATGAAACTCGGGGATTTTCTCGAAATATCACAGGCTGTACTACCTGCCACAGCAACTTTAAATGCCCAATTTTTATTTTTTTTTTTCACAGAACCTATGTGGTTTTTGTTGTTGCTGTGTTGTTGTTGTTTGTTTTCTAAAGCACATCCATTGTGCTTTGCAGGACCCTATCCTCAACCAGTGTATGGGATCAACAGGTAATTTGGCAAACAATGACAAGAAATAATTAGACTTGCTTTTTGTGGTTAAGGCTAAGGCAAACTTTATTTTATTTCTTAACTCATTAGAAACTGACTTCGTATGTAAATGTAGTCTTTTCATTTATGACATGGACCTTAAAGCCAAAATATGTTCAAAACCAAGAACAAAGACTCATATGTGAAGAAGACTTCTCAAGAATGCAACATTAGGTTTGTAACCTCTGAGTTTCACAAATAGCTTTCCAACGTGGATTCAATACTTCATTTCCTCCTGGGTGTTTTGTTGTTGTTGTTGTTGTTTGTTTGTTTGTTTTTATTAGAGTTACTTTGTTACCAGGAACTTCACCTCCTTTTTATCAGAATAAAGTATCTTTGAATTTAAAGGAAGATCTATGAGCTCTTTATTATTTATTTATTTGTTGAATTCATAGAAACATAGTTTCTATGGGAATATTTTTGTATCTATTTACAGGCTATAACATATATTTTTTTTTTCTTTTTTCCTTAAAGAAATTGATTTTTGCCTGCGTAGAAGGTATTTCTGCTTTCTTTCATGCTTTTTATCCACCCTTTCTAGTTTAGCTGATAGATCTGTCCCTTGTCTTCTGGAACTTAGTTGGATGAACTCTTAATGCAATTCAGTAACTTTTTTTTAGCTGTCCCCTCCCCAAACTCCTGGGAAGGAATATAGAGGGAAAACATGTTTAAAAGATCCCTCTGTGAAGCTTGCTAGACCTTATTCAATGAAATGAATAGGAATTAATGAAGTCCTTGCAAATCTGAAACCCAATGTTCCTCTCCCTGGTACATTTAGACTGAGCAGAAATCATGCCAGTAAGAGCCCTACCTCTGAACTGGAGAGAGAAAAAATAACAGAGTTGGTGGGAAAAAAATAAAAAATAAAGCCTACAAGGCTGGAAAAAAATGGACCTTTGCCTTTAGGATATTCTGTCACATAAATTACCCTTTAATTTCTCCCAGTATGATTAACAGACACCTTAGGGTGGCTCCCTTCATTCAGTGGGTCAGCACAGATGGAATGGTGCCACAAAAATTATGATGGAGAGTCAATGGTAGGTGAGCTTTGTTATATATGGGCAAAGGGCCATCTATCTTTCAGTTATTATAGCCATTAATATTTTAAAGAACTATTCTGTAATACATTCTTAATTTCTATTGTGTAATGGAATGAGGAAAAGAGGACTATTGAAAACACATCATGCACTTGTTCCTAATAACTCCACAACACTTTTTCAACAGCTATTAACGTATTTCCTATTATAGGTTCTATGATTAGTATTGGGAACACTTTTCACATTGCAATTATAGTTTTAATGAGTGAATCCTAACATTTTAAAGAACATACTTTATACCAGCAAGCTTTTTTGACCAACAAGTCACTGGTAGTAAAAGTGGAGCTCAAGAAATTTTACCCTCTTAGAGGTACCTCAATTAATTTAATGAAAATTTTGCATATCTACTTTTAAATATATATATATATATATATATATATATATTTTTTTTTTCTGTGATGATATGCTTTGACCCCTTCAGTTTGAGAACTTTATGAGTTTTACTGCTTTCCAGGGTAATGGAGTGCCTGGTACTACTGATAGTAATGGACAATTGGATATGACCAAAAAGCTTGTTATTCAGAATTTAGTACCTGCAGCCACCAGCCTGCTAAAGCACACATTTCTAGAACATTTCTTCTTTGCTGTGTTGTGCTCAGAATAATTTCAAAACATCTTTGAGCAGTTTCACCTTCTCAGTCAATGCACTGCAAATATATTATGTTTTGACCCCACACGTTGCTGCCAAGTGAAAGTATCCAGTTAGATGATGCCTTACTGCTTTTCTATCATACAAAAGATAGCAGGAACAAGCATGGGGAGCAGAAAATACAAATTTTACGGAAGGTAGAGAAGGAGAGGGATTCAATGCCAACTTTAAAAAGTTGAATCTTTGAACCTCAATTATTGCCACAATGCACCTGAGAATCCAAGAGATGATTATTATACTATCATTGCTAATTTAATCATAGAGGGCACACAGTGATATAATATAGCTACTTTCATAAAACTCTCTTTGAAAGATAAAAATGAAAAACACTGTAGTATTAAAAAAAAAAAAGTGCTAAAGAAATCCAATTTGACACTATTAGAATCAAACCACTCTTGCTATATAATCTTTCAGAGAAGAGCCTTAGAAATGGACGTTATCATTGTGGTTACTTCTGTATGCTGCCATAAGTAGAGCTAGATAGGCGGCTTTCTTGAGAAAGCTCCACATCCTGTCCATGTAGCAGATTAAATTTACCTTTGAAGAAATGCATCTGCTGAGCTGAAGATTGCATGGGCCCTTAGTATGGAGGAATTTCTACCAGGGATGTGAATCCTCATTAGTGCTAAAAGGGATTCCAATCTTTAGGAAAAAAGTACACAAAGGATTTGAAGGTCTAGAAGAAATGTTCTGATTTTGTTTGAGATAACATTAAAATATCTAGACTTTAATATTTTCCTTAATGAACAATTCTGTGGGAAAGCATACTACATCATTACCAAATAGCTGGGGACATCAATGCACTTGATTACATTTACAATCCAATTTCAAGCTATTCAGGAATAAATTACCTCATACTGTATAGCGACATGTTCTTTACTTCTCTGTCATCCATTAGTCTCATAACACATAGAAATTATAGTTGTAGCACCATTTATGAGCACTTATGTTTCATACAGAGTTTTCATTGTTTTCATTGCTACTGAGGTTTAGCCTTATCAAATTGTACCATGCAGAAATTTACATACATAAATTACTTCAAAAGCAGATTTTTCTTCTAGATGTATAGTTCATTAGCTCAACATTATTATTATTTTTTTTTTTTTCTGTGACAGGAGCTTGAGATTTAGCTCCCCAGTCCAGATTTATATGAATGTAAATTTTAGAAACGTGATTCCTATTGTTCCCTGGCTGACATTTTGGCTGATCAGTTCTTACAAAAATAGGGATGTTTATTTTACATCTAAATATGGGTTCTAGGATTTGGAATCTTTGGACTTAAAATTTATTGTTATTGCTATGGGGGGAGTAATAAAATAATTTAGTTTCCACTTGTATCGCTTTAGAAAGCACTATATCTGTATATGAATAACTCAGGAAGCTATACTTAAATAATTTACATGGCACTGTAAGTATCATGGATTTTTTGGTCCAGTCGCAAGTATTTACAATGGAAAAACAAACAAAAAAAACCCACAAACATAAGCAGATTTCAAACTGTTGTCTCCTTTCTTACTCTCAAAGAATGACCGATAACATTGAACTTTTCTTTAGGTACCCATATGCTGTTTCATTTTCAGCAGATGGCCTGTAATAGATTGTTGTACTGTTGGAATGGTTACACAAAGCAACTTACTGAATCCTGACACATCTCCTTTTCAGACTTATGATCTCTCATATATACTTACTGAAATACATGTCTATCTATCCTAAGGGAAACCCAACACATAGCTTTTTGTTATACACACAAAAAGCTCTAGCTAGATTTAAAAAAAAAAAAAAAAAAAAAGCTTTAGAAAAGTATAAATATTTAAAGTCTGAAAATTGACCTGGAGGAATATTTTATAGTAGTAGTCACAAAAAGAACTGATTAGTTAATATGGTCTACACTCACGCTAATAAGAAAGAGCCACATTTACAAATGCATTAAATAAGATGTAGCCTGTGAGGTTCTTACCTAAACAACATAATCTGAAAAGTCTGCTTTCTCTATTTTTAAGTGACTAAGATAATGAGTGTTGTTAAAAACCATTTGGGGCCTTTGTGAGAAAGACTATAGGTTGCAATAAATTATAAATTCCACAGATGGCTTGAAAAAAATATAGAAAAGTTTATAACTAGAGATTACACTTATTTTATAAACTTTTTTTTTTTTTTCCCAAAGGTTTTCAAGTGAGAGATGAGGATAGTAATAAACGGAGACAAGTTGTGAGGAGAAGGTAGTGGCAAATCCTCTTGTAAGCATGTGGTTTCCAGCTGCTCTCTTCTCTCTGTTGTCTCCCGCAGGGACGCTATGTGCAGCTGCAGCTCCTGACAGTTTCAGTGTAGCTGGTACCATGGGGTGACAGCACACAGCCAGCTGCTGCCCACTCTGACCGGAGGAGATGCTCAGAACAACTTATGTGGTCTGCTCTTCACAGAGGACGTGGATGGTCTCTTGCCCCTTCTACTCTACCATGCTTCTTCATTTATGGACAATTAAGGATATGAATTGGGGAAGAGGGGTGGCTAAACTTGGGTTAAAAACAGAGTGGGAACGCAATGACCTAAAAAATTTGAGAAACACCACTCTGCTCAACTCAAATAATGAATTTACCTCTGAAAAACAAGGAATCCTACAAGTGCTATCTTCCTCTGAAAACTGTACTCAGAGAGAGTTATGCTAAAGCATAACAAATCATTCTGGCAAAAACAGAAATTAATCCTTTTCACCAAGTTAGCACATAACTGTTGTATACGTGAGACCAGCTTTCTCAGAACTCCTTTTCATTGTGTATTTTTTTCTATTCTAAGTGAAAAAGACTTCAGCAGAAAGCTCTCTCTTTCATTATACATGTGCATGCCCAGAGCAGACTCACTGTGTACGCTCAGTAACACTGGCATCCTGCAGAAAACTAAGGCTGCACTTATGTCCTATAATGCACATGGGAGAACAAATGTACACTGTAGACATCTCAGTATTAGCAAGCTGTAGGTTTTCAATGATTGACTTTTTAGCCACAGTATCAGCCTTTTGACATTTTCATGAGTCCATTCTTTTGAAAGAAATTGAAGAGAAAGAGAATTCAATTATATGTAGAACTGCATGCATCAGCAAAATGAACTTTTAGAACTTTGCACACCTCATCAGCTTAAGCGAAAAGAGTAACTAGCAGCTATCACAAGCTATACAACAGCATAGCAGGAAGACAAGGCACATATTTTGCCTGTAGGTTTTATGGATACATAATAATAGATAGAAAGAAGGGTGAAACTCTAAAACGTTGTTCAGTCTTTATGCTCTGAGAAGAAGCCCACAATTCTGTGCAACCATTGGAGTCAGTCTTATTTTTTTTTCCCTCTTATTCCTTTCTAAATCTTATGATCCTTTTCCCTTCTGGTCTTCAAGATGCACCTAATCTTCAGATCTGCCACCCTGCCTCTAAATTTCAATGCTAATCTATTTCCAAACCAGGTCTGGTCCCTTCGCTAGAGTTTGCTGCCTGATTCCCAAACTCAAGCTCCATGTTCCACCATACTCAACTTTCTTGACCACCTCTTAGAGTGTCACCCACCCACACCACATTCAACTCTTTGCTATCTCTCAATCGTACTTTAACTCTCTGGGAATTCTTATCCAAATTCAGTATCCTTCATTTGCCCATCAACTCCTTTTCCCAGCCAATAATCCCGAGCTTTTCTTTATTCTTTTTATCTGGACAAGATCTGGTTCTTTCTAAAGCCCTTAGTAGAAAACCTAATTTCCCATTCTCAGCCCCTTCCCTGCTCCATATCTCGCAGCCCTGCAGTTCTCCTGCACTGCCAGGCTCCCTTCTCCAAGCTGCCATCAACAGAATAGTCTGTACAAGCTCCTATCCATCTTTGCAATGCATGAACACCACAACCCTCTTCAGAGGTCTTTTAAGGACTTAGTAGGTTGAATGTAAGATTTTAAGTTTGCCACAGCCTAGCTTTAGACTGACAGGCATAGGTAAGTCAAGTCGGACCTGTAAGCTATTTTTCTCTCCTGCAGTTGTTTGTAGCTTTCTAACTCTGAGGGAGTGCCCATATCTTGTTCTCCGTGCTTGTTATTCTTTTAACCCTTTCTCATCTGCGAGAAATGTATAAAGAGAGTAAATATAAGAATAGAGAAAAACTTACAAGATATCATCAAAGAGCAGGATTATGTTGGCTAAATTGTAGCAGCAAAAGTCTTAGAAAAGATGCTGTTATACATCTCGTGCAATTATATTCTGCATTTACCTTGTAACAACATTGTCAACATAAAGACATATGTCACTAGAATTCTACAGTGGTATTAACAACTGAGCACATTTACGGTATTTTGAGTGGAAATTAAACACAAAACATCCCTCCCTTGATATCACATTTAAAGGATTGAGTACAAATAGACAAAGCTACAATGTACTGTTATAGGGAAGACAAGCTTACCATAGCAACATCAACAGAGAAGTATTGTGCTTTCAAATACAAAATGCACCAAGCAACATTGTGGCCCAGATCATAATGCTTTATTGTATTCACCTACAAACGGAAAATACTTGTCGTTGTAGGCGAAGAAGATATAAAACTTATGGAGCCTTTAAAAAACACTGGCTTGAATTTGTTACTGTTCTGATATTTTCCAAAAGTGAATGGTCTTTATTCGGCATGCTGGAGCTGTGCCATGCAAACACTATGCAGGATTGCTTTAAAGAGCCCTAAGACCTGCCATTCTAGGGACTGTGCAGCTCCCATCAAAAAAGATAACTTCAGAACTTTCTAAATTTCACCAGAAGGGCTGGCTTCTTCAGATGGCTCAGATGGCTTCACCAGAACACCACAAGCACTCCCACCACTGATAATCTCCACACTGTCCTCTTAGCCACAGCCAGTCCTCCTCTGCTGGTGAGCATAAGAGCAATCCCCACCTCCCAATGAGCAGTAGATATTCTGCTGTCAAAACCAACAAAAAACGGATTTACAGAAAACAGAATTGTATCTCCTTTATGAATGTTACAGTTATTTTTAATTCATTCAACTTTCCATTATCTCTACTAACCTGTTTAAAAATAAAACTAATTTATTTTCCCCTACTGCTTTTGTTATTTCCATTTAACAAAAAAATTGATTCCCTTGCACCCCTCTGTTTCAGATCAAATTAATAAAAGCTAAAATTAATACATTTTTAATTTGCTTCCTTTGAGCCCTAGCAAGATCAAAGATGGTAACAGTACATTGGGAATCTTGAAAAATTTGTCAGTTAGCAGCCTGATAGAAGAAGGAGTGCATTCTGAATTTTATTTTATTTTTTTTGATAACATACAAGTAGATTTATAAACAGGTGAAAATAAAAGAAATTCTGAGAGATAAATAAAGAGAAGTTAATAAATATCTTCACCTAATTCAAGACATCATAAATCATTTAGTTTCACTCTCTACTGCACTAAAATGGTGCAATAGTATTAAAATGGTGTAACAGTGGAATTATTTAACATTTATTATTTAACAGGTCCAACCTTTCCTTGAATGCCCGCAGGGATGCTGATGCCACCACTTCCCTGGGCAACCTGTTCCAATGCCTGACTACTCTTTCTGAGAAGAAATGTATCCTATATTCTTCTTTGCCTTACTTACTACCCACTTCCATGAAATGAATGAATATTTTCAAGTGTAACAATGAGATACTTCCCCACTATTAAAAAAAGAAAAAAAAATCAGTTTGCAAATTTTCCTGATGAAAATATACAGGATGACAGGCAAAAGTGGTATACCTAAGTGTAGGATTTTACTAACATATTTGTAGGTGGAAACTGAACTGACCACAAATGAATAGGAGCCACAGTGTTTAAATAATTTTGGAACTTTGTACTCCTTGTATTGAAATGCCAGTCTGCTCTGACATGGCACAGCTAATTCAAAAAGCATTAATGTGGTGTTTGCTTGTTTTTTCCCCACACAGAACTACCATTGTGTTTTTTTTTTTTGTCAGTTTAGGTACTGTTTGTGAAAATGTATATTGTCTATGCTTCAATAGATACAAAATCCTTTGTCTGTAAACTATGTCTACTGAAAATGGAAATGTCCCTGTTGTAATGTATAAGTAAAGAATGCCATGGGTTTGAATCAGCTCTTAAATACACTTTTATCTATCCTGGGAAATCAAAACCAGAAAATGTATCATTAGTAAGCATTTATTGGGGATAGCCAATTTGTTTTGATTTTTCTTTCAAGAAAGCTGTTTTTTAAGATTCATGCCGGTGTTCTAGAACAATATATAACAAAATGCAAACCAAGATTATTCTGTGGAACAGCCATTCTTCATAATTTACAGAACCAAGTGCATTATTTACTTAATCTCAGTATATTTAATAACACATTCTAACACCCTTGTTTTACTTTGAGTTTTTTTACTTTGAGTTTGACCAACTCAATGAGCATTAATGTTGAGTAGCAACTTGAAGCTCTAAAATGAAAAGTTTTCTTAAAAAAAAATAATAAAGCAAATACTTAGTGACAGTCAATTGAAGTAACTGTTCATTCCTTTTTGGAAGAGCATGTATTGTAGAAGTGATAAAATTCTCAAGATAATAAAGGTTATTAAGTAAATGCTGTGATGTTACATTGGCAGTATTTTGTGTAACCACTGATTTACAAGGATTTGTACCAATATAGCTAAAGGCATCTTTACAATATAAATTTTCATTTTTCAAGAATGGTTTGGGTGAAAAGTCTTTAATACAGGAAGTCTAAGATTGTTAATATATGTGTATATGTGTGTATATATATATATATATATATATATATATATAGGACTGTGGTAGCTTAAACTGGTATATTATAGTGGGCTCTTTGCACAGGTGCACAAAGGGCAATCTCCGCTTTCATCCATCCAGGGTATCCTCGTTTTGGTACAGACATTACTTATAATTTTAATTAATTTTAAGATATTAGTTATTTATCCTTCTTTATTTTATACATTGATATATATTTAGTATTTAATTAACAAATATTTAAATAGACCTGATCTAAGATAATAGTAGGGGGAAGGATCTGGTGGTTGTATGTTAATGTGCCATGGCACTTACTTCCTTAATAACCTGAGGCATAATAAATCCTCTCAGAAACTGAGATAACTCTCTCTCTATTTACCTCAGGCCAAAATCTTTTTAGGTCAAAAGGTGTATCCCATAGAGACAGTGACCCAACGTGTATCAGCTATAGAAACATTATCATAGGCAATAACAACATACAGTTCTTCCGTGACCACACATTGAGCAGAGAAATCTGAATAAGTTTTGGAATATTATTTTACTTAGTTTTGGTATAAATGCCTCTTTACTACTTATTAGAGAAAATATGTTCAGCTGCATATAGGAACTGTGTTTGGCACTATTTTTTACTTTACAGTAATATTTATGTTATTCTCTCTCTCTTTTTTTTTTTTTTTTTACACATTAACATGATTTCTATTCACCATTTTTCACATTTCTAGAAGAAACTGTGATCAAAAGTGCTTCACATACAAAAAGAAGCTCCATGGGAAAAATATAAAATGAACGCTATAGACATGAAGTGTTTACTATAGGTAAGCCTGGTTTAGCTGTTCACAGAATACTATGTATCAAAAATGCCTTAGACAACTTCTGTGGTTTATTTTTGATCAATCTGAGAGAAAGCTTATGCAATTTCAATCAAAATTAGAAATAGAGACCTACATAAGCCTCACTTTCTCTTGCCTCCTCCTACCAACCCATGAGAAACTTGTGTGTAATACCTATATCATAAAGAGATATATACAAAAAGCTTTTCATAACTGCTATGAATGTAGCAGAAACAGAATTCTGGATGTTGAAACCACACAGTAAATAAGAATGAGGACAGAATGCAATTCAAAAGGTTAGAACTGCCTCCACTGTCCACCTCTTTATATGGAATGAAAGACTGTGGCTTGGTTCCAACTCTCAGACTAAAAAGAAGACCAAGAAAGCCCCAATACCAAACTATTCAGGATATTTGGATGTGACACATGAACAGAGTCAGCACAAGTATTGCAATCCTGGAAACACAGCAAAACTGTTAGAAAATGGTATTAACAGATCAATGAAAAAAGAGTTTACTTCCCCTCACCTTTTTCTTCATTTTTACGTTTTTGAAAATTGCGTGAACTCTCCACGTTTTTGCAAACATTGCTCCAAATGCAGTTGTATATCCCACTGTAAGAATCCATGTTCGGACCTAAAAAAATACATATATAAAAAAAGACAAAGCCATTTTATTTTCAGTAGGTAACGTGGATATCATCGTTTGAGCCAATTTTTTCTTGACAGTTGAAAAATACTCAAAGAACTTAATAAAAATGTTGACATTTCAAAATTGTCTCATTTATTGCTTTCTCTCTTTTCTTCTTCCTCCATCCCCTTTCCAAGTGTAACAAACCTGGGTGCTGAATTCACAATCTCTTCCATATATAACAACAAAACTCAGTTACAATATTGTCCTTTCTTTTTTTTTTTTTTTTTTTTTCCACTTTTATTGTGTTCTGTGCAGGCAGAGGAAGGAACCAGTGGAGGAAAACAAGAGACAGAGACTATAAAAACTACCCGGGGAACTAATATTAACAGCAACATTTTGAACAGAATGGAACAGAGAAGTAAAGATGTCATTCAGACTAAATAAGAGGAAATTGTACTATGTGTGGTATGTAACACTGAAAGCAGATCCCTAGCATACGGGAAAGATATGAAAAACTGACCTTAAAGTTATTCTGTAGGTAAAAGAGGAAAGACAAAGCAACAAAGCCTAGGTGGGCAAGCCTCAGGGGCAGGACCTGAATCAAAGACAATATATGCAATATGGGTCTAAGAAAAAGGAGATGTTGAGCTCACATAGAATGATAAATTGATGGGACCCTAAGGTCGCTACAGGTTTGAGATAGACCTATCTAGTTATTTTCCTTACAGTGAGTTTCCCAAGGAAATCCAGAAGATTAACAAAACAAAACAAAACAAAACAAAAACTATCAAACAAACAAACAAACAAAAAACTTTCAGAGTTGTAGCAAGCTCTGCAAAGCCTACTCTAGTTCCTTGGAAGTTTCTATTTTCATTGACCTGGAGGTCTGGCTGTTTAAAAGTTTTTCTGCCCTGAACAGACCTCTTTTCCTTCCCAAAGAGGGACCAGAGACTACAGAGTGTAGCAGGTGGAAGATCACGCAAGAGGCACAGCAACAAGCTGGAAACATACAACTGAATCTAGGTGCCTGAAAAATCACCGGAAGAATAATCTCCTCCTTCGTCTGGAGACTGCACCTGGGACAGCTGTCACGATGGAGCACTGCATAAATGTGAATCAAGAAGTAAGAGTAAAATGTACTGTACAATGCAAATGAAAAAAATGTGAGAGAGACAATGGCTAAAGAGAGGGAATGCAAATCTAAAAAAGGGGAAAGCAAGCCTTGTTTTGGCCATGTTAACCATGCATCCTTGGCCATTTGAGCTGTTTTTTTTGATTTAAAAAATCTGATTTGTTGAAAAAAGGACAGTCAGAAATATATATATATATATGACTGATATATATATATATTTATATATATATATATATATATTTGGGTGAATTAGAGGCAAATTTTTAATTGGAAACCAACTTAATTTTACATCTGAGTTCTGGAGAGTTTGAGATTTTCAATTTGCAACTTCAGGACCTGCTTGTTGATGACAAACTATGTGCTGCAGGAAGATCCAGAACTTGGGATCTAAGAGAAATATTAAGAATAATGTAAATGTTTAACTTCTAAGTACATATCATCTATTTTTGCCTTTCCAGAGATCATCAGCATTTCCGTTCTTGTATTAAAAACTGTTTCTTTTGTCCCCCAAATTTTCTGTGGAATAGAAATTCTGATTTCTAGTAAGCATTGGTGATTGGATATCAAGACAGAAAAGACAGAAAAGACATGGACCCACTCAAAAATTTTGATAGAGCAATAAGAGTCATAAAATAACTACAGTTCCTTAAAATAAATAAATAAATAAAATCAATTAATTACATATGGTCAGCAATAGTGAATTAGGGAGAGGAAAGTACACGTAAAACAAGTGCCTTGGATTTTGGCTAAGAGGTATATATGTGTGTGGACACCCAAAACTGAGAAGGCATATACCACCAAACTGATAACACAAAAGAGCATGTCAACCATTGGTGGGATTAAACAGTAATGAAGGAATTACCAACGAAGTTTGGAAACAAAGGAGGAGTCATACACATTTATAACAGTGGGAAGAAAGAGGATAGTACCAAAGCAGCAGTCCTGAGAGACCCAGGGCCGGAAGATGCCTGCATCAAGCAGAAGTGAATGTGTGGGGTGCGCTGCACAGACATCTCTGATATGCAGATGTGAACTCAGGACGTGCTTCCTCACTGCCATGTGCACTAGCAGGTTGTAGATACGCACACAAAGATAGAGAGCTCACATCTCCTACAGGATGCATCTGCATGTGGGAAACTGCACTCCCAGAAGAAAGGGTGTGCTGCTGACCCATATGTCCTGTACGCTGTCTGCATGTTACTCAGAGGGTATGTGTCCTGGTTGTGGCTGGGGTAGAGACAATTTTCTTCGTAGTAGCTGGTAAAGAGCTGTGTTTATTAGAAAATGTTGGGATACTTGTAGAAGACTGTTAAGGCATTTGTATGTATATATTAAAATTTTATAGGCAACTGATGTTGTGGTTATCTGTTACATTGCTGATATTGACTCTGACCATACACTGATTGCTGGTTAATCATGCCATTACTAAAATCAGTAAATGAACACCAACTAAACCCAAGCCACATGAGTTTTGCCACCTAATGACATTCTTGACTGCAGTACTGTAAAAGAATTTCAAAACAAACAAACAAAAAAATGGTAACATATTTTTAGGTTGGCAACATATTATTTTTAACTTAAATATTTTTTCAAGTCTTTGCTCATTATCAGTCATCATACATTATGCTAATGACTTCAGCAAAGACACAGTCAGACCAACTTTGAGTGATTTAAAAAATACATTTCATATCAACATGTTCTTGTTAGCCAGTTATGTCTTTTTTTAACTTCACATCAACTGAGCTGTGATAACCATACTTAGTATTCAATCTTTTTGCTGCTATTAATAAATATTCAGCTCTTTTGTGTACAGTTTAGTGATATATTTGGCAAACAGATACATGGTATTTTCATGTCTCTAATAAGATCTGTTTTGTTCTCCCCGAAAGAGTAATTGCCTCTTGGGAATAGTAATAAATTCAATTATGCTCATAATATGTTTCTAACTGGATATTCAGAAAAAAAAAAAAAAAAAAAAAAAAAAAAGTGTTATTTTTATCATGTTCAGTTCAAAAGTTTTATGTATTCCTGATCTGGATTATGCAAATTAGAATAATATAACTATTGGCTACATTAGAAATGTTCTGACTTAAAGACATCAGGAAATTTTATCAAAATGAGATCACTGTTGCTAAGAATGAGACAATAAGTTTCAGATGAAAATAAATTTTTAATTTTGAAGAAAATGACCTTGAATTTGTCTGCTATAATTCATTTATACAGACAGAAAAATGAAAAATTTAGAAAATATCAAAAGCCACTGAAATATATATATCAGCCCTAATGTTTTTCTGAATTTAAAATAAACTAGTACACAATGCACATAAGAATCACATTATGTATACATAATATGTATACATATATATATTCTGAAATGTATTATACTTCCAATTGCCACTCACCTGAAAGGACACAATAAAACTGACACCAATACTTGGATAATACCACTCGAGCCTACACTGAATGCCATCACTGTGATATTATAGAATTGATCAGTAATTCTGTCATGTTGGAACTTTTTAATTATGTATTTGAACAGAAGAGAGAGAAAGATCACGCTCTCCCCAGCAACTCCTCAATAAGCAGGAATTGTAATTTGTGCTTTTTATAAATTGCTTAATAGGAGCTCTTATAAGCGCATTCCTAGTGATAGCTGGAAAAGCTAAAAATCTTTTACTTGGTGGACAACCCATTTGAACACCACCAAACACTGAGTGTCTCCACAAGGAAACAGACCATTCTTGTTCATTTTCCAGTCTGTGGCTAAGAAAAAAAAACCAACATGATGTTTATTTAAAACAACAAAAAAATCCATCTCTGTCAAATATTAATATTTAAACAAAATTTGTAAGGTTTAATTAAAGTCACTGCATTTATGAACTGTCTGTGTTTTGTAAAAGCGTGAACTATAGCAATTCTTTTCAATTTTCCTTTGCAACAAAAAGTTTCCATCTAAGCTTACCCATAGGAGGTGTTAAAAGACCTTTTATTTATTTTTTTAAGTTCAAGTATTCTTCCACAATGTAATAAGCATTGATAGCTTAACACCCTAATATAAAGTTACTTCCATGTAAATTGTATTTCCTCTCAACCTTGAGCTTTCACTGGGTAGCCTATGTTTTGAATGCTACAATTCGATATCTTCACAGAAATCAATGTATCCATGTAAAAACTCCACAAACTTATTTGATGTCGTAACTTGTTACCTTGGAAAATGGATTGAATTGATGAAATGTATAAAGTTTCACTATTAAAGAAGTTCTATTATTTTCCCATATTTGACCACCACTGCACATGTATTCAGAAAATCTCACAGTTGTGAACTGAAGAATGCCCATGAAGGTGTTGAGCTTATTAAAGCAATAACAAGAATTTCAAATGCAGCTTATTAAGAAAGTGATGTATTTTATTCCTCTATTAAGTTGAAAGTAAAAAAAAAAATATTGAAACTGAATGAAATATAGCAACCCATTGAACTGCATATACCACATCTTTCTTTTTGTGCTGCAGCTTCAAATTTGCTATATTAATCCAGTTTGCCAATATCATGCAACCAAGAAGATAGGAGTAGAGAAACAGAATGAATAATTTAAATAAACATCAGGAAGAAGAATTTCAATATGTGTTGCATAAAAAACTGCAAACACCACCACTTCAGAGATACTTGATTTAAAAAAAAAAAAAAAAAAAAGTATTTGAATAGTGAACCAGCTTGGTTCTTTAGACAACTTCTCCAGTTAGCAAAATGTTTAGCTTTTGTTCCTGCAGAGGAATCACTCAGATTTAAGATTCTTGAAAGCATCGTTTATACTACCTGAAGACCATTATTTTAATGGTTTCATTTAAATAAAAACATTCATGCATTTCTTTCATAGGACTAGACACTCCCAATACCTTCCAATTTAGTTTATGAAATTCAGTCTGATTCATTTGGGCAATATCAGTAATTAGCAGTTTTACACATGCATAGGGTTGGAAGTTGCAGCACCAACTGGGTCAGCCTGTAGCTGAACATTAGTGCTGAGCTGCTTGGTGGCATCTTGGTACTAGATTTAGGCTCTTAAAAGTGACAAACAGGAGAATAAACTATATTGTGGGTTTAGCCCTGAAGAGCACAATTATCTTTAAGTAGGCAATTCTGTTGATTTTTGTGGACTATTCATGGGCTTAAAATTAAGCACCGTCTATTATTCTTTGCAGACTGGGGACATAAAGGATAATTATGATGAACAAAAGTGTGCCATCTCAACACGTTTTCCCTGGGGGCTTGATCCTGCTTCTATTAGCAATGGCAAAATTCCCAGTGTGAGCATAGGCAGGCCCAAAGAATGAGTTCATCCATTTGAATTATACTTTTCTCATTTATCTCAAACATTTTATGACACATGTTTAGGTCTTTTAAATCATTCTTTAGAATTTGTGTGGCACCAGCACAATTCTTACTAAAAGTATGTGGCAATAACATTACAGAATTGAATCCTGCTGTTTTCACATAAATTAAGTACAGTGGCTCTTCACATGCTGTGAAATCTCCTGTAGTGATTTCTTAATATATTTCAGACCATTTTTGAGAGTCAATCCAAGGGTAGTGTAAAAGATATTATAATTGCCCACAATTCTATAAGGGGGCTTTAAAATCTAGCTATTGTCCTACTGAAAGAGAGGCAAAATGTTTTAAAAATGCTACCTAAATAAATTGCTGGCAAGGTTGTGGTGTATTTGCTTCAGCATATGAACGATTCTGTTTCAGGGATCTATTCAGCTTTGTAAATTTTCCCTCTATATTTTTTTCCCCAGGAAAATGTCATTTACTAAAATAGAAGCTGATCAGGCTCATGTTAAACTCAGTAACAGAATTGCCTTTGAATGTAATAGGAGTGAGATCAGTCTTGGACTGAACGATGGTTAGGACAATTATGGAATTGATTATACAGAAAAGGGAGATTAAAATTAACAGCTAGACAATCAAGAAGGAAATAAACTAATGAATACACACAAAATGAAAAAGGCCGGACTAAAAATACAAACAAAGGCTATGGTTTTCAAAGACAAAGAAATAGATTAGGGGTCCAAATTGCTTTGCCGTTCAGTATGAGCTGAGCTGAGCTGAGTGTCTGTGTTTTTTTTTTTTTTTTTTTTTTAATTCCTAGCCAAGAATAAACAATTTGAATAAAAGAATTAGGCAAGTATACAGTCCAAAGGGAGGGGTAGGAGGAAATGGGGGGAACCCAAAACCTATGGCAATGTCTGAAAAGTATAAAGGAAGGGAATGGGGAATACATCATCAACTACTTAACAAATAACAAAGCTAGATGTCAGTTAGTAGCCCAGGGTCAAGTGCAAGTGGCTCTTGCCCATAGTACACCAAGACAGCCATAAATTTGAGAGGCCCTGCCCAACATTTTTAATTTTTGTCAGTTGCCTCCAAAAATTGGTAAACAGAGAAACCTCAAAGTGCTGAGGGAAGACAAAGCAGAGAAAAGGTTGATACATCCGCTTCTTCTCCCTGCTTTATCTTTAAAGACCAGCCCCTGCTTCCAGAGCTGCTGTCAGGCAACTCTATGACTTTCAGAGTTTTATGGAATTGCCCAGCATACCCTTCATGCTGCAGTCTACCCTCTTCCCTAGGAAACCATTCTACAACCCCTCACACCTGACTTCCTCCATGCTCCTTGCTGTAATCTCTGAGTCTGTGTTTGATGAGCATGTTTTAGGATGTCTCTCCACTTTCATACCACCTTATAATCCTGACCTTGCACAGACACAGGATTTCCCAAGAAAAAGTGGAACCAATATGGACCACGGAGTTCCACCTCATCTAGCTGCTTTCTCAGTGGGACATAGATATGACTATGGAAAATCAGTGAAAAAGCATAAAAGCTTGCCTTTCACTTTGCTACATGATACAGACTCAGATTTCAAGTATTCATCACCCATAATTAAGAACAATATTAGTAGTCAAACCCTAAGTGCTTCTGAAGATCTGGATACATTTAAAGGTGAATAGTCAAATTTTAAGTACATCTTTGAGAAGATAAGGTTTCTAACGCCTACTGTTATCATGAATGCACCTGCTCTCAGGTTGTCTGAATGAGAACACAAAGTCCAGACAGTCTCACACTGCAGTGGGTAGCTGTATTTTACCAGCAGATATCTCCATTTCTTCCTTCTCTCTCTCTGTCTCTCCACCTCACCCCACCTCATTGCTTGGCTCTTTCTTTCTATGCAGAGTCTGTTTTCAAATGCCTGCATCACAGCTGAGAGCACCTGACTGAAATCTGAAAACCTGAGAACAACCTGTGACAGATGAAAGCACTGTTGAACACCACAGGCATACAAAAACCTTAATGCACTCTGTTTACTTTGCCTTTTGTTAAGGCAAAACACGGACAAGACCCAGTGAGATCACCAGGAATCACAGCATATCTGTCTGATTTTGGCAATTCATATAAATTATGCTAATTAATGAGTACAAAACAAAGCATGCTTAATTTTAGTGACAGTGTAATCTGCAACATTTCCGTCCTTTTACCTTTGATGGAACACCTTTGCAGAACTCCAGAGTGCAAAGGAGACTGAAAGACGATCAACGTCTCCAGAACAGATATCTCCTGGAATGGTATGAATTCTATCATGACCTGTTCCAAATAGATCACTTGCTCCTTCCCTATCAGTCCAGTCACCCATGGAGTATATATTCTCTCGGACAAAGTGCTGATACACATTGGGACCACCAGGATTGAGAATAAGCTGAAATGTTCAGTTTACTACTATCTAGTACACAACACCTTTCCAGGTAGAGACTATGGGCATTTACAGCTACCTGAGGTGCTCAAAAAAAAACTTTCATTCAACCACATCCTAATCAGTTTTATAACAAATAAATAAATAAATAAAATAAAATAAATAACATCTGTTTTAATCTGTTTTAGTTATCTAGTTGAGGGAGACACATAACAAAGGAGACTATGGTTCTCCTGAGGCTCACAGACTCACAGCACAGCTGAGGCTGGCAGGGCCCCTTGGAGGCCACCTGGTCCCAGCCCTGCTCCAGCAGGGACACCCAGAGCAGGCTGCCTAGGGCCATGTCCAGGCGGCTTCTGGAGGTCTCCAAGGAGGAGACCCCACAGCCTCTCTGGACAGCCTGTGTCCATGCTCCGTCACCAGCACAGCACAGAAGTGCTGCTTGGTGTTTACACGGAACCTCTTGTGCTCCATTATGTGCCCATTGCCTCTTATTAGCCTTTCATCCCACAGCGGATCCAACTTGCAGAGACATCACTAGTCTTAAATTTAAGCATTAAATCCTCAGTAGAATATATTACAGAAGTCTAAACATTATGATCATATTTAATATTCTCTCTATTTTAAGTATGCCTGTTTAGTATGTCAGCTTAAACTCTATTCATAGGGTATGTCACTGGCATTGCTAATTTCGAGTCTCTCTCTTCCATATAATGAATGTTTTCAATTATTTTTCCACTTGCTTGCATTTTTCCAGTTGGTATCACATCTGGTTTCACACCTTTACTTCTAACTTCTCTTTTTCTATGGTACCATGGTAATTCTGAGATTGAAAACAAAGATAGATCAGATCATCCTCGTTCTCTCTCCCTCCCTCATACCTGAAGCAGTTTCGAGTTTTGAATATATATGCATGTAATGAACTACTGTATTACTCTTTCTGTACAACCAATGCAGTTGCAATTGACAGTTGTAAGACATCTAACTGTCCCATACTGCACTGACCACCTTCTGAGAATTCACTGCTTCAGATAGTTTTAATTTCATGCAGCTGGAATTTTACAATATGACACCTACTCTCTAATTCAGATATGGAATGAAATAATACTATGTTTGTTATTAGGAATCCCTACCATAAGTAATAAATTACTATTTAAATATATTTGATTTTTTTTCCATAGAAAATGGGCATACCAAGATAAAAATGGGTTATTTTGAAACCAATTACCTACTCTAGCACACAGTCAACAATACAGAAGTTCAAAAACATAATACCCCTGTTTAGCAAATTATTTGCCCATATGTTTAAAGTGCTTTGCTGACTCTCAAATACATTTAACGATTGGTTCTGTATTTCAACAGATTGATTTATATACCACATCCTCCTACAGTCAGTGCCTTGCAGAGTTGAGAATGGTGGCACAATTTAACAAAGAAATTCTTTCAAATTTTTTATCCTGGTTCACTGTCCTTGGAATATTACAGAATAAAACATATGCCATAGGTAGATGCACATTGTAGAAAAGTCAGAAAAGACCAGAGATTCTAAGCACTTCACCCTTCAAACAATGCTATAAACACTGTGCTATAGAGAAAGTGCACACAATAGATTTGGGATGTAATACTTAAAATTTGGAAACCATTTTTCCTGAATTTAGTTGGTAGATTCAGGTGTATTTACGGACCTTCCATGAGTCTTAGCAGAAAGTTATCAGAAAATTACACTAAGACAGAATAATCACAGTAACCATATGTATCTTGTATCTAGTTTTAAAAAACTTGCTATTATGTATACACTGCTACTCTCATGAGGTCTAATCATTTTTTAAATATGGAAGACAAAGAGGGTGATTACTTGGCTTAGAGAGGGGATAGCACTAATAACAGCCTTTCAGTTTTGCATGTGCTTATAAAAGCTGAATTAAAATTTTAACTTCCCTACCAAAAAAAAAAAAAAAACACAAAACAAAACAAAACAAAAAACCCTCTGCCTCCATCATTGATGTGGTTCTTCTTCTCTGTGCCTAAAATGTAGTTATTCCAGCTGTACCCACATATTTTTGGTTCAATGGCTTTTTATGATCACTCTCTATTGTAGCTGGTTCTTTTAAAGAGTAACAATCTCTCATAAAATGGGAATTTTAAACTAATTTCTAGTATGTTTAGAATGGATAATCCAAATCATGCATTACCAGGGAAATGAATAATAAGAGAGATTTGTGCCAGCCTGATCCTATAAGAACCGGTATCTGTAAGTAGGCCTTATGAAACCAATAAGCTTGCTGCCCATATGGAGAGATGGATGTTCCTTACATGGTGCCAAACGTACACTCTGTACTCAGCACTTAGTGGGAGTTTTGGGGTGGAAAGGAGGAGAGACAGAAGACTTACTGAACAGAAAAGTGGGTTTGTCTCCCATATTTATGAACTCAACATTAATTTAGTGTTTCCTAGATACAGAGAAAGTGCTTAGGCAGGATGGATGGGGGCTATGCAAAGATGATTTTTTTAAAAAAAGAAAGGAAGAGAATTGCTCATTGAAAGTTATCAGCTATTCCACAAGAAAAATAATAACCGGAGGAGGGAAATTTTAAAAGAATTGTTTAATGAGCTGAAGGTTGGAAAAAAAAAAAAAGTCCTGATAGGTTGCTTCTGGAGGTTTTCTTGCATCTATGCTGCTAACACTAACCACTGACAGAGCTGGGATTCATAAGATAAATCAGCAGTCATGTACAGGAAATCACAATCAGAAATGCTTCCATACTGGACTGAAAACCAGGAAAGCCAAGCCTGGTGTGAAATCTCACAGTCTCTGCTCTGTTCATGTAAAATCTCTGTTTAAAGCCTGTGGCAATATTTCTTAATCAAAATTTGGCATTGAGAACACAACATTCTCCCCTACCCCTTTCTCTTGCAGTTCAGTTAGGTAAAGCAGTTATCTTATTCAAGTGCCTGTACAGACCTTTCCCTCTATGACAGACCTCATGTTGGTAAGTACCTCTGCTTCTCATTTTCTTTCATTCTATTCTGCAAAGCGTGGCTGCTTCAAGAGGAGGGTTGTATTCAGCCTAGTCATACAGTGTCCTACAGCCTGGCAATAAGGTCAGAAGATTTGAATGTAAGCCCTTCAAGGTTGAGCAGACATCAGGACGTATAATTTGCACTTTCTGCCACAAGCTTTTTCTGCAAAGGATGGTGAAAAAAGAATGGGGATTGATATCAATAGCTGGCTTCTTAATGTCACTTCTGGTCCATTGGAAACTGGTTCACACACAAAAAAGAAAGCATATTTGCTGGATAATGAATGCTGGTCCCTATGCATTCAGAGTTATATACTTAGCTTGGGAGAGGTGAACAGGATTTTCCTTTTGAAGTCTTTGAGGTACCTCTTTCTACTAGTTATATAGAGAATTTTTGTTCTAGTTCTAGAAAAATCGAATATTCTGTCCCTCTTCTTCCTTTGGCTGCTGAGGTGTAGGTGTCTAAAACACAGATGTGTCCTAAGGAAGCTAGGATTTTGCACAACAAATCCTGCATGTTCACATGTACTATTATATCTTGTAGTGTGTCTTAACACGTGCTGATGATAACTCCAGTGTTTTGAAATGGTATCACTGAACAAGTCACGATATTTCATTTCTATAACAGTTTTAGTCAGTATGGGGATTTCAACTGAAATATTGGGATTTAACTAAATTGTCTAGCTTTAGGCATGCAACTTTCAGACTTTGAATTTTTCTCTGTAAATAAAAACTTTCTTGCTAACTTCCAATACGCAATTTGATTTCAGAATTGCTTATTTTGATTTAACTAGGATATATGCTACATGGATTTAGGCTTGTTTGAGTTTCAAGTCTAGCTTGAAAATAGCAGTAGAAGCCTTTCAAGATTCAGTAAAAAAGACTAAGTAGAAAGGTCTGGGCAAGCAGCAGTCATGAAGTATAAAATAATATGGAATCTATAAAGAAAATGTAGCTTCAAATATATTACTAGGTGTAATTCCACAAACACTGCATTTAATACGTCTTCATATGTGTTATTTCAAAACAAGAAGATACATCAACAGCTTCAGTCTGAGGCAAATTCCTAATGCACCTGAAGGTTTCACCAATAATAATAAAGCTTTATGCATGTTTCAGAATTTGGTCCCAGAAAATACCCCAGAAAAGAACTAAATCTGTTATGAAAAGGAATGAGACATCCAACTAGTGAACCCTTCTGTTTGTACATCTTGCAGAGCTTTCTGCAAGACATTCTTAAACCAGAATATGTGGAATTACTTACTGTGCAAAGTGTCTCAAATGTCTTTTCGGAGACAAAGGATCCATCAAGACCAAACAGAAAAATAGATGCATAAGAAAGCATCCCTCCAAGGATAATAAGGTTGTTCATGTAGGGACTGGACATCTTTATTAGTCTATGGACAAAAGGTGATAGAGCATTAAAGAAGAAAGATTACTGAGCAATAGAGCAAATGAGAAGAGTTTTTTTTTGTAACCAGGCAAACTTATAAACCTTCTGTAGAACTCCATAAAATATATAAGCATACACACTGTTTTATAAAGTCTACCATTGTTTTAGGTTTTTGCATGTTTAGTAAAAAGGTCTCCTATTTTACTGATGGATTAATTAGTGAAGGCTAATGTCAATAGCACACAGTCAAACATTAAATTAAAAAAGAAAAAATCATACTTTCCAAACAGTATAAAAGAACTTGTCCTAACAGACAGTTTGTTTCATTTTGTATATATAATACAGTAATTCTATCTGAATAGTTCTAAAATATCATCTTTCCACAGTTTAAATATTTTCTTTACATAAATATTAATAATACACTCTACGAAGCTGGCATTTAAATGGAAAACAAATTGAAATAGAAGTAACATGTATGTCTTACTTCTGATTTCTGTTTTTGATATTAAAAAAGAGGAAAGCACTGGCCATTATCATTCCTAAGATGGTGAGGGCTGAAAGGATGCTGTAGAGAGGCAGAGAGATCTTGCGTAGCTCCTCTTGTATAATTGTTTTGTCCTTTGGAGGCTCAAGTCCTAGAATAACAAGAAGAAAAAAAAGACTACAGTCCAGCCAAATGTAGAATTTGTGTAAGAAAATATGCCTCTCCTTACTACTATACCTAGATTTAGCAACTGTAAACCACATCTGTAGCTGATGAAATTATTGACTTTGATAGACATATTTTGGTCACATTGATTGACAAGAAGGTTTGCATTTCTGGAGCAGATGAAAAAAAAATATCACAACAAAATCCAAATGCAGAACCCCATAAAATGTATGCTATCTTCTTTTTAAAATGTAAATAACACCAAAATGACTGTAAAGTTTACCACAAGGTTATGCTTTTCTGAAACAAATGACAGAAACATGAGTAGAAAACAGAGGACATCATTTCTCAGCATATTTTCATTATCATCAGGGCAAATACAAATGGCCTACCTCACCTGAAACTAACTGAGAGAAAGCTAAGACTGACACAGAGCTGTGGGGATCTGGAGCCTGGCCCTTCTGCAGCCTCATTGGGACAGAGGCTGATGGCCCCAGGGGTTGACATGGGGGCCAGGGCCATGGGCAGGGTGGGAGAGCCCTGGGGGTGGGCAGGGCTGTTAGTGCCCTCAGAGCCCTAGAGAAGGGAGCAGTGTGGGAGAAAGAAAAGCCAGGATTTTATAGGGACAGACCCACTCTTCAGTTCTCTGCAGGCATGGATTTGAATGTCTGAACTTAAAAAGAAACAAACAAGTTTAAAGCCATATACCAGACTGACCGTCAGCTCCTGCTGATTAAAGGCTTCTTGGTACAATGAGAATAATTACTTCCTGACAGCTAAAATGAAGCTCTTCATTCCCTACTTCACACACTACCTGCTTACTAAAATGTCCCGATACATGTAGAGAGAAATTTATCCACAGTAGTTATGCTGAAACAATTCTGACATGGGAAGATCCTTATGCTTTGGTCTTTATTTTCAACATTTCCAAATAAAAAATTCCTTTCATGTGGTGATCACACTAAAGTGATCGGTCAAGGGACCAGTTGCTGCATTGAAATTAGAAAAAAGTACCTCAGATTTTCCCTTTTTCCTCTTCCTACCTGAGAGCATGCATTTACAGGTTATTTATTTGCATAACCCTTCAAGAAATTAGGCAACAAATAACAAACCAAAAATATAATAAAGCATGTGCCCAAATGAAAGGAACTGATATTAAAGAAAAAAATTCACCCTGCTGCGTCTAAAATATAGAGTATATTGATGTTGCGTTAAACAACCAGTGATTCCATAAAATATATTTTCTTATTTGTAGAATGACCACTCAATTTTGTTGCTTTTAATATTGTGAATAACTGTTCTCCTGTGTGTAATTTTATGCAATGGTTTAAACAGAGTTATATTTACTACTCTTCATTTGAAATGCCTCAAGTTACTGTTTTTCATACTGCTTGACAGATGCAGCAGTTTTGTCCTACACACCGTATACATGACTACCTCCACAAAAAGCCAAGGTGAGTACAATGGGAGGGTTCACTGCCACTTGTGTCACACATCTTAAGACAGACATAAGGCAGACCATGGGTGGAAGGAATGCCAGATGCAGCCAGGCCAAGAAGTAGGAGTCTGGTCCTGCGAAAAGCCTGAACAGTTTTTTGCATCCTTTATTGTCCAAAAAGGCATGGAGATATATGGAATGATAACTGTCTCCTGTTACTTGATTCATCCTGCATATATTTTCTGGAAATTAATAGTATTGAATCAATATTCAACTGCATCATCGGTTCTGTTTTCCATCAAAATAAGCAGCTGGGTCCCAAACTTTGGCAACTGGGACAGATTCTGCACTCTTGATTTTCAAAGCCTCATTCTTCTGATATATGTGAGATGGGCATGGAGCTGTGCTCTTTTGAGTCCATTGAAGGATACCAGAAGGAAATGTAGGAAGCTCCAGCAAATGGACAAACAGTCATGGGTTAGGTCACTGCAGTGAAATTCCAGTCATGTCCATGTACACAGGCTACATGCCTGCTGTGGACCTTGGAAGCACTGCTGGACTGAACGCTCTCTAGCCTTGTTTCTCAAATGACATTTTAAACAAAGCTAGCCCTGTTATTTTGAAATCATATTTTCCAACTACCTAACAGACACCTCCTAAAGAAAAACAATAATTTCCATCTCATCTGCAAACACAGCACACGAGCAACCTTCAGGTGGGTCGGAAATGGAGAAGAAATTAGAATATTATTGGTTGGTGTAGATGAAATAGAAGACATCTGTAGCTTGTTGAAATAAGAAAGAACATTGTGTGCACATGTCAATATAAATTTATCTCAGTTATTGGAATGAAAAACAATTATACAACATCAAAATGTTATAAATTTCTGGTCAGAATTCTCATAATTTTCTTTTTAAGAAGAGCTCAGTTCCATTTCTCTTTATACAATTTCCCACCTTTTTGATATTAAAAATCCTAACACAGGTCTCTAAACAGCATGCAGTGTTACAAACTACATACAGCTACCCATGTAATGCCTGTACCGCTTTCCAGTTTCCCATCCTACCTTGGAACCTGATGCTGTTGTTGATTATTTCCAGTGTGTCAGCTACAGCATTATACTCTCCCACCTTCACTTCCTTTCTTTCTGCAGAGAAACAAACAAGAGTGATTGTTTATGGCAGTCCACATGTTCTCAATTATTTAACTGATTTTCCCTTCTTTTTGACAGTGTGTCAAAAGGAAAAGAAATATGCTTGAAGTGCATGGATTATTAAAGCAGAATGCCAGACAGCTAACATCATTGAAAGAAATATTTCTGATTTTTTAAAGAAATGCAAAAGATTTTTAAGAACTCATTTACATAATCGGGAAATTGTTGTTACTGGGCACAGACATCTCCAGCTTGAAGATCACACACTTACTTACTGGCTCATACTGAGTAAGACACTTTGTTGGGAGAACAGACATGGCTAAATTATGTGTTCCACTCCCATTTAAACAACTAAGACATCTTGCTTTAGTGAAGTACTTGCCAGGGGAGTCACAGTTGCAGGCTCCAGCCTGTATGGAGTAGACTGGCTAGTTAATAAATATGCTGGGAATCTAATCTCTTACTCTGACTAGGAATTAGCAACTCATCAGTGTACTGACTGCAAAACATGTTGTGTTATATAATTAAAGCTAACTTACACTTGAGCTAAAATATTTACTGGTACTCTCATCTGCAGTTTTGGGATTACCATCACCTATATGACCTTCTTGTACCTAACATAGATACAGAAACTTAGTATGTTCAGCTACTGCCTTGGACACAGTAGCTGGAACTCTGGCACATATTAGTCCCAGCCTCCTGATGACATCTGGCACCAATTAATTTCTGCCTCTTTTTTTTTTTTTTTTTTTGGTATTACTTAGAAGTGCGGGAACTTACTAAATTATAATTTTTATAGTAAAACTTTTAACTTTTGATCAGAGACAAAAAAGAAAAAATCAACAACAACACAGACACATTGGCTACAGTGTTCTTTGATGAGCTGGCTCAGCAGAGCCAAAAAATTTCATTTCAGGCCTCCATTTCTGGGAATGCACAACCCAATTTGCATGTAAATTCTGAGCTCATGACCCTATTTGTGACACTGATTCGGGGAGCTGATGATCTTGAACTAGATGCTCAATTTGAAAAGACTGTATTTTACCCAACAGCTCCACATTAACCTTTCCTCCTTTCTCACTCAAAGCAATTGTGCACTGTTCAGCTCTGCTGAATGGAGCAGCTAGCTCCATTTTAGTAAATTCTGCAGGCTGATTAATACTAATCTGAGAGCTTACAGCAGGCAAAAGTTTTCCTTACATAAACTACACTACCTTTTGTTAAAATTGTTTATGCAGAATTGTACACTGTGCTGCAAATCTGGCAGAGAAACCTAGGCATTTGCTATATCCAGATCAAAAGCTAGAGTTTGCAGTTCTATAAACTGATTCCCTTTTTACATGAATATCATCTATTATGAGGTCCTAAGACAAGTTTGACATAAAAGTGTAATATACTGGTTTCCAGCAGCAGTTTCACCAGGCCCGTCCACAAAAACAAAAACAAAACAAAACAAAACAAACAAACAAAAAAAAAAAAACCCTCTTCTTTTGCAATCAGCATTACATACTCTTAGGGAGTAAATAAAAGTTGGTGCTTCCTGGCACCAGGCATTTGCTATACCCAGATCAAAAGCTAGAGTCCCAACAATAATATCTGCACAGTCATCAGCTAAATGCTAAAATGATCATTGGTAAACGCTGAACCATTTCACTGTCTTCTTTATTGGAAGCATGAGAATTTTAATCTGTAGATTTAAAACACACCAAAAAAAAAAAAAAAAAACCCTAGAAAGAAGAGAGGCAAACCCCAGAATGTGTATCTATATGCAATTTGAACATCTGATGCCACATAGCCCACCACATCTACTTATACCAAATGGGAAGGAGATGATGGGGAGGAGATGCACACAATGCCATTCCTTTTCAATGTTTACAAATTCTTACACAGCTTCCTTCACAGATGAAAGCAACACTGAGGACATGCCTACAATGGTAATTGTAATACAGTGTAACACACTTGAAATAGGCTCAAATTATCTAGTTCAGGTAGTAGGAGCTAGCTCTCATAGGAATGGGGCTTGGTAGAAGTATTTATTTGGAGAAGTGAACTCTGATGGTGGACTGAGCCTTTCAAGATTTAGAAGCCCAAGATGGTGGAAAATACGCAAGATGTTTAGTACCTGTGAAGCACATTAGCAGTGCCTGGTCCCTTACAAATGGAAAAGGACAGTTCATAGAGACCCTGACAGGTTTTACTGAAGTTAAGAAATGCCATGAAGATATTTGATATCTTAAAGTACTTGCTTTTGTGAAAAGTAGTCTATGAGGGAAATAAACTATATTATATTAACAGGAAGGATATAGTATCAATATCAGAATATAATTACATCAGTGCTGAGGGGGAAGACACAGTCTTTGTGCTCTTCTGTATTCCAAAAGACAACAGCTGTTGAGTTATCCATCCTCAAGCACAAGTGCTGACCAGTGACAAAGCCACCTCCAAATAGCAATTAAAGGAAGCAGGGAGGCAGCAGCATGGCTCTCTGTTCTCTTGCATAGGCCAACATAGCCAAGGGTGGATCTGCAAGCTCTCCTTTTCTATATACCTCTCCCTCATGTTCCCTTTAGAAATTCTGAATTATTCAAGTCAATATACTGATTGTTTAATGCAGTGCATATCTGTCAAAATCTCTGTGTTCCACAACAACTGGCCAGGAGGAAGTGAAATTCCTTCAAATAAATACACCAACTATTGTTGCTTTTACAACAATAGTCAGAATACACTGTTGGCTTATTTCTTTAGTACTTTGATTATTTTTAACTTGATCTTTCCATACTCACAGTAGAGAGATTGTACTGAACACTCCACCCCCTGCCCCAGATTAAAATGGAATGAAAAATATGAAGGAAAATATCTGTGTTTTGTGAGATAATACTTGTCAATACTGTAACAGTAGTGGTGTGATTTTACAATTTGAATCTGCAGCTGTTCTTTCACACAAGAACAGAAAACCAACAACTAACCAACCCAAAGAAAACTGGCCCAGAAATAAGTCACTGAAAATTATGCTTAAAAGAATTATTAGCAACTAACCCTTGTTATTAAATACCTGTCAAAAATAGATTAATTTTATTACCAACATGAAAGTCTTCTGACAACAAAGAACTGAACTGCTCTTAAAGGTGGATTAAGATGTTTTCCTTGGCATGTTTTATTGTGGAATTTTATATCCCATTTTAGGTAACTGTGGACAAATCGACACACTACTAAATTAATTGGGCCACATTTCATAAAGATAATACAACAGATATTCAACTGTGTATCAGGTAATTAAATGTTCTTGTTGAATAAAAGCAAATATAATTCTGCGATGGACATAACTGAGTAACATAAACTTATTAAAACACATGAGAGTATCGTGATTGCTTGTATGACTGATATCCACTTACATTGAGAATTTCTAGATGGGACTATGTTTACTTTCAGTTCCTTCCACTTCATGTCTTAATGTATATCTAATGTATATCTAAAGCATGTTGCAAGTATGTCAGTCTGACTGATATGCTGCAAATAACTCTAGTGGTGCAGTTAAATCAATATGAAAATGCTTGCATCATTATAATCACCAGTATAATTTATGTCGATGACGATAAGGACACTCTGAAATAAAGGAGGAGTTAAAAGGATATGTATATTGCTATGTGAATGAATTAATAAACTCCTACATGTCTAGTTGATTATACCAATGTAAAAACTTTGCTTAGCCCACCAGAAGAAAGATGGATTAACCAGCCCTAACATTACTGTGGTTCCCAAACTGCATGTCTGTAAAAGAAGATTAAGGACCTCAAAGTCTACCATCAGCTGACATTGCCTGTGTTTTCTTCTGTCACTGCAGCATGTTATACAGTTAGAACCCCATGCAAACTGCAAAGGCAAACACGTACAAGTGATGAGTATTCACTTTCCAAAAAATAAAAATTATATTTTAAAGTAAATTTAATAAAGTTATTACGGAAACTTCTCTAGATAAGCTAAGGGTAACTGAGGGTTCTCCTTTAAAGGCCACTTAAGCTGTTCTCAACTTAGAAAAGGCAGAAAAAAATACTACTTATGTCTGAAAGAGTACAAAATTCTAGGTCTTGGTTTGTCCTTTATCCCTTGATAAAGGGATCTTTATAAGGTGATGCCTCTATGTCTCCTCCTATAAAAGTTTTTCCAATTATTTTTTATATAGTTCCTTCTGCTTCTCCACTCAGGAAATGATTACTGTACCCCCATGAAAACCTTCTGACATCATTTTGTTTAGCAGTCCCTTCTCCAATTCTTGCTCAGAAGAATTTTGGAAAATGCCCAAGCGACAGCCAACAGGCAAAACTGAGCATGGATCATACATATCTGAAATGCTTAAAGATAGTTAGGTAGAGAATGATACTTGTGTACACTTAACATTTGGAAAGATTTTCATTTCAAGTTTCAAATCAATTTTCTACATATGAATTGAAAATCATGCAACTATACAAATACCAAGAAGTACTCACACTTCTGCCTTACTTTTATCTCAGTCATTTTGAAAACTCTAACAAAATAATCATCTACGACAAAAGCTGGGCATGCTGTTTTAAATGCCTTTACATTAGTGAGTTAAACCAAGCGCTATGAAAGCTAATTTGCTTTAGAAGAAATACAGAAACATGTCATGTTGAGGATCCTGTAGAAACTATTAGCAAATTAATGTAATCTTAACTTTCATAATATATCCTTGTCAAACAAGATCAGGAAGTTTTTTAGTTATCCTTATCACATATATCCATATCACTTATCAGCAATAATAAATATACATTGAAAGTTTCTAGTTTAAAAAAATCACAAGGGAAGCTTATAAATAATGAATGAGCAAAGCCTTTTTCTTGAATTTCTATCCACCTGTAGGCAACTATTTCTTTGTTTGAAGACAGAGGTTCTGAGATTAAGAATCAGAGTTCAAATAAGGAGGAAAATGTCAGGCCAGATAAAAGATTGTTCTCCAGCAGAAGTCATTTCAAAAGAAAGAATAAAGGAAGAAAATATATGTTACTTTTGCAAGGATTTAAATTACCGCAGTTTTTACATTTGTAATTGGAGGTAAAAATTGGCTTTGCTAAAGAAAATATTGCCTTCATCATTTACTGCTGCATAGCTATTTCCTACAATTGACATTCCTGTCTTTGTTTTGTTTTGTTTGTTTGTTTTTGTTCTGAAATCCTGGATACCAGTTCATACAACATACAGGAAATCCTGAGTTATGAAAAGAGTATAGTATGTATAGTATGTGCTAATTACTCTTCATTGCTACTTCTGAAGTCCTACCTTGCATTCTTCCATAAAGCAAAACAGACAAAAAAGGTTAAACTGGTCAAAGGCCAAAGTGTCAAAGGCCTTAGAGTCAGGACAAAAGCTAAGAGTCAGGACAAAAGCTAAGAAGTCTTAACGTTGGACTTACTTCACTACATTAGCAATGGTATTTAACCAACAGGAAACAGTAAGTATGTAAGCAAGCAAGCTCATGAAGTGACATTAAGTACCCTGATCTCAACAAAAATTGAGTCCAGTTTTATAGCCCATGAAGATTTTTCCACAAAAAGTTCAACCATCTGCACTTTTAAAAGCTTAATAAAATTAAATTTACTGATTCTTTTTAAACATTGTTTTTACCTTCCAGATTTTACGTCTCCAATTTTCTTGTTAGACTGACTTCTAGCTTTGCTTAGAAATTTAGTAATACAGTTCATGTGTATTTAAATTTATCTTAAGTATTTAAATATTATGAGCTACATAATGAAATAAAAAAAGTAATGACTTCGAGTTTAAAACAATTACTTCTTAAAACCTGAATTACTAACACCATAATCATAACTTTCATTCAGGACACTAGAAAAGTAAACAAATACACAGTAGTGAAGGCAGACTGTTGATGAAGTAGAATGACATGAGAAGAACAAAGTATAGAGTTTACACTGACTCTTCTAAAAAGAAATTGCTGTTTCTTAGGATGTTAAATAAAGTCCTTGATAGTTTGAAATGAGGCTGTATATGCAATCACAATTTTGGTTTTAATACTTCTATCATAAAATCTTAACTGTGAATCATATTCTTTTAACAACTGAAACATCTGTCAGTAATTTAAGCTACCTTTAACTCCATTAAGGAAGTTAACAAACACAAACCTATATTCAAAGAATAGGTATGGTACGATTCTATTTTAGGAAACATGTATGTAATAATTGCAACCCCTCAATCTAGCTAAGGATTTTTCTCCTCTCATGTACATTCTCTTTTATGATTTGATTAACTTTTCATAGTCTGTATAACTTTATCATTGTGAGGGTTTATTTACCAAAATGAATGATCTTTGAAGTCATACAGTAACCTAAAGGTTTTTACTAAAGGTAATATGATTTCAAAATAGGAATTGGTCCCTATCAATATATTTATTTCATTTACAATTGGAATCAACTTCTTCCTAGCAAAGTCCAACATCAGCATGCTTTTCCCAACTCACAGAATTTACAGTGGGAAACGTGTAAAACTACAGGCTTGTAGTAAAACTACTGGCAGCCAGTCCTAGCACCACGAGAAGGAAATTTTCTCAAGTATTAAATTATAACACAACTTTATTAATTGTTGTGTGCCTTTAAGCACCTTTGCTCACACACGCTGGTCCATTTTCTACAGCGGGCGTGCCATGCAATCGAACTGTTGGCACATGCAGGCTGGGGCTGGCTTCCTAGCACATCTCCCAGGAGGTCCCAAGGTTTGAAGGCCTATCCAGGCAGTGACAGGTCTGGATGTGGATACCACTGATCTGAAGAGAAGTCCCCGCTGGCAGCAGCCCAGGCCAGCAGTAGCTCCATCTGTCAGAGTCTCTCCGGGAGAGGGACACCGAAGCCAGGACTGTGCGGGAGGCTGGAGGTGCCAGGGAGAGAGGCTGTGCCCACGTTTTGTTGCCTCTTCAGCTCCGTTTTGGAGTGCTGAAGCATCAGACATTGTGAGGCACAGTTCAAGATATAATGTGAAACTGCACTAATTCAAAGATAAGAGATGGCAAACCACAGCAAGGCAGCGTATCCATTTTGACAATCAATGAGACTTCCAAAGAGACCCAAGACGATGAAGCAGCAGTGTTTCTGGATCTCTAAATAATAGGGAATAAACACAATTATGCTCCCTTTGGTGCCCTGGAAAATGAGTCTGAGTATGCACAGCACGTGTGATCAGGAAAGTGTAGAAAAATCAAGATTTGAATCATTATCAAATGACCAGAGAATGTTTTTATAGCTTTTTTATCTAAACCAAAAGTCGCTCATGAGTTCATGTCAAATTCACCAGGCAGTGATGTTTATCTAGGGAAGAAAGGACTGGGAATAGAGCTGCTGTCAGTCTCTTCTGTCCCAGCAGATCACAGTTTGCCTGTAACTCAGAAATGCAAGCCATCCAAGAGAGTAGCCTAATCCAGGTTTCCATCATTTGTATCTGCTGGCTCAGCATTTAAACCTTTCATAACAACTGACAGAGGAAGTGACTGGCCACCACCAGAGGATGGCCTGACAGGAAAGGCAGCCCCGAGGACCTGGAAGACCTTGATTCCAGCCTAGATACTCACTCTGGTTAAAGCAGAGAGATCAGGGAGAACTTTTCCTTCTCCTGTACATTTAATACTATAGCATTTCATTAGATTTTGTCATGGATGCCCAAAAGAAGGGTTTCATCTCATTTACCTAAACATATTTCTCGTCAAACTGAAATTTTAATATCAATTTTATATGAAGTATTGCTTATTTCTTATTTCTTAAGTATTGCTTATTTCTTGTGGTTGAGAAGATTAATTAATAAGTACTCATTTCTTAGAAAGCCTTGGATGGTTGTCTCTTTCCCCAGAGATGCTTTTCTCATCAGTCCAGTGATGCACAACACGACCGGTGACAGTAGCCCCAGCCTGCACAGATTCAGCTGTCGTGAACAACACAGCGAAATCTCTGCCACTGTGTTTTCGATGGCTGCTCAAACATACAGAAAAGTCCTCCTTTTGAGGGTTTGGTGTCCCTTCCTGATTTAGAGAATAGCCAAACATACAAGCATAACGTGACCCAAATAAAAATGTCCCCTACTATGGAAATGATGTGTGCTTAGCCAGAGGATGGGGCAGAGCAGCGTGTCAGCTCTCCCACACATGCAGTGAAGTGACCGAGTGCCTCATAACAAGGTCGCTTTCCCTTCACTTAGCAAAGCATGCCTGCTTTCTGGTAATCTCAGACAAGGAAGGGAGGAAACAAAGGCTCTGTTATCTTGCATCACACATTTGGATGCATACCTCTGATTGTATGATTAGGGCATTCCCTCACCATCTGCCTCTGTTGTGCTTCCCCTCCCATGGGAGGGGAGGGCTCAGCACATGCCGAGCAACTTCACATTAAGCTGTGTGTGATACTCCAGCTGAGAGGTCAGAACATGAGGTGCTCTGGCTTCTTTTCTATGCAATGCATCCTTAAAACTTTTTTTTGTTTGTTTGTTTCAGAGTAAAGAGCATATTATTTAGAGGTTGGAGTTGCACAGTTATCGTGCCTGAGATGGGAGGAGAGCAGCAGCTGGTGTGAATATTGTAATGTGACTGTTGGATCTCAGCAACTCTCTATGTCCTTGTATATCTACTTGCCCTTAGTCCAGGTGGCCTGTGAAACTGCTGTAGCACATAAAGAGTTTTCTTAATGTCTTCTTTGACATTCAGGGTCAAACTGAAAGGCAGGATTCCACTACCCATGTCCAAAGATTCAAAATAAGATAGCTGAGGCAGTGTTGAACACATTTATACAAAGCTGTGAAATCTATGCTATTTTCTGTCTTGTAATTTGTGTGGTAGCTGCCAGTTTTCTGTTTGTTTGTTTTTTTCCCCTGTATGAGAAAGGCAGTTTTGATGCAGCAAGGCTGGTTTATTCCAGATACTTTATTCGGAAAGAGCAGGGGAAGCTTTTCAGAAAAAAAAATAATATATATATATATATATATATATATATTAAAGCAACCAAGATCCCACTTGTGTAATAACTTGCATCTCCAAGTGACCCCTTGCCGAGATATAGGGAAGACTATAAAGGCACATAAACAGTGATACGCCTTGAGAGTACCCCTTCAGCTTCCAGTGATTAAATGAATGAAAGCCATCAGCAAAAGACCCACCAAATTCCATAAACACCAAGCCTTTCAACCTTTAGCTCTCCCATGACAATCAGCTCCCCATGTAGAAGCCTGCCTCTGGGCTTAGAGCCAAATGGGGTCACAAGTTGTATTTCCCCTTCCTTAGAGAGCAATGCTCTCCTTAAGGGATAGGCTACATTTACACTGCTACACTTAGGGGTAGCTCACTAGGAAGTGAGGAAAATGTTACACAAACCCAGGACACCCATCAAACCCAAGAATCGCATGAATCATAGGGTGAGAAAAGTGTGTTCAGGAGTGCTACTTTGAATGCTTTTACAAGTAGATGTGGCTGCTGGGAAAATCCTCTTCAAGTTCTGTGTTTCATACCTGTCTTTTTGATCCTTAAGATGCTAACTGAGATGTTTTTAGAAGTCTGAGGCATCCACCAGGTATAGAGTTGTGAGAACATAAGGACACATGTAAGGAACCTCAAGCCTGGGACACTGGTCTGAGGAATTAAGGTGATGGGCTTGTGCAGCCTCATTCACCAAGGCACCGGAAGACATGAAACCTCCATGTGAAATATTGGCAGCTAGAAAAAATGACCATGCTCTACTCAGTTCTCATAAGCTTTAAGAGATGAATCCAGGAACTGGATCCAGTCACAGGAGACAGGTGATCTACAAAAGAAATGGTGGGTTTGAAAAAACAGCATTTGAAATGTTCTATGTACAGCCCAGTGCAATAGTCCCCTACAGTGATATTTCTCACTTTATGAATTTCCATTTGACACTGTTTTTGGATGTAAGCATGTGTGATTTTTATGTCAAGATGAGGCCAAAACAGTTTTGAAAAACAAGATGTTAGCAACAGCCAAATTAGAATTAACTCACTCAGATATACTTTTTTCCATGTTGTTAGAGCTGTTTGGCTTCCTCCAGTTACAACTTAGCAACTGAAGGAAGTAACTTAGTAACTTAGCTATCCCTTTTAGTAGGATGCATTCTAGTCTTGAACTTCAAAATTTATCACTGTTACTATTTCTATTTTTATTTTTAAATTCTAATCGTGCTAAAACTTACGTGAGGAAAGAGGATAGTATTTGCAAGACAGCTCACTCAGGAAATGATGTTGTTTTGGCTACATATATATATATATAATTTTTTTTTTTAACATATAAGATGATTTTGTATTCAAGAGGGGTGAAACACACTCCAGCAGGAAGTTGTTAAAAGTCAGAGTTTCAGAGAAAGTAACTCAATTTTCCTTCTATTTCAGTGTACCTCCACTTGCTTTAACCTCTGTTTCTAGCAATCTCTTTTTATTACTAATCCACTGAACGAAACAGAAAGGAGGAAAATGAGCCAACAGTAATCTCCTCTCAGTACTAATTTGGAACAATATATATATTTTACTAAGAACAGAAGGAAGTGGTTTAGAAGAGTGATTAGGTTATAAAGAAGAGTTTTGAAGTGATAGTCCCTGATTTTATCTTTAATGATTGCTTCAACATTTTCCTAAAATGGCAAGCCTCATTTCTACGCTGTTCAATTTCAAATTCTGACTTATTTTTCCTTTTACTTCTTCTGGAGTTTGAATAACTACAGAAAATAGGCCTGTATTAAGAGAAAATTATCCCATGGAAAACTACAGATATTAAATTATAATTACTCTAAATAACAAAGGATTAAATAATTAATATAGAGCAGTTACATAATGCACCTGACAGCTCTGGAATAAAGTTGCTTGGCAAAGCACAGAGAGATCACATGGGCATTTATACATAAGCATAACTTTAATTTTGTGCATAAAATTAAATATACTCATGGAAGTTTCCAGAATCAGGGTTGATATTATAGGTACTGAGTAAAAACAATTTGACAAAACATGCATAGTTTGAAAGAATCTATTCTGCCCAGAAAATTGATAACATAAAGCAACGATGATTTTATTTTGAACATTAGCTTGTTACAAGAGGACAGGATTTATGCCTGTAGGAATGACATATAATATAAGGCAAAAATCCTTGAAAAGCTGATTAAAACTAGAAAAGCAGAAGTAGGCATTCTTCTCACTTATCACTGTATTGCAGTATGACAGTGAAGAACAGCAGAGACTTTGCAATCACATGGGCATAAAAGACTACATTAAATAACCCCTGTAGATGCACAAAACTGAGTAAAACATAAAACTAGTATACAAAAGTAATGTTATCAGTCTTTCATTACAACTAGAATCAAAACCTGAAAATTTCTAATATTTCAAAAATGAGGTATATATGTGTCCCTGTTTTATCACATAATCTTAAGCCCTTTTTTGGAGATAATATTAAAAATGCAGATGTATGATGGCTAAAGAAAGCTGAGTTTTGTTTAGAGTATGAGAGCAAGACAAATTTTGGAAACAGAAAATAGTTCAAAGAAAAATGTATTTGAAAAGCTCCCTGAAACTGTTGACGTAATCTAAGCTGACTACCAAAGTCCTGCAAACATAGTTGTGACAAGCTTTGAAATCAAACCCAAACCATTAAACTATGCGAGTGGGGTTTAAATCTTACTTGAAGATATATCTCAGTGCATGTGTATCTTTCAATTAGGTAGGTAGAAATTTCAACCTTGCTAGTTACAGTATTCAACAGAAAATTAAATTACAGAATGTTTCAGGAATGAAAAAGAAAAAAAAAAAAAAAGGCTGAACCGAGGGGAACCATAATCTATGCCACTTATTTTATATATTTATCAAAATTTAGAAAAGCAAGTACTTTACCTATTTGACCACAAATCTTTGACCATCAAATTTTAAGATGCTCAGTGCAAAAAATTATTAAATTCACATACAGATTTTCTCTCAGTGCCTTTTTGTAAACAATTGCTTCTTATGCAGTAGCCTTTACAAATTAGTGAGAGATAGCAATAGAAGTCATATGCTCTTATTAACTGCATTTCTATATAAGATGTAAAACTGCTGTTTTGTTTTACTGTGTTTTGGATGGGTACAGAAAAATCTAGCATGAATCACATGCTTCTGTAACTTTGACTTAAACAAGAACAATGGGCTGTAATGTAAAGAAATCAGCCAGAAACATATGAAAGATAGCCCAGGAAAGCAGTCACTGTCCTTCTGTGACTACTGTGCTTGGACCCATACTCCCATACTTGGAAACCAAGGGCCCCCAGATTCCATATGTAGTCCTTTCCTCAATACTCACACCCTCCTCACCTCCACAGAGCTAAATGCTCTGCATCTAGCACCTCCTCACTTCCCTACAGGGCCAGGAAATAGAAGGGACAACAAAGGCACCGGGATTTAAACCACCTGTAGCATGGTAAGACATGGAATGCCTGTGCCAAAAGCCCACCACACTGAAATCACTTTCTTACTCAACTAAACCACATTTCTCCTCACTGCATCATCAGCACGTACAAACATTGGGCAAAACAGCACTGGTGTGGCATCTTCCTCTGCTCTGCCTGTGCTGCAGGAGGAGTTGATGGCTTCTTTTCAACCATGTCATGCATTGGAGAGCACTGCTGCTGGGCAGCACCGCTGTTTCACATGTACAGCGCCAACACTGAACTTCAGCTTGCTTTGCCTTGCTCTGCTGAACAGTTTCTGGCACACAGCAGCCAATGCATTCCTAGAAATGCAGGTTTATTACTTACACGGAAAATATTCTATAACTTAAATGGCTTAATCCAGGAGACAGACTGTTTCTGCAGATGTTTTCATACCTGAGCTGTAGAGGATACCAGTGTTGCAATTCATACAACTGTGGTGAAAGTGATTTCCACTTGTGCAACTGGTATAGAGGTGATGTCAACCTGCTGCATCAGGCAGACCAGGTCAGGGGCCAGTCAGGGGCTATTTCTTCCCTGTGTAGCATGCCCCCAGTCATTCTGGCAGATTCTGTAGCTGTTGTTTTATTCAAGGATAGCATATCAGGGGATTTCTGATGTTTTTTGTGTGTGTGTGTATGGAAGGTCAATGGAGAGTCCATGAATGTTTTATGGACTTTTCTGGACTAGCCATTAACAACATCGTTCAGTTCATGCTCCTATCCTCAAAATATTGAATCCCTTCACTGTTTTGACTGCCCTCCCTTCCCCCAGTTATACCAAACCTATCCTGTTTATATGACAATATACCTCAACTGTCACTAATAAAGCCAAGGAAAAACCTTCACTTGTGCCAAAATTTCAGTTTTTGTTTTTAAATTTCAGCAGGCTATAGGGCTGAAAAATATTTTGTGAGACCAGGAGGACTGAGAAAGAGATGAGGGGAGCAGATACCAAATGTACAGCTGCAGAACAGAGCTCACCGGTCAGGTAGGGGAGCAGTGTTAAGCACAGCGACCAGAAGGCACTGGGAAATGCAGAGGGGTGGTGGAAAGACAAGGACACCGCCTCACCATGCTTTGTTACCAAAAGTTACATCAGCTAACCCTGGAGAGACCAAAGCTCCGGGAAACTGCCATTTAGATCCATAATCCATCAAAAAGAAATATAATTTAGAGGACTTTTTACCTATCATTAAATCCTTAATCTTTTCATCTTTGGAGAATTTATGTTCCTCAAAATTACTCAACAGTTTGGGGCATATCACTACCATTTTGGAGTTTTCCGTAAAAGGTCCAAAGAATTACAGGCCTTATTTGTCTGGGTCCCTTTCCAATACAGCTATTCACCAACCAGAACTCAGTTTGTGATTTTGTCTATAAATCTGTCCTATTGAGTTGTCTAATTTTGCGTTAAATAGATGGAAAATATAAATTGATACTCTAATTTTTATTTATTTATTTATTTTTTAACTCAGCGCACGGTGTTCTCAGATTCATGATTTCCATTTACTTCAATGGGTCTTTCCAGACATTAGAAGGCTTTTACAGATAATGCTGTAAAACCTATAATACTGGAAGATAGCTGCATTCAAATGAAAGGAAACAAACAAACAAAACCCTAAACTAAACTGAATACATTTTGTGATCTAGCTTGTACATTCTATGCTACCTTCGGTACTTTATTCTGTTTTTGTGAAAGCCTGCCCACTGATTTTGGTAAGAGAAATTGTGTAAGTTTGTTTTGAAGATATCCAATTTCCAGCTTCTCTTTTCTTAATAGAAGCTTCCTTCTATACAACCCACCCAAACCTTTCATTGAGTTTAAATACAAAATTACCTGCTATCTGAAACTCAATAATATGCTTAATTATCTAATTCCCATTCACTTCAAACAAATGATAATCATTTATTCTATACCTTGACCTAGAACACAGTGTAATTTAATAATCAAGAGCGCACTATACACATAATTTGGTGAAAAATCCATTTGAAGAATCTTGAATTTCTCTGCTTCTTGCATGAGACATTTTCTTAGAGGAATCTGTGTATGACTAATTTAGTTCCACATAGGAAAGAAAACAAACTCTTGAAGATCATATCACACAGAGTTATCACAACTAATTTTTGCTAAGGGCATGTGTCCTGGTTTCAGTTAGGACAGAGTGAATTTTCCTCCTAGTAGCTGGCAGGGTGCTATGTTTTGGATTAGAATGAGAAGAGCGCTGATAACATGCTGATGTTTTAATTGTTGTAGAGCAGTGCTTACACAAGGACTTTTCAGCCTCTCTCTGTCCTGCTAGCGAGCAGGCTAGGGATGCAGCAGAAGCTGGGAGGGGACAGACCCAGGACAGCTGACCCAAACTGGCCAAAGGGGTATTCTATACCATCTGACGTCATGCTGAACAATATATAGGGGTGGCTAGCCGGGGTGGAGGTGTGGCCGGCTGCTCGGGGATAGGCTGGGCATTGGTCAACGGGTGGTGAGCAATTGCATTGTGCATCACTTATTTCATACACATTATTACTATTAATACTATTATTATTATTATTATTGTTGTTATTCTTTTCCCTGTCTTAATAAACTGTCTTTATCTCAACTCACAGGCTTCACTTTCCCGTTTCTCTCCCCCATCCCGGAGAGGGAGGGGGGAGGGTGAGCGAACGGCTGTGTGGTGTTTGACTGCCAGCCGGGCTAAACCACAACAGCATGTCAGCTTAGATGATATTTTTCTGAAGTGATATTACTACAACTTGTATAGCAATCACAAATAAGAGAAAGAGGTTTAAATCCAGGTTTAAAAGGACTATTTCCAAATCAAGTTATAGTTTTCTCAAAATATTTGGCTTTGGGTGAAAATAATTCATGAATTAATGAAATCAACTTACAGGTCTAATTACTGTATAATTTTTTTTTCTTTTCTTGCTAAAAATAAATTAATCTTGCAACCTTATTTGATTTCCAAGTAAAAGAAAAAAGTGCAAAATAACTTACATGTTTAGAACTCTTTCTCAGGTATTAGACAGTATTATGACATTTAGTAAAATTTAGTAAATTTTTACAAAAGTATTAGAAAAGAAAAATTATACTGCAGAAGATTTAAAATTATATATTCATAGACGGAGTGTAGTATTTTTCACTGTAGAGTTGTGATTGACAGAATACTCTGTATTGGTTACAAATTCGATGAGAATGCTCTAAAATGAATTAAACCTTAATTTAATCTTAATTGCCCTTAGTAGAAAAATGTATCTTGGGTTTTCTCAGCAAGGATGCTTGGTTTTCATATTTACAGATTTCATTTTTTTGACTTCAGCAGTAGCAAAGTATTTCTATGAGATCTAAAGCCAATGCATAATACATGGCTGAAATTGGTGATTTAAACTTTATTATATGAGAAATCACCATAGTTTTCAAACATACAGAACAGCAAACTGAACTGTATTTGATATAGCTCATTAATTTTACTGTAATTAATTCTTCCCTTTCATAGCTACTACACTGTTTCTTAGTTAGAAGACTTGATGGGATTCAACTCTTTAATCTTACATGAGTACACTGCAGATTTCCATCTCTCAGCTAAATTGTCCAAGCTCCTTTTCAAGATATTGGGGAAAACAAGGGCTTTTAGAGCATAATTTGTGTTGAGTACTGTAGACACATAGTAAAGTAGAATAAATAGTAGAATTCATAGTAGAAATTTATGAATAGTGAATTTCATTCTGTAAGTGTCTGTATCTCTCTTTACAGTGGACCAAGGCAACTTGCTCAGATGTAAATAGCTGATCTTGGACAAATGAATCCCACATGCTGTGACAAAATGCATTTCAATAAGTTTTTAAATGTTTCTGGAAAAGGTGGGGAACCTTTAATCTTATTTTTAATAAAACGGTTAACTTTCATCCCTAAAAGATGACTGATTTTTTTCTCTATTGGTTACATTTTGGATTTGACTTTTTATGGGTGTCAGGAGTGAGCGATTTCATCTTCTTTTCTTTCAAAAGAAAGATGAATGAAAATAAACATAGATCTCATAAATTATTCCCTTCTTACACAGAGATTTACCATGCATAGTAGCAGAGCTTTGGAAAGACTTAAAGAACAAATGTTTGGAACAAATATTTGTAAAAAGGCCACAAAAGAAAGCAATAACTGCTTAAAAAATAATAAAAATAGTAATAATAAAACAGTACTGTCAGTTACACCTATACTAATAGATCTCAGCACACAAACGACAGAAACTATGTTTAGCCAAAGATGACTGCTTTTGCATAGAAATTTTTGGTCTTAGGCTATTTCTTAAAATTTCCTAACACTTTTGCTAGCTTACTGGTTCTCTTTTCCGGGTAATGGAGCACTTAAAAGGCCAAAACTTGAAATACAAGTTAGGGAATTTCCACTTTCGTTTCCAGTTCTGTTGACCAGGAAATATAATAATGTGTTTTATCAAAAACCTAGGCACAAAGGTCAGACACAAATATGGGCAATTAACAGTGAAAATATATCCTAGAGCTAACCTAGTACTTTTCTGTGACAAGTAAGAGGAATTCTTGCTAACCCCATTCAGCCCCCTAGCTTAGTCACAGGAGCACTCTGACATACAGCAAATACGAGTTTAAATTCCTCCAGAACAATGAGGGATCATAATTAATCTCTCCCACACTGCAGATGAATGCCCCAGCTCCTGGACTGTCATTTTGTGCTTTCTTTGTGGTAAATTAATTACTTAGCTATTTATAAATAGAAAAAAAAAAAAAAAAAAAAGCTCCAGGATGAAAGACTTAAAGAGATTTGCCCCAGAAATATCAGGAGCAGTTCAGTAACTTCAGAATAAAGAAAGACCTTGATGCCAATCCCTGCTCCACATGAAGTAGAAGATGGAACCAAATCTGAATTATGCACCATCCATATAGGTGCTCTGCCTGCACACATCTTGAACAAAGCCTCGCCTTACCAGACACCTTCTTGGAGCTGAAGCCACCCAGGAATGTGAGACATCACCTAATCTGTCCTGAGGTACTAGGTCTTAGTGTGCCCTATTGTAGTTGAGTCGGGAGCTGTGCATCTAGCAGACAAACACTGGTGTAAATATGGGCACACTGGGAATTTAGGATCAGGCAAGCATCTGAGGAAAGGCCCTAAGGTTCTACTTTCTAAAACCAATATAGCAGGTAAAACAATTAAAATCTTTTCAGTGGACTCCGTAATATTCAGTTACTGAATAAAACAAATTTATTGTCCAAACTCAGAATATAATTTTCACCTGGCAAACACAGACAGTTTGGGCATGTGTCAAAACAAACAGATGAACAAAACATTCAAAATGAGATATGATTTACTGTACAGGCCCTTCTGTAAACACTAAACTCTACACATACATATCTTTTTCATTTGTACCTCTGTGAGCAGGCATTGCAGCAGACTTTCATATGCTTGGTATATCTGCATTTCTTCAAGGAAATTAGGATTTGTATTTCATATGCCTTAAGAGCATATTTTCTGTAATTGGGTACTTATTATTAAAAATAGTTCAAAGTTTTGATTGTATACAACGAGATCAAAGTAGGTTGCAAAACAATATCTTAAAAGTTAAAAATAGCTATAGCCTCAGATGAATATTTAAGTTGTGCAAAATTAGGTCTCTCACGTTGTCTGTCAGATTATAGAGTTGATTGTATGAGGTGCTAGAAGTCATGAATGCCTAATCAATTTAGTGTTCTAGGATCTACTCAGAAGTTTGTTGGATCAGGCTCAGAGTTTACAACAGTACAACTAGACCGTCTTCATAAAACACTGCTTAATTAAAGTATTTGTATATACAGCAGTAATTCATCATACCATAAGCTACGGCTGATTAAAACCAGTAAGCTGGTTTTAAAACGTTGTGCTCTCATTAAAATCAACAGTAGGGCAGGGTTCCTAAAGGCTTGACCCACTTCCAATGCAATTTGACCCAATTCTATGCAATGCAGTTCCATTTATAGTTTATCTGTTTGGGTTTTGTCCATCTAACAGATCAGCTATTGATTTCTACACAACAGCACAATTTACAGAATCATTCCAGATGAAAAGGGGAAACATCTATTGTTCATCTTTGTCCTTGGCCACCCCAACAGGATTAATTGTCTGACATCATCTTTAGTAGATAAAAGGCTAGTTTGCTCTGAAAAAAAATGCAATGTGGATGGAATAACCTTCTTGGCAGGTTGTTCTACTGCCTGACTATCATGTAGAGTTACCCAATGATTTTGTTGACATTTAATCTAAATATTCCCATACATCTTTATCTAGACTCATAATTATGGACTAGAGGGAAAATTCCTATCCTTGAGAATGGCAGCTAAATTGTAGTATGGGAAGAGAAACCTACTGTGTGTACAGAGCAGGAAGCTCTCCTCATGTTTTAAGCCTCTAAGGGGCACCCACATCTTTTTGTTTAGGTAATCAGTGGTAATTTCTTGAATAGCAATACATGATTCTCAGATATGGCAATTCTCAGAAAACTTTTAACATCTGAGAAAAGGTAATACGTGGGAAAATATTCTGGTCAAAGCAGAAAGGAGTTTACCAATATTTCAGGGACTGTGATTACTACTGGCCTTCTACAGAGACTGGAAAATGTAATTTGCGTAATGGCAACAGAGGGCATGCTGTATGTTGTTGATGCTGGGTCTGTGACAGGTGTATATGAACATCACTATTTTAAATACAAATTTAACCAATTGCAAAGACTAATGCTAATTAATAGAAAGAATTGAACCTATTTTTCAAGGTTTTTTTTTTTTTTTTTTTTTTTTTTTAAGTCCCACAGAGCTCTATTCTGGGAGGATACCAACAAAGACAAATATGAAAGAATTGATGGAGAGAAAACTCAGAGGAATCTGTATTTTGTGTTTCCTCTCTTCCCATTCTGTGCAGCCTTCCTGTTTCCATACTAATCAAGAAACTATTTGTAAATGCTAAGTGGCAAACCATTTGAATGAATTAGAGTAACATTATGAAACATTTCAGCTCTGTGTTTCTGTCTCCATTCTGAGCAATGTGGCTCAGGAACAGAAGTTCACTTCCTTAATACAAAGTGACTAAAAGCCACTCTCATGACCTAATCTTTCACCTAGTCAAAATTGGGTCTGTCAGCATAGAGTATTCCAGTCTCTTTATCTGGATCCTGAATAAGCTTACTTCAGCTACTTGTAACTTTTAAACTGCTAGAGATTTTCAACATTAGTCATTCTATAATTTTAAGAATAGAAGGGAAAATTATTTCTGAGATTTAACCTTTAATCCTGTAATTGTTGACTTCTAAGTGCTTGGTTCACAGCACGCAAATGTCACTTTTCTCTCTTTTGCTCTCCTCCTTTTTTTCTTTTTTCCTTTTTTTTTTTCCCTTTTTTTTTTCTTGTTTTTAATACTGCTTGCAAAGCCAAGAAGATGAAAGGAAAGCAAGCGAGTGGAATATACCTACTCTTAAATAAAGAATTTCATAATATTTCACCCTAAATTCATTCCAAATGATGAGACTATAAATGCCATCTGGAATGAATACTGCTTGAATGAGTGTAAATTACAGACAGTCATGAAATTAATTATACAGCAATAAAGGATGCTGCTGAGCCACTTTGACACCTGTTCTTTTAGTCTCCACATTAGTGAGCTGGTAAAAGTGAGAAGCAACAAGTACTGCTAAGGCTTAGAAATCAGCTTTTCTCTTAACATTCTTTACATCAGTAATTTGCAGTTATTTGGGGCTCAGGAAAAGCACTGCAAATTCAGGAGCTAAAACAAGCATAATTTTAATGCATGCCAAGAGTGCATGGAAGGCAGAATCTGCTGGAAAAGTGCAGCACACATTTCTTCTAGTGTTTGCTGCCCAGCACAAGGAAGTATGCATGTAGATTGTGAAAGCTGAAGTTATCCTTCCAATAATTCTGCCTGTGCTCCTATGGGATATGAAGTCCTGCCAGGGATACTAGCTGAACTGCAAAAACTTTTTTTTCTTCCTATTTCTCTGTCCATGCAGGAGCAGCCAAGATTTTGCTAAATGGGAGAGCCTGAGGCCAATAACCACAAATAAATTGAACCTGGCAGATCATTTACCATAAACTTTTATTCTATTTAGGATCTCACACTAAGAAAGTCTCAACACAAAATTCCACTAGGCAGAGGTGGGGAACTTTGCAATGCTCCTACCTAGACAAATTTTCTTTTTTAATTCAGTAAAGGAGAAAAATAATAAAAAAAAAATAACCATTATTCTGGCAAGAAGATCTCCTTTGTCAGTCACAGCAAATTAAGGGGAGAACAACTTGGAAAACTGCTTAGATGTTCAAGTTTTCAGTTACAAAGCTGAGGGAGACACTTTTTTCCTGGCAATTCATCTTACAAACGATTAGGGTTAGGATTTGCTCCATTTGGGGAGAATCCACTTTGGGTAGCATTTTCAAAATGCTGAACTGATTTAGAAATATGTGTCTTATGACTTACTTGGCTTTCCCCTTCAAATGTTATCTTGGATATTTCTTACATTTAGTCAGGCTCTTCCTTAAATGTAGCTAGATCTGAGACATCTAAAAAACCACCCTAGAACTCTGGTTAAAAAATTACTAAAATATAAATCAATAAGGGAAAACAGGAGCATAAGTCCAATTTGAGCCGAGAGGAGGGATGGAATATTTACCTGCTGATCCAGGGCATCAGCAGGGCACTCTATATCCATAGGGTACATGTACATGTTTTTGTTACATACAAGCTCGGATTCCCTCCCAGACCACATGCTTCTATAAACACTACTGATTTCAGAGCCAGCCCAGAGTTGGAGTTATCCGCACCAGTAATTTTAGCCATCACAGTACACCATCAATTGGCCTAAAGCTGCAAGAGTCTTGGGAGGTTTTCAGTGATTAAAACAGGCCCACAGTGCTGAAAAATGAACCTGTAACACACAGGCAACAATCTAGTATTTGGCTGCAGGTTATCACTTGGAATGTCAGCTGAATTTATCAAACCTGGGATATGAGCAGTTAAACAGCTTCTGGTGATCTATAGCTTCTGTATATAATTGCAAACTTAAATCCAACTTAACATTTTCCAGGTGTGAAAATTCATGAATGATTTTTCAAAAATTTCGCTCTCTTCTCTAAATTCAAAAAGCCCTTCATGTATTTACTGACCTTTGTGATTCATACTTTAGGGGCCTTTCATAGTCTTTCCCTTTTGAGGGGGAAGCATAGACTAAATATGTGAACAACTTCCTCCTTTTTATCAGGCCCCATGCCATTTACTAATACAGCACAACATTTGCCTGCTGTCACATCATACTGCCACAACCATGCTCCAAATGTCACATTAGCAAAGTCAGGTTAAAATCACTTTGTGTTATAACATTTTCTGCACTGACCTTTTGAAGGGCCAGAGTGAGAGGAAGGCTTAGCTCCTATTGTTCTGAGTGGGAAGCCTCTGCTTATTTTCTCTTCTAAATGCAAGAAGCACATGCTTTGTATTCAAGAATCTGTTATAATTGTCACATCCTCACAATCCACCCAACTTTCTGGGTGGATTCTTCAAGCACTCTTGTAAAAAAAAAAAAAAAAAAAAAAAAAAAAAGTGAAATTGATTGCTCAAGGATTTGGGTCCTTTTGTACACAAGACATCTCGTTCTTTCCAATATGCGGGTCAAAGAGCACAAATGGAAACAGCTCAGAAATCTGCTTCTCCTGATGCTGTCAGCTTTCCATTTTAACACAGTTCAGGACAGAATGTGGAGCTATGTGCCTCATAAGGCTTACAAATTACCTGACCTTTTTAGATGAGAGCAGTGGATCTGTATTGCTAATTTGGGAACTATAGCATACTTTTAAATGAGGCAAGGATCCACTTTATGATAGGTAGGAATATATGTTTCCTTGTCCATAGGGACAAGCTATCCAGCCTGTTCAGTGTAAAATATGTTGTGCAGCTGTGCAGGATCATTTTAGGGAACACCCTTTCAGAAAGGTATTTCTCTTTTCCTTCTTCTTCAAACTAGCCCTTATTCATAGCCCTAAGATGTTCCAGCCATGGACAGGGAGGCTGTGACAGAGTCTTCCATGTCAAGGGGGATTCTGAGCCCCCCTACTGAGACCAGACAAGTGCCATATCTAGTACAATACAAGGAAAACGTTTATTATACATATACATTCCTACACAAGGGATTAACCATCAAAGATTGCATATGGTCTTTCAAGGCAAAACATGGCCTGAATTCGATGTGCAGAAAGCAGCTTAAGGAGGAAACATGCGTCCACTGCATGGACATTAAAGAAAGCAGAGAGGACTATGCTGGTGAGATAGTGAGGTAACAAACAGCTTTGTGTCAGTAGTCAAAGATCATATAAAGTAGCATTTAGCTCTAAATCACAGTTCCCTATTCCTGCCTGACCCTGTTTCTTACGTACATGGTATTAATTTGATATATTTTTCATTCTGGCAGTAGTTTAACAAACTGTTAAATCTTCTGTGGTGAAATCAGTTTTTTAAAGGTTGATGTGCTAGATATATCTAATGAATTAGTTTACTTACAAAAAGCTCATCTCCTGCCTGCCATAGTCATTTAAGGGAATATAATACATGCACTCCAGCTGAAGATAAAAAATACCAAGATGGCTGGAATTGTAAGAAAATATTTTTCTTAACAACCCACACTCATGTTCTCCTTTTGGTTTCAGTTTTTGAATCAATAACTCAAGAGTAAGATAACTATGACTCAGCCCCTTCCTCTCTGGGGACAAGGGGAAGTTTGAGTCCACAGTAGGATTTTTTTAGGGTTTTTCCTAAATCCTAAATGTCTATGTTTTTTTGACTCCCAGAGTCTGCAAGGGGGAATTTTGAAAAATGAGCTTACTCTGTGAGCTTACAGTGACGACAAAGGGTCTATACTGCCACTGGGAATAAAGAAATTGAAAGCTACTATTTCCTGAACTGGCATCCCCACTTAGTTTCTTTTGAAAGGGTGTATGTGTAATAAATTTCTGTTCAAACAAGTCAGCAAAATTCACTGAATAAAGAGATGCTTATCAGGGAAGTAAAACAAATTTAATATAACCATTTTAAGTAGTGTGATTCAAGTTAAAAAATGACACCTATCCCATTGCAGAGTATTATTTGAGGTTGGACATTTAGAAACAAAAGGGTAGAGAAGCTTGGCTCCTCCTAAATCTATTGATTACATATGCTCATTTTCTAGTACCATGTTTACAGAATCAGTCTTTAATTCCGCTACTAGATTCCAGTGATGATGTATGGAAACAGATTGTTTTTAAAGAAACTAGAAAATGTCAGCTTAGAGAACAAGGGGCCGATACAATGACTACATGACCAGCTATACTTAGAACTGAATTAGTACATACAATGACAGAACAAAAATGAAGAATGATGAGTTTGCAGAAAGGGGGACTAGTAAATTTTAAATGGAATTTGTCTTTTCACGCCCTTTATACAAAGCTAATGTCTGGATTAATAGTGTTCCTGTGCTGTCAGTGTTTTAGTATCAATGACTTTATGACTTCTGTATGATTCACAACTGTTTTTGATCACCTACACAGAGAACAAACCCATCTTCACTGTTTTTTAAAGTGTTTCTTGTTCATCTTGTTTATCTGTAATAGGTTTAACTCTCACAGTGATCTTTGTTTTCTCCTAGCGCTATGATAATATTGCCTACAATCCCAGAACTAGCTCTCTAAAATAAATTTTTGTCAAAAATTCTCTGTTACAGAATTCCATTAACTTGGAGAACCTGTCAGATGTTATAAACTTATCTCAGTATGTCTAGCCTACAACTGCACAAACCTTTATGTGCTGGGGTGATATATTAGTAAATAATGTTTTGCTTTTGTTTGTTCAGATGCTGTAATGTCAAATAATAAATCTATGCACTTTTAGTGACCCGGATAAATTTTATTTTCTTCTCTTCTATTCATTAATTATTAAAGTTGTTCTATCTCATGGGTTAGTATCTGTTGGGGGAATATTTGAACTACAGGTATGGTGTCATTGATAGTGTCATTGAAAAAGACCACATTCTCTATTAATTATATCAAATGAAAGATTTTCCCGCATTATATACCAGGGTCTGATGGATTTCTCAGAAATCTTCTGGTGCTTTTTATCCCCTGTAGAAATTTTATTACAACTGTTTCCAGAAAAAATGCATCTCTCCAAGATGCCAACAGGAGAGATGTTAGGAGTCTGAATACTGATTGAAAAAAAAAAAAAAAAAAAGTTACAATACTATTAGGAGAGCTCTGAAAGAGACATTTGACAACTCTTTCAGGTCTTTCTCATCTGCTGTTTCTTTACAGTTTGATAATTTCTGGTAACTTTTTGGAGCTGGATATGTTACACTTTTGTAGAGATCAATTACTGTAAAATTCTTTCCTGTTGCTTTCCAGCCTTTTTTTTTTCTTTGCTGATGAAGGTTTTGAAATGTAGTCCTTTTCGTTGTTATTTAAGAAAGTGCCTGAGACACTTTTGTAGAAAATAGGGACAGAGACTCATCAGTTCCTATGAAACAGTTTGTGCCTCAGACTATACCAGATGAACTGACGTGGAATCCTATGAAAACTACAGCTATTTCTATAATGCCTGTACTTGTCATAATAATAATTACTTGCACAGTCCAAATCATCTCTCAGGGTATGAACTGCTCCATAAAATCTTGTACAGGCACACACACACACAGATAAATAGGTCTCCCCTGCTTCTCACACAGGCCTTCCTCTCTTGCCTGGGGGCAAAGAATTAAACCAATTCTTTCCAACTACTCTGTGCTGGTTATTACAACTTTGGATTACAGAAGTACCCAGCTACTGTTAAACTTGCTCACACAAATGCTGATAGCTGCAAAGCTGTGGTCCCCCAGAGCTCTGTTCCCAAATGAAAGGTTAGCTGCCAAATTGCCTGTTTTCCTCCTTGGTATATCTCTAGCTCATAGCCGTGTTGTTGTTGCTGCACTGATAGCAGCACCCAAGCTTCCTAGCTTAAAAACTAGCTCAAGTAAAACCAAATAAGCTGCTGTGACAACCAGTGGCTGCAGTATTGGCATATTTTTTCTGTATATCCTCTCTGGCCCTGGAATTTATATCCATGCAATATGATTTGTTTCAAATGAGGCGACTCTGGCAACTCCACACACTTAATCCCTTTAATCTTTCCTTATGCCCTAAGACCCCAAACAATTTCTGTAGCTCTTATCTGTCTTTTCTCCAGTTTGACAGTTCTCCTGCAGAATTTGGATACCTGAATCTCAATATAATATTCCATGTTTACATATAAAAATCAAAATAAGTAAACAAATAAATAAATAAATAAAAGTAAGTTATTCCAAAAGAATAGGTTACAAGAGGAACAACTAGAACAAGGGAAAAACATTTCTGATAGTATTTAGGGAAGAAAAAGATAAAATAGGAAATGTGTCCAAAAAATCATAGGTCTGATAAAAAACAGCTAGAAACAATCTCTTTTATGTTGTCATCCAAGAGAGGAGTGGTACAAAGGTGAGGCAGTGCTGATAATAAAATTACAGATGAAGTTCAGTGCTGGTAAGATACAGAGTAACATATAAGAGAAAAGTAATGGCAGGTATATGTACAAAGTGGTTGATACTGATAAGTCACAAGTGAATAGCACCCGGGAAGAGACCTTAGGCTTACTGTAGCTGGTTCTTTGAAAACATCACTGCTGTGCTCATTGGTGGCCAAAGAGGCAAGGAGAGGTTGAATGTGGCAGAACAGAATATTGGGAAAATAGTTAAAAGTAACATGGAAAGGTCATTCTGTGGTTTGATATATGGTGATGGATATTTCAATGTTATATGTGGCTTTCATTATGCGATCACAAAAACGGAATAAGAGTATCAAAAGAGGTATGGGATTATTAGAATTATAGAACAGCTTTTTCGTAAGGAAAAAACTAAGTGAATAACAAGAGCTTTCCTTTCTAAATGAGAGTTATTGATGCGAAAGATCTGTAAGACATGAATGGTATGGAAAAAGTGAATAATGCACAATTATTCTCCACTTCTCACACAATGAGACCAGGGTATGCCCAATGAATCGTGAGATAGATGGTCTGAAACAAACAAACAAACAAAGAAACAGATGGAATAGCTTTAATCATTCCATGCATAATTATTTTTGTGAAGCTCATTGCAACTGGATGTGTTGAAGGCCAAATTTATAAACATATTTATGAAAGATACGACAAATTGGTAGAGGATAAATCCACAAGGAACCATTAAACTAGATATTCAAAAGACACCCTCCAATTCAAAAAGTCATGAAGATGCTGGCCTTTGGAAACTGGGAGGATATAACTGAGAAACAATTATTCTATATATGCTTGTTTTTATGCATATGCCCATAACTGACATACACAATATCCTTCACTCCTGAGCACTGTCAAGTGGATACTGACCTAGACAGAGCTTGTCATCTGACCCAATACTGCAATGCTTCATGAACCAGACATACAATTAATTTTCCAAACCGAGAATCAAGTACTACAGCATTAGGCAATTGAAACACCAAAATATCTGCACTTCAAATTCCACACCTACAGACATGGGAAGAGTTGCATTTTCTGTTGGGGGTTGTCAGAGGGTAAATGGTCTCTTATGATAGGTTACTTAATTATCAGTGTCTTTTTTTTTTTTTTTTTAAAGTATGTGCTTGTGGGGGAAACACCTTTCAAGAACTTACTGAAAGTCACTTCTTTAAATGCTTCAACAGAAGAGGAGACACAACACTTCCCTTTCCTAGTAGCTATTTAAATAAATGGTTAGAAGAGACATCATGCTTGGGAAATCCCATGTTTAATTCAAGTTCTGCATGAGCGGACTGAAATGTTTACCTCTTTCTGTTCATGTCTGGGCTATCCATTTGTCTAGGTATTGACTCTCACTTTTTGTTCTGCTAAAAATATTGCAGCAAAAAGTTCAGGACTGATGGACCAGAAAACAGAAGGACAGAAGGCCTAACACTACATTAACAATTATATTTATGATCCTCACTTGGATGAGGGATCCTCACCTCTTCTCCAGCCTTGCCCCAACAATTACTTGAGAATTTTACATTCAAATAATACATTGGATCTAAACAAAACAAAACATAAAACAGATACTAGAAGAGGAACAAAATCTGTTTTCTCCTCACAAATCACCTAAACAGTCTACAGTTTCATGCTTATCCTGTCTTTTACTAGAAACTATTCAAAGAAATACAACAACTGGTATTAGTAGTAGACAGGTATTTGTAAATAGATGGGTATTTGTAAATTGAATGCCAGAATCACATAGCATACACTGCAGATGAGCAATAGCTCAAAATTAAATACAGTAGTTCTAGCAGGGGACTCAAGATGTATAAAAAGTCATTTGATTGTCACCAGGCACAATGAAAACACCTATGACACTTTAGAGGTCTGTTCAATTTGTTCTTCAAAGGTTTCAATGGTAGTGGTATTATGATCCCTTCAGAGTCTAAATATCCTTTTCATTAGAAAGTCTTTCCTAATTTGTGGCTTAAATATCCACTGATATTATTTAAATCTCTTGCTTCTCAGCCAGATGATGAGGGTAGGACAAGGCAATTTTTTCTGTTTTTAGCAGAACTGTCATATGTTTTGACCACTGTGTCTCCTCTTCTCTATGCAACGTAGATATTTTGCTTTTTCTGATGAGGTATGTTTTTAATCCTGCCATCTTTATACATTTTCCTTAAATCACTCCTGGACACAGTAGGTAGCTGTAGACTTTTGGCACTGGCTAGAGTAAAAGTACACCATTATTTATACATCCCAGTACAAGATTTTTCTTTTTATTTATTTTTTTCTACGTGGTTTTGCTTATTCATATTCAGCCCGTGGCCCACTGTAACCCCTAGCTCCTCTTACATATAACTATGGCCTGGTGAGCGTTCCCCGTTTTTTATTTACCCAGCAGATTATTCCCAATGTAGCACCAGGCATTTGACCTAAATAAACAGAATTCTGTTTTTTCCTGGTTATTTCTTCAATTTGTTAATACGTTTTTGAATGCTTGTCTAGTCCCCCTGGAGCTTGCTGGCTCCCCCAGGGACCATTGTACATTTGATAACTACACATTATAGTTCATCTTCCTAATCAGTAAAGACAATATTCAGTGACTCCAGATTTAAGGCACATCCTTTCAGGACTCTCCTTGCTATATCTCTCCATTTTAGGAAGCTATCCTTTTCATGAAGATGAGACTCAGTTTTGTGGACACCCTCTACCTTCACATAGACAGTACTCTCCTAAATTGCTTAAGAAATTGTCACTGGTAGCAAAAGAGGGAAGTTGTACTGCACAGAGGCAGTGTGACTGAAGCACAATACCTAAAATTTTTGAATCATCCTGCTAAATGACCAGATTTAAGACAAGAGAGCACCAACGCGGTTTTGTATACCACAGTTCTACCAGGATGAACTGGTATTGAAATATTTGACAGTATGTTGAAAACTATTTTTAAGGAGGATTTCAATTGGAAGGGACCTATTAAAAGTTTCCACATTGTCACAACTAATAGCCTTGGAGCTGAAAAAAGTTACTGTCTATGCATTTGCATGTGGTGTGCTAGAAAATTGCTACTACTCATGCTGTTACTGTTTATTAGTCTTCAACAGGATGTACTGATCACTAATATAAAAAATTAGTAGTCAGGAAGACATAAATGGCCACAATTTAACTACACTGCTTCTGATATGCAGATACATTGGAGTTGATACTCCATTTCTTAGGTACACCTAAGATTTAGTTCACCAAACTAAGTTTTTTGATTGCAAGTAAAGCACTCCAGTAAGGATGTCAGAAGCAAATTTTCCCAATTCCTTAATTTATTCCCTTTTTGCATGTAAAATGATTCTTTAAGGATAGAGTTATCTTTTCCATAAGAATCCAGCTATATTTGCTACCCAGGATAAACAAAACTCAATTTGTTTTACGTCCTTATTGTTACATGAAACTAGTGAGTCTTTATATTTCACTATTCACATTCTGCTCAGCAAACAAAATTCTGTATTCCTTTATTTACTTTTCCCCAAAGTTCATATCTGACTATTCAAAGGTGATCCTTAATCTTGGGGGGGGAGTGGGGGGGGAGGGGGGAGGGAGTGGGGCACAGCCATTGTTAAGGATGTTATTCTCATTTTGTACGTATGCGGCTGAGGTAGAGAAATCTGAATCCACTGATTCTGGATGTTTACCACCACAGACTCTGGATATTTGACATGATACATTTCAAACTTGATTTTTCAGAGTTTTAACAGAATATTTTGTGTCTGTTGGATTATATTCTTTCAACATTATTCACTGAAAGAAAATCCACAAACTGGTTCTGCAGGATATATATTGGACAGTATACCATAAATATAAAAAATATTGAAAGGCAGTTAGTCTCATTATTTATACGAATCCTTACGAGAGCAGGAACCCAAAGTAGTTTGACTCTGCTGAATTGTATTTAAAATAATAGAAGAAACTTTTCCATGGTTGAATAGATGCCCCTGGAGAACAAGATGTTTTATCTGTAGGTGATTCTGGAGAACTGCTAATGTCTCCTTCATTGAAATGGTTGTGGACACCAGACAAGTCAGAACTGAGTAGATGAACACAGACTACATGAAAGCAATCCTGTAATCTCGTGTACCTTGTTCTTGACCACAAAATAGACATTTGTTTATTTGTATCTGTTGAATAAGGAATACCTAGGGCTTTTACTGTAGAAAATCAGTAATGGCTTTTCTAAGAAAAACAATGGTCTTAAAAACATAGCCTACTTCCTAGCGAACTGCCTGGGTTTTGAGTTGAAACTCTTGAATTCTTTGACCGTTTCTTCCCAAAAGGACACAGCAGGTAACCATCCCTCTGTCTTCAAGTTTTCCCAATATGAAGTACCATAAACTTTTCCTCCTACCTACAAGCATGATTTATGTACATTTCAATGCTGTTTGTTTACAATTCAGCTTTACTTTTCCTTTCCAATCTATTCTAGCACCAAAGTCTTTTAGGTTTTCTCTAATGCCTGACAGAAATAGGAAAATGTCTGAAAGCAAGGTGCTTTTTAGGCTCCAGTCAGATGAATCAGCAATGATCTACCACAGTGAAGCATTCTGAAGAATGGATATGTATCTGTCCTTGCAGCTTCCTGTATCACTGCAATCTTCAGTCCCAGTTTTGCAGCTTCCTTCCCTGTTTCCTGACATGCACACAACAGTTGCCAGGACCCTCTCTCAGCTTACAGTTGCCAGGATCCTCTTTCAGCTTCCACTAGCCAAAAGATTTTGGCCCATCTACTCCAACTACATGTTTGACAATGACAATAGTCCTTTAATGGCACCAGTGGAAAAATTGCTTCATTCAGAAAGATGCCAAATTTCAAAAATTACATGGATATTTGAGCTAGACTGGCAGACTGATCTTTATTTGTCAGTAAGGTAGGGGAACAAAATGCTGTTACATGTGCTTTGTGTTCTCTGCTGAATACTAAATCATTCCTGAGTGATATTCACAATCTATACGCCAGTAAGTAGTTTGGTCACAGCTATCCCTGGCACCATCTGTTTGACCACTTGCAAAACTAACAGAAGCTGAAAAAAGGGAAATGGCTAGCATGAGTTTGGGAAAAACTACATCTACCTCCAAAATTAAGGCAGCTATTCAAAATCTCATCACAGTGTACTGCAGTTACCCTCTGAACCCTCATGGGCTCTTTTCCCATGCCTCTGGCAGATGTCATTGTCTACTTTTCCAAAGCCAAAATGTTTGCAGATAATCTCATTAACACAACGGTTTCCAGCAAAGATTTTGTGTTAAGGACACCTGGACAACTTTCTCTTTTCAACAGTTTGTCAAGCAGTTCAGTTTGCAACATGGAGGCTTTCTTTTTCCAGGGAAACACCAAATTGTTTCAGTTTGAGCACTGCCCTTTGAACCTGGGAAAAATGCCTTGCTCACTGCCTGCCTTCTCAGTTTTGTACCATTCTGCCTTTTAAGCTCTTGTTAGAGTTGTCAGGCACAGTCTGTCCAATACTGCAGGAAATAGAAATTGAAGCTCCTGAGTCCACCATAGACTGAGTTGTTTTTCTGCTCAGGCAAATGAGGAATAGAGTTTCTGGCCAAGAAATCCTACTTCTCATATATGATTACCTACTTACTTTTTATTTTTCTGCTTATTTTTTTGATTTGCTGGTGATAATTGTGTGTTTTCATTCAAGCTATTAATAAAACGATAAACCATTGCAGATGAAGAAATGACTGTGGAAGTGCAGAACACTGATACTGATGATTCCCAGTTACATTTGGATAATAAGCTACTAATGCGTTTAATATATGTTATACACTGTTAACACTAATCTCATTAAAAAAAATAATAAAAAAAAGACATCTTTGATGTTGTCTTTTCTTTTCCTAGAAATCATGATGATTTGTATCATAGTTCATAAAAAAATGTTAATGAATTAGATATATATCTATCTCAAGCCTGATAGCACCTAACAGCTATAATTGCAAAGGAAAAGCCCATTTATTAAGTACTGGATTTAATTAGCTTCTTTCCATTATTTGGATCTGCTCCAATAGTCCAAGATTTATTAAAAGTTAATGTGAATGTTTTGGAAAGCTTTCCAACCAATGTTTTAAAGATTCTTTTTTTAAAAATTAACATTTTCTACAGGTATTTTCTACAACTATGCCACAGGTATAAAAGCCATGTATTAAAACAGTAACAATGAAAGAGGAAAAGAAAAAGTAATCTGTTAATAGCTGGAATAGCATTTCTAGTTAAAAAGAAAAAAAAGTATTGTTTTTCCCTATTGTTTGTTTCTTATTGTGAATATCATTCCTTATTTCAATTTCTTATATTTTTTGTACGTTGTTTTCATTTCCCAAGTTAGTGACAACAAAATTTAAAACAGAATTCAGATGTGTTGATGGACTATTGATTGTGTGAGAGATAATCCAGCCCTTCTTCTGCATTTCTCCATAGGATGCGTGGGTTACAATGAAAACAAGTAGGTTTTTTTTCCTGTAGGTTAAAGCGAAACATTTGGTTGATTATCAAAATCCTGGGTATGGGCCTGAAGCAGTTCTGAAACAGCCATTATGAAATGGCAAGGAATTATAAAATGGGCAGCTGTTTCCTCTGTTCTTATTGACCCAACAGTACTTCAACTGATAGTAAAGCCATTGGTGTTAAATAGCATCTGTTGCAAAACTGGAAAACATTATAAAGAAACTCAAATTTCAAAGGTTGGCAATAGAAGTCTGTCTAAAATTAGCTATCCAGGTCTTCAGCTGCTCCTCTAGATTAGTTCAGAAGATGCATGTTTCACCTCCCCATGACCCCCTATCACATCATTAATACACAGAGGGAATGTGCCAAACTTCCTCCTCACTTGGATGCTCTAGCAGGGTGCAGCTGCCTTGGGCAGAATGCACAGGGCCTCCTTCAGACTTCTGAGGAATAAACACCTTTTGTAAAATCCCCTTGTAATATTTACTGATGATTCTTTCATGTTGCTGTAAATGTTGCTACTATGAAAAAATGGGAGGAAGGAGAGAAGCAGAGGAAGCAATAAATATTTATCATTAGTGTTGAGCAATAATTTCTAAATTATATTATGAGATGGCGTCTGCAAAATTTTAGTGGGTAGAAATGCTTCAGGGAACATCAGTTAATAGCATCAGTTGTAGATGTGAAGACAAGAACAATCCTTAAGATTGCTTTTGTAAATTAGAATGAGTAACAAATCCCCTCAAGTGCATTGCTGTTCATTAATAATAATGCCCATACAGCAGACAATTTCTGCTCAAAGGATGAGCCTATGAAACTTGGTCAGCAAGATTATGTTTAAAGTGATCCCCTAAAGAGAAAGAGTGAAAGCCTCTTTCTTGTGCACTACCTGAGAAGGATTTGCCATCTCCATTTCTCACAACTGCTCTCACAAGACCACACAAATGTAATTATTTCCAGCTTTATCTCAGTCTCAGACTAGGAATAAAAACATTAATTGTGTTCTATGAGCTTAGAAACAACTATGACATGTCTTCTGTGAATTACCATTTCAGCAGAAAACTTTATCAAGCAAGCACCTTGACCTGGCTGCAAACAACCCTTGACAAATCTTAGTGTCTGCAAGGAGGGGCTCCATCTGTGGTCTCTGCTGCTGAGACCATTCCCTTCAGAAGAAGCCCAGGCTGAGGGGATGCAGCAGTCTTGGTGAGTCACATTGCAGGAGACTGTTGCCTCTAAGGGATTGGGTTGGCAGTTTGTGTTCTTTACATGCTGAGGGTCTGCCTCCAGAAGCAACTTTTGGCAACCAGTTGCTAAACATCAAAAGCAAGCCTTCAGAGAGCACAAATGCTAACTTGAAAGAGCTTAAGAGAAAAAAAAAAAAAAAAAACACACACAAACAAAAAATAATAATAATAAAAAACACCTCTCCAAGACCCTCTTCAGATTCAGTTTCCAGAAATGACTGTACTAAGGACTGGGTACTAAGTGGATCGGTGCAGTTTTTCCGACAGCTGTTGACTGCTGCTATAGATCTATAGTTTCTATGTGTATGTGGATTTTCTTCTAGGAAAATACCTGGAAATATTTCAGACCATTATGTGTACAAAACACAGTACTTTAAACAGGTAATAAAACTCATATTTTTTTTCTAAGTACCTTGCTGCATCTTCCAAGCACTTTCTTTTAAAAGTAACTGCACATATTTAAAACATTATGAAACAAATACAACCGATACGTAAGTTTGAAACTGCATACATAATTGTAATGAAAATAAAATTGTTTGTAACCTACCTTGGAACTGCGTAAACTTGATGGTTCCCATCCTCTCTCCATTTCTGAAAACAACTTGACCCTAAATAAAATAAATAAATAAATTTTAAAAGTTTTATAAATCTCTCCTAATATAGTTTCATTAGAACTGCAGTTATTTTTCGTTCATTACTAAAATACCCAAGTAAGGTTTAAACACTGAAGATAGTAGATTCAGCCAAGATTGAAATAACTCAGTTAACATCTCCTTAAAGATTTCTTCCACATACTTCAAATGGCCTTAGAAAGTCGATTAGTGTCATCACCCACAGTTCGAGTGTGAAAATGGAGGTACAATAAAGCCAACAACTTGCCGAATCCCAGATGACTGTTTTTATCTAGGATATGAAAGTTATTAAAAGTCATGCAAGAAATGGTTCTACATTTCATTCATCATATGGTTCTCCAAATGGCTCTTTAATCTACTTATATCAATGAGTATGGATACCAGAAGCTTTTATGGTGTGTTTTTGTACTATATCAGCATCCATTTCTAAGCGTTATTTTTTAAATGTGATCCCTGTAAGACAGTGCTACCCTTTGTTATGTTACATGTTGTTACACTTTAAAATAAGGTCACCTCATCACCTATCCCTGAGGCTGAATCTCCTCACATATCCCTAGCAAATTACTCCCATCTTTCATCCCATCTTTCTGAGTTCAATTAAGAATACATCTTTTTAATTTTCTCCTTACTTCAGCTATTTTATGATGGAGTGTGAAAGAACAGGTTTTCATTCATTTATGCTAAGTAGTATTTTTAATATTTTGAACTTACAGTGGAATGCTGAATGCTGTCAATATAGATTGCTGTTTTACTCCACCCCCAGTTTGGATAATTATTATCATCCATCTCCATTAATCTTTGTTTTAGCAGATATTAGGATAACAGAAACCAAAAAAGCATGTAAGGCTACATACATTTTTTTGTGTGTAAGTCCCATTATGGATAACCTTTCTGGTCACAAAGGATGCAAAACACAGTCATATTCAGTTTACAGAACAATGCAAGAAAAAAAAACTTAACTTTTACACTTGCCATAAAATCTAATCTTATATAAATTGATTATACTATTGTACTGATATGCTGTCAATCAGAATTTTAAAAGCAGTAAGAGACTGACTCACTGAAATCAGCTGGAACCATACCAAGGGTGTGTAGTGCTCTTGGGCCTACAAAACACTCACCCCATGTTTCCTGCAAAGCTACAAAATACCATTCCCCTTTGGTAAATACAAGAAAACACATTTCAACAAGTGTAAGCTACCATGTGATAAGGATTAGAAACCAAAAAGTCCAATTTGTGACAAAAAAGAGAGCAAGAGAAATGAACAGTGGTAATAACACAGATTCTCTCGACAGCTACAGAAGTGCACAGGAACTGCTCCAGTCGAGGTCCAGCTGGAAATAAATCTAATTCAGTGGCTACTACCAGAGCTCAGGGAGACGACATAAAACATTAGCAGGCAGATTTATGCGTGCACCTTAGCAACTTTCATCTAGATCTCCCTTAGTTTGGAGTAGTATTTAATATCCCTTAATTTGTTTGAACATAATCATAAAACAATCGCCTACTTCATTTAAATAAAAAATTGTAGAAAACATTAAAGAAAAGACTTGTAAAAGGTGCTGTGCAAGTATCACTTATGGCAGATATATAGCAGCACAAGGTCAATGCAGTCATAAATTTTTGCTAAATTCTCGGTTCTGTGGCCTGTGACAAAGAATTCTATAGCTAAATTTTTAACAGTGTGGATAAATTACTTTTTGATTTGCTTTTAAATTTCTTGCCTTTTACTTTAACTCTGTCTCCTCTTATTCTTTCATTACAAGGTAACAGTATTGCAAGTTGTAGTTTACTGGAGTGCTGGAGATAAGCATACAGCAAGAATCATTGCTATCATCTATGATGACAGTCATCTATGACTACCATCTATTATTGACAGTATAATATACCAACTCATGAATTTTTCTGGATTCCCAGTGCAATTGGTTTGCAATATTATCACTGCCTCTTGTAATATCACCGTACATTTTCATCATTCAATAGGACAGACATATACCATATGCATCTGCTGACTAGAGATAAATATATACAAATTCATTGGCATGTTATGAAACTATCAATTGAACATAGATGAGATCTGAATGTTCTGAATAAATGTAAAAAAAATGGATAAAATACATATGAGGAAAAATATTATCTATATTTATATATAAATTGAGTTACAGAACTATTTGTTTTTAACAACTCTTTGCTAAGATTTATTAGACTCATCTAACCAGTAGAAAAATAAAGATATGGATGATGAGGAGGAAAGAATTATAGAATAACTCATGTGAAAATGTCCTTTTTATCTACAAAATTATTCAATCACAATATTTTACCTTCAAAAAAGCTTACTGAATAATGCTAAAAAGTAAAATGGGTTATTAAAAGGAATAAAAATTTTCTAAATACAATTTGATGAGTCCTGACATTGTCTTGGGTATTGCTGACAAACTACAGCCATTATTTTATAAAACACAAGACTATTACATTTGGGGTAAAAAGGCTAAACAAACATACAATATTTTTTTAATATTCTACTTTGTAAACTGATATTATTGCTATTAAGATTGCTATTATGGCTATTAACCAGTCAGTCTTTCAGAAACCTGTTTTGTAGAAACAATGGGCTTATGGATAGAAACCATGCATTTATGGTATAAGAAGTGAGTTAAAATCTGATGGTGTTCTATGGCCCACATCAAGTCATTTGTTTGTTATCAATATATCATACCATAAGATTTAGCTAGAGAGTTATTTTCTTTATGGTTGAGATCCATAAATTATTAAAACTTTTTTTTTTTTTTTTTTTTTTTTTTTTTTAAATAGTGTCCAGCACATGTGCGAGAACAGACTGGAGTTTATGGTGTAACCCATGATAAGGACAAGATCTGATGAAATCCATGTGGATATAACAACAGCCAAAATGCTCACTGTGTTTTGGTGACAATAGGCATAGTTAGATACTGATTAGCAAAGGGAACAGTGATTATACAGATGAGAAGTACTTTTCAAAAGAAAAGTAACAGAAGTAATGTCAATACTGACTTCAGAACATGATTCTTGGATTCAAACAATATTTCCCAGTCATGTAATTATTTTACTTCAAGAGATGCAAAATATGGTCTCTTCCCTTAACAAACATTTCAATCACCTAAAAAGTGAATTAAGTTCACTTAGATCAAACCACATATTTTATTATACATTAAAATAGTTAATCAGAAAGAGATTTCTTCTTCATTTAACACACATCATCCCAATGGATACCAATAGAAATCACACAGAAATCATAGCGCCTCTTTTATTTTCTTCGATCTACAATCTACAGACTTTTTTTTTCTTTCTTTTAAAGTCATTTTCTTCACCTGTTGCAAAAGTGATGCTACAGTAAATACCAATTCTACAACAGATCTGCCCAACTCTGCACTGTGGACAAGCACCTTTGCATTGGCAATTATTCTTGAAAAGTTGGTGGGAAGAAAATAGTAAATGTGTGACTTGGAGACTGATACACAGCAATGTGAATAGAAGGTGGAAGAGAAGCTGAATAAGCTCAGTCTGGCACAGAGTTCTTGAAATATATTTCATTAGTGCTAAAAGCTGTAGAAGTTCATGTTGTGGGTTTTTTTGTTTGTTTTGCTTATTTGTTTTGTTTTGATTTAGTGATATCTCCAAGTCCAGCTGCTTTTCTTGTAATCGTTTGGCCTCTTTTTTTTTTTTTTTTTTTTTTTTTTTTCCTAAAAAGCCACAGCTTTTTAATGTGCATTTCAAATTATGAAAACCAGAACTGGACCAAACATTTCAATGTTAGTCTTACAACTGCCACATACAAGAATATGACCTTCCTGTTTCTTCTGCACACTGCCTTCTTCTATGTGCTCCATTTTTTATAAACCTAGCATTGTTTTTGTCCTACTTGCAGGCACTTGGTTATACAGCATAACTGCATTTCATCTCATTACTAAAAAGACAGTTTCCCCTTGGAAATGTACAGTCTCCCTAGATGTACAATCTTCATCTTCTTTTCTTGAATTTATGTCATTTTAAGTCATCGGTCCTTTATTTGTGGTGAGAGTAAGAAGTTCACAACAATCATCCATTCATACTCATAAAATATTAGCCAACATTAGTTTTAGTTTAGACACATGGGACTTCCCCTGTCATCATAGCATTGTTAGTCATTTGTCTACCCGTGGAAGCAGCTCTTTCGTATATTTTAATTTTTGCTTGGTTGATATTAAGTAGTTATCTTTGCTCTATTATGAACATATTAAATTCTTTTCTAGCTATGGAGCTATGGAGCACTAGTATTTATTAGAATTTTCTTTGCATTATCACTGACAGTTTTATTATTCTGCTCTGGACATAGGCCCATGCCAGTATTAAAATTCTTTCATTTCATACACTGAAATGCACAGCCAACACATTTTTTCATTCATGTCTTTCGCTTCCTTCATCACTCTATAAAAGGCGAGTTCAGAACATTTCTAACTGCTCTGTCCGTCAGGGACAGGTCTACACTTCAACTATCACTTCATTTACTTTATTTCTGCAAAGTGTCTCAAGTATGTTCATCAGATAAATAAACAGCATTTATTTCATGATTTTCCATACCATGCCTACAAAAAAAGTCTGCTTTAGTCCATGCATTTTCCAATGTGCCACTACTTTTCAGGGGTTCCTCCTCAGTTCCACTCCACTGGCAAGCAATCTGGGATACTGTGCCCTACGGGCAGGTCATCTCCCCGTATAACAGTGCTTATCCCTGGTGGGTTTCCCTGAAATGCCCATAGCCTACATAGTCACACTAGTTCCAAAAATGACTGTCAGTAGTTTTTCCAAAAATAAACTATCTCGGTCACTTTGGGGGTTCTTCAGTTATATATGTGAGATAACATAAACCATTTAAATAAAGGGCTGCAGAAATACCTGAAAAAGAGTGGGATCACTAAGGCAGATGAAGTTGTGTTTTTTATTGATAGAACAGTGTCTTATTGCGAAAGAATATAAAGTATTGGCAGACCTGTAATTAAACCATCCCTTTAAGCTTCATAATATCTGCTGAAATGAAGGTGTTCTTCTGATCCTTTACTGTCCAGTCCAATAAACATAGGAGACAAGGAGGGTGAAGCATCAGAGGACAGCAAACCTGAGAGCTTGCCAACACCCAAAGGGCAGATACTGCTCTGCCATGTGGCTCCCAGCTGCACAGCCCTACACTTTCCTACTGGCGGCTCAGCACTCATTGGACCCCTAAGTGGGCTACTGCAGCCTGTTAAACCAGCAAGATGTATTCAGCTATTTTTGGTTTGGTTTGCTGGGGGGTGGGGGGGGTGGGGGTGTGGGGGGGTGGGGATGTTGTTTCTGAATTACTTTTCAGTGCCAGACTCCAAACCAGCACAAAGGAGCAGCTAGCAGGAAGAAGCATGGCACCCTTTGTTAGTCCCAGAAGCCTTTTGGTGTTATCAGGCAATCTGCACAGCCTGCTACACGTCATACACACTGACATAGATTTACTCATGCAGGACTCTTTATCTATAGCCACGCCATCCTGGCCATGCACAGAGCAAGCTGGATCTTGGCTCCACAATGCCTAGATGATGAAGAGCTACAGGCTGTGAACCATAACCTCTTCCACCCTCCAAACATAACCTTTAAGACAACAGTAACCCAACAATTTTTCATCAGTGTAAGTCTAATCTCACTTCTGAAACAAATAGCAAACTTTCAGCCTGCACAGAACTCTTCTGGTTTCGACCTAGTTATGTCACTGAACTAGCTGGAGACAAAGGAGTCCTTGAGCATAGGTGGAGAGAGGATATGGGACAGGCAGAAATAACGTTGTCACCCCCCTAAGGACAAAGAAGTAGTCATCACCTCTGGAACAGGGCGAGGTGAACAAATGCAGGGGGTGAGGAAAATTATAATGGTTTGTAAAACCAACAATGCTCCTGAATCCTGAGAATTTTATATCTGTGAATAAAACATTTTTAGAACATGTGATTAAAGCAGATCCAGTTACTGCAGTTTTTCAAGACTCAAGACTATTTTCAGTAAAGATGTTTCTGTCAAATTTTTCAAAATGGAACATTTAAATTTGAAATGTTTTATGATCCAACAGGATTTTTTTTCCCTGCCTGTTTTCTCTCATAAGACATTTTCTAAGAGAAAGGGGTAACTGAGTACTGGTGTCTGGAGAGCAGCAGAAGCAAAGCAGCTTAAAGAACAGGTGTGAAGAATCTGGTCTTGGTTAACATTTTCTAAATGAAGCATTACCATTGTTCTCAACTAAATATGTACTTGTGTTCTAGCTATGACAGAGTAGGCTTTAAAAAAAAAAAAAAAGGAAAAAAGGAACATGCTTACTTCTAAGTATTAAATATTTTCCTGCTCCACAGGAATAATGCTTGAAAAAAAATATTTGCAAATGAGTAAGTTTCCCAAACATGAATACATGGGTTTTGGAGAAAGAAGGTGGGAAAGAAAGATTAATTGACAGAATAGATGAAATACACAGATGTTGCTACAGAGGTAGAGTGTGCAGAAAAATAAAAATAAATAAATAAATAAATAAATAAAAACAACAGGTAATTATGATGGTGATGGAAAAGGAAAATGGAGAACTGGTGATCACCAAATCCTGTAATATTATAACCAGGAGATGTTCATCAAAATTATTAGGACATTGGTCTATAACACAAAAAATCAGTAGCATTTTTCATTTTGTTTCTTTGCACAGCAGGCAGCAAACTTATGAAACTTGCATTGAGTGTGGATTGCATGTTTATTTTGTTTAGAAACAGGTCTGGGAGGTGGACCGCTCTACTGACCTCATGAGACATTTCATACGTTCCTATGTAGCTGCTTCTGTGATCTCTTTGTAGACAGAAGAGTAAATGGGAAAACAGCTTTATCTCAGCATTCAGGAAACATTCATGACCTTATACATAGGTTACAGAAAATGCTTCAACATGAGTGACGTACAGGATAAGCAGATGTACAGGTTCGCATCAGAGGCCATTTGGAAATATTTGGAAATGAACACAGGAGAGAGACATACAAAAGTGTCACTTTTTTTTCTTTTTCTTTTTTTTTCTTTTTTTTTTTCTTTTTCTTTTTCTTTTTCTTTTTTTCTTTTTTTTTTTTTTTTTTCCCCAGAGCTAAACTGTTTTGGAAAAAAATATCCAGCAATTTTCATTTTAAAATATGGGCTTGGTGCCTTATATTTGACAAGAGAACATCTCTGTTAACAACAGCTTGTATAAGTAAACTGCAGCAATGGCCATTTGTGCTCTGTGCTTCGGCATACATCTCCCTTAACAGCATATAAGCCTATAGAATAAATGACAGTCTCCAGAAACTGAAGTTATATATATATATATATATATACATACACTCACATATATATATATTCAGTAGGACCTATTTTTCATCTGTGATAATACCAGAGAATGGCATAATGCAGTAAGAGAGATTGCATAGTTCCTTTAGTATGAACCATCTTGAATTACATGTCCTTCCCAAAAAACAAGATTCCTCAAAAAATACTACACTTTAAATCCCCTAATATCTCTCCAAAACATGACAGGAATGACAGAGAGCCCAGCTTCCACAGCCGGGGTGGAAGAAATGGTAACTGAGGACCAGCACCTTAAGTCTCAAATTTAAGGTTTGAAACCTTAAGGTTTCCTTAGGGATAAAACAATCAATTGTAATAACTTTGTGTGTCTATCATGCCATACATAAGTGCAAATATACAGTACTATAAGCCTTACCATGCTTATCAAGCTTCCACTAAGCTCTTTCTAAAATGAGGGGTTCCAGTTTCTTCAACCTCTCCTTTACAGAAGAGGGGATTTTTTTTTTCCCTAACTCCAGCCTTTACACCCCTTTTTCAATTTTCTTATTCATTTCCTAAGGAAGGCTATCTATAACTGAAACACAGGATATCTTTTGAAAGGATGGTCTTGCTGTGTACAAGGGTGCCTCTATTTCTACCTAATATTTTGCTACCTGAACTTTACCACATTTGGGGCAGACATGCATCTCCATTTCCAGGGAAGTGCAGGAATCAGACAAGGAATGGACAGAATTTCTTTGGATGGAGTTTCTTCTCAGCTCAGGGGAGAAGATGATGTCCTCAGTCATCAGTTGTCCTTGCATAAAAGTGTGCTGTGGCCAGCACATTGTCATGAGATAAACCCAGACTAAGCTGTTCCATTAGATTAGCATTTAGATGTATACATACAATTTTACACAGCTATGCTGAAGTGAGACAGCACAATCATAGCTTTTTTGTTTAGCACAGCAAGCTGAAGTAGTGAACATCTGAGCATTCTGTTTTACACACAGAGGCAAGTCTAAGGGAATGCTGTTCCTGACAAGACAGCAGCAATTCTTAAGCAGGTGGAGATATGGAAAAAAAGAGTATATTAACCAGAAAATCATGCAGAAAATCAAACAGTATCGCACATGCTGGCTAGTGCAGATGAAGAAAGAATAAATCTAGTACCTTTATGCTTTGTCACTCATACTAGAATGTGCTTGTACACATTCAGCTAGGTTTATGATTAGCAGAAGGCAAAATACAATCACAATTAGTTGTCCTAGGTTTAAAAGCATGACAAGAAAGAAATTAAAATAGATACCTGACAAACTTTTTTCACGAGTATTTCTGAATACTGTGGGAACAAACTAACAGACACTGAAGTTGTTTGCAACAAGTACTTCCATGTCTGGTGGTATAACTGACTACTAACATTTAGCCAGTTTCCTGATCTGTGGATGGCTTGTGAAGCACAAGCCAAATAATGCCTTCACTCTTGATGCAATCTCTTTGAGATGTGTGTACAAACATTGGATGTAAATAACCTGTCTTTCAGGGTGGCAAGAGAAGAGGAGGAAGAAATAGTCTGTAGCACTGGGACTAGAAATTCAAACCCTTTTCAGTGTGTATTAAAAAAAGTAAATTTGAACTGCAGAGGTGATGTTGAGAATTGTTCTTTTGAGGTTGAGTCCCTGATGATTTCAGTTTCTTGCTCTGTGTGTCTGTAGAAACAGCATAACAGCATATTATATTCCACCACCAATGTGTGTGTGGTTTTTTTTTTTTTTTACTGTTTTTGTAAGAATGAATCAGAAGAGATGGCATAAAGCCTTTTAAGGACACCGTACTAAGCAGCAGTGTTATCTGTTCAACAGTGCAATTTCATATGATGTTCTGAAGTAATTTCTTCCATTGTCTTCAAACTCCATTAATCCCAGTGGAGAGAACAGCACAGGCTGCATTTCATTTGTTCTGATGATGACCCAAAAGACGGTCGGAGCCACTACCTATCCTCTGCATACTTCTTCCTGCCCCATCTCTGTCACATCTGCTGAACACAGTACATTGCTTTGTTTACCACACTTTATCCACTAAAAAGCCAGCCTATGTTATTAACAAGGTCTTTGCATCCAAAGCAGAGCACACTGGTATTATTCACGTGCATGTGATCTCACCACAGAGATCTTTTGACTATTATTGTTCTAAGTGACGAAACTTTTATTCAAAATTACCTTAATGAGTAAGAAAAAGAAAAAAAGGCATGCAGACCAGCCAGTTTTACAAATTAATGTTTCAAGTATGAATACCTGTTAGCCTTGGATGATTCTAACTACTGGCTATAGAAAAGACTACGATAGGAGACTCATTTTCAGTCTTCCATGGCTACTCTACATCTGAAAACTCCCCTGCAGGCAGAAACGTGAGCTGACACCTATCAGGAAAGACATTTGGAAATAGATAGAAGTCTATTGTTTTATTGCACCCATGTCTAGAACAAAAACACTGAGCTTCCTTCCTTACCCAACACTAGCTCTCACACAGGAACTCAAATATTTCTATTCAATATTCTTGAAATGTCTCTAGTGACTGAAGGATTTTAAACCTTTCTACGGCAAATCAATTAAGGTAATTCAAAGCATAGGAACTATCCAGGTCATTAATTTTCTAATATATAGTTCACGGTGGCAGTCACTAAAAGGCTGATTTTCCATTTCATAATGGAACAAAGATAATATCTCATCTAAACTTACAGCAAGTATCTAACAGCTGTTTATTTTAACCCAGTTGTAGTTTTGGCTTTGCTTGAAAACTTTCAGAATTATTATAGCAATTAAGATGGCTTTTTCTATAAAGCTAAAGAGCCCAGACTAAACTATTTCTAATCTTAGGGCCTTTAGAATCACCTTTCTTTAAAATTTCAGATTTTGTTTATATTGCTTTCCATATCAGCAAGCGCTCTTGAAGACAGCTATGTTTGATGATAATGAAGTAGATGTTTCATCGTCTTCCACTTCCTTAGTGCTACATCCCTTCAGGTGATACTTTCATGAGCATCAAATTCTGACCAAAAGCTGCAGAGAATAGTATTAGTGGCACTGGGCAGGGACATTTTAACAGACTTGCCGGTGGCAGGAATGAGGTTTAGCCAATGGATTTTTTTTATAAAATCAAATTAAGCCCTTTTTGTTGTCCATTTTAATCCTTCAGGGTGTTCTAACCTGTGCCAACAGCCTGCAGAGTATCAATGAGATATAGTCGGAATATTTTTGAAACTTTATAGATTCTCAATTTATATCCCTGCAGCAGTTTCAGTGATAAAAGACTTCTTTTTCCATGTTCTTCAGAAAACAGTCAGATCCAGAGACCCTGGAAGATGCTCAGTTCAGCCCCTGCGTTGTGAAAGACCAGCATCACATCTCATTAGATCCTACACAGTGTAAGAGCTTTCCAGCTGGTATATATCAGAGCTCTCAAAGGTGTAGCTCTCTTCAGATGCCATAAAGTGATACTTAGAGTAATGGGACTACTTTGGGTTCACTTTTCCCACATTTTCAGAACACTGCTGTGAAGGCTTACTGATATTTAAACATCTTTCTACTGTGATGGATTTATTAATTTTTTTTTTAAGAAATACTTTATTGATTCAAATACATCCTCTGCCTAAAATTAATTTTAAATCAATGTTACACTAAAAAATTGAAACATATATAGAATGCACACTCATTTAAAAGAAAAAGTGTATTAAAAAAAAAAAAAGATATTTGTAAACCCTTCATGATTCCTATAGACATTATTATGGTGATAAAAACAGGGCAACATATTGTATTTCATTGTCAACCCTTAAGTAAAACTAGATAATTTGCAGAAATAAGGAAAAATTCTAGTTATTGGTAAATTGAGTCCACTTTTTGCATTTTTTCTAACTCAAGGTCTTGTGTAAAGTCCAGTTAATCACATGGAATAGCTAAGGGCTGGACATCTCTTTTTTTTTTTTTTTCCCCTCCAATGTTCTTGTAGCCAAGACGGTATCTACACTGTGTCATGCAGACTAATTCAGATGCACCCAAGCAAGTGAACTGGTAAATCTACATAGGAAAACATGATCCGTTTGAGTCTGAAAGTACACTCAGATTCCCAGGGTGCCAAGCTTGGTCTAGTGAATCTCTTTTCTCAGCTCTGACATAATTAAAACAGCTTCCGGACACAAAGTGATATGCACAGATCTTTAAAGTACTGCTCTCAGTTCTAACTTCAAGAGGAGCACAGGCAGAAGGAGAATCAGTAAATTTGTGCCAGGATAGAGTTACTACCCATCCATGCATTTGCAGGGGGCTGTTTTCACGTCTAAGCCCTTGGAATTATAAAACTCCGCACGGTGAGTTTTTAGCTTCCCTCGTTCCCATCAGGAGACTGTGTATGAACCTTGACATTTTAAGTTTTCTTCCATATGCTTTTTTCTTTTTTAAGCCTTACAGTACAATTTGAAATAAACAGCTCTTTCCCCTATGTTTGTCAGCTGATATTTACATAGAGAACAAGTAGTTCTCCTCTTGGCATACCAGGTATTCTCTCAGCCATCACGGGCTAAGTTAAAAACATCTGAGTTATCTTTCCACTGGAAAAAAAAAAATAAGAAAAAAAAGATATTATATAGAAGGTCGGCTTTTACCTACCCTGTCCAAAATACCTCTCTTGCATATAATACACTATGTTCCAGAACAGCAGCAGGGTTTTAATGTCAGCATACTGATGGTGAGACTGGGGAAGAACCCTCCAAACTACTGCTGCCTGAATCTTGGACAACTACATTATGTTTAAATGTTTCTGGTGTGTCTAAAGCAGCCAGCTGCCTCACTGCATACCCTTGCATTTTTCACTCCTGAATCTCCTCCAGTCTCTCTTACTGTAATCCTCAAGGTCCTTCAGTTCTGCCCAGGTGATATTTTAATTGTCCTCTATCTTAAGAGTGCCTTTCAACTCCATGTTATCAACCAGTTGCATCAATAACTCTTCCTTTTATTGCTAGGCATAAATTAAAATATCTGGTAACATGAGTTCGAGAACTGATGTTGGCATTTTCGGGAAACTCTGCTAGGAAAGTTCCTAGCCGTTTCAGTCCAGCCTGGGACCACCTCTACCAACACAGCTATATTCCAGCTGCATTTATTAGTCATTTTTTCTTGTGGCAGTACATCAAACAATTACATTAAACCCAAACAGATTCTCTCTGTTCCATTTGCCATGCAGTCAGAGAGGTCAGCAGCTCATGAGGTAGAGCTGACAAATGTATTGGGCATAGTCCAAAGAACGGACAACCTGAGCTTAAAGTCCTGGCTTTGGTTTGGTACATTCTACTAACATGTAGTGTAAATGATGTCCGCATGTGGGCATTACTAATTAAGTTGTGCAGTGCAAGTTTGTGTCTTGTCACCTGTTCATCAAGTGATGAAAGCTGACCTCTGGCAATTTGGCATATAACACACACCTGTTATTTAATAATTAAGAGAGTGTTTGATACTGGCTATGCCCCTTGCTTTTACTTACTGGCATAAAAAAATGGAAAAGGAATACATTTTAAAAGAAATACAAAAAGAAAATCCTGGAAAACAAAAGAAACCTAAAATTTTATCACATGGAATAAGGGCTTAAAATCTATTTTCAGATTTTTGAACATTTCATTTGAAAGGGAATGTTGAAAGTTTTCTTTTGAAAATGTAAAAGCAATTATCTATACGTTTTTGAGAATATTTCAAAAGATATTTAAATATCTGAAAAAAAAAAGTATTTGTGTATCTGATTTGTGTGAATCAGAAGACTGATTCATGGTGGCACTATCTGGAGAATTTCACTCAAAAGCACAAATATTTTTGATTGACTCATAATTGCACTTCTTAGAGAATAAAATATACAGTTGTAAAATTGCCCATCCATTTCCCTAACTTTTATTCAGAAAGGTCTGTACTTACTTGAATAGAAGGATAGGTTTTCTGTTCCCCCAAATTAATATCCTAACAGCAGTGCCCCTGCCCTACACCCCTGAATCATACTAAGCTGGACTGAATTACTGTAAGAGCCCCAGCAGTGTGCTCCAGCAATCAAGAAAGCTGATGCCAATACAAACCTGCTGGGCCCAGTGCTGGCAGCACTTCAGCTCTTGCTGAAGCAAGTCTTTGAAGCTCTTTTCTTCTGAGGATGCTAAGCTGAATCATTCAGGGCAAGATCTTTGAAGGCAAGTTCAGTGGCACTGCCCTTACTAAGCCCATTTTCCTCTTCTCAAGGAAAGAGGAGGTTGCATTATACTCAAGATCCTTCTGGGTCGATGTCAGTATAGAAACCTCATATCTTGGCAATTTGGCTTCTTTCTTCAGCCTTGCTTGAAAGATAGAATCATAAAATCATTCAGGTTGGAAAAGACTTCTTAGATCATCTAGTCTACCTTAGATCAGACCTTCAAGGTCTGAAAAGCATTTTACTTTGAATAGAACTCCACGGAAACAAATAAAACTTTAAAAAAATGAAAAAAAAAATTAAAAAAAAATTAAACATGCAGCATTCTTGATCTTTCCAGAAAACATCCAACACTACAAGTTCTAAATAAGTACAATGAGTTGAAGTTCACACTGGCAACTTTCTAATTACAGCACTCCTGCATGATGCTCCTGGCTTTCCAGAGAGGGCTACATGGAGAAAGACAGCAATAATATCTAGACAGTTTGAAGGAAGACAAATGACAGATTCCATTATTTTCTCCAGCTATCTCCTGTATCGTGACCTTTTCCTTATCTCGGTCAACACAATCACACTGAATAAAATGGAACTAAATTTCTTTTTAATATTTTGACAAACTGCACTGTTCTGAACAATGGCAGCAAACCTAGTATTCAAAGCTGTCCCTAAAAATCAGTGACTTTTATTTTTTGATACTTGTCATCAATCATATATGGTAATTGACCAAGTGTAAGGCATTCCTAGAGTGTATTAAGTTTTCCAAAATAACTAACGAGAAGCCTTTTATTTCATCTGTCTCAAGTGAAATTGTTATTAGAATAAAAAAGTATTTCTTTCTCTGCCACTGGCAATGAAATGAATATTTATGATGTTTTTGCACTATATTGCAGTGATCTGACAATGCTGAATTCCAGCTAGAACGAGGATACAGCACTTAAAAGGAGATCCTTCTCTCTTCCTTTCCATCACTCATAAAAGGAATTAATAATTGCAAAACAGCTAACCCAAACAATTGCTTCTCAAATTAGATCATATTTTATCTTCATATTCTAAGCTGGAAAAGGAGCCTTTTAATTTGCAGCAAAACCGTCTTTAAAACACTAATAATATGAACCCATCTATTAAATATTTGTAAAGCTATTTTATGCACAGTACTAATGCTGACTAATCAAAGTGTACATAATTAATGGACTCAAGAAAGAATCATTGCAATAATGGAAATCTTATTAGCATATAAATTATCTTGTATTTAAGGGCTTAGAACAACTGTATATGGAGGATACTCCTTGTATCAGATTGTTTTTCTGAAGCCATTAGACCAAGTCAACTTCCTTGGAAGCCCATATTACTATGTCTCCTGCTAACAGAAGAAAAAAATATCCCTTGACAGAAATTCATAGGAAGTGGTTAGGAAACTTCAGTTCAGATCTGGGTACCACGTGGTACTGTTGGGCTATGTTACTGTCCAACTAGATAGAGGAATTTAAGCAGCACTATTTTTCAATCTTATTTCTCTCTCTTCTATTACTACGCATCAGATAATGTGCATTGGTAACCCCTGGAGACAGAGAGGGCTTTATTTCTCAGGCTCTTCCTTTTTTTTTTTTTTCTTCAAAATCTTCCCTCTGCAATGTGGCAGGGTGACCATACAGGAATAGAAGAGGTGAGACATTTGCTGATGAGGATGTGACTTTTTTGACTCAATGTATTCAGGAGAAAGAATTTTACTTACTAAATCCTGACAATAATTCTGTGGCTTGAAGCCAGGAACAATTTCCAGTGCTCTCTGATTTGTCTTCCAGGGTGGATACAGTCTGTACTACAGATGAAGACATAATGTTCGTACTCTTGCCAGGGTTACATTTTGAAGATAGAACTTTATTTTGGTCCCTGTATAGTGGTGCTCACATAGCAAGTAGTGGATCTGGTGATGGAGTTGCTCCTCGTTGCAAACCTTTTTATATATAACCCCCGAGAGATTATCGCAATCCTACTTAAAGGGGAAACAGGGGAAAACTTTCGTGTTTCCAGCCATTCTAATTTGTACTTGAACAACAGTAGCACAGAAAATATCCAAAGCCTTTTTGATACAAATTTCTGTTCTAGGACAGCATTATTTTTTTTTTTTTCTCTCTCTCAAAATGAATCCAAATAATGACTATTTTTACCTTTGGTCTTATTAGCAAAGAATATGAATTGAAGGGTTTCTGAGCCTCTGAACCTCTGTAAGATTCATTCCTAGAGGAAGCTGAACCATTACTCACTCCACCAAGATTTTACTCCTGGAAGTATTCTCATGGAAAATAAGGGTTGAAATATTCTAGATCACACCTAAGCAAGAAAAACTTTCTGATTATCTTCTCTCAGTGAGAAGAATGAGCCTTTATATTTTGTATGTGGACTACCACAGGCCATTGTAATCACTTTGTCCAAACAAAATGCATTTTACTGAAGTTATAGCAGAAGTCAATTACTGAACAGCAAGTGAAAATGATAGTCAGGTGGATATAAAATCTTCCCATTTTAAAAATGTAGAAGATATGAAAGTGTATATAAAAATGTCACACATTACAAAGATACTGAGTATTACATACAGGAGATGAATAGGGGAAATGGTGCACAAAGTATATCCCATTTTCATTGCTTCTATTTAATAAAATTATTGTAAAATCTGTGTTAAGATAGTCTATCAGTCCAGCACATAAAAAAAAAAAAATCTAGCAACTAGTATGATATTTTAGTATTTCAGAGTTTTCACTAAAATCTTCCTTTGATCAGAAACAGTTTCTTTAAAAAGTGCCTCCACTTATAGCTTGAGATGAGGCATCTTTAATTCCAGATTTATTCACATTCTATGGTAGGGAAAGCAAGTCAGCTTCAAATGCACAACCTTCTATTGGAGCTTTATTTTAAATTTTACTGTACATGAAATGCTAAAACCACTTGCCAATAGATAATAGTTATAATACAATTATACATTTTGTTTCTATGTGTATTAAGACAAATCAAGATTATCTGATCACTGTATACAGTCATCAAATTTGGTGTATCTCAGAGGGGTGCTAATCACGGAGATATGCTCTCCATCCACAACTTTAGCCCATCCTGTAATGAACTAAATGTACTGTTGTAGTACACTCTTCATGATTCTTTGGGCATTTTGCTTCTTTCCTATTACTCAACTCTTTTACCAATGATGTAAAAAGAAAATCAACCAAACCAAACAAAAAAAATTGTAGCTCAACAACTAAAAAGCAGCATATTTCCTGCAAACAAGATACATTCAGCAGAGATAGTGTCTTGGGTTCGTTCTCTACTCCTTTCCCCATCTCACCCACAACCACTGCAGAACTTCAACAAGCATCAGATCCAGCAAGATGTTTCAAGTTTTCCTAAATCTGGCTGCTCATTTGAATGTGCCACAAATGCAAGAAAAGTTTTTCATGCTAACACACTGCACAAAAAAAAAATGCATTAAACCAGAAAGATCACGCAGACAGTTGTTATAAGGGTATGTATTAAAATTTAAGTTTTGTTGGCTGCTGGTTACATTTCTAACATACTCTACAGTACTAGGGGCTGATTCGTGCATCTGGCCTCAGAAACCAAATGACCTCAGCATTCAACAGGTAAATTAACAGGTAAATCCCCTCAGGTAGGGCTGGAAATGGTACCTAAGTTGGAGCAGGCTCGACACAAGCACTGCCTACACAGGGACCCAGTACTGTGATTCACATTTGCCAGTCTAAGGGTTATTATAACCCAGCTCCTCAGTTATTTTACTTGCACTCTGAGCAACAACCCCTCAAGGAAGCACTTCTTTTCATACTCGGTTTACTGTCCAGCATGGGGGGTTTGCTGATATCACAAGAGTCAAAAAGAACGAGTAAGACAAAATGGAGGGAGAGAGGAAGAGCAAGCCTGAAACAGGAACACAATACACTTTTCTTTAAGATAAATGATTGTTTTTGTTTCATATCCCAGATCACTAATCTGAAGAGAACTGTGATCTCTTCCATTCAAGAAAACAGTGCCATCTGGTTTCTAAGAGTTTTTTTTTTTTTTTAAATTTCACCTTTTTAGTAGGCCATATGGGGACTAATGCCCTTTGAAAAACTGATGGTTTGAAAGTTAAATCATCTTTAAACTTATACTTAATCATTGTTTAAAAGAGAAATCAGGTCAGATCAGATTTTTTTTTTTTTTTTTTTTTTTTGTCAAGTAGGGAGACTTTAAAAACAGTATTTGCCAACAACTTCCACAAAGTAGCATACAATATAGAGTTTTCCTACAGAAGCAATAGGAAAAAGCCTCTGTGTTAGACTTGTTGTGTTGTGTTAACTCTTGATAACATATTTTGGGGTTTGGAGGTTTTTATTTTTTATTTGTGTGTGTGCGTGTGGTTTTTATTTCTTCTTCTTCTTCCTCTTCTTTTTTTTTTCCCACTTACACAGACTCCAAATAAGGATACCTTACTGTTTGTTTTGTCAGACAAAAGTAGAGCATAAAAATAGCATTGTCAGTGATTTTGGGGTGAATTTTGTCACATCCAAGATTTGAAGAAATAGTTAATATTTTTTAATGTTAAACATCTGCAGTTAGTGAGTACAAACACATGCTACTTACTGCACATTTTAAACGTACTACATAGCAAATATCCTTGCCAAAAATACCTTGCCTTGCCTTTGTCAACCTTAGAGATTTACTGAGCAAACTATCAGTAATGGCATCACAGACTTTGTAACCTTGTCTGCCAGGAGACTGCACAAAGGGATGCAGGGGAGGGTGCCAGCTCTTCCTGCCTAGATCATTTCTACCCTCCTGCAGTTAATTATAAGATCAAACTAACAAAACATCCAGGCTTCAGGAATCTGGACAGGAGAAGCAATCAGCGTTTACAATAAAATATGGTAGATCTAAACAAACCGATGTACAGTCTAGAGGCAACAAGATAAAATGTTGAAGAGTGGATGTGAAAGTGCCTGTGTCTGTTTGGAATAACCTTTGAGATATCTTACATTGAGAAAGCTCCGATCACTCACAAACATTGCCATTCCAGAAAGATATGAATTAATGAATGGAATTTCAGGAAGCCACAGCACAAAAGCAGCTTTTGCCAACATCATGCATGTCAAGTACTATCTCCTCTCTCAGATCACACATTTAAATCAACGGTCTGCTCACTGCCACTTCTTAACATATGCATTGGTAGAAGAATTTAAATCAAATTAAAGTAATAGTGATTAATTTCCTGGGGAGGATTAAGATCTTTCCATCTATACAGAATGGCTGAATAGCAAATAAAAACATATCTTGCCACAAATAACTGAAGGAGGCAATCAGCAAAGAAAAATGTTGCAAAGATAGTCAAAGGAGAACTATAGCAGGAGGAGCAGATTAGATCTACAGCGCAAAGAAGGCTAGGAGAGAGAAATATGTCTTTAATATAGACGTCAAGCTTTGGTCGTGACCAGCAGGATTCTGTTGCAAGTACAGAGAAAAGAGCAAAATAAAGTGCCAACACGGAGTGGAAGAGAGATGGTGGTAAAGAAAAAAACACAGGTACAGGACTTCAAGAATGTGTACCACTGTCTGCAAAGCAAACCAAACACATTTGATTAACTAAAACCAGTGTTTAAGTCAAACAGATAGTGTACTCTGATTTATGAACGTAATCTGTGCCTTATATTGGCTGCCAATTATCAAAGGTTAAAGGGACATGAACTTAAATTTGTATTTACCTAAAAGTTTCTAGTTACTACAAGGAACTTTTCTCATTGCTAGAACTGAAAGACAATTGAAACAGCAATAACGAAACCTTGTGAATGTAACAGACAATAAATATTTTATTCTTATGAATGATTTTTGATTTTTGTATGGATGAATTTTAGTACTTTAGAAAAAGTACTGTGGCAGAAAAAAATAGCTATCCCTTTTTTTCCCATCCTAAAATCTCATTAACGCATGAGAGAATTGCTGTGTTTCTGATTTTTTTCACTTGTTCCCCTTTCTATATGCAACCCACTGCTGAATGAGATTACACTGGTGACTCACAGGGCATTGGACCAGATTCTTTCCTGGCTACTATCTCCTATGTAGTGCCAGGCATGACTGAATGCTGTGGAAGGCAGTCTGAGATGTAGCTAGATGTAGCTGGAAAGATGCAAGAGAAAATAATGTTGTTGTATTGTATTGGGATTGCATCACATGCATTTTTACTGAGACAAGTCCATGATGTATACATCTTAAAAAGCATTCAGAGAACTCAAAGAATAAAGCTAACCTAACACTCAAGTTATTATTTTAATTTTATTATCTCTATTTGATACTTTTATGACAGTAAGATCACAAAATACATGCAGTCTGCAAAAGCATAACACACAATATCTCTGCTAACATTGTAGTTTGGGCTGTAGCGCTGCATCGCATGTCGTTCAGAGAAGTGAAAAGCATGTCACAAACTAGATTTTCAGCTCTGACAAGCCCCTTGGGCTGTGGCATGCCTTTACTGAAAAGCCCAAATCTGACATGCCTTTAATTTCACTGAGATGCACATTAAAAATTGTATAATACATTTTGTATAACAAGTTTATTCTCTCTTAGTGTTAGCATTCGTGATACTGTAAAACAGTTCCACACAGAGAGGTTACTAAACATTAAGTCTCTATAGGAAATGTTTCTTTTACTTGGACACAGCCTATCTTGAAAAACAAAGAACTTACTCTTTTAAGACTTGATTCAATACAGCCCTTTACCAGCCCGTTTGGAATACACATGCTTAATATTCAGTGTGCTCTTAGGCACTTCACTTAATCACAGCCTAAGAGAAAGAGCAATATAAACAGTCTGAAAGCACTGGGGAAAATATTTTACAGAAGTAAAATATGAAATTCAACAATTCTGTCCCCAAGATTTTAAAGTATCTATATTAAGAAGTAGAGAAAGAATATACTACATTTTTTTTAACATTTGGCTACATATCCCATGTTCACTTGATTTACAATGGAGAAATAATGCTGTTTTACATTTGAAAATAGGCAACAGGTAGGATCTTCCACATTTATTTTAAAGTTTATATGGAATTCTAATATCACCCCTTTTTAGAACTCATCACTGGGCAAGCCTTTGACCTATTTATCAGTTTGTCATAATGCTTATTTAAAATACCCTGAATGTACAGGGCAGATGATCTGATAATCAGGATATACATCAAATGCATCCTATCCCCTTTCCTCTCTATATATTTATTTCAATTAGAAATCCAGTACAGTATGCATCCGTTTAAATACATACTGGATGATAGGTTTTCCAAGAAAATCAATATCCTAGGTGCTTAGCTGCATCTTTACTTGCCTGAACATTTTTAACAGCTGACATTTACTCACTGATGCACCATACAAATATAGCAATTGAAATCACCCAGATCTTTAAAGCCCCAAATGCCCAAATATAAAAAAAATAGATCTGAAAAGAAATAATTGGAGAGGTGGTTATAATGTTTTCCTTCCTTTCTTCCTTCCATGTACATTCTATCTGCAGTAACAGCTACAGAAATTTGAGCCCAGTGACTCAGATGCCACTAGCTAGGTTTTAGAAGAAAGTGTGCTTAATATTCGTGATCCACAACATTTACTTATCCAGTTGTTTTCTGAACCACATCTACTGGGCCTTTTACCCACTCTGCTCCAGCTTTTCCAGTAGCCCAGGAGCAGCTCAGATTCACGTTAGAAGTACTCTGGACCAGGTTGCATCGCCTCCCTTGCAGCTATGGGTTGACTCTAAGTGGGGAAACGGCTGCTGCTGTGTCCCTTGGGACTTAACAGCTGTGTTATGGGAAATACACCTTAAGCAGAGGAGAAGCTTAATTTGGTCTACTGCAGTGACTACCTCAGAGAGTACGAGGTCCTCACAGAAGCTGTGTGATGCTGCTGAGGCCTATGTGTAGCTCACAGCTATCAGTACATTACCAGTACATTACATTTAATACTGAGTTAGTTGGTTTTGCACTTATCTGAAGGGACCAGCAAACAATCCTTAGCTGTACATACTTAGCTGTACATACAGCTTTACTGGTTTACTCCTAGATGCAATTTACCCGATGTATTCTCCAAGTTACCCGAGATAACTTTTTGGTGTCACGATGTCATAACTGGATTGCTTTTTTTTTTTTCCTTTTTTTTTTTCACTGCTGCTATGTCAATGAAACTGGTACAATGGAGAGGAAATTGTGTAACAAGCCACCAGGAAAAGGTTCACATAAAAAGAAGAAGAAGAAAAAAAAGAAATAATTAACTGGCAAGACATTTCAGGTCTCAAACGTCAAGTTTCAGGGTCATTCATAATAAAAGCACCAGTATCAAAATTTCTGAGATGTGCCTGTGATCTTACAAAACTCAATGTTAAGAAAATCTAACACTTCCAGTTAGGAAATATCATTGCAGCCTCTTTTGGAGAAGCTCACATACTACTCTGGTATGCAGCAAACACCTGAATTCAGCTAAATAACAGCCTCCAGGCTACAGAAGTTTACCTCCATCTCACAGAACTCACATTCAGCTGGAACATGCACTTTTGATCAATGTAACTGCACTCCTTTGTAACTCCTGAGGAACTTTTTAACCAAAGTAACTCAGTGTGAGCATGCTGAGGCTGTAGCCTCACAGTCACCAGGCAGATGCAGCAGCACCACCGCACTGCATCAGAAAGCAATTTGAGCACTAGCACTGCCACACAAGACTAGAAAGCTGGGTGAGGTGAGGCCTTGGCCTTTCAAGCCATACCAGAGAAAGCTGTAAGAAATCTGGTGTCCAGATGCAAATGGAGCCCTAGCACCCAGCATTGCAGTCCTTCGTCTTGGCAAAGAGAGCTTGAGGGAAGCTGAGAGCTGAACTTCAGTTTCTGAGCCCCCACCAAAGACTCACCAAGCTGTTTCCTCCTAGAGGCTCTCCATGGAGCAGGATCCTGGTGGCATCCTGGGCTGCATCAACAGAGTGGCCAGCAGGTCAAAGGAGGTGATTGTTCCCCTCTGCTCTGCCTTTATGAGGCCCCACTTGGATTGCTGCGTCCAGGTCGGAGGTCCCAGCACAAGAAGTATGTGGGGCTGTTAGAGTGGGTCCAGAAGAGGGACATGAAGATGGTCAGAGGGCTGGAGCACCTCTCCTATGAAGAAAGGCTGAGAGAGTTGGGGATGTACAGCCTGAAGAAGAGAAGGCTTCAGGGAGACCTCATTGCAGCTTTTCAGAGCTTAAATGGGGCTTATAAAAAAGATGGAGAACAACTTGTTGCTTGTGCAGATACTGATAGGATAAGGGGGAATGGTTTTAAACTAAAAGAGGGGAGATTTAAATTAGAGGTTAGGAGGAAAATCTTCACTCAGAGGATGGTGAGGCACTGGAACAGGTTGCCCAGAGAAGCCGTGGATGCCCCATGCCTGGAGGTGTTCAAGGCCAGGCTGGATGGGGTTTTGGCAACCCACTCTAGTGGGAGATGTCCCTGCCCATGGCAGGGGGGTTAGAACTGGGTGGCTTTAAGGTCCCTTCCAATCTAAACCATTCTGTGATTCTCTGATAAGGTTTGGCTCTTATACATCTGATTTACATCTACTGATAATAAATTTGACATGAAACATATGTCAATCTATCATAGATGGAAAAACATTGCATTTTTTGTTGATTTTGAAATGCAGTATATGGCCAACTCTTTCCTCAAATCATTCTCTATAATCTCTTGATTTGTGTTGATTTACTCTGGAAAATTCTTTGGTTTGTCAGTATTATGGTGGCACTCAGAGTTTTACATGGCACCCTGCAGTGAGCAGACCGTTCTCTTCTCTGTAGTGAAGAGGAAACATCAACTGTGGCCAGCTTTATTTACATCATTTACACTATTGTTTAACCATAAATTCACTCTTTGAGTTATGCTGTTTTAGTTGGAGTTGGGTTGTTTTCATCTATGTGATCTGTTACTACACTAATACCACATGAGTGGAATAACACAGAAACTGTGCAGATTATGCAGAGGGTGAAGGGTCATTCAGTCAAAAAGTCTTGATTACACATAAACAATACCATATACTTTACTGAAGTGAAAGTTCTTCTGTGCATTGTGAAATCTTAAAATAGAATACTCTTAACATCACTTTAGCAGGTGCTAGATAATTCAAAAATCATCCTCATCACCAGCAAGGCTTGAGACTACACACTGCCAAAAGACGATGGTGGGGAGAAGAAGGTTACAAATACAGAAGTCTTAAAAACTAATATGAAAAATACTGGAAAAGTGTTTGAAGATGTACTATGTACATATCCAGAATAAATGTCATTATAATACTTTAATTTTCTTGTATTTCAACTAAAATGCTTGCAGGCTCCAAGAATCCTATTTACAACTAGAACACCTCTCAAAGGAGGAAAACTAGTTCATTGTAGAAACCATGACTGCCAGAAAAGAGGAACAGTGGTGTATGAAAATATAATCTATTGAACATCAGACCTGAAAACTTCAGAGCCTCTCCAGACTAAGTCAGCTAATAACACCATTTTTAATATTACAGGTAGTTTCATAATACTCAGCAAAATTCTATATTCAAGGAATATTTTTGCCTTGAGCTGTCATAAAGATTAACAACAGCAGAGAGTATGTTAATTGGTGAAGCCAAAATCTCAGAAGTACTGTAGTATGAACACAGAATTAAAATACATTTTTAAATGTTTAATTTTTTTGCTGGCCAGAAAGTAAAAAATTCACACTGCAAAAAATTACCCAAGGGAAAATTTTGCTCTTAGGTGCACATAAAAAATCCTATCAGGCTAAATTCCAGTTCTTCACACATCAGTGTGGGTCACTTTCAATAAAGCCAGAAAAAGATTACTTTTTATAAAGTTTTTAAATTGCCCATTGATAGAGTAACCTAGGTGAAAACAAAATATAAATTAAAAAGACTGTCATGCAACTATTCAGCAACAGAGAGAAATAGTCCAATTAATATAAATCAACCAATCATTGTACATATAACACAAAAATTATCATAAGCATTAATTTTATTTCTTTTCCCAGAGGATCCAAAGCACTAATGTAAAGCACAAAAAAGAATGCAAGTTAGAATTACTTTATATGTTGTCATTTCTTTTCTTTAAGAAAGATGCTTTAAGATTTGGACATATTTAGAAACATATTTCTCATTTACATGTTTTAATCATTCTTTACACTCTCAATACTTATAACAAAGCCAAACTGATGTTGAGATTTTAAAGTAGTATGATAACAGCTCTACGAACAGTAAAAAAAAACTTATTCTGAAGATTTTCACAAACTGGTATATGAATAGTCTTCCTATTGCTTCGACCTTCACGATACTCTCTGTATGCTCTGAGATTTCTCCTTTTCCATATTACTATTTCAGATACTCAAATATCTGATACACAGTTGAGAATTACAGTGTTGTGCCAAAAGAATATATATGAGTGCAATTGATCACTAAAATATTCAGCATTTTTATGATTTACAAAATCCACACTAGAAGTTGCAGCCTTTTATAGGCATCAGTAGATGTTACTTTGTAAATTGCTATACTCCACCACATTATTTCCATCGCTCATAGTTATTTGACATCTGAGTTATGTAATTCCACATAGCACACTATCTAGAGGCATTCTCCAAGTGTGCTTGAACAAGCTCTTGTGTCTAATCATTCATTACTAACTCACAGCACTACAACAGATCAGCACTCTTAAAATGTATTCATTAATTCTAGAAAGCATTTTGGAAGCATTTTAAAAACAAATTCTGTAAGTGAAAAGGATTTTAGAATAATATTTTGAGTTATGTTCACAAGTTAGTTATTAAAGCAGTTTGCTAGGTAAGGACCTCCTCCTGCTCACAATGAAGTTAAAAGAGATTTGCCACTGACTGCAACAGGAACAGGATAAAACCAGTAAAATCTTGCTATATTTTGCCTTTACAGGGAAATAATAATAAAATATGATGTCTAATAAAAGAAGTGAGAGCAATAATACTAAAATACTATTTTGCATCTTTATAGCATTATCCCAAAAGAGTCCTGGTATAAAGCTAGTAAATAATAACTTCCTTATCCACCTGAAATCTCAGCGAGAGTTTTAGGTACACATAATGGAATTACCAGAGCTGGAACAATCCCAAGGCAGCAGGGCTAACATCTGTTCCAGTGGAAAATACAACAAGAATTGCAATCTCCTCAAGCACTCAGGAATTCAGTTTTATACCACTTTTAAAATATGTTCTTTCTACAATCATAGTGGTTTTTAACTGAGATGGTTTTTAACCATCATAGTGGTTTTTAATTGAGCAAATTCAGTTACGTATGCAATGATCTCTTCTAGGAGGAGGCAAGATAAACCAGAGGCAGGTAAAGGAGTTTGCAGACTGAGGCCAATGCAGGATAACTAAAACTAATCTTGCTGCTTCAGCCATTAAGCATACTGAAAGAATAAGTTGCAACTGAAGGCTGCACAATGTTTGGTGAATTTCATCCCCAAACCACTGGGCAGCTGAGAGCTTGGGAACATCTACGGAAGATGTCATTGTTTGTCATTTAAATGAAGCTGCAGCAGACAGAAGCAGTAGCATTCCTAAATTCACCATATATTTTTATTTCTTCTCTTTGCAACACTAAATGCAGGAATACCTATACCACTGAATACCACTGTTACTCTGGAAGGTCGTTAATTCATAGATCTCTGCTTAAATGTCATTGCATCATCTGCAAAAATCTCACCTGGAAACACAGTTCAGCTGTGCCTGCACCAGCCCAGACCTGTTTGATTCATACACCATCTGCCAGCTCACCATAAAAGAGCTTTGTTGGCTCTTCAGGACCATCAAGCTCCATTTAATAAACACTTACATGGCCCATCTAGTAAACACACAGCCCATACAGATATGTCTATATCTGGACATATTTCCTTGGAACGAATGTACTCCGTTAATGATTTGCTCTCAACAAGGACAGTAAAATCATCTTCAAGAGAAGCACAGTCAGGTGAGATGATGCTCATTAAACTCTATGCGCTATTAAACAAAGCAGAACAAGGTACACTAGAGAATGGAAGCTCAGAACTGCTCAGTGATGCAGATTGTATAAAAGCCTTCCAGGAAATTTCTTCCTTTCCCATTATATTCTCCCCAGTACACCTTCTCCTGTAGTCTTCTATTCCAGACTTGTTAAAATTAAAAAAAAAAAAAAAAAAGAGAGAAAAAAAAGAAAAGGTGTGTATGTGAGAGGAGGTGGGGGGACATAGTTATGGATATAATCTGTAGCTACCCTCTCTCAGGGTCTCCCCATCCAGATCCCACAGCCTGCAGTATCCAGTATTTCTAAAGCCATACACACCACTTTTGGTGTATTTCACCCCGTGATGAACAATTCTTCCATGTGTGGCAGGAGGTTGCAGCTTCTTCATCAGGGTCAGTATTGCCTTTGCAGGCAATACTTGAAAGGGGCTTGACATAATTTTTACTTGTCATATTATGTGCTACCACAGATACCAAGAACTGCATCAGGTCCCTGGGCAATTAAAGCATCTGGGACTTTCTCTTTTCCATCAACCCTCACCTTCCTTCTGCACCTCCCTTAACAGCAGTGTCCTAGTGCATTCTTGAGAGCTTACAGACACAGTTTCACTTAAAGAAATGGCTATATTTCACAACCTCTGGTTGTTAGAAACTGTCAACATTGTCAAAATTTTGCACCATATTTTCCATTTGGAATTATAATTGCAGCAGAGACTTTGCCAAAACAGTTCTTACAGCATATATTGCAAACCATTAACTCTTTTCTGCTCTCTTGGACATGGACCACAGAGAGATGCGGTGTATATTCTTTTGCTGATATGAGATCAGCTCCAGAGATGCACACTGATGTGTCAGCTGACTTTGATCATAAGTTACTGGCAAGGTTTGAAGTCACAGTATAGGTAGATAGAGCTACTCAGGGTTTTGTATTAATTTTCAGAGATGATATTTCATTGATACACTTACTGCAAGAGGGTCACTTCTCCGTAAGTGTTTTTTATTATTATTATTATTTTTTTAAATCCTGTCACCCTTTTTAAAAAGGTACCTGAACAGTATTTACTATTTCTTCTAACGACCTGTGTAGGACACAGAAGCTGTGTAACATTTTTCCTTCGTTTTCCACCATATGCTGGAGGGGGTGGCAAAAGAACACCTTACTTATTTAGTACTTCTGTCTAAATGGAGTGCAAGAGGTCATTTAACTATCAGGAAAAACAATCTCCTACTTATGCAAGTAATACCAGAACTCACAGTTCCTATGTTGGTTGTGCAGGATGTATATCTTTCCACTCTTTCAATATATATATATATAATAAGTATATTATAAATATATTATATATGTTATATCATAAATATATATAGATTATATATACACAATATATTATAAATATATGTATATATTTAATGGTCCTCTATACCAATCTCAGATAAAAACAACTGGAAGACGTTATTTTGAAAACTGTTTTTAAAAGTGATGACACCTTCTCCCAGCTTAACTGCTGACCTGGAGAGCTTCCAAATTTCATAAATTTAATCTTTTCTTCAATCTCTCATCATTCAACTTTAAACAATATAGAACAGAAAAACAGTAAAAAAAAAAAATCAAGGTGGATTGTAAGCAGGCAGGTACAAATCAAAGCACACTTCAGTAAAAACAGTGTGTTGAAAGTACTGAAATGTACTTTATTTTTTTCAGAAGCCTGAAGAAACACAAACACAATTACTTTCACTAGAGCGTTTTTTCTTTATTATTATTTGTAGGTATTTCTGTTAGTTGCATCCATAGTAGCAACAAAACAGGTTTCAGGGCATATTTTGTGTTATGTTAAACACTGTCTAGATTAAGACAGAACTAAATATAGGAGAAAGGAAGCTAAGATCCAGATCTTAGAAAACGTTTTACTAGCTTTTCTGTAAATGTATGTTGTTCATTTATTTTCATCAAATATCCACCTATTAGAGTGACAGATGCAGTAACAAGTGTTCTACAACTTCAGACTAAAGCTTTTTTTATTTGCCATCTACTATACCTATCAAATCATCAACTGCTGGTTAGCTTGAGGGCTAATCTTGAAATGTCACAGTTAATCTCAGTTTTCACTTTAGAAGTTTGGATTTCCTTCTGTATGCAGTTTTACATTGTTGGCAGATGAAAACATTTGCACTGAATTTTCCTAATGAGCCAGCATTATTTATGACCCCATGCAAGCTTGCTGATGGCTTACTTTAGCAGCTCTCTATTTGGAGGAGTCTCCTATAAATGACTTGGCTGTATCGAGAGTAAATTATTCCCTCAACCTTTTATAGCACTCTCAGTTGTTCATCTGAGTTGGACAATGCAGTGGAAGTCAGGAGGGAGTAAGGAAGTAAGAGATTTATCTCCACTGCACTGAGGGAAGCTCAGATTTAAGGTTCAGGAAAGCCACAAAGAGATGTAGGAGGTCTTTTATGCAGCCAGACCCCAAGTATTTTTCTTTCTTGTGCTACACAAGAAAGCTTGTCACAGAAGGCAAGTTCTGAAAAATCAAAAGGAAAGACAAGGCATTAAGTTCAGAGTGGTTCACGCTCATAACCCATGGTGTCAGGTGTCAACAAAACTGAGATCTGCCAATAGTTGGAAAGGGTTATGAGCATATGCAAGTGTATGTATACAAGTATATATGCACCTATAGTTGCCAAACCACATTTTGTTATCTTATTGAAGTCCCTCAAATCACCCAGTTATGGATAATGGCCAAATGTAAATTTTCAAGTGCTGAAAATTAAGACAAAGTCAAATTTGAAGGAACATGAAAAAGAATGCTATGAGAAACATGAACACTGAGAGATATTTCTATAGACTTAGGTATTACATTGCACACTAGACCCTCTCCTCCCGCCTTTTATGAAATTAAATGTACTTTGAAAGCAGAATCCTACGTTAACAAGGAGCTAGCTCCTCATCCAACTTTTTTACTATCTGCCTTGCTTTAGCCATGTCAAAGAAGACGAAGGAAGGAAGGAAGGAGGGAAGGAGGGAAGGAGGAAAGGGAGGAGGGAAGGAGGGAAGGAGGGAAGGAAGAAAATTTAGACTCCAGGTATAAAAGGTATAAATAATTCTAAAGTCTTGATACTGAACTATTCAAGCAAAATTAATTACAGTGATCAATGTCACTACAGAAATGTTTGTTAGACTCCCCTATTAAGCATAAACTCACTTGGCTAAAGTCCTAATTGATTTCATCTGATTCTCTGCCATGGATCCAGGTATTTCTCAATTTCATAGGCCTAGGGAGCATTGTTTTTTTCCAGGATGCCATGAAATAAATACGTTCTCACTGTTGCTATTCTGATGCTAATACCTCCTATATTTCTGAGATGTCTGGACAACACAATAGCTGCTGAAGCCTGGAAAGTGGAGGCGGACTGCTAAAATCAATCTTCAGAAATAATCAGCATCAAAACATGAAATAAACTTCATATCAATAAACATTTCCAGTTCTGAATCATGACTGGATCCATCTGAATGCGGGATGCCAGAGACAGGCATGAAAGCTATTTCATGGCAGTGGTTTCAATTGTTCAGCAGCTACTGTGATGGAATTTTATCTTACTGTGCTACAGAGACTCTGGTTGATGTAAAAGGAAATACAACACTGTATTTAATTTTATCTCTCCTCCACTGTAATTCTTTTTCCATTACACACAAATAATAGAAGGCCACAAGGATGAGAAATAAATTAATAATTCTGAAGCCTGATTTATAATCACAGATAGCAGCAATAAACTCAAGCAGCAGAATACCCTACCACAACGACCACAGGGAACAAATGCCAAAGGTGAAGTGATTATACAAGAAAAAAAAAATAAATCTGTAAAAGGCATTTTTTAAGAATAATTCACCACCTGGCTACCCCACAGAACCCCTACAAACATTTACCATTCTGAAAACAAAATGGTATTTAATCTTTCCAAGAAAAACATTTTTTCCAAACAAATATCATCATTTCTGTAGTTCTAAGGTTACTGTGTAAACCTCCATAGCCTTTAAAAAGGGGAAAAAGAAAAAAAAAAAAAGACTGAAATAAATCCTTCCACCTTCTAGATGGATTTTGATTCAGTATGCACTAAGTATGACTCAGTATCCACAAAAGCCCTCATGAAAGACAGCTCAAATTCTTCACTAATTATCATATTTCCAAGTTATAGTATGTAAATATCACACAGAATAAAGTTAGTCTTGTTAGACTTTTTTTTTTTTTTTAATTCTTTAGAAAAAGGATGTCGCTTTAGAATTATTCTAGCTCCATGGAAAATACTTTTTATTTTTCACGCATTTGATGGGCATGTTTTTGGAAGTATGCTATTAACCGCTATATGATTGGTATATAAATATATAGGTATCACAGATACAAATTTTGTTTCTTATCATTTTGTCTTTCTGCACTGCTTCAAACCAGTAACATTTCAACAGAGACCTCAGCAAATTCTCCAGCTCTAAATAACCTCTAGTGGATCTACTAATTATAGAAGGGTGTTCCTCAGACATCCACAATAGGTCAAAATAAATTGTGTGAATACTTCTTTTCTTTCATTTTCTGTCACTTAGGTTACCAGAAATAATGTGTACTATTTGAGAAGAGGATAGGGATATATTTAGCAAGCTGACAGACATCCGGTGGTTTATAAATCATGCAGGTGGCAGGGTTGCATTCAGCTTACATAGTTTTATCTTGACTAAGAAAAGCAGGGAAAAAATATCCAAAATCCTTTCAGAGGATTCTTTTTGTTATAGTAACTCTCCAAAGTAAGTGTTCTGGTAGGTAAGGAATTAAAAAAAATTAAACCTAGTCCTGTATCAAAAGGACTCCTATCCTGGAAGTTGGTAGTTGCAATTGGACCGCTTTAACCCCACAATGCCTTATGCAGTTTGAAAAGGCCTGACCTCAGTGGATCTGTGTGCAGAATTAGGATATACAGACTAACAGTATTATAGGAACATCCTCTGCAGGTCTTTTGTTTGTTCATATTGCATTTCTCATCACAAAGTTCTTTTGTACCTTAACAATAGTATCCGACTTAGCCTTTAAAAAAATAGTAGCAGATAACTATAGTACTGTTTCCTGATAAAACACCAAATAATACTTGTTTCCTTGGTCTATATTCCAAATACACTACAACATTGTATGGTAATGTCTTTAACTACAAGTTAGATAATCACAGTGGAAAAATAAGAAAAGGAACCATTTTTCTAAGAGAAAAGAAAAAAAATGTGGAGAATGAGCAGAATCTTCATCGATGTTTAAGGAATACCTACAATTTTCTTTCCCACCAAGGTTTCTAACAGTAAAACAGCACAAGTAACATCTAGGTACGAAACTTCTGGTGCTCAAAAGGAAGATTAGTTCTGTCAAGCCTTTGGGCAGTAACCTAAACTATTTTCTAAACCTAAACTGTTTTCTAAATCCTGTCTCCAAGAAAAAAAAAAGAAAAAAAAAAAAAGATCAAAGACCAGAAAACAGGGGAAAAAAATTAAAAAATAAAAAGACATTCTCTATAATCAGGAACTTACACGCTTCACTCCCAACAAAAAATTTCAAAATTGTTATCAAAATAAATCAAAAATAAACAAGCAACAACAACACCACAAAACCCACTACTCAACAATGATTATATTTATTGTGTTTTACTGTATATAATTTCAAAGAAAATTAATATTGGATGAAAGGATTTATTTTTTATGATGTGACAGTGTTTCTGATATATGGACAGAAAGATAATGAAAGTTGAATCTTTATTAAGATTTTGCATTTTTAGATTCTTGTCTACAGCTTCTTTACCTTCTCTTCTTACTTAATCATTAACAACATATTTTACTGTATCATTGGATGAGGTGTTAAAGATTGATCATATTTAGCCCCTCCTCTTACTTCTTCTTTCAGAAACTCATTTTATATTTGGCATAGATGATTCTCTAGAACAAATGAATATCCTTTTCCTGTTTAGGATAAGTTATTAAAAATAAATTGTAAAAATTTTATTCAAAAATATTTTTCTGGAAAAATATTAAAATGCAGTTTGGCACTCCCAGACCTAAAGATTCTGTTCCCATGAAAGTTTTAAAGTAGGTCAAAAATGACAGCAATTTATTAGACTGAGTAATATAAAGTCTAAAAATATTTCTGGTAGGATTCAATCTGTTCCTTCAACTTTCTGAACATTGCAATGCAGAACTGTAAGGTCTGCTATGAAACTCTTTTTCACACATTCTAGAAAAACCTTAAGTATTGTTTGATCTAATTAAAACCCAAGAAAGTGTAGCTGGTATAGATTTTATTCTCTCCTTAACTTTTTTTTTAAGAACGTGTTATAGGGACAAGAATCATGACCCTTTACAGATTAGAAAACAGAAAGTGAATTTAATATTGCTAAGTACTCAAAAAAACCACAAATATAATCTATGTTTATCAATATCAATATCACTGATATATATTTAGTCTGTGCATTGTCACAGTGACTTAGTGAACCAATCTTTAAAATAAACATTTTATTAAGTTCCTCAGACAAGTACTAATCACACTGAATAATCCTGCAGTAACTGCTTTAGAAAACATTATACCTGAAGAAACAAAGTTTATCAATGTGATTGAATATGTTTGGCAAAACTTTGATTCATTCCCTCTGTAAAAAGAGACAGTTCATATTTGTTTTTTTGCTGGTGTCTCTAAAAGTAATAAAAAAGACCGATCTACATCTTAGCGGTGTTTTGTGTGGGTTTGTGTGCATGTGTGTTTTACTGTGTTGTTGTTTGTTTTTTTTCCCTCTGGGGTGGAAAGAGGCTGGGCGAAGGGTAGGGGTTTAGTCATAAAATGGTAATTAAGCAGTGCTAATGAGATTTATCAATTTACCATAATGGGCTGTCAGGACAAAAACAACAGGCAAAAAGGTTACAAGGGAAAAAAAAAAAAAAAAAAGCTAAAGGAGCTACATGGCTGCTCTACAGTTTGACAGATACTGTGCCTGGAGTAACTCAGGACTCACGTTTGAGTCCCTGTATTGTCTGGTTTACAGCTGCCACTGACTGACAGAATTATCAAAGATCCGGTCCTGCTATGGATGCAACAGGATACCCCAGAACTGCACAATTCTTTTACTGAAGCCTTCAGCCAAACGCAGTGTAAAAAAAAAAAAAAAAAGGCAAAAAATATATTGTACAGGCAACTAGATTCTAGTATTGCCTCGCCATATGATTGTTTATTATTTACAAATCTTAAATTAGTTTCAGTCGCATTGTGATACATACCAGTCATTTTTAGCAATTAATACGGACACCAAAAAGTTGAGTCTGCTTCATTGTTCATAACTATACTTTGACATTTCCTCCTTGAAACCATTTGTGACATGTATGACAGCCTTAGTTCTGCCGCTTCAACATGTTTTGAGGTTTACTGATATCCAAGACAATTTAAATTAACTCAGGGACAGAATGTGACAAGCTACTGCACAGTGGCAGAAATGATGCCAGTTCTCTGCATGTTCTTGCTGCAGAGACATTCCTAAAAGCATTCCTTGCATGCACCACTGAGTTACACTTTTCTTCGAAACTCCGATTTCCTTATCTAACTATGTAGGAGGCCATGTATGTGGCATAACAAAATGGGTTCTAGGAGCTTCTCTCATTTACTATTTACTACATATATTACATTATTGGAAAGTGTGAAGACCATTCTCCCTGAAATGAAGTCTGCTCAGCTCTCTTGGTGACGGAGTACGGCTCTGAAGACTCTCTTCAACATGTTTGTTCCTTTAACTTCTGACTGATGTCTCAGATACGTTTAAGCAATTAAGAAGTTTTAGGGCTACACTCCTTATTGCCTCTTTTACTCTGCTAAAAAAATAGAAGCAATGCAAAAAAAAATAAAAATAAAAAACCTTACTATGAATTTGCAATGGTGCAATTGAAAACAGAATGAGATTATTACTACATGTGACCAACTTTTCAGTCATAGTCATGCTTTGTACTTGACTGTGAAAGAATACGAATTTTAAATACAGGTAAATGGTTACTGAAATATGTTGGAGGATTTTTTAGGATTTACAGCACTGGAGTTGGAGACATTAGTGTACTATTACTGAAACTTATTACTGAAAATAAAAGATGGGGGAAATAGGTGTTTTCAGAACACACCCCAGCTACTCCTCAGCTGTGAAAACAGTCACTTAAAAATGTTACTGCAGCTTGCAACACTAGTGGTTTACTTAAGACAGATCTGAGTTGTTAATTCAGATCACATCCATACTTAAAAATCTGATAACTGAGTAATGGAACAGTGTCATCTCTTGGCACCACAAGGTGGTAATGAACAAGAGTCTTAAGGCATTCGCATTAATTGTGAAGATAAAGTAGAACTGAGGAATCTCTGAAGATAAAGGAAATACAGAGCTATCTTTCTTTTTTATTTTTTATTTTTTTTTGAGTATTTAAAATGTAATGTTTGCTTCAGCTACTGACTTAAAGCCACAAGTTCCTTCCACCGCATAAATACCTGTTTTGGACTTACCGTTACTCCAAAGAAGTTGGTTTCATTCATAGCATCCAGAAAAATTTTGCCAAGTTTGTGATTTGTATAGTTAAAATCTTCAATTTTTTGGTGCTTGTTAGTGGCATTGAGATACTTCATTGCCCGCTGCAGAGTCTTGGCAATCACCCATATTCCGTCATAGGCGTAACCATGAAATTTGCTGGATTGCCCATCACCTCGTTTAGCATTGTATTCCCTTTCATATTGCTGTGGAGTCTGCAGAGGAGAAAAATTTCAGTCTTACTTCAAAACTTAACATTTTACAGATTTGGGTCCAAATCTACACCATGAACTGCGTGCTCCAATTTAGATGTTTGCATGACTAATATAGAAAAGGCAACCAAAGAAAGAAGCAAAAAAATCCAGAAACATGTGCCGCTTGAGTTACAGACTGATGGTGGGGCCAGAAGGGGGATATAGGAGACAAAAAGACTGAAATGCAGTTGTTCTGCTTCTCTGTATGAAGAACAACTTTGTTTGTTTTGCTTTCATACAGAAAGTTTTAGTTTAACCAAAGCTGTCAGCCTAGGGTGCACATTGGTGAGCCATAATACCAGAACATATTAAGTCTGTATCCCTGCAAATTATTGCTCTGATTACATTCTATAGGATAATGCAAATCAATTAATTTTTACTTAAGCGACTATTTGCTTAATGTGCAATTATTTAAGTGGCAATTTGTGTACATTTTACAAGTTTACTATGCTCTTTATGGTGTGCTCTGTTATGATGAATAGCCTTTTGGTAAAGTTCCCTTTCGTGCTCAGTCAGCAAGGCATGAAAGACAACAGATGAAAAAAGATGAAAAGCAGCAAAATCAGGCATGTTTATTCATTGGCTAGAGTTTGCATGCATTTGTTCTATGATAAAGTATTATGTACTTTATGGAAATGCCACATATTTACATGTTTAAAGCAAGCCCCAACCCTAGCCCCCCGTTCTGAGTTACATATCACCAATGAAATTAGATATTTGCAGGATTAGGGACAAACATAAGAGTTTTCTATTTCTGTGCTCAGTTATATTGATTTGCCACGATACAGCATGTAATATTGCAGACTCTAATTCAAGCTTTATTGTATGCTTAGCTGTAAGATGCATACAGGGGATGCATAAGATGCATTGGAATTGACTTCTAAATATTTTGAAATTGCAAATCAATGGAAAGAAGAGAATAACTATGATGAACGCCAACTCTGCAGAAGCACCTTGTAACTTGACCTTTTTCCTCCATGCTTTATTGTGCCATGATGTTGTGAGACTACTGACTGTATAAAAATATAGCTGGAGGAAAAAAACTAACCCTTCCTGATATGGTCTTTATCATTTTTGAACTGAGAGGCTCAAAATCCACTCCAATATAACCTTCCATGGCTGCAAGAAGATTTTTGCTGAGACACTGTGAGGAATTAATCCAGGATTCCCACCAAAGGTTTTCATACCACCCTGGAATAATCCACTGATATTTGCTGCCATACATTTCTTCGTCATAAGCCTACAATGAAAGAAAAATAGAAAGGTTAATAGATATTTTAATAGACATATTAAACATAAAGAATATTGTTTATTGTGTTTTTCATCATTAATGAAGTAATGGCCTGACTGAAGAACACACAAGTATTTAGAGCAGTTTAGAATAATTACTTGCTGACAATGAATACCTCTTTCCTGAAGATTCCTGTCTTTAAAACTAAGGTCATGAGAAGAAAATTCAATAAAATCTATTTTGCTTCCAATAGAACATTTATTCAAAATCAGAGGAATAAAATAATGGATTCTAAAACCAGGAGAGATAAAGAGGAACACTGGCAGAAGGCACCATGTTTCCATAAGAAATTTTACATAACAGCTTTTACATTGTGGTAGGACCACCATGCTAACATATTTAAGCTAAATTATTATCAGGCTAAAAGGCACATAAAACAGGGTGAGGTTAAGCAAGAAAACGTGGAGCCTAGACACCATCAAATCCCAACACTGCAAATATGAATGGCACGACTGTGATAAAATAGAGACCACAGGGACATTAAGTAAACACTTTCTTCTGATGAGCATTAATCAATGGTCAACTGATAAAGCAAGCAAACCTCTGTGATTTTTTTTTCCAGCATGAAAATTCTTCAGGTGAAATTCTAGATTGTTTGAATACTGAATACAGCCCATTGTACTTCAAGATACTGAGATGATGATTATCCCCTTTAAATACACAGAAGATACATATAACAGGAAACAGAAATATTTTCTTAATAGGCACGTATGCTGGTGTACCTAAAAGCTGATCTATTCACAATAGATATTTTATTGTGAAGAATGTTCTAGGATTAAAGTTAGCAAATTTTATCTCAGATGTTTCTCTCGCTGTCTTGTAACTAGATAGTTTTCTTTTGACACTTCAGGTAGACTCGATTTCAAACAGCAGTTTTTATGCTTATTTGGTTTTAATGTAAGCAATATTGGAGATACAAGACATACTTATGAGATAAAATATCCAGTTTTTAGAAATACATGGTGCAACTTTAAAGTTCTTAACTGGAAAGCCTCTAACTCTTTACAGAATCTTTACAGCAGTAGAAGGAGGAAACTCTGGGAATGCAAAGAGGAAATATTAGTTACTCAGAGCATAACTGTTTTGAAAAGTATCCCAAAGATCTTCCCCAAAGCCTATCAGATATATAAAGATAAATAGCAAGAAATACAACATAGGAAAGCCTCCTAAATACATTAATACTAAAATTAAAATTGGGCTTGAAATCTGTTATAATGGTGCCAACTCAGTTCAGAAATCCATTATGCACAAAGCAATTTTGTTTGGCCCCTGGTTGCAAGAGTTGATGTTCAGCCAAAATCAAATTTCATGCATTTGTATACAGTGCTGCTCAAAAGTGCTCCTGGTCTGAAACCCAGTGTTTGCCATCTCATATGTTATTATACAATCCACATAAATTACTTGTCTTTCTCTCTCTCTTTAATTCTATCCTTCCAGAAATACATCTGTTTTTGTTTTCCTGCCCATCTCCGCTCTTTCTACTGATACAGTGACACTGCATCCCATGTCCAGCTTTGAGGAAAATAGCAATTCCATCCTGCAATATGTTTTGACGTCCAAACAAGTTTCTGCTACACAATGAGGTGATTCAAGGCCTTTCAGTGATATAGTGTCTTTTAATTGTCAGTTTTCAAATCACCGAGGACACAAATTAACACTGAATGGCACTTTTAGAGAAGGGCAAGATTTGACAGCTTCCTCTGCTCTATACAGATTGAAGTATCAAACCATATGTTGCAGGGCATTATTAGCTATGAAGTATCCTGAACCTGGAGCTATTGGAATTATTCTGTTTGCATGAGCACTTGAGTCTGTCTTCTAAATAATCTGTAAATGGCCTGGGATATTGTGTAAAAATTAAGTTTCCAAATGGCCAGAAATTCTGTCCTGGAAAATGAGGGATCATGCCCAACAAGACTACAGTGAAACTTTCTGGCAGCTATTCCTTTGAGATCTGGTGGAATGACAGAGGTGGAAGAGTGATCTGAGGAAGCCAAAAGGAGGAGGAACAAAATTAATTCCCTTAAAGCTAAGCACCATGTCACTTTTCCAGTGATAGCACAACTAGTGCTTAGGCTTAAAGAAGACTTCTATTTCAAAATACTGGTTGGTTGGTTGGCTGGCTGATTGGTTTGTTTGTTTTGGTTGTTTGCCCCACAGTTTCCTCCCTGCTGATTCTGCTGCATGGAGATGATTCTGATGCTTAAAAGATGCACTTCCTTGACATGAAACATATGGATCTTTCTTGAGCTGTTTGAATGCACATAGATCACCTCTTACAGGTTTTAGATTCTATAAGGAAGATTAATTGGCACACAAGAGCAGGGTAAAGAAGGTTTACAAATGCTATCAGAACAGTGTAAAGTAGTTACAGTATCTTCCCCAATCCTTCCTGTATGCCCTATGCAGGCTACAGAACTCTGATTACAGCCAAGCATCTAGGGAAATATCCTCAGTATTTTCTGCCCTTGTGAGACTGAATTTGGTATTTTTTTATAAAACCTTTAAATTCTTGTTTGAATCCATAAAAAGATACTTATTTAGAACAAAAAAAAATAAAATATTTTGGAATCGCAAAATGCTTGGTGAGGTAGAAGCTCTGGCTCAGCACTTTACACACACCTATTTTGTCATTGTTCCTTCTCTCAAAAACTCACATTAACAAACAGAGCTGCTGCCCAGAAATTAGCCAAAGATGAGATGATCAATGAAACATTTTTTTGCACTTATAAATGGCCATACTTAAAGGTTAGCTGACTATTTAAATGAGTTTTAAAATGTAAGCTTAACTGAGCCTTATAGGAATTAGATACAAACAGGTTTTAATAATATGCCAAAATTAAATCTAATTTCTAAAGTGTATTATGCTGGAGATTTTGATTAATTATGACTATAGAGCAAGTTTGAAGAAATTGTTTTATTCTATTAAGGGCATAAAGAAATCAGGACAACAGACAAGCAGGCACCATGCACTTGTTAAAGAGACCCTTGCTATTAATTAGTTTTAGAATAAGCTAATTAACAGAATTACTTATAAGTTATGAAATGATTAATTTATTAATCAGACTGTAAGGGATGTAAGGTTGGAGAGGATATACTACATTATTTGTGCGTGGCAGAGAACTTTAACTGCGAAGTGGTTCTCAGTGTGTCAGCAGGGATGTTGATTCTTCCCTTTGATTGTTTTGTACAATGGGCTTGCATTACTCAAAACAGGAGCAACACATTCATAAAAAGCTACAGGTTATCTTTGCTGGTGCTGAATCTGCATTCATATGCAAATGAAAGTCTGCTCCAGTTGTTTAAAAGAAAACAGCAGCAACAACAAAACACACTTAATTCTGTAAGGAACCATTTTTACACCCTTCAAAAACAAGACTTTGCTCTTAGTGAGCTTTTGCCTTTGCTAATGGAACCATTACACTGAATATCATTAGGATTTTATCTGCAAGCTATTTTATGGATGCTGCCTTATTTCAAATTTCATGATATCTAAAACAGAGCATAGCACATTTGGTGTTCATTTAAAATACACATCTTCAACACATATACGGAATGCTATTAGAGACAGACTGGTAGGAAATATGTAATACGGAAGCCCCCAAAATTTTGTGAGAAATAACAGTACCTCTTAGTAGTCAGAGAAAGCCAGTTTTGCTTTCAACATAGCAGATCTGAGATCTGGAATCAAGTGTAAATCAAAAAGCTGAATCACCTCAGCCTCTGTAAAAAAGTTTTCTATGTGTAGGAAACAAATACTGGTATACTGTGCAAAAGTGGCTGCAAAACCTCACCCCCATTGTCTTTCCATCATGTTTCCGTCATGTCAGCATGGACACATCCTACATTCCACCTCTACAAAATGCCTGTAGACTTCTGCATTGCCATGAACTTGTTTCTCATTAAAAATCAATGGTGCCTTTAATTCCAAAGCAGAGTCTCAGCAGTAAAATTCTATGAGCTCAAGGAGAGTAGAATCCAGTCCTTCTGTATCAACAGGGCTGATTAAACCTTGCTTTAGTTATTATTAAATGTTTACTATAAGAGACACCCAAAGCTCATGCAGTGACCTATGTGTAATATTCACCTTCTTTAACTGTCTTCAGACAGATAATTGTATCAGCTAGGCTGACTTGATGTGCATGTGGCTATACTGCATTATCCCTATGGCTTAAAGATATGTGGAAAAATTTCCACTAACTTTTTTAGACAAATTTTCTGCAGAATTTGAAGTTTTCTTTGGGAAGATGGTGCAGTTGCATGTCAATCCAATTTCAAATGAAAAACAAAACAAAACAAAACTTGACAACAGTCCAACATAGCTGAACAGTTTGGCTGTTGAATTGTTAAGTTTTGAGCAAAATACCCTTATTTCTATTCCATGAAAAAATATCACAGTCATCCCACTGAGGTGAAAACAATGGAAAGCTAGGATTTCCCATAGAACTACAATTGCTAACTGCTTTTGACACTCATGTTAAATGAATACCTTAGATTATGTAAACCATCATAGGAAACACCTGCTAACGTTCACTTAGGCTTGATTTAGTCCTGTCATGTTTTTAAAGTTTCCCACTGGATTAGGCTACCTTTTAGTCCATTTATCATTGAGTTATGTGCAATGCTTCCTTTGTGTGTATATGCATGTGTGTGCAAAGAATATCCAGGTAAAATGAAAACAAGCATATAAACTCTAATGGAGGTCCTGAGGAAACCTCACAGCGTATGACTGTTGAATCCAGACAGAAAACCGAGGTATACTTTAAAGACTTTCCCACCTACATAAATCATTAACAAATAGTATTCCTGTTATAACCACTATCAGAAATGCATATATATATTTTCCAATGGTACAATAGCACCTCTCTCTAACAAACCTAAAACTCTGCTATATTCTTCAAAATATAACAGGGAATCACAAACACAACCTGTCTGAAGTTACACCTGAGGAAGGGGGTTAAAAAACTTGACATAACTAAGTTATTGTGCCCTTAGATACATAGCTGTAGGAGTGCATGAGTCAACAATATATTTTATGACTAATAACAAGCTTACTGACACATTGTAGTGTATTAATATATAAATGACCTACTTTGAACTGCCCTCTCCTGCATTCAGTCTCCTGCTGAAACTCTCATATTAATACATTTATTAAAGCATAAATACATAATCTCCTGGTTTTCTCCACGCTCCAGAAAAAAAAAATCCACCTTATTATTTTTGACACTAATGTACTTTAGAAGAAGCCGTCACTCTTGAAACTTGAATTACGCATGCTTTCTGTGTTAGTACCAAACTGTTCCTGTAGAAAGCTGCACCAAGCTTTTGTGTTCAAGAGACAGTCCCTGCCATAAGTCCTTCAGACTCTTCAATCCTGAGTATGGACAAGAAGACACCTTGCCCATGAGGATTTCTAGGATTTCTTCAGTGTCCTCATGGATACACAAACATGGAACAGAACTGTAGAGGAAAGCAACAACATACTAAGGGAAGTGGCCTTAGTAAGGTCAAAAACTTGCCAAGTACTGGGTTGGCAGACAGCTGTGATTAGGACACCTCGGCTGGGCAAATGAAGCCCAGTCACCAGAGATCTGTGGAGGATGTGAGCCACGGAAAGAACCTTCTTTCTTGCAGGAATGGAAAAATTGAAGATTATCTTTGTCAATCCAATTTAAATGCTGGAACAAAAAGATCTATATATAAAGACCAATCGGAGCTGAGAAGAATGAAGAACCAAATAATGCTTTCCATTTCCTTTTAGATGCAAACAGATTTTGCTCCTTCCAGACATATTCTGCAATAGCTCCTTTCCAAATTTTGCCAGCAACTAGGACAGATGCTGAATAAGAGCCAACAATGTCTGAGGCACATGTAGCACTCAGATTTTGAACATTTGCCTTTCCTTTCTTTGCTTGGATAGGCAACTCTGTTTCTCTAAGTGAACATTGAAAGACACCCTCTGAAGTTTAAGTGTCATCATTATTGCTTTTCCACTGTATTCTTTGTGTTATTGGCTCATACTGGATTAATCTGATTATTTAGACTAATAATTCAATACTAGTACAAAACAAGGCCCACTACAATCTGCCTATTTGGGGTTCATTTATTTATTGATCAGATACAAAAAAAAATCCACATTTTACTCCTGCTTCTTTCAATGGCAATCAGACTGTTTGCAGCACATTCAAATACATACAAACAAATGGTGAAGATACATTCAGTGAAATTATATATGCTGGTCTTACTACATTTCTTTTAATTCAAATTCTGTATACCTTCACAAAGCAATATTTTCTTTCAGTAAGAATATGTCAAATGTACAGTAAGTGGGAAGTGAATGGTGACTATACAATTAATAACATTTTGGGTAGCAGAAATAATTAGAGTTGTTTGTTTAACCTCTAGAGGAACCGTTTGAATTTTTTTATTCTTCCAGAGCAAAACATGCAAAAATACGTACATGCAGACCTAATGACCAGAGCACAGCTCTTTGACATGATGCAAATCTGGCAGTTCTCTTCATCTGTAGCTACATATACAACTAGATAAACAAGTGTTTCCTATGACATGACATGAAGTTCAATCTGGCATTTAATTCCATAACAGGAAAGCAGAAATAAAATCTAACAATGAAGGCTGTGCCTAAATTCCACTAAAATCAAGTGCAAAGTATTTTATTGAAACAGAAATGGAGCAAAGCATATGTAACTGTTTATAGTCAAATATATTTTTATTCAAATGTATCACATCTTTATTCAGATATGCAATTACATATATTTACTTACACAGCAGAAAACTTTCACAGCCATTTCCTCATCAAACTGGCCAAGGATTATCCGAACGTCATTACCCTGTAGATTAAATAAGATGCAAGGAAGTTAAATACAGTCACAGCCTTTCCAGAAACAGCTTCAGCTGGCCATTCAAATCATGTGGAGAGTTGGAACAGATTACAGCTGCAGACAGCAAAATTCATTCAGAACTATTCCATGTTTTACAAGTTCAAGATCTTGAAACTACACAAGAGGGAGCAGCTGAAGTGTTTGAAAAAAATGGTTAAGCAATTGCACTTATGAGAAAAAACAAAACAAAACAAAACAAAACAAAAAAAACTGTAATGTTTATCTTGTGAAATATTACTACTCAAAACACTAAATTACCAAATACTCTTTTGATGTCTTGCAAGATTTTTTCTTTTAATATTAATTTTGTATATTAAAACATGAAAATGTTTTGAAAACGTACTTTTTGCTGTTTATACAAACTAACCACGTGAAGATGAGAGAATGGAGATTTGTAAGTGAGATAAAATGTGTTCATATTATGCCCTTTTTGGTAACTTTAAAAGGTCTTATTCATACAATATCTCCTCTGCGGTCGCTATAACACCTTTTCAATCCCTCTTTCCCTCCCACATCCAAACAGAAAAAAAAAAAAAAGAAAAAAAAAGAAAAAAAAGAAAAAAAAGAAAAAAAAAGAAAAAAAAGAATCACACTGAGAATGTATTACTGACTTAAAAAGAAATCATTTTACTTTCATACTTAGAAGTATATTAACAAAATATTCCTAAATATTCCTAAATTCAGGAGCACATACAGTTAAGTATTCCTTGAGAAACTGGTCTGGCATTCTTTCACGTGAAAAATTATGGTTAACTTCTATAAAACAAAGAACAGATAGCTTTTTATAACTTAATATTACCTTTTATGTCACACAAAAGCTGGGTTCTCAGTAATAGGTTGAGCAAATATGATTTTTCATTTCTTTTATAAAATACTGGATTAGAATTACTAATAGCTCTTTCCCTCTCCAAGGAAAAAAGAAACAGATGATTCAGTGTGAATTTCTGTGGTGAAAAACATTCCAGTTTTAATTAAATCAATTTATCAAAGATTTTCAGTTTAGGTAATTTCTATGTTTATTTCCTGTTCAGTATAAAATACCATTATGGACAGTGAAGAAAAATACTATAATGCCTCTGCACTTCAATGCATGAAATTTATCTTTGCATGGTCAAAATGGTAAAATACATAATATGCTTTGCTTATTCTGAACCTGTGCATTTTCAATAAGCTTACTTATCTTTATTTTTATAGTTAGCCACAGGTTGATAAAGCAATATAAATCTTATTGAAACAGATTAGATTCTTTTTAAACAAAACTAGGAAGGTCATGTGAAACTAAACAAATATATTATGCTCACTGTCAGCAACAGTATTACATTCTTTGTAAGGACAAAAAGTAGATTTAGGAATTAAGTAAGTGGCAAAAAAGCTCATCCATGTTTTCTAGTTTTCACATTTTAGCAATCATTTTGGTCACTGTTGGAACTCCAAACTGCTTGACTTCTCTGAACATAAAAACATATTTAATATTTGAAAAATAGTAGGTTGGTTGAAAAAAAACAAGTGACACACTGAATTATTAAACTTAAAATTGAATAAATTCCTTTTCATTTTATAACATGATGAGAACCAATAATAATAATAATAAAAATAACACCACCACCACCAAAGAAACAAACAAAAAAAACACAGGACATGTGCTGTCTCATAGATTAGGAGTGCCAGAGGCTGTAGGCAAGATGTACAGGGTAAGAATGCATGTGCAGCATCACTGCTCACTGGCTGTAGACAACTTTCAAACTGAAGGTATAGTAGCGCCTGTGGTACCATGCCCTAAGACATTACTTCCAACTGATTATCACATAAGCCACAACACATTTCCCACAGTAAATATGCTTTTATAGTAAAGCACTATGAAAAGTGTACGGTCCAACCTATTTTTTTTCCCCAGAAATATCCTACTCCATTTCAATATTCTTTCTGGCTGCTGAGATTGTCTTATACTAACATCACTGTGCAACCAGTTTGGCAATAGCATTCAGACCCAAATCTTGTACGTCCAGGCACACAGAATCATAGAAGCATAGAGTATCCTGAGTTGGAAGGGACCCACAAGGATCACTAAGCCCAACTCCTGGCTCCACACAGGACCACCCAAAAAAGAAGTCCTATGTCTGAAAGCGCTGTCCAAATATTTCATCCAGCAGGCTCAGTGCTGTGACCCTGGGGAGCCTATCCCAGTGCCTGACCACCCTCTGGGTGAAGAATCTTTCTCTAACACCCAGCCTGACCCTCCCCTGTCCCAGCTCAATGCCATTCCCTCGGGTCCTGTCGCTGTCCCCAGAGAGCAGAGCTCAGCGCCTGCCCCTCCGCTCCCCTCGTGAGGGAGCTGCAGGCCGCCATCAGGCCTCCCCTCAGCCTGCTCTGCTCTGGGATGAACAAACCAAGGGATCTCAGATGCTCCTCAAACATCTTGTACTCTAGACCCTTCACCATCTTTGTAGCCCTCCTTTGGACACTCTCTAATAGTCTTAGGTCCTCCTTATACTGTGGTACCCAAAACTGCACACCACAGAGCAGAGCAAGACAATCCTTTCCCTCGACTGGCTCGCAATGCTGTGCTTGACGCACCCCATGACACGGTGTCGTGGGTTTACGTGGCAAGGTTTTAGTAGCAGGGGGCCATAGGGGTGGCTTCTGTGAGAAGAATCTAGAAGCTGCCCCATGTTTGGTAAGGGCCCCACTGCTGACCAGAGCTGAGCCAGTAAGTGATGTTGTTTTGTGCCTCTGTGAGAGCATATTTAAGACAGGGAAAAAAAATGCTGCGCCACACAGCAGCTGGGAGAGTGAGAGGAGTGAGGAACAGCCTTGCAGGTGCCAAGGTCAGTGAAGAAGGAGGGGGAGAGGTGCTCCAGGTGCCGGAGCAGAAGTTCCCTGCGGCCTGTGCTGAGGACCATGGTGAAGCAGGCTGTCCACCTGCAGCCCATGGAGTACCACGGTGGAGCAGGGCTCCACGCTGCAGCCTATGGAGGAGACCACGGTGGAGCAGGTGGACCTGCACTGACGGAGACTGTGGCCTGTGGAAGACCCCTGCTGGAGCAGATTCCAGGCCAGACCTGTAGCCCGTGGAGAGGAGACCACGCAGGAGCAGCTGACCTGGCAGGAGCTGCTGCCTGTGGGGGATCCAGGTTGGAGCAGTTTGCTCCTGAGGGATGGACCCCCCGGTACGGACCCATATCTGGAGCAGTTCTTGAAGAGCTGCTGCCTGTGGGAAGCCCATGCCGGATCAGTTCAGCAAGGACTGCATCCCGTGGGAGGGACACCACAGCACAGGGGACAACAGTGACCGAGAAGGAGCGGCAGAGAAGAAGCGCTATAGACTGACCATAACCCCCATTCCCCCGTTCCCCTGCGCTGCTCGGTGGGAGGAGGTGGAAGAGGGTGGATGGGGGGGAAGGTGTTTTTGGTTTCTTTCCTTTGTTTCTCACTTCTCTAGCTTGTTAGTAATAGGTAATAAATCTTACTATCTCCCTACTCTGAGTCTGTTTTGCCCGTCACGATAATTACTGTGCAATCTCCTCGTCCTTATCTCAACCCTTGAGCCCTTTTCATCGTATTTTCTCCCCATTCCTCTTTGAGGAGGGGGAGTGAGAGAGTGGTTGTGGTGGAGCTCGGCCGCCCACCCGAGTAAAACCAGCACACACGGTTGGCCCTTTTGGCTACCAGGGCACAATGCTGACTCATGTTTAACTTGCCATTGACCAGAATGCCCAGGTCACTTTCCACAGGGTTGCTCTCCAGCCTCTCATTCCCAGTCTGTACATACATCCAGGATTGCTCCATGCCGGGTGCAGAATCTGGCACTTGCTCTTGTTGACAAATAGTTCTTGGAACAGTTAGGGCAACCACAATCTCAGAAAGCAAGCTTTTCTCAGAAGAAAATGGAAGAACAATCTAGACAGAGGTGCTCTGAGGGAGACAAACCAGAGAAGCAGAATGTCGCTCTGGGTAAGAAAGGTACTTTGGGATGAATACTCAGAATGAGTCAAGGATGTTGCTAGGTTAAATGGAGGGTATGGGATTGCAGGGTCAAGCTGCCAGTGAATATCTGGCTAACTATCTTTTTCTTTGTCCAGTTTCATATTCTATTATTTTAGTTGATTAGCTTTGGAAGGGAAATGACAAGAGATTCCTCCTGTTTATAAACCATGCAGATATCAATACAATGCCATAAAATGCAGTGTAGGGGGGTTTATGGATTACAGTTTAAAAAGAGTGAATAATTTAGCATGCAACCATTTAACTAAGAATTGTATGTAGGAACTTATGTAGAAGGAAGTCAGTTAGGAAAGTCTGTACAATAGCTCTTCATCTTCCTTGCATAACATCTTTCTCTGTGCAATGACATGCTCCTCAGCAAGCCTGTTTCTCTCCAACTCTGCTTTTTGCATTTCCATTCACATTTTTCCCAGATTTGTCCCTAAAGAATTGCATTCAGTATGGTAAATAAGCCTAGTTCCATTTGAAGCCAGAACTGGGACTGCTGACTGTCCCGTAAAACAGACACTGAAGCTACAAATTCATGTGTCTGGGCATAATTCAAATCCCATGCATAGATTTTATCTGCTCTGCAGTTTACCTGAACTGGTTTCATTTCAGTGCTCATGTACCAGGACATATGTCCACGTTATAGTCTTATGCAAAGAGAGATATCAGACACTTTCTGGCACATATTTTTTTCCCTCCTTAGGTCACACTGGTAAATCAACGAGTATGATTTCCTGGCATAAATACACTATTCTCCTACACCAACTCTCATAGGATTGATGCAAATTAACACAGCACAACTCTCTTGTAGGATTCAAAGAGGCCATCCACTGGATCCTAGCAAGTGCTAAGTATTCTTTCTTTTTCATAGAGTTGTACATTGGTTGTATGGAACTGAAGCATATTTGACAGAACAAGTTTTAATTCATGGAACTAGGCAGGTATCTATGAGAAGATTAAAAACATCCCATGGGGAAGGCAACTCACTAAACTATACTTACAAAAAAAAAAAAAGACCAGCGTTTAGACCATTTGCCAGATGGTGAGCTGTCATAGTTACGCTTCTCAGAGATTAGAGCAGCAATATCAGCATTTAAGCTTTGTCCCTCAGTAAGCAATACATACGTTCCTACCCTTTGAACTAGAGTTCAGACAAGAAAACTAAGAACAGTTACATTTCATTTACCCACAGTTATGTTGGACTTTCCATAAAAACATGTTTTATAAGTGAAGACTACCACACAGCCTTAAAAGTGAATGACTCTCTTGTTCCCTTCTTTCTTTCTTATAGGAGAGGATATTATTCATTCACTAAATATAAAGTGTATTTGGCACTGGGTAGTACACTGTATTGGCAGCTGGGTAGTATAAACCCTGAAGCCAATGAAGGTCAAGACATCTAAGATGCTCTAAGGAGAAAGGAAGAACTTGTCTTCCACTGCCATTTCTGGTATCCCGGATATGAGGCACTCTTTAGCCTCTTCAGTTTCTAAGCACTGTACATTATGCTGGAATAGGCAGCTATTATTTTTTTTTTCAGCCTGCAGAGCTGTGATCAGATTTTAATCTGTCTCATTTCTAATGAATAACACCACAATGTTGTATTACACAGCTTTCCAGAGAAGGATTGCTGCAATATCTCATCTGCCAGGAAGAGTCAATGTCTTGGCAAGCTCTTTATGAAATATCTAAATTGAACTGCTCAGATACTCTGTCATATTCTTTACCATGTATCTGACAGTCAAGATGTTATCAATAAATCTACTCATAGCTGGGTAGCTTTGTCAATACAGGTATCCACATGTTCTGCCTCCAAAATGCCTGGATGTCCATTTGCAGGGCTACAGGTGAGCCTCTAACCTAAGCTATGGAATTACTGGTGGAGAAGGTGAACTAGAGGATTTCAGCTCCCACCTCCACCACCATGTTATCTACGTTAGCACATATGTCACTTGCTTAGATTGAGGCCACATCCAAACCTGTCCTTGGCCCCAAATTTTAAAATTTAATTAACTTGACTGTTAGAATGAGATCATGTTCAGTCAGCAATCTAAACATCTATTGTATTTGGGACATCAGATGGAAACTGTTTCGTTCAATTGGAATTCATATATTGCATTTTTTTTGTCCTACATGCAAGACACAAGGCGGTTGAAAGCAGAAGTGTTATTACTCATGCAGTTTGCCTGTGCATGCTTAGAATTTTTAAGCATATTTAAGTTGATGTACAAATGCATATCCTCCAACATCCCTTTCTTTGAGCTACAATTTAAAAATGAGTTTTAAAGATATCCTTAAGCCTAAATTTACTTTCCAATTGTGATTCAAAGAGGCTGGAGTCAATACGTAGTAAAACTTAATGCATTGCCAGGGAAAATATAGAACATATATTTCTGCAAATCATACTAGATATTTCTATTTTGCATTGCAAAATTCTATATTGCATTGAAATTAATTAATTTAAATTGTGTTTATTAAAATAAAAGGTATTTTTTGTCTATTTTCATCACAATTACAGTAAACAGACACCAGTTTACCAATCTTATGTTTACATCTCCTTGACAAGAATGAGCATTTTCAGAATTGAACAGCTAAGTTATGTACCTAAGGACAAGTGACCATATATTTCTATAAAGAATAAGTGATTGTCTAGATATATGTTTATTTATTGCTGTAGTAATTCATTTTGCAGAGGAAATCAAGAGATAACTTTAAAATATTGTTTCATAGACTCGTCTGGTCTTTCCTATAAAACAAACAATATGTTGTTGACATATGGGAAGGCTGGAATCTCACTGCTTTTTCTAACCTCCTGCCTAAACACACTTGCTTATATGCATCTGTTCTTGTTCTAACATCATTTATTGGTTTAAAAATCTGGCTTCAAAGTTCTTAGTTTTCTGATACCACGGGTTAAACACCTGGCCAAAAATGTGGAATTCACCGATAACACATACTGGAGTCTTTTCAACTACAGACGGGAAATACAAACTGGCTTAAACTGGACACACATATATGGTTCCATATAAACATGATCTTATACTTTAAGCATTCAAACTTGCATCTGTAGTAGGTAGGAATAATGCACACCTAGTTTACCATGCTTCAGACCTTTTCCAGTTAGTTTCTGTAGTGGCCTAAACTTACATAGGTTGACATCCTTGTTTAAATTTCAGTATTTCAATAGTGTTCAGTCTATTATTATTTTTTTCCTGTTCTACACATATTTAAGCATTTGCAGGATTGTGGCTTTGATTATGTATTTTATGTATTTGATGCCATCAGCACCATTTAAAAAAGCTTTCTCTTGCTGCTCAATCATTTTTTCATGTTCATATGCAATATAAGATTCATAACACCTATGTCTAGTTTATTGTTGGTTGCACTTCATAGTATTGCTAAAATATAGTTTTAATTTTAGCAGATGTCAAGAACCAAAAAAATCATTATAATAAGAGAGATATGTTAAATTATTCTGTCAAATTTCTCTTTTTTTCTACTATTCACATGAAATAATGCAAATTATTATAAGCAAATAATTCAATCTAGAATGTTATGAAGCTAATAGAAGGATGCTCAGTGTTTCACTACATGATAATCTACCTTAAAAGGGCTCTGAGTCCAAAACTCAAGAGTTTTTTCATATATATGACTAAGACTGATGCTTTAGGCATGAATATTAAGCCAGCAACAACTTGCTTTGCTTTATGTCCTTATCAGTAACTATAAAAACTTTATGATATGCATGGGCATATGAGGGCCTACAGGAAACCTGGGGAGGGACATTTTATCAGGGAGTGTAGCGATAGGATAAGGAGTAATGGCTTTAAACTAAAAGAGGGTAAATTTAGATTAGATACAAGGAATAAATTCTTCACTCTCAGGGTGGCAAGGCAATGGACCAAGTTGCCCAGAAAAGCTGTGGATGCCCCATCTCTTGAAGTGTTCAAGGCCAGGTTGGATGGAGCTTTGAGCAACCTGGTCTGGTGGGAGGTGACCCTGCCCATATCAGAGGGGTTGGAACTAGGTGATCTTTAAGGTCCCTTCCAACCCAAACCATTCTTTGATTCTATGATGACATCCATTGACTTAAGCAGGACTAGGCCCTCAAAATGCCATTTGTTAACCTTATTATGCAGTGGCATGCTGTAGCCACTTATACTGTAGTCATTCTTATGCAAATTTTATTAGCCTTCTTCAGAGGAAAAAAAAATCAAATATCACAACATAGTCACCACCTTCTCTTTATTCCACAAAGAGTATCACATACCTTAAGCTTCTTTACACTTGTGCACGGATCATTGGAGAAACTCTCAGTGTCTGAAATTTCGATATCTTCACCATACAGGACACCAGTCAGATCATTCCTCACCTGTCAGAAGTTGAGAAAAAGGCAAACTAGTGAACTGAGACTCAGTGAGGTGGAAGAAAATGGTCTATATTTATCCCTGCAATGACAAGCAGTGGTCTCAATGGTGGTAACGTGCACCCACATTTTTTTTCCATTTCATCTAAAAATTGATCAAGGCAAATTCTTTTACCACCATAACCTACTATCAACCAATCTACCATGTCAAGAGCATTTATTACATGTGATGAAAAGTTCATAGTGGACTCCCACTTTGCAATGCGAGACTGGACAATTCTTGTGAATTTCGAGTGCTTCTAAGACCAAAAACTTTCTTGTAGCCAAAGCAATGTTTGAGACCATATACAGGTGAAAGACTTGTCAGAAAATTCTCTAAGATTGTGAATTCCAGCAACTGACTTGAAATCACTATCAGCCCTAGCATGAATCAGCAGAGCTTAGCTTATGTCACTTAGGGTTGATAAAGCTTAATGAACTGCTCTGTGCCTCCCCCTTTCTTATGGCATGCATCTTTTCATGGGGCAGCAAGTGTTTAAGCAAGGTTTGCTTAAAGGTGACACAAGTAACCATGTTATCAACAGATTTTCTCATCTGAATTTATGGCAAGCTAGTTGAGCTGCCTAAGAGCACAAAGATGCCAGATAACATACAAAACAATCTGGTGGACAGTTGTAGGGTGTTTGCTCTTGTTGTTTGTTTGTTTTCCTTTTTCCATATAACTACTTCACGGTTTTCTGTCTTAATCAGTGCTGTTTTTCCTCCAGTCATATGACTGCAAAAACAGAGCTTCACATTACTGTTCCTAATACATGAGCAAAAATAATTTTAGATGGAGATAACATGGTTACAGATTGAAGTGAAGAGAGAGGCACTCTGATTTTAATTTAATAAAACTATGATCACACTCATTTCACTGACTACCTTTTTTGTTTGTAACAATATCAGAAACAGGAGAAACAAATCACAGTGTAAAAGAAATAAAAACAGACATTGCATACAAACACAGGAAATACAATGCATATGTGACATTATATACGAAAATTTAGAAATACCTAAATCATTTGCAGATACTTTCCAATGACCCTCTCAATGGGTCAGTGGAATTACAGATTTTAAATCTCCCTCCTAACTGTCCTTTTCCTTAACCTCCTTAGCACAGTCCATTCTAAACAATTAGAAAATATTTGCTATACAGTGACACGGCCAAGAAAAGAACAGGAAGTGTTATCTGTCCTTCACCAGTGAAACTTCATTTTGAATTTAGGTAACCGTAAAATTTATTTTATGAGAAGACACTTTAGCCATCCAAAGACCTAGGTATTGATATATTTCCTTTGCTGAAAGCCTGTCACACTGATGCCTAAGAACGCAGTAAAAGCTAGAGGGTGCAATGGGACATGAAATGTCACAGGTGAGACATCTCAGTTCAACTGGCAGCTTTACAGATAAACTCATCTCTCCAAAATCCTTCTGCCTTTCTTTAATTTATGTTTGTGAGTGTCTCCTAGATCTACGCGTGTAAGTGGTTCTGTTGGGTGTATTTCATGTTTTTATGTTATTGACAAAATACTATGCAACTATTTTTGGTATGCTGCTTAACTGTTGGATAAAGACATGTTTTGGGGTAAAAAATAAGGACATCTTTGTACTTTGATTTTGGCTGGAACAGAGTTAATTTTCTTTGTAGAGGCTTGTATGATGCTACATTTGGGATTTTTGATGAAAATAGTGTGGATAACACACTGATGGTTTTGGTTGTGGCAGAGCAGTGCTTACACAGAGCCAAGGACTTTTGGCTTCCTGTCCTGCCCTGCCAGTGAGGAGGCTGGGGGAGCACCAGGAGCTGGGAGGGGACACAGAATGACAGCTGGCCCAGGCTGGCCAAAGAGATATTCCATGCCACTTGGCAACACGCTCAGTAATAAAAGCTGGGGAAAGAAGGAGGAAAGGGAGGATGTTCAGAGTGATGGTGCTTGTCTTTGCAAGAAACCATTACATGTGATGAGCCCTGCTTTCCTGGAAGTGGCTGACCACCTGCCTGATGATTTGAAGTAGTGAATTAATTCCTTGTTTTGCTTGACTTGCATGCACAGCTTTTGCTTTAACTTGTACATTGTCTTTATCTCAACCCATGATTTCTCACACTTTTACATTTCTGATTTTCTCCCCCAACCCACCTGGGGAGAGTGAGTGAGAGGTTGTGTGGTGCTGAGCTATCTACTGGGCTTACACTAGAACAGTCCTTTTTGCAAATTTCCCTTTAAGTTGGTTATGCCATGTTTCTTGGTTTCTTGCCATGTTGACCAATGAAGTACTTCCTGAAGATCATTATTACACTGATTGTCTTTATTGCTTCTTTCATGGCCTCTGCTTCATCCTAACACTTTTAGTCATACTCTCAAATTACTGAGCCATATTGTTACATTATTATTAGGCCTTTTACAAGGCTTAAAACAAGTGGACACATAGACAATTATTTTATTAAAAATTAATCAGTTTTACAGAAGTAACAATCAGAATGTGCCCACCAAGATTTGGGTTATATCCTTCATTCTTTTGTGATGTTATAGTTAGTTTTTAAGGACATTCTATGTAAGTGTATTCACAGACAAAAAAAAAAAAAAAAAGCCAACAAAACAGTAAATAGTTGTTTTTCTCCAAGTATACTAGTGAAGTGGAGGACTGATATTTTAGCCCCAGCAATCCCATTAGCTGCTCCTTATGATACAGGTCTTTCTTGATACAGAGTAAAATTGCCTTTCTGAAATAGACCATCAGTAATATCAAAAGAAAATAGACCTCTCTTGATCATAGTTTAGCCAATGTTCAAAATCCTTCTCCTTAGTATTAAAGTTCACTAAAACTATCATATGATGCTTAGAAAAAGCAAATTTTCTCTTAGCTAACAGAACTGTACTTTCCAAAGTTGTCATATGTTTCTAACCTAGTGTCCTACCTTCTTCTATAAAACAAAACTTTTTTTTTTTTTTTCCCCAGGTTTGCATTTCTGATATTTTCTTCAGTTTTTCTTTTCCTGGAACAGTTTTAGTAGTTTTTGCAATCTCAGGAAGACTAGATCAACATAACTCAGTTGATGTGAGCAGAGAACAGCTGATTCATGCCAGCTACCTTCTTGTCAAATTAGACCATGGGAAAATGATAAAAATTAAATACTGTTAAAATAGACTAGCCTCAGTGCTAGCTAAAATAGATAGGACTCAGTGGAGTGCACTTGATTAGAATTATCCATTCAGACCAGCTACTGCCTTGCTGTGCTTAGAACTTGTTCATAAACTTTGCATTTGAGGTGTTCCTTTCTCTTAAGAAACAGGCTTAAGAATCATAATGAATCTTTTTCTGAACAACACATTTAAATTCAGCCACTGAGAAATCTCTTTTCATTCCACCCCACCTGCTAGAAGCCCAATACTCTGAAGTTTTCATAGCTCTTGGACTTTCCATTGAACTATTTCTTAATCTCCCCAAAGTCACATTTTACTAGATTTGGTGCCAGAGAAGTTGAAAACCTTTCTCTTCAGTGCCACAGATTTTGGCTGTTTTGCAGATGCATCTGTTGTGGAGATTTTGCCAAAAGGAAGATGTTTCTATTTCTATTATCACAACTAGATATTAGAAACTTTATCAGAATTTACAGCATCACCATTTTTTTTTTTTTTATTTTTTTCCCCAATCAAATCAAGTAAAATTTTTCCCCAATTTGTCAGACAACTCACCTGATGAATCTTATCTTATGCCTTGGTCTTGGGGTATTTTCACTACATTTTTCCATTTTTGCTTTCTATTTGCATAATATTGGCACCCTGCTCAGGTTCTTTTCTTTCTAAATATTCTAAATATCTGTTGACACAATATTGAGACTTGTGTTTCTCTGTCTTCTTACAGAAGTCCTTCACTTTTTCAAATAATTTAACTATGGATTCCTCTGATTTGGATTTGGGTCTGACATTAGAATTTGCAAAGCTTGGCCTCCAGTTTCTACAGCAGCCAATTCTTGTAGAAAATATTGCAATTTTGGACTGCATTTGTGAAACTCAGAATACAAAATGCTGCACATTTTGCTTAAGCAGGTACTGGAATGTGAACCACCAGCAGTACAAGCAGTTTGAGAGCTCAGCAGTAATTGTTTTATTCCACCAACTCTGAGTAAAGAAAAATGTAAAAAAACAAACAAACAAACAAACAAACAATCAAATAAACAAAACCCACTACACTTCTGCTTATTGTGTAGCATGGGATAACTTCAAGTGGAGGAAACAGCTGTACAAAGTCGTAATAAAACTGCGTTAAGCTCTGGTGGTGATCTGAAGTTTCTAAGTAAATTTTGCATTGATTTATAAAACAGAGGTATTATAATTCCATGTGATATAGTCCATTGTTAAAAATTTAATGAAGCTTGTAGCTATATGCCTGTTTACAATTTTATACATTTTAAAGAAACTAATATTTCATTTTCCCCAAACCAGGATTATCAGACTTGATCATCAGTAAAGCTGCTGACAGACCCTAGTCCTTCACTCACAGCAAAAAAAAGAGTGCTTTACACAGTTCTTCATACAAAGTTGGATGAAACTGGGATTTCACCTTACTACATATTTAATAGATCTATATATAGTCATCTCCAAAAATTACTAGAGGAAAAATATGCTTACCTAGCAACAAGCTAAAAAAAAAAAAAGGTTTTATATCATATATAAGGAACCCAGTTAAAGGAAGAAAAGGATGGCCCTTATGCTTGAGGCAATGGATGGAACACAAGGGAACTGTTTTTTATTCCACATCCTACCAGAGCTGCTCTGTGATATAGCTCATATGACCTAAATAAGATTTTAAAGTTTGCTACCAATTCTGTCTGTATCTCTTTTTCTGTGATGTGGATGGTAGCAATACTTGCCTACCTCATAGCTGCTGTATCAAATTCAGTGATGTTTGAGAGCCAAACAACAAAGTCCCTGACCCTGCACCTGTGAAGGAAGAAATACACGGATTTTGAGGAGCCAAGAACTTGTATTGAAAAGAAAGAAATGAGTTTCTTTAATCTCTAACAAACTGAGAGAATAGACAGAATGACTAAATGAGCTGGAAAAAAAAAAAAAAAAGTCTAGATGAGATCAAACTACAGCATTCCTGTGGTCTGTATCAGGAAATATAGGTTTAACAAAAGGAAATGAATGTTGGGAAACTATATGGGCTGGCTGCTCCTTAAGGAATAGGGAAGTGAGTGCAATTACCCATTAACTGGACAAGGGCCCTCCCCTGCCAGATCTCCATCTCACACTGCCCCAGCGAGGGGATCAGGACAGGTCTGGATATTACCAGTTTCAGCCATGAGTCTAGATCATCAGCCAAATTCATAGTGATAAGGTCCAAGGTAAAGAAGGCTACAAGTCAATCCTTGAGACAGGGAAAGGGTCAGATCCAGTGAGAGGAATTACTGTCATGCACACTTGGTGACTGCAGGGCACTGACATAGGTCTGAGGACAAGCTGGGAGATAAAGTCTGTGGGTCCAAACCAACTAGATCCATGCCACGCACAGCTGTGATGGAGATAGGGACCAGCACTCCTACAGCATCATTCGGGCAGGGACTGATGGCCCTGGGCCGAGCTGAAATGGGGTCCTATGTGGTGGGCAAAGTTTGGGGAGCCCTGGTGTGCTGGTCAGGGGCAGAGAGGGCTACTGGTGTTCTCGAGGCCCTAACACTGAATTTCTGTTGTTGGCATGTTGTTGACTTCCTGTATCTGACATATGATGATTTCCTGACATCTCCATATTATGATTCTATCTGCACAAAGTACAAATGACCCCCTACTTCACAATGATACAAAAGTGACGTGTATTGATTTTATTTCAGGTGAACAGATATTACTAACTTCAGTGGGACTATTCACATAAGCATCTTTCACCAAGAGTAAATTACTAGTATCCATTTTATCTCAGTACTTCGTTTTTATTTTATTCCCTTTTTTCCCAGAAAATAGTAAAGAAAGGAGATGTTCCTGATGAATTGTCAATCTAGGGATGGTGGTTTGGATTCAATCGTCTCCACTACTTAATATTTCAAACTCTGTTTCAGATGATACATTTAAAGGTATAGTTTGCTCATTTAATCCTAACTCTGCTGGTTACAAAATACATTTAATAATTTTTAGATTAATCATACTACTTTGCTTTTAACAGATATTTCCAATGACATTTTGGTTCACTAAAGCTGCATGTAAGTACTGCAAGCTAAATCCTTGTTGTTAAGGGCAATCTAATCCTACCAGATGTTGATCATAAGAGACTCCTAATGAATGAGAACCGGTCAGACCAGAGAGATTACAGTCAGATATTTTACTAAGATTTCCTGCTGCCGAGATTTATACTGTGTACTTTAAAATGTATTGTCAGAGTTTCAGTGTAGATATATAAATATATGAGTACAAAATAAATACATAAATTAAAAGAAAAAAAAAGACATTTCCTCATTGCATGGACCAAACATAAATTGTTAGTAATTGCAATGGATACATTATGGTTTCTGGGGTTAGTAGAGATAGAAGCATCTCACCATATATGATGTGTTACAAGCAAGCATAATTATCCCTATTTTCATTCCTCACATTTAAAGGCTTAAGAGCACTAAGTGAAATTTACTTACAAGAAATAATGTATCTGGAGAAGAGAGATTTGGAAATGCTAATACTTGTCATTTGCCTTAAATGTAGGAGAAAACTGAGGTATACTTATATAGATACACACAACATTTGGGATTATAAAAATGAAAGAGCAGGTAGGACCTTATTTTGAACAAAAAGACAACACCAAACAAAAGCATGGATGAACTAAAAGGAAACAGTAAAATATTATCTCAGGTATTAAAAATAGAATCCCACTTCCTAATAAATAAATTAATTAATTAAAAATACTTTTTGTGTGTGTGTAAAGGAGAAATAAAAACAGAGATGTGCTGGACTTCCATTTTTTCTGGTAAATGTGGTTTCACGTAAAGCTTACACATGCATGATTACCTCACAGCTCATACTTATTCAAGCATAAGTTTTTATAAAGTTAGGATAAAATGCTCTAACTTTCCCCCAAATTCTCCAAAGCAGATTTTTCTTTTTCTTATGCTTTTTGGTCATAGAAACTAACAGTAATCATGAACTCTCATGTTATTCCTAATAGCTGTGGGTAAAAAGAATTAATCGGAATTTAGGGTTGTTGTAGAGGGATGTCTATAATATTTATTTATTTATTTAAAGTTGGCATACAGTTAGAAGTTGATTTCTCTGTAACAAAAAAAGAAAATCAATCTATCTCATCATGAGGTCACTTGCTACCAAATGCCAGGATACTACAGTGACATTAAAATTTAACAAGGAAGAAGAAACGGATCCACACAATGAGATATATAAAAAGCTTATATTCTGCTTACTCTACAAGTATATAAGGATCTACACAATAGGTTAAGCAGGGCTTTGAAGAGTCCAGTGAAACAAACTGTCCTCAATAAAGACTGTCTGTTAAGAAAGCGCACAACTCTGCAGTAGAGGACGGAGGGAAAAGGCGTGGTGAATTCCTTTTAGGAAAAAAATGTGTAAGGCATTGCAAAACCACAAAGGATCCCAAAGATGGTGTAGATCAGCTATAACAGCAGTTCCCATGCAGATTTCAGGAACACTGATGAACAGACCTGAAGAAACAAATATACACAAAATATACTTCTGGTTCCTTGAATGTGATGTATTTTCTAGAACACTGAAGGCCACGTGGTTTGGATGGCTTCTAGATATTTTGGCTTCTGTATTTTTCTACAAGTTTATCAGACCTAATACGCTTCGTTGGGTTAAAAACTGGCTGGATGGCCGGGCCCAAAGAGTCGTGGTGAATGGAGTTAAATCCAGTTGGAGGCCGGTCACTAGTGGCTCAGTGCTGGGGCTGGTCCTCTTTAATATCTTTATTGATGACCTGGACGAGGGGATCGAGTGCACCCTCAGTAAGTTTGCAGATGACACCACGTTAGGTGCGTGTGTCGATCTGCTCGAGGGAAAGAAGGCTCTGCAGGAAGATCTGGATAGACTGGACCAATGGGCTGAGGTCAACTGCATGAAGTTCAACAAGGCCAAGTGCCGGGTCCTGCACCTGGGGCGCAACAACCCCAAGCAGCGCTACAGGCTGGGAGATGAGTTGCTGGAAAGCTGCCTGGCGGAGAAGGACCTGGGAGTACTGGTTGATAGTCAGCTGAATATGAGCCAGCAGTGTGCTCAGGTGGCCAAGAAGGCCAACAGCATCCTGGCTTGCATAAGAAGCAGTGTGGCCAGCAGGTCTAAGGAGGTGATTGTCCCCCTGTACTCGGCTCTGGTGAGGCCGCACCTCGAGTACTGTGTTCAGTTTTGGGCCCCTCGCTACAAGAAGGACATCGAGGTGCTCGAGAGAGTCCAGAGAAGGGCAACGAAGCTGGTGAGGGGTCTGGAGAACAAGTCTTACGAGGAGCGGCTGAGGGAGCTGGGGTTGTTTAGCCTGGAGAAGAGGAGGCTCAGGGGAGACTTCATCGCTCTCTATAGGTACCTTAAAGGAGGCTGTAGAGAGGTGGGGGTTGGTCTATTCTCCCACGTGCCTGGTGACAGGACGAGGGGGAATGGGCTAAAGCTGCGCCAGGGGAGGTTTAGGTTTGATATTAGGAAGAACTTCTTTACTGAAAGGGTTGGTAGGCATTGGAATAGGCTGCCCAGGGAAGTGGTTGAGTCACCATCCCTGGAGGTCTTTAAGAGACGTTTAGATGTTGAGCTTAGTGATACGGTTTAGTGAAGGACCTGTTAGTGTTAGGTCAGAGGTTGGACTAGGTGATCTTGAAGGTCTCTTCTAACCTAGATGATTCTGTGATTCTGTGAATTCCTACAGATAGCAGAATAAAAGCGAAGGGTCTGAAGTGTGTAGCATTATATAACAATAAGTTTCATGCCAAGTACTATAAATGTAAGTAGTGGCCATACTAAGAATAGATTATTTAATAATTTGAAAACCAATGCCAGAAGTAATTAATCAAGAAATCAGAAATGTTTGTTTATTAAAGCAAATTAATGTAATAGGAGTACTGAAAGTTGGTGCGAGCAGTCACATAAGGAGGAGTGTTAAAATCCTTGGAGGTAATACGGAGGTAGACAAATAAAGGTACTCTATTATATTATCGATGGCAAGTAATTAACAACATACAATGAAAAATATACAATATGTCTTCTGACAAAAAAAAAATCACAAGCTTTAGGGTATGTGCTTTGATAACAAGAACTACTTAAAAAAACAAACTTTTAAAAATATTTAGAATGCATATTAAATCTGCTTTACATTGGAGAACTTGATCAAGATTAGGAAATATGGATGGAATAGCATGTAAAGTATGAAATAAATAAAAAAATCATAGTTTAGAAAAGTACCATGTATTTTGTTTGAAGCATAAGCTATTATATCACCCTCAAAAAGACTTCTACAGTATTTTTCTCATGGCACAGGAAATGTGTGAATAATGCACTAAAAGTTAGAGACTCTCAACACCAAATTACATTACTACAGGTGGACAATATATAGAATTTATTAGTAACTCTTATGTACACACATTTCAGACCACATAGAAAGAGTGCATTTACTAAAACAATTCTAAACAGAATTCATTAGGGGTGGATAATTCAAACAGAGCAACTTGAACAATAATTGTTAAGAAAAGGTTATCAGTGTCAGAAGGGATATTATTACAATTATAAGGAATTATAATTACAAAAAAAAAGTGTTTTTATGTAAAATCCTTCTTGATGAAGCAGAATGAAAGCAAGAATAACATTTACGCATTCACAGTCTCTCCATCTGTGATAGATGAAATATTGTTTATTCCAACACTAACTAAGAAAGGCGTTACACAGAAATTGCTGAAGTTAAGATAAATGGGCATTTCTAAAGAATGACTCATCTCATTCATAAATTGATATCTGAAATAGGTGAGATTAATTGCACCCTGGAAGCACCTCCCTCTTTTTTCCATTAACTATAAATGGAGCTTAGATGACTCTCCCAGGCACAGAAACAGCTGAACTGCAGGTGAATCCCAGGTCTCAAAACCTAACCCTGTCTAAAAATGTTGTTCCACTAACAGGAATATTCACTGAAACTTAGAAACCCCAAAGATCCCTTACCTTCACATTTCTTCTTTAGGAAAAGGTCAGAGGAGAGGATTGTTTTCTTGCATCCTTTCTCAGTCTGACCAATCAACTGCTGAGGGAGAACAGACAAGTTGTTTATCTCCTTGGCTTGTAGAGGAGATTTGTATGAATTAAAGTTTTTCTGAAAAAATTGGAAGTTTTATCAACCTGGGATTTTATTTTTTTTTTTCCCTCCAGAAAACCTAGGCTGAGTTCAAATACTATGCATTCAGTTGTTGTAGTTATTTGCTGTATTGGGTTTACGCAGCAAGGGTTTGGTAGCAAGGGTCTGCAAGGGTGGCCTCTGTGAGAAGAGCTGCCCCACGTTAGATAAGGGCCAGTTTCAGCTGGCTCCAAAGGGACCCAATGCTGGCCAGAGCCAAGGCAATAAGCAATATTTGTGCCTCTGGGAGAGGAGATTTAAGAAAGGAGGAAACTCCTTTCCTACAGCAGCTGGGAGAGAGGAGTGAGAAGCAGCCCTGCAGACCCCAAGGTTAGTGCAGCAGGCGGGCAGGAGGTGCTCCAGGCACGCAGCAGCAGTTCCCCTGCGGCCTGTGGAGAGGCCCCTGGTGGAGCAGGTTGTCCCCCTGCAGCCCATGGGTCCCACATGGAGCAGATCTCCACGCTGCAGCCCGTGGAGGAGCCCCCAGTGGAGCAGGTGGATGTGGCCGGGAGGAGGCTGCGGCCCATGGAGAGCCCCTGCAGGAGCAGGCCCCGGGCCGGAGCTGCAGCCCATGGAGAGGAGCCCATGCAGGAGCAGGGGGCCTGGGGGGAGCTGCCGCCCGTGGGGGACGTGTGCTGGAGCAGTTTGCTCCTGGGGGATGGACCCCGTGGTACGGAGCCATGTGGGAGCAGTTATTGAGGAGCTGCTGCCTGTGGACAGCCCCTGCAGGCTCAGTTCGGGAAGGATGGCATCCCGTGGGAGGGACCCCACGTGGAGCAGGGGCAGAGAGTGACCGTGAGGGAGTGGTGGAGACGAAGTGTTAGGGACTGACCACAGCCCCTGTGCCATCGTCCCCTGTGCTGCTCTGGGGGAGGAGGTAGAAAAGGGTGGATGGGGGGGGAAGGTGTTTTTTGGTTTGCTTTTGGTTTCTCACTGCTTTAGTCTGTTACCAATAGGCAATAAATTATATTAATCTCCCTTATACTGAGTCAGTTTTGTCCATGACAGTAATGGGTGAGTGATTCCCTTGCCCTTATCTCAACCCATGAGTTTTTTTCATAGTATTTTCACCCCCCGTCATTTTGAAGAGGGGGAATTAGAGAGCTATGTGGTAGTGTAGCTACCTACCAGTGTGAAATCACCACATATGCTTAATTACATCAAACTCAGGGGACTATGTCAATATTTATGAAAACCTCTGTATCCAGGAATAAGCATTGTATTAACTGAAAACTATGAGTAGAACCTTCAGTGGGAAATTAAAAAAAAAAAAAAAAAAAGAAATGTTCACCTAACACAAAAAGCAGATGTCGTTTTGATGAAAGGGGGATTATAGAAATCATACCTGTGAGAATAGAATACAGACAATAGGAAATTATTACTATTTCAGTAATCCTTCGAAATAGCAAACCACATTCCTCAGTCTTCCTAAATGTAGAAAGGTCAACAATATCACACTAAGATTTAATTCTATATTCTGTCTGAACTATGGGAGTATTTGTCCTCATCGCAATACACCGGGGTATATGGGCTTTAGGCTTTTTAGGAGTGGAGGGGCAGACTGGGCTGAGTTACCAAAATAAAACGTTTCAGTAACTTACTTCGCACTTGGCAATATACTGCTCCATACAGGTTTGTTTAGATCAACTTTGTAAAAAGATCTGTTTAAACTTCATAAGTCTGTCTATAATTTTCTCCCAGGTGAAAAGGGGAATACAGATGCTACTTCGGGGATGTAAGATCTTCACAGGACAATGTTGAATCAAATGATAATGCTAATATAAATAATCATGAAAATTTTACCATATGAATGGTACTCCCACCCCATGTTCCTTCCAGCTAGGAAACAGTGAGAAGTTTGCTTCTCTCTGTCTTCTGAGCCAGAAAATTTCTGCTACATTCAAGAACTAAATTAGATGCTGACTGGAGTGATGTTACTGAGCAAAGAGAAGCAATCAGGAGGTTCAAAAAATAGTTTCCTCTTTTCCTCCATTGTGTGTTATTTACATACAAAGAATTTTTCTCACTTGCACCTGTCTCTTAAATAGTGCCATTTTTTTCTCTTCTCATAAGATTGAATTTTTGTAGTGGGTGTTACTGAAGACTAAAACTTTAATCCTTTTGGAAACAAAGTTAGAAGAAATCAAACTGAAGATGTATGACACGAAAGTAGGGGTGCATTTCTTGCACTGGTATTTATTGAAGCTTCATATTAATGTTTAACTATAAAAATAATTTACAAACCTTCTGGAGTCTTTAAAGGAAGAAGCATAACATACTGATTAACTTTATTTTGTCACTGGGACACTGACACTCTGAGGGAACAACTAATTTACAGATCTAAATGTCCCCTTTCTGGACTTGTAAGCACTGCTGATATGATCATTCTGTCAAAACCTTTCACCATCCACTCTCTGTGACAGATACCTTCACCATATTCCTTTTTATAATGCAGAGAAACAAACTAATTTCACAAATATTTCTGAAGCACAATCTCTTTTTGGATCCTCTATATTTGTGAGACCATGCAAATCAACTGCAGCTCAGATCTTCCAAAGAAGGAATGTGAATCTGGCTATAATTACTGTAATCAAGAGTTTGCACTCATTCATCTATACAGCAGAAACCAAGGAGTTATGAGACCATAAGGAACTGAGACACTATCAATGCTACAAGGCAATCTCTTTCCTTCTCACTTTCAAGTCCACAATTCAGAAGACGGTTAAAAAACCAAATTTTCAGTAGTGACAGTCTTCAAAATAGGCACCAAATTCCTCCCTCTGGGTCTCCTCAGACTATTCTATATTCTAATTTATACAAATAATGTCTTCCAAGCTAGCTGCATAGATACATAACCTGGGGAATGTGGGAAGAAGGTCTTCCCCAGACACCCTATCATGGTTTCATATACAAAAAAATACTTCTGTAAATACTATCTTTAAAATCCCAAATAGTACTTGCTAGAGAAAACAAAAAATAATTTGTATTTCATCTGTAGCTGCACTTAGCTTTTACTGCATTCTGATCTATATATTTTACATTGTGCAATGTGCTGTAAAATTTCTGGTAAGAATATTTCATAAATTCAATTTTATTGTCATTTGACACTATAAAAAGGTACAAATAAACAAATACAACTAGTATTTTTTCTATTTGAGAAATTCATTACTCAGTGCAGTAACCTGTGACTCCTGAGTATAGTGTCGTGAATGTCCACAGAAACTCCTGCAGTATTCATTCATGTAAAATTTTGAAAAGACCCTGCATTAAAAGCTTAATTCTACAGTAAGCAATTAAAACCTTTGTGTGATACAGTTAATCCAGTTTTAATTGTATGAAAAATAAATCCCCTAAGAAGTATTTTCATCAATCATGGAACAGACAACATTGAGAAGACACGCTGCATTAAAAATAATAATAAAAAAAAAAAATTGGGTTCTTGATAAATTGACCCTACCAAACAATGCACATGATGGAGTACACAGTACCACTTGAGACTACCATACTTGCTTGAAGATGGTTCTTAGATAAAGACACAGATTTGTTAAGAAATTAGAGCTGCCAACCAGGTCATTATACTTATCAAACTTCTGACACTTATCAAACAGCTGATATTAAACTACAGAACACTAAGAACGGATTTGAGAAAGGGGAGAAATTAATTTATCATGAAGAGCCACATTATATTTTGTACTTGTCAATAGAAATGCCTATCACCTGCATCACCTTTTGAGGAAGCTTTACAAGGAATGCAACTTTTAGATTAAATAGGGTAAGGCACTTTAATTGTCTATGAATGTTGAGTCTGTCCTCTAAAAGTGTACTGTTAGAGAGTGCTTAAGAGTAATTCTGTGTAAAAGTACATACATTACTTAAAGAGTAGTTTCACTAGCTTCTAAATCATAGACACTACATAGACATTTCACTCGAGTCACTTTTTTTTCTAATAAAGCAAATCCCAAATGTGTATTTTCATCCTGTTTCTCAGAATGCAGACTAATCCATTAGACATTGTGTGGAAATAGCATGCACTGATTCCACAAGACTACCAAAGGGACATTACAGCCTAAATATGTAATTCCAGAGAAAATAGAAACAACAATCTTTTGATATCTACGTCAAGACTCTACTGGCCAAAGATGAAGATCCCGTGGTGGTGGTATAATTCAAGTAGAATGTGGGATGCCACCTGTGGTATACTATCGATGTACAAGGTACTATCGATAACAATTCAAAGGGCATTTTTAGAACCACTTCAGAAACACAGGCCTGAAATGTAGTTTCATAAGGGCTATAGCACATGTCAATGACTCACTGGTATGTTCAGGTGGAAAATATCCACATTATAAAATAATGCACAAAATTCCTTTTTTTTAATCAAGAAATAGATTATGCATTGCTATTTTGTAGCATAAGAATATGCAGGCAGATAACAGTCAAACCAAAGTTATTCCTAATGTAGAAACATACAGGACTACAGATTTTCAAACACTTTCAACAGCTCCAAACTCTTCTGTTTCTTAAGGCAGCATAGACATATGAGGGTTTTTTTTTTATGCCAGACCAAGCAGGCTGGGGAAAAAAAAAAAAAAAGGTCCTGGAAACAAAAGTAGTAATTTCAGTGCACTTCATATAGGCTTAAAGCATACTACAACATAAGATTTGCCCTAAGCAAGAGCTAAAGATCCAGATACCAAGATGATCTAGATAAAGTAAAAGTAACCAGCACAACTCATATCATGCTGTCATTCTTTTTTGGGTCGTATGTGTACACAACAATATCAACAAAAGTTTTAAATAAATTAGCAGTGTATCTTCAACACAATTTTCCCTTCATCTCATCCATGAATCAAAATCCAGAGATTGTTGAATTGCTCACCTCTTTGAGGATGAGACATTAACCTTAAAAAGACTGAAGCACTGATTTCTGTGAAAGTCATTCCAGCAGAAGGAAGCAGCAGCCATGTAAGAGCTGTATGGGGGTTATGCACCCACCTTCAACTGCTGCCACCAGATAAGGTGAGCAGTGGCTGTGATCATTCTACAAGGAATCATTCCTGCTAGGAAACCTCACCTCAGTATGCCTATCACTGAATGCTTCCCGAAGAAATGTCTTGATGTTACTGTTCTGTTTCCAAACCAAAAGAAGGAAAGGCAGTCCTAGGAAATGTCAGAAAGGCACATGAAGTGGAATAGGATTACACGTGCAAAATTAATGACATCTAACATTTAATTAGCATGATAATGCCACCCATTGCCTGAGGAAAAAGGATAAAATTAAAAATAAAGCTGAGAAATTCAAGACTAATAAAAGACATCCAGGCATATAATATCAACTCTTTACTACTAAAATGTATTTTCAAAAGGTGTCATGCACTTGAGACAAAGTCAAATTGTGCTTCTCAGGGAAGCCCCAAAAGTTCTCCCCATCTATCATGTGTAATGTCAGAGCTGAAGTTCAAGGCTGCTTAAAGGAATGAGAGAAAGTCGCTATAAATCTGCAACAGAAAAAAAATACTTAATGTTTAAAATAATCCAGTCAATATATGCTATGCTAACTTTAAACAACATCAATTTTTCAATCCAAGTTAAAGTAAAGTAAAGCAAGACAAAGTAGTGGCTCTACTAGACCATTTTCATCTTTCTTTATAGGACTACTACATGATTAAATGTTGTTTCATAGTTTGGGGATTATCCCTTGCTCCTCCAACTTTGAAGAGGCCACTGAAGCTATATTAACAGTTTTTTGAATATCGAAGAAAAACTTGCAACAACATTTCCTGCAATGGCGTATGGCTGCTATTTCACACTTTATTTACTTCAGAATCCTCAGAAGGATGCCATATGGTGGTGATAATTTACTGTACTTGAGCTTCTCAGTTTGGTTCACGTAATTCCTCCACTGAGATTTCAATTGTCAGCTAAAGCTGGACTCTAGTTACCTGTGAAAAGTCCTTCTAGACAAGAAAATTCCCCCTGGCTCTTGTATGCATCTTTTTTGAACACTTTAATGCTTTCATTAATTGCACTTGCTTTTTCTCTTCTCTGACAGACTTCTACATTCTGAAATGTCCTCCTTCTAGTACTTTTCCTTAAGCTCTTTAAATCACAGTAATTCTTGGCATATTTTATAATCAACTCCTTTACAAATAAATTCTGCACATCATTTTATATTACTTTGAATGGGATACTGAACAGGCGTTATCCTGCATCTTAGCATATTGTCCTAAGTTTTGTCTCTTTTACAGCAATGTAGTTAAAAATACCATGGTGGCATCTTTTCATTCCATTGGCTTTATGGTCTCTTTTCTTACAGAAGAATCCTCCAGGGTCACATTAATACAAGCTATTTGGTTTAAGAAAGTAAAGCCAATTTTATCCATGACTTTAAAGGAAGACGTTTTCTTTCCTTGTTTAACAAGGAATAAGTTAAAGGGAAAATGATACAAAAATACAAGTAGTTTATCAGGACTATCTGAGATAAAATCCCTAATTCAGTATGGAAGCCAGAAGACAAAATCTTCTAGGCTGCCTGAGAATTACTTGATGGGTTTTATGCTATAAAGAAGCAGGAAGTTTCATTTGTAGTCTTTGGGCAACTCGTTGGCAACCTTGCATGGTGAAAATTAAGTCTGTCTGTTATGAACTGGCAGTCATCTCCTTGACCATGTGTGCTAATACTTTCTACTGTCACTGTCCTTTCCATTTCAGCATTACAGTTTGTGCTTGGAATTCACATCACCTGGAATCAGACTTCACCCTTCTGTATCCCCACAAGCACTAACAACAATCTGGCATAAAAAAAATGTTCTGTACCTTCATAGACATATGTAATGCTTTATTTTAGCTCTCTGAAAACAGGGAGGAGAAAATACACATGGCATCATTAAAGGTTATGCATTTAATTTCACCAGAATTGAACAATCCCCTTTAAAATATATTTTTTGAGTTTTAGATAAATTCCAGACCATTTATTACATGTTTTTAGTTCACCTGAAGGATAATTTCCACTTAGTATTTTTTAAATATCTGTAGTTTCTATTCTAAAGTTAACTGCCAGCCCAACTCACTAACATAGAAGATTCAGAAAAACTTCAAAGCATACTAGATTGGATTTAGGGAAAAATCTGATTCTTTTGAAATCGTCCAGCACTTGCACCTAAGCAGCACAATAATTATAACAAAAGCATCCACTAATTCTTCTGGATCACCACTTTTCCTCATATACCAAGAAAATTTCAAGTTTTAGAAACATTCATCCTGACAATGACTAAAATAAGTTTAATTAAAAAGATAATGACATAACCATCTTCCCTGTTAGCTGCATGCAAACTGACCCAGACATTATGAACATCTGAAAATGGCCATATACAACATTGTCAAATATCTATCCAATTGTATAACACCTTCAATTTTCCAGTGTATATTCTGGTTCCTCCACAGTCCACATACTGCACCGAACTCAGTAAGCACATCACTCCTGTACACATGAATGGGACCTTTACAGATGACTCTGAAACACAGGGAAGAGAAACCCAGTAGCCCATACAAGCAGAGTCTTGTCAAGAAGCAGCTATATTGGACTGGGATTTAGGAGAAGGGCATTTGTTTTATTTTGATGATTTTTTTTCCCTAAACAGAAGATTCCTGTTGAAGCTGTGCAGACATTTAAATTTAGAATGTTTCAACCTGCAATCTGAAGAATTCTGTAAGGTTTCATCTATTTATTAATTCCAGAGCTCAGAGAATTTGGTGGATAATTTCTGGAGAAGCTTGTTTCCATAAAACTGGTGGCACTCCAAAATGCCAGAAGTATAGATGGTATGACAGCTCTTCAGAAATCGTCATGATATCTCTACAGAAGACATTTCACCATTTTTTTCATTAGTGACCATTTGTCACTAATTTGCATGAATATCAATCCATTGACATCGGATCAGATTCTCCTCCATATTATATGAACACACCAAATTAAGGGGAACAGAAAAGTTACCACTGACACCTGGATCTAAAAAGGTGTAATGGGGAAAGAAAAGGAGAGGAATTTCCCCTCACACACACTCCTTCAGCAATTCTCTAGATCACCAGCTATTTTCCTCCTCAGTTTCTCCTAAAGGAGAAGAGAAATGAAAAAAAGTGAGAGTATCTTACAATACTGTGCTTCTCCTAGATTCCTACCCTTTATCTAGACTGTTATATAATAGAGGTTAATAGACTAATTTTCAGCTTTACAAGGGAAAGTGACATCTAAGTGTCTTCATACGGTGTCTATGTCATGGTGTGAAATAAGCCTACGGGAACTGAATGGAGCTATTTACTAAGGTTATTTATCTTTGACAGAACTGCAATATCCAGAAGCAGAGCAACTATCCCTACAGAAGCTATGCTGGATTGAATGGGTGCTTGGATTGTGTAAAGGGTGGAGCCCTTCCTATTAAACTCTGTAAAATTCATGATGCATAAAAATAGTTGCTCATGCCAGAGCTCTGACCAAAAAAAAAACAAAAACAAAACAAAAAACAGGTTAATTCATCTTCTTGGTTTTATTAATAGAGGTCATTGAATAAAAGTAAAGTGGCAGCAGTAACCTTATATATTTATAAGATAGACAAAAAGCACTGTGCTACAGTTTCTGGACTACTGCAGGAATTTCCAAGGTATTTTTCAGACAACTACACATGAGCTTTGCCTATTCTTTTAGGCAACCAGCAGGAACTTAAACATATGTAACTACAATGAGATGCAGCAAAGAATTAATCTGCGATAAACTGCAATACATTGCAACATATGGAAAGCATATGAATTAATTGAGGATACCACTGTCAACCCCTCCACATTGTGGAGTACCCACTCTTCCCTAAGGGCACTTTGTGAACGGTATGATGTATGTGACCATCTGACGTAAGGACCGAGTAAGGACGCCAGCGTCAATCCATGTATTAAATATTAGCGAAGCTTAAATTCTTCCTTATATTTTTTAAGATTAAAAGCAAACAAACAAAAAAAACACTTGGATACAACTGCTCAATGGCATCCTTAGCTCTACGCACAGCTAGTTGGGCATAGTTCAGATTTTGCTAGCATCTATCTGGATTGCAATGTGGATTGGAGGCAATTTGTGCCCACTTGCAAAAAGACATACTCTTCGAGACATACACTTATAAAAGAAGACATATGCTTAAAGTACCTAGAGTCCCTATACACTCCTCTCCCAAGGTCCCAAGACTGGAGATAGCCAATTCTATCCAGTTTTTCCACTAAAAGTAATGCCAAGAAAAAGTGAAAATTTAGAAGAAAACCATAAGATTGATTTGCAATTTGGAAATAGACTTTACAATAAGAGACTAAATGAGCTCCAAGATGGATTAAGACAGAACTGAATCATGATGATACAGTCTGCACATGATAAACTACCTACTTAAGGAGAATTTCTAACTCTGGTCTCTTTAATCTAGCAGACAAAAGTACATAAAATACAGTGACTGGAAGCTACAGATGAAATAAGATGCATTTTTTAAAGTATATCACTAACCACCTTCTGATGCTCTTGAGCATGAATATATGACAAACAACAAAAATATACATATATGAGTTAGACCTTGCAGCATTTTTCTTAAAAAAAAAAAAAAAAAAAAAGCATCTTGGTTTTGATTGTGGAACAATGATTTCGTGTCAGAGCTATAACCAAGTCTTCATATTCTGAATTTCTTACTGACATTATGTCTGACCGTCATCCAAAAAAAACCAAGATACCCTACATTGATTTGTACCTCAGCATCTACATTGCCAAAATGAGAATAAACACCTCTAGATAACAAAAATATCAAGTTCCTTTTAACTATTAAAGACCTACGAATGAGAAATATTCATGACATCTGTTTCACTGATAGGAACCTAAGCACAAAGCAGAAATGCAATTTACTGGGTCTGGCTGAGATGAAGCTATGAAGTTAACTTATTTCATAGCAGCCTGTGTCATGCTGTGCTTTGCATTTGTGACTTAAACAGTGATGATAACACACCAGTGCATTGGATGTTGCTGACCAGTGCTTGCACAGTGTCAGAGCTTTCTCCCTCCTCCCAGCCCCTGAAAGTCGGTAGGCTGGGGATGAGCAAGACATTGGCAGGGGACATAGCCAAGACAGTTGACCCAAACAAATCAAAGGGATATTCCAGACTATATGATGTATTCAGCAATAAAATCTCAGTGAAATTTGTTTACATTATGCTACACACAACATTCTATTAATACAGACTGGTATGTAACACACTTTTTTGGAGAAGAACTCCAAGATCTAAATGGAGGAAGGAAATATATCTGTTGTTCAGTCTGAGCTCCTGCAAAATAGAGGGCATAATACTTTAGTCAGAAAGTACTGCTTCAAAATCATGTACAGGAAGGATGACAGAATCTAAGCCCTAATAAATAAATTCCTTTTGGAAAGTCCTTTCTATCCTGGAGACAGGCGAGAACTTTTACTTTTTAATGGAGACATATTCTTAGAATCACACTTGCAATCTCAGGTCCCACAGAGTTTAGCATTTGTTTATCAAGTAATTGCATTTAGCTTTAAAAGTCTGCAGAGAGGACTGACTACAGCTGAGAATGTTTCTCCTTGCATTGCTGACCAAAATGCAAACATCCATACTGTGTACAACTGAAAACATTTTTTTCCTTGCCTTTCATTCATCCTTACATTAAATGTTATAAGGACAAGGTCTATCATACTGAAAAGGTACATGTATTCAGTACCAGTCAACATTTTGATTTTAAAATGACATAAAATTCCTACTGTTGTATCAAAGGATCTGGGAGCTTTGTTTAATGTCACTTGGACTTCTAGTAAATGTAAATCACTTTGTTATGAATTATCACAGACTGGTAAACAGTCATTTAGCAGAACTGATACTTCTACACAAGAAATAAAAAATATAAATATATAAACTCATTTAATTGTATTTAACACATTTCTTCCTATGAAAATATATAGAGCCAGTATTCAAATTCAAGCATGTTCCATATTTATGTCAGAACTGTGTGATTTGATGATTATTATCCCTAAACTCACACTAGGTTTACATGGCAAGGTAGCAGGGATGCTGCAGGGGTGGCCTCTGTGAGCAGAGCCCAGCAGCTGCCCCATGTCAGATCAGAGCCAGCTCCAGCTGGCTCCAAAAGGGACCCAATGCTGGCCAGAGACGAACCAGCGAGAGACGCTGGTTGGGCCTCTGGGAGAGCAGATTTAAGAAAGGGAAATTGTGCAGAGGCAGCTGGAAGAGAGAAATGAGAAAATGTAGAGAGGAACAATTTTTTAGACACCAAGCTTGGTGAAGAAGGTGGGTTCTGGAGCAGCAGTTTCCCTGCGGCCTGTGGAGAGGCCCCTGGTGGAGCAGGCTGTCCCCCTCCAGCCCAGGGGTCCCACATGGAGCAGATCTCCACGCTGCAGCCCATGGAGGAGCCCCCGGTGGAGCAGGTGGATGTGGCCTGGAGGAGGCTGTGGCCCATGGAGAGCCCCCGCAGGAGCAGGCCCCGGGCCGGAGCTGCAGCCTGTGGAGAGGAGCCCACACAGGAGCAGGGGGCCTGGGGGGAGCTGCCGCCCATGGTACAGACCCATACTGGCACAGTTCTTGAAGAAGAATGGATGGAAAAAAGTCTGTTTTACCAAACTTACCCAGAATCAATTTTAACCTAGTTTTGCAGTTAAAAATGTAAAGGTATTAGTCCACAATATACAGGAATTCTGCCTGGGAAAGAAAGGCTCAATCGGAAGTAAATTTAATAAATTGATGGGAAGTATTTTCTATGGAAAAAAAGAAAAAAAAGAAAAAGAAAAAAAAAGCAAAGTATGTAAAATATTTAAAGAACATGGCTTAAGCTAAATAAGGCAGTCAAGGCTGCATGGATTTCTTTAGTTTTGTATTTGTAGGGCTGCACAAAGAAAAAAATAATTCCAAAGAGAACAGAAAAGTTGAAAACAAGTAGTTACCAGCTGAAAGGGTATTGATTGATAAGTTGTTTTTTGGTCTTTGACAAGCATTTGTCTCAAAGTGCCTACTATTCATATAAACAAAAGCAATCATGAAACCATGGGTGATGGAATCCATCACAGAAACCTACAGAGCAAATACCATTGCTTTCCATTTCAGCAAACTGGACAAGCAAAACAAAGCTAGTCTGAGGACAGGCCTTAAGACTGATTGCAGAAGACTGACAAGGGTAACACAGAGCACTTGTCTGTTCCACCAGTTCAAGAGCAAACACTTTTGCAATCATTAGACCTGACAGAGGCAAAAAAAAAAAAAGAAAAAAAAAAAGACATTTTACTAAGCTGTAGGCAAATTCGCTTGCTAGTACATCAGAACATCACAAGCTGAAATTAGACAAATAAAGCTAAAGTGAGGAAAACGACTGGAAAGCAAAAGAGCTGAGGGCTACATACTATACTGCAGCATATCATAATCAAAAGACAATTCATATATTCCTTTCCTCTCCATCTTCAGGGCATACCTTTTCAATGGGGTGTAGACAGCCCTGCAGTCTCTGGAACTACAAGGAGTACAATTTTTCAGTATAGCCAAAGAACGATAACAGAGCTGGGAACTTTGCAAGAAACACACTGCATGAGCATGGCAGTTTGGATCTGTGCTAGCCTAGGGGTCTCTGAACTCTTAAGAATTTTTACTGTGATTGTCAGGACTAAATGCAAAACCTTGGAACCGTGGAGAAGAAGGAGGTTTGTCTTACAGAGGAAACCTTGCTTCTATAGGAAGCCATGGTTTCAGCAACCATCATGCAAAGCGCCCCTCCTGATAACTGCAAAGCCATAGCCTCACCCTTCCCACACACATACTTTGAGCAATGTATTTTTCTACATACTCTTTATTTATGTATTTATTAGGAATGGGGACTGCATCTTAGAGATATGCATCTGAGATGGTACTACAGGTTCCCCCAGTCCTTGATACCAGTTTGTTCTTTCTGGCAAGTTGTACGTGATCACACACAATTGTTAAGGGAGCTTTGCCCTGCCCATTAGAACTTACTAATGCCGTACATCATCTTGTCTCTCATGGGGCTGCTTCGGCTTGTCTTGGCAACACCTATTTAAGACTGGGAATGCAAACTGCATGAGAAAAGCCTCCACTATGTCTGTATGCTATAAACAAAGTCACAGTAAAGACACTCCTGCACATGCCATGTTACTAACTGTGCATATCTGAAGAATGACTAGAGAAAGACCAACATCTGCTCATTTCATATCATGCAAACAACTGCCAGCTCAATGTCCATATATGGGCAGAACCTGAAAAAGTTTTGTAAGTGAAATGTTCTCTATAATGCTACCTAATTCTGTTCTGTAATCCTCCTCCCTCTAGTACATGTGTAATTTGCAGAATGAAGTACGGGAATTCACCACCCACCTTCCTCCCTCAGAGTAGTGCAGAGCAAATACAAGCATTTCTTGTTATACATCTGTTTAAGAGTATCTGGACACATTCCTTGTTTTCCACCACCTACACCATAGCCTTCTGGAATGGGCTGCACTCCCATTTATTACTGTTGTGAAAGTACTTGGAGTTACTGCCAGAAAAAATGCAGATGTCTGCTGTTCTACTGATTAGGGCTCAGTCCTGGTGGTGGGCTGATGTGAGTATGATTTCCTTTTGAAGGATTCAAGGAGAAGGGAACAGAAAACAGAATTTCCACTTCCTTGGTGAGTTCTTGAAAGAGCAGCTAAGGTGAATCACAGAATCACAGAATCGTCTAGGTTGGAAGAGACCTCCAAGATCATCTAGTCCAACCTCTGCCCTAACACTAACAAGTCCTCCACTAAACCATATCACTAAGGGCTACATCTAAACGTCTTTTAAAGACCTCCAGGGATGGCGACTCAACCACCTCCCTGGGCAGCCCATTCCAATGCCTAACAACCCTTTCGGTAAAGAAGTTCTTCCTAATATCAAACCTAAACCTCCCCTGGCGCAACTTTAGCCCATTCCCCCTCGTCCTGTCACCAGGCACGTGGGAGAATAGACCAACCCCCACCTCTCTACAGCCTCCTTTAAGGTACCTATAGAGAGCGATGAAGTCTCCCCTTAGCCTCCTCTTCTCCAGGCTAAACAACCCCAGCTCCCTCAGCCGCTCCTCGTAAGACTTGTTCTCCAGACCCCTCACCAGCTTCGTTGCCCTTCTCTGGACTCTCTCGAGCACCTCGATGTCCTTCTTGTAGCGAGGGGCCCAAAACTGAACACAGTACTCGAGGTGCGGCCTCACCAGAGCCGAGTACAGGGGGACAATCACCTCCTTAGACCTGCTGGCCACACTGCTTCTTATGCAAGCCAGGATGCTGTTGGCCTTCTTGGCCACCTGAGCACACTGCTGGCTCATATTCAGCTGACTATCAACCAGTACTCCCAGGTCCTTCTCCGCCAGGCAGCTTTCCAGCAACTCATCTCCCAGCCTGTAGCGCTGCTTGGGGTTGTTGCGCCCCAGGTGCAGGACCCGGCACTTGGCCTTGTTGAACTTCATGCAGTTGACCTCCCATCGGTCCAGCCTATCCAGATCTTCCTGCAGAGCCTTCTTTCCCTCGAGCAGATCGACACACGCACCTAACGTGGTGTCATCTGCAAACTTACTGAGGGTGCACTCGATCCCCTCGTCCAGGTCATCGATAAAGATATTAAAGAGGACCGGCCCCAGCACTGAGCCCTGGGGGACTCCACTAGTAACCGGCCTCCAACTGGATTTGACTCCATTCACCACAACTCTTTGGGCCCGGCCATCCAGCCAGTTTTTAACCCAACAAAGCGTACGCCAGTCCAAGCCACGAGCAGCCAGTTTCTCGAGGAGAATGTTGTGGGAAACGGTGTCAAAAGCCTTACTGAAGTCAAGGTAGACCACATCCACAGCCTTCCCCTCATCCACCAAGCGCGTCACTCGGTCATAGAAGGAGATCAGGTTCGTCAAGCAGGACCTACCTTTCATAAACCCATGCTGACTGGGCCTGATCGCCTGGTTGCCCTTCAAGTGCCGCGTGACTCAAGATAATCTGCTCCATGAGCTTCCCTGGCACCAAGGTCAAACTAACAGGCCTATAGTTCCCCGGGTCTACCCTCCGGCCCTTCTTGTAGATGGGCGTCAGATTTGCTAGCCGCCAGTCAACTGGAACCTCCCCTGATAGCCAGGACTGCCGATAAATAATGGAAAGCGGGGAAGATATCATCATCTGCAGAAGCAGTGTTCTGGGAGAAAGAACTGGCCTCCATTATCTATGAACTGCAGCACTCTGTGGTCCAGAAAACGATTCAGGGATGTGAATCTTGCATATTCAGAAGCACATCTATATAGCCTTAGAGGAATGTTTTAGACTCTGTCGAAAGGACCAGGATCTAAAATACACAGGAAACATAGTGTTGTCTCTTGGATACCTTTGCTAGTTCTTTGCCTGCATTTTTGTCATTTCTGAATCTGACTTTGGGAATGCATCCAAAAAAGATTTATCCACTACTCCATCAGTCACATAAGGAAGAACAATCAAACTCCACAGCTCTTGGATCTAGGGGCAAGGAGCCTAAATGCATTTACAGGTCTAGCTTTATGAGCCTACCTAAAGGATCCTCTAGTGTCAAAGCAATTACAAAGAGCTCTGGAAACTAAGCCGAGAGACACTGCAATAACATTTCTAATGAATTTAACTCCTATTTACAGCTTCCCTCTATTAGTTTCAACAAGTATACAATTTAGCTTTTGACATTTACAGAAAGAGTTGTCTCAAGTCCTCTTTAACTGTATTGACTGTGGCAGAAGTTTAGAAACGTGTGCTAGAAGTACTGATGCATCCATTTCAGCCAGGAAATACTAGTACAATCTCCAAGTAGCTTGTCTGATCTGGACTAAGAAACTAAGCAAAAACACAAACAAGCCAGAAATCTGGCAAAAATGGTATCTAATGAACTTATAACATCTTGAAGTGAATAATGATAGCATGATTACGACGATATTTTCCAACAAAAATAAATACATGCTCATATGAAATAATTTCTCTACAAGTCATGGAACATTACTCTGCTTACAGAAATTGAAAATCTCACTTGCAGAAGGGGTTCAAGGTTAAAAATCAGTTTGATTAGATCTAGGAAAGGAGGGAAAGGAGATTCTTATTAAGAATGTGTGTATATGAAAACCACAAGAACTTAAAACTGAGAGGTCTCTTCAGATAATGTAGGCCATACAGCACTTTACAAAAGCAAAACTTCAGTCTGTAATAAAACATTAAAAGCTACAGTTATAATGTTTCAAAGGAAGGATCTGTAGAGGGAAGAAAATTTGAAAGCATCACCCATATCTAGTTTCCTGCAATAGCTGGGATCTGTGAAAGTCCTGGAAAATCTAGGCACCGTGTGTTCTGTTCTACACTTCTTTTTCTGACTCCGATTAACAAGATCATACAGATTTTCCTTTCTGATGATGTTTCTTCATGTTATTGCTATTTCTCCATTCCCTGTGTCATCTACAAATTTCACGAGTTCATACTTTGTTCTCCCCCAAGTTATGAGTTGATACACTGAAAACAATTGGTTGAAAGGCTATTCCCCTGCTTCCTCCCCCCCTACTTTAAATATGCCATTATCAATTTCTTTATCCCGAGAAGTGTTCTTATAATACTATTTGCAGCAGTTTTGCCTCTAGCTGGCTCCTGCCTGCCTTAGAATTTCCTGCACTCATTCTAACATCTCCATTCCACTCCACTCCTACAGGGCACTGTACCAACCAATTTAGATTTAAGTTAAGCATTTAAATCCACTCTAATAGTTAGATAAAAACAAAAACAAGCCACCAACAACAATTATCTTACCATCTCCAACATGATCTTCTGCTGATAAAACTGTATTGTGATTTATCATCTGCCTCCCTGTTTATTCTTTCCTTCAAAGCTTTCCTTTTCCTGCATCCTATTCAAATACATCAGTCTCTGGGCTCTGCTTTGGGAGCTTGAGTGGCCAAGGCCCAACATCACCAGGGAACTCCTGAGAACCCTCTGAGAAACTTGAGGGTGCCAGTTACTGCCAGGTAAAGATGAAGTAAGGAGAGCCACAAGGATGCATGTATGAGGAAGCTCTTGTAACTTCTGATGAGTCTGATCAGCTGCCTTAGCCCAAGGTGACTGAAGCCTTTGTTATAGCTTCCCCCTAATTACAGCCTGTCAAGCACTCTTTTAGCCAGGGAGAGCCCTATATAAGACAGGGCTAGAGCAGAGTTCCGAGGGTGCAACCAACAAACACAGTAGTTTATGCAGAGGGGGTGCAAAGAAGAAGGTATAGTTTATGTGTTCAAACCAGTATAAATAGTCTCAGGTAAGACAGTGCAGAGCAGTGCCCCAGCAGATTTTAAAGCAGTCAATCCTGCAAAGCAGAGGCTTCAACCCAGATGGAGCTTTGGATGGTGGGTACAGGCCCCCACATCCTAGGCTGTTGGAAGTGGCTTCTCTATCTCAACAGGAGAGAGAAAGGAATGGATGGAAATGCTTACCAGCAGCTGTAGGAGGGACAAGTGAACAGGGCTGATGAGCAAAGGGCCTGGAATGATGTGACAGAAAGGTATCACAGAATTAGCAAAACAGAGCTTATGCAGTGTCACTTTAAGCATTTGCACATAAGCAAGAAAGTGCCTACAAAGCACCATTATGGGGCAATCCCCAAAACCCTTTCTGGGAAACCAGCATGCTGCAGAGCCTCTCTAAAGCCCCTATACGCTAATGCATTCACACAGCGTGGGGAATAAACCTAAATTGGAGATTTGTGTGCTGTTCTGTGATGTGAGATTACAGAGATGTGGTGGAATAGCTCATCTGACTGCAGTGCTCTAATGGGGGGATACAGGGTTTTTAGGAAGGGTGCACCAGGAAGATGAGGAGGTGCAGTTCTCCTTTATGTGAAAACAGCTGGAGCACATGGAGCTCTGCTTAGGAATGGATGGTGAGCCAGCTGAGAGCTTATGGGTGAGGATTGAAGAGCAGACCAATATGGGTGATATTTAGTAAGTGTCTGCTATAGCCTACCTGACCAGGAGGAACAAGTGTATAAGGCCTGCTACAAACAGGTTGATTTTATCAGCCACAATTTGGAACCCTTTTCCAAGCTATGAAAGAGATTAGAAATTAATTTTCATGCAAACCATTAGCTTAGTGCCAGTCACTGGGAACAAAAAAGCTCAGAATATGACTGTGTCAAATAAAAATCCTTAAGAAAAAAAGTGGGAATGAAGAATGCCATTAAATTTACTAAGTCACGTCTCTCAAAGACATGTTCTCATTGAGATAAGATATTCAATTTAACAATGCAGGATACTTCTCACCTACAAATGCCCATACTTTTTAGTTGAGCATGCACAGACTGTTTTCTATAAATGGGGACAAACCTAGGATAAGGTCCCCTCTCAGATTTCTCACTGATATGTTATAATTGTGTAACTTTCCCATAATCTCATGGTTTTTGAATATTTACCAGAACCCTGAAGAACCACAACAAATCTAGTACTTTAGTAGTGTTCAAAATTTCTAGAAGTCACAATGTAACTTTGACTTAAGGAATGGCCCCAGGCTGACACATGCTTAACTTCAAACAGTTTAACAGATTTTACATTCTTGACTCAAGTGCTTGGAGATTACCCTTCAAAGACAATGGATTCAGGGAGGGGGGGGGAGATGATGATTGCTAGGTAAATTCCTGTTCAAAATTATATTTTATCTTTGTATTCTCATTTTGAAAAAAAAAATAATAAAGCAAAACCAAAAACAAATAAATAAACAAACAAAAACCACCACCATCACCACCAATGAAAACACCAAAGCACAGCAAAACCTAAAAAAGAACTAGGACAATGTAGCAGTATAAGCAATACTGAATTTCAATATGTCATAACAAGCATTGTCTTGGAACATGTTTTCAACCAAATCTAAATGGATTTATTTTGTTTAAGTCTAGAGTAGTCTTGGTTTCAGATAGAGTGATGATTTTTATATTATATGCATTGGGAAACATCTATATGGAATTTCTCAGCCATGAGCTATTAGAGGTGTTCAAGCTCAGGTGAAGGTACTGATCATTCCTTTGCTTCATGTGATATTGCAAATACCACCCTGTCACATACGCACAAGATAAAGTTTAAACGTGAAGCAGTTCTCTGAAAAAAAAATCTTAAGTTTGATTTGTTTTTATTCAAGACACCTGACGTTTGGATAAGGACATGTTCAGTTCATGGGAATCCCTGTGGCCTCTTATGCTGATAGTTGACTGTGAATCTTCAATGCAAGATATAACACAACTATAATGATTTTTTTCCTTTACCATTTTTTTGATGATTTTTTTTTCTTTTATCATTGCATAGCTGCAATTCTTTGTCAGGTGATATTCTATCCTCTTGTTTTTTTGGTTGTTTTTGGAAGTTAACAAAAATAAGTAATGGGAAACAGAAGAAAAGGTGAAAATCACTGGATAAAATGCTAGTGCCATAAAAAAAGAAAGAAGTTTCTTAGCATGGATGACATTTGCACAAAAGACCAAAAATATGCATGCTGTTCAGAAAATTCCAGCAAGTGACAACTTGTATTTTATATGCCTAAATGTCTTCCTTTCAGATTCCGAACTTTCTTACCAAAATGAATGTCTTGGTCTCTCTATATTTCTTCATCATTTTAAATTCCTGCAACAACTCCTACCAATTAGAAACAAATAAGCAAAGATGCACTTTCTCATTTATATGGATGGTGTCCTATGATATTAGAAGCCACTTTTATAGGCTGCCTGTGAAGATCTTAATGTATCAAATTGAATTATAGGAAAGCTTAATTACAAGACAGAACAGGGAAATTCATTCTTCTTTACAAGCTCAAGAGAACTTGAAATAAGTTTTTCCTGAGATTTTGCCCTAGCAATCAGGCAAGAATCTGGAACAGAATGATGTAAAAGAATATCTCAGGAACATTTGTGCCTGTACCTCTGCCTAGCAGAACAATTTAGAAACCACAGAGGACAGAATCTCCATATTTCTATTTATCATACTCACTGGCACTATTTGGGGGAAAAGAAGATTTTGGCTTTTGGGATCAGGAACCTGAAGTATTTTGCAAAGGAAAAAAAAAAAAAGCAAACATACAAAGTGAATAAAGGCAGATTAAATACAGACCTTGTTTCACTAGCATTTTTACAGAACATTTACAATAATTCACAGTTTTCAAGGTATACATCCCAGTTTGGTGAAAATTTGCTTTTGTTTTCCTTTTAAACCAGTGATAGAATAGTCAAAAAAAAAAAAAAAAACCTCTTTGATACAATATATATTTCAACAAATGTTTGAAGAATACTTAAAGCATGTCAAGCACCCTTCAAACACAGGAAGAATAGACTATGTCAATAACCGTCCAATAACAATGAGGAAAATAACAACTTTTGCCTAAAAAACTTTACAATAAAGAAACTGTATAATAAAGAAGGTCAACACTTATTTTATTTCCAGTTGGCTTTATAAATAGTACTGAATACTGGGCAGAAGTTATTTGTTTATTTTGTCCCAACTGTAGCAATCTGTGTTGAGTAAATTAATCCTTCCCTGAAGACAGCTGAACACATGGAGATGGGAGAAGTTCCTGGATGGCACCAGGAAAGGAAACACAACAGGCTGAGATCTTTTAGTTCTCCTTAGGAGTGAAAATATGAACCAGTAAAAGGAATCTGAAAGACTTTGTGGAAAGAATGAAAGAATGAAATGAAGCAGAAAACAAAGAGATGGGTAGAATATATAAGGAAGACATGGCAGGTTGAAAAAAAAAAAAAAAAGAAAAAGGAAATATTAGGAAGAGATAGTTTGAAAAAGTTCTACAGTTAAACAATAACATTTGTAATGTCTCAGTTGGCCTGCTCTCGCTCTTTTCTCTCCATTTCATTTCCAATATTTTCCTTTGACTGCCTTCTGTCTCACATCTCTTGAATTCTGTCTGTCTTTTCTACTTTTCTACCCTCAAAGGTGAAAGTACAGTGCTCTTCCAAGAATTAAATCAATGGGTACTGTTTGGAGATTCCAGATTCAACATCGCTGGTATCTGGTAAATTTAATGCTTCCAAGCTCATTCTTGTAGAAAAAGTAATATTTTTCTTGCTATCCTAACACCTCTTGGTACCTGAGATAGAGACTGGATGAATGTCTCTGCTCTTCTGTCTTTCCAAAGAAGCCAAACCCAACAAGTCAGACAATGCAATCAAACCTCTCTGCAGTTTTTAACTAAAGACACCACAAACTGATGTTTAGGTTTCTTTTCTGGCTCAAGTTTGAAAGGTGCCCGGATATCTCATTTCTTTTCCCTGCCTAATCCATCTCAGCCCCTCAGTAACTGTCACTGTATGTAACTCCTTGTATCTACTTATCCAATCAACTTTTACTAATTCAGATCTTAGTTTGCAGACTCCACTGTGAGAGAGCAATACTGCAGTAAATATACTTCTAGATTAACAAGACCTCTGTCCTGTTTTCTCTACAGAAATAGACATATACTACTTTGAGAAAGATTTTTTACTAGCAGTTTTTTTTTAGACAGTTTTCTTTCCCACAGTATTACATATTCTGGGATGAGAATTTGTATTTATAGGTGCTAAAAGATTTCAATTTAGGTAAAAATGGACTCTGATAAACCACTAATTTTTGAAGTAGATGTCACCATACGAAATACAGAACAACAGGAAATCCTAAGAATGTTAATCATGTCAGCCAAAGAAAGTAGCATTGTCCACTTAAAATGGAAGTCTGTTTTTTGGAATTTTTAGGTCATTAAACTCAATGAAGATGGTGATAGAATCATGAGGCAATCTTTTATTTTTCATATTGTTAATCTGTTTCATTAGCTTACAGCACACTTCTCATTTCTTCTGTCTTTTTGAAATGCCACCTACACTGATAAAATTACATTAGGAGTTCTCAATATTTCCAGGAAGAAGCAGAGAAATCACACAAAGAGATGACTATTAAGAAGTACAGAAAAACAGAGTTGCTTGAGACGATCAAAATTTAACTTGTTTTAAAAACAATCCCAGACATGATACTCGGTGGGAGGGAAATATATATTTAAAAGAATCTAGAAATATCATGAACATGCTACCAAAAGTAAAGCTAAAATGCAATTTCACTTAATTTTAACGTGACAGAGGAGCAAAAAGAAACAGCTTAGAATAAGTGTCCTTCTCAGTGCCAGTCCCTTTTAGTGTATCAGTCCAATTAAGTGACAACTTTCAGTTTGAAACATCCTATGAACCTAAACTTGAATAAACAAAATGGTCAATGTGTAGGAAGGAACAGTAAAATACTAAGGCACACTAGAATTACTTATTAGCAAATACAGCATTACCTGAAAATCAATACATCATTACACACTTTTCTGTTTCACAGTCATATTCTGAAGCCTTTATATTTTCTACAATACTGGTGGCTCCCAACAGTTGTGAGTTATTGATAGCTAAATATGACTTCATTCTCATGACTCTTCACACCAAACCACGAAACAGAGCAAGCACAAACCACAGGAATATCGCTTGGTTTGTCTAATTCAAAATACAGTCCCAAACAGGTAGTTCCAGATAGCAGCAGAATTAGAGGCACCAGTTCCTGCAGAATCTCCAGTCAGCTGAAAGCTCACCTCGGAACTGGAAATTGGACATAGTCAGGACTTTTCTGAGAACTGTGTTTGCAACAGCCATAATTCTTCAGGGGTGATAAACATTAAAGCTAGCTTTGCTTTGAGCAAGAGCTTGGACCAGGCAACCTCCTGAGGTCTCTTTGAACCAGAATTATCCTATGATACTGTGCCATAGCAAACACTTAAAGCTGAAAACCCTGAAAAAATATTTTATAACCTCATTTATAAACCTTTGCCATAGAATTATTAACTTTTGAAATAGAATCTTCTCCCAAAGGATGAGAACAGGGCTGCAATCCAAAAAAATCTAGGACGTATGCACAATGGGTATGAACTTGCCCTAGTTAAAAAACAGGAACTGATGAAGTTAGTATATCACCCTTGTACCATGAGGACTTAAACAAGTGAAACATTAATCCAATGGAAGAGACCTTTCTGGTTGTACAACTAGATGTAAAGAACTTACAGAGGATACTACTAGTGAGCTGTGCTATTGGGAACCACAGAATTCAGGTCGCATTAAAAATCATGATCCTTAGGTTCTGAGCAATGTCAAGAAATGGAGCCTCAAGTCCCACTACCAGTATGAGATATACAGATATTGCCTATGTATATGCTTCAAGAATTCTCTGTTCTACCTACTTCTGATTGATCTATGATACCTAGAGATAAAGGAAGATGTAATATTTGTTTACAAGAAAGAGGAGTTTTTCTACCAAGAAAGAGGAAGTGGGTGATAACGTATAGTGTCTGCAGGAAGTGTTCCAAGGGAAACAAGTGAAAATTACAGTCCTCTGTAATTTTGGCTTCCAGAGATATATTAGAGTAAGATTGATACTCTAAGCAATTTAGACAACTGCCTCATTACAAGACAAGGTAAACCAACAAACAGTTTTATGACTTTCAGGGCAGCTAACAATTTGGACAAGTTAAGTAAACTTTTTTTTTTCATCAGGATATAAGATTGCAGTACAAATTGCAAAGACAGGAGACAGTGATCCAACTAAAGAAAAAAGTCATCAACCACAAAAACTGAAATTAGACGGCTGTGATTGAGAGGCAGTTAGATTTCCTGTTGTCTAAACTAAAAGGATACAAAGTCTTTCCTGTGTAACATGAACAAGAAAGCAATCTGTATCGCCATATAGGGGTTGGAGGAACAACTGGAGGAAATTCAGACATATGCTGATTATTCTATATAAATTATTCTAGAAAATGAAAATTTTCAAACAGGTACAGACTTTCTGGGAGATGGAAAAACTGGGAGAGAGCAGGAGATTACATGCAGAACAAATTGCTCTAAAGCCACCTGAGTTACTACACAGGCTCCCTCAAAGACCCCATTAATTTTTGCTTATTTTATTTTATATGAGAGTAAACAGAAATGACATTCAGCTACTTTCTGCCTAGTGGCATACAATATCTTTTTAGCACAGAAAAGAAGAACCACATCCCAAAGTTACTGGGATTTTACAACAAAGATATGTTTAAGATACTACTCCACAATTTTTTCATTTTCAATAAAACATTAGGAAAATTAATAATTTAAGCATTACTTAGAATGATAGTTTTGGCTGATGTTCCTTTAGAGGAAAGATTATGATTTCAGAGTGGATGTATAGACTTGTATCAGCAACCAGAAGTCACCCTTAAAGGTCTTTCACCAGGGGTCTCCACTCACATCGACCCCAGAGGTCCAATTTAGGCTTAGTCCTGCCTGTGCCTTCAACCTCTGCCATAGACCTTCTCAGGAATCACTAAACCTAACCCTGACCTGCAGATAGGTTTCCCAGCTGTGCCTCAGAACTGACTCATTGCCATGGACTTGCCTGATGGTCTGTGTCCTTGGCTGAACCTGGCCCCATCCTCTGGGCCTGCTCTGTTCCATTGCAGTGGAGCAGCATGCCCAGCCACTGGGTGCTATCCCCCTCTGCTGCTCACGGATCCTATCCCTCACTGCTCCTGGTCAGTTATTTCCTGCAATTTTTCCTGTGCTTTCACTATCTACAAAAGAATACAGAGGGAATGGACAAACTGCATGGAGCTGAAAAAGAAAAGATGCAGCCTTAATTATTTCAGGAGCCTCAGGACTCACTATGGTCTATGAAGTCACTTGAATTGAAGGAAGTGTTAACCGGATCTTTCATTACCCGAATGCTTTAATGAATCACACTAAATTGAGTTTGCAGTCTGACACAGAAGGGTGTCACCTTTCTAGAGGAATGGAAAGACCTTGAACTCAAGTTTAACACTCTAGCAAACCCTAGAAAGCAGCAGTTTTGAACATTTCTTAAATGATCAGGACAGACATGAAGTCCATTCCTCTATCCCAATGGAAGACCAAGAATACCCACGTTGTGTTTGTCTAGTCTTATCTTAACAAACCCTCTGCAACAGAGGTTCAACAACCTATCAACTCTATTTCACTGTTTCCCACTTTTAATCTTTCTTGGAACACATGTTTCTAGACTTCTTAACTTTTTAAGAGACCTCTCTGATCTGTTTCCCTTTGAAGATGGTCCTTTAGACCTGATGTTCTAACTTCCATCTAATTAGCGCTAAGTAGTGTTGAAGCTTACTCTGTGTGTCTTAAATCTCAATAATGCATTACATTGGGATTGTTGAAATGGAAGCTGTTTGCTACTTCTCTACTTTTTACAGTTTACTTTTTACTTTTGATTTTACTCAGTTGGTAATTCTTGTAGTGCTTCCCCTATCTTACTCTGGAGATCTGCTGTCTAGATAGCCATTCTTCATTAAAATAGTTGATTAGTGTAGTCTAGTATTTTGTACTTTTTCACTTACATAATATTTATTTTAAACCTTTCTCTACTTGTCAAGATTACTCTGAAACCTAATCCTGTCCCCTGCAAAAGTGTTTGGAGATCTTCCCAAGTAGGTATCAACTGCATATTTAATAAACATTCTCTCTATCTAGAAAACCACTTGACAGAATCCCATCCTTCTTGTTTGACAGTGAGCCACTGATAACTACTCTTTGAAATCATAATTCCAAGCCAGTGAAGGATAAAGCATACATACATTTCGACAACTTTTCTTCAGCATTCATTTTAAAAACAGTCAACTGATCTAATGTCAATTAACCTTGTGGTGGCAAGAATATTTGTCAGAGACTGCTTGCTCTTACAGTATCTTCCTCATGATCGAGTTTCCCTAGTTTTCTTTAGGAATAGCTTTAACGTTTTTATAAGCCATAAAACATCACATTTATCATTTACTCCATCTTCTTGAGACCTGTTATCTTGTCATAGAAGGAAATTAGTTTGCTTTGCATGGTTTATTCTAGACAAATCCACTTTGGCCGTTGTTTAGCACTTTTTTTTTTTTCCCCTTCTGGGTAATTCTAAACAGATTATCTGTTCAAGTATCTTTCCAGGAATTTATTTTAGGCTGAGTGGTTTATAATTCCCTGGGTCTTTGTGTGCTTTTTGGAAAGACAGGCACACTGATCTCTCCCTCCCCCTGCAATACTCTTACTTGTTATCTTTGAATTCTCAAAGATCATAAGGAAAGACTCTAAGATTTATTAAGTACTCCATTGTGACAGAGAATTTGAAAATATCTGACTCATCCAAGCAGACGCTAACCTGTTCTTACCCCTCTTCACTGGTTTTAATTATATTAGTCTTCAGATCACAGTCAGCCTTTTTTAATGAAAGATGAGGAAGGTAAAAACAACCATGAAACTGGCATCCATCTATTAGTTTTGCCTGTCAGTTAATTGGCCAACTCGTTCCCTTGTCTTGCTCTAATGAATTACTTATCGGATGTTTTCTTTTAACTGTTCTGTTGTTAATGCCATGCTTAAGGCAATTGTCCCATACTTTCTTTCAATTTCTATGAGCAAAATGTTGCTCAGGGTGAAACTCAGAGGATTTGGAGAGTGCATAATACTTGATCTTATCAGTTCTGGGGGCTGCGGTCATTTCTGTCACAGTAAGCTCCTACAACTCTTTCAACCATACATTTAGCAGATTTTGTCCCTCAGTATTTCAGACTGACACTTGCAGTAAATCAGAGCGTGAGAAGAAAAACAAGATGAAATTAGATTTAGTCTCTCTTTTAACTCAACCAATGTCAAGATACAAACCTCCTTGAAAATCACACACTTAGGCAAGTCAAAGCATATACAGAATCCTTTACTACAAAACAAATATTATTTTTTGCATTTGGGTGCAATGATCTTGGTGTAAAAAAAGTCAAGGGAAAGCATGAGTAGTTTTTAACCATAGCTAGTCAAAAAAGTCCCAGAAGGGAAGTAAGTTTATTTGGTACAGCAAATGCAGCCTAGTAAGACAAAACCAAACAACACTGAAACAGTTCATCTGTTTCTTTTTATTTAATTGCTATTAATGGAGGAACTAGCTCCTTGGAAGTCTGATATTAGTAGTTCTCTTTGTGCACTGGAAATTATGCAAATCTTACCTCAGAGAACCTTTGTACGTCCTGGGTCAAAGTTCCTACTCTCTTCCACTGATAATACTTGAGTAACTTCAAAATTGCTGGATTTACTGCATTATCAGATGGCACTGTCCGGAAGAAATAAGGATATTTTTTCTTATCAGCCAACTCTGGGGTTGTTGCTGCAAATGAAAGCTGAAAAACAGAACAAAACCAAACAAAAATGACAACAAAGAAATGAAAGTCACCATGAGTCATCTAGCAGCCAGAAGAAAAATTTTGCTCTACTCAGTGCAATAAGACAGAATCCTCTAGAAGCACCCCTTTCTATCATCAGGTAATAAAACAGCCCCAGGTACCAGAAACAAAGGGAATAATTATGACAGCCAAGACTGCAGCACAGAAGTTTGCCTGGCTCCCATTTTCCTTCAGTGAAGAAGCCCCCTGTGACCTGAGTAATCAAAAGGGGCCCAGTGGCTAATTCTACGTATCTAAAAACACCAGGATTGGAATGTAGTTGGAGAATGTTCATACTAAAAGAAAAGAGCAAACCTGTCAACACACATACACACAAAAAACCAAAAACAACAACAACAAAAATACTTCAGTGAATTCCCAATTATTTTGGACACTGAATGCCCCAGTTAAAGGTAGCATTTATATATATATAAAGGTGTATATATATATAAAGGTATATATAAAGGTAGCATTTATATATATATATATATTTTTTTTTTGTGAATGATTTTCAGGCAGTGTATGGAATACCTGAATATTCACTTTCTGAAAATGCTCTAATTCCAAAGATACTTATGGTTATTTCCTTCAATATTTTTAAAGCTACTAGAATTGTGTTTCTCAAGCTTTTTTTCAGTCATGCATAACAGTTGAGGGTTTTTTTAAGTACCAATTTAATGCAAATTGGTTTGACTGCAGAAAAATATGATCCCTAATACAGTTATGTTATATCTTTCAAACTCAATAAAGAGTAAAAAAGTGGAGGTGAATTCAAGCCTATGTAAGTACATCCAACCACAGTATTAAGTTTATACATTCTTCAGTTAAGATTTTGGTATATTTGTACTAGAAACCCTCTTCTGAAATTCAGAATAGGCAGATTTGCTTTGAAATAACAGAGCTGTTTCTTCATGTTTGTAAAATCTGGATTTTGGCTGGAAGGGGAGGAGTCTATTCTGTGATTTTACACTGACAAAGAACTTATTGCATTGCTATAAGCTCTTAAGCCTGAATATAATTTATTTTCCTAATTACAAACCCTGAAATCCAAACAAGTTAAAATGTGCATAACTTTAAAGTTCACACTCTACTCACAAAGAGGAGATGCTTTCTCTTCAACTGTCAGCAGCTAGAGGAGACTTTTAAGACCTTCTACTGCCATGCAAGTCTAATGTAAAATACGTTTAATGTAGCAATTGCTCTTTTGTTAGATTTCATGAAGAAAGTACACTATGAGGTATTGTCATATTGTGATCTTGATTTTTCAAACCTGTACTGGTTGGCTCACTCAGCACTTCATAACATCTAGTAATCAGCAACGAGTTTGCAAAAAGCTAATTTCAAGTAAAAAAAGAATGAAGGTCTGCTAGGTGGAACCAGCCAGCTTTTGTGTCTAGCCTTGTAGTGCTGAACATCGTGTATACACTGCATAATGAAAGTGGAAAAAAGGAAAACTGTGACTTAAAAAGAGAGAAATAAAAGAGAAAATTTGACTTTGAAAATTTGACTGAAATCCAGCATGAAGAGGAATGCTTCTCAGCAGCCTGGCTGCTTTCAGCCCGGTGACTGCAAAGGACTTGCTTTTCAAGTTATTGTGGTTTTGGATTGAATGTAATTTGATTGATCTTTAAGGAAAAGAAGTAAAAAACAAGGCTAAAATCACAGTAGTGACAAGCAACATAGGCAAGGTTCACAGATGGAACAGTAAATTTTCTGATCAAAAGTACAGAAAGCCTTAGTAATGAGAAGTATCTCTATAGCTGTGAGCTGGCTTTAGGGGAAAGATCTGTGAAACAGGCAAGCAAAATCAGAACCATCCTTTGACATTCTAGTGACTCAAATAAAATGCCTAAATTACGATCCTAATTGTCCAAATTACCTTAGGAAACAATTAAGTGAAACATTACCTCTTGTCATTGACTAAAGAAAGATGAAGATTCAAAACTTAGATTTCTCAGCTTTGTAAAGCTATGTGAGGTGAATCCAGGTTTATGTGTAATACTACTGACATTTAAATTACAAGAAATTCACCTTTTCATTTTCTTTTTGATGACAGGTTTTATTAAAATGTAAAATGGGAAAATTTCATGCTTAAATAAGTCTCGGAACATTGGATATGTTCGGAGGCCTTTCTTTCACGCATCCCATATGCCATGGTTGGTCACATTCTGCATCACTTTGCCATTTTGATAAGACATCTATTAGAGATGGACAAATAACCTGAAACAGTTATGTCAGTCCATATTTTTTCCCTTTCTCACAGAAAGTAAGTCAGTGAAAATATTTAACTTCTCACAAAATCACCTCTCTGAGAGTTTGGGAACATGCAATGAACTTAACCCAGCAGTCTCCAGAACTTAATGGTCTGCATTGAAAAGGACAAAGAAGGAAAAAGAAGAAACAAAATCACTGTATGTTTTAAAAAGTTGTAATGGAAAGCTCATGTTAATAAATAAATTGATACGAAACAGACTTACTCTAAAAGCACGTGATATAGTGTAGTTATATAGAAATACTGACAAAAAATTAAATCTATGTGATATAACACAAATAAGACCACAACACAGTCCATCCATATGCATTGTGATGGCACAGGCCTTGCTTACTGAACATAAATCCTCTGTATTTTAGGGCTAAATTTGTTTATTCATGATTAAAAATTGAACCTATTGAAAGGCAACCTTTTCAGTTTCTTTACTTCTTCATTCTACAGGACAGAAAGCCATACAAATCTAATTCTGTTTTTTGTTACTGGAATTTCTTTTTATAACCTTTAGTTATTTACCCAAAAGTCTGGGTAAATAGCAATCCTGCTGCTCATATAACTTTTTGCAAATCACAAAGGTACTATTTTTCACATTCCTGTATTTTCAGAGTACACAAAAAAAAAAATGTTACAGATGTTACATAGCTGCTGCTCTACACAGAAGAAAAATGGGAATCAAAAAACTTATATGCAGGAGTATAACTCAGCAATAAATATTTGTGGGGTGTATGATGTCTGATTTCACAGAGGATTGTTTTATATAAGCTGCTAAAGATGTTGGCCAAAAGGCAAATTTCAAGAAGGGGTGAAAGGCTGAAGAAAACATTTTTTTTTTTCAAATTTCAAATGCAGGACACACTATATATACCAGGTGATATATCAAAACTGAGTGTATGTGAATATGCAAAGAGGCTCTGTGCACATGTAGATATATAGAAAAAAACTGTAATGTAAGTACTTAATATATATCAGTTTGAATATTATTAGAAAAACTGAAGCTACTTTTCAGTCATCCCTGGGAAACCTTTCTTTACAAAATCTGCTTACAGTTTGCAACAAGTTTGCAAGCAACTGCTTGAGAACTTAAAATGAAGGGAAATGAAGTGTATGAAAGGAAACATATACCCTATGACTCAGAGTGAGATTTCAGAGATGAAACAGTTTAAAACTTTTAAATGGGAAAGATGATAACATTTACCATTCAACTAAGGATATTAACTGTAGTTCAAACTGAGAAGCAAATAGACCAAGATATTGAAAAATAAATGTTTATTTCTTCATCAAAAAACCACACCATAATTTAGTAAAAGTTTTGCTGCCTTAATTTAGTCTACGTAAATTCTCAAATGAAGGACTTTATTAACAGCTGAAATGCACTATTTCTGACTCTTTTAAATGATTCATACTGCTTGTGGATTCACTATATGAGCAGATTATAGTTAGCAGAACTTCCTCAGAATGCATTTTGACTGTAAATGTTAAAACACAAACATAGAAACAAACAAAAAAAAAATGTTAATATCCTAGAAATCATTCAAGTTGGGAATAAGTATGAAAGGAATCATCAAAATGACTTTCAAGTCTGTCATCTGAAGTTGATGTACTAATACAATGCTTTGCTTTCTGTGGTATTCTCCCTGTAATGTACCACATGGACGACAGGGGAGCAAAAGACCAGCTAACTAGAGAGGTACATACAGGGTGACTGCAAATCGGTATTTCAGATGAAGTCTCAATCTCGCTGAAGTCAGTGCCAAAACTTTCACCAAATTCCTTTAAATCCAATTTTTCAGGTCTCTGAATACCTGAAAATCATGTTTACTTAGTGTGATTTAGCAATACTGATGTAATTGTAACTTTTTGATTTATTGATCCTGTCATATTACAGTTGCCTACACTCAGATCTGAGGCAATGCAGATTCTTCTGTTTTAAAAATAAATACACAGCTGGCCCAAGAGTGAGCTGAGCAGTTTTGCTTCATTACTAACAGTGGAGAAACAGAGCAGAAAGACAGGCTAATAGCTTTATCTCACTCAGTTAATAGAAAGGAAGCAATGAATAACAGTTCTGGAATGAGTTCAAAGCAAAAGAATGCAGGAATCAGTGTGAAATAGGAAAGGAACAAAACATTAAAGGTGATGCAGAAAGGACCCGTTAGCACTGTGTGAGCATCTTACAATAATGAGTTTTGAGGCCATAAAATGTAGGATTCTTTTATATTTAAAAAAAAATCTTGGAAATCATCCAAAATTGAAAAACCCCATGAGACAAACTCTGCTTTCACAGAAAAAAAAAATATATATATATATATATATATATAATTAATATAATTATTCCACAGAATTCAAGGGAATTTCTTTGGCTTCTTGCTGCAGGTAAAAGTAGGATTTGATAATGGTGACAATAGGAGAGGATACAATGTGGTACCAAATTATGAGAAAAGCTTCAGCCTAATATGACAGATGGCTAGGTTAAGGAATTTGATCTGGGGGACTTTGCTGAAAAACTGAAAATTATATCAAGTATTTTATTAAGAAGGTGCTGGGGTCAGGCATATGTTTTGGTAAATTAAATTTTCTCCAGAAAGATGGTACTTTCTGGAACAGGAAATATTATTTTATTTGAAAATCCATACAGTTTCATGGAAGAGTTTTGGCCAACGGTAGATTCAGTGAGATGGGGAAAAAAAGTTAAAACTAAGTGTAGAAAGGAACAATTCTGCACTAGAGGAGTACAAGCTAGCTTTGTAACCCTTTATCCGTCTGAAATGAAGCATGGTGGATTAAGTCAAGAACATCAATCTAAAGCACTATCAAGTTAAAGCAAGCATGTTCCTATTTTGGGGAAGAATGCATTCCCTTAAGGAAAGTCAACACACAAGCAGGAATGTTAAGAGGATAAGCTCTAGCATTCATTTAAGAAAATGGGATGCAACACTAATGAAGTCAATGGGAAATACCAGGAGTTATGGAAGACAGGAGGGATATTAAAGAGCTGAAACAAAATTAGAAAAGAAAACAGCACTATATACGGAATGTATATATTATTTATAGAAGTCTGGACATTGGAAACTGGAAGACTGAAGCAACCCTGCAGTCCCAAGAATTCTAGAGGGAAAGGAAGATGCCAGATAAGGGAAGCTATTTTCTGATGTTTGGCTGTTTTACAATCTCAGGGAAGCATTTATGCTAAAATTTTGTCACTGTACTAGTGTATAGATGTCTGGGAAAAATAAGAGTGCAAAACTAGCCCACGCTCTGCACTTTTAGGGTTAACAGTCACCCTAACCTAAGGCAAAATGTCCGTTAAGTGACAAATTTATTTACAAGGGCTGTGTTACCTAAAGGAAATCAATAGCAAAAACCCTTAGCAAAGATATTGTTTGTACATAAAGGTAGAACACAAAACTTCACTCTCTTAAAGCAAAGAGGGGCCAGCAGAGCAGAGTGGCTAAACAAACAGCCGCACCTCCCATCACAAATTCCCCAGCAGCTCGAGGGAGACCCCTGCCTTCTGGCAAGGCTTGCCAGAAAGTCTGGTTTTGACAATCCCAAACTCAGAACAAGGTGTCACTCTGACCACTTGCCTCTCCAAAGGAGAAGGCTCTGAAACATCTGAAACATAACTACACATTGAATGCATGGAGTACAGTATACTAGAAAAAAAAATGCCCTAGGTAGCAGGGCGATCTCCCTTTAATAAAACATCATCTGCTAAGACAACTGATTCATACTTGCATTTAGAAAATTGGGTTATTGAGCACCAGAGAGATTAGCTTAATTTTGCTAGGATTCTGCACTGTGGCTTATACAAGTGTTTTATTAATGATCCCTAGAAATTTAAATTTGCCCCTGTTGCTGCAAAACAAGTCTTGATGGAGAGTTTTATATATGCACATACATATATAAACATTTAAGTGGCAGATACTGCCTGTATTATGCTGATAAATCAACATTGCCAAACAGGATAAGTACTGTTGATTCAATCGGTCAGTGATAGCATTTATTATCACCATAACTAAAGATTGCATGTCATATTTGCTTAGTTAAGAAGCAATATTCTCTGTGAATGTGGAAAACACAAATAATTATTTCCAAAAAGAAGACAGAATGTTAGAAAGCTCCACAGAAAATATTAATGTAATGGTATAGGCTTGCACATACAGCATCTTGTCATAAGTAATGTAGTCAAAACTTAGGAAGGCAATAATTTGCAGCAATGCCTAATTGTGACACCATATACCACTCCACTGTGTGCCCTGCCAGGGGCTCTAAAGCTGTGACAAACCTGTGCCAGCAATAATAATACTTGATTGTGGGCATGTGATGACTTGATGGTCCCAGGAGCTAGAAGGACCTGAATGGAAGTTAATGAAGAATTAAAAGATTTGCCTGCTGCAACTCTTGAGACAGTATTAGGTGATGTCACATCAAGAATGAAACAATATGCTCAGAACTCAGAACCAGAGAATGGATTGAAGCCTAACCATTAAAATGCATTTTTATTGAACAGTAACTGATGAGTTAGTTATGTTTTGCAATAACTACTGAAAGACACAGAATATAAAGATCTAGGTTAAAAGTTAATGTAGTATTTAGAGATTAACAGTAAGCCTACTACATAAGCCACCTTGCTCAGAAATGCAGTCTCACTACTACCAAACGATCTTACTACTAGTCAAGTTACGTATAAAGTTTTAATACAACAACAGTACTTGGAATAAGAAAACAGAGTTATATAATCAAAAATAATCTTAAAAATTACATGATACCATGCACAAAATGCACCAGCTAATCAATTTTGATGAATGATTTGGAAGAAAGATATGTAGAAATAACACTGCAAAGTCACAGACGTATTTGGAGAATATTCCAACATAAGCTAAGTGCAGTGACTTCATTGACTGAGGCATTGCACGAATCTTCAAAGCTGATGAAAGCAACACACAGTAATAAAGATGAAGAAACAATGATAATGTGTCTTGGCAATTTGCCTGCACAGCCACTGGTGATGGGTGTCTACATACAGAGGGTAAAGGAGCTGGTTCTTAACTGAACCTAAGAATCAAAGTGGCAATCTTCCCTACTAGCTATACTGAAATCCTGATCCCCAATAGCACAGGTGATGCACTAACATAATCAGAAAGAAGAAAGAAGGAAAATAAAATATATATATAATAAGAAGTGGTGCTTTATAGCAGCTACAATTTTATCTGTTTTAAGTACTCTTAAGTTTTTACCAGAATGAAGCTCTCGAGTCTCCACTGTACTTACATCCAGAAGGTTTCATGAGATTGTCAAGAGACAAACTTCAGTGCTATAATGAATACAACTAATGAACATTAAAAAATGTTCTGTTAACTCTGTACAAAGACTTTCATTATGACCTTTGCAAAAGCAAACTAGAAGCCTAAGAGAACCTCTATGATGGATCACTAGCTGGTAAATGAGAAGGATGCCCCATCTAAATGGGAACATAAAATCACACATGGTATTAAACGCACTGGACAAGAATGGATCTTGTGGATGAACATCCTTTTCATCATCCATAACATATTACCCATCTGATTAGCGCTCCTGTTCCTTTTAAAGTCAGATGTTTTGCCAAACGCTCCTGCCCAGTATCATCCGCTGTTACCTTCATTAATTCTGTGGCTGAAATTGCTTCCACTGACTGCCTCCTGGCACCTGGGAGTTTCCAGAAAAAGAACCTCCAGCTGGTCTCAAGGTTGGAAGGCACCCGCCTGCATGCTGGTGACATTCCAGTGAACTAATCCAATCACAGTAAAATTGACATTCAGCTGCATGCTGCTCTGGAGACGTTTCAGGAAGCAATTCTGGCTACTGAATGAATCAATATTTTTGAGGATAGAAACTGGTTTAGATAAAATATATATATATACAAAATCCATGTGACAAGTAGTTCAAACGAAATACATGTACTTATAGGTTTATGGGAAAGAACCATTCAGTCATGTTTACTTCCACCTTCTGTAGCCTGGCATACTCCCGGAATGACATGGTAGGAACTGATAACGTCTGAATGCAGAAAATCAGACCAGACGAAGAAGTTTTGTCTTTTGGTATTAAGATTTGCTACTCCCATAAATTTATAGATTATGTTAAAGTACAGTGATACAACTGAACCTCAAGTGAGGTGTGTTTTTTTTTTGTTATTTGTTTGTTTGTTTCTTTTTTTTTTTTTCTTTGCTTATTTTTAGTGGTCTTCAAGTAACGGAGAGGCTGAACAAAAGCTGAAAACTGTAGCAGATCTGCCCCCTCCCCTCCCAGAAAAGAAGGAAGAAAATGGTCTAGACATTAACATTAGTGCTTCACCTGCTTCTTAGATTGGAATAATCTGTTCACACCAACTGTTCACACCAGCCAGTGCCTACATTTAAAAACTTTATAGAAGAACTAAGTTAAAGGAATTCCTTGAACAACATTTCAGATGAACAGAAAGTAATAGAGCTATTCGAAGAAGAATAAAGTTACAGATCAAATCCAAGTCCAAGTAATGGGATCCATTTTAAGTTCCAACAAATGCTACTTAATAAACCTAATAAATTCACTTCTGAGACACTTACTTCTGAGACATGCCAAGGAAGTACCTCATGGAGTTATGGAGAGTGTCCTTCAATTCAATGGTTAACAGTGCAACCAGTCAAGTTGAAAGTGACTTTGTCATTTAAACACTGTTTCAGTAGGTAGCTAGCTGAACACGAAGCAGAATAATCATCTCAAACAGATTACCACATCCAGCATTAGCCTAACTTGATTCTTTCACTACTAACGGAAAATAAACAACTTTTACACCTTTCATTGCACATTTCTTCTGACCATTCACTTGAAATAATCTAGCACAGTTTGAAGCAGATTTCAGAAAAAGGAATAAATCTGGCAATTATGGATTGCTTTTTCTCTAGAGAATATTTTCAGATCTACAGTAGGCACAAATCATTTACAGCTAACACAGATGTTTTGTGTACTGCTGGAGGTTGATCAGAGCATTGAAATCAAGTATCAGATCTACAGAGATTGCTGCAAAAATTCTTTAATTTCCAAACAGAATAAGAGACAAAAGCTTTTAAGCATTTTCATAAATGGAACTGCATTGTGCGAGAGGGTTGTATCTTTGTCTGTCACACTCAGTTGCTTAGAATTTGGCTGCTGGCCTGGATTATACCAGAATTCCGCTTCAAATCCCTGCTCTGCTTCAATCACAGAATTATTATTTATCCCAAATCATGCAAAGTGTCCTACACTCATACTCTATCTACCCGGCTTTCTTGTCTCCTATCTACAAGTCATTATCCTCAAAATTTAGTGCAGAACAACAACTTTGTAAGATATGTCACCTTTGACAAAACAGGCTACGCTGCAATAATACATTAAAAATAAAAATAAAACAAATGAACAAGGAAGCACACACACACACACAAAAAGATCCAGACCTATTCACAACAGTTTGTTCCTGGATGGCTGCCCAAAACTATTATCATTCTATTAGTATTGTTTGTTCGGCAGACTTCATCCAGCTAACACATGTTAAAACTACATCTGTTCTGTCTACATTTGGACTTCAGATAAGATATTTGTTTTATAATTTTCCTCCTCTAAATGACAAAAAGTAGGGAAAAGCTTCCCCAGTTCAAAGATATCTTAATTGTGCAGTATGGGTTGTCTGGATGTCTTTTCATGTAAACAAATCAACATTGCATTCTGTTAGAATCAGGGAGATGGACCATTGGTGAGATTTAAGATGAGAACTCCTAATTTCTTCTGGGGGTCAGACACCTTAACACACTCCCAGTTCTGTTTTTTCTATTTTTTACTTCTGTTGCTGCAAATATGGCATCTGAGAAATCTGAAGAACTTGAAGAAATGTGAATCTAAAGAACACAATATTAATTCATGATTTACTGAAATCCCTACAAATATCCTTTTTGCATAGCCCTAAGTCATGAATTAGCAATTTGTTTATTCCTTCATTCTCTTGCTTCAAATCTAAGCAAAATATTCCAGACTTTTCAAGCCAAAACAGGCAACATCCTCACTGTACGAAGTAGAGATAAATATGCTGTTTACTCTGTGTGGAGCAGCACAGCTCAGAGATACCTTATCAGGTGCTGGAAGCAATACCATAACAGTAATTCTGCACTCTGCTTGGACTAATTTGCCTTTTTTTTCAGGTCTGTAACTTTTCTGATGTCTCAGCACTGCATGGTGCAGTCACAATCCACTAGAAATGCTCAGAGAAAAGTCCAACATTGTTTGCTTGGAAATGTACCTTCTCTAATTATGGATGAAGAGGGGTTAACTCAAAGAGTTTGCTGGAGGTGTTGAAACATAGACTGGTAAAAAATCAGGGAATTTTATTTGCCAACAGCCATTGCCAGCAAAATTAGTACTGTTGCCAAGGAAAACGTTTCTTCCATGCCCAGCAGCAAGGTCATCCTGGCTTACATTGTCAGTATAAACCTTCAGCAGAAATGCCAATCACAATTATGATTATACTATATTTGGCATAAAAATGCCAAATGTACATTTGATTCCATTCTAAGTAATAACTAAGATTACACACTTGGTAATTTTTTTTATTTGCAGTGAATAGAGATTTTATCAAGATGTTTTAGACAGAAAACTACACATACAACGCTTTCTAGTAACGTATGCAGAAAGGAAAAGTTCGTGCAGATCTTTTCAGACAATCTAAATTACAAAACTATTTGTCAACTCAAAGCTATATTCTGCGGTTTCTAATCTTGAAGTAAGAATGGCTATAAAAATTTTTATGAGGCATTATATTCTATTTCTAAAAAAAAAAAAAAGGCAAACTGGCAAACTGTCTTGGTCTAAGTATGGTCACAAAACAAAAATCCCTTCTGAATGTCACTGGCAACAGTGGAACAAAGCAAATGCATTTCCTCCCTGTACCACTGCCTCCAGGACATCAGCTAATTGTTGCCTGAGTAACCCTCAATGTGTTTCTCTCAATACCTATGCCTTGCAGGTCACTTCAGCGGTTACTATTAATTTAATAAATGTTTCTTTATGTCTGCATTTGATTTTAAGTACAGTACTTGCCCCTGGTCTTAGAATGCATTCTGGGTACAAAGCATTAACATTATCTACACCATTTAAGATCATGTACACTTCAATTAGATCTCTCAACCATTTTTCCTTAGATCTTGCCATCATCCTCATTTCTGCTGACCAACAACTGAATGTTTTCTCTAGACCTTTTTACCTTCTTTTGCCACTTACTCCATAAAACTGTTCACTACAATCCCATCTGTTCCTGAAAATAGCCTTTATCGATCTGCTCTTTTTACGGTATTTGCCATAACTTCGATCCATCCATCCATCCATGTTAGATAAAAACTGAACTGGATCACTCTACAATCATATGTAATACTAAACCTAATGTAGCCTTAATTTTTTCACTCATAAGGAATATCTTTGTGCTTGATCTTTGGCATGGAGTCAGGAAAGTGCTTAAGGATATCACTTAATTTTAAATATTTCAAGAGTTACATTGATTTGAGAGAAGGCACTCATATGAAAACTCACTATGTGCATTAGAGTTTGGTAGTGCTTATTAGTTTTGGAAGGCTGCTTTACATATCATCTTTCCTAATTCAATCACATGTATTTCATTATTTATTACTCACTTCTCATGTGGGGTGATTAAGTAGTAATTTTCAAAGTCAATTGCCTCTTCTCAACTTTTTTTTTAGTGATGTAGTTTTCTAAATTACCTTTTATTTTTATACATTTTTACTAAATTGTCGTTTTATCTTGTGTCTTTTTTTTAAAAAAAACTATATATCTTATATATATATCATGGCTTTGTCTACTTGGTCTTGACAGTTTATGGACTTTGACTTCTGTTATTTTGGCTACCGCTGAGTTCTCTTCGACTTTTTACAAATGCCACTGTTGGACATATTCCTGCCAAGTGTGAGCGTCTACTGTTTTTACTGTCTGTATACGAGACAAACATGACGGGGCAAACACTTTATGGTAAAAACAAGAGGGCAAATGGAAAGCATCTTTGACAAAGGTTATCATTATGATTCCAGATCAGAAAATATAAATCATGAATATTCAGCTAAAGATTTCAGAAATTAAATGGGTGATCTGGATTTTTTTTTCCCTAACGAATTAGACTTTACTACATGCTAACATACATGCACTATTAATTTTGAAGTATGCCCCTCAGGTAAAAATGCTGTCAGCTTTATCAATAATATATATCAAGGGATGCACTAACAACCTGTATTAATGTATTGTGCATCTGGGTGAAAAATGAAATAAGATTAACTATATTCATTACCTTTTCTACAAACAGATTATTCTGAAATCCTCTGACTTTGTATAGTTAAGTCTGTTAACTGAAGAACAAGTGTCCTACTAAAGAAAACCATGTCTTTGAGATTTGAGACTCCTGGTGTATTTGATCATTACCTAGTAACAAAAGAGAGGGCAAATCTTTGCAGCAAGTTCACAGAAAGACCTAGAAATTAATATGGCATTTTCTTCTTTTTTCTTTTTTTTTTCCCTTCTTTTCCTTAATTTGGTTATCAGTTTCATCCAGTCCTTTATCTATAAGATACTGGAATTTCCAGATTACATTTCTACTGTACTAATAATTTATTCATTTTCCAGCTTCCTGGAGTCCTGATTTTCCTCTTGTAGAGAGATTCTGATTAGTTTGAGCCGTAAAACACCTCCTAGAGCACAGATAAGGAGTTCTCAGTTGGCAGCCAGCTTGAATACTGCCTCCTGACCCATTCCAAAACAGGGCTATGAAGATAAGAAGAAGCAGGGAGGAAATTCAGGCAGGAAATAAGTAACAGCACAAGAACAGGATAAGAGATTGTGAGATAGATGGACAAATGACAAGAGAGAACCAAGGAGGCACTATTCAGAGCACATGACAAGACACGCTGTAGGAAAAAAAAAAAAAAAGAAAAAGAGATGAACAGAGAAAAACAAAACACAGACGCAGTGGACAGATGCAGTGAACATGCTAATAGTTATGTTTCCAGAAGGAATCTTGACCTCATTTGTATTATGGTGAAAGCTGGGCTTTGTGAATACTTGAGCTGATATATGTAAAGAGAGGCATCTAACCAGCTGCATGGTTACACATCCCTGTGTTCAATTAAGGAACTTCAGAGGTCTGCAGCCACTGAAAAACCTGGCTCACCTGCACCACAGGTAGCAGTAAGTAGAGGATAGCATGTGCTTTCTAAGACTTTCCTTATGTCTACACAAGGAATTTTACCTCCCAGCACATTTACAGCAGAGTAAAGCTTCAAGTTTGATGTGATTTATATTGGTGCATCATAACTTGTATTGACTTGCCTCGGATAAACTTTAAGGTGAGATGAATCACTCCCTAGAAGCATCTACTTCTCACCACTGTAGGCACTGATGGGAGACAACAGTGACTATATCAGATGCAGCCGCCTACACTACACTTGGTCAAATGAATCCTGTACAAATTATCAGATCTATATAGATATTTAAGCATGTGATTTAAGCAGTGAGGCACCCAGAAGGCACTTTGGCCTACTAGACCCTCAGGATTTTCAGGTAATTGATCTCTTTAACTAAATGGTTAGTAAAATTGATGATGCCTAAATTCTTCAAAAATCATATTAAAAATAAATGCAGATGTTACAAAATGTTCAAGTGGATTTATATCTTCAATGTCCAGAAAAAATCTTACTATAAGTGCTAAAGTTTAAGGTAACTGAATTTTCACTGTAATTTATCTCAATCTTAAAATTGTTGAAGATTCAGGTTGGGTGTCTCAAAACAGTCTTAACCCTGTCCTTGTCACATCTTTCATAACAGCATAATACTTTCACTTCTACATAGACAACTCAGAGCTATTCATGATGCAATGGTTTACTTTGTTGAATATGGCTTGCCATTTCAACCAGTGATTTTTGCAGTGTCTTTGAGCATGGTCTCACCTCCATATAATATCCCTCTATGACCAGCAAGCTCATTTACTTTAAATCTCAAGCAACAGCCAAACAAATAAATGCCCATACACTTGCATCTGCTCCTTTTAAGCTGTTTTACTTAAGTTCATGTGGCTAAGGCCACAGGCAGACCTGTGGTACACACAAGCCCAGCTGAAGTCTGCTGCTGAACTTCTACTGAAATCACCTGTCTTGTGATTATGCCACATGGGATCCTTGGCACATGCATGGGGTCCCACTTCCAATACCATCCAACTGTGCATGATACTTCAGCTATTGTAAGCTGCCTTGGAGTTGAGTACACACTCTTGTCGTCAGTTTTCTGCAGTTTCTGCTTTACCAAAATACAAGTGCAACACAGCTGAAATATGACATGAAATGTATTTTAAAGGACTAAATTGAAGACTAGGGACTACAATTTTAACCCACACTTTTCTCCACTAATCTGCTTTGCTTTGCAGCAAAAGTGTGGTGTAATTGCAGGGAAGAGGATACTGGACAAATACTACAACCAAACCCAATCCATTTCTGATTTGGGGAGCCAGACACAATTAACCCGTATGACATCCAACTAAAGATGAAAGAGAGGCAGATGGGTCAAGGATTTTTCACTGTTCTTAGCAGAAAATGGTGCATTACAGGCATAAAGTTTCCCTGGAGATAATAGGAGACACAAACAAAAGGCAAAACACAGTAAAACCTCAAAAACACAGAGTCTGGAAATGTTTTGAATTAGTGGATAAAGAAAAAAAAAGGAAAAATATTTGGAAATATTACACTCTCCTTCCCTGCTTTTACTGCAATACAAGTTGATGGGTCTGGACGTCATTCAAATCATACTTGTTTCAAGTCATTTTGTGTTAAAGTGATGCCTACTTCCAAGTTAGTGATCAAATGAAAATGGAATGACCCCATTGCTGATGAAAAGTGTTTTTTCTGTATTCACTCAAAGTAGTAATTCTGAAATTTGGACACCACTACTTATTGATGCTATCGAGAACTCATAAGCTATACATAATGGTCAATACACATAATTTTCTTGCATTGACAGCCTGTATGTCTCACTGCCAGCAGAACCGATCATCCGTTCAAGTTGTGAGCCTGCAAGACTCAATCCAGTGCTGTGACCTGAGGAGAGTTGGTCAGGAGGGGAAAGAGGAGAATGACTCCAAAATGAATATTGCTATTTCTGTGTTCTTGTTTTGGGAAGGTACAGGACTGTTTTGTAACAGCTGTCAAAGACTGAGAGGCCATTGCAATTTTTGGAGGGTGATGTTGGGAATAGATATGCATGTGCTCCTCACCCATACGTCTTCCTACCTTTCCCTTTTCTCCTGCCACGCCATTAGCCTTCTTGAGACCCACAATACAAATGCACACTCCTGTCCCCTAAACAGCCATCCTTCTATCCCTGGCATAACCTCAACTCACCTCCTCTTAAACTGCTTAGAAGAGACAAGAACTGGGAGCTGCTCTCCGAAGACGTGGAATAGAAAGCTGAGGCTTGAACAAGCAGCCAAGCAACTCTAAAGGTTGGAGATAAACCAGAACAATCCCTCTCCCTAGCTTCCATCCCACTGGCTGGGTAAGAAGCAGATAACAGGACAGCCTACCCCTGCATCGTGACACAGAGAAGAGTTGGTCAGCCACCTACAGCAACACTGCTCTTTGCTGGTTACATCCAAACTCAGCACTAATGGCACACGAAGGCTGCTGCTGTTGAAAAAGACTGGGATGTATTAAATAACAGCTAGTATTAACTAGCCTGTTAACTAGCCTGCTGCAAGTGGCTTCCTATAGCTGATTCCTATTTTTGAATCATGGAAAAAAAATGTTGTTTATAATGCCAATTATTGCCTTTATTCTTATAAAATGGAAGTAGAAGGAAATCCCTAAAGATTTTATATATTTTAAGACATATGTACATATTTATACACATGAGATCTCCTGAGTCTTCTAATCTAGCAAATGTTCTCAGCTCTCTCAGGTTCTCCTCATATGACAGATGCCCCGATCCCTTCCCCAGCACAGTGACCCTTTGATAGACCTCCCCCAGTGTTCCAGTGTCTGGGAAAGTCTATCAAGGGGCCACCGTTCTGGGGAGCTGAGACCACGACAAAGTACTCCAGGTGTGCTCTTGCCAGGGTCAAGCAGAGAAGAATCACCCTCAACCTGCTGGTGAAGCTCTTCATAATGCAGCACAGATGCTGCTGGCCACCTTTGCATCAAGGGCACGTTGCTGGTTCATTTTCCATTTCCTGTCCACCAGGAGTCCTGGAGCCTTTTCTGCAAAGCTGCTTTCCAGCCAAACACTCCCCAGCCTGTATGGGTGAGTGCCCAAGGTTTCTTCCTCCCCAAGTGCAGGACTTGGCATTTCTCTTTGCTCAGCTTCAGGAGAAACCAGATCCCCAACCTCTCAACATCCCACTGAATGGCAGTGCAACCACTCAGTATATCAACCACCCGTCTTGTTTTTGTATCATCTGCAAATCTGCTGAGGATGTGCTTCATCCCATCCATCATTCAGGCCATTAATGAAGACGTTAAGTAGTATTGGCCCCAGTATCGACCTCTGTAGTCTAAATATTAAATATCTTCTTTTTACTGCCTGTATGTGTACTTAAATTCTGCACTTGTCATATTCTCAGAATGTTTTCAATAAAAAATAAATTAAAACAGAAAAATAAACCCAGTAAAATAAAACAGTCATAAAGGTGACTTCTAAAAATCATTAAGGTGCAGTTCAGAGTTAAAGCTCTAAAGCAGGATAATAGGTATGGTGTATCCCTCTATTTCACCCTTTGCCAACAAATTGATCATAGAGCAAATACATTACTCCGTAAGAATGATGCCCCCTAGCCCTACTATTCATATGCAGTTTTACAGAAAATATCTTCACTAAATCTAACCTGACAGCATTCAACCTCAATCCCTTGTATTGTTTCTGTATATGCAGTTACTGTACAGTACTGTTTCAGGCTCAGGCATCCAGCTTAGTGTCTCATTATTTAGATGGCTGCCATTGAAAAAACACCATTATTTGAGTCACATAATTCCAATACATGATTTCATGAATGCAAAAGCACAAATCCCACAAATGCAGTTACCTCATTACTTCTGAGCTCAGAAACTACCATCCATCTAATAACTACAGATAAGACTAACTTTAGGTGTTACCTAAAACACACAACCATGGATTTCCTATCACTTCACTCATCTTCATGAAGCCTGAAAGCTAGCAGTCTCAGGAGGTGAATGGGAAAAATCCACACAACTTTCAATGTTATTCCATCAGATTTTTCACAAAAGCAGACAAATGCCTGTGCTATGGTCCACTGTGCCTGAGCTACAAGCTTTGATTCAAAGAAAATTTAAGAACTTATCAGAGGCCATACAAGGTCAAAGCAAAAATCTGCACAGATGTTTTCTTCACCTAAGTACCTGCTCTTAGCCATTGTTAGAGACATTTCCAAAGAAAACTCGCATTCTACAGAAATTTGGGGCACAATGATTTGCTTGTATCTTTCTAACCTCTTTGCGTTCACTATCTCTCATGCTTTTTTTTTTTCTTCTTTTTTTTTTCTTCCATGAATTTATCTAATTCAGTTGCTTTCTGAAGTTGTAGTTTTTGGCATGCGCTATAACTCACAGCAAAGAGATCTGTAACTTAACCATACATTAAACGAGGAACTATCTTTTCTACTTTGTCCTGAGCTTGTTTCTTCTTCATGTGCCATAGTTCTTGCTTAGAGAAGAGAGTAAACAAACATCGATCTGGAACATAATTCAGTGAAGACAGAGCAGAAAAAAAATATACTTATATCCCTTCTAAGAATCCATGATTATGATCTTCATACAGTGATTGGTAAATAAATTTAACCCAATTTTTTTTACTAAACATTGTAATTCTCTTATAGAAATACAGGTAGGAGAACCATCTACTTCAGCAATACAGCGTGCTTATTATCATACTAAACAATATGTATATTTATTGCAAAGGATGGGAATACAAAATCTGAGTACAGTTGCTTGGCAGTCCAAAAACTGATAAACGTGATTGTAGCAGAGACAGTGGAAATATTCTTTTTTATTACTAAAGAAGTAGATGTTCATGAGAAATACTATTATAATCATAGATTAATCGGTAATTTTGTTGATCTCATTGGTAACGTTAACAATGTTACTATTATTTGCATGACTTAAAACTTAATGCCTTTATAGCAACATGACGTGTTAAGTATTGTAGGACAACTGGCCTACCAATGTTTTTGAAGGTTTATGTTTTATTACTAGCTCTTCCAATACTCACTGCAGTTCCCCATATAGACAACAAGCAGAGGGTGGGAGCTGCTGGCACAATGCTGCAACTCTGGCAATTCTTAGTTGGAAACTAAATCTCTAATCCTCAGTCTGCTTTCAATTATACTGAGATAGGAAATAGCATGGAACTGCTCCCAGGATAAGAATTTTATAAGTGGCTCTGTAAAAACGTATCCTCACCCCCTAGCAATGAATAGAAAGTAAAGTCACACTGAGAATCCAGCCCCCTTCTTGAAATTGCAAGGGCAGCTGCAAGTTGTAAAAACATATGTAATATTTTCATGGAATTAAATTTATCAGCTGGATTAACAGCAAAAATAATTCTACAGACCTTCTAAAATTCCTCAGGTTTTACCTTGGCAATTAGATTTCACTGGAGCTAAGTGAAGATGGACAAAAGCAAAGATGTTGTGAATTGTGTGTGTCAGGGCTTGTAGCTGTTACACGCATTGTTTGAAAGTCAGCACTGCTTGCAGCCATCAGAAGCCCTTTGGTTCAGAGTTCAAGGGTGGTACACGGCCTGTCAGGCAGCCGGCAATGCTTCGAGCTGACATTAATCACCTGCTTTGGGGTTCACAGCTGTTGCAAGCAGCTTCAGCAAGTTGGCGATGCTACTACCAATTTATTTCACTTAGCAACAAACACTGGCATACGGGTGTTGCTTATCATTTCTAAGGAGCTTTTTGCCAATGCTTTTAGCTTTCACAGTCAGCTGGGGCTACAGTAAGGGGAGATTTAAGATGTTTTAAGAACATTTCTAACGGTGATGCCTAACAACAAAGAGTACCTTTGGCTATAGTAACTGCATACAAACATTGCTAATATGCTGGCAACTTCCCTAATAATAACCAAATGCCTGATACTACCTACAGCTGTGGAAGCATTAGTCACTGCTTCAAAACACTGCTGCTATATCAACAACATGTATAGAGTTTAACGAGTAATTCTTATAATATCAGGAGATACTCTGCCAGAACTCCGTGCAGCAGCTAAGTCCCTCAGCAGGGTATATTAGCTCAGGCTCAGCACCGTGCTAATAAAGTTACACAGATTTTGAGCAACGTGAAAATATTGAAAGCTACACTGCTGGGAACACAGACAGAGGCTCTGCTTCTGAATACTGAAAAAAGTCTTTAACACAGATGAGAGACGGTCAGAAAAAAATAATTCAGACATCACTGCCATTACTCATGAATATGTCAGACTTTTTTTATTATGATTTTAAATCTCAATTGAAAACAAAAAATGGAAATGCTCAGTGCCTGATAAACGAGATGGAACAATTCCACACCACATCTCAAAAAAGAGATGGTCAAGGAAATGTTAAAGTGAAATTATTCCCAAAATCAACATAATATGAAAGTTATATTTCAATTCAGCCTCTGAATCCTGTAACATAGAAGCATGTTTTAACATCATTCTATAAAAGAGCAGGAAAACACCTGCCTAATCCTCGATTAACCTCAAGATTTATCATGTCTGCAAAGTTGACAGGAGAGCTTTAGAAAATTTTTCTTGTTTTTATTGGCAGGAGACAAACTTGAACAATGGTAAATGAGAGAAATGGTCTTGAAAAAATAGGATGAAATTTAGTAAGAAGAAATGAAAAACCTCTATAAGCTTTAGGAACAATTAAATTCACACACCTCCTCAAAAAAAAAAAAAAAAAAAAGCACTACAAGTACCAGAGGAGGAGAAGCCAAACATTTCTTTCATAGTTCTTTCCAGAAGTTATTCATAAAACCAACCCAGAAGCTCCAAGTGATGAACAATGCAACTACTGACTTGAAAAGCAATAGTTATCAGCTGGTAGCATATAGTCATTATGACCTGCCTACTGCAATATAAAACTAGATCTTGGTTTTTAAATCCGGTTTCAGCAACTGTAGTAAGAGTCTAGACAGCATGTGCTCCAGTAACCCCAAACCACAAAATATTCCCTACATGCTTTATTAAACTTAAAACTTGCAGTAAGAAACAAAAGGTTCCAGGCTCCTCAGGCACAGGCACACACATGCTAAGGGTTTCTCAGCCAACCTCCTGGCCTCACAGTCTCTCCCATCACTGGTTTTGGCTTTCTGGTCCCTCCAGCAGCCAGCCCTTAGGCCTTCTGGGCTCTCTGCCATCCATTCCAGACTTCTGGCTGCTGCAATAGCTCCTCACCAGCAAGTCAAGCCTGACGTTCCCTCATGACCACACACAGACATACGTAATCACACTAGCTTATGTTTGTGGCACCCCAGACACATGGGCCCTGTGAGTCACAGTCCCCACTCCAGCTGCTGGCACTCAAACCTCCATACATACAATTTTGCACAGAAAAATAGTTAGAAATGGAGTTTAATGAGAAGAAAGGACAAATGGTGCTGGGCAGGTGGAGATGCACAGCCTCTTCACACACAACCAACCTCTTTTATTCCCTTTCCCATGTTAGTTCCTCCCCAAATCACCTTGATTCCTCATTTTTCCTGCCTCCAGATCTTCCCTAAACAACCCTTAACAGGTCTTGCACAATCCCAAGACACTCTTCCCCTGCCCATAATTCTCACATCCATGACTTTGTGTTATGAATCCTTTTTTATCATTTCTGTTGCTCCTTTTAAAGGGGCATGTCTTTCCTTTGGAATTAAGCAAGAAAGCTCTCTTTAGTAATGGCAAAATCTCCCAATTTTGTATCACTTGCAAATTTTACATGAGCATATTGACTTAATTCTCCTAGGTCACAAAAAATATACCAAAAAATAAAAAGCATTGCCAAAATCCCCTATGCAGATTGAATTAACTCTGGACAAAAGAAGGGAAAGTATAATGGTAAGGACAATCTATCTTGTAGTGTGCATTAGAGGAAGAAGATTCAAGTTTCAGTCTTCAAGACTGTATTTTATTCCATACTGCACAGTCAGTGGAAACAATAAGTAGTAGTTTTTTGTTTGTTTGTTTTTTTCAGCAGGTTATCAGCCTGAAATCTGAGGCAACTCACAACCCTTTCCCAGTACAGATGCTAGTATATGTAGATGGTGAGCCAAAATATTTTTTATTTCTTTTCCAGTGTAATGAGTCCTTAATGACAGCTTTGACAAGAGTATATGTAACTTCCCTCAAAGTCTTAAACAGCCAGCACCCTGGTGGTATGGGGGTCTTTCTGAGAAGGTGATACATAGGGGTTTGAAATCCTTCAGATGAAGGACAGTGATTCTACTTTTCTTTTTTTTTTTAATTGTTGGATTTGTTTTTAATCTTTTTGATTTATTTTACTTTCAAAGTCTTTCTAACTTGAGTGTTAATAATTTCCTCCAGCAGTGGTCGGTGAAGACAACAGAAGGTACAACAGGGACAAAGATGCATTATTTTTGATATTAATTACAAATGACCAGTTATAGGATCCATTGATTTAATTTTGTGGAACCAAATCAAATGGTCCATGTGTAAAACTGGAAGAGTGTTTCTTGCATGGGCATGAATAAAGCCATGCCTCAGGGTGTAATTTGTTAGCTTTCGCACATACATGGCCTGGTGAGGATAAAGAGAATTCTGTCTAGAATTCAATGGCAAGATCTATCCCAAATTTGCCTAATTGTTTCATAAGTCCTATTGAGACAGGAAATGTAGCTGCTACTGCAGTTGTAAAATGAAAGGAAAATGGTTATTGATTCTATTTTTAAGTATGAAAAATGTGCTTGTGTAATACAATGATACAGATACTCAGACATACCAGAAAGGGAATAGGAATAGTATAGTAAAAGAGCAGGCTTGTATTACATTGTAAGATAATGACAACCACCCTAGACCTATGCAATATGAAAACACAATGGCTGAATAGCTTGCAAGGTTTTAAGGTTAGTAGAAGTATCCTGCCAATAATGTGCAAAATATGCTTCTAAGAATTTTATGTTACATTACTGTTTAAGAACCAGAGGACTACTGTCCCGTGAGTTCACATAACTTAAAGGCTGTCAGTAGTTGCCTGAGGTCCCTTTGGCTGGAGCAACATAACTTACCCTATGGATAGCAATCCGTCTAAAAAAAAGCGTGCATGTGATTTTTATTTTAGGTCCTGTTTTAGTGATTGGGGGGGGGGGGGGGGGCAGAATAAAAGAAACAAAAACAAAACCACAACTCCTTCAAGAGCCAGGTAGCTTCAGAAGGGACAACATACCTTTTTTCATTACTCACAAAGGAGAAAAATCACTGTAACCTACACCAGGCTGTGGCAAGAGTTGCACATCAGAAGTCCTGAAACACCCAGCTACAATAACATAAGTGACCGATGAACTTCATCACAGAGCTGTGCCCTTCCTGAATGGACTAACAGGACATGGCACTGACACAGCATAATGGCACTGAAGTGTTTCCAAACACAGTTCAGAAGAACTTTTAAACAAAGAGAAGCTGTCTACTGAAAACAGAGCACGATCTCCACATGGCTGTAGCAAAATGCTTCTGAGTGTTTTATCTGGAATGAATCTTCACTGTAAGACACTGAAGAAACAGGTATTTATTATTAAAAGAAGTGTTATCTAAAATAATCCATTTTAGCAGTTAGCCAATTACAACTTGTCTACCCCTGTTGATGGAGACAAACAGATTAACAAAACAAACCCTCAGCACTTTTTACAGTACTACCAAAATCAAGTATTTAAAACAAACAAACACACACACTTATTGACTTCCTCAAGTAAAGTAAAATTAAAAAGAAACCACAGTGACCTTCTCATGTTTTCCCTCCATTCATTCTAAAAGGTTCATATTTCAAGCCTAGTCACTTGGGAAAAGGAAGTAGGGAGTATAGAGATTCTTGCATAACAACAGCAAGTCAGGAACTGAGGTGTTAAAACACTGAATATCACACGTGTTGCAGTTGAATCTTGAGGCCTGACAGATCTGTTCAGTCCATACAGACAGTGGCATCTACAAGCAGGGGCTGAAAATGAGGGAGTTTGTGTACAAATGATATGTACCCACTGGCTAGCTGGTGGGTGATGACTCAACTAAGTTTGTTAATCACTTACTAAGAATAAGGCCCTAATTAACAAGTTAGTGTAAATGTGGGTTTATGGCTTTGGAGCAGTCACCAAATTACAAACTTTAAGTCTATGTCTGAATAAAAAACTCCTTAAAAATAAAAATTAAAAAAAAAAAAGTTTTTCCCCCTTTTTTCCCTAAATAATGAAATTCCATTGCAAGTTAGCCCTTATATTCCTAAATTACTTAACTAGATTTTAGAGAGGTATCTTAAAATTAGAACACCCCCATTAGTGGATGGTTATCTTATTTGTGAGATCACCAAACCAACAGTTTCAACCCTGCAGGACTGGCAAGTGAAGAGTCTGCTTTCTTCATACCTCCCCCATATCTTGGACCTGTCAATAGCTCTTGCAGATTCAACCACAAAGTTGAATCATTTCAAAGTGATTCTATCAGTCCTCAAGGCTCTGCTGTGGTAGTTAGAAATCACAATGAAGTGAAAGACCTTCAGAACCCATTCACTGCTTCTCCTCATTTGCAGTGTCATCAGGAGAGTTGGCTTCCCTGGCACAACTTGAGGCCATTCCCTCTAGTCCTATCACTAGTTACCTGTGAGAAGATGCTGACCCCCAGTCCCCCACACCTTCCTTTCAGGTAGTTGTAGACAGCAATAAAGTCTCCCCTGAGCCTCCTCTTCTCCAGACTCTTGTTACACCTTAGAGGAAATTGGGGTAACCACTGAGTTTCATGAGAGACCTGACCACACGGCACACTTTCACAGCATGACTTTTGGTCACTGCTGTCAGGAGATTTATGAAAAAATTAGGCGTAAGCAAGAATCAGGTGTTACACCACTCAGATTACAGAAATTCAGCCGCATGTACGAGTAGAGGTGTTGGTGCTGGCAGAGTATTAAGTTACACTAGGACATGCCGACTAAATGTAGGCAGAGATTTCATGAAAATTTGGCTTCTACAGCTTTTGTGTTAGGTGGTCAAAGCATTCCTACATCTGACAACAGATGGATGAACTACCTCGTATTTGAATAATCCCGTAAAGTTTTTATAACAACTTGTTTCATATCATAAATGGGTTTCTCTTGCTTTGGGGGAGTTGATCAGTTGACTAGCTCTACTGAGAGCAGACTGAGGTTTGGCCATTTACCAGATAACATCACCTGAAAAATATGTCTAGCGAGAAGCAGACCATTTCCACCTACTGGAGGAAGAGTATGTACTAAGTGACACACAGGAGGAAGCAATTAAATGTTAACCCAAGAACCAGGATAGTATAAGGAGAATACAAGGTATTTTTATAAACGCTATAAAAGGGTATAGATGGAGTAAAGACCCTCTTGTTCTGAAAATATAAATTTATTTGTAGTCTCCAGCTGTGAATGGGAATTCGAAGCACAGAAAACAGAAATGGTTTAGGAAATAGAAAAATGACTTTCTGAAAAACATTAGTCAGTGGTTGCAAGCTTTCTGTTAAATAAGGCTAGAAGTTTAAAAAGTATTTTTCCATGATGAAGAAAAATAATCATTAAGTAGGTACATATATAGAAGAAAAAGAAGCTGAGGAAAAGCCTTTAAACATGCAAGAATGACCCTGGGTATGAAGTCAGGTATGAGAGGGTGGCATAACAGAAGTCAGGTCAGACAATCCTACAGTGGGCTGGAAAAGGCTTTAACAGTTTTGGCAGATAGAGTACCCCATTTGCCTAAATGATGTGACAAACACTTATTAAAAGTAGAAAGTTGTTTCTGAAATCTGAGCTGAATCTTTCACAGTACAGTGAAGGAAAGGTCCTGCCTCTGTCCTCTTCCTTCTTGCAGTCACCTACTTCATGCTTTAAACTTGTTATCATTCTTTCTTCCCATCCTTCCTGCATAACTTCAATTCCTTTGGTCTTTTTCTTTGCAGGTCAGGTTTTCTGGACTGATAATCGTTCTCATTGCTCACCTCTGAGCACACAACCTTCAAGTGTCACGCTCAGAGATTGCTTATCCTTTTCCTGTTTCATATTTCCCCTTGTACTTCTCCTGCTGGTCAGAGAGCTGAACTAATTCTTTGGGCTTTATTATGTTGTTTCCCTTAGGAAAGTAATGGCAGGGTCAAAAGACAGACAGCCCTTGATGGCTTGAGTTGTACTAACTACCTGAACACACAACAACAGAGCCAAAAAGCTCATTAACTTGCTAATTTCTTGGCTCCTCAAGGACATTCTTCCACAGTTCTTCAAAAGTCAGGGTGTTTCTTGCTGTTTGTTGGCATTTTTGTTGCTGTTTTTAAATGCGTCAAATTCCTGAATTGCCCTTTTTGTCAGTGAAACCAGTAAAACACAGAAAACTTTGCAGAAGCTGCTCATCAATACACAAACTCAGGGGCTACGTTGTACTTCTGAGCACAGCTACAAGATATCAGGAGATGGTGATTCTTCCCGTGATTTCTATTTCTTTTTATGCCACTACTGTGTTTTGTCTTTTTACTCCACCACCACGTTTGTCTGAGTATGGGAATGTTTCTTTAGCTACTGAATAGCCTTCAAACACATAACGTACTAAGTCAGCACACAGCATAAGTTAAAGATGGAATGTGAGCAAATCAAAGGTCAAAATTAGAACAACAACAAAAATTCTTGATAATTTGAAGAAATAACTTGAAAATAAATAACAAATTTGATAGAAATATCAGCAAGCTATTACATTTGCAGGCAGAAATAATCACCTACACAAACAGAAATTGGGAAACAAGTGTTTTTGTTTTTTTTCAGAAAAGATCACTGGCCCGCTTTAGGGAAACATACTTCAAGTAGGCTGTGAAGCAAAAAGAGTGTGTTCAGAGATAAGCATAAGCAATGACCAGAAAATACCACCTTTAGGGGAAAATTAGGGGTTATCCTTGCTGAAAGACACAGTGGACCTAATACGAGTGTTCAAGCATAGAAACAGCTTCTTTCAAAAAACAATGAGAATAATCTTTTTCAAAAAGAAAGAAATTATGAGTTTATATTGCAGCAAGAAAGATTCAAGTTAGATTTTATGAAAAAGTCTTTCTGCTAGCCAAGAACTGGAGAAGGTAGCTTGGACAGATGCTATTTTGAAAAGCTTTAAAAACAGTAAAAGAACTTTGCCAGCAATGATACACATTTCATTCTTTAACTTGAAGTCCTTTACAATGATGATTGCCATGGCGACAAGGTAAAAATTTCTGATTTATTTTCTCTATTGTAATTATAAGGTTAAAGTTGGCAATAATATTAAATTTTACGAAGGATTGAATCTTCCAGTTCAAATAAAGTGACAGTATCTTGCCAAATGAATCAGAAACTCAAGATCCTAAACTCCAGAAAAATCTTATTTTTATTTTATTTTATTTATTTATTATTATTATTATTTGGTAACCAAGTTAATACAGTGACCTGCTGTGTCTTTCAGGCTTATGCCTAAAAGTTCAGGGTGATCCAGTCTGATTTTTTTTTTTTTATCTGTATATCCTATCTAACGTCCCATACAGACTCCCATCACCCTAGTCTTTTATCTGGGAATAAACTTTGTGTTCTCTTTAGAAATTAAAATAAAATAAAATAAAATAAAATAAAATAAAATAAAATAAAATAAAATAAATAAAGTAAAATAAAATGAGAAACTGTTAAATGAATAGAAACAAACATTCTAAATATGAATAGAAAGCTGAATAAGAATTCAACTGATTCCACTCTACACCTGATGTTTTATGAAAGACTACCTAAAACCCCTTAATTTCCCACTTTTTTGCTTTCATATGTTGTTTAACCTACATTTTTTGCAATTTTTCTTGTTATATAAGTTATATGCAGAGAACCAGTCAAATATGTCAAATATTACATCTTCAAATTTAAATGACAGATGCATGAAAATGTATATTTTTATCACTCCTATTTATAAGAATAATCATTTTGACAGAATATGAATCAAGATTTTTAAACCTAGTGTGTTTCTATGAAAAAATATAACATTTCCTCCAACACTGGAAGCCTACACTGAATACACAGCTTACAATATCTGGACAAGTTCTGGTTTTAATTATCTACACCTTTTTTCAACTTTTGCCAACATTCAGCAATTTTTCTATTTTCTTTCTGTATAACTGGATAAGTCAAACTACTCCTAAAAGAACTGAACACTCATACTCAAAAAATATAGAAAAGAAGCATGTAAGCATGTAAGATAAACACCACCACAAAAATCTGTTTTTTTGTTTGTTTGTTTGTTTTTGATGTAGAAGATCCAAAATGATGGGAACAGAGAACTGCAGTTACAGAAATATAGAAGGCACTTCTGCGTCTCAGCAAAGCAAAGCCACATTCTCCTTGGTCAGAAGAAGAACAGCAGGTTTTGTGTTTTTGTTTATTTGTTTTGTGTGTGTCTGTATTTTTTCTTGTACTGGAAAAGTCAGTCTATCCCAAATGAAACATGACACAAGAAGAACAATGCTAAGAAGAGATGCTAACTTTCCTGTTTTACAGTACCTAGTGAGGAATAAGTGGTTACTCTCTAACTGAACATATATAACAGATTAAAGAGAAAAGAACGTGTCAAATATTTGTTAACTTCCAGTTTTTCACAACTCAATTTCTTTTTAAGCAACAAAAAGAATAAAGAAGATTGCTACCAACATGGTTTTAATATGTTCGGTAGTTACAGCAGACAGACTCAACAAAATATCCTAATTGCTGCATATTTGTTCAAACACATAACCCAATGTAATTGGTCTTACAGAACGTATTTATCTAAATGTGTAAAAAGACAGATTTTCTTTAATATGTTTTTATCTGATGGTGCAAGATAAGTTATTCTTTTAAACTGTTTGGAATTAACACGCATGCTTTACTTTCCCATCTGCCTGCAGGCATGAGTTGGCATTTGCTCTACTGCAGTGTCTGTGGTAGCCTACTGAGCTGCCATCAGGACTGCATAGGATGTAATGTCATGTCAGGCCAACAGTAAATGCAACCAGATTTTTAATTAAAAAATAAGAAAACCAAAGATAATACTTGCATAACTGTATATACAATGAATAAATACATACACAGAGAAATAATTGATTCTAGTACAATCAGTGCTTTTTAGTGTTCATGTGAGGGCAGAATAGGCCTTATCATTTTCCCTATCCACCTTCTCATTCTTGTTTGCTTCTTAAATAAATTCTTACTAAAACTACTGGACAAAAGTAATATTGTCTGCCAACTAAGTCTGAGGCATTGTCCATAAACCCCGAGCTCCATTTTTCTTAAAGGCAGAGCCTTTTGTGATTTTATTTCTTTAATGCCTACAGTGTACTTATGTACTTGATGTTTTTAACAAGTATCAGCAAAATACGTTAATTCACAACATGCCACATTTCCTCATATTCTTTAACATAAAACTCTCTAACAGGCACAGCACATTTAACTTTCAGGCGTCTTATGATCTGGGAAGATTTTCTGCCAAAAAATTACAGCCAAAGCCATGCTAAAGGCTTGGCTTTAGCCTGGAAGTTTGATGCAGAGTAGGCACATACTGCTTTTGATATTTATCATAAATGGATCCTTATGTATTTTGTCATTATCTACTGCTGAAGAAATATATATATACGTGTGTGTGTATTACAGACAGAGGGTGTTTTGCAAACAGTGTAAACACCTATCCATGGTCATTAAAGTGCATCAACACTAAGCACTGAGCATCCCCTTATGCCTTACAGCTTGTGCTGCATCATGGCTGAAACTCAGTGCAGTGATGGATCCATCCCTGTGACACCCGTCCCTGAAAAGATTACGGGGAATAAATAAATAAATAAATAAATAAAGTGTGCTTGTATTCCTGTAAATCACAAGTCATATTGTGCATCTGTAACAATGTCAGCAAGGGCATTACCAATGGCTTAGAGAACTAAATGGACAAAATGTAGTCTTGTAAACTTGATTTCATAGTAAAATAATTAAATATTTACTTATGTCTACAGGTTTAAAGTACTAATGGATATCTATCAATATATCTATCAATACTACATTTACAAAAAATCAGTCATTGCAGACAAGCAACTTCACATGAGACTGCAAAATTTAAATACTCAATGTTTGGATTTAGGCAGAGTATCTGTCTCTGGGAGTCTTTCAGCCTTTTAGCTGCAATGAGTTTCAAGATAATTTCAAAAAGACTGAGGGATCTTGACTGAAGCCTGAAGATAAGTCACAACTAACAGAGCAACTTTTTCTGCTCGCTTCTGCTTCCATGGGAAGAACGCAGCAGAATAGTAGTAAACCTTTAAGATGTGAGTTCCCAAAGGACTGCATCCTCATACCTATATATTGGCAACTTTGATAAAGGAAGAAACAATCCATACATGGGAGCCGGTCTCATCCTCCCCAGCCAAGGCAGGAGCTGCTGGATGTGACATCTGGAGAACAGCTCTCCACCCAGGCAGCACAAGCAAACCACAGGCCTCCAACCAAAGTGTTAGTGTTGGTGTGATAGTCATTGCTGTCTTAACATCTTTACCTGAGCAAAACTATGGTTGTCGGTATTGTATTCCCCATTTTCTGTGAGAATGCATGCCAGTCAACGTTTTTAAAATACATCAATTTTTTATGTACATTCTAATATTCAAACTATTTTCATTGTTTAATAGGAGTCTTATATATATATTTTTTTTTCTTTAACATTCTCCTTATATCCCTTTAATATAGGATTTATATATACCTGTAAAGGTTAATGCTCAGGGCTGCAATGTATTTTATTAACATACAGAACTAGTCAGATTATAGTCGCTTGCACACACGAGTTGATGTACTAGTGTGGATGCCCTCTGTATCGCTATGTCTGACAAGGTGAAAATTATGAACCAGCTCTTTTCTTTCTAAGCAAAAGAGAGGAGCAGACAAGCTAAGCACTTTTGGGTGCCCAGACTACATGGAAATCAAGAACCCGTGTCAGTAAGTAACTAACAGTGGCATTAGGCAGGCTTCTGGTGCAAACTTCATCCCTCCTTATGCACATTCTAGCATACATGTTTTTTCAGTATCTTCAAACTATACATTAAAATGTCATTAAGAGCTGTGAAATTTAAAGTTGTTGAAACAATCAACAACAAAAAAGCTTTGGGGGATACAAGAATTGCTTCTCCTCCTCTTCTGATTTTTAGTTTTTATTTAAGATTTTCTTACCTCAATATGTATATTTTCTGTTTTTCCAGAAGCCTTTTGAATACCAATTCATTATGCAATGATTTTAACTCATTTTTAATCACAAGGATATCTCTCATCCTTATAGTATAGCTCTCAATCAGAGCCCGCTTTTACAATTTGCATCACAGGAACAGTGTTTTGTACCCACAACATTTTTTCTTGAAATCAGTGCTCTCTCTTGTGGGCATAAGGTTTTCACTGAGCAGTAGGATTAATCATGCCTTCAATTTGTAGCAGTAGCTGATAGACTAAAAAATGTCTGGAAGCTAATAAATAGACATTGGAAGAGGTCCTAATGCTTGTCATTTAATGACAACCTGTTTGTCACTTGTGGTAAGGAGCTGGTTTGAAAGATTTCATTTTCCCCCTTTCCTTCTCCCACCCAAGCTGTTTCTTTACAATACCCCCTCTTCATTTTCCAAGGCCATCCACAATCAGGTTTTGCTCACTGCAACAGATTTTGATATGTCAACAGAAAAACAATGAGGGCATTGCTATACATTGTTGCTGTACAAGTGCTATTTTTTAAATGCCCAAACTTACCACAATACAGACTTTAGAAACCACTGCTCCTAAGCCAATCTTAGTGCTTAATTCAGAATATTTATTTTAATGCAACCAAAACTGTATAGTTACAAAATAAATATTGAACATATTCACTTATCTAAAATTCCTTCTGTGCTGATATTATATTTCAGCAGATACTGTCAACTGGACAGGCACTCAAACTATTTTACTATTATATCATCATAAATGCTTCCTATAAACTAAACCTAGTAGTACAACTTGTAACCTTTCCATCATGGAGGCATCTGTTCTTCTGTCTCAGTAAAAAAATCTGATTTTTTAGGAATAAGTAACTAAAGATTTCAAACCAGCTATGCACTTCCCTGTTTATTAATGATGAACATAACATGAATCATCAATGTGACATTGCAGCAAAGAAGACTATCAGTATCCTCAGCTGCATTAGGCAATGAATTGCCAGCAGGTCAGAGATGGTGATCTTACCCCTCTACTCAGCACTGGTGAGGCCACATGTGGAGTACTGTGTCCACTTCTGGGCTCTCCAGTACAAGAGAGATGTGGAGCTGCTGGACAGAGTCCAAAGAAAGGCCACAAAGAAGATGAAGGGATTAGAGTGCCTCTCCTAAGGACAGAGCTATTTTCATTGGTACCTAATGACAGGACAAGAGGCAATGGGCACACACTGGAACACAGGAGGTTCCATCTGAACACCGGGCAACACTTCTGTACTGTGCAGGTGACCGATGACTGGCACAGGTTGCCCAGAGATGCTGTGGAGTCTCTGTCCTCAGAGATCTTCAAAAGCCACCTGAAAGTGGTCCTGCAGGTGTCCCTGCTTGAGCAGTGGGGTTGGACCAGATGACCTCCAGAGGTCTCTTCTAACCTCAAGTATTCTGTGATTCTATAAGTTTTCTAACAGTTATATATTTTAATAATGTTGAAGTGAATACAGTTTAATAATGTTGAACTAAATCATGAGATCTATTGTTAAAAAAAAAAAAAAGCTTTTCAAGTAACTGTTTCAATTAGTGCTCATACACCTTCAAGAAAAACATTATTTTTGTTAATTAAACTCAAACTGTGTTTTTATGTTTTTGTCTGTCACATCAGCAAGAAGCATAGTTAATTCATATTAGCATCTGAACAGTCTTACAGATTCACTAAATTGTATCTTGTTCACTTTCAGATTTTTTAACACCTTTTCTCCACCTCCTAATGTATTTGTCAATTTTTCAGTTACAAAGACTTCCAAGTAAAATAAGAACCTGGAAGAAAAGAGGACTGTGTAGTAGACTATCTTCAATTTCTGCATAATTGATTCTTTCTCTTTTATGACTACACTTTTGTAAAATAAAGCAGTGTACATCACATTTTAAACTGGTTGATAGACTACTGGAATTTTAAAGAAAAAGAATGATATGAACTTGTCAGATCATCTGTACAACATCTGACTTCACCCAATTCCTAGTGAACTGGAGAAGTCCTGATTAAATATTCCAAGTGACACTGAGTTTAAATCATCACTCTGCTCCAGTGCCTAATTATGGTTTCTGTTAAGCATTTGTATATGATTCTTAATTTGCTAATTTTACTTTCTAGACACTGAGTACATGATAGCGTAAAGGGCCCTACTTAACATTTTTCTTTGTAGGTACTTGTAAGGCCACAGATGAGTCATCTCTTAATAGGCATATTGATTAAGCAAATATTATGCTGTACTTTACACTACTGTACTCATACCTAAGATCACAGGAACAAAGACATGACATGCTTGGTCATAATGATACCGAGCAGCACACCAGATGAACTCTTCAGCTTCAGAAATCAAATTATTTTCAGTTTCAGTTGAATTGTTTTTCTAAACGAGCTTAAAAAATTGCAATACTTCATTTGGCATACAATTTCTTACTTCACGTTCTCTTTTTCTGAAGAATTGCAAATCATAAAAGTATACTGTGCTAAGAACAAAATCAAGAAACTTCCCCAGCAAGTAAGTTTGGACAAGATTACTAAGGATAAGCTTTAAACTGATATCTGCCATACTATCCTGACTTTAAGCTATTTTACTGGCTTTTTCAGGGAAAAAATACTGTGCATGTGCTGTAAAAAGAACAGTTCTGGTGAATTCTGGAGATCACAAGGACTTAGTGCGGTTACCACTGAATGCAATGGCAAAGGCTTTCTGAAAAAAAAAACACTGAAAAAATTTCTAAAAATGACCTCAGGAAATTGTGAGCTTCAAGGAACATATCTTCATTATACCATGTCTTGTACCTTCTTCAGGGCAAATGGCATGTGATAACACAGAAGAGCATTTGAGTTTCAAAGCAAGACTAGCTAAGACACAATCATTACTTGCTTTTCCTTTACTTTAATGAGAATGTTATTTATAAGAAGCAACTCTTCTGAGAAGCTAGGCAAATTCTTTTTTGGAAGATTCTGGAAGGTGAGGGGTGGGAGGGGAACAATTATATTCACTAGTGATATTCGCTGTTTCTGGTCTGTGTAGAGATAATTTCTACCAGAAAAAGAGGAAAGGCAAAATATTGCATTAGCTATCTTTATGCAACTGAAAGAACTCATATTTGTCCATTATTTGTTTTGCAGTCGTATATTTATGACTATACATATATGGCATGATAGGATCATCAGATATAAAGATATAAGTACTAAAAAGGCACATAAGTGTCTTACTTATCTGTTGCATTTCAGATACTCGAAATCCCCTAAGGCTGATATTGCAAAGGTTTCCAAATCCTTCTAAAGGGACTACTTTTAAGCTTATATTAAAAATCTAGTTTCTGTGAAAATCCTGCTCCACTGTTAGAGCAATTAAGAGATATCACTAAACAGACTGCAAAAAATATAAAAGCTTTGCTTCAATTTTTGCACTGTAGTATTGTTTCAGCAACATTGAAACATGGGTATATTTCAATTTTAAGGAAGAAACCAGTATGAAACTACTTTGAAACCAGACGAAATATTAACATTGAAATGATAGTGGGGAAAAAAAAAAAAAGAAAAAAAAAAAGACTGGATTAAAATAAATAAATAAATAGACCAAAGCAAGAAGGCAGATTTCTAATGTATGCCACAGAACTGTTGTTAACATAGATTTACGTGTTTCATAGATTTGCAAGATTTAGATTTGCTTCAGAACGGCCTGTGCATGTTTGTGTAGAAAATAGCCACACTCAGATGCACAACAACAGGAGGCATAGGGTACTTAGGTTAAGTGTGGGTAACAAGAATAAGAGGCCAGAACTAACTATGAACTAATTTTAAACATACAAAGTGTAGTGCCAGGCAGCACTTCTAGCTCAGGTCCAGAACACACCAAACCATCCCAGAGTGACACAGAGCTAATGTAGCCTGCCTCTCAGTAGGAAATAATTTGTGGGGAAAGCTGCATGCTGACATTCATAGTCATCAAGTTGCTTTGCCATTGCCTGCTCCAAAATTACCTTAGTCACAGCATTCCTAGGATGTCTGGACTGTATTTTTATTTTTTATGCCCAAGATGGAGAGACCAGAGAGTATCTTTTAAAAAATGAAGGAATTAAGAAAGATGCGGGGAGAAGAAGCCACACTAAGTTTTGTACCTTGTCCTTGTCCTCAATCAAGAAAAGGAAGGAACAGAAGGACAGTCAAGCTTGCAAGACAAAAAGAAAAATAGCAGAGACTGCAGCTCATTTGAATCAGTGGACAGGGAAGTCCTGTTGACTAGAAAGATGAGCTGCTAGGACACGGCTGGTGTGCAGAGAGGATAGGGCTGGAGGCAAAGGGGGCGGGCAGGTCTCCAGGGGAACGTCAGCAGGGAACTTTATGCAACACGGAGTCACAGTCTACTAGGCGGACTGTCTCTCAGGGGACAAAAACAGCAGTCATAAAACTGTCATCAACTCTACCAGTGAATTTAATGTAACACCTTTTATTTTTTTCCTTCATTATTTTTACTTCTGTCTTTAATACTTCCTTAAGGTGTTTTTTTTTTTTTTTGTCTTTCTCTACTCAAGAGTAGCTGATGACAAAAGCACTACTCTGATCCCTTCCTCAGGTTGTAGTCACGCTGCAACTATCTGTGTCTTTGTTTCCCTAAGGATAAATCATTTTTTTGTAAAATATAGAGTTATTGAAACTGGGTATTGATGCAAAATGAGGTTGCTTAATTATTAAAAGGAGAATTTCAAACAACTCAGCACCTAATATCAATATTACAACATTTTGAGTCCTTTTGCTTTTAATAATGTATTACAGTTCCATAGGGGTTTGAGATACCAAATGTCAAGGAGTGTAAGACCTTTCCACGCAACAGCTCTTCCAGACATACTATACATGTTGCAGGAATGCTCAAAAAATTGTCTTTTTCTGGGAAGATAATTTTGTTGAAGATTCACTTCTCATTTGGGTAGATTTCCAACTCCAAGCCTGGAGTTTTTCTGGAAGAACCAGACTGAAAGTGTTGGAGTGGAAGACTGTAGGTCTTGCAGCAGTTACAGTATTAGTCATGAGTTTGTAGAACCAGAAGAGATTACTTTGCTCCTGATTCTTGATCTAACATGGTGTCTGAAACCTGTTTCTACTTTACTTTTCATCACTGTTCACAGTATCATCCTGTTGGCAGCTGATCAGAATAAATCATTCTATAGGACACTGTCACCGAGGTGTGACAGTAATAAATAAAGAAAATTAAAAAAAAAAAAAAAAAGGCAAATGCCAGAATGCCAGACATATTACTAAAACAACAGCCTAACTTTACTAACTGAAATAAGGAAATGAGAAATTGACAATAACAAACTAGTGTTTAAAGAGAAGATTTTTCAAAATTTTTCCATACTGATAAGAAGAAATTCACTGGGAACTGTACTTCAAAAGTACACCTGTTACACCTGTCCTGAAGGTCAAAATTAAGACATTTAATTTCTAAATTGAGATATGGCACATGATATAAAAATAATAAATCTTCATCACTACTCTGTGTTCCAAAACTAACCTTCAAATAATAACATTTCTGTATTCAATATGCTAGATTTTATTCAATATTCTACACGAGAACAAGACATAAATTTCCTAAATATGATTTTCCTGTCAGTATTGACTTTATTTTCATCAGCTAGAACTCTATATAAAATAAAAAATAAAAAAGGGAAAAAGAAAATACAAGAAATGAAATGTAGTCTGCTGCCTGAAAATAGCCAGTATCAAATGGTTACAAGACAAAGCAAGAAATTCAAAGATAGGCTATATGTGAAGCTTATTTTTATTGCTGTTGTTTGTTTTTTTTTCTATTCATACCAAATAGTGACATATTATGGTCTGAAATTTGGGGTTTTGCATGACATTTTTAGGGTTTACTTTTACTATTCCCTGAAGCATGTGAAATTGTAGTAATGTTTCAAATAAAGAAAATTACTACTTTTTAATTCTATGAAGTGATAGCTTTTAATTATATTTTGAATCAACATGTTTTATTGATTTTTAAACACAAAATAAAACCTTAGAAATGAAAGAGAGTGCCTTAGACTCAGAAAGCAATACCCAACTGTGTAATATAAATAAGCAACAATACTGCGAACAAGAAGTGGGGAGTTTTTGGTGCTGCTGGTTGGGGCTATGGGTGCTGTTTTGTAGGTCCCAGTTTAAAGTGTGGGAAGAATTCAGACAGCAGTTCTTTAGGTAAAGGAAGCTGGTATTCTCTGACAGATTAAAGCACCGCTGCCTAGTTTTATATAGGACTGCGTTGTTTTCTTTTGGCTGACATTAATTGGGTGAAGATGTCAAATTTCTTTGTTTATGACAAATAAAAGACACATTTGAGTTTCAAGTCTGGTTGGTTGACATGAAGTATAACTGACGTATCACAATTTTAAAACCAGTACTTTTCAATTTTACTTGATGTGCATTTGCAGAATCAGAGAAAAGAGAATCCAACTTCATGCATCAGTCAGCATCAAAGTACAACTAGTACAGATTCTAGTATTGTGTTTGTAATAAAGAAACGGTGATCTGAAAGAGGACTCATTATAATATACCATTTAAACGTCAAAGAAAATAGTGAAAAAGTGTGTGAAGAAACTGGGTTGCAAGATATGGACTTTGTGGAATGAGTCCAGCCAGCAAAGAGGCAGCCAAGACAATTAAGGGACTGGAGCATCTCTCCTATGAGGATAGACTTTGAAAGCTGCAACTGTTCATTCTGGAGAAGAGGAGACTCTGGGGGATCTTATCAATGTGTATAAACACCTCAATGAAGGGTGCAAAGGCATGGATACAGGCTCATTTTCAGTGTTGTGCAGTAATAGAAGCAATGGGCACAAACTGAAATAGAAGAAGTTCTGTCTGAACACCAAGGAGCACTTCCATACTGTGCAGGTGACAGAGCACTGGCACAGGTTGCCAGAGAGGCTGTGGAGTCTCCCTCCTTGGGGATCTTCAAAAGCTGACCGGACATGGTCCTGGACAACCTGCTCCAAGATGACCTTGTTTTGAGCAGGTGCATTGCACCAGACAATCACTGGAGGTGCCTTCCAGCCACAATGGGTCTGCGACTATCGTAAAAGTGACTAGAGTTGTCAAATGCTAATGCTAACATGTCAGCAACATGTCAGAAACTTGTAAGATCATAACAAATAAGAAACTAAATTTTTAATTGGTCTCAGTTTATATATCAGTAGGTAGGAAGTACCTGCATTCTTAAATCTAAAGCTATAAATTCATTATGAGGATTACTGTATTGAGCAGCTTGTTTTATACAGGAGGTAAGTCTAAATGATAACAGAAAAACATGGATTTTTTTTTTTTTTTTGCTTACAGACACCTTCTAGGTGGTGTTTTAAATTAATTCACTCCAACTAAGCCTTTATTTTATCATAAGTCTAGTGTAGTCAAACATAGTGAATACAGAAAATGTCATCTGACACGTGGCTAAAATTTTGGCGTTCCTAGCTATTTTTAAATTCTCATTTCTGAGTTTGCAAATCTCATAATCTCCTGTGAACTCCAGTGTTTGCGTGATCACAGCAATAACAATCATAGTACAAGTGGATGCCTTTACAAGTTCAGCCTGTGTGAAGCCTTAAGATCATGAAAAATAAACTCTTACCATGAAAGGAAGATCAATCATCATTGTAACTGATTTCTTTCCTAGAACGAAAGTCAACTGACCATGTCACTGCCCTATCACTTGGCTCTAATAAGGAAGGTGCTGCAGCCCCACAGGGACCATTTGCAAGGGAAAGTATGATAAAGAAGGTAGAGGCATTTTCCCCAGGCTGACTGGAGAACTGCCCTGAGACTGGATAAGAGGCTGAACAGTATGGTAAGCACCAACAAGAGTGCATAGGGACATTGTTAGAAACATGGTGGGAAATCTTCTTCCACTCCATTCTCCAGGACAACACATTTCCTGTGACTACCACTTCTCAGGGAGCATAACAGAATCATACACATCTGACAGGCCAAACGAATCAAAATGAAGACAAAAATGAAGACAGCACCCAAACTACCGGCTTTGGTGACCTACATCTGGAAAAGTTAAGCTTTGATAATCATGAAACATGCCTTGTTGGCCAGAATGTGGGAGGACTTTACAGTTGCTACTTCAGTTGCAGTGATTTAAATTCTCATTTAATGGACTTGGTTCCACTGTGCTACTTTTATCTTCTAATTGAATGTGGCAAAATATTCAGTCTACACCTCGCAACTGCACAGGTGATAGTATAATAACATGCAATAATTACATTTTACTGTCTCAGTTGTTATTAACACTTGCATTCAAAGATACACATAGTTTTCGGCTGCCACTTCCAGAATTCAGATTGCAATAAAGAACATCTGTGCTAGTAACTGCCTTTTAACTGCAGAGATTTTCTATACCTTTTCTTTTTTGCTACCTTATTTGCTAACAAATAAATTAAATATCCACTAAAAATGCTTTCATGTCCACATGTCATTGTTTTCTGATCTCTCTAGAAATTGTGAAAATGATAATCCCTTCATATTTTTCTGTCCATACAAGACATTAAATTGTGCCAAAACATTTTTTTGTTCCACAGGCAGATGAGCAAGCGGAAGATGGACATGTACTATGTTAACAGTTGGATTTGATGATCTTAGAGGTCTTTTTCAACCTAAATGGTTCCATAATTCTATGACAAATTGCAGCATACCTGCAGATTGATGCAATATTCATGTAGTAAAACCATACAAAACCCAAAACTCTATTTAAGTGTATACAAAGCTGTGCTCTTACACTGTAAGCACAAAGGGTGTCAAGAATAACTAAAACCATGTAATGATTCCTACAGTGTGAAACTAAAGAAAACAAAGAGGGACACAACTGAGTTTGCAAAGGGGCTAGGAAAACATAAATGCTATCAGAAAAGATAGAGAGAAAGAAATTAAGTGGGGGGAGGAGGGAAGGTAAAGTGAGAAAAGGACAATAGTTCTCCAGATTCAGCAGTGCAATTAAGGTGAACCCTTTCAGTATATATTTAGACACCCAATCCTTCAAATGTGCAAATTTTATTAAACATTAAAAAAATAAAAAATAAAACAAAAAGGCCAAACAAAACCCTGTTTCTTATTCTTCTTGTCTCATGCTCTTGTACTCCCATGAAAAAAATAAAAATAAAAAATAAAAAAGATAAATCATACAATACAATCCAGTATCACATAGCTGAAATAGAAACTTGGCAAGATGTAGTGCATTCCACTGCACCACTTTTTTATTTTTTTATTTTTACAGGTAATTTTCCAGGTTTTCTAAGTATTTTTAAATTACCTTGAAGGAGGTTGTAGCAAGTTGTGGATTGGGCTCTTCTCCCAAGCAGCAAGTGATTAGACAAGGGGAAGGATAGGTTTAGATTGGATATTAGGAGAAATTTCTTTACTGAAAGAGTTGTGCAGCATTAGAAGAAGCCACCCAGGGAAGTGGTTGAGTCCCTGGAGGTCTTCAAGAAACACGTAGATGTAGAGCTTATGCTTACCATGTGAGCATGGTTTAGCGGTGGACTTGTCAGTGCTAGGTTAAAGGTTAGACTAGATGATCTTAGAGGTCTTTTCCAACATGAATGATTCTATGGTTTTATGATTTTTTAAATACATCTTTATATAGCATAGCCATTCATAATAAATAAACAAATAAATAAATAATAAAACTAATAGTATTATAATTGTGAAACAGTTCTTCAACAAAGAGTAAAGAAAACTAGTTAGAGAAGTTTCCAGAAGACAGCAGTGCTCTTAAGTTTCAGACGCAATGTTGTATTTACCTACGCTCATTTCAGAAGCAAGCACTTTATACCAGGGGCCTCCCACTCCCACTACCAGTTCATGTGTAGCAACCTAATCAAAAAACCTGGTGTAGTCATAACTATATCAGATCATATGTGACTACTGTCACTTATTTCAGCCTTTCTGTAGGAGATAAGTTGTTGCATTAATGGTTTACAGAATTTTAAATGAAGTGCAACTTCTCATCAAACAAAAATGGAGTAAACAAAGCACACTTCACAGAACAATTTGCTTCCTCTTCTATGAAAGACACTCTCGTACCATTCAAATTGAGGTTTTCCATTGGAGTTTGTTCATCTCTTCTCTTTCAATTCTATAAAAAGAAAAATCACTGCAGCTGCCTGTTCTTCAAGAGCAAAAACCTGCAATCTAATCTAAATTCTGTTTTTCTTGCTATATAAGCATTTCCATTTTTTGACTTGCATTTTAAATTCTTTTAGCACTAAATATAGATTTAAAAAAGCAACCCAACATGTTCAGTTTTCCACACAGTCATGAAAGTGGCTTAACAATGGAGTAAGTAAGACAAAATAACGTTGATATCTAAAAGCTAACTGACATCAAAGTAAACTTTACATATGGTCACACTCTTAAATGAGTTGGAAGCTATCTAACTGTTGCTGTCTTTACCGATTTATTTTTATCCATCAACATTAAGGCAATCCCCACTGAAACATCCTAGAGCAATTTTATTTTTTTTAAGACATGTAATTCATGCACGGATTCACTAATGCATTAATATGTAAATACATTAACTCACTAATACCCCAGTGGTGCAGCTTACTTTATTTCTAAAGCTCCTGTAATGCAGAAAAGTCAAAACCTCTCTTAACAAAAATAATTGTATACATATAAATATATAAATGATATAAATATTTTTTTCTTCAGCTGCTCAGCATGATTCAAGTGAGGAAAGATAACAGATTCCTTGCTCCTGGAGAAAACTCTTTTCTTTTTAGCCATTTTTTTTCTTCTACTTCTTGAATAAAGCTGCATGTATTACCATAGTCTGTTTTTGTTGTCATTGTTGTTCTGCCTTTGTTAAAGTTCTGCAGAAACATTTGTGCACACCAACAGATTTACTTGCAGCAACAATTTTTCTTCTGGTTGACATTTTTCTCAACTTTTAGCTCAGTAGCTCTTATACAGCACACATCTTGAAGCATTAAGTGCTTATCACTAGTTACAAACACAAATTCATTTTCTTTTAATTGAAGGTCATGTAATGAGCTGGAGACAGTTTTTGTTTTCCCTATGGTTCTTGGGCCAGTTCTTGTTCCCTACAGTGCTTAATGCTATCATGCATTATCTTATTTTTCCTCTAAGTTGAATAAAACAAGTTCTTTCAATTGGGTATGGTTTTGGCTAATAATATTTCTTCTTTCTCCTAGGAGACTAATTTTAATATTGTTGTTCTGTAGGTATGTATCTATTATTGTAGGATGATTGATTCCATTCAGCACAAAAATTTAATTGTGAAGTTACTCCTTTAAGATACGAGTGCAAACACTACCAAAAGGTTTAATGCCCAAAGACTGTAAAATTTGGGTCCATGACTTATGCATTTAAAAGAGCTAATGATCTGCATCAACTATGAATGCATCAAATTGCTGAAATCAAAAAGCTCTATTTCTATTTATATCACAAAGTCATTGACAGAATAAAGAGACTAAAAGTAGTGAAACATTCATGAATGATTTAGTAAGAGAAGATGCCGATTGCATCAAGATTCAGATGTTAGTATTCATCAGCCAAATGGGACAGAAAGCTTCTTATAAATGAACCCTCAAAAACAGATGAAATAGAAAATGGAAGTGCTGTCAATATTTTTTATTCATTACCTATAGATAACACAAATGTCTGGCATATTTTTCTAGCATTTCATAATATATTTTCTTCTGTTTACTATATCCTGTCCAGTAATACATAAAAAGGATACCTCTGACATGAAAGGAATAACCTTCATCTCACCAAATGTATAGCCTAAACTTCCCCTACCTCCCCATCCTTATTCACTATAAAATGAAATCATTGAAAAATTAAGCACAAAAGATATACTATACTCCTTTTCTGTAGGTCTGACAGTGAAACAGCTCCCTGCCATGTACTTCAATAAAAGTGACTGAACCATACAGAAGGTTACTATTTTGTAGCCCCTTTCAAATTCTTTTATTTTTATTTAAGTTTTACGTGGTGGATTTCTAAAATCTGTCTTTAGATTCTGTAACCTGGCTCACATAACCTTAAGTAGGTCTTTTAGATTTTGAGGGGGCAATTTTTGTTCTGTTTGTATTTATTTCAAAAGTGGACATTAGAATTACAAATTATATTATAAAAGAAATTGTAAAATTAATTACTTGGAACTGTAAATATCAAAACTAAACTGCTGATGCAAGTATGTATGGCAGTGTGTACTGACTGAAATTATTTTTATCACATCTGGCTCGATTATGTTCCACTGAGGTACTCTGTCAAAAAAGAAGTTGAAGTGATCTGGATATAGCAAAATAATTTGGAACTAAAAATACACTAAAATGCAACAAAATCAGTTGCAGAAAGATCTGCAAGTGGAAAAAGGTCAGCATAGACAACCAAGCAAAAGCAGGTCAAATTGTAGTATCAATGATACTAGGATAAAGTAAATGCCATGCCCAGAGAAATAGGAAGGCAAATGACTGAAAATTATTGAAGAAATCGGGAATTTCAACAAATTCCTAAGAAAATAAAGCATCACAATGCATAATGGATAACTTCAGGAACTGGAGACATTGATTTATATGAAAACAGACCCTAAAATGGATAATAAAAACAATAATGCATGTCTATATTTTCTTTAGGGACAAGTTAAAACCAGACAAAAAGATTCCTTTATATCACCGCTAAGAAATTCAGCAATAAAAGTAGATTTTCTAAGTAATACTATCCACATCAAGATTTTAGAGATCAAAATGGGATGACTTGAAAAGGTTGGTCAGACTTAAGAGAGTTGTTTAGTAAGGAAACACAAAAAAGTACCTGAAAACATGCAACACAGTATTCTGTAGATCCTTTAGAAAAGTAACCGTAAGATGGAGAAACATGCAGATGCTTTTAAATATACCCAAATGAAATATCAACTTTTGTCTAATTAAGGTCCTGCAGCTAATACTGGGCAACAACCTTCAGATTCAGTGAGTGTTACAAATTACTTGAATCTAACAAGACCTGTCTGTAGACTCATAAAGTACAGAGGGACTAATAGTTCTATCTTACCATGACAGTTCCCAGTTGTGAGTTACCTCCCAATATAAAAGAACTAGCCAAAGAGAATCACCTATTACTCAATATGCCTTACTGAACCAACAGTCTGAAGATAAAATTACTTCACTTTCATGAGCTGCAGGTTTTAAAATAGAATCAGTTTTGGTCATTGGAGTCATTAAGATTAAGCGCCCAGTGGGTGACCAAAGCGATTTTCCTTGTCAGTCTGACTGCGTTGTAACTAGCACCTAGACATAGAGTCCATGTTTTTTATCCATATTCATTTGTGTGGCGTGCTAATTACATGTAGACAGAAATAGAGCACTTCAAAATAGAATAATTCCATTTGCATCTTTCAGCCGAAAAGGTACTAATTTCCAACCTTCCAATTCTTTTCCAGGGTGTCTGAGGTAGCATCCTCTTACCCCCTCCCAAGAAACATGACAGGTCTCCACTTAATACCAGTGGGAACAGTCAGCTGAAAGAACACAATAACTATATGGAGTAACGGAACACAGAGGAAGGATTAAAAAAGATAAGCTTGTTCTGGATCACTGCAAAGTAAGAAAATGTGTAATTCTGTACAAAGTCTTATTTTGAGCTAGCTGAAAAGTCTTATTTTAATTTCCACTTTTTCTTTTCCTTTGCTATACAACAAAAGAATGAAAACAAAAATAGTTTCAAAATGACAGTGAAGTTTCTTTTGTTTATAAAATATTGAAACTACTAATTTTAGTTCATCCATTTTGGTCTCCCTGAAATGATTTTGCCAGTTTTTCTAAAAATAATAATAATAACAACAATGTCAACAACAAACTCAAGCAAAAACTCTTGTAACATTCCTCCAGTTTCATAAGTCATTTAATTTCAACACAACTGCTTGTTCCAATATTATAAGTTTCTCTTGTATGCTCTCCAAAAACTGATGGCCAGTTCGGAATTTCTAAGTGACTCATTCAATGATATTTGGAAGTACCTAGTCAGGAAACAACCCGCTTTTATTAATGTGAAATCAGCTACACCATAGAGCCCCTGAGTTACGGTAAGCAACTAAGTAATGCAGATAAATCACATGAATGTGGATTAACTGGAAATGAAATTCATTTATGACAGAATTGAACCTGAACACAGCAGTTACTTTTGGAAATGAACTTGACTTGACAGGAGGTCCATAGGTAGAATGCAGCATGCAAGAGAATAAAACAGGCTACAAATGTAAGGAAACAAAACATACCAACCTAAACAAAATAAGTGGCAGTTCTGCAAAACCACACTTTCAACTAGAAATCCCAACCTTTTCACAAGTACAAACTAAAACCAAAGATTAAAAAAAAACAAACAAAACAACAACAACAAACTCATGCTCACAATATAGAACCGACATCTTGGGTTCTTCAATGCAAAAGTATGAAATTAGTATGTTTTTAAAGAGACATAAAAATATGTCTCTGATATGGTAAATAAACAGAGCAGCAGATATCATAGCTCACTCAGTTCAGTAACAGGAAACTTTTAGTATGATTTTATGGTACAAAGAATAAAACTATGTAGCTTGTACTTAAAAGACATACCATTCCAATGGAATTAACAGAACAGAAAGTACCATGTTTGATCCAAAACTAAGACTTGTAATACAGATATATATTTCAAAACAAATGAAAACAAGTGTGTGAAATCTATCTAGCTGTATTGAGACTACGTCATACATAGAATACTGTAGAAAACTCAGGTTTTGGGTGCATGTGATGCCTGATCTTTATCAATACTGAATATGGGTCTACAAAGTAGGTGTTCTGCCTGTATACGAAACAGCTTTCATTTGACTGGCACTTTCAAGTGCTGTTTTAAAATAAATATTACCAACTGGATGCACAAGCTATAGAGAATGTCCAGCTCCTTGCAAACCCACTTTAAAATGAACAACATGCAATAAGAGGTTATGTAGTGTTTTATTGCCTCCCATGCAAATAATCTCCACGTTTTCCTCAGATACAAAATCTGAAACAATTTTCAGTGACATTCCCATATTAATTGCGACACTCGTGGAGAAGATATTTTGACTAGAAGCTGAATAGCTAAAAAATAAGTCTTGAAAAGGTTGTGCAGATGGAAGGTGAATTTATATCACAGAAAAAGCTCCAACATGTTGATATAATTAAGCATTCCTAATGAGTTAGAAATCCAGGCTAGTTGCACATGCTATTTTGGTTTCTCTAGCCTTCTGTGGTTGATGGAGAGACTCTTCTTGAAGGCAATGCCTGACTCAGGAGCTGATCTTGTTCTCTAGAGGGCAGTCTCTTGCTCTTTCTGCGCTGACTACAGCCAGAAATCAGGAAGATTAATAACTAGCAGTGTCCCTTTGTTAATAACCCCATTCCACTTTAAACTGTGTAAAGATTGGCAAGAGCTATTACTTTGAAGAATTAAATATAGTCCCAAGTATGAAGCTTTACTGAAATGTTTCAAGTTTAACAAGGAACCCAGGATATCAGTTAATGCAACATCACCTGGTTGGAAGGCTTCTGTCCAGCTCATTAACCAGTGACATGTTTTGTTAAGCAGTGACTAAAGCACAATGAAACTATTTTCTCACTTTATGTCTGACAAATATTCATCATTTGAATTTTATTGAAGGCATAACAAACTAACCATTGGAAATCACTTCACAGGAATTCTAGCACAAATGTCTATTCAGACTTTATAAAGGGATGCAAATTTGCAAAGTACTCCTAAGTATGAAATAGTATGCCAGTAAGAAACTACTTTTCCAGACATACCTCAATGACACCTTTTGAAAATGAAATTAAGAAGGTGTGGGAAAATAAATTTTAAATGATTTGCACACCATTCTTTTTGTTTGTTTTATATATATAGCATCTCTGAAAAATTCCAATGGAAACACTTTCTCAGAACCACTTATTCTGAAATTTATGCAGATTAAAGTGAGAGAGGATGCATTTATGTCAACACCTAACTAGCTTCTTGACCCAAAACAGAATTAAACCTCAAGGAGATTAGTTACAAACTGGCCTGAGCAAATGAGAGGCAACATCAGACATCAAATAAAGTGTCTGGCAACTCTCCAAAACACCAGCCTGTGCTGAGGCTGTATATCCTCACCATCTCTGAACTTCTGTCTTGCTGGGCAAGGAAAGGACATCTAAGTAAAACACACACAATAAACTGAATTTGCAGGTTTGGGGGCCTGCTGTAGGCAGTACTTCTTGCAACCAAACCACTTGTGCTATCTCCTTCACTGAGGGAAAGATTAGAAGATGGGGAAAGGTGAGAATAAGTTATAGAGAATAGCGTCAAATTTAGAAATTCATCTCAGGAGTTCAAGACCTTATCTCTATTCTGAGGATGAGGAGAGATGTAAAGAGCACATCATATTCAGATAGAAACCTCTGGAAGACTAGTTTATGCCCATGTCCTGGCTAGCACTGAAAATTTATTCATCACTGGGTGGGGGAAAGAGGGGAACTGAAATCAAGTTATCAACATGCCATCTGATAAAGGTGGTGGCATTGACCTCTGATCTGTGGCAGTGGGACTGATGTCTGAAACACACACTGCTTAGATCCTGGTCCTGTTAGCATTTTTTCTGAGGAGCAGAGACATATTTGTACATATATGCATATATGTATATATATATGTACTTCACCAGTACTTCAGTAATAACTTTGTCTTAGAGCTTTAAAAAACAAAACAAAATAAAACCAACCAAAACACATAAAGCATAAGCAGTACAGCTGCAAACAATTCACAGATATATGAAGCTTGATCAGGAAGGCCAGAAGGAAGAATAGAGTATATTCTCGGCCAGAAAAATCACCTTCTTTCTGTATCAGTCACATTGAGTGAACCACAGAACAGTCATTTTAATGATTTTTTTTTTAACCTTTCTAAGACCTCTGATCTCTTGTCTGAGAGGAACAAATATTCCACTGAGAGAAAATCAGTCTTATCATCATATCCTTTTGTGCACTTTACGTCTTTCTCTACAAGCTGTTACACAAAAACTTCCACTGTGTTCTGATCAAAGTATTCCCTGCAGTTCCCACTTGGAAGATGTCCATGATAGCTGTCTACAAACATACAAGCACTGTGATTCTGTTCTCTCTCCAATGCTGGGGAGAGAGGGCAATGTAGGAGCAAGCATGTAACTTCTTGATCTGTGGGAAGCTAGCTGTAGGTATGGATGGAGTAGTGAACATCCACAAACTGGATCAGCAGGGCTAGCTACTGGGTTTAGCTCCCAGCAAAACTTAGGTAGTTACCGATATTTGTTCACACCCCAAATCTAAAGGTTGAATGTGTGAAATTCTCTCATTTCTTCTCTTTAATTTTATCTGAGCAAACAGCAAACGTCCTTACCCTCTAAAGGCAGAAAAGAGAGACATCATCACCAGCATGGACATTATGGACCCAATTATATGTTGCACTGCTGTGCCTGGCAGAACCTGGGAGCTGTTTGATGTTCTTTTGTCTTCCTCAGCTGGCAGAGAATAAAAGTCTGAGACGTGAGTTCTTCTACTCTCAGTTAATCTAACTGGGTTGTTCACTCATTTTAAGTGCTGGCATTAACTGTTCAATGATACATTTTTGGAAAGGAGTTGCGAGAAGAAGTGGAGCCTAAGCAAAGGAGGATCAACTGGGAGTTCTCAAAAACAATGAAACAGAAGAAAAAAGTAAATGAGAAACAGGATGATCTGGAAAGAAAATTCTAGGAATGCCAGGAAGAAAATAAAAAGCCAAAAAACAGTGGTCCTAAAATTGACTGGTTTTCCAGCTCTTTGAGACATTTGAACTCACAAAGAGGTTTCCTATATATACCAGTAGTACATTTAGATATTATTATTTATTTCATACACTTAAGAAGGGAAGAGGAGGTGGACAGTTCAGGGTCTGCTTGCAAAAGTAGAAGTTGGCCTCCTCATGAGATGTGTTCAGTCCTAAGGTCTAATGCAGAAGGGCATTTTAATTTTAGTTAAATGCAAAACAAGTTATTAATACAGTGCTCTGGGCATCAAATCAAGTGGCATGTTCTTTTCTGACTAAAAATACCTTCTTGCCTGGAGCCTGCAAGAGCAGAGAAGACGTAAAATGCACTTGGCCTTCATGGAAAAGTTATAATAAGTGTGCAATAAAGAATATTCAATAATCCATGATGAGATGGCATACAGGAGAAAGTAGAAAACTTATTACAATTTATATGTTATTATTAGTATTACATTATTATCATTAGTAGTAGTAGTAGTAGCATTAAAAGGGGAGGGGTGGATTTGTAGCATCTGTTGCAAAATCTTGCATACCGGACTGTGTGATTTGTACAACAATAATAGGATTTTACAATGTTTGCTAGTGAATTCATTTTTAGCAGGGCTGACAGCACTAGTCAGACAACAATCAACACTGCCTAATAATACAGACAAGAGTTCATTAAGCAATAAGAAGAAACTGAGAAAGTATTTTAAGGTGACGGAGTAGCAGGCATCTTTCAGATGTATTAAATTATCCTTGAGGAAAGCTGTGGAGTTGCAGACAGTGTTGAGTTCTAACACACTGAGGTACTGAATGATAGACACATAAAAAGATATTTTTTTATGACTCTGAAATTAAACGTGTTTCAGCAAGCAAACCCTAAGTATTACAGAGAAACAAGGACAAATGAAACTTCCTTCAATTCACAATCAGTTAAAAATATTCTTTACTTCAAAGTTTTGTTGATTATTAAAATGAATGACAGCAAATGCAGGGCTCATCTTGTTTGTAAAGAATGAAGTGGTGACTGACAAAGGAATATCTTTCGGTACCTTTGATATCAGAAGCGGAAACCTTCCACTGCACATATTAAACTATGTCACTGCAAACAAATCGTGCATGTGAATTATAGTGACATAACCTATCACCTGAAAGGACAGCTGAGTAAAAATGACAAACGTACATTATTAAGGTAAAAAATGGATTACCGTTAGAAACAGAGAAAACCCATGATTGATATTCGCAATTTCACACACGGAAAATGGATAAAATCTTTCTAAATTTTTAGGGTTAGACAAAAGCCATTAGAACTAACAGATTATAAAACACCTTTATAGTAATGTCAATCAATACAGTCAAATTGAAATAACTTTATTAACACTTTTTCTCTTTCTCTCTCCCAAAAAGGAGCATACATTAAACTAGGTGTGTAGAGAGATCTAATTTTTCTGAGAACTGTTTAAATATTCTTACAGTAAGAGCCATAGTGCATGTATCAGATTTTTCCTTCTGGAGCCAGAAAAATGGAAACTATTCAAAAACTCTTACACATACACATGAATAAATATACTCTTCTTTACTAGAATCTTACCCTAATTTGTCCCTTAAATTTCAGAAGTCACCCAGCTAAATCCCTAATTACAAACAATGAGAATATTTCTGATAAAATAACTGAAAATAGAACAGATTCCTGTAAGCCAATATTAAAGCAGCAAAGTGGGAAAAAAAATACCACATGCAGTCTTCCTTGTCACTTTCTCAGAGAAGATTCAAGTGTCATAATGTGTAAATTGCTTCTCCAGTCAGAACAGACATATATTAATAATCCACGTGCCTCTTTTAGCCTAGTCTGCAAAAAAAAATCAATGAAGCAAAAAAGCAAAAATACCTTATTTAAACAAATGCTGCCCTTCTCTCAAAAAAAAAATATTATAATGTGAAAAACAAAATCAACTGAAGAAAGATGAAGTTGTTTGCTTTAAATGTGCAAAAAGCTGACAAAGCTTGTTTTTCAGAAACTGATTCTACAAAATAGATTTATATCTATCTACAGTGTCAAAACAAATTTGGTAAATTTTTGTTTGTTTTTAAGCATATATTTATTATTTATAAGGGCACTAGATTCTGCATGGGGGAAACAATATTCTAACTTCATTTAATTGAGTAAATATTAGTTTAGAAACTTAGTGGAAAGAAATTATATCACTTTCAGTAGATTTTCTGTCAGTATTAAAACTATTTTTCTGGTTATATTAAATATATCACTAAAGAAAATAAAAGTAATCTATATCATTGATCTGCTTGAGTACCCAAGCAGTCAGTAGGAAGCTAATATTACTTTTCAGACTTGATTTTATTTGCAGTAAAGGTATATATCAAAACACAACTTACAAAAACACACTTGAAAGCCTTTGAAAGTAAATCCATTATCTTTTCTAGTGCTTCCCTAGTGAATTACTTTTCCCCTTTTAGACTTTTTGCTTGCTGACAAAGCCTGTAGTGTATCTTCACTGTAAAAACAGCCATAATACCTGACTAACCCTCCTGTCATAGATACTACACTGTTGTTTTAACAGTAGATGTTGAAAACTGACAGAAAAAATGAGACATTTTTAAATCTTCCTCCTATAGAGTAAATAATTCACTGTTTGTGAAGTCTCCCTCTATAAGTTACTCAACAGTTTACATAGCTTTCTTGTTGATTATAACCATTAGAAACTAATGCAGAGAATAATCATTGTAACTTGGGTTTTAAAAGCCTCTAGGTATGTCAACAGAGATCCCAAGCAGCAATGCAACCTCTTTGTAGTCACAAGAGTTGTGAAAGAAAAGGATTGGGAACAGACAAGCAAACAGAAAAATGCCTTTGTTATTTCAGACTTTCACCTCTATCTGTTAGCTGCATGGTGGCAAACATTCCCTACACGCTTAACAAGGAAGATGAGTATGGTGTGAGGCTCAGAGGACCACTGAAAGTCCCCATATCCAGCTCCTCATTTAAGGTAGGCAAGAGAAAGTTTTTTAACACTTTCCACAACAACTTCCAACAACTTGTGCTTTACCTAGAATATACCATGTGGAAGACTTCCAGTAAGAGCACAGCTCCCACAACACTTAGGAGACTGCAGTTACCATTCACAAAGAAAGATGATGTTTCCCCACACACACATTTGAATTTTTTCTAGTTGAACATTGAATTCCATCACATTTAGTATGCTAAGTCAGAAAGGACAGTAAGATTATTGATCAACTCCCTGTGTAAAAGTAAAGTTCCCTAAATCTTTATTTGATCTCAGAGAAACTAGACAGAAAAAAGAACAAAAATAAAACAAACAAACAAACAAAACCTTTGTCCAAAACCTTCCCAGATAGTTATAGTACCATTTTCATAAATTTAAATATTAAGGTCTTCTAATGAATATAGTATTCCAGTCCTCCTCAAACCATTCTTCCTATAGTTTCTGAAACATAAGTACAACAAATAATCCAGTAATTCCACTTATGCTGGAGAAGTAAATCATATCATTCTTTCCTATATTTTCTTGCATTTACTTTATTAAAAACACAGAACCATGTGTTCAGTTCATCTACCAAGACCACTCAAACAACTTCAAATTCACAGTGCTGAATCTTAACAAGTCTTTATGCTTGATATAAAAAATGTATATAAAGTTAGAATTGATTTTATCAAATTTACTCTGAAGTGGAAAACTTTCTACTCAATTTATTTTGTGTCAGGAAAATACCCCCTGTCTCATGTTAAAGAACTTCTAGACCCCATATATTTGGTGAATTTCAAGGGAGATCACACTTGGAAAACCTACCATAATCTGAATGGAAAAGGCTTGAAAAGATTTGAACAGATAAAAATGAAGAAGAACAAAAGCATAAAATTGTCAAGAATGTACTATTAACATGGTCTTCAGTATGAAAAAGGTACTTTTTCTTAAAAAAATAAATAAAAAAAAAAATCACAAGCATTTCCTTTCACAATTCATCTTCTTCATAGAACGATACACCAGAATTTCTTCTTTCATTAAAAATTACATCCCAGAATGCTGGACTATAGCTCAGCAGGTACCTAATTCCTCTCCTTCTCATAATCACACACTAAAATCAACAGGCAATAAGGAAGCTAAATAACAATGAAGAGACTAAATTTGTAGTGTAAATTGATGTGGATATTCTGCATATATTTGCTGAAACAACAGCTCTGAATAGTGTCTTGTCTCTTCTTGCCTCTCTCAATTTTTATTATATTGACTTATTAATTTCTAATTTCACTGTTTGGCCAGAACATAGGCTGGGCAGAACCTCTTGAGTCAGGATCCAGTCCCTTGTTATTTCAAGTCTAGCCACTTTACAAAGACTGTTGAGAAACCTCATTTTAAACTTAAACATACCAAAAAGCTGCATAAGCTAAAAGATAAAACCTTATCTTCCTGACCCATGTAAAGAAAGCAATCAGCCATTCCTGTTCACAGCTGAGTCTTACTCTGAAGATTTATCCATTGAGTACTTCTCGTTAGATTACAATGAATGGTTCAAAAGATGGGATCAAACACTAGTGCTAGATTTACAGGGAGAACTGGAAGAGCTGGGAACAGGGGACAGTAACTTCAGCTACACAACCTAGACTATCAGTTCCACAGAGATTCTTACAGTGCACTTTGCACCGTAGACCTGAAGCAACATTATCACCAAAGCAGTAGTACAGACTTGTGGAAATTATGGAGAAAAACTGCTGTAATAGGCTTCAAGCTTATTCTCTTCTCCAGAACACTGGAAAAAGCAAGTTCAGACAGAGGTTCTGTGATGATACTAGTCAAAGCCTAAGATATGTGGCCATACTACTTAGAGAGCTCGTAAAAGTAATTGTTGAAAATATTAATCCAACGTAAAATTTGTCGATTATTTTCAGCTATGAGTCATAGTTTGTGTCTTTGCAAGGGGCAGAAGTGAAGAAAAAGAAGCATACTCCTCAGCAATAAAATAAATTGATATTTCCATGGAATTTAATGGCTGCTACTGCAAAATACAGACATCACTGTCAGAGAATTTGATGCCACTGTGCTGCAGAACACAAATGAATTCAGGTACATTTCAAACAATTTGTATGAAAAACTTCAATTCATGATCTGCTTAAAAGACATTCAAACCACGTGTGCACTGTGATCAATTTATTTATGAGAAGACATCATCATTCAAAACAAAATATTTCCTAGTCTAAGAGCTGAATCATCATTTCATGTAAAAACAAAACAGAGCACACACACACACTCTAATACACACATGCAGAACTGTGTACAATCAGCATGCATTCTCCAGCTTCTATTTTTGTGATATTCCAAGTGGATTCAAACCAAAAGAGGGAACTGGTCCCTATAACTGGTCGCTATTATCATATAGAAAACAGAAATTGATAAGCACTGCAATTTTTGAGATATTCTTTATTTTGAACTACTACTACTACCAAAATAAAAATAAAAATAAAAAAAATAATCTGAAACAGCGCTTTCAAAATAAAAGAAACAAAAATAGTGTTTTGTTCTCACACAGAAACAATCAAGCACTATGTAAAAGAAATATGTTAATGGTGGCACTGATAATGTAAAAGGGACAAAGATGATAACTTAAATGAAAATACTAGCTTAGTTTTAGTAACAGGAATTTTGAGAAGAATACGGGAGAAACAGAGGAAGAGAAAAGAGATGGGAGTTTAGCAATAATTGAAACGATTCACAATTGAATATAGAGCGTACAAAGGAAGAGGAGAAAGGGGTCATGGAATTAGAACAGTTGAATTGTGTGGTGTTTTTAGTAACCATATTTGATCAAATATACTGCCTATCTGACCACTGCTGTTACCTAACGAGTTGAAAATTTTGCTGGAAATAAGTTCTGTGTAGGTCCATAGCAACAGAAATATATGACCATGCTAAAAGAAACAATCAAACCAAACAAACAATCCACCAAACATATTATCAGTAGAACTGAAATGCAGTTATGTTCCTAACAATGACTCTCTGTATTCAATAATTTTGAATTAAAATCTGCATGTACTTATTGAATACTACTGGGATCACTTACATGCCTAAAAGTTAAGCATGTCGTTAATTTCTTTGCTGAATCAAGACCTTATGTAACAAGTTTATTTTTATCAGATGTATATCAAAGATGATAATATTAGAGATGTTCTTGAGTTTGAAAGATGCACACGTGACTTTACTGACAGCCTGGCTTCCCCAATTTAAAAATTTCCAGACTTCTTGGTTTATTTATGGAAAAAATCACAGAGACTGTCATATCCTTTGTTTGATTAAAAGGAATGAATTAGGTAATAGAATAATACTTGTTTAAATTTTGTGACACAATACACTGTGCTAGAATAAAAGATTCATTTTTCTTTTACCTATTAATTTGTATTGCCTGAACATTGGCTTATCTGAGAGAGGCAATATTTTGTAATGGCTAGAGAAACGGGAGACAAACTGCAAGTGAATAGAAATGAGTTCTATTTCCTGATCTTTAGTGTCTTTCTGTATAATTTTCAATAAACGCAAACACCATGCCAATAAAATTACTCATTACCAACAAACAAGCAAAGAAAAAACAACACTGGGATAAATTTTAGGTATCACCATTTACCAAAATGTGAGTGTCTGGCAAATGATCATGTTATGAAATTGAGATTTAGTAACCAGCAATACCGCACAAGTAGTTCAAATCCTAGACCTATTTATAACCTTTTTTGTTTTTTTTTTTTTTAATGTCAACAAAGCTACCAATTTAGACTACCAGCTCAATAGTGCACTGTTTCACATACAGCATGTGCTTAGGTGACATGCTTAAACACAGACCTGGTGTCTGGTTTGGGCATACTGGTCTAGGGAAATGAAAATTAGCTGCTCAGGCCATTTGTTTGCAGTGGTGTTCTCTGAATCTAAAAGACAGGAACTTCTAACAAACTCCAAGGCAAGTGCTCAGCCAGGCCAAGCAGGGAGCCCTCCATGAAAGAAAGGCTGAATCACTCATGTAACCCCACTTGTAGTATTCACAGAATTAAAGAAAAATTCAGGGTGGAAGGGACCTCTGCAGATCAACTAAGTTCAACTCCCTGCTCTAAGCAGAGCCTTCTATTTCAGGTAGCTCAGGGCCATGTACAGTCAAATTTGAACATCATAAGGGACAGAGATTCTAAAACCTCTCTGGGAACCTGTTCCAGTGTCTGATCAGTCTGATATTAAACTAATAATTAATATATATATTTATATTTAATTGGAATTTCTCATGTTGCAACACCTCAGGCTGAAGAGCCTGGCTCCACCTTTTCTACAATTCCCATTAGGTACTTACTTTTCTAATGCTATCATTTGTGTGTGTGTGCCTTTACCTAGTAGTAGCTGCAATAAGAAAAACTTTCTGAGACACAACTGTTTAAAAAAAAAAAACAAAACTGTTGCATATATTTGAAAATGATGTTATCTGAGAGGTAACAAAGAGGAACGCAGGCTTTCTTCATTTGAACTCCTGGCCATGGCCTGGTGAAAATGAAAAAAAAACAAACAAACAAACAAACAAACAAAAAAAACTCTTTCTACCCCTTCCTGCAAGCTCAGTATAACTATACTATATATAAAGAAAGAAAAAGGTACTTCTCCTTTCCTTTCTATTCCCCTAAAATTGGAAAGTGCTGAAAACTGTTGTTTTAAATTCTGATTTTTTATTTTCAAAGTATTTTGAAAATACATGTAGATTTTACTGAACTGAAAAGAAAAGTCTCAGTTTGTAAGTACCTCTGTATTAAAAGATTTTTCAGTGGCAAGCAGTTCCATGACAGACAAAGGCACAAAGATGAATGACTGGTGATTGAAGCTAAGCAAAGTCTGACTGAAAATATTTTAAGACTGAGTGCAATTAATCAGTAGAACACCTCACTTAAGGGTATGCTGGATTCTCCAAAGAACATTTTAAATCAAAATTAGATGTCTTTTATAAAGATATGATCTAGCATAAACATAAATTACTAGGCTGTACAAAGATGCATACTAGATTAAAAAAATAATTATAATAAAAAAATGACCTGTGTATTAATTGGATGTCAAACTAAATGTCATAGTTGCTTCTTCTGGACTGAAGATCTTGAACTGTGCAAATAAATTATTTTCAACCTCTACAAAACAGTAGTTTCAGTAAAAGCTTGTAAGGTCCAGAGTAAGAATGTAAAAGGCCTCAGCTGGAACACGCTCTATGTGGTAATTCCACCCATATTATATCATGTTCCAACACTGTGGAACTTAGTGTGGACACTTAGGGTATCTGACTGCAAGATGACTCTTTGGGCTTCCATGGATGCAGAAACAAAAAACAGAGAAGCCCAACAACTGTTCAAAAGCAATATTTACCAGGCACAGATGTCAGCAGAAGACATCATCTTTCCTTCTCAGTAGTTTGCTGCTCCTGGATCAGTAGATCCTGGGACAGGGATCTACTGCACGCTTGCAGTTCTGACAGGGTGTGTGAACATCAGTGAGAAGTGCAGAGAAAGAAGAGACAATTTGCCAAGCAAAAGCGTTGGTTCTTAGGACCCAGCGTCCACAACACCATATAGATTAGCTCTATATCTGTGGATGAGCACCAATTTCTGGTAGAGGAAAAGTTAGTTGTGTTCCTGGAGCACACATTCCTCTCAATTCTTCTGTGAGGCATCTAGGTCATACACTCCAAAACCTCTCCACGGTAAGAACCAAAGCATAGTAAGTCAGGACAATAGGAGGATTTATTTCAAAATGGCGCTCCAGATCAGAATTGCCATATAGTTATTCCCCTATAGTCCTAGCCAACTTGGCCCAGATGTAGTTGAAAAGCACAAGGACAATTTTTCTGATAGGGTACTTCCATGTCTCCATAGCTGCGAAAGTGTCCGTTATGTCTCTGTGATATCTTGGGGCACAATACTAAGGATAGAAAGTTACAATAATGGAAACAGAACCTAATTTTTTTTTAAATGTGATTTGAGAAACTGATGTTCAAACATTTAATAACATTATTTCTGTTTTAATTTAAGAGTAAAGGAAAAAATAAATGGATATAATTCCTTCTTCTCTTTGTCAACTACTGTGATCTGGAACACTATTTTCTCCCTATTTTCCTCCAGAAAACAAATTCACATGAACACGTTTTCCAGTTGAAAATTAAAAATATTCTCTTACCTCAAAGGGCTAGCTATTGTCTCTTTACCGAAAGAAATTTATGTGCCTCTAGTCTGTCCTCAAAATGAGGACAGTGTTTCAATGTTTTCATTATGGATTTTTGTCCAAAAAAAAATCACTAAATTACTAAAAGATCTGAGCAAATAACTTAGTCAATCATGCTTGTTCCTTTTCTTCTTTCTTTTTTTTTTGTTTCCAATTACTTTATCCAGTGTACTGTTAATATCCGCTAATATTTTGCTTCATGTAAATTCCAGATGAATAATTTCCTTCTAATACTTTTTTCCTCAATTTAAGACAATAAGTAGCTTTCTCTGTTATCTAGGGAAGGTTCTCTGATATTTTTTAAAAGGTCATTTTCCATGCTTTCCATACTATAAATGATAATACCTAATTTTCCTGTAAAAAATATGTGTTCAGCTGACCGGAAGATAAGGTTGAACCAAGTAATTTTGAGAATCTAGGGTGACCTCATAAGCCAACTAACTGCCCCAAATTGCATATTCTTTGACCTAAGGCATAGCTTTAGAAAAAAACACTTACTCTTGGCTTACTAGTAAGGTAGGATTCAATGCAAGCCTCAATAAATTGTTCTAATTATTAAATATCTTAAAACATATAACCTATTTCTAGACTTATTTTGTCTAGCTTCTACTTTGAATTATTCAGTCTTATTATTTTTCTTTGCAGTCTGAAGCTGTTATCAAAAGTTTTTATATAGTTGAAGTGACAAAATGTCACCATCATCTGCCTGAGGGGATGAGCATAATTCTTGGAATCTTTCCATATAAAAAGATTGTTTTACTGCATTTTAGCCATTTCCATGGATCTTCTCTGAAAGCTTTGGAATTTATGACTATCTTCTGAAATTATTGACGACAGAATAGGACACAGAATTTCTTCTAAAATTCCCCTATTTATTTGTCTACCCATACAGGAAATCTGTTGTGTCAAGTACAGCATTATACTGTGGTGACAGGCTAATTATTTACCAAGATTACAGACCCTTTGGAGACACTGCTTTCCAGAAGAATATGATCCAGAAGAGAGGAGTATGATATCTATTAAGACATGCTGTTCTCTCACTAATCAGGATCACTCTGTGTTAGTGACGTGTTTTTGTTATTTGTGATTTGCTAACTCTTGCAAGATAAGTGCCTTAGGAGATTACTTAGAAACGAACTCAAGTTATTGAAAAAATAATTTTTTTTCAACAGAGATTATAATTTCATCAAAGCAAGACCAGTTTAGCAGGAGATAATTTTCATTAATGCATATGAGTTAGTTTTCTCTTTCCTCTGTCAACTCATCATTAGTCAATACCTGCATTATGTGTTTTATTCTGTAGGACCCATTTCAGCCTATAACAACTTGGACTACCCTTTATAGTGTTTTAAGATACTGGAGCAGTATTAGCTTCCTTTCTGTTCCTTTAATGCTCTCCAGTGGTCCAAGACACTAAAATTCATATCATTATATACAAAATTATTTATAACAACCTGTTCTAAAATACCTAACCATCTATCAGCCTCGTAGGTTGATAGATTCCAAGATGCAGTAAAGCATTACTGCAGAAAAGCTTTCAGCATTTGTTTTTGTCATCTGTTCCCCCAAAACAGACACAGAAATTACATAAATATTAAATCAACACCTACTGTTTATCCATTACTGACAATACTATTTCTTCCTAACAATGAACTAGTATTACTGCTAGATTTCCTTTGGTCCTGATAAACTTAAATGTGTCTTATTGCTACCCTACTCCTTTCTCTTACCATCCTAGAATGGCAGAATAATTTAGGTGGGGAGTAACCTCCAGAAGTTGCTTAGACCAAATCCCTGCTGAGAATAACTTCAATCATATGAGATTGCTCAGAGCCTCGCTAGGCTCCAAATCATCTTCTGCTTTCTAACAGCTGTTATCACGTTCTCCTTTTCTCTGTTTTCAGTAAATGGCAGACAGAAAACCAGTTAGATTTTTGTTTTGGTTTGGTTTTAATCAGGGCAGCCTGTAGATTTCTGGTTATGCAACAATATTAATAAATTATTCCTGATTACAAATTTTGGAAATTTAAGCATCTGTATGTTCAATAGTCCTTTTTTTGTTGTTGTTGTTGTTTAAGTTGCATTTTCTAAAAGTTAGAGGTTAAGAATGTTCTTGTATTGAACGTCCTTCTTCTTGTTGAGGCAGGACCTCAACATATTTCATCCAGGCTGAAGTCCTCTACTGTACATCTTCATTTACCTGTGTATATATCACAACTACAACTTGAGTTCATCATCTTGTTTCTAGTGTGATTTGATGGTCTTCTGCAAACATCAGTGTCCTGGTTTCAGTTAGGACAGAGTTAATTTTCCTCCTAGTAGCTGGCAGGGTGCTATGTTTTGGATTAGAATGAGAAGAGCGCTGATAACATGCTGATGTTTTAATTGTTGTAGAGCAGTGCTTACACCAAGCCAAGGACTTTTCAGCCTCTCTCTGTCCTGCTAGCGAGCAGGCTAGGGATGCAGCAGGAGCTGGGAGGGGACAGACCCAGGACAGCTGACCCAAACTGGCCAAAGGGGTATTCCATACCATCTGATGTCATGCTGAACAATATATAGGGGTGGCTAGCCGGGGTGGAGGGGGGGGCCGGCTGCTCGGGGATAGGCTGGGCATCGGTCAACGGGTGGTGAGCAATTGCATTGTGCATCACTTATTTCGTACACATTATTACTATTAATACTATTATTATTATTATTATTATTGTTATTCTTTTCCCTGTCTTAATAAACTGTCTTTATCCCAACTCACAGACTTCACTTTCCCGTTTCTCTCCCCCATCCCGGAGAGGGAGGGGGGAGGGTGAGCGAACGGCTGTGTGGTGTTTGACTGCCAGCCGGGCTAAACCACAACAATCAGGAAATAACTTTATACTGATTACTTGCTTCATATCTCTCTAACCTGACAGTAATTCCTTAAATATTCATTTTCTTTCAAGAGGTCACTGACAGAAAAACAATAGAAATGCTATTTTTGAGAGTGCTCCCTCTTGAATTTTGCCCACTTGATCTTTCTTAAGAAGGCTGCAATGGTTGAATTTAGCGCTCTAGTCATGCCAATCTTTCCAACAGGATTCAGTAATATATAAGGTTGAATTTATGTTTATAGATGAGCAATTATAGTTCTTTTCATGTAAAACTCAAGTACAACCAAGGGAAAAAAGTCTTGACTGACTGTGCAAAACAGTGATTTTGCATTAAATAGGTGGACTTTCTCTCTTCTTTATATTCTTTCATACTTTCAGTGCAGTGATCTTCTCACCATCCTAGTCAACCTGTCTTCCTGAGTTTCTCTTTATTTTAGTAAAGAGCAAGCCATACATTCTTTTCAGTCTGCTCCACGTAGAGGGCAGACATCATTGCATTACATTATTTATGAACATTTCTGCCTGTTCTCTTCTTTGACTTTTGGGCATGATAAGATTTTTTTAGATGATCTTTTAAATGTTACTGCCTGTTGAATTTTTTGATTATTAGGACTATTTGGTAATGAACAAAGAGCTTTAACACTTTAGTAACCATCAGATGTCATTATGGCAAGAGATGTTGTAAGTTCCAGTTATCTGAACATAAATGCTATTATTGCAGTTTTTGGAAAAGTGCTTATTATCAGCTGGGAAGCAGTATGTTTTCAGCACTGTTCACAGTCTCAGGAAAGCAATTTTTCCTTTTTTGAGAATAATTTTAAGCCTACATAAGCACACATCACATGTTGCACACCTTTTAATATTAATATCTACCTGCCACAGGGAGTTCTCTGAAATCCATTTACTTTCAGAACTTTTCAATCCTCTTGTCGGTATACTCAGCAAGAAGTTATACCTTCTACATCCAGCCACATAAGGCCACACCACATTTGGATCCAGAAATCATCACATACAACTGAGGCAAACAGCTACTTTCCATATGCCCCAAACGCAGGTTGTAAAATAAGCAATTCTAAATGCCTATTCTAATTTCACACTTCTTTGTAGTGTAAGTCATTAGTTTGAATACTTGATAAGTAAAGCACTGTCATTTCCACAGTTCGAGGAAAGTACTAAAAGTGACTTTACAACTGATACTTTGCTTTCTTGAAAGCTGTTGCTATTGCAGGATTTCTCTGATGGAACTACTTTAGGACTTATCTAGAAAATGGCATTAGATGAGAGGTTTCATGAATCTGAATGGCAGCTCAATGCAAAAGTAATATATAATCTATTACAAAACCATAAAATTTGTCTATTACAAAAAATAAATAAAAAAACTCCATATAAGGACTCACTTTACACCTAGTTTAGAGATTACTCCCGTCTCCCCAATATGATCATTATAAAAATCACTACCTCCTCTGCAGAAATATAAATATATATAATCTGTAGAACTGTGATAAAATGAATCAGTTATTTGTTAGTGAAAAGCAAGCAAATGGATCACCTTGCAGTCTCTGCTGTCATTTAGAAATACTTGAACACAGAATTAAATGTTTCAGTTGCCAATAATGCCAACACTTTCAGAATTCTAATGTGTGAAAGATAAAACCATCTTTAGTGTTTTAAATGTAACAAGAACTGCCACAGCTCAGCAATTTCAGAATCACAGGATCACAGAACAACAGGAAGCTCAGGAGATCATATAGTCCAGCCTCTTCCTCAAAGGCGGATCAAACCAATGTTATTTGTATTATTAAACTCCTTGTTTTTCCGAAATATTTATTTGCACATGGAGTCATACTCAGTTCAACTCGGAGGTTATAGCTCTCTGCTTCATTGTTATTGCTTTCAAAGCCTGAAGAAGGATTTGGAATAAAACAGTAACAATAAATGCATACTGAATTAAACAGGATTAAAATAAAGTCTGCTCATCATTTTGGTTGATAAGGGAATCTGTAGTGAATTCAGCCAATCAGTATAATTTTGCTGCTATTACTTCAACTTTCTACAGAAAAAAAGGAAAAAAAAAAGAAAAATAAAAAGGCTATGACTGTGGGCTACATTTGGAGAATGACAGAACAGCTGAGGTAGGAAGGCACTTCTGGAGACTGTCAAGCTTAACCTCCCTGCTCAAAGCAGGGGCAATTCAAAGAGGTTGCTCTGGGCCCTGTCCAGTAACATGTGAATTTTTCCCAGGATGGAGTTTACACAGTCTCTCTAGGTTTGGTCACCCAAAAATGGAATTTCCTGCATTTCAGTTTGTCCCTGTTGCCTCTAGTCCTGTCCCTGGCACCACTTGGAAGAGCCTGGCTCTCTCTTCTTTACTTACTTCCTGCAGGTATTTATACTAATTGATTCAATCCGCTTGAGCCTTCTCTTCTCCAGGCTAAACATTCCCAGTTTTCTCATTGTCTCCTCACTATACAGATGCCCTGATCCCTTCATCATGTTACTGGCCACACCAGTATGTCTGTGTATCTCTTGTACCAGGGAGCCCAGACCTGGAGACACCAGTCTGCATGCGTTCTCACTGGGGTTGAGAAGAGGGGAAGGATCACCTTCCTCAATGTGCTGGTGGTAGTGTGCCTAATGCTGCCAGACTCCAGGCATGGAGACTCCATAAAGCCTTTGGGCAATGTGTTTCAATGATTCACCGCTCCCATGATAAAGAAAATTCTTCTACTTATCTACTCAGAATTTCCTTTGTTGCCTCTTTAAAGTGCCCTGTCTAGGATACATATTTATGCTAAAACCAGATAATACATTTAAAACAGGATCTCAATCATGCATTGTGATTGTAGTTCCCATTTTTCATGGCTCCAGATATTCGAAGTATATTTCTAAAGAAACAGCTAAACTTAGGGTCAGATGGACATATCAGAATTTACAGTTTGTAACCTCCAACCAGAATCATAAGGCATTTGTCCCTGAAGGAAGAATACTTTTAAACTTTTATGCAGAATCAAGAATCTATATCCTCATCCAAGAGAAAGCTATAAAAACTAACAAAAACAAACCACAGGATTAGAAATACTGCCAAACATCAGTTTTTAATTTTGCTTGATTTCATCTAATTATACCTATTTTTATAAATACTTCAATATTCTTAGCTCTGATCTGCATGTTGTGTCATACTTTTACAGTGCTGAATTTTATGTTCAAAGAAAATATAGAGATACCGCCATGGAAAAATAAATAAATTAAACTCTGGAGGTTCATAAGTGTTTGTTCATACATAATCAAAGCAGAGCATGGTGTCAAGGAATTAGCACCGAGAAAATATGGATATACTTATATTATATATACAAAATATGGATATACTTAGTCTCTAAATTTACCTGAAGAAAGCTTAGAAAATAGTAACATTATTTTTATTAATGTCTGGGTTCTAAAATATTAGAGCTTATATTCCTAGATTGTGTATGGAACCATAAAAGCTGGAAGATTTTTTGGTACATATTTTGTACCAAGATTTTGGTACATGTAGAATACTTCCAAATATGATGCCACTATCCCTTAGCTTCACCTTTTGGTAAAATAATGAACATTGTGATTGTTATGTTAAGGTGGTGAAGGATCACTGTATTAATTCTCAAAAATGCTTGCTCTGAAGTTCTGAAAATTAACTGTAATCAATACCTAAATTTTATAATGTTCTTCTCTTTTGAATATTTTTTGAAACTTATCCACTAGTTTATGAATAAACTGAAGTGGTTTTTTTTGTTGTTGTTCTTGTTGTTGTTTATATATAAAAACATTCTCCAGTCACTTGTTCCTTATAAACAGATAATTTGACTGCCCTATCCTGAATTGATTCCAAAGAATCCACAATCTTCATCTTCTACATGGATATAAGTTCAGACATACCAAATGTCACATCATACACTGAATAAAACTTAAATCTGGCAAGATCAGTCACATGCTCTTTAAATTATATCTTTGGGAGAACAAAACACATTTTATTCCTTTATATATTACCTAGAATCTTTAAAATGAGCCGTAAGCTATAATCAATAAACTAGGTATTTCATGGTTTTATCCTTACTATGTGTTTATATTGTACAAGGTAACTTGAAGGAGCATGGGGAATACAAACTCAGTTCTAGACCACATTAAGTTTCCTAGTATCTAAAAGTTAAATACTGCAAGAGTAACTTGTGGAAGCCAGGTCCCAGAAGAGAACTCTGGACTCTTGCATGCACTTAGCTTCTTTATGCAATGAACTGGAAATGACAGTGGTGCAAAACACATAACAAAACAAACAAACAAAAAAAGCCATATACTAAACAGGGCACATCTATGCCCCACTGCAAAACAAGGCTTCTAAAAGGTTTGCGTGTCCAGAAAAACAGCATGTGAGGGACAGTGATCCCATAGCCTACTTGTTACAGCACCAAAATATGATTTTGATTCTCTTATGGAAGAAACTATGTAAAACTTCAAGTTCCTGGGCAAGTGCTCTGACTGCATTATTGCAATAGTCATAAATACCAGTATCTCCTTGCCACTTTATCTGCTGGAAATATCTTACAGAAATACAATGCATTTTATTAAGGCCTATTTCTGTTATTAAGTAATAGCGGCCTGTATCAGCTAGAGCCAGTCTAGATAGCATGCACAAAAAGCAGATTCATAAATGTCCAGCACCTGGAGCCAACTAAGACAAAAAGGGAGCTGACTTGTACATTTATGCATTCCTAAAAGCAGGCTAAAATTCCATGAAGGGGATTTTTTTTCAATCAGTGTTTTGATCTTCCATGTATAATACTAGCTTAAATCCTCAGTAGAAGCATACGACTTACTCTGTACTGAGCCCATAAAGCTGTTATAACAACTTTGAAGAGATTTCTCCAGATGACTATTAGATCGCCGAGCAGGAAAAAGGATTTGGCTAATAACTTTTCATTTTGTTCATTACAGCCACTTCCACAGCAGCCGATTGTGAGGGTAAAATTAGAACTGCAATTTTATGTATGGTGATTAAGCAGAACAAGCAGTTGCAGTATGATGAAAGAAAGACATGGTTTCAGAAATTCCTGGCAAATACTCATACTCTGAGAACATCAATGTTTTTTTCAGAGATATGGAAAATGAAGTTAGGCACTTAAGCTCACTGTACAGCACACAGGGAGAGTTAAGTGCCTTAGGATGGGACTCAAACACATCTGGCATACTGGGGTTGGAGGTGGTTAGAGCTGGAGCAATGAGCCATTACAAACTGAGGAGCGCATCTGAAATCCCACCCTCCTCAGGGCTTAGGCAACAGACATTATAACTCTATGCTCTCAGGGACCAAAGCATGCTCTGAGAATGTCTACACTTCACTGTATTTCACTCTTTTCAGGTAAACCTGGAACGTGGCTATGTGGCTGTGCTTATTTCTCCATATATAGAATCATAGAATGGTTTGGGTTGGAAGGGACCTTAAAGATCATCTAATTTCAAGGCCCTTGCCATGGGCAGGAATGACACCCACTAGATCAGACTGGCCAAGGTCACAGCCAGTCTGGCCTTCAGCACCTCCAGGGATGGGGCATCCACAGCTTCTCTGGCTGGTCCAGTGCCTTGCTACCCTCAGAGTAAAGAATTTCTTCCTAATATCTAATCTAAATTTACTCTCTTTTAGTTTAAAACCATTTCTCCTTGTCCTATCCCTACACTCCCTGACAAAGTGTCCCTCCCCAGCTTTCCTGTAGGCCTCCTTTAGGTCTCCTCATGTCCTTCTTGTGCTGGGGACCCCTGAGCTGAACGCAGCACTTCAGGTCGGGTCCCACAGAAGCAGAGTAGAGGAAGAGAATCACCTCCCTTGCCCTGCTGGCCACACTTCTTTTGATGCAGCCCAGGATATGGTTGTCTTTCTGGGCTGCAAATGCAAAAAGCAACAAATTGAGCAACAAATTCAGGCAGGATTTATACAGTCTCTTGGACATACAGCTAAGAATTCCAAAGTAACACTCACAATCCACATATTCTCAGTAGACATGAATCATCAAATTTGCTGCACAGTGCCCTCTCCCCTTTACAGCTATGCTAAGGATGTCCTATACTGTGTGAATTCATTTGGGGTTGGAGATGCAAGCTGTCTTTGCAAGGCAATTACAAGACCATCTGCAAAGCAGTAGAATGTTGGGCAACAACATTTAAAGTTTCATTTTCCCAGTTCACATAACCAGTTGAGCCATTGAACTAACTAGGAAATTATGCCCTGTTGGTTCATCTGCAGGAACAAACATGAACTTTTAGACATAAAAATAAATGCTTACTGTTCAAAGGAACAGGCTGCAAGCCATGACTAATTGGCAACTTGTTTCCTTTAAGTCTTCCTAGCACTGCTTGTGGCAATGGAAAACTAAAAAGTTAAGAATGAGCTGAAAATGAAGAACAAACCACAGAATTATTGTTACAAAGATTATTACAGATTTTGTCTGTCTTGTTTTAATGGTTTAAATGAAAAAAAAAAAAAAGAAAAAAAAACTTTTAAGACAACGTAAGTAGCAAATTCATAAATCTCTTATTGTGGTCTAACCATTAGACAAATGAATAGGAGAATAGGAGACGTCAAATTAGTGCAAGGACATTTGTTAGGAGGGTAGACCTTTTTTTATAACTGGATATATGCCTCATGCAACCTTGAGTGCAATCTATGAATAAGGTGACTCTATGATAATTATAGTTCCAAAATTGTAGCTTGAGGTCTTGATCAATAAAGGTGGATGTTTCAGGAAGTGAAACTTAGGGCCTCATAGCTGCACCTTTCTGCCATTTCCTCTAAAAAAATAAATAAATAAATAAATAAATAAAATCTGCATTTTCTCTTTTCTTCCCAAGCTAGAAACAACATAAAGAGAGGATTTTATCACATTGTCAGGAAGACGTCCAAAAGTAAGGACACAATTGCATTGGTCACGAGATTTTTTACATTATCTAATCGAAGAATTCATTATCAATGTTAATGTTATGTTGAAGCAATATCAGTTTTGGCAACTGCCACATTATTGAATTTCATTAGCTAAGACACAGGTATCAGAAAAGATTTCATGAAGGTCACTGATGAAAAATCAAATTTGCTTGAAGACACATTTCTTCCGGAGTGATCTGATCACAGGAAATTTCTTATCACCATTATCAGGATACACAAATAACATACAGGCTCCTTATACAACAGTAAGCTATTGGTTTCCCTGATCTATCCTTCTCTTTCTGATTTGCAAATCAGATTTTTTTTTAATCTTTTAACTTCTCATAAGCAAGCAGAATAATGTAGGTGAAGGGCCAAAACACCTGGAGAGCAGTAAGTCAAAGGAAAAAAAAAAAAAAAGTCAAACAAAGCTGCATACATAGCACCCACCTAGGCATGTCAGCCACATTCCTGAGTGAAAATTAATTCTGATACAATGCAAGAAAATGCAACCACATTTACTTGAAATGTAACGCTGCCCCATCAGCAGTAAACTGAGCCATCAGAAGGAGTGAAGACAGTTTTAGATAATTCTAAATATGTCTGTCTATATATGTAAATATATATAAACCTGTAAGAATCAGCACCAACCTTAGTCTTCACATCTTTCTTTATTATTTGCTTTTCATTTTATTAACAAGACCTAAACATAATACTGATCGCTATTGCTTGCTCAATCACTCTGCTTTTCTCAGTAGGATTTAGTGTCTTCAAAAAATAATCAATAAAAATCTGCTTACTTAAACAAGTCTTTGGATTGATCTTTTAAATTAAACAATAGACATTAGGAAAATAATCTCTTTAGCATGATTATGTCTTTATAGAAGACAATACAAAAAAAAAAGAAACAAAAACATTATTATGAATGATGCAAGTCTACCCCACTTTCCCAGAACTGACCTTTTCCTTGCAAATACAGAATTCTTAAACAGAATAGTGGATCTAGTCTGGGAGTTTGTTTACAAATGCAAAACCCAGCATACAACTTCTGATTTCTAATTGTAGACTGTTTCAAATTGAGACTGTCATAGCTCTTTTACAAACTCTTATTTTCCAAATGGTTATGATGAAGAACTTTCTTGCTCTGTTTTAAAGAACTAATTAAATCTTTCTTTGTGTCAACATGGCAATGTTTAATAATGAATACAGCTCTAAAGTACTTCATGCAATAATTTAGACTGCCTGGTTGGAGATCTTTCACTCCCCCAGCCATATATTTTCTTGTTTCATCATCTGAATATTGAAGGATTTGAATGAATCTTTCAGAAGCTGTGCCACTAATCTTTTTACTTTTGGGAAGAAAACTGACATAATGAATCCACCTCCTGATACATATTGTGCCCTCACAGTAGCTTAATTATAAGTAGCCAGAGAACTTTCCTAGCTTAGTGTAGTATCATAAAGCAAACAAAGCTCTTAGTGGTTATGCTGTCAATCCTTCTGTAGCTTATTAATCAGCCTGCGATATGCTGTACATCGGATAACATATAGTCTAATGGACTTCAGCAAAACACAGAAAGATGAGGACTGAACTTCAGTGGGGAAATGCTTTCCTTTTTCTTTGAGAATTAAGAACAGAATGTGACATAATTTAACACAGAGTTCAGAAATCTCAGGCTATTCATTTCATAAAAAATGAACAAAACCAAGGCAAGAGAAGAAATCAAATTAAATCTGGATTTGTAACTCCAGATAGGAATTATAACACAGAAAGCCAGGAAGAGCTTCTCAAAGACAGTTAAGAAAGGTACAATTCTGGAATTATTCTTCAAGGAAAAGTTTAGAGTCAGTTACTTAACTTTCTATAGTTATGAGTCTCGAATGTGATAAGAAGGCAAAGAAAATGCCTTAGTACAAGTCTGAGCTGAAGAGCTGTGTAATGTGTTCCTGTTCTCAGTGTAATCTTAGGACCAAACCTTCTTACTCCAAATATGGATTATTTCAGCAGCAATTTTGTACGCATGTGTTAGTGCTTTTCCAACAAAGCTTTAGGGCTTTTACGCTGCAATCATCGTAACTATTTTCCGTGACTGTGAAATTCTGGTTTTGATATCTGTGATAACTAAGGCTAAAGGAAATGTGTTTCCAAATCACTTTAACTTCAATTAAAACACAAGTATGCCTTGTTTATCCCTTATTTTTCTCAAGATGGGTTAAAACTTAGCTGATGCCAGAGGAAAGCATGCAGCAAGAAGTACTGCTCTAAAATGGTACCCCAGGAATCGCTCTAGAGTTATGGAGCACTGAGGATACCAAGAATTAAGACAAATACCATACTGGTCATAACGCAGATGAATCATATACTAAGAGCACTAGAGTGCAAGAGCACAGTGCACTAGAGAATCAAGCCCTTTGAACAGCCTCTATTATAAGAGGATTTGTACTTCAGATCTTACTTTTCTATAAACATATGAGCAATTTATTACTTCTTCAATGGAACACAATTAAGATTTTTCTGGTTTTAAAGGCCAGAAGTATTTTATTTAAATTTCAAAATTATGTAAAGATCATCTTTTTTGCAACTGCTTAGTTTATGCATTTGTTCTCTAATCTATGCCCAGGAGCTGCTATTGCTCAATTTTGTATGGATTATTCTATCCCTCCAAATAAGTAATTAAGTCACTGCTGGCACAACAACATTTGAGAGAATGCAGGTTAACTCACCACATGAGGAAGCTTTCCTTGTCTTATAATGGGATAGTAACAAGAAATAAAATATAGAAGTAAAAGAGAATGAAACAAAGAAATGTATTTAAGATTGTGGGAGTAATAGTATGAAGCAATAAATTTTTTCATACCATACCTTGAGTTAGTTGGTGAAAGGAACTGTACAGAAAGCAGTCCCAGGGTTTTCCAATGTAGCTACTAAGAAACAAGTCAACAAGCTAGTCTTACAGAACATACCCAAGCTACCTTTCAAAAGAAAAAAAAATAAAGCAGTTACTCCAGCATACCTTGTACCAAAATCACCAGCTCCAGCTTTACAGAAATTCTAGGTATGGGCCATATTTGGGGGATCAGTGGTGAAAGAAGATGGAAACTAAATTTTTGGATTTTAAATGTTGCAATAATTACAGAAATAAAATAGTACAATCTTAAGATTTTGGATTAAATTAATATTGATGGCCAAGACGCAACTAAAAAGTGACAAAATTATTGTATTTTTAGGGAAGAAAGGTAGTTTTCGATCATTATAAACTGCAAAGCAGAAGAATCATATGCAGATGGGCAACCAATTAGCATCTGATTTCCCTAAACTAACTTTCAGATAACAGACATAAAAACAAGATTTGTGTGAAGTCAGACACAGAGAAAAATGCAAAGATGATCTCAAAATGCAGTAGTGCAATTGCTGAGAAACTATAATATTGCTCCCACTCAACAATGGAAGACTTGAAGCCATGTCTGTGGGTCACAAAGTTAAAAAAAAAAAAAAACAATAGGATTAAAGAATCAAAATGCAACAGGGTTGACAGAACTGAGAACAGAATCCATGCAAGATTATCGTTAATGGGATTTTAGTGTCACACAGGTATATCCCCACAAATCATGTGTCCTTTCCCAGAGATAGTCAAGAGAAGACACTGACCATCTATGGGTTAGATAGAAATTTAGTAGCACTACTGTCCAGTATCTTGGACCATACAGAAAACAGATATAAGACAGATATAAGGTACTAGAAAAAGCACGATGAAAAAAAAAAATAAATATCTCAGACCCGGAAAACAAATCAGCATATATCACAGTCTGCCTCATCTGGCACAGCAAAGATGCCAAAACACAAGCTGATTTTCCAACAAAGAAAACCTTAGGTCTGTCTATCATATCAGGACAGGGAGCAGGAGAGAAGGAAGCGATATGATCAAAACCAAGCATCTCCGCAGAAGCACCTCCAGAAAAAGCAGCGGCAAGCAGTAATAAACCAGCCTAGGGGGACATGACAGAATACCTCTTGTAGCAGTGAAAGAAGCTGCAGCAATGGCTGCAAGGGGCAATACTGAAACATTTTGGTAACTGAGCAAGATTCTATTTGGCAGGTCCACACTAGGTGAGGGGCTGTGGAAACCGCACAAGAAAAGACTTCAATGGTCTTTTACAGAAACTACCAAATAGAAAGAAACAAAACCAAAACAAAGATAAACAATAAGACACAAGACTTTGATAAAAATAAACACGTAAAAAAATCCAAACAGACATTGTTTACTATGATAATATATTAAACTGGATGCTGTAAACACTTTACCTCACCAATTAATTGAGCTAGCATTAAAACAAGATTTTATGTTTGGAAAAACATCAATGTTCATATGTTATGTTTTTTTGTTTGTTTGTTTGTCTGTTTTTCCCCTTTCTTTTTATTCAAGAGACCATGTAGATTGAAGGAAGGAATATATGGAGGAGAAGGAGTATCTGATGTGTTCAAAATTAAATGTATTTTCCCAAACGCAGAGGATACTTCGTAGCAAAGTTATATCCCTGCTTTTCCAGTACCATCAATGGGCATCCTGGAACCAGAGAGGCTCTCTCATGAGAGCAGCCCTGAGCCAGAGACCCAGGCAGTCCCAGATCACCCTGCTTTGGCCTCATGTTGCTTCCTCTGATTTTTCAGAAATTTTCTAATTAGCTTTACTATAAAGAACATAATAGAAAAGAACTCTGAAAGTGTTTGAACTGGGAGAGGTAAATATTCCCCTGCTGCTAGCAGCTGGCAGAAGTGATTTTGTGGCCAACCTGCAATGCAGATGAAGCATTTCCAGATCTGTGGAGAAACACATAAGTATTTTTCTGCTGCGGCAATTCTAAGCATAGGTTGTCAAAGGGTTAGGCATTTCAGCTGATGTCTTGTAACTGTCAATGACTTCAGAATCTACTGCCCTTAAGCAGGGAATCTTGGAAAAAGGCAATTTGGAGATTTCTGAATCTCCAAAATTTTCTCAACTTTATTGTACCACAGTTTTTTTTAAGCATTTGCTGTGGAACATGTGAATAACAGTAGAGCTGTCCTGAAATTTTTGTTAAAGCAGTATTTAAGACAGACAATTCTTTTCCTCATTTTTTTCTACTTTGTCCCAATTAAATCCAAAATTGAACAAAGGACAAATAAATAAAATAAAATAAATAAAATAGTTTATGAGATCCATGCTCAATGGACCACATGTATTTTACATTATTTAGAACTTACACGTGATTTAGGCTTCAACATATAAGCTGAATGAGAATAAATCAATAAACATCTTCATATAAAGCAAAAGGCAATGGCATTGTTTTTGTTGTTCCAGAAACAAAATTCTCAACAGGTGTACTTTGCTGACACCTTTTTCATTCAGAACCAGGAATAGGAAAATAGGCAAATTTTCTATACTGAATGAAAATGTAATATGTGACTAGCTCAAAATTTAAATCCTATATTTCTATCTTCTAACAGGATTTCAGTGAAATAAAAATTAAAAAGGAAGAGGTATTTATTCAACAATATGCTTCATAACAAGTTTTAAATTTTTCTGTTTGCTCTTTAGACCATTACTTATTCACTCTGCATTACTGATCCAACACTGAACAAAAGTGAATTAATAGATATGGAAAAACAGCTAAGAAGAAAAAAAGTAATAAAAGGATATTTTTCCCCTCAGAACATGCAGATCAGAGTTAGAATATAGATAGAGGTTCAGTATGATAGCTTTGATATCAGTATGTTATCAGTTTGATAGCTTTGACCTAACTCTAGAACTTTATTTAAACACTTTCATTCACATTTTATGTAACAAACTGAACTTGCTGACTTTACATCAAACGCAAAAACAGTGTACACTGTCATTTGCTATTTTCTCCAACAGTAGGAATACAAGACAAACGAGATGAAAAAGAACAGCTAATCATATTTAAATTAAGTGAATACTGGACAGAAGCCAATTTCAAACTGAGAGAAAGCCAGATTAAGCCAACTCATCTAACTGTAAATCAGTCTCATACATTTAAGCAGAAGACAGAAAGAAGGGGAAGGACGGTCCTGTTACATCTTGTAGTGTGTCTGCTATAGAAGATGCACTTTTCACCATACCTCAGTCTGGAAATTTTCTGAAATTTTCAATTTAAACTTTGTGGACCAAATTTCTGTGATTAACAGTGACTAATGTTTCCACTGAGGTACAACCGAAATAATGCACCAGGAATCAGCATCAGAAAGAAAGAACTTCCACTACTAAGTTAATTCTTCTGCTCTGGGCTTGTCCCCACAGGTGTACGGCAACATTCGTTTCTCTAAGTTTAAGGATGAATATACAACTAACTTCCCAAGCCTTAATCCATCCCACCTTGCACATGTACACATCTGTGCTACCCACGGAGACACAGTCTAATTAGGAGGCATGATACTGCTGATCTAACTCCCCATGCATTTTCTTCCCCAGCAGCAATCACACAGCTTCAGGAGGGCTGTGTCAATAACAGCAAAGCTCCTGCTGGCAGCTTGTATCAAGGCGAGGATTTGTAGAACTAAAAGGTCTCTCTCCCTCCAAATTCAACAGAGCCTCTCTCAAATGAGGAGAATCTTCACATGAAATTCTACCTGAAGGTCAGTCCTGCTGTGTTTTCTTCCTGTTCAGGAGCTCCCAGGCATTCCTATGATGAAGAAAGCAAAACTTCCTTATGTGCACAACTAACTCCCAAAAGCAGGACCAGAACGTCATCAGGTTTGCACCTTACATAATAAGTCCTCAAGAGGTGTTTTCCCTAGCACACTTTGCCTGTTAAAATTACAACACCAGCAAAGAAAGTCTACAAAATCCCTCCAATCCCAGGATATAAAATAGGAAAGCAAAGAAAACAAAAAAAAAAAATGATGATGATGGTGAATTGAGGGCTGAGAAGCCAAAGATTCTAGTTTTGTGGTGTGCTGGGTCATATTCCAATGGGAGACTGGCCTGTTCAAATGGGACCGCCTGCATCTCATAGATAGAAGTAGCTAATCTTCTTAGCCAAAGACTAGTTTAAATGCCCTTTTCATTGCTCAGACTAATAATACATGGAAATTGTGCAGTGAAGGCAAAAGTAGCACAAACTTACTGTGCTGGAACAAACGTGACAAGGAATGTGATTTTTTTTTTTTTTTCAAAATGTTTATGTGTCCATGCCAGAGCTCCAAGTAACAAGCACGAGGATTTAGAAAATCCAGACATTAACAAGAAGAAATATGATTCAGTGGGCAGTATAGAAACCTCTGTGATGATTTGTGTTATGGAGGTGTTAAAAAACGCTGGTTATAGGCTGTATTAACATGTATTTTAATGAGTAACAGAGCCAACAAATAAAGTCTATTTTTGTATAGTGTGTCCTACACTTTTACACACAAAAACACCTTAAATCCTGCTTCATAATCCTCTGTGCTTTACCCCTCGTCCACATTTTCTCCACCTCTTTTTCCACTGCTATTTAATTTCTCAATGCAATCAGTCACATTCTCATAATCAGCAGCTGGACAAGAAGCAGCACATACCATGGCAGGCTCCCAGTTACCTCCATGCTCATGTCACAGCCTCTCCTTCATTTGGATCCCTCTCCCCAGCAGTTCCTTTATGCAGAAATGTGTAGAGGCTAATAATCTTTAGGAAGTTCTTTGTTAAAATCTGGTTTCAGTTGGACAGTGGTCAGAAATTATCAGGAGGAACTGACAATGAAATCACATCAGCCTTGTTTCAGAAGGAAACCAAAGGCTAGAAGCATCAGTGATTTTCTTTAATATCAGGAGTCTTTCTGACAATTCAGATATTGGATCTTGAATGCCTATGGACTTCTGTGATAATATAACAAATCTCAGGGTAGGCTCTTTAATACTCCATGACATCAAGCTAGAGAAGTAAAGGAGTTTTCCTTTCTAACATGTGAAGCTGCCCCATGTTAATACAGGAGACTTTTTTTTTTTTTCCGGAAGTCCAGCCCACGAAGTGAGTAATACACCATGATTAGAGTACCTACAGTTTTCTCAGAAAATGTTCCAACATGAGACTCTGAATCCAAAACAAGGTTTCTGTGTTGTGAATGTCATTATGATCTAATCACTGGACCTGTAGCAGTTACCTGTCTAGAAGCCAGCTGTTATGACTAGATTACATTAAATATGTGGAGGGAGGATATTTCAAGGAAGCAGTAATATTTATACTGATTCTGGAAGAGGCTTATTCCAGAGTTGACAGAAAAGATAAATGAAGCAGACTGTAAGAGAATGTAAACATCACAATAAAGGAAAAAAGAAAAATCTCCAAAATGGAGAAGTAGTTCAACAAATTGTGAGAGATGACCAGTTTGGTCAAAACCCTCATCCCATTTAAATGCTTATGTTAAGATGGCAATTGGGAAACAAAAAGTGACAGATGACAATGGAAAATAGGTGAAACAACAGTCTAAACAAATCAGGCACTTTTGACAGTATAAGAAATTCACATGGAAAGATAAACAGTTGATGAATAGCCTGAAACAGAAGAGAAAGACTGAATTATGAACAATCTCCTCCACTTTGGACAACCTGGATTCTATCAGGAACGTATTGGTGTATAAAATAAAATACATAACTGGTCATTTTCAGTATAGTGCAGATACTGCCAATAATTCTTCTTCACACTGCTTAAAATACTTCACACTGCCTCAAATAAATTCTTCACACTGCCTCAAATACTCATTGAAAGGGAATGGAGACAAGATGAACCCTGAAGAATTTGATACTTAAGTATTTCCCTGACAGCAAAGAAAATGCCCCATGTTACACCTCCGCACCTTTATGACCCATTGCCAGATACAGAGAATACTATTAGCACTTTATAAGCAAAATGCCAAAGATTCAAACCGATTGCATGCCACAGATGGGAGATCAAAGCCACAAGCAGCAGTTCCCAGCCTATGTTCAGGCTGTCAGTCAGCAAAGTAATGACTGCTGGCACACAGGAATGGCTCACAGGGAAGCTCTCAATTTTCCAGGTTTGAGAAGCTAAGGAATGGGTATATGTGCCTCTCCTTCTAAGAATGTGTGTTCAGAAACAGGTTGTGACACCTAGCATACCTCAGTGAAAGTCATTAAGGATGAAATAAGTAGTTGCTGTCTAAAACAACTTGCTTTTTCCACAAAGAGCGCCATTAAAAAATCATTACTTTTGTTACAGTAAGAGATAATTGAATCAGCCAGCAGCTGAAGGCTGCCGGTTGAGAACAAAATCTCCCATTCTGTTGCTGATCATAAGTAAATCAAAATTTGCCAAGATGGGAGAAGAAAAGTACCTTCTGTTTAGACATAGTATGAAAACAAGACAGAACAAGGCACCTTCAGACTGAAACTCTTAAGCTCTGATAGTCTCTCCTATTTCACACTGTTGTGGGACACCAGCGAACTCAATTTATCAGTGAAGCAAAAGTCACTGTACTTCACACAGTGAAGTAAAGACACTGTCTTTATCAACAGAACACAGTAAGGAGTATAGAGACCACAGCTCTCTTGCAGAGAATTATCTCCCTTTCCTTCCTCTCATCACTATTATAGCATTGTTTGAGTAACAAAGGCAATGTAATAATTTCCAGCACATTTGTACTTTTTTGCCTTTTATTTGATTTCTTGTTTTTGGAGACTTTTTACTGGAGACAACAGGGAAGAGGCAGAAATGAAAAAAAAAAAAAGAAAAAGAAAAAAAAAGTCTCCCAAGTGGAAGAAAAACAGTTAGACAGAAACTTGGAATTCAGGGCTAAAAGGCTTCTAGAAAAGTTTTCCAGGCATTCAGCCTTGTATCAGATTTGCTAAGGTAAACGTTCTGTTGTCCTTCTTTTCTTCCCTATTCTCCCCAGTACTCTCAGTATCCTGCATTTCTCTTGCAGGGAAGACAGTCATCACTTTGCACAGTCACAGGACACCTGCATAAATCAGATCAAATCAAATGTTCATGCTAGGGTTAAGAGCTCTGTGTTCATGACCGCCTGCACCGGAGAAAAACAATGGAGTCAGACATCCAAATGCAAATCCCCTTCTCAGCAGTACAATGTCACCTTAGGTTTTGTCTATATACACTGTTTTCCTTCTTCTAGATTGCAAAACAAAATGACTTTAGCATGATCACAAATTTACATAACTAGTTATGGGAGTGTGCTGATTCTCTGAGGTGAATTTTCAAGCTTTAAGGGAGGGAGGACAGTCCTGTATTTTTTCAGGCTGAACATTATTTCTACAGTACTGAGAACTACAGATTTCTGTCTATTCCATCTATTCAAGTTACATATTTAATCAAAGATGTTCAAGACAGAGGATCCTGAGGAGTGGAAGGATTTATACTCCGTTTCCCCACTATCTTATACATGATATTTTTGCTGATTTGCTGTTTCTGTATGACATGACACTTCCACAAACTGTTTCCATTCTTGCTGTACCATCCACTAAGCTTCACCACACTCCCCAGCCACACTATCATTTGTGTTCTTTCATCATTCAATCAATATATAAAAACCTGCCACAAAGTGGAATTATGCCATGTGAGGATTGATCTAGTGCCTGCAGGACACTGAGCCAAAGCAACAGAGAATCCCTTGATATACTGGTATCATTAATAACGTTTAGGATTTTGTCACAGTTGTAGTTGTTAAATACAGAGAAATAGATTCTGTCTGGTAGCAATGCTTCATATCATTATATAAGTTAACACATATATTGACAAACTCAGCCATTTAAAAGCAACTAGAAGCTTTCTAATTGTGTTTACTTATTGACTGAGCAACTGCATTAAAAAAAATGAAAAAAAAAAGATTTTCAGACTCTAGCAGGCAGAACTTGCGCGTAAAATAAAAGGATTTAGCACAATGAAATCCCATTCCTTAAAACAAGCTACATCATCTGGAAGTTCCATGTGAAAAATTCCAAAATAGCAGGGCTCCAGCCACACATTTCATTATAGCCCATGTACTAGGCCATTTCTAAAAGAGTGGTAAATGATAGTTTCAAGCTTTCCCTTCCTTTCCCAGCTCTCCCCAGAGATATTCTATTATTTTGTTTCCATAGTAGAACTGACGTTTTTCACATCAGAAAAAAAAAAGAATCCTGAAGCATAAAAAAAGTCTGATATGACAAGCACTGCAAACACAGTTAACAAGCTACTTTAATTATCCTCCTAAGAATTTCCCATTTGTACTCTGATCATCATCTTCTTCACAAACGTAATTATGCTTCATTTGTTCATTCTGCACTCTGCTCAGTGCGTATTCCAGGTGGAAAAGAGGGATCTGTTTGTAAGTGAAACCTCAGGTGATTGCTATATATTATTATTTTATCACTCTGCTATACTATATATACATATATATTAATAAAGCAAGATACAAATTATATCTTCGGGCAATACAAATATTGAGTAGGACGCCGAGGTTTTTCCACAGCTGAAAAACAAAACCTGCTGCCTGCATTGCCTGAACAGCCATCAATCTCAAGATCGTTACTGGGCAGATGACTGAAGAAATGAAGAAAATCATACTGCTATCATCCGCATTTTAAAGATTAATATTAATAAATTCTGATTCCTCAGCAGAAGAAACCTTTCCACAAACTTGACCTTTGAGAAAGTCAGAAAGAACAGCTGGGAATAAATGTGCTCTGTGAGTCAAATACTGAAACTCTTGCACAGTTACTACTTACAATTTATGTACTCCTAACACTTTTAAAGTCAATAGGAATTATTGCATTATGATTGAGTAGAGACTGAGTAAAGACCCCAGTGTACCATAGTTTAAGGACTGACAAGTTGTTTCCTCTACCTTGTTTAGGGCTGAGATTTGCTCACCTAGCATGACTGAACTTTTAGGTTGCTTTTTGAGATACATCAAATTAATTTTATTTAATTAATCTACTGAGATGCACAACTGTTGTCCTACACTCACATATTTTGAGCACAATGCCATGCCTTGGAATCTAGTACTATATAAAAAGAGACTGTCCTTATTTACATGTAACTGCACTGACCTTCAGAATGGTGGTATACTAATTACACAAAATGTTAAGCTTAAAAAGCATCAAACGCTAAGGTTCTAAATTTAAAAATATATATGTACAAAATATTCAGCATTTGAATATAATTCATTTCATGTCTTACCTGAACCAAATTCCATCCCTTTAGAGATTCAGCAATGATAGATGTAACTGTTGCACATACGCCACCAAAAACCATCAGATGATTAGGTCCATATTTTATTGCATCATAGAAGGCTTTGAGTCCTTTTGCATTGTCACACTGGGGAAGAGAAAAAAAAAAAGAGAAAATATTCACCATCACAAATAACTTAATGAACTAAGAAATAAACAACTGGGTAGGGAAAAATGTGAGGGGTTGCACTGTATAAATTGTACAACATATAATATCTTACGGCCCAGACATGAATAACTCGAGCACTCTGCCTTGGACCCCTAACACACTACAGTAAAACAGGAAACCCCCTCCTTACATCACTAAAACCCCTTATGTCTTCCTTCCAAAGCAGAGCTGGGACATCTGAATTTTGATGCTATCTTTTGACAAAGAATAAAAAAAAAAATCAATAAAATATGACTGACTGAAAACTTACTCTGCATTCAGAGCTACCATTTCCCAAAGCAAAATTTGGAATGTAACACTAGATGTCAGCAGAACTTTCATAGTTGAAGGAAAGTTTGACATTACCAATTGTGTCTCTTTGTAAAGCAAGTTCCGTCTCTAACAAGGCTCCTAAGAAACTTCTCCTTAAAGTCCATGCTCAGCACTCTGTGCAAAATGTATATATATACACGTGCATATGTGTGTGTGTGTGTATATACTAGAGAGCCTGTCATTTAGAAGGACAACACTAAGCCTCCAAAAAATATCAAAAGAATATTCTAGGAGTATTCCTAGAATATACTAGGAATTAATTTGTCTGCTCTAATAGCTTGCCCTGCTTTGAACAGAAGACTGGACTAAATGACCTTCTGAGGACCCATTCAACATGGCTTGTTCTGGGATTTTCTGATAATTAGTTTGGTAATTATCCAATTGCATTAATAATTACACAATTTATTTTTTTCAATTTTAAAGATCTATAACATAAATTGTGACCAGGACTGACAATAGAAATAAAGAGTAATAGTCAGTATTGCAAAATATTTGAATATCAGTCATTGTCTGGAGTAGTATTGATTATTCACAATAATTTATGTAGTCCCACCTTAATTCCTGAGCTTGCAGCAGAATGTTAATAAAACATGTACCTGAAGTTCAGAATTTGATTCCAAACTGTACTGGAAGTCAGCCTGCCAAAAGGCTCTAATGGTAGCTACCACTTCTCCAGTAGCAGCCACTTCTTTATCTCCCATTTTGAAACAATATCCTCTGCCCTTTTTTCCCTCCTCTACAAATTCTTCCTCATAATCTTCACATGAACTATTGTACACCAACCTCCTGTTTCATTGTAACTATTCAATAAAACAGTTCATTTACTATCAGCATCCAAGTAGTAATTGTTTTGCGTTCTGTTGAAAGAATAAAGATTTTGCCTAAGAAGTTTTCAAGCTTATATTAATCTTCTTACAGAATTAATATGCTAAAAGAAAAAATATTCTATTTGCATACTACTTGCAAGAATAGAATTATTCCTCTTACTTATTCAGAAGGATACAGATTATTGCTGAAGAGTTTAAAATTGCATAATATAGAACAACTTTTTCTTTCTTATTACAAGAAAAAAAAATCAGTATGGCAGAGGCTCCCTTGTCAGTTTGATGGATCGTTGGCAAGATCATAATGTGTAGGAATCAAGACTGTGATCAGGCAGAGTCCTCCATCCTTACTCCTCCGCCCCCTACTTAAAGATCAGTTTTTAATTCCAAGTGCAGCTAAATATTCTACTACTTCTTTACTTCTATAAGCAACCAAGGACTCTAGACATTTAAATATAATATATAGAAACTGAACTTAAGTGACATTTAGCCAAGTCTTTGCCCTCATCCACCCCACCATTTCAACCTGCAGCAAAAGAGATTATTGACTTGATTTTCATACCAACTTAAAACCAGAGAATACAATCATATTTTTTTCATTATGTCATATGTTTTCAGTGTTTCACTGAATAATGGTTTAAAAAGAATACATACATAAAATAAGAAGGATGTTGATAGTAAAATAGCAGTTGGAAGCTGTAGCCCATGAAGTGGGTATACATATAAGTAGTTATGGAGAAATAAAATTCTGTGTTTTAAATGATAAAGATGTACAATCTGTTATCTGAAGTATACTTCATACTAAAATTTACCTTTACATTACAAAACTTTTATACATCCTTTAACTACTATTTGCCCACAATTTTTTTTCTCACTGTATTAAAGTCACTATGTGCAGTTGTAAGAATCACAGTGGGTAAATTTGCCGGGAAGTTCAGAATTGCTATTATAATCAAGGTTCCTCTTTCTTATTTATTTAATCTCTGCATGTTTATAAAGACACTTTCATGAAAACAACACTCTTCCAATCACTCATCATTTCTCTTTGGAAGACACGCTGAAAGCTTTATTTGTCTCTCCTAAAGTGTAAAGGTTTGCACTGCAGAGATATATTAATGATCAGTCCAAAGTATGCGTGGGGTTTTATTGAATGAGATTCAGTTACAAGCCTACCATGTTGTCTTTTAAGCCACCATAATTAATTAGAAGAGTCAGTCTGCTCCTTAAGCAAAACTGTCAAAATGGTCCAAAATATTTCCCAGAAATGAAGAAAAAGGATTTAATACTGTGGATGGACAGAAAGCTGGACAGAAACAAAAGGAAAAACGATAAAGATGGAAGAAAGCAGACTTTCACATTTGTTTAATGTCACATTTCACAACATATACTGTATATAACATTCTTTCCTGCAAGCAACAGAGCAGTCCGTTACAAGCATTAAAAAATAAACATTCAGATAAAGATAATAGATCTACTGAGCCAGAGAGACAAGCAGTTACAAAAGGTTTCTTCCTGCCTTTAGTATGGGAAATTCATCTTAGTGAGTTCCTAAAGCCCTTTTATAACATCACTTTTTCAGAGATCCTAGAAGACCCTATTGCCACTCATCATCATCTATTGCCAAACCCTAATATATCCCTAAATGTGGGCAAGGTTGTTGAAGGACAAAAAGATCAGGCACCACAGAAGTGCTCACCCTATAACCAAATGAGTTCTTGAGTTGTTCTCACCAAGTGATGGTAAATAGGTCCATGAGCAATGCTACACAGCAATCTAATTACAATACAACAAAAGCTTGCATAAGAACTAAAATCCTTAGAAAAACGCAGAGGCTACAGAGTAGGCCACATGTAGATGACAAGAAACTGACTTGGTTATTAATTGGAGCATGACTAACAGCAATGAAGGGGAAAGAATCCGTCATAAAAAGTCAAACAATTAAACAATTAAAAATACTACTCAAAGGAGCCAATGTGGCTTTTGCTAGATAGTTTTGCTCTTTCACTTAAACTGTCATTAACATCTCTATTTTGCTGAGCTGAACTGCAGCCAGCTCACTTTTGACTCACATATAAAAAGAGACAGATATGCCGTGTGGTTGATCTTGACTGCATGTTGAGACACTGAGGATGCCTGCAATGCATTTTGTCAGAGAAATCTAGTACCATAACTATAACTTCAAATACATGTGATTTAGTACATGATACAATTTGCTTTGGAGGAAGGGCCTCAGAGCTACTCATCCCAAACATATCGATTGTTGTGCTTAGCCTCAGTCAGGAGTCAGTAATAATCCATGTACAAATAGCAAACAAACCTTTTAATGGATAATTACATTAAATGCATCTCTTAACACACTGGCTTGGTAGAGATCGTATGGACAAGTCACACCAGGAATTCACCAAGCAGAAATGTGTGAGAAGTTCTACTTCTCATTGAGACAAAGACTTATATCACAGATGATGCCTCTCAAAGTCATAGTTTCCATTTCGAAGGAAGCAGGACTACTTATTTTAATTATGAAAAATAGCAGATGAACTGCTGCATAGGAGAGGAGTTGAATGAGTTTAGGGATTGAAGTGCTGACCTTTCTGAACCCTCTTTGAAGGAGAGGCTGGCAAATAAAGACTATCATCATCTATCAAGAAAGGAATCAGGACAAACAGGGAGAAAGTACTGCCTGAAGGGTAACAGATGCACAAGGATAAGAAACCTCTCTGGAGAGGACAGCACAGCAGCTGAAAACACGAGTGAGACCTTCTAGTTTACCCAAACTGTAGCAGGTCATCCTTCCTCTCCGCTGCGCAGGGCCGTATGAAGAGCAGAACACTGAAATCAGAAGAAGCTGAACCAACCTCTGAGGGTTGCTGGCTGTCAGGAGGGCTGTCTGGCAGATAGTGAGATGCCTGGGTGTACTCTCAAACCCCCAGGGCCACAGGAGTGACACAGAGTTAATCCTCAATGCAGAGAATGAGAATTTGCGTGGAATTGATACATGAAGTTTGCTGACTCCTATGGCATTGACAGGTCTGAGTAATTACAGGACTAGCAAGAGAGCTGGTACCTGTAATTTGATGGATCTAGTTAAACCTGCAGTTTTACAAATAGCAATGAGAACTGTTGTGAATTGATGTACTGTTCAGATGTATAATTATATTTAGATTTATAGCTAGTGGATAGCCATGCCCAGCTGTTTCTCAGTTAGCTACATTCTGGCACAACTCTAGTTGTCTGAGCAAAATGAAACCCAAGGAACTGTTTTGGTATCTATTGAGATGCTGAACACTTAGGTTAGATATCCATTATGGTGAGAAGGAATAACCCACAGCTGTCATCTGCATATTGAAATATCAAACTTTTTCAAGCAATATGAGAGCTTTCAGCAGCACTTTGTGCTAATATCATCAGAGAAAGAAGGAAATGCTCATAAATACCTGATAAGACCTCCTTGAACAGAGAGAACAGAGTTAAAAAGCAATTTTCCTACACTTTACAAAATCTTGCTCAGAAACTAACTCTACGTTAGACTATCAGTGTGGAAGGAGCTACGGAATGAGAACAACAAAATGATTTTCATTTGGTTTTCTTTCAATTTTAAGGTCATTAAGCAATACTGACGATTCAGTGAAGAACATATGGAAACTGATCTGAGCTATACCAAAGATCAATCAGATTAACATTCTGTGCCTGGACTTATGGGCAGGGCATACTTTTCCTAAGGTATCCTCTTGGTTTTCAGGTATCTACAACTTAGGAACTTTCAGAGTCAGAAGTTCTGTTTTTGCATTTAATCACTCTAGCTGGATTTTCCTTCCATAAATTTGTTCAATGGCTCTTGAAACCACCACTTTGATATCAACAACATCCTGTGACAATGTAATTAACCACCAAAGGAAAAACAACTTACTTTTATTTGTTCTAAATTTCTTCATGCCATGATAAGTACAAGTGAAACATCTTGCCATCAGTTGTTATGAATATTTTAAGTTCACAAATACATGAAAAGAAATTGGATTAGTTCATAGGTTAAAAAAAAAAAAAAAAGTAAAAAACTTCTTATATAGAGCCAATGATTTTCTTAGAAAACTCTTGAATCACAAATCATTGGTGGCTAGTATATTATTCTGGGAATGTACAATTAAATGCTTGCCCTGTCCTTACATGCTCTGCTGATCATCTTTTCCAGTACAATGGAGAATACCAATACCACTTCTTGGTCTGATCGCCATTCAGTGGTCTAATAGCCATTCATGTGTACTGTATTTGAAACAAAAATACCACCCCCCAACTACACCAGACTTCTCTACCTCAGAACTGTAGCCAATTCATCCCAAACTGCAGGCTCTTCTAGATATGATTTCTCTATCATCTTTTAATTTTAACTACGAGCAGTTAGATTTCATTTTGGTATAGAAGAAGTGGCTACAGCAGAGGAGGACTTAATTAATTCAATGAAATATTTCCCACTGAATTAACCCTCTCAGCTTGACACCTTTTTTTAGCCACATTTTGGGACCTTCCCTAGCAACTTCTTTATCTGATCCTGCCTGCTATACAGGGAATAATTTTCAGAGTGTCACCACTAAGCTACTGGTGTTTAGCATCCCATTTCACATCTTGTATTCCATCTCTGGTACTGCCTGTCTCTTCATAAATCGCTGATTTCACGGCAATGGTGACAACTAACTCTTCTGTTGCCAATTTTTCTAGGGACCGTCTAAACACCTTGTGAAGGTTTGGCTTCTTGCTCAATATTATTTTCTTTTTCTTAGTTCACTACTATTTGAGAGCTGAGTCCATCCAGCAAGACAAACAAAAACTTCCCATCTGTCCTTATACAAGGAGTATATGCATTTTCCCTTTTTTTCCCTGTTTATCTTTTTTATTATTATTATTTTTAATATGGCTTATATTTTCTCTCTTTTTAGTAGTTCCTCTAGTATATAACATTTACACTGGATGAACCCAATTTAAGTATTGCAATATAAAATGGAGTTGAAGTGTAAAAAGTTGATAAATCCTGTGTAACCAAAGCTGACTCTGCCTAAGTTTCCACCATGATTAAGCACGCAGTAAGAGCAGAGATCAAGTTGGCTTCCTCTTTTCACAAAAAATTTGTGTTCAGCTTGGAAGTTGAAGTCTCTCCTCAAAGAAAGTTGAAGCCTCCCTTTGATCTGTAACTGTTGCACAGACAGCAGTTCAGAAGATGTTCAAGAAACATTTTGCATGATATGAAGATCATGTCCTTTCAATAAAGTGACTCTGTATTGGGTTTACATGACAGAGTTTTAGTAGCAGGGGGCTCCACGGGTGCCCTCTGTGAGAAGAGACCAGGAGCTGCTCCAGGCTGCACAAAGGCAGATGCAGCCAGCTCCAACAGGAATCCACAGCCAGCCAAAGCTGAGCCAATGAGTGATGTTGGTTGTAAGAGCTTATTTAAGAACAGGTGAAAAATGCTGGACAGACAGAAACAGTCAACAGATTGCAGTATATCTGTCACTCCTTCACAACCTTGTTCATCTTGTAGGACCACTTCATGCTCTTAAGGCAACGTAGTCAACAACAACAAGGAGAAACAGCCGATGACAGTTCCTTCTTCAGCTGCTCAAGCAGCATTAGTAAACACAAATGGTTCACTGAACCCAAGGAATTCAGTTTCAACCTTCACTCTGCTTCTCCTCTCCATGTATAATTTTACACAGGGCCCACTGTATTCTTTTCTCTGGCTGTAAAACTGATCAAATGCAGTTGTTCTAAGGCTGTGCCATGACAAAATTTGTAATTCAGGTAACTCTGGCCAGGACTTCTCATCCTGAATCTCTCATTAACATCTCATTCTGAATTGCTAATGGCAAGCTAACACTTGGGCCAAAGCCTTAGAGAGATCCTATCGTGCAATATACGCAATTAGTCAGATCCCTCAGTATAACTTATTGAGTTCTCCTGGATTATTCTGCAGCTGGGCCCATCATCTAACAAGAATCAAATTGGTGTTGATTCAAATATTCCTGGGACAGAAGGGTTTTTATAAAATCCACACTATTTGATCACAGATAACATACAGTCCATTCTATTTAACTCATTCGTTTCTGCATCAATTCAATAATTTTACAAAACACAGTTTTATAGATGTTTAGCAGCATGTAGACATCTGTTTTCACATATATATAGCGTGAATACATAAAAAACAAACCTAATTCTTAGTATTGTCTTGTTTTCTCTGACATCCCAGTGCTAAAGCACTTATCAGATATTTTGGTATAGTTCGGTATTAACTGGGAGACAAATATCTTGCTCATTTTTGCTTCTTCTTCCTTCCTATGTAATCTATACTGCTGTTCCTATGTTTTATGGAAATTAGTGGAATTATGGAAAAGCATGTAAGTCTGGAGGAACAGTGTAGGAAAAAACAAGATATAGAGGGATGTTTAAAAAACAAATAACATATCCTGTTGTTGAGAATATTGTGGCTCAATTTTCTCCAGCTTTTCTAACTTTTACCAAAGAAGTTCAATACTACAATGATTTCTAACAAAACAGAAAATTAATTTTAATTATTCATCAAGACGAAAATGTCTCAGTTCTTTATTTGCAGCATGAGGCTTTTAAAATTCCCCTAGGAAATCAGTTGTGTTTTGGCATTTAAGTAACCTCAAAAGGTGCTAATTGTTTCAAACACTTGAACCCCAAGATCATTATCACTTAAATTTATTGATGCAAGCTACTTACTGTTTTGTTGCCTCATTTTTGAGGCAAAGACTTATGCAGTAGTAGATTTACAAGACATTTGCCAGTCGTAGATCGAATACAAAATGAAGTGCTAACGAAGATAATTTTGGCAAGCTCAACACACAGTCACTAATATCAATTGTTCAATTTGGTACTCATCTTGCTTGATGCTTTCTTGTTTCTTTTCCTTTCCCCCTAATTCCCTGTCATTTATTTTTACACTCATAGAAATTATATATATTATATATATAATATATATATATATATATATATATATTATATATAGAACCTATATTTTCATAGACTATTCCAGATCTAGTCACAATTTGTTGGAATATTTCAGTTAGATTTCCTTTCATCCCATTACTGGTGTCATTTTAGAATACAAGAAAAAAGGTCACAAAAGTAAAAAGGTGTGTGTGATCACATTTAAATATATAGAGGTTTTTTTCACAGCTAATGTACGAGCACTGTAAAAAATACTACTCAGCATGAACAATCAAAGACAACAAATAAAAACAATACAGAAGTACTTCATTCTATGTTTAGTAAAATCAATTTTCTGAAAATGCCTTAAAGTTTAATTTTACCAACATTTTTCTTTCCTTATGCCTACTGTCAACAAAGTAATGTTCCTTTCTGCATAGTTCTGTGAACATTGTAAGTGCTACCTGAATGTCACTAAACTCAATAAGGTATTTACTAGGGATTAAATCATGCCTTGATGACTTCACACATATTATACATTGCACATTTGGATACATCCATGTTCTTTATATATACCTTTTTAAAAAGTATTAATACTCAATTTCAATAGGAGAATTATATTTGTCAGGTTATTTTGGAGGAAAAATTACTTAACGCAGGGAAGGTCATCATCCTCTGAACTGTTGATACTCATCTCTTTAGTATACTGAAAATTGATGTGTACTGGCAAAACTTTTAATTGCAGCTACGCTCTTTGCAGCAAGTACAAAGAAACAGAATATGAAAGAATATAGAAGGAAGAAGTCCAAATTTATAAATAACAATCAGGAAGCTCTTGTAGATGGAAGAAAATGGAAATGTACTAATGCAAAACACTGGAAGTAACAGCAACATACATCACAGTATGTCTGACATCCCACTCTTCAGTAATAAGCTACAACCAAAACTGCAGCTGAAGTGCAATGATATTTTGCAAAATCTCTTGGCTCTCAGCAATCAGCAAGAATCAGTTGTGAGGGAAGTTTGTTATATGTATTTTTCCTATCCCACAACCTATTCCCTCCTGAAAGATGCTCCAATTTCATCAAAAAAATTAAAAAAACATACAAAAACCTCCCTCTTGATAATTTTATGACATGAAATTAAAATAAAACTTTATTCTGAGTGTGCAAAAATGAGATAAAAGAGATACAGATGACTACAAGGGCCTTTAGAATTGTTCTTAGAGCTTCGGAAAGTTGGTTACCTAGGAAATGTGAGAAGATCTCTTCAAATACCACAAGAATATCTGTGACATTCTATATTTGAATTCCAATAAAAGTCCAGAAAGCATCAAGTATTTTTGAAAAATAATATCAAACTTTTTCTTTAGAGGGAAACCTTGTGTATGAAGAGTGTTACATGGCACAAAGTAGATAACTCCCAGCATGGCTTTTTCTGATGCCATATTGTTTGTTTGTTTTTTTCCTCCAGTAAGAATTTTGAAAACACAGACATAGGGCAGAAAAAACAATATAACTGACAAAGTAAGAGTTTAAAAAAGGCTTAATGAATTAAGAATGGCAAAAATGTATTTCTTGGCCCAGAGGTCAAGAAAATCTGGTATGATATTCTTCATCACGTCTATGTATTTTAAATTAAAATCACTTAGTGATGTAAAATAGCTGAACTTTGTCTACAGTGAATAAAACTCTACTGAGCTAATTTATTTAAGGAGGAATAATGTATGATCATTTGGATAAGCTATCACTTCATTTAGCCCATAAAAGTCAAATGAAATTCATGATATGCCTTAATTTGGATTAAATGGTAATATAACACCAGACTACAATAACCCCCCATTTTACAGAAGTCATAGACTTTTTAAACAATGGGTTAGAAATGGTATCCAGACCCATGGTCAGACAGGGACAACCTGCAGCAAATGGATCTCTAGTATCAGAGAGACTAAATGTGCTCTTGGTTCAAAACTACTGTGACAAATACCACCATTGTGCTATATTGGTGTATTATCCATTCCCCCCCCCCACACACGTACTTCCAGAGTGCAGAATGGGGCAGGAAAGCAGATAGCAATAGAGACTTTCCAAAGGGAACCAGCAGATTAACACAAACCTGAGGTGTCATGGACTTGGCTGCAACAAACAAGCAACCCTAGAAGGGCAGGGAGATGTATAGAATTCCAACTTTATGGGCACTATGGACAGGGTTATTGCAGGTGTGTTATTAGCCTTTTATTTAATAACTTGTGCAATGTTTTTGAGATTTCCCTACTTAAAGGCTCACATTGACCTAGTTTGGTTTTATACTCCAGGAAATTAATTAGTAGAAATTAGGAACTACCTCAAAAACACGGAATGGTGGACCTGTCTTACTTGAGATCCTGTTGCATTCACAAATGGACACCAAATTTCTCTGGCTTTAAAGCTATGCAAGCAAGATATTGCCTCTGTGCAACCTGGTTAACAAAGAGCTATTCCTCTGCAAGATCAAAACAAGCTAGCAGACTGCCAAATAAATCCCTAACACTCACATTTTACAGCATGATATGTGATTTCTGCAAGTAGAATTACCAATACTTTTCCCCTTTGGAGTACCTAAGGAGAATCTTAATTAAGCTTCCCAAGAGCACAGCATTACTCACCTTGATGTATCAACTGTTGGGGGTTCCCACCTTATGCTCCATTAAAAATAGTACATGTGGACCAGAAGTGAAATATAGCTGGGCTGTATGCAGGTGAAATACCCACAGAGTACATAGATTAAACCTGCATTTGTCCCCAAATCAACCAAATACATTTAGTGCAAGTCCGGAAAGTGTAAACAACCCATACTAGAAGCTAAGACCTGCTAGCTTGGCCAGCTCAGCTTTATAAGGTCAGCCTAACTCTCTTCATTAGTTAACTAGTTTGGTTAGCTAGTTAAATATGTTATATGATTGTGACACATCCACAACAAACTGATTTGTTCTTGTGGCCTGCTTGCCATGCAGAATGAACTCTAAGAGCTGTAAACCCAAAAAGAGACTGTTTTGTCTCTATGTGTGCTATTCTTTATAATAAAATCACAGACTCCCTCTGGTCTGAATACTGATTTAGTAGATCCTACTGATTTTTTTAAACCCAGTTCTATGGAAAATTTCATTGACACCCATCACAAAGTAGTTCCAAATGACCAAATTCTATCATTTGTCCAATTACCTTCAGACTGTGGTTACGTTTGGCACCTCACTGATTGCTGCTATTAGTTTGGCACATAATGCTCTGTTAGGCACTGCTACACTTGAGGCAAATGCATGATTAGCATTTGTGGCTATGTTAGTTGACTTTTTTCACTAGTCTAAACTCTACTAAAAGTGGCTCAGCTAAACTCTGCAAAGCTTTAAATTGCCAAACTTTACTAAATTTTTATAGTGGAAAATTGTCAGACCAGTTCAATACCTGGATAGACAAACAGATCAGTTTATCCATCTATCAAATCTCCATGATTTTGCCAGACTCTCTCAGTCCTAACTTTCCGAGAGATTAAAAAAAAAATCATCCAAATAACAAGCTACTTGAGGACAGCCTGCTTTCTGTTACACTACGTATTCTAACAGAGCTAAATTGCTTTAAGATTGCACTGAGCAGATTCTTGACATCTCTTTGCCAAGTACGTACTGACTGTCACCCAGAATCCTAACAGGTTGAAATGGTATCAAATGCTAATAGGGTGATTTTAATCATTTTGTCAAGTGCAGCTGACACCACATTGTCAAGTATTAAAAAAAAAAAAAAAAAGGTACTTTGTAAAGCTCTAGATCAATTTTATTTCTTACTATGGCATCTCAAAAGGAAGAGAAAAAGTGTGAATGAATCAATTTTTTCTTGGTAGTTTTTTAGGCAACAAACTGAAAGTGATATATTAAATTGACAATGACTGTGCCCAAGGTAACCTATCTTAAAATGAACCAGTGTTCTGAATAACTTAATAGCTTTCAAGTGCCTTGCTTAAATATGATACTCCAAGCACTCCAAGGCAGATAAGAGGTTACTGTCATTACATCTCCTGTTACAAAGAGGCCATGCAATAAAAGAGACTTAAACAGGTTTTCTGTTCATTACATGAAACTCCATGCTACTTGTCTATAAATGTGTGAGAAGTTTATGTAAGTGGTTTCCACTTTGGACAAAGTGAGTTTGACTAGTTGCAGCTGATATCGACAGTTGTTCAAATATGTCAGCTGACCTCACAGACAGGCAGATAAGAAGAGTTTGTATCATCCTTTTTATTTCAGCAAATCACAGGTATGAGCGCATGTGTGTGTTGGTGCATGCATGCAGGGGTAGTAGGACAACAGCATTGCTGGTTGCCATAGATCTTCCTGCAGCACTACTTTGACTGCTATGCTTTTAAGGTGAAAGAAAACACAGCAATCAAAAGGAGATGCTTTTTCCAACACCTCATACCTGAGCTTCAAGAACATTACAGTTTGCTGGCAGATTTCTACATATTCAATTTTTAAAAAGAAACCCACAAGCGAACCAAAAAGCCCACCCCACTGATACCTCCAGCAAATGGTGCTGGAAGCACAACTTGCTGAGTTATGAAGAAAGTGCTGATAAATAGAATCATAGAATCAAAGAATCATTAACGCTGGAAAAGACCTCCAAGATCATCTGGTCCAACCATCACCCTACTACCAATGTCACCCACTAAACTGTATCCCTAAGCACCAGGTCCAACTTTTCCTTGAACACCCCCCAGGGACGGTGACGCCACCACCTCCCGGGCAACCCATTCCAATGCCTGACTGCTCTTTCTGAGAAGACATGTCTCCTCATTTCCAACCTAAACCTCCCCTGGTGCAACTTGAGGCCATTCCCTCTAGTCCTATCATTAATAACATCACAGGTGCTGGTTTATGAGAACATGAAACAGCCCCTTCCTCATTCACAGTGGAGATTGTATTCCCTGGCAACAGCAAAGCCAGTAAAACAAACAGGGACTGATTCTCCCACTGCCTCCTACTTATACTGCTAGATGCAAACCAAAGGGAGACAGAGCAAGTACAGGCTTCCAGTGTGCTCAAAATTTACTTTCAGCTACTATACGAGTTAGAAGATAGGAGACTCACACCCACACTGAACAAGAAAAGAGACAGGCAAAGATATGTATTAATCATAAAATGCACAATATTAACATGGATTTGGGTGGCATATGGTGTTAGCATGCAAACATGTGCCTGAGTTGGGGGGGGGGGGGGGGGGGGGAAGTGTCATATGTCACCCCTAACCACACAAGCTTATTCACTCTTTTAAGCTCAGCTTACCAGAATGTTTTCAACAGATATCAGTTAGAAGTAGATATGACAAAACAACTACACCTCCAGATTTCAGAACTTCTCATGCTTTAAATTCACTGTGATAACAAAACTCTATTGAGGCAAGGAAAAATAGAAAGATTTGTCCACTGCTTTCTTCATGGTGTTGTAATCACTTCTGTGAATGTACTTGAATTCATAAATTATGCACAACGTGTCTCCCATCATAAACATTAGAAATAAATAAGAACAAAATTTATAAATAATGAGATCACACCAGAAAAATGAGACTACAAGAGTTATTTATGGTATTACTCTACTCCTCTGACAAATTATTTCAAAAGTTTGTATTTTAACGTTCAATAAACTTACAAAAGGCTTTTCAGGACTTAAGATTTGGTACACAGAATACCAATAATTTACTTTTTAGTACTTCTTCTCTATATCACAGTATATGGAAAACAGAGGTGAGCTTATAGCTAACAAAGTACTAATTCTTCTTTTGACTATCTCCTGACTATTTAAAAAAGACTCTTAGGAGTCTTTTTGGTCTTAAGAGTCTTTTAAGAGTTGGTGGTTTTTGTTTTTTGTTTTAAACTTGTTTGTAAATTATATCCATCAGATGTATTATGAGCAACTTCATGCTAGCCACCTCCCCAAGCCTCACTGAGTAGAAGTAATTTGCATTCTAATGCAATTCTTTACCACTTTGAATTTTTTCACATCTTGAAATATCATTTAACAGTCTGCTTTGGTCATTTCAAAAAACACTTAGCAGCATTATTTCCTGTATTTTTCCATCTTCAGTAGATGTTTGATAAGTCCTTGATTACAAATTTTTAGCATCCAACAAATTGGATACTATGATTTAACAAAAGCATACAAAAACAATGTAAGAAAACCTTATGAAAGACCAAAGTACATTAATTTGATGTGAAATGTAAGTTCAGTATAGAGACAATCCTATTTGCAAGAAATCACATTTTATAAGGTATCTGTGTTAAAAGTAATACACAGCTTGAGCTGGATTGTGCGAAAGAATGCAGTTGGCACTGATTTCTATTTAGAAATAATAAAACAGAAGTGATATTGGCAGAGCTTTATTCTGTTATAAATAATTTAATTGCCTGCCATTTGCAAATAAGCCCCATTTTAAGACCTCAAAGAGTTTCTGTAAGCACTCATTAATACTACCCACTCTGGGACGTCAAACTTTAAGAAAATATTTTTGATTGAGTAATGTTTTCAAAAAGATATTTCTTCTGCCTAATGAAAAATGGTAATTTTAGGTGGGATGATTTTGTTTCCTTTTAATATAAAATACAAAATCAGGGATCAAGGACCCGAGAAGAAGATAATCTTTCTTTGATTTGCATGTCTAGAAAGAGTAAAGTTTCTTCTAACAAAAAAAAAAAAAACAGGACATCTTCAGCAGAAAAGCATACCTTGGTTCTGGAGGTTAAAAAACGTCTGAGGCGCAAGCCTGAATTACCTCAAGCTGAGAAGAGACACAAACATCAGCTCAAAATATCAGTTAATGCTCTAAACACAAAGGTCAAAGTCAGTTAATCCTCCTCTTATGCCGAGTCCAACCCCTGCCAGTGGATGCTTGTCAGATTAACTCTTTTTTAGATTTGAATCTAAATGCAGTAATTCCTCAATGCCATTGATCCCTGAGGGAAAAAAATAGTTTTGTGATATACAAATATAAAATTCTGTTTTGATGTAATTGATTAATACCCTCAGAAGCTAGCAAAGTACAGAATATGAGCTTGGAATTCAGTAAGTTATGGGAATGACTCAAGAATTCGGTAGATTCAAAAAGGCAGAAACTGAATGAACTAAAGGAAACATCAAGGCAACCCTATTAAATGTGGAGCCAAGTGAAAAAGGACAGAGGCCAAAACTGCAGGCTGCCAGACCTCTGAAAGACACAGCTGTCTCCTTCAGGGAAGCTGTTGGAACAGCAAACTGAAGTGCTCTGCTCGTAACTCATTCACCTGAGCTCAGCCAAGTCAAATTGTTATGTTGATATACAGGAGAGCTGGGCTGCCATTCAGCTCGCCTTGACAAGCTGAAGGTGTTCATTGTTGACAGGATCCTCATGAATATCATCAAGGCAAATCCAAAGATTTGCACGCAGGAAAAAATAGCCCCACACAACGGTACAGGGTAGGAACCAACTGGCTAAGTAGCACACTTGGAGAAAAAGAAAGTGGGAAGGAAAGTGGTGAATGGAAAGTTTAGGGTGAGTCAGCAGTGTTCCTATGCCACAGTGAGGGGTAACTGCAGACTGGACTCCGCTAGCAAAAGCATAGCCAGTGTTTTGAGGGAAGTCACTGTTACCTTCTGGTCATTGTTGATAAAGCTACATTTCAAGTTCTGTGTTCATTCTTGAACCTTCAGGTACAAAATAATTACTGCTAAACAGGAGAGAATCCAAGAAGTACCACTGAGAAGGTCACGGGGCACACAAGGAACAGCTGAGGGAGCTGGGCCTCCTGTTGCGTCAGGAAGAGAGAGCTAATGTGGCCTCTAGGGGCTGTCTTCCAGTGCCTAAAGCCCAGGAGGTGGAATGTGGATGGAGCCAGATTCTTCTTGTAGGTGACCAATGAAAGAACAACAGGACACAGTGCTGCTGCAGCAATACAAATTCTGGTCAGACTGAAGAAGAACAAGGGCACACTGAGTGATCAAGCACTGGAACAGGTTATCCAGAGAGCCTGGGGAACACAGATCCATGGAGATTTTCAACAGGTCAAGGTCCTGAGCAACCTAGTGTATCTCCAGGATTGGCTCTACTTTGAGTAGGATGTTGGACCAGATGACCCCCAGAGGTCCCATTCATTCAAAATTATATTTAAGTAGCCACAAGAACTGAAACAAAGAAAACAAGGCAAAAATCATCTTCACAACACCATGTCCAGTCACTGCGGTATCCAATGCAGCACTAATTCTAGCTAATCCAGCAGTAACTTCAGCATGGATGCAACAAAATCTGCACAATTTTGAGCAGCACCCATGAGCTCTGAAAAAATAGCATTTTTATCCTATTATTTTTGTGATGAAGCTGTGCAGCTCACAACTGCAAAGGTTCTAGGTTAAAGAGTTGTATCACATCTTTCTGCCACCGGGAAGAATCAATCTTAATTGGGAAAGCTGAAGACAACTTCGGTTAGCATTTAAGACAGCAATAAAAATACATATGAAATGCTTCTTTCAAATGGCATTGTTAACTTTCACATAACAACAGTATGATCTCTGGCTCTCATGAGATTTTGTTTGAAATCTTGTTTTTTGTTTTGATTTTTTAAATTGCATTTCTATCATGATTTTCTCTCTGCTAGCATAAAGAACATTGTTTACAAATTGTTATGGGTAGTTGGGCAATTGGTATCATCTGTTGTTTTCTTTGTACTAACATCAGACTTTTACTGCAATTTGTCTAACTAGAAGAATTTCAATTTGTCTAGTTAAAAACTTTTTCTCTATTTTCAATATTATTTAGTTGAGCAATTGATGGCCATATTTCTTCATTTTTATGCACTTGTCTCATGCTCATCCAGCAGCTCCGAAGAGGTAAGGAAAAATACAATATGACAATAATTAGTCCAAAACATGGGATGTGCCACCTCTTGCTGAGGTCCCAGGATAATTCCTTACAAGTCAGTTTGCAAAAGCTCAGTAGAAAATAATGACAGTCATTTTCCTTGCAATCATTTAAATGAAATATTGAAATACTATAATCTTTTAAGGTATTTATAACAATGTAATTACAACATCCCCTAGAAAGCACCAGATTGTCTAGGCTACATTCCTAGAAAGAAGGCATCTGCTTATCTTGGTAAACAGAGCAGAAAAGTGGGATCTGCTTGAGATTATACATTCTTAATATCCATTCATTGCTTTTCTCAGGACCAATCCTTGAACTGAGAGCAGCCACAGAAGTTGCCAACATATGCTACTCTCTGGGAACCAAATCCCTGCTCCCAGTCAAGTCATTCCTCAACCATACGTGCACAGTAAAGTTGCTATAGGTTATATGACATACAGAAACCTGCAGCTACAAGAGAACGGTACTTAAATGAAATTCATATGTTTTGGCATCAGGATCTTGCCTTTCAGGTGCGAACGTGGAAATATAGATCTAGGAGGTGGGAAAATAGAATTGGGAAGATTTAGTTTGGCTAGAAAAAGGGGTGGGAACAGGGAGATGGTGAAGATAGAAAAGGTAAAAGGACCTGAAACAGTCCTGACAGACAGGAATGGAACCTAGTGAATCTGTGCTAAAATACCCTTCATCTAAATATTGATTGTGACCCCTTGTCCTTTAAGACAGTTCTCATTTGAATGACATCCTTTAAGTAATAAAATGAAAAATAATTTTGTGCTCCTACCATCTGATCAAAAGAGGCAGAGGAATAGCAGATGGCAGTTCTGTGCACATGGATGTACTGTTATGTAGAGTTCCCATCTCTTCCCTCAGTATTCCGTAGCCCTTGCACCACTTCTGTCCTGAGACATCCTAATTATTTTAACTCCAATCCCTCTTTTTCACACTCTGTTGAAAATCTGTCCCCATTCATGCCTTCTGCATTCTCTTACCCCAGGGCCAAGGTTACTTACAGAACGCAATTAAAAATAAATGTAATCATAATCCTTTCTTCTAGAGAGTTAGAGAAATAAGTATCTGCCGTAGCTGTATCTCACAGCTCCACTAATACTTGATCCTGAGCTCTGACCTGTGTCTAACCCAACACTTCTCCCACAACATCAGTACTTCTGTCCTACAGTCCCACTGACTATTGGCATCTATCTTCACTGGGTACAACCTGAGATGTCCACATAAATAAGATGGGAGATGGAGGAGTAAGAGACATGTAGAAGAAAGAGAAAAAAAGGATATATTAAGATGTAAATTATATTAAAATTTATACTAATTTAAATACAAGGAATACACTTAGCCCAAATAAGATTCTTAAAGTACAACGGGCTGGGCATATTACTGCAGCAGATGTAAATACAGCAAATATCCTCTGAGAAACCATTTCTGTGCTGGACTTCTGGGAACCAATTAAATACTTTTATAAGATAGCCTTGCCATAGTTCTAACTTGGATTTCTACCAGACATCCAAAATTTTTTACTGAGCATTCAGTATCATTTTCACTTGAGAGAACACCATGTATGTTACCCCACTATTGAATACTCTGTTATTCAGTGTATTTTATGCAAGGCATTTTCAGATCTAGCATTCTCAAATGTTGGCATTCAAATAGGAAGGAAATGATCCAACACATTGCAGTATCAGTGTAGAAAATGTATTTTTAAGGAAATTTGCATTTGAAATTTTCTTAGTATAAGGAGATGGAAAACAGCACATGTTATCGTTATGCTTTATATAGTACTATCAACATGATCTTATCCTTTTTTCTATTTTCCAATAAACTTGAACAAGATGTCAGTGCCAAATATTCATGACCTTAACATACTCCCTTCAATGTAACATACCTGTTCTGATTTGACTGTTAGATTATCCATGGGAGGTAATTTAGGAGCTTCAGGAGAAGCATCTCACACTATATGCTTCCCCTTGTTTCTTCCTCATCTTTTCCTAGCCCACTAGCAATGAAAAGAGGGATACAAACCCTTGCGTCAGCAGACTAATACAAAGCAACTACATCTCTACAGCTATCAGACCATCGCCTCAGCAGAGAAGAGCAGCAAGCAGCAGCCATAACAGCTCCTGTACAATACTTCCCCACCCCCAACAGTGTTCAGCAAACTATAAGACCAGAGAGAGAGGATAACTGGCACTTTCTGGTATGTCAGGAATAGCCAGCTTCCTATCATCCACCTCGTGTAGGCAAGGCAAGTTAAAAACTTATGATCTACAAAAATTTAAATTAACTAATTAAAGTTCAAGCCAGGAAGGAGTACAGCCAGTCTGCAGCTGAGCAGCATAAGAATTCAGTAAGCCCAACATTACAGCTGAGCCTGTTAGAGTGCATTATATGAATTTCTTTGCAAGAGGGGAGGAGATAGTGTTGCATCCCTGACTCTCTTATTGACCTGTAGTTTGCCATTAGGCCATGCTTTTTATTTCTTCCTCCATTGCAAATGGTTCTTTCCCGTAATGCAGGACCAAACTTTAGAAGCAATATTCTTTGGCATAACCAAAGCACCATACAAGAGATGACCTAATTCCACTTTAATCTTTAATCCTTCCCACACTCTTGGTGATCTGCAAAGTCTGCTCCAGCCCCTGCCTCCTTAGCTACTCTCAGACTGAAGGTTGCTGGTAAAAAGCAAGCAAGATTAGTAAAGGTTATTCAGCAGCCCTATGCTGTCCATATAGCAATGGATTCCATCAGGAAAAATAATCTGTGGAAAACTTTAAAGCAAAACAATAGTCTGCAAGCCAGGTAAAATCCAACCTTTGGTTAATAATACAGTGTATTAAAGTCCCATAAGTTATGTATAGGATCTTAGTTCATTTCTAGACTCAACACTGCCATCAGCAAATATTAGAACAAACATTCTTCTTAGCCCAGAATAGAAGACAGAGCTCTGCAATTCCTAGCATTTTTAGTTAATGGTAGTGGTTAATCACTAACAAAGTTAATCCCTGTTCACACCCATAAGGAAATAGTTTACTTCTGCTACCATTTATTCTTTTCATTCAGGAGATACAGATTTTTACTGTGAATTTTCTCTTTTCTAACCTTGATGCTGTCTATCACCAAAAGCCTACACTCTGAATTGTTCAAGGTAACAAAAATCCATTTAAGCCTATTGTACAACAATGTTTTATGAACAGTCAACAAGTACTGGGAAGATTAGATGTATCCAACCCAGTAAATCTACTGATTTTATTCAAAGCCTATGCTAAAATCTTTCCTGGTCATTAAAAAGGGAGAATACAAGAGGAAATTACACACAAACTGATGTCTGAAGTCTAAGTGATGAGCACAGTAATGAGTGGGGTGAACTACTGCCCCCCATCACTCCCCATTTAGCCATCTTTAAGAAAGATACTGTGGGGACAGATTGAGCTGTCCAAGGAACCTGATAGACAAAAAATTGAATTTGACATTCAGAGCTATCACCCTGCCATCTCCGTACATGTTGGAGGTGCACAATGAATGGGCTGAGGCTGCAACAGCCTGAGCAGACTAGGCAAGAACCAGACAGCATTACCATGAGAAAAGTCATACTGCTGCTTTCACTGCTTTTGAACAGTACATGGAGTTCATGAACACCTAGGAAGTGGCAGGTAGAGTTCCTGCTCTGCTGTGTCTGTCTCCTTCTGTCACTTCAGTGTCTTGTGTCTAGTTACATTCCCCTCACAACCACAAGACCTTTTATAAAGCCACAGTGAGCCTGTCCTCAAAAGGGCAAAGTAAAAGCAGTTTGCGGGTCACTAAAATTTCCTCTGAGGGCAGTCTAACTCTCATCCTTACCAGTGAGGAGAAATATGCTTTTTTTTAGGGTGAAATTCATCCAATAGGAAGGTAGATGCTTTGCTGCCTTTTTTTTTTTTTTTTTGAGCTGTTATTTAAAAGCCTTGGCACTTATTGAAAAACAAGAATTTACAGCAAGCAGAACAAGCCTAAAAGCCAAGGTGTTACAAGAACCTGCGTGCATTTCTTCCACGCATGCCCTTGATGCAGCTGAGGGCACGGATTATCAAAATGACCGCAGCTGAACTAACAGCTTGCTGTTGACAAGAGCAAGAGGGCCTGGCCTTCTGCTCCTGCCATCCTCTCATACATCTGACATGGTGAGTAGGCTGGAACTACAAAACAGCAGAAAAGTAAAGAGCTGATTTTTGCCCGTGCTGATCAGTGGGATAAATCAGCTGAAATTGGGGGAAGGAGAACAGAGGGGAGGTTCAAAATAAGGAAGCACCATGGGGAGGGAAAGGGTGAAAGCACAAGAATTTTCCCTTGCTGCAGCATCAAGCTAGTAGTTTGTGCTGGCCACACCACGAATGCACTCTTGATGATAATTACAAAGCTGCCTCCCCAGTGAGTTTTATAACAAAGGGCATGTCTTTGCTTCTACTCAGGCCACACTCACACCTCTTCTCTTGTTCACTTGCTGATTTTCCATTCTTTCTCTGCCACATTTTTGCTTTGAGTGCTTACACACATGCACAGCCTTTCAATATATTCCTTCAGCTTATGACTGCAATCAGTTCAAAAATAAAAATTCCTTTTCAAAACACAGTCTTCTGGCTTTACTAGGCATCCAGCTAACATCCTATCACTTGTAGGTATCACTGTGAAGTAGGCCATTTGACTCCACTTCCATTTAGCTTTACTAAAACAGGATTAAAACACACAGCTTCAGACAGACCCATGATTGCATACAGATCAAATGCGCAATCAGTGGTAGCCATTACATGACCAACGGCAATGGGGATTTCTCTTTCTGGCAGCATTTCTAAAAATTTGGCCTTGTGGACTTATTTTTAAGTTATGGTTTTCAATAGTTCCTTGCAAAGGCAGTTTCGTAAAGAATTCTTTTAATATTGCACATACTCGCCTGATCTTCTTCCTTACAGCAGCTATTTGCTACAATAATTTCCCTATCTTCAGATGACTTAGTTCTAACTACATTAATTTAAGTAAATTCAAAAGTAGGCCATGAAAAAAATTGAAGGATGAGCAAAGTGCAAAAACTCTTCAATAGTCTCATTTAATTTGACATATAAAATAAATATGGATTTTATTCTGGGGTGCATTGTCATCTTCAAAAGATTGCTAATCCTAGAAGTCATTTTATTGAGTCTTTGGTTGGTGAGTTTTAAGCAATAATTTATTTCAATTAAATGACAGCATCTTTTAATCTCAACGAAGTGACTTGGCAGACAAGCAATTCTGTCTTTGGAGCTTTCATACATTTATTCATCTGCCCAAATTTCCTAAGACTTTGGAGTTCAGTTGAGTTTCATCTTGAATTAATGATTTAGAGAAAGCAATCTGTTTCATTACGACACAGAAGGAATGAAACAAGATGAATGTTAGAGGGAACAAGAGTAATGCGATAACTTCAAATCTGAAAAAAGCAGGTGCAAGCCCACTGTAATTGCTGGCAAATGCACCTCCATGTGCCAGAGTTAAAATTAGCCCCCAATGGCTATGATTTTTGTGTCACTACAACCATAAATACCCCTGAAAACAATGTCATATATCATGAAAAGATGTTAGAGTATTTAAGCAAATGAAGGTGTTAAACACTGCTGATACACTTAGGAAGTATCTCTGTGCCTGGTAGATAATGTTTAATGCCATTTAGTTGTAAAATTGGGCAAAATAATTAAACCCACCAGTAGGCATCAGACCTTGACTTCCTTGACTTCAACCATTTTTAACAGGGCTTGAGAACACATGAAGCTCTGTTCACTTACACCACCATTCTGTAGCGAACAGCTATACCGTGCTACACTCCTCCATCTTTGAAGTCTTTTTGCTGCATATCACCGGAAAAACAACAACAATGCCTGAAGCTTTCTGATAATATGTATTTTTTTTTCCAGATGTATTTTTCAATTTGGAAAGAGCCCTAATAGCTCCATGTTCTATAAATGGATGTTTTCATTTGGCAGAGGAGCAGCCCTTAGACACCAGGGCACTCTTTTTTGTTGTTCTGACAAAAATTGTTCAGCTGGAGTGCATCAGAAGCTGTTGAAATCTCCTTACAGAATTTATCACATTTGCCTTGTTCAGCCAGCAAAGAAAATAAGTTATAAGTTAAAAAGCTAAGCCACCTACTCAGAAGGGAGTTTCACATTATTAGACCACATTGTTGTAATTATTAAAAAGCCATACACACACAAAATATTCCTGACCATATTAAAATATTCTTTTAATATGTTATACCTACAGATTATTGATCCAAACTATGTTGTTTGTTGGTACATTACCCCACTACCTCCTGAAGTATAAATAAATGGATTTCAAAATGTGCAACATTAATATCCATGGAATTGTTTAGTGTGCCATAAGATAAACAGAATTTAACAAGGCTCTTTGGCCACACCTCTTGCACTCAGTCCACAAATATACCTCCACACTACTTAGCCTAGCAGTGCAGTTTCTATTCTGATTCACATATCTGTCACAAAAAAAAAAAAAATTAAAAAAAAATAAAGCCAATATACCATAAATTCTTCCTCTCCCTGAATCTGGGATTTATCTCCAAAGTTTGTGAAAAGCCAAGCACTGTACAACACTGAAATCCTGTAAAGTGTTAGGTTCACTGCATTAAAAAAATAAAAAATAGGTACTTACATTACCTGATAGCTTGATGTTATGGTTTACAATGAGCTATTTTAATCATGGAGGGAACCTGTTCCCATATTTTATGGAAGCCTTGCTATACCTAAATAAGCAGTGGGTAATGATCTAGGGGAAAATTCTATTTCTAAACTCAAGGTCTAGCCAGTAGACAGTCCTATGATATTTTGCCTTAGAAGAGAGGTCATGGTGGCATGAGGCAAAGAAAAAAGGACAGTCATCACCTTGAAAAAGTGCTATGGAGTCTGAAACTTAGACAGATCTACAGTGTTTTGCTAGCAACAAGAAGAAGCTGCAGTACAAAAAAAAGGTGCAAAACATCCTGCAAACAGGCTGAAATAGAGTTAAACCAACCACTGAGATTCTCACATTGGTGCATGCATATTGAGCTGAATGAGAAACTGCAGTACTGACTAATGAAATTAAACATTTATATGGCTTTAACAGTCTTAGTAAAATAACTGTGCTTATTCAAACACTGCGTTTGTAAAACCCAGGAGCTTTAACCTCTAGAGTAATTGTACTCTCTGAGTTCAGCTTGTAGTGTAGGTAGTGTAGGTCAAAAAATTAATTCTGTACAACCCCAAACATTCTTGTGATTCTCTGATGCTCCACAACCCTTCTCTGCCATGACAAGTGGAGAATCTGGAAATTTCCGCAGTCATTGAGCAAGGAGAACATTTAAAGTCTGTTTACCAGCACTGCCACCTGAATAGCACTAAAATAAATTGGGCCATTCAAAGTTCAAAACTCCTTTCTCAGCAAATACTTAGGTATATCTTATGATTATATATAGCTGGTTTATATTGTAAAGGTTAACTTATTTGGAAGAGGGAACAGACAACAGTTGATAGAGACTGTGTCCATACTTGTTCCCCTTACTATTTCATGCTATGGACATGCTTTATTTTGGGGAGAAAAACATCTAAAACACTTATAAGTAAAATGTGTTTAGTATTGTAAGCATTTGATCTACACCTTTCTGTGCATTCCAGCATCATGTGATGAAAATACTAATATTTGTTTACAAGTAGATCCATTCCTAAATGCAGCATAAGACTGGCAATATTACAGCTTGCTTGGCTTCCTGGCAGTTACATACTATCAATGGCCATGATATACAATATTATCTGAATATATAAATACACATAAATAATTGCAAACTCTACAAATGATGAGGTTACATTTACTCATGTATCTTGACATTTAAAAATTCTTATGCACCCTAATTACTTTTCCTTCTGTACAACATTTAAGCATCTCCAGAGATTTCACTACAATGATTTCCACGTATATCAGATCACATTTAACAAAACTCAGTAAAACAAAAATTATCGCCATCTCTGTGAATAGCTCCAAGTTCATGATTTCAAACTTACTCAAACTATAGTGAAAGTATGTTTTGTCCTGATTCTTTCCCAACAAGAAATTACATTTGTTTTTATGCTTTTTTAGCTTAATACAAAATATGGATGACATCTTAATGAATAATTTCTTCAAGAGCACTCTGTCTCTCACTTCTGTCACTGTGTAAGTCAATTTTCCTCCCATAGAGAATCAAGTAATCACTTGGCTTCTCATCTGCTATTGCATAGCACCCATGGGACCATCACAGAAAAGGCTTATTTGTGCTTTGGCAGAATATTAGATTATTTCATCTGTTTGGATCAGACATTTAAAATAGGGGCATTCTTTTTTCTTTTTTTTTTCTTTTTTTTTTTTTTCCATCTTTCCTTGCTGCTTAGTTTCCTTCAGTTGAAGAAAAGCGGCAAATCAAAACCACAGCACTATTCCATACAGAGCCCATGGGTGGCATATGTTCCAAAACACAGGTGCTGTTGCTTACACAAAGCATATAAGCAAAACATCGGTACAAAAAGAATTCACTGGAATTAGGTCTGTAGGGACTGATCTTCAATCGCTATCAATTCCCTGATATCCCAGCAAAGTAAACTAACACTAATAGCTTGGTCTACCATTTAGCCAGCCTAAACACCATTAATTCAGTGAAAGATCATGCTTCATAACTGGCACTACGACTGCATTGTCTGTTATCTTCTTTTATGTCAATATTTCTCAGCCTATTCTATAGCTAGATCATAACTGCTCGTGAAATACATTTCAATATTGGGGCTACATATATATATATATAAATCACTTACTTCTCTTGATATAGTAAGAAAAATATCTACTTCTTGAGTACCTAAGGAAACGAATAGATTTTTCTTGACCAATAATTTCTCCTTAGAATTTAAGCTTTAAAAAAGGCCATTACATGTGTAACTTCAGGTGAAAATTATGAGAATATGGGATACTTTACATTAAAACTTCAGTATATAGTACCCACTAAAAACTGTTTACATTTTTGTGTTTCAAAAATGCAATTGACTGCTTTCATGGCACTGCAGTACATACGTTGCTACAGCAGCAGATAGAGACTTTCTCTTTAGAAGGCAAGAGAATTGTGCAATAGCAGAAATATAACTCTCTCACGACACAGAATTGCATGCCACACTGGCTGTTGCTAATTAAACAAGGAAGTAAAGAACTGCTCCTTCTAACACTAATCCACAATAAATATTTGGCCTTTTTAGCCATATTTGTGTGTCAAATTTTAAAGAGCATAGCTATTTGCACTCTATCGATGTGAGAAATTTCTTCAAGTAAAATGTGGCCCTTTACTGCTGTCAAAAAGTATATTTTAAAAAATCACAATATTTGTCACAATCCTATAAATATAATTCATCAAGTCATTTAGCTTATGGTAGATGTTGTACAAAATGAAGATGCAGTATTACAATATGCTGAAGTTGCTGGTCAGCATTGTGCAAAATGTTGTACTTATTAAAATGCCATATATTAATTATACATTAATATTTTGAGCAGGCCTACACATCAATTCCTTAATCCTTAAAATCAAGGACAGAAACAATGCAGTGTTTAAGACTGTGTGCACTCCTCACTGTTAACAGCATGGAGTCCTTCCCAGACTCTGCTCTCTGAACTGTGCTGGGAAGCACAAGACATTTTTGCTCAGCCCCACAATTATCTGTCCCAAAAGGCTGTCCCAAACACATTTGTCACAGTTGTATTTTGGCCTTTCAAAGTCAAATAGAGGACAAGATAAAGTTTGTTGTCTTCCAAAGGCCTCTTAGCTCCTTTTCCTATTGCCGTGCTGACCTCTCCACCCAGCCACTCACCCTTCCACCCTCATGGTGCCTCAAAGTCACCATGTGGCTCTTCAATGTACAGCTCGGACACCTGGCTCTGTAGCCATCAAGCATGTGCAACACAGCTAAAGTAGGTTAATGATGTCAGATGCAGGAAGCAAATTATAATCTCAACTAGATTTCAGCGAAAGGGATTGATGATCTCCGTTCTTCCTCATCACAACAGTGCTCTGAACTTACCTAAACACTGAATAGATGCACTGACCTCCGGGTGCCCATTCAGTATGACCTGAAGGAAGCCACATAAATACAACCCTGAATGAAAGCTCTAGTCTCTTCACATACATGAGATAACCCTCTTTCTAATAAAAGGAAAAGATACTTTGTCACTGAAATTGATATCCTTATATGAGTCATAAATACATTGCCATTATCTACGTTTACCTGAACAAGTTATTTCTATTTTTAAACAGCAACATGAACCTCAGTTCCTCAAAGATAGGTGGAGATAGACCACTGCAAAGGTTAGAAAAACTGGGTAAGAAATGAACAAAAATCTCTTTTGTTCATGCTCTATTTTGCAGTTTGTTGTAATTGTGTCTCATCTCCTTGAATTTAGAGCAATGCTTATGTCTATGCTTAAGCCTAGAGGCCTACAGAAAAGCTGGGGAGGGTCTCTTTGTTAGGTCAGTCCCCACCACTTCTTATTTTTGTTTCTCTGCCTTTTCTTTGTTTTATACCTTTTTTGTATCCTCTGTATTTATTGTCCCACTGCAATCCTCAGTTCACACTGCTCCATTCCTATACATTCATCCCTGTTCTAATTACCTAACAGAAGTTAGCTTGACCTTAATAATGCATACCAACATCCCTTTTTTCACTTAAAAATGCGTAAAACCTCTCCTCACCAAACTATCAAATTTTCTTTTATGTATGGACTAAAGGATGATTCAGTTTGGTTTTGAAAGTGTTGGGGTAGAAGCCTGCTTTTGGTTTTGCCATGCAGTTTACATGCTAAAAAAAATGAGCATACACTTCTGACGTTGGTCATCTAACAGCATAAATCTCTCCTGTAACTTCAGATTAATATTCCTCCCTGAAAAACAAGAATAGACACAGAATCTAGGTAATGAAACAGCCGACTGAAGGCTATATCTAGTTACCAGAAGAAATTTCTTAAAGCTGAATCACAGTGTCTTCAGAAAGAGATGCAAAGTTTTCTCCCACTGTTGTGGTTTGTTACCAAAATATATATATATATATATATATATATATATATATATATATACATACACTTTTCACTTATAATAGTAAAGATTAGAGTTTTATTTAACAAAAATTTCATTTTGTTAATTTTCACTTTGTATTTTCATCTTGTACTGTATTATTATACAAGATAACACAATTAAACAGCTTTATTATAGTCGAGATGCAATTTATTTTTTTCAACATCTTCCTAATAAGATTAGGATCACCTCATTACTCATTTGGATTAAAACATCTTGATTTAAAAAACTGAAAAAAGTCTTCATTTTCCTCATAGAAAAAAATTCTGAGGTTATGCTATAACAAAAAGATCACAGCCATGCCAATGAATTGGCTTTAGGCAACAAAATGGAAAAAGGATAGAGTTCTTTTCTACATTAAAACTAGCGGCCAGTTAAAAACTGACAAACATACAAAAGGACAAGATAATTAACACCTATTAGTTCTCTTTTTGGTCTCTTAATTACAACCTTCTTCCTCATGCTGGCACACTATTAAGAGTCATTTTGTTCCTGCAGTAAGTTAGAAATCTGATGCAGTATTCCTTACTAGTGTCATTTATAACAACTGGAAACACTACTGATGTGAAAAAGACTCAGGCCAGTCACTCACAGAGTTAATATGTAAGACTACACATTCACAGCAGAAAAAGCCTTTGCAATCTAAAAAATAACTGAAATGAGTAATCAATCTAAGGATTTTCACATGGTAGAAACGAGGAATCCATAGTGAGACTTCAAATCTTAATCACAAATCTTCAGAAGGAATTCGAGATTTTTGTTACCTCTTCATCTCCAGATAGGGCTGTATGAGAGCATCTTGACCTTCAGTAAACTAGGGGCCTGTATGTTATGAAAAAAATATGTCACAATCTGTGAATATACACCAAAATACCAGAAACTGAAACTAGCAGTAGTTTTTAGGAATGCGAACTTAACATTTCTAAATAACGCTCCTTTCCCAGTTCCTACAGTCAGCATCTGCAATCTGCATGTCTTTGGTTCCACACAAAACACACTCAGTATCTATCTTTCTGTCTCCATCTGCCTCTTGTTCTAGTTTCCTAGTTCCTCTATCTAGTTTACGTTCTGAGTAATGGGAATTCTAGTTTCTTGAAGACATGCTAGCAAGGTATACAGTACCAGTACAGGTAGTTTATGAGGTAGACACCAAGAGTGTTAAACAGATTAAATATCAGATACAGGACGCATAAACATTAAGCTTTCATAGAATTATCATTTAGGTCAGAAAAGACCTTCAAGGTCATCACATCAACCTGTCCTACTCAGTCCCATCACTAAAACACATCTTTTAGTGCTACGTTTATAGGGCACTTAAATACCTCCACAGATGGGGACTCCACCACTTCCCTGTTCCAATGCTTGACCACCTCCATGAAGAAATTCTTCCACATATACAATCTAAACTTCTCTTGACACAACCTGAGACCTCCCTACATCCTGTCACCTGACAAAAGAGACCAACACCCTCTTTGCTGCAACTTCCTTTTGAGCAGTTGTAGTGAGCAATGAGGTCTCTCCCCTCAGACTCCTTTTCTCCAGTTAGCCAGTCATCCATCAGTCACTCCTCATAAGCCTTGTTTTCTGGTCCCATCAACCTGTTTTTTGGTCTTCTCTGCACATGCTCAAGCAACTCAATATCCTACACATTGTAAGGGGCCAAAACTGAACACATTATTTGAGATGCAGTAATCACCAGTGCCATGTACAAAGGGACAATCACTTTCCTAGTCCTGCTGGCCACACTATTTCTAATCCACTTTCCAGCTACTCTTCCCAAGCTCATATCTCTGCAAGTATCCATGACCCAACTGTAGGACTTGGAACATAGCTTTGTTGAATGTCAAGCAATAGGCTAAATTGGTGGGCCGAGTCCAATTTGCATCCTTCTGCAAAGCCTTCTGACTCATAAGCAGATCAACAGTCCCATCTAACTTGGTACCATCTGCAAATTTACTAAAAGTGTACTCAATCCCCTCATCCAGATTATTGATAAAAATATTAGACGAAACTGGACCCAATTCTGAGCCCTGGGGAATGCCACTGATAACTGGCTGCCCATCAGATTGAATTCCATTTACTGTGACTGAATCCATCCATCCAGCCAGTTCTTCACCCAGTGAACTGTACACCTGACTAGATATTAGGACTAGACATTCTGCTGGTTATAGCTGCACTGACAGATCTACATTTGTCCCTATTAGTAAGTTAAGTTATATCACAGAATTTAAAGCTGACCTTAGAACTTTAACTTTTGTAAATAATTATTCCTATTGGCATATACTACTATTCTTCTTGTACAACTGTAAGAAATCTGGTATTTCCATCTCCCCTCTACCTCCTAGATGAGTGCAACAAAGCCAGAATTGCATAGGAAATATCCTAAGAGGGAAATTTAATACTCCTATTATTTTGAAGAAGGAAGTGGGCCAAGGGGGCAGATTATCCAGGCAAGTAACTCTTTTAGGACTGATGGTCAGGATTCTCCCACTTTGAAGGCAAACACATGCCTTGCAGCAAAGTGCTGCACTGCATACGAGCAAACTAGTTTTAATCCATTTAGCTTGGACGATAACAGTCTGTCTTGCACAGCCTTGCCTTTGTGCTGCAATTGTGCATAGTGGCTCAGTAGTTCATGCTTTTTGCTCCAGAGTTTTGCTTGCACCCAGGCTAACTATATAAACGTGCTCAGACTAGGCTTAACAGGATGAAAACACACTTCTGACTACAGCAGACACAATAACTACATTATGATCTAGCCTAAAGCTAATAATTGGACCATATAACATGGTTGCATATATTACATACATGGGTGAACAGCAATTTTCTTAATCTGCAGAATTGACGAAGAAACACAATAGCAAAGACATGGGATATTATCTCTATTTAGGCACCAACATCCACATAACACTTTTTTGTAAGTGACTTCAGGGTCTCCTTTTGTGCCTCGAAGCTTAAGATTATCCAAGTTGCTGTTCGTCATGCACAAAGAGATAAACATTGCTTGTTTGTTTTGCAAGTGGTTTCTAAAGGTACGAGAGAAGTTTTACATATCAGTTAGATTTTCTTCCATGAGGTTACAATATGGTTAACAGGCCCACTTTGCAGAAGGAGATACTGAGTACTTTCAGCAATTACAATAATTCTTTGCCTTTGTCACGATATATTTAGCCACATTTCTCCAGCTTAGGGTTTCCTTAAGCATGAAGGAACACAGTGAGAGGATGAAAGTGAGTTGGGGTTGCATTGGGTTTGATTTTTCCTCTTTTACCATCTTGCAGTGGACACTGGTGAGGCTCCTGCTAGTACTCCACAATGCAGACCAGCACCAGCCTTGTACTAGGCAAAAGAAAGGAGCAAAAGCAGGGCTTCATCCTGCTTACCCTGGTGCTGTACATGTCAGAAGCTTGCACTTATTAGAGGAGAGTAGAGATGAACTTTCTTTTTGTGCTACTATCCCACTGACTCATATATTTCATCTTCCAGGATTTGTTGCCTGATCTTCCTTGTCCAGTTTGAGAGGGGTGGCTGACTTGGGCAAATGCATCAGTAGAAGTAGCTGTCAGGTTATATATTGCTGTGCTGTGATTAATTAGCTTGGGGCAATTTCAAAACATGAATTAAGAGTCTGAGTGAAATAGCAGCTGTTAATGATTTTTTGCAGTTACCTGTGCTATGTATGTGTTGGTACAGTTACTGTGCATATCTAAGGTTGTTTTCACACCATTTTTGGGCTAAGTTTGAGTTGTAAAGGTAACAAACTCTTATTTCAGAAAATTTAAAAATCCATTTTTCTTGCCACTCAGCATAGCTTGTTTTGGCAGAAGGCAGGGAAGTAATTTCTGGTTTTGCAAACTACATTTATTCTTTTCCTGAGCTGACGTACAGATCTTTATCTATTCTACATATAGAAATTAGGTTGTGTGGTCATATATTTCTTGCTGATTTTCTACCACACCATGTAATATAAAGTACATGAAAGTTTCCTTAAAAATTAACAGCCTTATTTTACTTATTGCAGTAGTCTATATCCTCTCTAGCATATTAGAACTTTAAGGACTAAAATAATGAAACACTAAAATTTAATAGAGCTTGTTCATACACCTACAGTGCGTATGTGTACAAACAAGAAAAGAGAAATATAAAATGAAGTTTGGAGCTCACAGTCTGGAAACAGAGGGAAAAAATATTTTAATTGAACAACTAATCACATTTAGGTATGAAAACATTAAATATAATTTTAAAACTTATTAAAGTGCTTCCAAGCATAGATGGTAACCCAAGGAATACTATGTGCATCTTGAATCACCACATTCAGGAATATTTACTTCCTAGTACAACAGATGCAGAGAAAGGCTTCTAAAATAATAATGGGAATGGATAGCTTATCTTAGGGAAAGGCTATATGAGCTTGACTTACTTATCCCATGTGATAAAAGGTGGAGAATGTTGTCCACACAATGACGTAGTTCAATGATAATAGGAATGTAAAATCCTGTTAATTTTTATTTCTACATTATGTTTACAGCATTCTGAATATCCCACCTTTGAACTGAATATGTTTAGGTTACTTTATAACCCCAAAGATGGGAATGCACCTCTCCTTTTAAACAGCCATTCAGATTTTGAACATCCTGAAATATCTTTCAGAGTATATACATTTATCAGTCAGATCAGACCTAGCCCGCCCGGTATGTGAAGAGCATGACACTTTCCAACATGGTGACAAAAATCCTGAGTCATATCAAGCTGAAACTTGAAGTCAAGGACATTTTAGATAGATTAATATGCCTGACATGTGAAAGCATGAAATGGAAGACTTTGAGACAGAGAAGATAACACTAGAATTTAATTTTGTATATTTACAGCACTAAAATGCTATATAAAAGCTAAAATTTAAACTATTTAATTTTATAACATCACATATTGGAACACTGTGTCTATTACCTGGAAAAGCAATTTGTATATTTAAGTACTTGTGTGAGTCAAACACAGAGATTTAAACACAATTCTTTCTTCCCAAAGAGAATAAGCACAATGTACAGTAAACGAGAAAACCACTCAATGCTCTCAGCCCTTCTTTCAGTAAGAAGTGTCAGTATTACCGAGAACTTTTAGTGTATGTTTTCCATTTGAAGATCACATAGATGAATTACATAGGTATAGTATAAGCATGTATTTTATTTTACACTTATTAGAGCTGCCATAGAAATGTTTCCATGAGATGTGTTCTTATGGACTCTGTGCAATTGCCTTGAGGGAGGGAGTATTTTTCTTATCTTGTCTTCTGGTAATAGTCTACTTCTAGAAACATCTCATTTATAAAAGCAGTTATAATCACAGAGGACTGGCTGGCTGAACAGACATGCTGTGGTTATGTAGTAAACATTACTCCTACAAAGTGAGCTAATATTTATGAATGATTTCAGAAGGATCTGTAAAAACAGGGAGCCTTTCCCTAAGCCTTTGTCCTAGGGAATAATATGAGTTCTCTATCACAAAGCAGCTTCATAGAAGCATTTGTTAATGTAGTATCGACACTGTAGTTCTTGCAGAAGCAAACTCACATTCTGTTTTACCTGATCCACATCTGATATCAGCTCCTTATGCATACAAAAAAAAAAACTTAAAATATTTCATGATCATATCAGAATATAGCTGCAGTTAAAATCACAGAAACAGTTCCTCTCACTGGAAAATTCATTAAAAAAATCTCTGCAGTTGTCATAGCTTATGGTTTAATGAATTGGTTCTTTTCTTCTTGTTTTCTTTAATTTAAATTCCAGCATGAGATACATAATAAAATGGAGACAGTTATATATTCTACTGCTATGTTAAGGTTAAGAAATAAATATGCAAATACAGAATTTCAAATTGCTTTAGAGACCACGCAGGCAGGCAAAATTTATAAATATGAAAGGAAGTCAGCCCTGGTGAAAACTCATGCAGTTCCACTGACATTCTTATTAAATGTGTATTTTTAGAACTGCATCTATACCACTTCTGTTAACACTTTGGGATCCGTACAGTAGTTCTGCCCTATCAACAGCTTTAAGTGGTTTTCCTTTTCAGGAAGTACCCTGAGCTGTTAGTTGTGACACTTCCTCTTGCTTTACTGAGAGGATAACTTAAAATTTACTGCTACTTCAATACAATTGATTTTCATTTTAGTGTTGTTTCCCCCTCCTCCACATTGCTTCTGTTGCTGTTCACAAAATTGCATTTTATGCTGACAACTGAAAATTGAAACAAGTGGAATTAAGGAGTAATCAATGTGATCTCAGAATCAGCAAGGTCAGAATCCTGCCCTAAGGAGCAGTCCCTAACAGAGGTGTTAGCACAGATTCTCCCCTAGACCGAAGGAATTACGTGTGGGAAGGATTTGTCTTTCCTATAGCAATAAGCCACAATGAGGACAAGTTTATTTTTGATACTCAGACACTGAATTCTAAAGCTGAAAAAAAAAAAGACATCTTGCTCTTCCCTTATTTCTTGAGTGACTTCCTAACTGTACTAGTTGTTTTCAGCCTACCCATAGAAATTCACCCTCTCCCAATCCATAATCCCCTTTCACAACCCTCCACCTTCCTGAAGTCCCAGAAGCTTACTTTAAGTTTGATGAAAGCTAATGACCAAATACCAGGAATATCCAGATTAGAGCTTTTGATTTTGTCAGGTGAGACGGTACCATGAGTTCAGTTATCCACTGAGCAGTCGGCACACAGGTGCTGACTAGCCACATGCAAGTCCCACATTAGACATATCTGCCTCTTTCCAAGGTGTTAGGGAATATGAGGTAGCTGGCAGTGCTATAATGGCTGAGAAGGGAGAAAAATCACAGTGGTAACAAAGAAAGCTTGAAATTATATTTATCACTGTGTATGCAGAGATCAGGCAGAGGGACTCAAATCTCTAGGACACCAGGCTTTTTTTAATACTCTTCACAGAATAACTAATTTCTAATTGGATTCTGCACATTTAATAAAAATTGCACTATGGTTATTCTTTTTCTCCACAATTATATTTTTGGTTACTGAACACCTAAGGGGTGGGGGAGTAGTCCAATGAAATGTAAGATATCTTTGAGTACTCACTGAGCTTTTTCTATTATTTGCACTACAACTAACTTATTGGCACCAAAATCTCACATTGTCCTATCTGGCTTTATAAAATAAAACAGTAGAATCAGAGATTTTCCACTTCTGAGCAGACACTGCCTTGCAAGTGAGAAAGGTGAAATCAACTTCTCTCTTAACTGGTTCTATGGAATTTCTTAAAACAGAAATAAATATAAGGAGGAAAATAATCATAGTGAGAGGTAAAGAAGTTCCCATGAATTAGTGCAAGGTAAGAATCTATGAAGCCAAAGTCCTATCAAAAACAAACAAAACAAAAACAAAGCAAAACAAACAAAAAAAATGCTAGACTATCGGCTATGTACTATGTGGATGGAAGGGACCTGTGGAGGTAATCTGCTCAAGCAGAGCCACCTATAGCAGGTTGCAAAGGACCATGTCCAGGCAGCTTTTGGAGATCTCCAAGGAGGAGACCCTCTGGGTCTCTCCTCACCTCTCTGGGCGGCCTGTGCCAGTGCTCCATCACCTGAACAGTACAGAAGTGGTACCTGGTGTTCAGATGCAACCTCTTATATTTCAATTCGTGCCCATTGCCTCAGCTCCCAGCACTGAACAATACTGAGAAGAGGCTGGCTCCATCTTCATTGTATACTCCCTTCATTTAAACATATTGATACAATCCTTCCGAACCTCCTTTTCTCCAGGACAAACAGTGCCAGGCTCCAGCCTTTCCTCATAGGAGCAATGCTCCAGTCCTTTGATCATCTTGGTTCGTTGATACATTGGACTCTTTCTAGTATATCCACGTGTCTCTTGTGCTGGACATCACAGAACTGGAGACAGTACTCAGGTAAAGCCTCACCAATGGTGAATAGAGTAGAATCCATTGGACTTCAGAAATGCATGCAAGTTTACTGTATTTGTAAAGAAAGCTGGATGGGAGGTCAAAGTATTTCCTCTCCCCTTCTTCCTCCTACTCTTGCTCCAAAATCCTGATCTCCTGGAAAACATGCATATCAACTGAGATTCAGCAACAAGTAATTGGGACCATTCAGCGATGGATTAAACTTCTCAGCATCACAGTAAAAATATGCAAGATAAACACAAACTCTCAGCTGCGCCTGAGGTCTACTGTTTACAGATACCAGCCAGTATATTTACTCCAGAGCATAGTTTCTATTCTTTTTTCCTTGTGAACTCTATAGTGGTGACCATACAAGGGCTGGAAGCTGCACACATGGATTTGCTATTCACTAACCAGGAAAGAACTGCCTGGCAACAGGGTAATCAGCAGTAGCACTAGCTGTAGTGACCCTGACACAGAGTTCATCATCCTGTGGGGAAGAGAAGAAGCAAAGTACAGACTCCAGACTTTATGAGAGCAGATTTTAGCTTGATCAGGAAGCTTGTAGGTGGAATCTCATGGTAGGCAGGTTTGAAAAGCAAAGGAGCTCAGGACAGCTGGCAAGTCTTTAAGGACAGCATCCTCCAGGCACAAGAATGATTCATCCTAACACTCAGGCATACTAGCAGATGTATCAGGGACCAGCTTGGCTAAGCACGGAATTCATGATGGAGGTCCAGTGCAAACAAGCATTGGAGCCCCATACAGCAACCACCACCAGAGGAATTCAAAAACATTGCCCCATCATGCACGATAGTGTCAGAAAAGCTGAAGCTCAAACAGATTTGAGACATAGAAAGAGATGCTAAGGGCAGAAAAAAGTTTCTACTGCTATGCTAGTAATAAAAGGCTTAACAGGGAAAATGCGTGCCCTCTTGCTGAACAGGATTGATGAGTTGATGACAGACATACCTGAGGCATGTCTGAGAATACCTGAGATTTCTTTGCCTCAGCCTTCACCAAGAAGGGTTTCCAGGCTTTATGCACCCATCTTCAAAGATGACCAAGAGAAATTACCCAGAAAAAAATTACAAGGCAATCAGTTTTCCTTTGATTCTAGGGAAAGTCATGAAGCAAGCCTTCTTTGAACACACTTCTGGCAAAGGAAGAAGAAAAACGTCATTGGGAACAGTCAGCAGGGGTTTACCAAGAGTAAATCCTGCTAGACCAACCTCATTGTCTTCTGTGGTAAGACTAGATTTGCAGTTGAGAAGAGAGCAACAGATGTCATTTACCTCAAATTTAGCAAAGTTTTTGACATTGTCTCACACAATATTCTTGTTTCCAAGTTAGGACATGATGTGGATGAGTGGTTAACCAGCTGAACAGAGAACTGCTTGGATGACTGTGCTCATGGTTAATGAGTTTTACTCTGCCTGGAGTCAAGCAACAAGTGGAGTACTGCAGAGATCTATCCTGGGACTTGTCCCTTTGATCTTTATCAATGCAGTGCTTGCTCATCAGCATTGTATATGCACCAAACCAGGCTCAATCAATGAAGTTGTGAGCACAGCTACCATCCAGAGAGACTCAGGCAGGCTGGAGGGATGAGTTGATGGGAACTTTGTGCGATTCAGGAAGGACAAATGCCAAGTCCTGCACCTGGGAAGGAAGAACCTCATGCACCAAAAAGTCTGGGGACAGAATGGTGGTGGAGTGGCTCTATAGAAAAGAACCTGGAGCTTCTGGCTGACCACATCATTCATTAGACATGAGGCAGCAACATGGCCTGCTAGCAGAAGCCCACAGTATTACCAGCTGCAATGACGGGAGTGAAGGCATCAGGAGGAAGGAAGTGATTATCTTCCTTGTTTCAGTGCTCGTTAGACTCCATGTAGAATACTGCATCTGATTTTTGGCACATTAATATGAGAAAACTATTGATTAACTGGAATGAGTCCATGGAAGGATCGTGGGGACAGTCAGAGACTGGAGCACTTGCCACATGAGGAAAAGCTGAGAGAACTGGATCTGCTTCAGACTGTGGAAGAGAGGACTTTGAGGGCAACTATTAACAGCCTTCCCATACCTATGAGGAGGTCAACAACACAGAGCCAGGCTGTGCAGAGTGGTGCATAGTGAGAGGATGAGAGGCAGCAGGTACAAGTTGAAACAAGAAAGGATCAGAGTAAGTAGTGAGGTAATATATAAGACAGTGTTCAATCCTGAAAACAAGAATTCAGGGGAAAAAAAAAGTCTGAAACACTGAAATCTTAACATAGATTTTTTTTTATAGTCTACCTAAAAAGAAGCATCCCAAAACATAAAACACAAAACTGTTCTACCTAGTTAAACCCACACAAAGAAAACACAAGGAAGGCATGTCTTAGTAAGTGTAATAATGCTGAGAGTTGAGGGCTTTTTAACTTTGAAGAAAAGATATGTTCTAACCACTGAAGGATGAACATAGTCTAGAAGAAGATATGCTTTTTTAAAAAAAAAGTGGGAGAGCTAATAACTATACCATAAAAAAAATAAACTGAAATTTTACAAAAACCTCCAGACCATTAAAAATCAAGTTTGGATATCTTTCAAAAAAAAAAAAAAGAATTAGTTCTATGCAATTCAGAATATATCCATTTAACGTAAGAATTAGTGAATGAATTTCCATGGGTTGTGATACAGATGCAAGTCAAGAGAGCTGTAATGGAAGTCTCAAAATCACCAGGTCCTTATAGAATCTATGGCTGAGACCCTCTTAAAAAAAAAAAAAGAGCTTGCTAGAAAACATTCCAAAACAAAAACAAAAAAAACTGTTCAGGTCAAGTGTATGAATTTATCCCATCTCACAGAGAGAAAGTGTCTTTGGTAACATCCTTCATTTTTCTTGGCAAGCATTTCAGGTTTTAGTGGTATATAGAAATACCATTTACACAGCTCTTACTAACAGTTCAGAGACCTTGCTTTCCTCACTGCTAGGTGGTACTTATGTCAAGGAATGCCCCCATGCTCTCAACTTGTCTCCAGCTGCAAACGCACCAGATACACACTGATAGGCAGGAAAGTGACTGCTACTTTTGGGGTGGGGGGGGAGGTTGGGATCTGAAGAAGAATCAGCATGTATATAGGCACATTTGGGTGACTTCAGTGCTTTCATTTGCAATTACATAGCATTAGGTGTTGGGATCCTGCATGAAAACAGTCTCCTCCATTTGGAAATATTGCATTGTGTCCAAATGTGGACCCAAGAGCAATGCTTTGTAGCAGTTTCCTCTTTCATTTCTGAGAAGTGTTTCTGTATACATCTTTTCTTTTCTTCCTGCCGTACTGATTAGTAAGGTACTTTAACATCTTTTCGGTGTCAGCAACCTTGTAGTGAAAGTCAGAATTTCCAAATTCACCCTCTTTATGGGTGGCCTTTATGGGTGAGGGTGTTGCAGACAGACTTGTTCCAGTCCTGTACCTGAGAGAAGACCATGGAATTTGGCATAGTATGTGCAACTGTGTAGCATAACACCCTTTAACCACAGACAGGTCTTTAATGGTCAATCAAAAAGAAAAAAAAACGGTTGAACCAAATACCAAGAACTAACCAAAAGAGCAGGCTGGACAAAACTGGTGTTAGAAGGTAACAAAAAAACATCTAACACATGAAGAAGTCATCACATACAGAAAGTTTGAATGTAATCTGGAATTGCAGACCAATGAAAAAGGTGGAAATATATTCTAGCAAACAAAAAAAAATCACCCTAAGCAGATTCTACAGCAAGGAAGAAGAATACATCAAGATGAACATCACATCCCTCCCAGCAAAGAGGTATGGATGCTGACAACCCACCATAAGACCCTGCCCCACATGGGCAACACCAGTGTGAAACCACCAACCTCAGGATCCAGAGGAGCAGCGTAGACAGGCAAGACTTAAACTGAGAAAGGGGCAGAAACTAAAGATGTGCATGTAACAATTTTTATCAGCATTGTTATTCTCTCTTTTTCTGCAGCTAATAATAATTAAACTCTTATGATTTCAATTATACTAACTATAAATGCTTAGCTTTATATTTATGTAAATAGTCATATGCTTCCTCTTCGCCCATAAACAAAATTTTCAGCATAATACAAGGTCAAAGTGTTTCAGACCCTGTCAACAGAATCAACGGGGCCTATCGTACTCTAATTTGAGTTGCTGGACTAAGATTCTCACATCCACCTTTATATGCCTTAGGTCTGTAGGAAGCACAAATGGAACATTTCCCAGGAGTTTCTTTGAGGCAAATTTGCAAAAATATCTGTACAAAGTCTGTTTCACACAGCACATGTCTTGCTGATGCAGATGATAAACATGCACTGCATATTTGCATATGTATAATATAAATTTATGTTTAAAAAAAAAAGTCTTTCACATATTCATGAAGTATTCTTCTGGGCTCTCAGCTGAATAGGCATACCTTGTGCCCAGGAGCTGGGCCACCTGAGCTGGCACCTGCAAGGGGAAGGTGTGGGCAGAGGCAGAGCTGAAGTCAAAAGAACAAATTGAAAATTTGATGGAATAAGGTATGGTTATACAGAACCTGATGGCCAAGCCCCCACCACTCCATCTAACTACAATAAGAGAGGAACAAACGAATGCGATTCTGGTGAGGAATTGGGGGATTCAGGACACATGGAGATGTAACTACAGCCCATTTTGGGTCCCAAGATGAAAACCCCCCAGTTTGATCTGTGCTGGTGGAACCTGTGGGCAAAGCTCCATTATTACAGAATATTTTATCAGCATGAGAAAGGGGTGGATATCTTCTGAGCCTACTTCATTTTAGACAAACACAAAGGCTACTGAAATGCAGGTGGTTCAGGGTCACCCGGTTTCAAAATACACATGGACTACACCCAAAACCAGAACAGATGCAGTGTGCAGATTGGCCTTTTATTCAGGTATCACAAGGCTCTGAATAAGTTCACCCAATGTGAAGCAGTCACTTCTTACACACAGCTGTCTGAATAGCTGACAGTGCCATCAATAGAGCCACTGCCATCATCAGACTGAACAAGTGCAAGCACAGGTGCCGTTCTTCAAAATACACTTACCCACTTGCTATTTGAGAAATTGTTTTGCTGACAAGAATATGCTGGTTTATGTATTTCATGACTCCGAGCATTCTCCTCCTCCTGCCTGTTACCCAGGGAGACTATATGCTGGCATGGTCACCATGGGAACAGTGGACAAACTTAAGATGTTTTCACTGTCGTAGACGAGCCATCTGCATGATTTTTCCATTTCCGTCCCTCATACCACCGGTGCAGGCTCCCAGGGCAAAGCACAGCCACCAGGACACCACACACAGCTCCCAGGCTGGGACCCTGCTGCTGTGCTCCTGCAGCTGCTGGTGGGACGCAGGGTAAGCCCCTCACTAGTCACAGACATGCTTTTCTGTCCCAAACATCTTCTATACATCAGGGACAGATCTTACTTAAACACACCCCATCCTCAATCAAATACTTTTAGTAGTTATTTCAAAGAAAAAGTTCTCCATATAATGAGGAAACTCCGGACTCCTACCTTGATATAATCTAGGTTGCGATGTGTCTGTTCTGTTCTTACTAATACATTATGGATTTCCTAGACCCAACCTTGAAAATTCACCAGAATAAGAATTTCAGTTCTATTTTTATTTCTGAATTAGGAATCAACAGCCACCATGAAAGGTCTTGTTTGTGGCTATTTGTCAATATTGATGCCATACCCATGCTTATTCAGGTGATCTTAAATTCATAAGCAATTACTTTCCCAATACATGGGGTGGAAATTCAGTGAGCTTTCTTGAAGCTGTGCCATTTCTATCTGGCTAGCAAATAATCCCCTCACATACATGCCGTGTAGGCCAAGCTGACAGAATACAACCAGAAAGATATACTAATTAGCAGATTAAGTTTCTGCAGATTTTCCAGACAAGACTGACTGGATGTCCTGTACATACTTGCTGGAAGTAGAGCACGGGGTTGCTCTTCTTTCAGGGTTTTTGCTCCTTACCAGAAGCAGAACTTTAGGATGCTTCTGTTTTCCTAATCATTAAGCCAAAATTTTGACATTGTTGCACGAACATACCCTTTCCTTGTATTCAAAAAATGACATCATTGTAAAGAGCCAATTTCTTCACAATAGTACTTCAATTATGAAGACAGACATCTCAGAGGATGCTTCTTAATTTCAGGAATCACTTGTAACTCTGTTTTTATCTCTCAGTGGGTGGAAATGTACTGTTTGATGCTGCATGCCTGTTATGTGCTTACGCTGTCTGTAGCCTATAAATCCTTCTGATTCCTAATGAAAGAAAATTATTTCAATTATTGTTATATTTTGTTAAAGTTAAGAGATTCCTACTAAGCTGAGGCCTGCTGCAAATTAAAGACAGCCCAAGGAGGGTCAGGTGGTGGTCTGAATAGCAGGAGTTTCTTACCTGCCTGCTTACAGCCACATTTCTATCCCACACAACAATCTTCAGCATGATCCTGCCACAGGCTATAGTCAGGTTACTTCTTAAGCATTCATTTAATAAACTATTTTTTTTCCCCCTCATGATTATTTTTCCAAATACCGCCTTTTTTCATCACCTTGATATTCTCAAATGCTTACAAATCACACTTGTTCAGCCATTAAGTGATCCCCAAATCCATCGAGTTGCTACTTTATCTCTGTACCCATTTTTTGTACTCTTCTCCAAATATCTTACATAAGTTTCTTTATAAATCTCTCCATTACGTATAAGCAGCCAAGACCCTTTGCTCCTTGATCTTTAAAAGATAAAGAAACATAAGGTCAAACAATATTCAAAATGAACCCAGGATCATACAACTGATTTTATGCTCTATAACTGGCTTACACAAGACTTGTCTCATTTGAAAATTTAACCAGTAATAATTTCGTTTTCTTATCATCAGTGGCAGCTTTGACTGCCACAAAAAGCACAACCTGCTTTTCCTCAAAAATAAGAAGTCTGCCTTTTTTGTATTTGGATGGACTACTTTATTTTTAAGAGAGACTGGAGTCCTAAATCATCATTTACTTATCTACAAATTTTATAAAACCTCTCTTAAATTAGTTATTGTACCCTATACCATTTTCTGTAGATATGAAGAACATCTTTCATTACCTCCTTAACTTCACCTACCAAATTTCTTACAATTCATGTATCTTTTCTTAATAAAGATGCTTTATTACTTCATTCCTTCTATTTTATCAACTTCTTGACTAAAAAGACTTTCAAAGGTATTACCTCTAAAAAGTGTCTCCTGAAGAGTGAAAACTATGTTTTTCCATGAAACTAGTTTTTCCTTTAAATGTTTCAAGATGTCAATTTTATCTTTTTAAAGAAGTGCTTTAGTATATTTACCTACTTATTTCAGTCTTTGCAAACAGGCTTTTTTAAACACTCAATAAACGTACTGCCATTTTAAACCAGTTGTTTGCACATAAATACATTTATTGTGATCCCTTGATCCTAGTGAATTATCATTTTTTCCACTGGTTATCTGCTCTCTAATCCACACTCATAACACTTACTTTAGAATTTGAGTTAAGTTATTAAACCTAGGTTAGGAAGTGTTAGGTCCGCCCCTTTTAATATAGGGTAAAACCTAACACAGTGGACAAATGGCTGCTGTACATCCTGAGTGTCTCCAGTGCCAAGCAAGATGTTCCTGGAGAACTAGCTGGGCAACAGCCACGAAAATATATTATTGATGGAGCCATTTTTTTTCCCCAATTTTGGAAAAGTGAGCTGAAAACATTATGATTCTGTAGTTATTTTTCATATATCTCATGCCACAAATCAGACTAGAGAAAAAGATAGGCATCTCTTTCTGTGTATCTGAGGTCTTCACACAAAGCTATTTTATGAATGTCTAGTAAGATGTTCAAGGGAACAGATTCAGTAATTCAGTCATAAGAATCATCCACAATGCAGTAACAAATAATTTCAGAAAGAGTACACCCATCATGATTATTACTATAAATTTGCACCACTAGCAGGCTGGAAGACTTGTAACGATAAATAACATGATCATTACCTTTGCTTAGAACATGTCTCAAGACAGGGGCACATTAGTTTATGTAAAGGAAGCTATTTATTCACACTGATATTGTGTACACAGCATAAGTACAATTAGCTGTGGTAGCTCAACATCCTGAATTAAGAACATAATTAAGTTCCTCTTAGTTGATTTCAGATCCCAACTTCAAAACAGAATTGATTATTAAACTTGAAATTTATTAGACTTCCAAGTCAGTGAGACAGATAGAACTATCTATCTTCAAGAAAAGTCAATGCAAGCTGTAGAAAAAAAAAAAAAGATAATTGGGGGGGGGGGGGGGGGGGGATGGTTTGAAAAACTTCTGCCAAAACTTGCTAGTTCCATTTCTTTTTGTTTATAGAAATGGTCACAATCAAAAATGAAAGCTCTAGTATCACAGTGGCATTTCCATTCACATATAGGATCAGTGGCAAACACAGGGCAATAGGTGTTTTGTGCTTCTTTAGCACTTTAGCAGCCTCAGAAGAATGCAACAGTCAAGACAGGTAGTTGTGAGAAAACAGTGATAAGACGTTAGCAGATTTTGGTCTGTGTGAGACCTGAGTCTCCGTAGGCTCCTGAAAAAATAATGTCTTTTTCTTAAGCACACTGAGATCAAAAAGAAGGCAAAGAGTCTCCACAAGAGGGTATAGTTTTCCTCCAGAGAGGATTCATTTGAGAGCACTGCAGTTTAAGGTCTCTGGAGTCAGAAGCAAAGAGCACAGATTTTTTTTTCCTCCCCCATCCAAGTTTAAATCTTGCGCTTCTCAAACAGAAACTATCTATAAGAACATCAGCCCTCCCATGATGATATCTATCCCACTTCACACATCTGTGCTCTCCTCCCTGCCCTGAAATCTGTAGCAGTTGGAAGCACCAACATTTACCATTATTTTTGTTAGCAGTAAACTGTAATTATGCCCATCCTCAGTAATCTAACCTATAAACTAGGTAAGCAAATGCAGCTTATAAAAGTGGTTATGTTTTAGAAGTTTGAAGACCTCTTCCCATTTCTCAAAGGTGAAATCAAGATTCATTTTGTCACATTTTTTAAGTCTGTGGGAAATAAAATATTTGTAGAGACACAACCTACCAGCCAGAGAACAGATTTATGAAATTCAAATGTCTACATAACACATAGAAGTAAAAAGAGTACAAAAATTCTTAAAGCAAAATTAAGAAGTACTTACCCAAATCACTTAGGGATGACATTTTTCCAACATCTTATAGTTGATTTCCTAAGAAATACAGCCTAGTTCTACCAGAATTTATGGGGATGGATGAATGACCAATGGGTGAAGTTCCAAACGGAAAAGAACATGTAATTTGAGGCTAACAGCTCCTCACTTGGGTCTGCTTTAAGACAGCCCTATACACAACCCCCGAAGCGTCCCTCATGCCATATAGTTTCTGGGGAAATCCTCATCTGCTTTCTCAATTCTGCTATAAGATCTACATGATCAGGCGTCATAATTGATTAATTTCAATTAAGATGCTTAATGTACATATATATAAGCTGTTGTCCATTCTTTTGCATTATGCTGAGCTATATTCACTTCCTCTTCATCTGTTTGTTTGGCTCACTGCTCTGTGTGGGTATGAAATAATGTGAAGCTTTTCTGCTCTCCCTTGTGCACCGTATGGGAATACGGCAGAAAACACAGGCTTATGACTCCCTCACTGCAGTAGACATGATATGAAGATTTGAAATCAAATCATTCACAGTGGGATTCCATCTGTGATTTCAAATTCTACCTGTAGTTTGAAGTACAAGGATTTCTCACTCCTCAGTAAAATTCTCTAGCACTGCAGAGAACAAGAACGATACGTTTCACATTATTCTTCTGGATATAGATTAAACCAATGCAGCTAAATGCTTTTCTCTCCAAATTTGTTTTCATTGTAAATCAAAACTATATCTGGAGGGAGCACTGTGGAGAAGTGGCACATGGGAGGACTGATGCCACATTTTGGGACACTGGCAAGGAGCAGAGCAGATGGGACTGGCACAGAGACCAGAGAAAGGAGGCAACAGACAGCCATTAGGAGGAAGAAATATTTGATGAAATACCTTGAAGAAAGGAGAGGTACACTGAACAACTGTAAAAGCTGTAAAAGTTAAGGTCATTAAATGCAAGCAAGTCCAGGTAAAGAGACGTTTAAGGAAAGCAAGGTATGCTACACTGGAAGGCCTTGCAGCAGGGTGCTAGAGAATAGCTGTTGCCAATGCAGTCACTGGAAAAATACTTTCCTTTAACAGACCACCGTTTCATTGTGCAACTAAATACATTTTTGGACATCCATCAACATCATGACTAATTATGGGAAGTCTAAGGGCAAGGAAGAGAAAGAATAGTTCAGTAATATTGTATAAATATTAAAACGACTTTGTTGCCTGAGTACACAGGCTAAGCAGCTCTAAAAGAAATACATCAAGTTATATTTGAATGTTTTTTTTCACCTTATACATAACAGCTATGTTTGATCTCACCTTATTTTGATAGCAAAAAGGAGTGGTGTTAGCTAAACCGTTTTTGCCATCTTTTTATCAGTGCATTTATAGTGGTATTTTAGACTAAGCCCCAAACTCATGGACCTAAGCGAAGCTAAGACCCAGGGAACAGCACAAAGCTGGGACAGGGGAGGGTCAGGCTGGGTGTTAGGGAAAGGTTCTGCACCCAGAGGTGGTTGGGCACTGGAACAGGTTCCCCAGGGCAGTGGTCACAGCACCAAGCCTGCCGGAGTTCAAGAAGCATTTGGACAATGTTCTCAGACACACAGCTTGGCTTTTGGGTGGTCCTGTGTGGAGCCAGGAGTTGGGCTCGATGATCCTTGCGGGTCCCTTCCTACTTGGGATAGTCTATGATCCTCATATACACTCTCTTCTATTCGTCCCAAAGAGTTTACCAGCTTTGTTTATCTGCTACCCTACTTTGTTTATCTTTACCCAAGAGCAGCATCCATTCAAACAGTTGCATCAGTCTGGTAAATAAATACTAAAATAAATGGCATTTTAATTACACTGTAAATCGCCAAAACAGCACTCCCAGAGCTGCCCATGCCTCTGTAGACATCCTGATCCTCAGGAGGATCTTTACTTCAATTGAGTTTACAAGCATTCCTTCAGAAGTCTTCTAGGACAGATAGATAGCTCTATGCATGTGGAAATACAGTGCCATTTTTTCCAGTGATAATGCAGACTTGTGACTTCAAAGGATTAAAGGCTTGCCTGTCCTTTTAAGTTACAGGATGAAAGAGGACTGAAGCAATATTTTCAGAAATGTCAAAGTGATTTACATGTCTAATTCTCTTCTGAAATTTGAGAATACAGGCTTTAAAGTTACTTAACTTATTTTAAAAGACCTATATCTCTAAATAACATGTGCACCAATTATGTGAAAATGAAGTCAATCACAGAATGGTTTGGGTCAGAAGGGACCTTAAAGACCACGCAGTCCCAACCCCCTGCCATGGGCAGAGACACCTCCCACCAGACCAGGTTGCCCAAAGGCCCCTCCGGCCTGGCCTTGAACACCTCCAAGGATGGGGCATCCACAGCTTCTCTGGGCAGCCTGCTCCAGTGCCTCACAATGCACTGACTCTTACTTGCCAGCTAGATCACGTACATGAGATCAGAAAAATGACACGCATTTAAACAAAAAACACACAAGTAAGGGAGCATGCTCTGTACTGATTCTTAGAAGTATTTGGATTAAAGAAACCATAAGACAAAGAACTGCTTTCTGATTTGTTGAGAAGTTGTAACATTTTTCCAAAACCTCAGTACAGCACAGCATGTGCATTTCAATAACTGGATCTCACATGTCTAATAGAAATGCAAGTTGTTTAGAAGCAAAGGGGTTTTTGTGTGTATATATAGACAAGTGTAGAAAAATTATGATGCTACAGTTAAGGCCAAGTCAGCCCATTGCTGGATATTAAATAAAAAACAAGAGATGTGTCTGAATTACTATATATAATCCTATTTCCCAGCTGAATCACTTGAGTCTCAGTTAAGATTACAATTTGTGAGCTTCCTTTACACAACCCTCCTTCTCAGTAACCTCCTAAAGAGGGGATAACAAGGGAACAACAACAAAAAAAGAGACTTCTCACTGTAACAGGTCCAAGCATGGTATTGAATGGCAGAGAGCCTTTGTCACCTGCAGTCACTGGAGGACAGTGAAAACCACATGTGCCAAAAAGATTTGTTCTTTATCTCCCACAGGAAACTAATCAAGAGATAATTAGGTAAATCACCATTATTTCCACTTTGTGTCAAATAACAAAACAAAAAAATTTGCTCAAACTCCCCAAAATTCTTAAATTTCTGTTCATGAGAAAATATTGAATTTTTATAAAATGAACTGAATATTAAAATTTATTATCAATAGAAATGTTTAAATAGATGTATTTAAAAATAACACACAGAACTAACATCCTAGAAAAATACCTAATCTATTTTAGAATTACAGTTGTAAAGGACCTCATGAGATTATCTTTTTAATCCCCAGTAAGTTTATATTCTCAATTTAGGGTGTTACACAAATACAGCAATCTTAGAGACCTACGAGAAGCGCTGCTTCATATGTACCTGACTGAACATGAGGAGAGGCTGTTAGTTTGTTTTGCCTTCCCACCCCCCCCCCCATCATTCTCCACAGCATACTTTAAAGAATTTTGTCCAAGTTATTTTTACATGTTTCACTTCATTGCTTCCACTTACTTCCATTAAGCAAATTTTTTCTTTACTCTACTTAATCCAATTATGAAGCAAATGTTAAATTACAAGGTTAGTCAGGGGATTAGCATGGCAGAAAAAAGACTGTTCAACATTTTAAGTTTCCTGTCTAAATTTCCATTGATATCATATTTCTATCTATAAGCATCTCCAATTGCACTTGCTAGCTCTAAGGAAAGAATTCTGCTTTTTAGAACAGACAGATATGCATCATTCCTGATGTTCACCATACTTCATTTCAAAGGCTACTCCACTTTCTTGGAAGGAAGAAACATCTATGTTTATAGGATGCAGTCAGCTGCTCTAGCTGACACTCCATGAATTTATGGGATGATACTGAACTCTCTCCTGGACCAGGCCATGAACACATGCAACCTAGGAGCAAGATTTCACCCACATCCTACATCCAGCTGGGACAGAGGAGCAGGGTGAGAGGTGAGAAGCTGCAGCAGGGAGGGAGCACAGTTTTGCTTGTCAGTTTAATCCAATTGTTAGGCAGCAAGGCATGCCAAGACTAGAGGGCTGGAAAGGCAGTAACCTGTCTCTGAAACAAGAAAGTCACCACTAGAAATGAGAGTAAATCATGCTTTCTTATGGACATTTTAGAGAAATATACAGCTCTGTTCTAACCATGAGCTTATTGCATAGGCTTAATTTAGCCTTTTATAAATTACCATCTGCAAGATGCCCCTAATTTTTTATTTTTTTTTTTTGGTCTTTGCAGCTTTCCACATATAGTTCATTCTGGGCAATACACTATGCAGCTATGCAAACGTTTTTCCATCACATTTATTAGCTGGTATTGTTTCAGAATCAGTGCTAGTTTGTTTTCTAAGTACGTCGTTGCATCACAACATGATTTAAGACCTAAATTGTCATCCTTGAGAAAACAAGATTTTAAATCCTAGCTCTGCTCCTGATTAACTGGATTATTTTACACAAATTACTCAACTGCCAGCACATCTACTTCCCCACCTTAAGTCAAGGCTGGACTCTCTCCTTAAGGGTATGAGATACACAGATAACTTATATAGAGGGCGTCTAAAAACTTTGCAGACTCATATAGTTTTCTACTTGAAGTTTTCATATGGGTTGACTAAGGCAGGTTAGGTGAGGAAAGTTCAGAGCAGTGGCCAGGCTGCCCCCATTCCCAGCTAAATGCTTCATATATTTTGTTTCAGACACCCTTTCTCTGTCTCAGGGTGTCAGAAAACTTCTTACTTGCTAGGTAAGTCAAGGACATAGCTGATAAGAAAATGCCTGCTTCATTGTTCCAATACAAACAGTTAATAGAATGAATTATTTTTTTCTAGAAGGGGTGGAAGTCTGGAAGGAAGGAGATCTTCACAGAAAAAGCACTGATAAAGCAATTTATTTGCTAAGAGCAAGAAGTTGTTAGTGCTGCAAAGATAAACATAAGTGTAGAGCATAATAGTTTCTCTGCATAAGAAGTAATTAGTTACCTGGGAACACTAGGGATTCTCATAGGTTGTTCTATGAGCAACCTAAAAACCTCACATAGTGTATCAGTAATCATCACCAGTAACACCATTAAAGACAGCCATAGACAAAATCTTATTTTTCTGTCTTCCTTTGCTCATGTGGTGGCTTAACAGGATTAAAGGTGTTATTATAGTAAATGGGAGCTAATACCTGGTCTTAGTTCATCTTCTAGACAAAAACAATCCAAAGTTGTGATAAATCTGAAATGTTATTTTAGATAGTGCCACCCTACATGTACGGAGGCACATTCTATAAAAGATCTATTAGAAGTGAAGTAAAAGACATTATTTTGAATGATAGGTTATCAAACTGTTTTCTGAAGTATTCCATATATTGCTAGTCTGAACTAAAGATATGTGTTGCTAACATCTCTGTGCTGACAGCCTAAAGTCAAGATTTGCAGGTGACCTCGTTTTTGAGTGCTGTATCTCAAAGGCCGCTCAGCTGTGAAACTGACAGTATGCAAGGACTTTGAGGCAGGGTTTTGTTAGCAAGTTTCGAAACTAAAAGCCACAGAAGACTTAGTCTCAAGGAGTATGACAAAGATTACTTCTGGGCAGAAGTAAGCCTGTAGCTAACATATATGCACCATTTTATATAGCAGATGAACAGAAAATATCTTCTTCATATGAAGGACAGGAAAAGCCAGGAAGAAGTGAGTGGTCTAATCCCTACTTTATTACCATAAATACATCAAAAAACATGTACTTCCTACACATACAGGTCTGAGTGCCATTTGTTTCAGTAGGAAGTCTCTGCTGTCAGATGGCTTCACAGGTCCTCACCCAAATTACAGACTCCAGTTATGTATATTCCAAGTTGATTTGACACTTCATCTTTAATAGGTTAGAGACAACATACATGTCTAGCAAAACCAACATCCAACTGATTGAAGAGCAGCACTCTTTTCCCCCCATTTGTTTTTAAGTAGGGAAAAAAAGGCCTCTACATTGAACAACTTCATTTGTCTAACCTTCTAGGCGGTTCCCATTACAAGCACGGACCTCCATTTGAATTAAGTGCAAATAGAAACTTTACATTTTCAGTTCCATAGATGTAGGACTATACTAAGGAAAACAGGGGCAGGTGCTGACCTCTTTCTAGCCGATGATCTACTGTACCACACCAAATTAAGAAAAAGAAAACACCACACAACACAATAAGAAAGAGTATTGTCCATAGGACAACTGAAGCAGTCCTTTTGCTCTGTGGAGCACTGGTAAAGTCTTTATCAGAATATCCAGCCTGAATGCTAAAACTAAAGAAATACTCAGATTCTGCACAGTTGACTCTTGAGTGAGCCATGCAGAAGTCTATAGAGAAGAGGATAAAGGGTTTATGACAGTTCATTCTGGAAAGTGAAAACTGGTCATCATTTATCAGTCTTCAAGTTCGTAAGTAGTAAATTCAAGGGGTATGGTGTACCATTTTCTCCTCCACTTCTGCTGGTAGTAAAGTATTGGCTTACATCACAGATTTAAGACAGAAATGTTCCCCATGCCCAATGCTGAAAGCTAGGATATATGACTACAAGAGGATTTAGAACCTCTCTATCACAAGAGGTTTTTAAGAATAGGTTAGACAAACACTTGTGAGAACTTACAGTTGCAATCAATCCATTTATATTTGGACAGGTACATGGAAAACACAACCTCTTTGAGTCCTTTCCACCTCTCTTCTCTCCAATTTTCCTGTTAAGGATTCGCAGAGTTTATTTCACCAGCATAACTTGAACATATCACACTTTTGCCATACTACAGCCAGTTTAATGCCAAAGGATAAGCAACTTTCAAGAAACTACTACAAATTGGGATAAGAGACAGTGAATAGCAGAACTAATTTTCACCAAAGGAGCAGGCTGCAGCGTTGCACTGCATGCGTTTCACCATCCACAGTTCATAGCCCAGAACAAATACGCTTATGAAGCCAACAGTAACAAAAAGGTGAAGGAAAACATTATAATCACATCTTCGCAGATCTTAAAAGGTTCCTTTTTCACTGAATCCCAGCTACCTGCCAACAGCACTGAGAGGCAGAAGTATAGAAACACTGATACAACATTGTAGGACCCCAGAAAGTGCTTTCAGCACAGGCCAGGAGTAGAAACCAGCAAGAACTTTAAGTTTCAGTTTACCAGTTACTGACCTGCAAAACTTGACAAATTTGGCCAGTGTGAAAGTCCCTCAGGGAGGCACATCAACAGAAAGCAGAAGCAGCAGAAATAAGAGCAGCCAGAAGTAAAGGTATTCTGAAGTAAGAGGTGAAACAAGGATTCTTTATGTTAAAAAAGCTAGCACGGAAGAACACCACATGCTGACATAACGTTACACACACTTCTGAGCAACACAGTACGTGACAATATTTTTGTTAATCATTGTACATAGCTTCATAACCACATCCATTATGGCTACCAAGCAGCTGTGTAGCTCCTGATCAGATCAAGGCAGATAAACCTCAATGTTAATTTGAATTGGGTCAAACCAGATGAATTGATAGTGACTTATTTCAGAGACCATAGCTTACAAAAATAACAACAAAACCTAGCAAAATTTTATTCTCCCATCTGAGGTAGTATTATTACTAGGAGTTGGAAAGTTTCCTACACTTGTGCATCACTGAAAGCATGCAATCTTGTGACCATGCTGTCCCAGTTTTCAGGTACTGTTATCCTGCTGCATAGGGCAATGCTTGGAATCATTTCAAAGCTGAAATTCAGGGACACAAAATCCAGCCTTTGAAAAACTTAATGGGAGGAACACTTAGAACTGTTATCCAGGGCTTACAGTGGCCTCTGCAGAAATCTGCTGAAGAATACAGTTTCCTGCTGACAAGGAACTGCCAGCAGAAGTGGGCAAGAAGGTGGGCAAAAGCTTTAGAAGTCATTTGAGCCTGACACTCGGGTACTAATATGAGCACCAAACATACTTGCTCTGCCCTAGCTGAACCTTAGTAAAGAGCTGAGAGAACAAGACATGAGCTTGCACTTCAGTTCCTCCTGTTCAGTCTGACTTCTTTACCAGAAACCTTCTTAATGTGGGTTATAAAAGTGGAGGGGATGAACCACAAACACTTGCCTCATTCTTCTGACTGTAATGAAGATGGTAATTTCCAACAGCCAGGGGAAATCTTAAATGAGCACAAGCAGATCCACCAAAACTCACCTTTCAAGTCATTAACTAATTCTAATGCAAAACCACAATAAAATCCTAAGCATAATCAGAAACAGGCCAACTGCAACTAGATATGTGGATATGAACCAGACTTAGCTACAGTATTTCTTACATCAGTCACAGCTATGCAGTGAAGAAAGAAAGTACAAAACTTTAAGGATTCCTTATGCTTTGCCAGGTCACCTTTTCCCTCTAATATTTTAACAAGTAACAGAAACCCAGCAGTTCAGCACATGGTTGGTTTCTCCTCCTATCTCAGGAGATGACCTGATTAGACTGCCACATTAATATTTTTGAACCTTTGATGCATTCCTGTCCCTACATCCTCCTGCTAGGAAAGGAAAAACATCAGTCACCACAAAAGCTAGGGATAACTACTTTATTTGCTTACTCTTACTTATGAGCTACCACCAAAATCTGAAACTAAAGCTTTGATTGTAGGGTCCACCTGGCACTATAGCAGGTCCCTTGCCAGAGGACTAACTGCTTACAGTTGTGCATTTACAGACCACAAGAACATGGGATCTCTCCTTGCACTAGGGCAAAGGACTCCATTCCTCCAAGATCTTTTTGTTTTCATTTGCATCAAGATAAGGTTTTACTAATTCACATAGAGGGAGTTACACAGAATGAAGAGACTATACCTAACCTTACTTTTTTTAGCATGCATTTGAATTATTTCACGCTACTAGGAGAACATGACAGAAGAAACTGAAACAGCAGTATTTCTTTTTTTCTATCCCACTTGATTCAGTTCTGCTGCATTTTACTGCCCCAAATTCTCTTTTTGTGAGCTCAGTATGAGTTCATATTAAAAGCCATTAATTTCCTCCACAATTTCTCTAAGTTCACTAAGTTCACCTGGATATTTTATGGCATTCTAAAACATCATTTTCACAACATACCTGTAATAATAACAAATGGCACAATGTCTAATATTAAAACAAGTCCTGAAGAAATTGAGATTTTAAAAAATAAAACTTACTATTAATTCTGTGTGCTCATCCTGAAAATGCTGAAAAGTGCTTTTTCGGGATACTTGTTACATAGTGCTCCTCCCATCCTCAAAGCCCAGCTACTATTAACTTCAGCTGCAGCTGTAACTACTCAGTGCTTCTGAAAAATCAAATGCTTAGGTCTCAAGTCATCAACCCAGAAAATGAGAGCCACCTGTGAAAAGCTGTATTTCTCTGCCGTGACTGGTGCTGTATTAGCAGAAATGATTTTTCACAGCTGTTTAGCTGTGACTAAGGCTAGGCAAGATAGCTGTTTGTTTTGTGGAGTTGTTTTTCTTTATATATATATATATATATTTTATTTTCTAAAGAAAATTGTAAACTATTTATAAGCTCAGGTTGATTTCAGTTAACGTAGAGGTTAGCAAGCAGGAAGGCTCTACAGAAGGTCTTCATCTGAAGCAGCCCTGGCTGTGGAGACATGCCTGGAGCAGCTAGCCCTGATGCTGCTGCGTGGCTGTGAATGTTCCAGAGACTTTGGCTGGTCCTCTGTGAGGATCTAAAAGCAGGGTACAAAGAGTTCACTCAGACCATGGAAGTAAACAGTATTTCCCGCATGTGAACAACTTCCCATCTCGCTACAGAGAAGTACAGGCCTGAGCTGGAGCAGGCCTGGGTTAGCAGGAGTCTGTAGAGCCCTGATGGCTCCTTGCCTACAGCAGCTAGGATCCACCATACCAAGCAGGAGCTGTGCTAGCTCACAGGAAAGTGACTTTGCTTCAGTTCAAAAATTGCTCTTGGACAGCCTTAAAGTTGTGAGCTTAAAGAATGCAAGAGCCACAAGAGCTTGTGTTCAAGATGTAATTGTGGCAAGCTAGTCATTCCTGCTTAGCTCTTCACAGGTGGAAGTCCTGTACTGATTCTCTCCCTACAAGGAGAAAAATGGGATATTAGGTGGGTTTAAAGTATACGGAGGTTTTAGGCCACTTTACAATTCACCCATTATCTTATTCCAGGTGATGTTCTTCTTTTCATGTTTGCCTTCAAGATGCTCTCTCATGCTTTGATTTTTCTGGCCTCACTTTTGCCAAACCTCAAGTCTTCCAGTAAGTAAGCTTTCCTCATAACCAAGCTGTAGGAATAATTCAAGCTGCACCCTAAGGGCCACAGCTTAATATTTATTCTTTCAGAATTATGGTTGTAGAAGTGCATGACTTGCACTTCCAGCATATATAACCTTGCTGCTACTCAGAGTATTTATGTCTCTGCTATAAATCTCTTGTCTCTGTCATTAAGTACTGGGCAGTGACTGTGGCCACCCACAACAAGGAATTACAATAGTAATATCTGACTTACTAATGGCAGTATGCTGAAAGTAAAAATTTTTAGAGGAATTCTGTTCAGCTAAAGTAGCTGATTAAAGTTTATAAAACTAAATGATGCTGTGTACTCTTTACACCTTCTGTTGCTAATCACTCTATTAATTCCCTTTTTGTTCATATTTAGATATAATAATTCTATAAATAAGTTGCATTAAACATTCAGACTAATGAACAGGAAAACATTATTTTGTGCTGGAAGACCACTGTCCTTTACATTAATTGTTTATATAATTGTTTTTATAAATGACATATTATCCTTCACCATGTTTCTACAATAAATTTTCTTCAGTTATAAACAAACGGTTTACAATTTGCTTATTGAGCGCTTTACTTTTTCTTTTTTGGCAAGTTGTCTGGAATGCTTTTCTTGCATTTCCTTAGTCAGCCATATTGCTAAGTAGCTGCTGAACTAGTCACCTGTACATTTGAATCTGTCACTTCTCTGTTGTGAAAAAAACAGGCTTGTATATATTTTGTCTTTTGCCCTTCACGTCTGACCTCTGCTTTAAATGCTAGTTGCATTCTTGGTCAGCCAGAATATCGAAAGTTCCAGGAGACTGGCCATCTCTGTGTAGTAATACTAGATTTGCTACCACTGGCTTAGTGCTTACAGTCACATTTTCAGCTACTGCTGGCTTCAGAAGTTCATTTGCTGTAAACAAGATAGTCTGTGTATGGTGTGACATGAGCTGTACTGGAATGCTGCCTTTGCCTTCTGGTGGTGTTTTTCTCTAGTGTACTGATTCTTTCTACAGGCTTTGTTATTCTGATATGCTCCCACTTACCTATCTCTCTCCATCTGGAGGGAAAAAAAAAACAAAACAAACAAACAAAACAAACAAAAAAAAAACAGGGTTTTGGCAGTCCTGACTTTTTTTTTTTTATTGCCTTGTCATTGTGGAAGCTGTTCTGCAAAGAGGATTAGATACATTCAAGCTCCTGACAAGAAAACTGAGGCCCATTAACTGTAATAACACTTGACGCGCTCTGTTGTTCATTATGCTATCAGGTTACAATCAAGAATTTCCTCAGCCAAACATTCTAGTGTCGTCTGTGTTTGTATCTAACACCCTTGAGGCCTTATAGAGCTAAACTAATGTCACTAGCACTGCTATGGCAATAGGAAAAAATGCAAATGTCCTTCATAGCTTGGTGGATCAGCTGAAAGGCAACCAGAAGATCAAAAAAATAATTTTCTTTGCAAACTGTTAATAGAAAGCATTCTAAATGGAAGCGTCTAACACAAAATCCCTTATGTTTATGATTGCTAGCTTGTTAAGAATTTTCAGTTAGGAATAATTTAATATGGAGTTAAAAATCAGTCAGTCAACAGCTATGAATGTACCTCTGTTTCTATAAGAGTTGTTGATTCCATCTGATGATTGTTCTTAGGACTTCCACTTCCCCCCCAAGCTATCAACTCGGTTTGGTTTCTTCTTCCAAAGACACTTGTAATATTTCTGCAGGATTGATCTCCTAATATTAATTTAAAGAGAATTGCTTCAAGCTTTTGCCTAATATATCCAGGTGATTTTGTTTTTTATAAAAAAACCTGCATTACAGCATAAGGACATATACATTTCTATATACTGCAGATGTTTGTCATTGTAAAGGCATAGGCTTGGATATGCCTCTAGTACTGATATCAAGCTATTACCCAATTTGTTCTTCTCTATCCACGTGTTCTGGCAGATTTTTATTTCTTAATTCTGAAATTGATGTCCAAATCTTCATTTATGCAATTTTTCTTCTTTGTTTCACAGCTGCAGCCCAAGAAGTAAGAAGCTCATGTAAGCTGAATTCATTTCCCATGCTTCATCTTTGCTTCTACTTGGAAATCATTGTTTAATCCAGATGTTGTACAAGAAGTTACAAAAATGTCATGCAGTGGCCAGCCTTCTGAACGACAGGTTTACCAGCAAGCAAGTAGTTTTCATGTTGCATTTGCACAAATTGGCTGCATTGCATAGAGCAAATAGCCCACTAAGTATCAAAAGGCATCTAAAACATTAAAAGCAAACATGTTATTTAAAATAGTTGAATGGCTTGCTTGACAGTTATTCCTTCCAGAAATTAGTTATTTTTGTCAAGATAAAGAGACATGCTGATAAAACCATTTTAAATGGCCATAACTTGACATCAGATTTTGCATCTGCAGTAGTGCAAATACTATTATTTATTGATTTGCAAACTCTAATTTGAATGCTGCATATGTTCATGCACTTTCAACAAGATGCAGAAATGATAAGGAGGAAAACAACAGGCAGTGTAGTACTGTTTTGCACTCCTAAAAGATAAACATCATATCTTAGAAGATAAATATTTATAAATAAACACCTGCTTTGATATTTGATGGGGGAGGGGGGGGGAGTGAACACGTCTGCATTGGTAGACTAGGTTCCCTTGTCTCTCTGTCCAGCAGCTTGATAAGAACTGACCACTGGATCAGCCCAAAGACCCCCACAGATCAGTAACCTCTGTTAGGCAGCGACCAGAGTATTTTGCAAGGAAGATGTAGCTTAAGATTCACTTTGGTACATTTCCAGCTGGAAGCAGACAATATACTAAGAGTTCCCAAAAAACAGTCAGATCTTATTAGACTGCACTTAGATTTTTAGGCATAATTTTTTCCTCCCTTCCCCTTTCAGTCTTGTAAATGAAGAAATTTTTGCTGGCCGAACTCAGGGTGAGTGCACATGGGTATGAAAATACTTTTCTCTGAAGAAACACTGAAAGAGCAGTAAATGACTCTGTAAGATTCATCCATTACTGTCCAACCCAAGTCATCCTGTGGTATGATGAGGCTAGGGTGCATTGTCCTCTAGGTCCTCTTGTATTTTGGTTTCTGGGGGTAGGAGCTTTGAGGCTGTGTACTTTACCAGACTGCCACATCTGCACAGTTGAGGTGCCAGCACTTTAGAGCATGAAGCAAACACAGACTTCAGCTAACACGCAGCCTGTGAGCATAGTGCTGTATTGGCAGTGTTTGCTAGAAGATGTGAGTAGTCTCTTAATTGAAAAGCTGTGTTACATTCACTTACTGCATTACAAATTCTATGGGAACGTTTGAGGAGGTGGAAAAAGCGCTGGTATTGTGCCTTATCTTGAAAAGAGTCATGAAACTGGTATTGTGACTATTAATTTAAAAGGATTTCCCACCTCAGTCTTCCTATGAAGATTCTGTTTCTTTCAATGAATGGAAAAAAAATCTGAAAAAATTATTTGAAGACTGGTTTCAGTCTTCTTTTTCGTCGCTTGTTTCCACCAGCAGCTGTAGATAGAAATCAGCACTTTTAGCAGCTAAAAAACAGTCAACCAAAAAGTAGAAGGTTTTTTGTCAAATAGAGATTTTTCAATGAACAAATTGAGAAAGCAGAATTAAAAAAAAAAAAAAAATCCTGGAAAAAAAAAAGGTTTGAATATCAGTAGTAGCTATTGCATCAAAACCATTAGTACTTTGAATCTGAAGCTATTTTTTTATACAAATTGTTTGGCTAGTGTACTAAAATTCATCTAACTGGTTTGAATTAAGTTTTTATTTTGGAGCCAGGGAATGGAAAGATTATCATGAAAGCAATGGGCACTGTTACATCCCAGGCAGAATTCATATCAAGCATTCAAAAATCTAGTTTACTTACTTTATACAGCAGGCAAAGTAATTGTAGACACAATTTTTTGAGTACATATTAATATGATTTTATTTTCATAACTAGTACTGAAAGTGTTAATACAATGTGTTGATTGTTCTGGAAAGAAATAGCCTGGCACAGATGCCCTGAACCATTTGAAATCATCAAGATAGACCCATAAGTTGTCTTTCTCAACTATTTCAAATTTCTTTTTTTATTTTATTTTATTTTTTTTGATGGAAGATGTAGGCAGGTCCATGCTTCACAGCTTGGTCTTAGCCAGCTCAGTGAATTAGTTGCAGCAAAGTGTGCCCAGTCCCCTCTGTCTCTAGGATTTTTTTTTTCAGTCACTGGTGCTCTGGTCCCTGCTCTTCCCCACAGCCGCCTGGATGCTTTTGTTGCCCTGCGCCCCTCCTGCTGGGCAGACCTCTGTCCAGCTTGCCCAGCAAGAGCAGCCTCCCATCCCCACAGAGGGCTTGCCCAAACAAATTGTCCCAGTTAGAGAAATAAAAGAAGAGATAATAAAGCAAAAACAAAAACCTAAAATAAACAAAAACCACTCTAAATGAAATATAACATTGGTGATGTCTCCCAGCCACATTTTATTCCAACCCCTTCTCACATTTTTTTCAGTCTGTCAGTAAAACTGAGATAGTTGTCTTTCTTTGCAGACCCCTCCACACAATTCAGAAATTCAGCCTTAACTTAACCCTTCCCTTCTCCTTCTTCATTCTCTTATCTCCTCATCTTTTCCTCCTCCTACAGCTCGTTCTACTCAACATGGATCTGTGTTCTGACATTTCTTCTTAAACCAGCTCTTGATTCTGCTTGCCTACTCGGTTACTTCTTTCCATCTGTAAATTTTATGTCATGTTGAATTTTGCAGGATGTGAGACTGGCAATACAATGAAAGACTCCAGTCAGAAAAATAAAAATAAAATTTAAAAAAAAACAGTTAAGGAAGTCCGTTTTTGTCTTTCAGAAAATTGTTTTCCGTGTGAATTGGAGGGGAAGGGAGAGACTTTTTCTTTGTAAAAACTGTAATGTTTTTGTATAGTTACTTCTTTATTATTATGGCTAGCTTCTGTTATCACTGCTATTCACGTTACCGTATTCACCATTTAACATACTGTTTTTCCACTTTATTGCCATTACCGTTTGTAACTCTCAGATAATTCCATATACAGTTAATTCATCACGTCTTGTCTCCTCCCCATCAAAAGAAGCTTTTAATGCATGTTAGTCATCTTCCCTACAAAAATCTTCATACTTCCATGCGCTCTGTTACAGAAAAAGATCTATGCATAAAAATGCATTCTATCAGACACTTCCTTTAAGTCTGCCCCAACAGGGCACTTATAAGTCTTTCTGCACCTGTCAATGTTTTAACCTTTTTTTTTCATACTAATTGCTTATTATGTTTTTCTCTCACTTTGGCTTCATGCCACTGTTATCATTGATTTTGTACCAAGACAGGATTTCTGGCCTAGGAGTATCTTTTTGGTTACTCAAGATACATCCTGTGAAACAGTACTCTTTTTGAGTCCCTATTTGTTGTCACAGCATAAAGAACTTTAGGTGTTTTGGTCACCAAGTCTTAAATTATTTTGTGACTAAAAACAAATTTGTCACTGCCTCTTTATGCCAAGTAGTACTTCATTTAAACCCCATTTCTGATCTGGTTGCTCACAGAGAATACAGTTCTAGAGGAAGCAAATATCCTTCTAAGTTGAGTTGAAGAAAAAGCAAGCAGAACATTAAATAAGTATCCACTTTTTTATTAAAATGAGAGCTGTTCTAAGTGTCAAACTGGAAAAAGGGCTACAAAGAAAGTCAAGAGTTTAGAATTAGTTACAGAAGAAAGTGAAATTCTGCTGGTTTACAATTTATACATAGAACTTTACATGACTTACAAAAGGAGTTTGCAATAGGAGGCATCTACTTTCTTAATATCCTTAAAAATTAATAACATATACTGTATGGTATTAGGATGGGTTCTCCAGTTACTTTTTTAAGTAATTAGTCATCTCTGCTTTAAAAAACACATTTTTAACAATACTGCCATTAAATTAAACAACTAAAAAGGTATTTTAAAAGTAGTAATGAAGCAAATCTCATATATTGACCTCAACGCCTTTGTGGAGACCAGCTATGTCTCCTTGCTTGAAAGGCAATCTGTGCACACAGAGATGGCACAGATCTCTCCTCTGCTGTCATCCCTGTCACCAGCAGTGAAAGTGACGTGTGCTGCTGATACTCATCTAAATCCACAAACATGAAAGAAAAGATGAAGCTAGGCCACAATTGCCTTCCTTCTGTACCTTCCTTCTGTTACTTCATCAACTGTGAACTTCAGATGAAGTTCCATTTTTGTGGAACTTGTAAGAACAGATCTTTTAGAAAACATCTTACGGTATTTGTCAAGCATTTCTCAAACACAAGGATGATGTAGTTAGACTGTAATGTAAATAGATGTGATTAGGCTGGAAGAGGGATGATATTGTTCCCTTCTATTTGACACTGTGTCTGGAATACTCTCCAGAAAAAGTCTAGGTACCAGGACAGTCAGTCCAACAGGGAGAGGCTGAGGAAGCTGTGTCGTAATATAGAAGCTACCTAACAGTACTTGAAAAGGTAACAGTCCTGAACACCTCTTGTAGAGGCATATGATGCAGCGACTGGCAATGGCTACATATTGCAGCCTGGGAGATCTCTCTGGGCATTAGGAATAATGTTTTCACTGGAGCAGTACTGTGGCAGGTGGCCTAGGGGAGGCTGCTGAGTCTCTGTTCTGGTTGTTTTTGAGGTTTGGCTAACCAGAGCCAGGGCTGTCCTGCTGCAGCGTTGGCAAGGGCAACTACTTGGAGCAAGAAGTTAGACTAGATGACCTCCAGATGTGCCTTCAAACCAGTGTTTCAGGGATTCTAATGAGGTATGCACAAAGCTGGACAGAGCCCGTACTAGCATGTTTGAAAGCAGACTCCCAGCTAAAAGTTACACGTACTACAAATACCTATTGACAGATATCCACATATGTTACAAACCCATTAAGAATGCTGATCAAAATGTTTCCTAACATATTTTTGCTTTAAAGAATTTTAGTATTTTCTGTACCCTTCTGTCTAACATTTCTGCTGTAGTCGGTTCAGTTCTTGTTTGAAATCTTCATGTAATAGCACAAGTAAGGAGGGACAGGAAAGAATAATATTTAAATCCATAAAAGGTGCTATAGAGCTTGAATGGTAGTTACACCTGAAATATAAATGTACCCTATCTTTGACCAACCCTGAAGACGTACTTTGAGATATGAGCACTATCCAACTTTAATAACTGCTTTAAATTAAAATGGAATAAAACTGTTCTGAACTGGAGTTACACACCTCCTCACATTATCCTTATTCAAAAAGAACTAAAACATATTCATGGCTTTCAATGGTAGTACTTTCTCTGAAGACTGATTCAGAGATTTAAAAAAGTGGGCTCACTCACTTACTTGAAGCCAGTTCTCATTTGTGTTGTCTACCCTCAACTGCTTTAACTCTCATTCTTCTTCTTAAATGTGTGCATGCAGAGAAGACAGGAGAGACACTCCATTCAACTCACAAAGTGGCTTTGCCATCTATATGCCTTTCAGATTTTCTAAAATAAAATAAACCCACTAGCTTAAAACCAAACAATATACATTTTCTACTGATAAAGTAAACTAGGAAAAATGAGAAGCATGTGCACTGTCCCTAGAGACACAGTGAAGAGGTCCATCATTTTCACATGTATAACACCCGTGCTACCCCCAAAAACAAAAGAAAGCATATGTGCACGATGGAAAGCTTCTTTCCAGCAGTACTAAAGGTCGAAGAAAGCATATTTTAGAACCCTTTCTGGTTAACATCTACCAACTTCCCTCCACTATTCTTGAACCTACTTCTCCTTGTCTCCTTGTCCAGATCTCCTAGCCTTTATATGAATTACTTGAAAGTCTGGGCTATTCAGGGATTTTCATGTCATAGTACATCCAAAGGAGCCTTGGTAAAATGCGTGAAAACAGTCTTTTGAGAAGGAAAGGATCTGCTCATCTTGCAAGATCCAGAAAAGTCACCACTTCATCGAAGGATCTGAAGGAAACCAAACCTACACTTGATGGGCAACTTTTTTAACTTTCTGTGTGTTTGTAATTTTTTTTTGCTTGTTTGTTTGTTTGTTTTTCTTTCCAACACCATGACATTTGAGATTCAGAAAAGAAATCTTGAGGGAGCTAGCTGTTGAGGAAGAAGTAAGGGTCAAACTGTGCAAAAAGCGGTGCTAGGAGAGGGAGCTGATCCTGTCTGTATAAGGCAACTTAGAACTGGGTAGGTTGTTGTGAACTGTCATTAATGACAATGTAATGGAGGCTTCTTGCCTTACAGAGCATCATTACCATGGATACAGAAAATATCTCAATTCAAGTTTTTTGGCTATTTTTCTTTTTTCTTAATTTGGCCAGCAAAGTGCTTGCTGTGCTACACTGATGAAATCACAAAGTTCTAAAACTACATTGCACTGCAGCTGCCAAACATAATAATGGAGTCTGATGCACAGCGGTTCGGCTGGAAACGGCCAAGGGACAAACAAGAAAAAAAAAATCAGTGCTACATTTGTAGATACTCACACAATTGCAGGATGCATGCAAATAGCTCCTTTGCTATACATTTTAATATATCTGTTTTTCAAATAAATTATTTCAATGACAATCTTGACATTCTCTTTCTTCTCAGGAACCAACACCTTTCAATACTTTCTGGTAGCATGTTACATATACATATCAGCAAAACCTGCAGTGTAAACACTTTTTTACTGTGCATATCGCTTCAGAAATATGAAATCAGATATCCACTCGGGTGATGGAGGAGCCGGAGTACAATCCACTTAATGCTACATTTTATCATGCTGCATTTTTTTTCCCAAATTAATCTGTTGGGCAATTCTAGTACAGAATGGGAATGCAATAAATTATCCCACCTCCATCTTACAGATAATGGAGCAAATCATTACCCACTGTAACTGAGTTTTAATTTGTTACAGCAGGAGAAGACAATTATAGGTCAACCTGTCAAAGGAGTAATGTGAACAACTATAACTAGTTGACCTTTCTGGTATGCTATTGCAGGACTAAAATCGCCCCCCTGCTAAGCAGTAGCAGATGGCCAGGGCTGCGCAGTTCTGCTTCTCAGTGAAAAGTAATTTGTTTTTTGGGATTGTTAGGTATGTAAAGAAAGAAGATACAGGCAAGCCCTTACTTAAGAATCGCTGCACGTCAGAAAAAGCAAGTGCCTGTGGTACAGCACAAGAATGTGAAGGGTGGAAAGGAACATTACAATTGGAAATATGAAAGCAGAAAAACACAAAGAGAAAAAACACATGAAGTAGAGAAGTTGAGAACATTACAGAACAAAGAAAATTTCATTTTGTAACGGTGATGAAAAATAAAATTTTAAAACAAAACCTAAGGTCACGGAAGAAGGAAAATAATATTTTAAGCTTGATTAAATAGTTTTTTTTTTTTTTTTTTTTTTTATTCAAATTAGAAATCTGGAAGACAATCTTACAGAAAGAGTGTTACTGGTCAATTACCAAAACCAAGAAAACAAACAAAAAAAATTATCTGTGTCCTCATATATTAAAATAGGGGATCTGATTCACCCCTTTATTATTCCGGTCTGTTCAAAGGTCTATTTTTGCCAGCATGAGACAGGAATAACACTGGTAAATTAGAGGAAACTTACTGAGTGACACTTACACTATCTCAAAGAACTGAGTTTTTTCCCCTGTTCTGCTTAAACCATGTGGTATTCAATATCAGAAAATGATTTTGCTGACCACCTTAAATATGAATTTTCTGGCTTTTTTATGTAGCACATAATACAGAATGGAGTGCATGATATTATGCATGATATATCTTAGGTTGCCCCAAAAGTAAATTATGCTAAGAAAAGAATCATTTTTGGAGGTAGCTTTTCAGCAGTCCATAGTTACTAATAATCTAGATTTTTTTTCTTTAAGTGTGCTGCAATTTTAATATGAGATTAAGTTATGCCACTACTTGGGCAAATACATTAATACGTTTGTTGAATATTTTTCAAAGTCAAGTAGAGCAGGTTCCCTAAAATAACTTGTTTAAAAAGGATTTGTATTCAACATTGCTCATAAATAAACAGTGTTTAAAAAAATCTACTCATTAGTGGTGAGTGGGAAGCAACTAATTCCCTGTTGTAGGTCCTAAGCCAACAACTCCTGCTAGTTTTAGGCTTTCATTTTTAAAGCTATTAAGATTAATCCTTTCAAAGCAAATAAAGCATTTCAAATGAATGTATGAAAACCAAAAGAGCAAGTTCTTGATTCTACAGAGTGCTTACGTGCTACTCACAGTTTCACCAAGAAATGATCAATTTTGTTGTTATTCACTTGAAGATATCCAAAGAAAAAAACTACCAATACTCCTAATGTTCCTCAGAATGCACCTGATTTGAGTATAATATGAGATTAGGAAAGGTGGAAAGAAAGGTCTTTCATTTGAACCTCTTAGCTCCAATGCATGACCTACAGGGTAGCATTAGTCCCTTGTTTACATTTATCCATCCATGTAAGAGGCTAATCTGGCTATGTGCGCATTTGGCAAACTCTTTCTAGACAGATGAATGAATTTTTCCAGAAGGAGCTGTTAACCAAACATTTGTGATCTTCAGGCAATACTTACCGGGTCAAAAGTCCAAAAAGTTTTGCTTGTTGGAATGATGCATCAGCTTAAAGTTATGCTAAAAATCTTACTACCATTGACCTTATAAGGTATTGTGACCCAAATTATTGCTCTATGTTGAATATCCTGCACAGTGCTCACAGGCACTAATCTCACTAATTCCTTCTGTGCATGCATAAGACTTTACGTAGTATAGCTCAAAAAAGCCTATTTGTATTAAATTAAATTTGTAAAGCACATGTCCAGGATAAAATGATCAAGCGTAATATACATTACATCTGATCTTACTAATAAAAGACAGAAATGGGCTATAATATAAACTTAACCCATTCTGTGGTTAGTAAATGTGGTCTTTGGGAAAAAAATACTGTCAAGCATGTGGGAATTTTGTAATCATGTTTATGTATACACCTACACATACACACACAGATGAAGTTTACATTAAAAAAATAGTTATGCAAGAATTATGTAGGCAGTTTGTGTTGTAAATGCTTCAATTAAAAAGTTTTGCCATACAGGTAGCAACTGGAAGAGTCTGTAAGAAAATTCAGAAATATTGCAGTTGAGGAGTATTAAGGAATTACATACAGTCTTTTGTTTTTTAACTCAGATTTCTTTGTACATATGAACCATCTGGTTGGAGAAAAAATGGGAAAATGTCATCTCTAATAAACATACAATGCCTGTGGAAAATTAAGATTGTATTTGACAATCCTACAAAAGTACAGAGGAAGCAAGTTGGTTAATGCTGATTATCTTCCAGATCTTTAAAAGATTTTCAACACCCATTAAAATATTCATCTTCAAAGAACTTGTCAGGGGAAAAGTAAAATGTGGTTCTGTGGAACAAATTCCTTCATACAAAGATTCTTCTTACATGGTTTCCTATCCTGGATCGTCAGTATTTCAGCAAGAGGAGGAGAATGTTTTAGATCAGCACATTTCATATTGAACATGAAATGATTATTGTTTAATTTTGTGATAGTTTTTTTCTTATTTGACCAACATTACATGTCAGTTTGCATCTCCTATTGCCTGAAGACACTAAGTTGTATATTTTAAATCATCCATCTTGATAGCAAAAGATATACGGACTTTGACAGACTGTGCAAATACAAAGCTATGCCTGAATCTAGTAATATATAATGAAATTATTATTAAAGTGTCAATTAAAAAAAAATTGGTGCAAGGATTGTTATTGTTGTTAAATAATGCATGCCTTGAGAACACAGCATAGGACATAATGAATCCGCAAGTTTTCATTACGTTACAATGTCTGCCAAAACCACTTTTCCATCTTCTACCAAAACCTTTGATTCAAGTAATAATTATAACTTCCATTTCATAAAAGAATTTGTCTTTCTTATACATTCATGAAAATTAGGGTTGTATTAAACCAAAATAGCAGGATGAGAAAAATGCTGAAAACCAGCTCCACATTGTCTGTGTGTTTGGACTTAGATCTCTGAGATCCAGCAGGCAGCCAGCGAACAGCAGAACAGCAGTCTGTGTGTGGAAAGGACAACTTCTGCCCACGGTACATGCCGTTTGCACTGAAATTTCCCCCAAAACGGCAGAGAGCAACTGGGGAAAAGATTTCCCTTTGGCAAAGAGCTTGACTGAAAACACTTCAATTTTAAAATCATACCAAACCACTCAGAAAATATTCTCAGATGAAAATCAAAACCTAGATTCTTGAAAAAGAAATCCTGGACATTCCTAAAATAGAAAGATAATGGACCAGTCTTCTATTGCTGGCAGATGAATTGGTACAGGAGCCTAGCACTGCAACCTGCTGATGTAATTGCTCTTCTAGCAACTCAGTGAGCTTTTACTTCTGATGCCAAAAGATCTAGGTTCAGTTTCCAAAAAAGACCTGAAAGAAGCTGTGCAACTGCAAAGGAGAACCCTACCACCCCCAAGGGTAGGAGCAGGCATACGCTGTTCCTGGAAAGATGAACCTTTTTTTTTTTAAGAGAGGGGTCACAATAATGAAAATGCTTTGGCTGCCACTGCACTGTCAGAGTTTCCTTCTGTTTTTGGTCTGTGCAATAGGTCCTTTCTGATCTATCTGAAACAATTGATTATCCATGTCCTTCCTATTCTCTTTTAACATCAACTCACCTCCAAGTGAGTGGGAAAGGAGGAGTCTCCCCTCAGTGGTAAATAACTCCTATTTTGTCTAACTCTATTTTTGTGTCTGTCTTTAAAATTGCAGCATTTGAGAGACAATACCTACTTCAAAATACAACATCACAATAGTGTATAAAAGGAAACCTAAGTCAGGTCAAAAACAGAATCATAACCACCTCTGAGCCATCTTTCTGTGCCATCAGCACCGAGCACAACAAAATGCTCTAAACCAGTTCCTTGAAGAGGCCTGAAGGTCTGAAGCCATCTCTGACACTATTATTTTATATTACCATTATTTTATTTTAGAATGAGTAGTATAGTATATTATACATGGTATAAAGCATACTATTATATTCTCCGACAGTAGAGAAGACAGTACACCAATGAGTGTTCTATAAATTATGGGAGGGAGGAAAACTTGGCAATGAGAGCAATGTAGCAAATGCCTCTGAGAAAACCTCTGGCTGCTATATCTCCTCTCTGCCCATTACTTTACTCTCACGGTGAAGTAACACTGGGACCTTCTGACCAGCTATCTGGCAACCCTCAGTATTTTTCATTTGCATAACACTTTCTGTGATAAAAGCCATTTCTGTGGAGGTGTAGGATTCTAAAAGGTCATGTTAAGTCAGTCCTTGAGGAAGAGAAGTGTCTTATGTTGTACAAATCTGTATATAAAAATCCATACAGTTTAGGCCAATCTATGCAGATCAGTTTATAAAAAAAAATAATTTTCGTAGCTGTTTCATAGGAAAAAAAAAAAAAAAAAAAAAAAAAAACACTTTGGTCTTGGTCTTGGGCCCTAGTTCCTCCATCGGCTACCAGCATAACATATGCATCACACTCACATCATGCATCAGTCTATATAAAATATAAGCCTTTAGCAGGAATCAATTTGTCTTCCTCTCTCCGAAATGCATAGAGTATCTTGTTTCTCTTCCTTGCCAGTTAACATATATAAATCCTCTTTCCCTCATATTTCCACAATTCTGGCTTTTCCTAGCTCTTATTAGTTTACCCTATCTTCATGGGAAACAGCATTTACATGATGGTTAATTTGTCCATACACACTTGCATCAAAACTAAATCAGTGTAGCCATATCTTTGAGCAGGAAAACCTCTATCTACTACATTCCCCATGAGACAGGAGACACTCAAAGCTGTTTTTAGTGTCAGTCCCATACCCCAGTAAGAGTGACAACACCCTGCAGTGTAAATGCATTTCCAAACACTACTGTCAGCAGCAACACTCTGGTTTTCCAGCTAGGAAAGGGAATGAAAACTCATTCCCTTGTGCCCAGCGCACACATACTGCTGTACAAATGCCTTCCTAAGCACCTTCGTCAGGTCTATCTTCATTTGTCTCAGCTGGGAAATGCTTAACTGCCACTGTGTATTTTTTGCCTCATATCTTTTAATGAGGCAAGAGGCAAGGCATAGAGGATTTCTTTCTGGTTTCAGCATTTTTTTGTTTTGCTGTGTTCTAACAAAGCAATGTTTCTCATTGTCCATTCCTCTAAACAACACAAGGACACACGCTACCCTCAGTCCAAGACTCTGTTACGTACTGTTCAGGAGTAATGACACAAAACAACCCCCTGCATTAGGTTCGTTTCTAACGGAGTATTAATGAGCTACATAGATAGAGAAGGAAGGTCTCCCATTCCTCCTATTCTGCTAGGAATTTGGGGCTGAGAAGTTCAGGGGAGGAGGCCATGACCTGATGTGTGTTTATATTACCCATACATCTGTTCCCACTGTGATAAAGTCATCCAAGGTCCGCTTTCCATAAGGAGACTATGAAAACACGTGCAAGTGAAAACAGCTTATTTCTCTCTTTCTCAGAAATAAATGGCTTCTAAGGATAAAACAGGACAGCTTTCAAAGGATATTGAACTTCCAGGCCTGGGGTCCCAAAATTTGCACACAATTAAGAATTGAGATATATGATGAACAAATGACATTTGTGGAGCATCATAAAATAGACTAACAAATGGGTACAGGTGCAGGTATGAAAAAATATGCAATAGTAAAACAATAACTAGAAACATACTCTAGGTTCTAACTTGGGACCATCACTCCTCTCCACTTCCCCCACCTCTGCTAGCTCACAGCTTGGACTTCTCTGGACGGAAACAGAGCCTTTGCCTTTTGGCTTGAGGAGCTGGGAGTTCGCTACTTGCAGCTGGGAAGCAAGAATTGTGATTTTCAAATATGCAGTTAGATCATATTTCTATCTGAATATGATGTTTTTTTCCTGTTCTCCACAGAAAACAAGGAAAAATCAATCTAGTAGGACTTTTCCATATCACAAAGGGTTTTACCCATGGTTCCTAAAAAGATCTAACACCTCCTTAAAGGGATGAATGAGCCCAAGAGGCACTGCATGAAAGATGTATAGAGTGTGTAGATACCAGGTAGCAGCAAAGATGTACAGGATGCATATGTCTATTCAGAACTTGGGAACAGAGCTGCATGCCATATAAATCAGGGTAGATGCAGAGAATCTCAGAATAAATTAAGTGGGAAGGGAAAGAGAGTAGACATAAAAGCATTTATATGTATTTACATAGATTAAGCTGGGCAAATTGACAACAAGCCAATATACACTTATGGAAGTGGCTGACAGCAACTGATTACAGGAAAAGGAGGGGAGGAAAAATCAGAGATTTGCAAGTGCTTCTAGGATATATGCAGCCATGTAACAAGATGGAACAGCTGAAGAGAAGAAAATGATTTTCCAGAGCCACAAAAAAATCTGCTTAGGAGAACATTACTTGTTTGGCCCCAGGGAAAACAGAAGTTGGATGCAACATGCACGCTCTATCTTATGAAATGGGAGAATATAACACTACAGAAATGGAAAACTGACTTCAGCTCTGTAGACCATATAAGCCATTTTTCACTGTTACTTTCTCACACATAAATCTAAGACTTTTGTTTTCAGTCCTCATTACTATTAAATAAACCTTATTTAAGACCTGCTTTGCATGGAGACGTTGCCTACTCTTCTGAGGTGCAGTGCTTAGGCTTACAAAGCAAGGTGGTTTAAAACCCTTTCTTGTATCTGCCAAGCGGACACAGTCAGAAAGGTACCATCCCAACACACTGCAAGAGGCACAGCTGGGCAGTACTGTAAGATTAGAAACAGGCAACATAAAGACCAGGATGATTTATTCCCTATTATCCTGAGACTGGCATCCTCATTTTTCTGTCCGTGTCCTGTCTTCTGTTGTGACAATCTGACTGTGCTGTGACTTGGCCATTCAGGCGGCCAAGTCTGACACCATCTGACACTGTTGTTCTCAACCTGCTTCAGAAACCTAAGAATAAATAATATCTCTACACAGACCCATCTGCTCTACTTCTAAATACAACATTGGAACCCTTCTGTAGACTCTCTCAAAATCATAATGCTCATGACATGGCCCTTCCTTGACAGTTATACTTAATCAGACACATATCCTGGAGAATTCTGAAGAAAAACTGATTTTACACATTCCCCTATTCTGGCTAACATTTTCAGACCTACCCAGGAATGTCTCAGAGATCCCTGTTCTTGCACAGCAGCCCCTAACAGCACTCCAGACCTTCATTTTTCTTATGGGAAACCACCAAAGTCATGATGACCATCTGTAATCAAGCTTTTGCCTCAACCTTTTGCTTCCCTGTTGTTTGCCTCTCTCCCTCCCCCCCTCCTTTATTATTATTATTATTACTATTATTAATAATAATAATAACGATGAAGGAATGCCCAAGAACTGTGTTCATCTCCAGAGACAGCAGTCCAGACTATTATTAACCTGTGTCAGCCACTGCAAGGGTTACTCATTTATTTATTTAGTGCGTTTATTTCTCAGAAACAACTATATGAAGAAACCAAACCAAACCAAACCAAAGGTATAGATGGCTAGGCTACAACACTGGAAAAGAAAGTTGTGACTAATTTGCTGGTCCAAAAGACATCTTTCCTTTACCCCTCACTTGGACGCACTCACAATTTAAAAATGTGTTGTTTATTATGAAGTCTTTTATCCTGGTGTCTTGTTACATCTATGAAGATAAACAAATATATTCATTAATGTATGTAGATTTCACTGATGCATAGATTTTGCTCCCTAAAATGCTAACACCTGGGCGGAGTGCTGCAGCTTTGATGGTGCTGACATCACACTGGCAATTTCTCTTCCCAGTTTCTCAGTTCTAGCAGGAATCTCTCATTTGACCTTGGGCAAAGCATTTAAATTCTCTGTGCCTGTGTTTTCTCATCTGTAAAATTAAGGCTATAATGCCTACCTACTTCACAAGAGAGACAATGTTAAATTTAATGTATTAATGTTTTAAAGTGTTTTCAGACAGCTGGATCAAAACCACTACAGAATGTAAGTTATTACTAAATTATGCTTCACTGAGTCAATGCTGTTGTATTACTGTATCTGATTAAATAAGGAAAAATATTCAAGTGATGCCTCCTAGATTATTATCTTTATCAGAGGACAGAAACGATGCTCTTTCACCAGCCTAAAGATGGATTTGAAAGCTTTTTCTGAAGAAAGACGGTGAGGAAGCGTAGCAGTCCACAGAAGTGAAAGAAGCCTTTGGAGTGGATGATTGCAAGGGCATTTAAAGTGAGGTAGAGCAGTCGGCAGCCACACCTTGTGCCCCACCGTGACACGTCAGCCTCTGGTAGCAGTGCAGTCTCTGTTCACCTTGGTGCCGGTGGGACGGGAGCACCCCTCAGTACCGTAGCTGCTGCATTTGGCCTCCGCTGTGAGCAGTGAAGCAGGAGGGGCACAGCCTGGAGTCGCCTTCCTGGTGGAGCCAGCCAGCTCTCAGGCCGAGTTCAGATAAACTCTGAGTCTGTTCGGTCATGGCAGCTAATCCGTTTATGATGAACATGGCACGTTAAAACGTCAGTTAAGTTATAAAAAGGGGGGGATTTATTGCAGGAGGATGGTTCATACCTGATGCCTCTCCTATATCTCCTCTTGACCTGATGCGCAGATGCCTGGTCTTGTCCTGTGATCTCACATCAGGGTCTTGTTGGGGGGGGGGGAAGGGGAAGGAGTGTTTGGAGCAAGAGCTGCAGGAAGATGAGAAGGGTTTTTGACAGCATGTTGAGGTGGATGTTGTACTGGTGTTGATGCCGCTGGTCCCAATGCCATCAAGGCATTTCTTGTGGATGACAAGGAATCTAGGAAAGTAGTGATTAACATGCATATCAGTGTGATTGACAAGCTATGTTGCCTGCTTTGTGCTAATGTATTGCATGGAAAACACCTATTCTAAGCATATCAGAATCAGCATATAGATTTAGAGTACAGACTTAAATCAGAAATACTTAACGTCCTTCCCAATAAATAAAGAAAAACAGCTTGATGGATCTTTCTGCTCAATAAACCATGGAGATCAGATTCTGTCTTGTGAGGGAATGTTTTCGACTGGCAAGGTACAAAGGGACAATAGGCAACATGCTTTCAGATTGCAAAAAAGACCAATGCACTTGCTTTACCCCTTCTTCCATCCCCAATGTATGACTCCAAAGGCAAGAAAAAAAAAAGTACATTAGATTTGATAACCTTTTGATAATAGTGAGCTATTAAATATACACAGACCAGAGAGATTGAAAAAATTATAATCAGCGATTATATTGTCTACCTTCCAAATCTGCCAAGACGACTGAAATGGAGGTTAAAAGTCTAGGATTGCATATATTTTTTATGTATTTTCTGACAACATGCTGCATACATCAATGTATCCATTCTCTGCTGTTTTTATTTTTCCTTTTATCAGATCAGCACAGAGGCCAGACTACATGTTTTATTACAGTACCCTTCAAAGATCACACAGCTTTCTAAACAATTAAGCTACTTCAATTTACCACAAAAGCAGTGATGCCACATTTGTTTGCTTGAATCCCTGAAGAACTGATGCTGTGTAAAATGTGTGCAGTAACTCCTAGGATTAACTCCGTGTGTTAACTCTACCTTCTGCTGGTATCACATACAAATGCTCCTTCTCAAATTTCCTCTTTGCACCCAGTCATAAGTAAACCTTTGCAATAAATTTTCTTTTTTTCTCCACCTTATTTTTTATGAAATCTAAGTCAAGAGCCTGAAGATGATTTCTTAATGACATTTGTTTTATTTATTTGTTTATTTGTCTGACTGGTAATTTTTAAGTCTCTGGTATATCATCCAGCATCAGCCTCCTGCTGCCAAAAACTATCTGTGTCCTTCGACTGAAAGATCAGCCACTTCCTTTGGCATTTTTATGCCAAATATTAATCCTGGATCCTCTATCAGCAGCAAAAAGGTAACATTTTGCAGTCTGTTCCACGTGGAATAGTACATGCAACTTCTATCAGATGATTAACAGTAAGGACCTGAATAAACATATTCCTGAGTGCTGAGCACAGAAATGTATTGTTAGATTATCCTCAACTAGAAGATCACTAACAGTGCAGCAAAACAGTTTTTTTCCACCTCTAATTTCAGTGACACCATGTCTTCTAATATTTACAACTTCACCTTACAATAACCAGTTTATGCCTCCCAGCTAGGCTGGCTGGAGGAACAACCGCATGATTTATGTGTGAAAGCCATTTGCCCAGAATAAACTACAGTAAAATAAAGTATGCTCAAAAGTATAATTTAAGACTGCCATTGTCGTGCGAAGATAAAGCACATAAATTTGTATTTCATTTAGGAATAGTGCAGCAATCAATGCTTCCAGTAATATCTGGCATAACGGATTCAGTGGGCTGTTGCAGGGCAATGGGGCTGTTTAAGCAGCAAGCTAATTTCCTGATACTATTTTTATGCACAGTATATAAAACCTTATAGATAATCACTTGGCTAATTATGAAAGCAAGTAGAAATGGCAGTGTATGTGTGAAGGAAAAATTGTAAAGAAGGAAAGCAAGAGCTAGATGACAGAACAATTTAAAAGATACAGTGAAAAGTAAGAACTAGTCATGAATAGAAGGAGAATGCAGGGGATAGCTGCAAGAGGTGAAAGGAATGGTGGGCAAAGGGAAATTAGAGGGCTGCAGAAAAGGTGATCTCCCTTTTAAAAGGTAAGGGACAATCCCCCTAATACAGATCCTTTGTTGGTGATTGAGAAAGGCACAAACTGATTGAGACGTTTCCATGTTATACTACCACTGGCACAATAAAAACCAGCATATTCAGTAATTTACATTCCACAAGTTGAAATATCTGTTCCATAGTTTATAATCTTCTTCCAAGCTGTTCTACAATGACAAGGAGAGGTTATGGTGGTTGTTTGTTCTATATGATGCAGCAAGTGTATTTATAACTCTGGCATTTCCCTTCCATTGGCAGCTCCACTCAGTATGCACAACTTGTGGAGAGCACAGAAGCAGTAGGACAGACCACCACAGTCATCACAAACCTCCTGAGTCTCTGAGGTGGAGACAACATCTCCAGCACCAAACCTAAGAAACAACTGCAATGACATCTGGTAGAATTTGTCAGATGTTAATATGTGAATTCATGCGTGGTAAGACAGGAAGAAATGCAGATTTTCAGTGAAGGAGACGCCCAACATAGAAGAACTGAGAAAAAGCTGCAGAAATGAGTAGCAAAAGAGATAAGCAAAGGAAAAAAAAATAGTAGATCCTACTTCAAATGACTTTCTCAAGAATACTTTAGATCATAAATGAATTTTGTTATATGTTCTTGTTCTTGTCATGACTTCTCATAAGATTTTGATGTATTTAAGTTAAGAGATCTTGACTATATTCGCACATAGTACAATAAATAAAAATATATATCAATGAAGATTTAGGAATTCTCTTGGTATAGAAATATAGTACCAAACCATCACTAATCATGTTTTTTTGTCAAAAGATATGTCCTCTTGTTGGTAATGGACAAACATATCTTTAACTCTTTATTTAAAACTGAGGAAAACTTCCAAATTCAGTAACATGCCTCAAAAATCTAAAGACAAGTAAGGGAAGTATTTAATATCTTCTTTGTCTATTGCTAAGGCTGGAACTTGCACATGTCAATATTCAATTGTATCTGATTTTTTTTCCAGACTGTTTCTTCAGTTCATAAATCATAGAATCATAGAATATCCCGAGTTGGAAGGAACCCATAAGGATCATCAAGTCCAACTCCTGGCACTGCACTGGTCTGCCCAAAAGTTTAGACCATGTGACTAACTGCGCAGTCCAATCTCTTCTTAAATTCAGACAGGCTTGGTGCAGTGACTACTTCACTGGGGAGCCTGTTCCAGTGTGCAACCACCCTCTCGGTGAAGAACCTCTTCCTGATGTCCAGCCTAAACTTCCCCTGCCTCAACTTAACACCGTTCCCGCAGGTCCTGTCACTGGTGATAACAGAGAATAGGTCACCTGCCTCTCCCCTCCCCCTCGCGAGGAAGTTGTAGACTGCGATGAGGTCCCCCCTCAGCCTCCTCTTCTACAGGATGAACAGACCAAGTGACCTCAGCCGCTCCTCATATGTCTTCCCCTCTAGGCCCTTCACCATCTTCATCACCCTCCTCTGGACACTCTCCAACAGTTTAATGTCCTTTTTGTACTGTGGTGCCCAGAACTGCACACAGTACTCGAGGTGAGGCCCCACCAGCGCGGAGTAGAGCGGGACAATCACTTCCCTCGACCGACTAGCAATGCTGTACTTGATGCACCCCAGGATACGGTTGGCCCTCCTAGCTGCCAGGGCACGCTGCTGGCTCATATTCAACTTGCTGTCAACCACAACCCCCAGATCCCTCTCCGCGGGGCTGCTCTCCAGCGTCTCGTCGCCCAGTCTGTACGTATAGCCAGAGTTGCCCCATCCCAGGTACAGGACCCGGCACTTGCTTTTGTTAAACTTCATGTGGTTGGTGATCGCCCAGCTCTCCAATCTGTCCAGATCTCTCTGCAAGGCCTTTCCACCCTCATCCGAGTCCACAACTCCTCCAAGTTTGGTGTCGTCAGCAAATTTGCTCAAAACACCTTCTAGTCCTACATCCAAATCATTTATAAAAACATTGAGGAGGACTGGCCCTAAAATGGAGCCTTGAGGGACCCCACTAGTGACCATCCGCCAGCCAGATGTGGCCCCATTTACCACAACCCTTTGAGCCCTGCCTGTCAGCCAATTGCTCACCCATCGTATGATGCTTTTGTTTAGCTGTATGCTGGACATTTTGTCTGGTAGGATCCTATGGGAAACCGTGTCAGAAGCTTTGCTGAAGTCCAAAAAGATCATATCAGCTGGTTTCCCTTGATCGACTAGATGGGTGATCTTATCATAAAAGGAAATCAAATCTGTTAGGCAGGACCTACCCCTCATGAACCCATGTTGGCTAGGACCAATGACTGCATTGTCCCCCAGGTGTGCTTCAGTAACTTCAAGGATCATCCTCTCCATAATTTTACCAGGCACTGACGTGAGACTGACAGGCCTGTAATTGCTAAGGTCTTCTTTCTTACCCTTCTTGAAAATTGGCACAACATTTGCCAGCTTCCAGTCCAATGGGACCTTTCCAGATTCCCAAGATCATTGAAAAATAATTGTGAGAGGTCCCGCGATGACGTTAGCCAGCTCTTTAAGCACCCTGGGATGAATCCCATCCGGACCCATGGACTCGTACGTATCCAGGTGGAGCAGCAAATCCCGCACACGTTTAGGGTCGGTTGGGAGTTTGTCATTCCCACCGTCATGGTCCTCCAGCTCAGGGTACCCTGGGTCCCGAAGCCCATCATCAGTGTTGAAGACAGAGGAGAAGAAGGCGCTAAACTTAGGCTTTAAAGATCCCATTAAATTTTAATCTCCTCCACCAGCTAACATCAGGAATAAATAAATAAATAAATAAGTAAATAAATAAATAAATAAATATAAATAAATAAAAACAGAAATCTACAGATCACGTCCAGTAAAAATGTTCACAGGTTACGGCCCTGAGTTTGCTGACTTCTGACTCTCAGAAGGCTTTCAAATGTATTATCTAAAACTACTCAGTTCCCTTCAGTAGCTATGGAAGTCCTACCGCAAAAACGGCTTAAAGCTACAGAATGCCGCAGGAAGTCATCTGACTGAAATGGTCCCCAATTTTAGGATCATCAATTTATACTGCATTAGAAATATTCATTCTGTTTAATCAGACCTATGACTTACAGAGTTTTCAATAAACAAACCAATGAGGTGCTGTTCCCACCAATTCTTTGTTTTAGAAAGGCATTTCTGGTGGTTTTACCCTGCTGGGCAACCAAACTCCACCACAACAGCTCTCTCACTCCCTCCACAAAGGGAAAGGGAGAGAAAATACGATGGAAAGAGCTCAAGGGTTGAGATAAGGACATGGACATTGCTCACCAATTATCATCACGGGCAAAAGAGACTTAGCATAGGGAGATTAATGTAATTTATTGCCTATCACTAGCCAACTAGAACAGTGAGAATTAAACGCAAACTAAAAACACCTTCCCCTCATCCACCGTCTTCTACGTTCTCTCCCCAAAGGGCACAGGGGAATGGTAAATGAGGGCTGCAGTCAGTCCCTGATGCTTCGTCTCTGCCGCTCCTTCACAGTCACTCTGTGCCCCTGCTCCTGCATGGGCTCCTGTCCACGGGCTGCAGCTCCGGCCCGGGGCCTGCTCCTGCGGGGGCTCTCCATGGGCCACAGCCTCCTCCAGGCCACATCCACCTGCTCCACCGGGGGCTCCTCCACAGGCTGCAGCATGGAGATCTGCTCCATGTGGGACCCATGGGCTGCAGGGGGACAGCCTGCTCCACCTGGGGCCTCTCCACAGGCCGCAGGGGAACTGCTGCTGTATGCCTGGAGCACCTCCTGCCCTCCTGCTGCACCGAACTGGGGGTCTGCAGGGCCAGTTCTCACTTCTTTCTCCCAGCTGCTGTAGTGCAGCAGGTTTTTTCCCTTCCTTAAATCTGCTCTCCCAGAGGCACAAACAACATCATTTATTGGTTCGGCTCTGGCCAGCGGGGGTTCCCTTTTGGAGCCAGCTGGAGCTGGCTCTGACCTGAACTGGACAGCTGCTGGGCTCTGCTCACAGAGGCCAACCCTTACAGTCCCCCTGCTACCAGAACCTTCATGTCAACCCAACACAGCATTCACTGGACAGGATAGTATTTCAGGCTCTGGCCACACTGGAAGAATCTCTTTAAAATAATTTTTATGTTTGTCTTGTGTCTTATTGATACACCCCTGTTTCATTCTCAGAGCACTGTCCATACAGTCTCCTACCAGGCTTGCATGCACCCCTTAGTAAATTCTCACCTTGCAGTGCCCCACACAAGAAGCATCAGGTCACACCTCGGATTATACCAGATAGCTACACTGTCAGCACCATGTCAGAGTGTCATAAAACTGTAGAACTGGTGGCCTCTGAGAAAACCTGTGAGAGTATTCACCCAAGGCATTGCTTGCAAACAGCCAAGTGACAGTGTTGTGGGCTCCCTGATGCAGAGGAACTGATCAGAAATCATCTGATGATTCAGGATGATGGGGAATTTGACAGCTGCTTCTCTCTAAGACCACGTGATGTGTGAGAATACATCGCTGCTGCTATAACTACTACTGCTGCTGCTGCTGCTGCTACTGCTATTGCTGCCAACAACAGTAAGTTTGTAATAATGCTCTCCCTTTATATTGAAATGCCTTTCTTTCAGATTTGAAATAATCATGGCTACCAAACAGGGGACACTTTCATAAGAACCAGAAAAGCTCTTTGTTTTTTTTTTTTTTTTTTTTTTTTTTTTTTTTCTATATACAAAATATCTTGTTTTCAAATAATAAAGATTTTTCTACATTTTTTTCCTGAAGTATTTTAAAAATTCTACCCAAAAATCCCTAAAAACATTTTGAGCCTCATGATGAGTGACTATGATTCTACCGCTGTTAATCTTACATATAGATTGACATTTGAGTCACTTTCAATACAACAGATGAACTCAACTGCTGAGTGGTTCCCATTATCTTAAAATGTTCAGTGACTTATCAGAGTTACAAAAAAATTTACTTCTCTTCCAGGATGAGGAATTAACAGCATCCTGAAACACAGAACTCTTTTCTCAGGCTGTTTGCTTTATTGGGGAGATCTTTTCATTCGCCTGTTCATTATTAAGAGAATTTGTTTATCTGCCAAATGACTGTTGAAATGCAGAGTGCAGGAGTAGTGAACAATTTACTCATTTACTTCACTATGCTTTTGCAAATCACTAATGACAAAATGCAGGTTTGCTCAAACATTAATTAGCATCAATCCATTTACATTTCTATTATTACCACAGAATTTAAGATGTATAGGGATTATGAGAGTGTAATGTCCCTCCTTGCATTTGTTTCACTATGCACTTTTCTCTCTTGCTTTGCTGTTTGTTTAGGATATTTTTTTAAGCTGCACTACTTCGTGTTACTAAGACTTTCCCTTGACTCTTCTTTTCTCCAGGCCAAACCAACTCCCTCAGCGTCTCCTCATATGAGAGATGTTCCAGGCCACTGAGCATCTTCGTGACACCTGGCTGGACTCACTCCATAGGTCCATGTCTGTCTTGTACGAGAGTGCCCAGAACTGACACTCCAGAAGTAGTCTCACCAATGCTACGTAAAGGTGAAGGATCATTTCCCTTGACCTGCTGGCAATGCTCTTCATAATGCAGCCCAGAAGCCTGTTAACCTTCTTTACCACAGTGGCATATGCTGGCTCATAGTCAGCTTTTTGTCCACCAGGACCCCCAAGGGCCTTTTCTGAAAAAGCTACTTTCTAGCTGCTCAGAGGAAGTGTGTACAGCTGCCTGGTGTTACTGCTCCTCGGAGGCAGGACTTTGCATTTTCTTTTGCTGAACTTCATAAGGTTCCTGTCTGCCCATTTCGCCAGTATGACAATGCTCCTCTGAAAACCAGCACACCCATCTGGTATATCAGCCACTTCTCCACTTTTGTATCATCTGCAGCCTTGCTAAGGGCACACTCTGCCCTATCATCCAGATCATTAATGAAGGGATTAAGTGATACTGGCCCCAGTATTGATGCCGGGGTTTAGACAGCTTTCAGTCTACCTTACTGTCCATTTCTGTAGCCCATACTTCATCGCTTCATGAGCTCCTTGATCACTTCTGTTAGGAATTTATCATCAATGCCCTTCAGAAACCTTCAGGACTGCTTGTGCTCTGCTTTGTTTTCCCTCCAGCACCTATAAGAGCAATATAAGTACTCCATGAGATGAAGAGAGATGATAGCTCAATACAGTAGTTCCACTTTCCCTTCCTACTAGTGATTCACCAGATATTGTTATTTCACCTTCCCTTACAAACAGTATTTCAAAATAAATTTTTAACTAAATTTTGCATATCATGTCCTCCAAATGTTTTAACCGTCTTGGTAACCCTCTGCAGGACTCATACCATTTTGTCAATGTCTCTTACTCAATAGCCCCAGATTGGTTCCTCTTAACATAATCTTGTTGAGTTCTCTTTGTACAGATCCCTACACCCAGTCATCAACCACTCCTACAGCCTGGTGTCAGCTATAAACTTGCTAAGGGTGCACTCCAACCCATCCTCCAGGTCAATAATATAGGCATTAAACAAAATTATCTCCACTGTTGCTGGACCTCTGAAGGACACCAGTGGCAAATGCACAGTCTTCTCAGTCTTTAGGAGGTATATATTTGGTTAGAGGGATAAGTTTTAAATGACAGCTTTTAGAACTGAAAAAGAGTATTTAGAATTTGTTTGTCTATTTAAGGATCTGTCTTTACTTATTTACTGATCCATAAAATCCATTCAATATAGCAAAGCTTAAATGTAAAATATCATTACACTACATTTCTGTTTTCAGAAATTTTGAAGACTCTTATCTAATCAAGTTCATTTTCTTTATTTATGAATTACTTACTGTATCACACATGCTATTTCAACTCATATTTCTGCTTTGCTACTATTGGACCTATATATGAATTGCACGCTGTTACCATAGGCAAATGCAAAAGGCTCATAAGAAATATATTCTCAATCTCTTATCATTACAAAGAAGAAACCCAAAAGAAAGGTTCAGATAGATAAACTATATTAATTAAGATAAGTCTGAATTTGTTAGCAAGGTATATTTCTTCAAATGGAATAATACAGAGAATAGTACAGAGAAAAATAATACTGTAAAGAAAATGTCTACTTTGCACAGGGAAAAAAGGCAGGAAGTGCCACTGCAAAAGGGCTGGCAGGTACTATGCTCCTCATTTTCTGCTACACATTACAAAGCTCTTTCATATTTTTCTAGTATCGTCCATCCCAGATATTCAAAAATCATGAGTCAGGCTCCAAAATATCATGAAACTGAATCTAATCATGGTAAATTTTTATTGCCTATTTTATTTGCCTTTTGATTTCTGAATGCATCCTATTACCTTTTCAAGTTCTACCCTGCAACCACACAAGAGACTTCTATTTTTAAACAGGAGCATTAGAGTGGCTTCCTGACTGATAATTCATCACACCACCTTCTTCGCTCTTTCCAGCACTCACTTCAGAGAGCTCTTCTGCTTGTTTCTTTTTTCTCTCGAGTGCTATGGAAAGTCTCCAAGACAGTTAACTTCACTTAGAGGACCTAGAGTTCTCCCACATTTCCGTATGCCTGAAAAAAAGCCCTTTTGGGGCAATCCCAAGTCAAAAGAAGGAAAGGTTGATTGGGGGCAACAATGGAAGCAGCAATTTTATATATCAGCTCAAACTAATGAAAGGAAGTGCTGTGCATTATGCGGTAGACAATACAAAAAGTGAATCAACTGATAGTCAAATAAGATAGGCAATACTAAGAGACCATGTGGATAGTCCAGTGCAGGCAGAAATCACAACCATAGGGTCCTACTTGCGATGTCTAGGCCAATGAATATTTAATTAATCCTATTAAAATACAACAGTGAAAAAAAAGTTTTGGGGGGTTGGGTTTCTTCTTGTTGTTGTGTTGATTTATTTTGTTTTGTTTTATTTTAGGGAAACTCAGTTGAGTAAATCTCATAGAATGCATGATACTTGGGATTGACCTCCTCTTTCAAATCAGGCAGCATGGGGATTTGATCAAGTGGCTGGAAACAGTGCTTAAGTATTTACAAGATAGGCAAATACTGTTTGAAATTAAACATTCCCAGTTGTGTTTGTTTCTCTTCCAACTGAAGCAGTCTTGTCATTCATCTCTGAACACCTTCTATTATTCCTGTATTCATATTTATGATGGAGTAGAGCACAGCTTGTGTATAGATATGTATCACTGATTTATCTAATATGTTTATAATACTGTATCCACTATTTTCTATTTCATTTGTTATGCATTGCACTTTGATTTTAATGTATTTCCTTTCCTGATGCATCTGCCCAGTGAAAATGAATTTTAATTGAAAACTAAACTTGAACTCACTTAGAATATTTGAAATTTAGCATATCATTTTATACGATCTCACCAATTAATTACATATGATTACATATGTGTGACAGGATGGTCTGAACTGTAGCTGAAGTACCACAGGGATGATAAACAACTAATTGCTAAGTTTTGCAAAGGCGATTATAATTAGACTGTCAAAGGATCAGTGTCAGAATGGTCCTGCTTAACATTTTAATTTTTACATGGAAGGAATAAACAACTGGTTAATTTGCTGGAAATTTGCAGATGTTATTAAACTGGGTGCTAGTGAGAATACTAACGAAGACAAGAAAATAACAGCAATAACAACAATAACAGCAAGGAACTTAATTTAGAAAAATGTTTAGAAAATAACAAAAGAGATTAAATTTTGGATGCTGCAAAATCATTAATTATCAAAGCATCCTGCAAAATGAAGATATTCAATAACAAAAACAAATCTGAATGCAGTGCTAAAAGAAGGACTAGAAGCAGAAAATTAGACATGAAGTACGCAGAGAAGGCAAAGAAAAAAGTGTCAGGTAACATAAGCAGATGCTGGGAGGTAACAGTCCTTCGAGTGCAGAGATATACTTCCATTAGTGGGTTTAATTCTCAGACATAAAATAACTGGTTTGTTATGTAAAAACATAGGTGGCACCCAGGTACCACAAGTAGACATGAAGGTATTCCCTGGGTTAGAGAAGATTAGTTCATGAATATGAACAAGAAAGAAAATTATGAATACACAGTTTTGCAAAGCAACTGGCCAACAAGCTAATTATCTTCATGTATCTGAACAACACAAACAACAAATCCCCATCTATATGACCAGATACATCAATTTGACCAAACTTAGACATTTAAGGTAAATATTCTGTTAGTTCTACAGACAGTGGAAGAAAACAGCGTCTTCTAGGACAGGATTCATCTCATCCTGAAGGCATATAAATGTATATCCACCTTGACTGTAAAAGCCAACTAGCTTAGACATACATTTCTAAAAATAGGTGTGATGAATCAGACAATATGTCACCTTAGTACCTACCATCACATAGTTCAATTCAGCTTTGTTGGGTCCTACACATGCATATGGATCTTGGCTCTGGATCTGGTCTTAAGAAGAGCCTTTATTTTTTTTTTTTTATTTTTTTTTTTTTAGGAACCTTAGAAGTCTAAACTAGCAGTATTTAGATAAAAGTAAGAATGAAATAATTTTGGATGACTATCAAGGCAGAAAGCCCTACAAGCTAAGTGTATTAGAAAGTAATTCTTTAAAAAGAAAGTAATGGGAGCATTAGAAAGACCAACATCTCAAACTAGAAAATTTTATTGAAAGTAATTACTTTCCAGAAATTCAAGTAAAAGTATATGAAACATAAGAGGTCTCATACAGGAGAAATGAAACCGAAAACAAGAAACTAGCCTTTTGGACCCAAAACCAACCACAGTCCCACACATTTTCCTATAGTACTACATAGGAACACACATTTACATATGCAGGTAAGTTTAAAGCCAAAGTATACAACACATCTATCATATAATTTCCACTGAAAGAACTGCAAATTTATATATGCAGTATTCAGTAAATAAAGATTAGCAATCTTTCACTGATACGTGAAACATTTTAAAATCTTAAAATATCTTCAGTTTCTCATGCTAATGATTTTTTTTGTCATCAGGGAGATGGGTTTCTAATTTCTCTCGAGCGGAAAAGGTCATACTGTGGTTCTGTCTATCAAGAAGTCCAAAGTGAAACAATTACAGTTTAAACTCCTTATACTTCATGAACACCGCCTGACTCTCAGCATTATTCCAAGAAGGAAGAGTAAGTACTCTCTATATGCTGATAACTCAAGGACATGTGAAAGTTTCTAGAGATACTTTTACCTTCACATACAATTTAGAAATAAATAGAGCTCTCTTCCTATATCAGATTTGTATCCCCACTGTTCTTTGGACCTCAGCACATCAGTAGGAATAAGAGAGGCAATTGCTATGGGAACCATGCTTCTACTGTGTGAGGGTGAAGTAGGAGTCAAGCAGGCGAACAGAGAATGGTGACACTCCTCTGCTCTCTCTCCAGAAAGCTCATTCAGTGAATGATGTAACTCCTGGAGACTGTGCCTTGCAGCAGGAAAACAAACATGCTTCATCTGTTTATCACAGCCAATAGAAAGGGATGAGATGAACATGATCCACAATCAGCTGTGCAGAGATGACAGTATGATCTCAAATCTAATAGATATGGCATTATATATTACAACAACTGAAAAACAGCAGAAGCAAAATTTAACCAGAAATAACATGTGAAAAGACCCACTGGTACAACTTTGCAAGAGATGCAGTAAATTCTTCACCCTTGGAAGATTCTGAATAAAAATTGCATGTCTTTCAAAAAGAGATACTACGGTTCTGAGGGAGAAAAATTCAGAAATTTTGCCATTCTAGCCTCCAAACTATGAAATACAGCAGAAATACTGGATCCGCTCAGCAACAGTAAGCCCATTCCAGGTTAAAATGTGAAAAGGAATACATTTCTCTGCTATTCCTCCTGTTGCTAAATGCCTCCAGAATTAACATCCCTCACTATATCTTCAAACCTCACTTCTTCACATACAGCAGTCTATGAAAAACGTTTGAGTCTTTGCATCTCTTGTCTTTTAGATGGTAGCAAGTCATGCACTCCTAAAGGAGTCCTGTGCTGGGAAATTGCTCATAAGCTGTTAGGGAGGTACTTTATCCCGATACTTTTCTTAAAAAGAAAATCCTGTGAAACACCTACTTCTTCTTCACGACATCAACAGACATCCTGCTGATGACTCCTCTCTGTTGTATCCCTGCCTCTCCTGCTGACTGTGGTCAGATGAGAAAACACAGGGTGCTCAGAGTCAGAGGTCACGGGCAGCAGAAAGGAGCTCTGGAGCAGTAATGATGTGAATCAAGATAATGTATATGCTAACAACAAGGAAGAAGATCCCTGTAGCGGGAATCAAGGATAAGAGCCGTGGAATGGGTGCAGCAGGACTCAGGAATTTCCTATGATGCATATATAAGGTTTGGAAAATAATCAGAACTGGGTATGAACAACCTCAGAGAACAGTGCTTCATTCCTTTTTTATTCCAAAGCCCTTCTATATGTTTAAAATATTTACTGCTGCTCTGTGTTAAACAAGGAAATGCTTCTAATGAGATGGTATCAGCTGGTATCAGAAATAGACAGACAGCATCTGAAAGTGCAAGACACTTTTATTTTAGAAGATTGTCTATGCCAAAGAAAGATAAATAAACTTTAATTATTATGCAAAACTATTTTTTCACTTTCAATCAAGCAGTTTGACCACCTCAACCTATTTTGAAAGAAATCCTGATTTACTTCTTTGGATACTTTATTAGTCAACTAGTAGTCCACCATTCTCAGAGTAGTTTGTGAGGCTGCCATACTTTAGCCTAACTCCAATAGATCCAGAACTTAATGAATTTTTATTTTAAAGTGACTTGCCTTCAAAAGTAAAACAGGCCCCTGCATGGTTTTCTTACTGCTTTAAAGTGGAAGCTAAGAAAATTGCAGGCTATGCCTGCAAATGACAGCAGAATGAAGACATCACTGGTCATATTTCTTGTAGAGGCTGACAATTCTGCACAAGTCACAAATCAAAATCATGTAAATTGCTCCAAGAGCAATAGTATTCACCAGAGACTTGGATTCATTCAGACAGAAGACACCAGCATAACAAGATCTGCTAAAGTTTCCCTGAATGGAAGTGTAGTATATGCAGTAATCTTTCCAGAATCTCTTTATTCTGCCAGATCTCCATTTTCATGTTAGAATCTGAAAAGAGGCATTTTGTGAAACTTTACAAGAAAGATTATGAAATATACATCTGTGTAGAATATTGCACCAGCAAGTCATCTATAAGGAGACATGAGTGGAGAGGTGCAGAACAAGAGCAAGTGATTTTGTGAAAAAAAAATTTGGGGGGGGGGTTCATGTTAGTACAAACAGAAAATCTCAAATATTTAATTTTTCCATGAAAGAGAATTCTGGAAAAGGAAAGTACACTTTGTGCTGACAGAAATTTTAATCTCCACATGGCTAGATGTTTTTATTTTGACTTTTAGCTTTGACTTTAATGTTTAATACACTGTAAAACTCCCTAACATCTCAATTGAAATTCATCTTGAAAGCAAAATATAAGCACATGTAATTTCAAAAATTATGTCAAAACTATCTGAGCTATTCTTCCTTTTGGCTTTTGAAACTAAGGCTTGGTGACAGCAATATGAATTCACAATTCATGTGATTTTGAATGAAATTGCGCTCTGCATGAACAATTTTCTCTTTATACAAGAGTTAAACACAAGGCCAGAGAGCAGCTTAGGTGAGGAGTGGCCTGAGTGCCCATGGAGGAGCTCCCCATGCTCCACTCCCGGGTTCCCAGCACACTGTATGGCCTCGCTGGCCTGGTTTCCAGGTTTTCTGGCTAGACATGAGAGACCAAAGAAGGAATTTTTGAAACTGATAAAGATGAAGTGGGGGTGGTGGGAACTGAGTTCTCAGGACCCTCTGCTGAAATCCCACTGAAACCTGGAGGTGATGGAAACACATTGTTACCACAGCTTTTTACATTAAAATTCCCACAGGCTTGTAGGGTAGGCTTTAGCTGATGCAACACAAATCTCTACATAGAAGACATCTACATCTATACTAGCCATCTGAGCCTCCCTTTATACTTCGCAGAGAGAGATAAGCTTTCTCTAGGACACAATTCTTTTTATCTTAAAATAGCCACCTAAAATAGGTCAGATGAATTTTTCCACATAGAAGTGCCAGCTCCTTGACGGCATAGGGAACTCCGCCTCACTAGCTGAAGGGAGATACCCACAGCACAAACCTCTAAAGCCAGATCAGATGAACCACAGCCCTAGCAGAGCCCTTCTGCTCTCTCACACCCAAAAACACTGCCAGATTCATAATGCCAAACCTCTCTTCAGGGCTGTCAGCCCTCATTGAATCCACCAGCTAGCTCCTCCACTCAAATTCCTTATGGCTAGGAAGTAGGAAGGGGAATACAACAAATGCAAAGCCCAAATCATTTTTCTCACACCAGATGCCTGCATATACATTATTGATATATTCAGGTGCGTTATAAAGATCCACTTCAAATGCCTGAAATAAACAAAAGGTGACACTAAGGAATCGCAGAGATGAGAGTAGCAGACTGAGTAGTTTAGGGTAAAAACATAGCAAAAGCTACATCTCCTTTTTCTGTATGAGAACTAGTTAGAATAACATTTAGAAAGGATTAGTGTAAGGCAACTGTTGTGTATCCTTTGTACATCTCTGAACCTTGGCTACACTGAAAAATAAAATATTAGCATGAAACTGAAACTGGATACCTTCCATGGCAGTTCACAAGAGTAGCTTACAAGGAATTTAGTCAGACTTGTGTACTTACACTTTGTCTTAAATATATGATTTAGAAAACAAAGAGCTACTGCCAAGAATCATAATTAAGTCCTTTTTTTGGGGAAAAAATAGATAACAGAACACCTTTTCTTCTTGTTTTCAGTTAGACAATTTTAATAATAAAGATAGTGATACAGCAGTTTAGGAAAGCTAAAATTAGCATTTGACAAGTACTTTATGGTTCACAATTTTCATGCCTGTGATAAGGTATTGAGAAACTGTACTCTCTAAGAGGTAAAACACAGTACCTTGCTCATATGAATGTTAAATGTCAAGAATTGACTTACTAAACATGCCATCTTTTAGTAAGTTTCACAGAACACCAATTTACAAAAGTTTTCAAAATTTCTTGTCAAATAATTTTGTCACTGAGCAAGCCAATAATAACCCGCCTATCTGAATGTATCACCAAGCATGGACTTTTTGAATAATAAGACACTTTTTTACTATGTTTGCCCTGGAAGATGGTTTCATAGAGAATTGCAGAGGACATGCATGTGTACAAGATGGAGTTACAGATCATATGCTTTTTTATTTTTATAAGCATAAAAACTATGCCTTAAAGAAGCTGACACACAGCTATCATGTTATTGTGTCATTCCATTACAAAGGAACCAGTTTATTACCATAGGAAAGACAACCAACCTATAAGTCAGACCAGAACATGTATCATCTTTGTCAGAGAAGTTACGCATTGGATAGACTTAGTCAAGTGCCAAAAAGCAATCAGAGTGCAAATCAGCACTCCTCAGGAAAAACAAACAAACAAACAAACAAACAAAAAAAAAAAACAGTGGTAGAGTTAAGTCTGGTTATATGCTTAAGCCATGCCCCTGTCACAGAATGTGAATGCTTCCCGTCAGCTTCAGTGCTGGTCAAAGCACTGACATCACAGTCCTTCTACTGGCTACTAGCTCTCAGAAATCTGGGTAAGAACAGAAGAATAACTTTGAAGGACTGAAACATTGTTCTTTTTCCACCATTAAAACTATTTTTAGATTTGCCTAAGCCTGTAAGAATCTGCCAACCTGGTCACCCTGAAGATAAAGATGAAGAACCTCCAGATGTCAGTCACACAGTGAAAGACAGAAATAAAGTGATACACAGACAGCTCAATTACACCTGGCCGCCCACCCCTACAGTTAAAAATCTCAAGGGAACAGTTTCCCTTACAATACTAAAAAGCTGCTCCATGGTTGGATTCACAAATCTGCAGATGCAGCTTTTCTGCCTTCCCACACCTCCTGTCCAACAGCACAAGGATCTGGGCTCTCTGCAGAACCCAAGTTCAGCCTTGCTTCAGTTACAGGTAGGAAACACATCCCAGTGAGTACTTAAGCATTTTTGTTATTATTATTATTTTACACATGGAGTGCTTCATCATGAGTGTCCAAGGCATTTTCACTTTCAACGAATTTCAATACTGTAATTGGAAGTGCATGTTAAATTATAGGAGCTAAAAGAAATCGGTCAAAGAAAGCATTCAGTTCTCAGCTCAGTGCCTAAGCCACCAAGCTATAAGAGCTCTGCTGAAGAAAGTTTTCTGAAAGACCTCTGTTAAAATAGCTTCACTTGATATAAAGAATTCAGATAGTTCTTGCAAGAGTCCTTCTTTCACCTCATAGTTACCATTCACATGCCAGAGTGAAGGCCTAATTAGCTGAAATAAAACAGTAGCAAAACAAAAGACTGAGAACTCTCCCCAAAACACCCTACTGTGCAGTAGGGCAGTGCTCTCTCGTGGGAAACAGAAAGTGTGGATTCAAAGCCACAAGACAGAGAGGAGCTCCACTGCCCTGTACTCGTGAAAGAAGCTACAATGCTCTTCAAGCCCTATGCAATGTTATGTGTTAGATGACGTGATTTTTTTTTATTTTTACTTTTCAACAAAACACAAATATTTCTAGATGCATTTTTTTTCTCTTCCTAGTTAACTATGCCAAAAAGTCAATTATCTGTCACAGTCCTGAAAGATCTCACATCCAAAGAGCCAAGCACCTCTTTTTTATACTAAAAAGAAAGTTAATTGGACGGTTGTATAGGGTCACTTATGGCAGATCTGGGTTCACAACATTAATAAACAATCAGCTCTCTCACAGCCATACTGCTCCTGAGAGACGATTAAATTCAAGGACCTCTGCAGCTTGTCTGTAATCAGTACTTAAAATTCTACACTCTCAGAACCAAGAAGAAAAATCAGAAATCTTCATGCCCCACATTTTGTTAAACTCTCACAAGCCATCATGACATGTCTTTTTTTCCACGGGCTGATTCAAAAATATAATTACAAGTTTCTTGGATGTTTCAGTTTGAATTGTAGAGGCCAGTGCAACATAGCTGAAGCTTTGCAATATAAATCTATTGAAGGCTTATGTGGTGAAAAATATTTTGGAGTTACTCCTAGAATTAGAAACCAAGCAAATAAAATAAACAAACAAACATCCCCCCAGTCCCAGCGAAACAGAATTAAAAGCACTGTATATAAGCAAATACCAGTAGGTTTTAATTGCTGCCCACCTACACTCATATCCACACTTTCCAGTTACTTAAGCTGAATTGTTACTGTTCATCTTTGTAGTTTTACATGGGAAACTAAGATGTACGTATTTTTCAGGACTGCATATCTATAATTACATTTCCCATAAGGTCTTATAAACAAATAAAACAGTGAGTTGTACTAAATGTAATTTACAAAACAGAAAAAAAATCATAATGAGTATATATAGTTGATGCATTTGTGTTACATTATTAAACATGGAAGCTATCTTCAAGTGACTTTATAGCATATGGGATCGTATTTGTTGTATGTTGAAGCACTTCAAAAATAACACAAAGTGCTTATGAACGAAAGGCACAATTAAAATTACATTAGAATTTCTCCCTTGGATAATTTTCTAGAGTCTCGCAAAAAGACATATAGAGCCTTCTTCCCATTATATAGTGCGGTGCAATTGTTATCGGTGTAATAATGTCTAATTTTAATAACTTAATCATAACAGCATAGTTCATGTTTAAAGGATTATAGATAAGCAAATATTTTTGATGCACTGCTTTGTAACTTCAAAATATCAAGCAATTTGCTACTGTATATGGAGAACATATACATACATACATGTATAGAGCATGTGTGTGTGTGTCTGAGGACATCTGCTCCAAAGCACACCTGGGATGTGGAGGGAGAAGCTCAGGTCAGTGCTCTCCTTAAGAATAGGCTGTCAGTCCCATATCACACTGCTATGGGAGTCCTTCCTCTTAATTTTGTCAGAGGTGTTTTGGCCAGCTGAATAGGCACACCTTAAGAATTTATTTTCCATGTTTAATTTCTGCACAGAAGATTGAAGAAAATTGGCCAGGATGGGAGTCAGCTACACACCTGCACCCTTTTACCTGCGTATCGTGGAAGGTAACCTGGAGCTCGTAGTTCCTCAGCATCCAGGAATGCCTGTGTAAGTGCTGCAGGGCCAGGCGGACAGCAGGCAGGATGCCTGCTGTCAGGTTTTTGCGGTCAATCAGGCAGCTGGTGGGTGAGAGCCCAAGAAGGGAGAGGCGAGTGCGATTCAGTCCTTCAGAGCACCTGGCCACCAGTAACACCAACAGCACCAGAACATCTACTTTCCAGTTCCAGATAACCATATTTCTGGTTTTTTTTCTTCTTTTTTTCCTCCTTCCCCTGCAGTCCGCATCCCTGAGGAGCCGGCAGGCCTCAGACTCTCTGGTCGCCTGACATTCTGCAGCTTTCCTCTGCTTCAGTCAGCTGTGGCCCTCTAAGAAAGGAGCTAATTGTTATTAAAGGATAAAGACCTCTCTACGGCTGGCTTTTCCAATTTGGACAGTAATCCTGCTCACAGCAGTGCTGTGAATCAATACTTCACAAGAATAATCTCTAGGCAAATTGCTCTGCCAAGTCTAATTTTAAACACGTGTCATTTTAAACATTTCTGTAGCAGAAATACTCATCCATAGGTGACAAATCAATAAACAAACCAGTATGATTCCTTTGAAAATGGGTATTCGAGGGACTGATCAGCATGGTTGTGCACTGAACTCCTATTTTCAGCATTCTGTACGCAGCTGGGCAGGAAGATTGCTTCCGCTTGTTTCATCTTGCACATATCAAATTTTCAATCAGCTTCATACAGACCGAACAGAGAATACAGAGTGCTGTGTATTGATGATACTTCATATGTCTCCAGTGCAAAAGCTGTGTTAGCTCAAAGCGATATATCCCGTGCCTGGTTCTGCTTTTCTCAAAAACACCTTTTTTTCATTAAGATCAGTGAAAGTTTTGAGCATGCACAGAATTCAGGTCTGTCTCTCCCATGCACATTCGCCTAGCTTTGGACAGGCATTTCACATACCGTCTTAGCTAGCTAAGTACTTTCGTCACTCTATTTGCAGCTTTCCAGGTAATAATGCAGGCCATGGAATGGAGCATGTGCTGTGTACCCAGGAATGCAAAGAGAGCAGTGCTGCCAGAGAAAATCTTTGCTGCAGGATTACCTAAATTCACGGGGGGAGAAGGGAACAGAAACACAACCACCACACCACAGGAGATCCAGCAGTCATAGACAGCAGCCACATCTTTCCATCCCACCCATGCCCAGAAAGACCCCACACTTACTGGGATACTGATACTGGAAAGGGGGGGAATGCAAGCACCAAGCCCACAGATGGGGAGGGGAGGAACATCTGGCCTGGGAGATGCTTGTTTATCCAAGGAGAAAAAAGCTCCGATTTTCTGGGCAGTCTCATTATACACACAGCTGAATAGCAAATTGTTTTGCCATCTTGTGGAAATGCAAGATTTCAAAAGAAATGCCCTGTGCCAAGCTGGGATGGAAACCCAAAACCTCAAAGGTTTTCATGACTCAATAATCTGAAAGAAAAACAAATGGAAGGGCTCATAGGCAGAAGTTTGATTTGATACAAATCAAATTTGAAATAATATGTTCAGAGCCTGGCAATTTATTTCATGAATAGTTGACATTTCAAAACAAAGTACTAGTTTGATGCAGAAAGTAAGGTTTTTTTATTTTAAATTTTCAAAACACAGTGTTTCAAAACATTTTCAGGTCAATAAATTCTTTTGAAACTGACATACAACCAAAAAGCTTCAAGAGAAAAACTCCCAGTGAAGTCTAATTATAAGCATTCTAATTTACAATTACAGTCTATAAACTGTGTGACATAAGGTCAGGGAAATACATAGATAAATAAAAGCAAAAAGAGCAAAATAATACTGAATAAAGAGGCAATAAATGTCTGCCTTGGGCCCAGGGACTAGCCCCAAGCAGGAGCTCAATTTATTGCTAACTGTCCGCAGTGTCTCTTCTGCCAGCTCACTCGTGCAACTGGGTGGGCAAGAAAAGAGCCCAACCAATTATTATTATTGCTCTCCGTGAATTCTCAGGCACAAACACGAGGTGACATAGCAGTACCCAACGTACATCCCTCGCTTGTCTTCATCACCACTGCCTATAGCCACAAGGCTGTACTGAGCCCTTCGTGTGGGGAAGGAAATACAGCTTTTCTTCCTGTGCAAGGCAATGTCCAAATCAAACGCAGCAGGGTCAGAATTCATTAGGGGAATCCCCTAGACAAAAATTTAGCACATTAGCTGGGCACAAGACTAAGTAGGAGGCGCACTCTGGAAGCGCAGTCCTACGTAGCAACAATTTCATGCCATGGCTTGATAGGTATTTTCTATTCCTTATTCTTATAATTCCATAACATGATTATTGAAAATATATCTTTTAAGCATTTTTTTAAACTCAGGATGAAATTCTTTCCTGAGCAGAGGGCCAATGTAGGCCAAGATGTTGCTTAAATCCCATTTAATACCTTTCTTAGAGGCTTAAAAAGGATTTTGTTGGTGAATAGTCTTTGGGCCAGCCTTCCTTACCAGCATTATTTCAATATTGACTACACCAGGGGAGAGGAAGGGAGGAAAGCAGAACACTTATGCTGCCAAACCTCAACAACTAAGGTGATCTGAACTGCTCTCCTCCTATGCCTAAAAGCTTTTCACCAACTCAACAGGGAACATGGGGCTGCATGAGGTCTCAGCTTTGACTCATATTTAGGCAACAAAAAAATGTGGTTTGAATATCCTCCTCTGTGTTCAAAACATGAATCTGCTGCCACACCTTGTTCAACCCCTGTCGCCCCTGCTGATGGATTTAAATTCATGAGAGAGAAATGGTGTATCAGAGACTATGAAACCATTTTCGGCAACGTATGAATGGACATAAATTTTAAGAGAATGGATTTTAGGGGGCATCACCTCGCTTTATAGGTATGTAAGTGGCTTCAATCTAGAGGAGTGTTATTTGTTTTGCTTTGTTTTTTCTCCTTGTGCTACGTTTGGGCCTCCTTAGCAATGCTGCGTTTAACCCATAACTGGCAAAGGAACCAACAAGATAATGGACAAGTGCAGCCTCATGTTACTTGCTTCCTTATAGTTTGCTTCCTGAGAGAAGCACTTAGCTCTCTAACCAGATGAATATTTCTTATACAGTATTCTTATTGCTAATTAATCCCATGATATTTGCCGAAACATGCCCATATGTTTTCATTTTGATGAAATAACTAACCATATTTGCCATATATATGATTGATCATACAGATATCATTTTCAGTCTCAGAATAACATCTCCCAAGGGTTAATACCTATAAAAACACATTTTAATGTCCTTGTCACACCTTTGAGAAAATTCAATTAAGAAACTATCTTCAACACCCTCAGAATCTACTATGAAATGCAGAGATTGTGAAATGCTGACCTGTTAAATCAAGTAACTGCATCTTGCATGCAGTGCTCAAATTTGAAGCCGAATTTTTACAATTATTTGAAATGCTAATCATTTTAAAATTTGATTTCAGTGTCAGAAAATTAAGGCAATTTCATTTTACACCTTGCCTTCCCTGCTATTTTGGGGGAATTTACTAAAGGTAGATACTTGTTCTTCAGCACAGTAAGGACCACTCTAGGTTTTGCAAGAGCTAGCTTAAAGCCTTTAGGACACAACTGGTGACTAGATGACTCACTGTTGGCATCTCCATTGTGACATCTGCACAGACAAGCTGAGTAATTTTCAGAGAGGGAAACTGTAGGAGGAAACCATGCCCCCTTGTAGGAGCACAGTCCCTGAGAACTTAAAAAAAAAAAAAAAAAAATAGCAAAAATGTCTTGCCTATAGCCAATATATTTCAAAGGCAATAGGGGAAATCTTTTTTGTGTTGCCTTTTTTACCACATTATCCTCTGTCTTTATAGTATTTTAAATTGAGTTCTCAATCTCCTGATCAGTATTTCTGAACCATAAATCACTTTAGGAATTATTGTTTCATGTAAAAGGTTGACTATACACTACGTTAACTGCGTTAAAGGCTGGCTATATATTCAAGCTATATGTAACCTCATTCCTCCCACACAAAACTTCATCCCCCTTGAGTAACACCCATTAACATTTATAGGATATTCTAATCCCAGTCTCAAATGTTAGTTTTTTCAAAGTAGGTTATCATTCACCCCTCTTGTCCCCTGTGTCTCCCATCTTGTTGCTTAATCGCTCAGTGTAATTAGAGTATGGAGCATTCACATATCCTGAGAAACCTCAGTAATGCATTGGAATCCATTACAATTTATTTTGGATGGCAGTTCCTGTTCTCACATCAAGACCAAGCCTCCACCTGTGCCAACAGCAGCTCCAATATCGAGGCACCATTATCTGCTCTAGTGTGTCTCAGCTTTTCAAGTAGCCGGCTGTTTAGCTAGAGCTATTTACCTCCCACAGCGTTACCCAAATGATCAGGGTATCTGCTTTCTGCTGCCCAACCAGGACTGACCAAATTTGCTTGTAGCTAGCCAGATTTCCTCTGAAGAAGGCAAATGAAAATTAATTGTGCCGCAAACCATAGTGTCTCGCTTCTCCTGTGTAGCCTGAAAATCTCAGCTCAGCTCCTTTCCTCCTTCCCCAGCATTGCAGCACACAGATCAGATTCATTTCCTTCATGCTCAACAGCAGGCTTGAAGAAAAGAGATAATATTACTAGTATATACCGCATCAGTGAGATTATTCCTCAAGTAATCCATCAAATTCTAGTGGTAGCACTTCGAGAATGAAGATGACAAACTGTAAAAGATTCAGAAGAAAGCCACAGGAGCACACAAAAGGCTGAAAAAAAAACGAGGCAGCTTGGTCTATCTAGTTTAATGCTCAGGGGGGCCTTAATCTGTAACTTGCTCTATAATAATCTAGAATGGAAAAATGATTTCTAGTAATACCAAAGTTTTGAACTCACCGGTCAAGGAAAACGTGTTCTCTACCCTTCAGTTAACTATCCCCTTTAAATGAGATAACCTTTGTCAAGGTCAAGCATGCCATTTCCATAGGCAGTAAAAATCTGGTGGATATGTGTTAGTTACCAAAATGACTGTTTTTTTAAAAATGTCTGATTTTTTAAAGTACCTGTACCTTGCATTTTCTTTACAATCTTTGAGATGCAATAATCTAATCCTGAAGGATATTTAATTCCAATAATATTGACATCAATCCTGAAAGGAGCTGTATCCCAAAGGCTGAACAAAACTAGCATTTTATTTCACCAGGCAATCTGAAAGTTTAAAGCCAGCAATTATGAATGCCTTTGTTCTTAATTAAATGTGGCAATTCTAGTTCTCTTTCTCATAGAAGCACATTGCATTTTCATAGGTGGGCTGGCGTGCTAAAGTGCTGAGCATCCCACTGATGTTGACAGGAACTGAAAATCACTCTGTGCTTTTGGAAAGCAAATCTTCAGTTCAGGAACCTAACTTGAAACTTAAAAAGAGAAGAAAAAAAAAAAAGTGATCTGGAGCTGATACCATCAGCGTTCGCTACAAGAAGAAATGATGAGAGGAGGGAAGCCTGTCTACGTTTAAAGATCTGGAATGTAAAATGTCTTTATATTGCTTTCTTTATGTAGCAGTAGCTATTACTATTTAATTTATTTTTACTATATCACATAAAGTCGTCCTGCCACCAGTACATCCCTCCAGACTAGATTCTCACCAACATCATGGAATTCAGTCCTGCCTACAATTTTTAGAAAGGGAGAAAGTGGAAGAGAAAAAAGAAGAAGCGGGCTCTCTCTCAGTCAACTTCCAGTAAATTATTAATACTCAGAGCTCTCCAAATTCACAGAGGTGAGGGGAAAGCAAAACTCAAGGTGCTTTTACAGAACTTACAAGTGATATGAAAGACCCCAGAGAAAGGCAGAGCTTAATGTTTTCATACTATACATGTATATTGAAATATTTCTATATGATGCAGTTGAGATACACAGGAGTGAATGTCTGAAAATCACAATGCTTGAAAAACATTACAGGCTATATTATTTACCATACTAAGTGTTAATCTGTCAAAAGCTGTCACTTTATATTGAATAACAATTGTAAAGAAAGATATGTGTTCTTTGCCAGAAAAACATTAAATTCCCTGTGAAAACAGAAGCAGTAAACAGTGGAAAGGAAGTTAATTAGCAACCCAAAAGGGGCCTCTTACTACTTTTCCCTGGAGGTTTTGGATGTAAAATGGTTACTTGGACACCTATTGTGTGTCTGTATCTTCATGTAATTCTGGAGGTCATTGAAGCTGCAGCAGAGACTGAGGCCAGTCTCAGATAAGGGGTATCAAAATCAAAATGCATAGCTGCTTGAAGGAAACAGATCGAACAAATATCTTCTTTCAAAGGTATGTGCTAGTGATTCTTTAATCAAAAGAAAGAAAAGAAAAAATAAATAAAAAGGTTCTGAAAATAACTGAGATAACATCATCAGCTCCTCCAGTGGCAATTGTGGCAAAATGGTCTTTACATCCACGGAAAGGAAGAGGATCAGCAGAGCGTAAGCTGGAAATAGCAATGCACCTTTAAGGGGATTTCATGCAAATCACAGAGAAGAGTTTTGCAGGGAGGAGGATTTGGGGGATCCTGAAGACACGTTTGGAGGGCTTGCTCAATCACTCATTGATTGAGGAACAGGCAGAGATCCCCAAGTGAAATATATGGCCTATATTGTAGTTGCTGGCTAATCCTAATGGTCCTCTGATCTTAGAACATGTTAATTATTTAAGAGAAGTACCATGGCCATAGCAGGAAACCTAAGTTTTCTAATCCTACCCCTCACTTTGCTCACTTTCAAGCAATTAGTCCATTATCTGGGCCTTCATCTCTCAGGAGCCTCAGTAAAACAATTTGGACAGCCCTGCTGAATTAGCCCTTATATTCTAAGATCTTTGTGACTTATTTTCTGATGGATATTTACCTTTAATCTGTTAGCTTTCATTTTCACACTCGGGAATACTTATTTGGAAAATGCTATGGATAAAATTGTCAGAGGTGAAGTCTTATGATAATGAAAAGCTAACGACATGGAAATTGGACATCAATCACTGACTTGGCGATGAGATTACACGGTTATTCCAACAGAAGAAAAAAAAATAAATCTGAAAGAACAGAGTTTGGTGTTTGCTGTTCCCATGCAGCAGGCAGCATAAAACAGCCCCCAAATCCAGCAGATGTTACCCATAGCAAAATCCTCTGCAAAGAGAAGCACCCCTGGCTAGCAAAAAAGGCTCTGTCATCCCTCAAGCATAATCAGGATGGCATGGGGAAACACCATATGACTGGAGATATATTTCAGCTATTCTTAGGGGCACTTTGTTTAAGTCAGAATGATGTTGTGGCTGAACCAGTTTGCTTCAGGAGTCAGGCTACTGGTATATAAACGCCAGAACCAGGGGACAAGGAAAGAACTAAAAATATCGTTTCTAGCTCAGGTAGACCCACAAATCAGACAACAGTGTGACTGCCTCCTCAAAGACTTCAGGCTTAGTTCCAGGATCCCTAGCACAAAAACAATTTAAAAAAAAAAAAAAAAAAGTGATGTATCTGTACCGCACCCTTCTCCGTTTGGAATCTCACTGCTTGAAATGGAGCACTGGCAATGTATGGGGCTGCCAGATACCAACACACATCTCCACAGGACTGAGTCACATCAGTGCTGACTGCCCTCAGTGTACTTTTCCACTTGCCCCAGCTGCTCCCAAAAGTTAGCTGAGCCACAATGGATCACGGTTTTTTTCCTCTCTTAACTTCCACCATTCATCTCCTGAGCCAGAATTCTGTATGCAGTGGTTCAAACCTTCCTAAGAAAAATTCTTCTTTTCTGTGGTGGCAATGGCCTCCGCTTGAGTGTCATGAAAGAATTGTTTGGTTCCCAGCTTCTGCAGTTTCCTCAAATGCATTGCTGTTCTGCTATACGCCATGAAAATTTCCATAAAGCAAAGAAATTTAAAGCAAAGAACAAGGCTCGAGACACAAATGCATATATTGCTGTGCTTATATCAATAATGTGAGATGCTGATCTGATGCCTGATCGGAGATGCCTTGACATGTGATGCTATTTGTTGTCTCCCCAAATAGTTGCATGTGTTCAATTAAAACAATGCATATATTAAACTGACAACTTTTGGTGTGAATGCCATCATTAAATGTCTGTCTTCTAGTTCCTTCCTCTCCCTTTTCCTACCACAAATATTTTCTTCACAGTTATCGCCAAGACATTACACCCCATCTTTTCCACAAACCTGAGTAATTTGCTTCAGCTGGTAACCATTTCAGAGGATAGGGTCTTCCCCCTCTTTCTGCAAATGTAAAAGGAAACTCCTTCCTGGATTTACTAAAAAATAACTTTTCCATGCTGACAGAGTGTGTTTGGCATTTGAATCAAAAGATCCCATAACAGTGTGTTTTGCAGTGTGTATAGGATAAGTTATAGATGAAATTGCAAGACATATGCCAGAAAAATGATACATTGGCTTTAATCTCTTTGCAGAGATATTTAGAGGATATACATTCTGCAGGTCTGAGATCCACACCCAGAGGAGTGGGTGCCGTGAATACATGATTTCTCTCCTCTCCCCACCCACATTTTAGCATCAGTGGAAAAGCCAGCATAGAATTAACATAAGCGCTTAACTTTTAGATGATTCCCTCCAAGTTTATAAAACTCAAAAGCAAAAAGAGATTATATGCCTCAAGTGGAGCCATATTGCATGGAAGTCAGAGGGGATGCTGTCTGTTTTATAATATATGTTCATTCCAGGCAGAATGCATGTGACAACACAAGTGTGTCGTCAGCTTAACGTCTAAACTCTCTGCATATATCAGAAAGCACTAAGTACTTGGTGATATTTAAAGGTAAGAAATTACCCCTCTACTTCAACATATACCAGGCACAAGCTCTTCTGATGATACAGGAACAAGTATCCTGGCTTGGATCTGATGTACCACGCTTCCCTGCACAAATCCAGTGGCTGTCTCCAACCTGTGCCTCCTGAGACAGCGAGCCTAGCCAGCACACCGTGTGCATTTCTCTCAGGGGATCTGCTTTTGCTCCATTCTCTTGGGGCAGAGCTGGTCAGGTGGCAGCCAGGAGCTGCTTGTCCTCCTCTGAGGACCAGCCCCTGAACTCTGTTCCACGCTCCTGGGAGGATCCTTTATTTTGCACCACTGACACAAACCATCCCTCCTGTTTCTAGAATATGTTCACTGTCCTTAATAAGTTACTGACTCTAGTATGCAGGAACAAGACATGAGTAGACTTTGCCGACACCAGTCATGACTTGCAAAAAAAAAAACACCTTTATTTGGAGGCCAAAGGCCCTTTTTAACGTAGAATAGCTGGTAGGAGTAACCCAGACTGGTGTATAGACATACAACTCTCTTATACCTCAAGGGAGGGGGGGAGGGGTTGATGAAAAACACTGAGATTTTCTTAGTAAAAGAGGAAAATAAAGAGAAAGACTATTTATAACATACCTAGATTGTAACTTCTTGTCAGGTAAATTAGGCAAGGCACTTTCTATTTAATTGCAGAATAGAAGAGAGCAAATATGTATTAAATGTCAAGAAGTTCACATTTTCCTTATAAGATTTTGTGGAGTCCTGTGTATGTTTCCGAGTCCACCCTTCTATACCAGCTTGCTCTTTAAATGTATTAGAGTATGTTATTATTATATAAAGATGAGATTACATCAGGATTACTACAAGTTATTTGTAGTTATTAGAGAAAATGAAATAATCTCATAGTATGAGTTTTCTTCTTTCTTTGTGATAATATATCCCACTTAGTTCTGGAAGATTTTTTTTTCAGCTTGTCAAGACTCCCTTTGATCTTCCCAAACAAATGACAGACTCCTAACCTGCATTCACAGCTATACATGTTTAGATTCAAAACAAATTCAGCCTCTCTGTGCAACATTTGCAGCATCAATCCTAAAAGAAATCAGGAAATATATTCCATATTCAAGGGAAGATATTCAGATGCGGAAGGGCAGATATCCAACTTCCATTAAAGCCCTTGTCTTCTTCCACTATGCCTCTTCCTCTGCTTTCTGCATGGTCAGTTTTTGCCTGATGCAAATTAAATACTGTTGAAATTCATAACATTCTCTATTAGACTGCTTAGCTCTTTATTTTAGGGTTATTGTGCTTTTTTTCCTCCAACAGATGTGTGCCAGGATGCTTAAGTAATTATCATCTTTCCTGATTTACATGAAGTTGAGAACTGCATCAAGCATGTATAGAGCTTATTTCACTGCTCTACAATGGATTTATTTGCATTTTCAGCAAACTGATGTTACAATCACAGGGACAGGAAAAAGAAGAAATATTATATCACAGTTACTGACCTAACATCATAAACTACCAAGTGCCCTTAACTTCTTGGACCTGGTCCAAAGGCCATGGGGATCAGTGAATTATTGCCATTACTTTCAATGGGCTTTGGATAAGACTCCTTACAGATGATCACTCTTGTTTCTAAAATAACCTAATTATGGCACCGTGTCTAAGAGTCTCATCTTGAGTTTGCTCCTGTTCTCATTGAAATGAACAGGACTACCTTAAGTCACTAACCTAGACTGGCCTTTGCAAACACCTACACCCGAGCTGTATTTTATTCACCGAACCTAGGCAGGAAGGTCCAAACAAACAAAGATGCGCCCATGGGTAGCAAAATGGGGTTCACTGAACTGGATCAGGGTCACACTCCAGACTCATTTAACCATCAACAACAGCACTCAAGCCAGCAGCCTCTGCATTTGCATGTACTTGCTGTGACCTGTGGTTAGATTTTGTGTCAAAGGTACAAATCAGAATCACAGCTGGTTGAGACATGGATAAAGGACTGTAGGGAACTATGTGCTTAATTCAGCTTAAACGTGTTGATAAACACCAGGGCTGCTGCTCGTGTACTCAAAGGGTAGCGAGTTTACATATCGAGAAACAACAGCCCAACTTAGAAAACCCTCTGCAATTCTTCAGATGGTTGGTCAGAAAGTAAGGGCATTCTTATGCTCCACTGCACAAGTCAGAGATATCAAGCAAACAACATTCAGTTCAACTTCGCCAGAAAACTACTTAAATAATAATAAAAAGATCCATTTTTTTCATTTTCATAATATTTCTACAATTATTTTTCATGCTCTTTTTATTAAAGCATTACATAAAGCTGCCACACAAACATCGGTTCGTAGCAATGGGTGATTTTGGAACTCTGTGAGGGAGTTTCTGAATCACTGCCATACATTTCCGAAGCACTAAAGAAATATTACAATTATTTTCTCGAGCCATTCAAAAACCCCGTGTGCTCAAGGTTTCACACTCTCTTTTCAAGAGCTGACAATGTCACGAGCATCTGCAAAGTCCTGAAAGGGAGAACGTATCCCCGGTCTGTGATTATGTAAGGACAAGGATCCAGGCCCGTCAGGCGTATCTATTTATTGGCAACCTCAGGAAAGAGGCTGAGCACCAAGCGGGCACAAGGAGCAATCTACCCTTCTGCTTCCCGTAAGTGCCCAGAAGAAATAAGATAATGTCTGAATTGAGTGAAAAAGTTTGCACTGCCACTACATATTTAATGGCTATTCCAGCCATTAGCCTGCTCCGTTTTGGTGCAGTCAATCTAGCGCTCCTTAGGAACGCTAAGTTATTTACTTGTCACTGTTAAGCATGCAATAATGATCCAGCTGCTCTCCAAATACATACGTTCACCCAACTTAGCATTCCATAACCATCCATTTATTAATTGCTTTAAAAGCATTCAAGGCTACCCAGCAAGCTGGCAACATGATCCTGATTCTTTATGTCCCTAGAGTACAAAACAGTAAAAAAATGCAATTTTTTAAGAAACTGATACTCATTCCAGAACAAATAGGGTATGTTTTTTTTTTTTTTTTTTTTTTTTTTTTTTTTTTTTTTTCTGAATATTTTAATACCAAGTACCTTCTTTGGAACCCAAAATCTGTATTAACAACTTCAAAATGTTTGGACTGCAATAAAGCGTGGCACCTTATTGATTACGGCGTTTCTGGATGAAGAGGGAAGATGTTGCCGAGGAAGATCTGCTTCCCCTGCATGTGTTATTTCTGTAACAATTCCTTCCAAGGGATGAAGCTAAATAGAATAATGTAATGAAAACAGGATTAGGAGAACTGATTTTTTTTTTCCCAGCCAGTGCCTCACTTTATGAAACAGGTAATGTCATTCAGAAAATCCCCCATAATTCTTTTCATTATGATTGCAGAGTTCCCCAGGATTCATTTTTTAAGGACACAAAAGACTCCTCGGGGCTGATCCTGCCTGTATTCCCGCTGGATACAGCGAAACACGGTGGCAACACGCTTCCTCCTGAACGACATCTCCAGCGATGCCGCCCTCTGCGCCTCTCTGCCCCAAGGTACCTGAACCGTACCCCGACAAAACCAAGCGCTGCCACCCCAAAACGAGAGATTTGCCTGAGGTTTTGGGGGACGGGGACCCTGCTACGGCGCAGCGCATCCCGATAGAGCCGCGCTCCCCTCGGCTTCCCAGAGTCGGAGAGGAGAAGAGATGGGGGCTGCCTTAAATGTCACCCGGGAGGGTTTGAGCTTTTTTTTCAGCATCCCCTCGCTCTGCCGGGGGTTGTGCTGGAAAAGGAGCTGCGGCGATCCACGCGAGGCGAGTGCCATCTTCAGGAGGGGCCCGAGCCTCTCTCTGCAAGCGCACGGCTCCCGAAGTTGTGACCCGAACCCGTCGCCGCTGGCTCGGAGGGGAGGGGGGGCGGGGGAGGCCGCCGCCGGGACCCAACTTCGCCGAGCATCCTCGGGGGAAGGGGGGAGAGGCTCGGGGCCGAGCCGAGCCGGGCCGGACCGGGCCGGGGGCAGCACTCCGGGGCCGGGCAGAGGCACCGCAGATTTAACTCTTTCCTCCGAGTTCCTCCACCCGGCCCCGGGGGGCTCCGGGGCCGGAGCAATGGGGACCCCCCCCTCGGGAGCCCTGCCTCCTGCCCCGGCTGCAGGGACGAATCCAGCCCGTTTTTCCCCCCCAAAATAAACCCGGCAAGAAAAGCGGCCGGCGTGCATCTGTTGCTGGGGGGCTGGCAGGCGGGTGCCCGGGCACCTCGCGGGGGTGTCAGGGGAGCCGCTCCGGATAGGGCCCGCCGGCCGGCCGGGCATCCCTCTCCCCCCAGCCCCGGCCCCCCCGTGTCCGCGCTGCCCTTGCGCCCGCAGCGCCCCGGCCCTGGGCGTCGGTCCCTACCTCCGTGTCGTAGAGGCGCAGGTCCAAGAAATAGGGGTTGAGCAGGGACTCGTTGCGGATCTGATCCATGGCCAGCTGCACGGCGGGCAGCACCCCCCGGCCGATCTTGCTCTTCTGGTCCTCCTCGGACTGGCTGAGGGGCATCAAGCCCATGATGGAGATCGGCGTGGTGGCGTTGGGGGGCAGCCCGGCAGCCCCCCGGGAGCTGCCCCGCGGCCAGCCCCAGCCCGGCGGAGCCCAGCCCAGGCACAGGAGCAGCAGGAGCATGGCAGGGTTGGAGGTGGCAGCGGCCGGTCTCCGCGGAGAGGGATGCATGCTGCTGGATGGGGGGGAGGAGGAGGAGGAGAAGGAGGAGGAGGAGGAGGAGGATGAGGAGGAGGGCTGAGCGTCGGGAGGGAGCCGAGCCCCTCTCAGCCCGGGCGCATCCCCCGGCGGCAGGAGCCGAGGCGGGAGGAAAAGAAACGCCTCTCTGCTTCCCCGGGAGCCTCGGGGTCTCCTCTCTTCTCTCCCCCCCCCCCCCTCCCCTGGCAATAATCCTTCTGGCAATGGCGCCTACTCCTTCCCAGGTCTGCCAGCTGCAACCACCAGGAGCGAGAAATAAATAAATAACCCCCCCAAATACACGCACACACGCACTCCCCACCGCCCTCTTCCTCCTCTCCCCGGCGGCAGAAGCAGGGGAGCGGGACCTGCCTCTGCCTCCCGGCTGCTCTTTCTCATCCCCCCCCCCCAAAAAAAAAAAAAAAAAAAAGCCTTCTTCTCCGCTCCGGGAGGAGGAACGGCACCTCTCAGGCGCGGAGCGGGGGGTGGTCACTGCACACCTTCCTCCTCCCCAAGGAGAAAATAAATAAAAAAAAAGGATGAGGATGCTCCGGCAGAAAACACCGACGGGGAAAAAGCCCCCCCCCAAAACGCCAGAGGAGGAGGAGGAGGAGGAGGGAGGGGAGCGGTGCCGAGCCGGGGCGGGGGGGTTAGTGCCGCATTCCCGGGGGGCAGAGGGACGGGATGCGGGGACGGACCCCCCGCCCCAAACCCGGGGAAAACGGGGTGCGGGGGCAGAGCAAAGCGCCCCCGGGGCGGGGACCTGGCCGCGATCGCGAGTGGGAACGGGGAGGGGGCTCCGCGGCCGCTGCCCACCCGCGGGGGTGCGGGGTGAGGGCGCAGCCCCCGGGCCCCCCCCAGTTTTCCCCGCCGCAGCCCCCCCGGCACACAAACGCGCTCCCACTCCGGCTTGGCACCTCCGCTGGCACACGCGCGCACACACACACACACGCAGCCCGGGCCATGGCAACTCTGCAGCACGCTGGGGAGTTGGGCGTTTTGAAAAAAAAAAAAATCGGATTTTTTTTTAATTGTTATTATTTTTTTTTTATATTACTGTTTTTTTTCTCCCCACAGAATTCACCGTTTCCCAGAGCCTGGCTCTGTCTGTGTCTGTTTTCCTGCACCTGCAGCTTGCGGCTGCCAGCAATGCACAGAAGAAACATGAGGTTCCCGAGGGGATAGAGGGCTGCCACAGCCCCGCGTGGGGGTCAGGAGCCCCCTGCACCCAACGAGCCCTTCCACACACCGCCTCCAAGGCCTGAAGCGCACTCCCACGCCGCCCACCCCTGCCGGTGTCCTGCCAGGGCCCTCAGCAGCCCTGCTCTGGTTTGCAGCCTGCTGAGAAGACTGTGGGCCTAAATCCTGTGCTTGTAACCCTGTAACGTGCCCAGCCTTGTGGCCCTTCCCTCGGGATGCTGCCCAACGGCGGTAACTGAAAGGCATTGGTCCTAAAGGGTCTGCCACCTCTCCCAATACGTTATTTCAGTCATTAACACGCACACCAGATTCATTAATAACCTTATTCCAGGTTCCAAGCACCGGCTCTCATCGTGCCTGTATCAAATCAAGGGGACATAGCATCACTGATTGTCCCTCATACCCATAAGCTAAGCTTAATAACTGCACCTCACTTTTGTACTGAATTTCACCTCAGGAATTGCCCTTGGAGGCATTTCCAAGGCACCTCTGCCTTTTCTGCTCCATGTAGGCACAGCTGCCTGCACTGGGCCACCCATGGCAGCCTCGGCCCTGTGGGAAGCAGCCCCCAGAGGCAGGAGAGCCAAGCTGTCCTCAGGGGCTGCCTCCCTGTGGAGCCATCCATGGCCCATTTCTGAACCCCTTCTGCCAAAAAGCACACGTTACCCTTTTGCTCCCATGTGGCTGACCTGGCGTTGCGATAAAGCCAAATGTGCACTTGTTATTTGTACATGTGGCCTGCCCCCAATTTGTCACCTGCAAACTTACAGTAAGCCGTCTCCTTCTAGAAAACCGGTTATCACAACACCAACAGCTCTTCCTAGGATCCCAACAGGAGCAGAGGCCATATTGATTTTGCATAATATTATTTTTAATCAGAATTTCATATGCTAAACGACATTTCGCCCTTCTCAGCTGTATCTGCAATAGGTCCTGAGTTTGTTCATCAAAACCCATTTCACGTAAAACCATTCCTCACTGCTTGTATCCCCACATCATTCTGTGATTTTCTCTAGTTCTTGGCCACGAGGGCTACAGCTACTTGGATCACTTTGGTTATCATTCTGCAATATTGGCACTCTGTTAACACACGCGCTCGCACTGTCTCTGGAATGCCATCAGCTTTCTGAGTTTTATTTCAAAATCAATCTCCTAGTTATAGGGAAGTCAGCCTTTTTGTAAGAGAGCTCGAGTCCAAGCTATATGGTACAACAGAATTAATACCTTGGATATTAGCAGCAGCTGCTCAACATCCGTCTGGGTTACTAATGCAGCAGCAACGGACTCTTTATTATTTTGGGAATCGGATGCATCTCCTAGCTTCTCTCCAGCCACAGGCCACAAACAGCATAGAGCGTGGCAGCCTGAGCCCAGCTGCTGGTGGTGCCCATGTGGGCATGGGGAAACCAGATGCTGGGGATGCAGGTCAAAGAAACACACCTGGGAAGTGCTGCCTTGCTCAGTTAATGCGTACCATGGAGCACGAAACCAGCTCCAAAAGCAGGCCTGGAAAGCCAGCACTTACCTGTTTGTTGGGAAACTCAAGGCAGACCTTTCAGGGGCACTCTCTGATGATGCCTTCCCCCTTTCTGGACGCTCGGCAGGAGATCCTGCCCTACCCTGGGATGACCACACACACACACACATTTCTGTTTTGTACACCACCACCTTTGGTCAAACGAGTCCTAGCTCCTGCACCTGAACTGCAGAAGTCTGGGTATTGCTGGGTGTCATTTGTACCAACCAAAGCTAAGCATCAAGTTAGAGCATCAAATAAGGTGGTACTTCTGACATTGATGTCTTTGTTGCTGTCTTCTCTGTCAGTAAAACAGGGATGCTCATGCTTCATGGCGTGAAGATAGAGTAATAAAGGTTTAGGAAGCACTAAGACACTGCAACATTCAAGTTTCACGTTGAAAAATGCTGAGAAAATAACCTTTATTTTTCAGGCAGGGGACTTAATATAGAGAAGTAAATAAAGTCATACATTGAACAATGAGGATTAAGCCAAATAAGCCTCTTCAAATCCTTCCTGTATACTCAGCGAGGCATTGAAAAGACAGTTTTTTGTATTAAAAAAAAAAAAAGGAAACAATGCAAGAAATAGTTTATGATCATGTAATTAGAGACAATGCTGTAACGTAGATGCAGTTAAGCTATGTTTAGCTTAACAAAGAACTTCATTTCTGACACTTTCAAAGACTGCATTTGCAATCCCATCAACGTTTTTCATATAATACGCATATAAGTTTAAATATGATATATAGAGAGAGTTATCTTTTGTAAATCCTCATCTTTCCTGCTATCAGCACTCAGAATTTTGTCCTTTCATACTATTCTTTGCTTATGCATAACAGACAACCAGGTACTACCTCATTTTAACTAAAAGGCCTAAAGGAGAATTGCACCAAACCTATTTTTAAAAATTATGTCAGACACATCCTCCTGCCCAACTATCTATTTTTTTTTCCCCAGACATCCCCAGAATGTTTTGCTACAATAAAATTGGTGAAGTGCATCCCCTAGGATGGAATCCTCTAAAGCAGCACAAGTTGTTTATATGCAATGCAAAAATGCTTTCTATTTTTATTTGGTGGTCTACACCAGACACCCTCTGTATCTGCTTATTCCTTTTTTGGCTAAAATATCAGGTTGTAGGAACTGTAAACCCATCTCTCTTTGCCTGAAAAACAAATGTAATTTTCTTCTTTGGCATGTTACCCGGTCACTTCAGCATTTTGCTCATGTGAGCCCTTCAACTACATGCCAGTAAACAACAGTTCTGTCAAATACCTTCATGCTAATGATAATTTCCATTTTTTTCCAGTCATTACCAAGCCTTCTCTCAGAGTATGCAGAATTAACAGTTTTTGTTATGTATTCCCTAGATCTGCTCATCACACAGCACCCAATTCACGCATTTCAGGTCCAAATATCTGCACTGCTATTACTCCCTCCATCGCTTTCCTTTCAGCTGCATATTAAATCCCTTCAGAGGATGTGTAAGTTCAAGAAACCCAGAAGACTGCTTTTTCCCTTGCCACCAAGAAACTGCCTCTGCTGCAAGTCCTCCCCCACGCCAGGAGACGGCCCAACGCTGCATGCAGCATGTCTTACCACCCATCAGACCACTGACTCGCTCCCCGTGTCTTACATCTTCTTTGCTCTTGCTTGTGGAGTTAGGAAAAAAACACAGAGAAGGTCCTGACCTGGTTTAGTCTCCAGCCCCCTTTGGAAATCCTGGAAGCCTTTACAAGTCTGTCATCTACAGCCACGTCAGTCCTGCCAGCGCTGACGAGGATTGGTGTAACCAGGCTTTGCCTCTTCATATAAGTGTGAGTAATGGATTGGAAAAATAGCCTGAAAACTGTTGATCTAGGCATAGCAATTTTAGTACCACATGCACATACGCAATTGTTTTGCTATGTAAATGGGAAGTGGAAGAATACTGCAATGCTCTAATTCAAACTCCAGTGGTTGGAGCCAAGCACTAGCAACCTGGCAGAACCACGGGAGCTCCACTGTCCATCTCTTCTCCCTCCCAAGGGCTTCTCCACCTACATCTGCTAACTTGCTAGCAGTCATGAGTTTGCCTTCCTCGTGAGCTTCTATAGTGTTCTCACACACTGCCAAAAAATCCTACAGTTTTAACTGTATACAGACAGACGTGCGATCCTAACCCTACCGTCTCTCTAGACATCTTGATCGCTGTCATTCCGTCAAGGTATCAGAACAAAGCTCAACTTCAAATTAATCTGCCAAGAGAGCCAAATGAAATTACAACATCAGATTTTGAATTGCCAGCAGTATCGCTGTGTATCTGCCAGCGTTTCCAGACATAGGAAACAGGAGCACGATTCCATCAGTGTTACCAACAGGAATTTCTCCGTCAAATAGATCTTTTCACTTCCTATAAATATAGCAAAAATTGAACACAGTTCTAAGTCTTTGTTTCAGCAGAGCTAGCAAGAACTACTGCTTCCAATCCATGTTGACCTATGTGCATACAATGACAACTGCTGTTCCAGAGTGATTGTGCAAGCTGCAACGATCCTCCATCATAAAGGTTCAGCCAATACTGTGCATACAGAGGTTTTAGTGGTTTATTTTATTTCTTAGAAAGAAGGTTTATGTCCTGTCTTTTCTTGAAGAAAAAAGTCCATTAAGGTCTTGGCCATGTCGAAGACCCACAATACTTAAATGAAGGGAGAACTACAGAAGAATAAAAGAAAAAAAATAATAATTCAAAACAAACAAACTACCAGCAAAAATACTTACCTGAAGAGTTCAAAGACATATAATAAAGAATTGGGTATCAGAGTGCATTTATTTTTTTTTAATTTGATACAGAAATACAAAGACATAAGCATATTTTTTTTTTAAGACAATACCTAAATTCCCCCAAAACAGCCAGTTCAATCAGCAGTTACTACCCCAAATTCTCATCTTGAGGATAATATCACCAGGTATTTTAAGAGTTAAAAAAATCTTTGCATATTTATATTCCTCTCACAAGGTGTATCTAGAACAGAACATTGGGAAAGTATTTTGCACAGTTCGGTTTTGTGAAATACTTCTGGTTTAATCTTTTGTGCCTCCGCTGTGCCAAATATGACCCATCTCTAGGGATGTTCAAGGAACACCAGAAAAAAGTAAGGGAAGAAACCTGGGAGAACACAACATCAAGCTGATCCCTTATATCCAAAAAATGGCAGTAAACATCAGAGAGGTTGCATTTACTGCTAGACAATGAAGAAGGAATTAAAATCCATTTGGAAGACAGATTTCTGTGTATCAATCTTCAAATTGTATACAGCAAATCATGTGCTGGGATGATACATTCTTGGCATACCATTGTTAGCCCATCTCCATTTTTCATTTTAAAAAATCCTTTTTTTTTTTTTTTGAACAACCTAATAGCACAAAATGAAAGAAGAACCCTTGATTTCCCTGCTTGCAGTGCCAGTATCACATTATTTTAATATAAGTTTATCAATAAGCTTGAATTGCCTGATTTGCTTTTATGGATGCTTCACAATGTTAGTGGCAAAGAGGAAAAAAATAAAGTGTGTCTTTAAACATAAAAGATGAGTACTAAGAAATGGGGGAAGTACTGGTTGATGTTTTGGACAATGTGGAAACTCCTCATCTCTCTTTTTCAAAAAAGAGTCTTAGGAGGCCAGAACCAGATGGAGTGTGAATTTATGACTAAGTCCTCCAATTTTTCCGGTTCTCTGAGGCATCCAGCCCCTTCTTTACTGAGAAGCCCAAAGTCTACAGTGCGTTCCTCAGCAGATGGCCACAACCTCCTGCAGGAGGAAGTTTGAAAATGTGCATTGTGAATCAGGCACTTGATCGATTCCTTCATCATCCAAACCTGAAGCCAGACATTAATACAATTCCTTTGAGTTGACAAGAAGGAAAGTATCAAGGAGAAAACTGTGAAGTAGGTGGACTAAAGGGCCAACAACATACATGGAGCAAGCTGGTGATATTACTACAGTCAGTGACTGCTTTTGAACTAAACATAAGCACGTTTGTCTAGCAAATATTCAACCCAGGCTAGCGGGTTTGCTGGTGCAGGAGAAAACAGCTCAATTGCATGTAACTAGAAGCCCAGAACATCAGTACTTCCCTCCAAAAAAAAAAAAAAAATGCAGAGTAGCAAGATGTACAGAAAACAATTTCCAATTACTAAATTTCATTTGCATATGAACACCTGCTGATAAAATCTGGAAGTCTCAAAACTAAGAAAACCTCATTGACCTTGAAGGTCAATGAGAGTTTTGTCTACAAGTGTAATTGCTGGGCTTTCATTAACTTATTAATGTAATGCAATCAACAGTCACGAAGGCAAAACAGAAATGAACAGAAAAACCTTGCTGTGTTGGTGGAGTTCTAACAGCTCTCTCATGCAGACACCCAGCTTTGATTTGTGGCTCCACAAACTGAACACAGTTGCTGCTAGCAGGTGAACAAAAGCATTAATGAGTTCAGTAATGGGAACTTGAGAGAGCATAAAATAAAGCTGTCTTCTACCAAGTGCTGCAGGGATCAGACCCTAAGAGATCAGAGAGAGGGTTAAAAGAAAACCACTGACCATACGAAAAAAAAAATAGTTGTAAAGACAGTTGCCACTCTACCGAGTCACAAAATATTTTATTAGTTCTAACATCAATTTCATCAGTCCAACCCACAGAGATCTTTGAAGGTCTTCAAATAACATTTCAGCTACAGGGTTTTAGACAGATCTTGGAAGAACCTCCATAGGCATCCTCTACAGGCAGAAACCCTCCCCCCACACCCTAATCATATAAATAGATATGCCAAAATGACATGAGCTTATGAAAATTTAAAGAAAGGTCTGTACATTTCATATAGAAAACAAGAACAAAGACAAATAATGGAAGAAATCTAAAACTAACCAGAACAGATGCCAAGACTTCTGGGGGAAAAAAGGTTGTAATCTTCATGCTTCTATGCATAAAACATACCTCCAGCTGACATAAGGACACCTTCCTCATGAGCTGAAACTCTTTTAATCAACACTTTAATGATAATAGTCAATGACCAAACATATAGCTATACTTAACTCCTTGTCTGAATGGGTAAAGCAGACCCCACACACCACAGCTGAAAACATCTTGCACTGATGCAGATTAAACCCTGTGTTTTCTGTAGGACTGTGTGTGTTAGCATAAACAAGTTATCAGAAAAGGAGTTCCCAGACAAAATGCAAGTTATATATGAAAGACATTTTTTTAATTAATAGCAGCTGCATATCCTATCAATTAGTTGTAAACCGTTTTTTTTAATTTATCCATTCATTTTAAAGAGCCATTTAAACAATTACAATTTAATTAAAGATATTAATTTCTTAGATTTTTCTGTAATTTTAAGTTTGAAACAACCTCTTCATGTCAAAAGAATTATTGCTAGGTCTGATCTTGCAGGTTGTATGCATGCTGTATGTATGCAATCCACGTAATGTTAAAGTCAGTTGTGCAGTCTAGCTGCACAGCTAGATCCATTTATATCTAAACAGAGCATCACCTTTAAATGTTGTTGCCTTAATTAATAAAGATGAGAAAATCCCCATTTTACTCCAAAATCAGACTTAAGCATGATCAGAATCTAATCAAGTGCCATGAGCAACTGAAATTGTCACAACATTTAATGTATAGTATTGTCAAGCATGTGCAATATGTATGCATCTAGACTGTTATTTGTGCAAAGATATGCAGACCTTCTCAGCCTTCATGTGCAAACCCACAGTCTTCAGTGAGGGGTCTGTTGTAGCCACTCAGGGGTGGAATCTGGCCTACATTTATCCTCTTGGTATTAAAAAGACAAGGAGAATTATTAACCAGCATCTGTCAAAAGGCACAACTGCAGAATGCTTTAGTAGAAAAATAAACATTTTAGTTACTGGCAGATAACATTAGTGCAATTATTTTGACTGCCTTACTTTCACACAGTAGATTAAAAAATATATTGTCACTTGTGAAAAATAATCTAAGACACTTCAAAAACAGTTATGTAGCTGCCAAATACAGGGAACCGAAGAGGAGCAGATTCTGTGGCATGATACAGCCACAGTACTTACTTCACGTAGCTCCCAATGCTTAGTGCCTTTTAATGCTCCAGAAAACAAAATTCAATGCTTGTAAACTAATTACAGTTCTTTTCATACAAAAATATATCACTTATGTAATTTTCAAAAGGCTGACTATCTGCTGACTAGAAAGAGAACATTTTCATATTCAGCTATATACTAGATGACATCTGGATCAACTTCTTTCTTTGAAGAACCATTTTTGGTATTCTGAATCAGTACACGGTCGTAATACTGGTGCTGGATTACCATTGTAAGAGTTCGACTCTGCTTGTAAGCACTTCTGGGTTTGTACATGAAACAAAGTACCATCCTGCAAAAGAGAGAAATAATTTTTGCTTTTTGTGTCTTAAAAATTACAAACACATCATTGTATTTTAAAAGTAACAGAACGCACTCATAATAAACATCACACACATCCTTCTCATGAGCTACGCAGTGAATCCAAAATGCCTAACTTGAGAATCTCTAAAACTTTATCAAAAGGCCCCATTTTTAAACTTAATTTGTGTCTTGACATTTAAGTTTGTAAAGGATAAACTCGCTCAGCTCCCTTTCATTCCCTTTTGTTACTGCATCAGAGTATAGGTGGAAAAAATCAAAGACAAATAAAATACATTACCTAAATTCACCAACTTACTGCACACTTTGCAAGTAAAATTCACATGTCAGTTAATTGTATATGCTGGATATATTTTTGGCAAAAAGAAAATTGCCCTTTCTTTAGAGGGTGTATTTCTGGTGGAAAAGGCAAAAAATTCAAAGCGTACCTCTTCCCTGCTAATCTCTATGCAGTCAGCTTGCTTTGCTTGAGGGGAGCACATCTGCCTCACTAGGTGTAAGGTCTGATTGGCCTCTACAGTCAGGTTCCCCAAAGAACGTTATTTGAGCCCTCAGGCCCTCCTATTATGGCACTCTCCAAAAACATTTTATCTCCAGTTCATATAGCTCGCTCCTATCCAGGAGCACTGTCAACTAAGAAAGTCGCAGAAAGGCTGTGTACCCAACTTTGGAGAACAGCCGTTCTCCGAGGGCCCTTCTTGGCCCAGGTGACATCCCCACACCTCTTTCAAAGCTGTCAGAGGCTTTGGAAATAAAAACGCCAACACCCTGCTTAGGAGTCTAAGCCTGACTCCTCTGAAACGCTGCTGTTCAGGCATCAGGAATGTTGCACAAACGGCACCTTGCACCGCAGCCTCTGACGTCCAGTGATGCGCGCTTGTTCACAGGTTTGCTCACAGGCTTAGCTGCTGAATGACTTTCCTGTTTCCATCTGTGATTAACTCAAATTCTTGAGTGGACTAATCTATATCTGCCTCACTCACTTTTGACTTGGTGCCAGGAAGAACTTAATTCTGGCCAGGCAGCTGGGAAGGCTGTTCAAATCTTTGATTATGCTACATCTCTGTTATTTTTGTGAGGACAGCTTTGCTAGTGCCTGATGCTTCTCTACACAACGCAAGAGAAATGCAGTGCTGATGATACCTGGCCCTCTACTTGCCTTGAAACATGGGGAACAGTGATTTTGATCAAACGCAACAGAAGAAGAGGAACCAGTGCAGAGCAGTAGATTCAAATCACACCCAAGAACAAAGCGGTCATGAGAAAAGATGATTTAGCATATGAAACTTAAGGAATTATTTTAAAAGTTAATGGCTAGGAATGCAGTGGAAACAAATGTATTCCAAGATTGTGTTTTCTTAGTCATTCCCTGACATGACTGAAGTTCATTCAAAATATGTCACTCTCAGGGATTAACACATATGACCTTGAAAAACTTTATGAAGTCAGCATTAAAAATGAAACATCATTTCTCAAGCCAGCCTTTTAAATATTTTGTTTTACTCAGTAGTATCACTGTGAGCTTCAGCATAGACTAGATTCAGTGGACAGACAGTAGTTTTCACATTTTTCTTTAGAATTTACTCTGCCACCTACCACTGGTGGTATTATCCGGGCATGAATTTGTCAGCTGTGGAGCCTGTAGAATTTAGATGCGTTATGTAGATACATTATGTAAATATACCATTTTGATATATTATTTGACCTTTTCCCTTAGCCGAATAATAACACCCCAGAAGCTGTCCAAGGCCATCATTTTTCATGCAATTTATTTTCTCTGAGGCATTCCGGAACTCCTTCAGAGATTAAAACCTACTAAACACGAGGTTTTCTAAGATCACATGTTATGTTTATTAATATACTCTGTACTTCTCAGTATTTCTTCTCTTTGGGAGCTGGCATTAAGATGGAAGAAAAGAAGTATAGATTTGCTGAGCCCCCACAGCCAGTAAGATGTGTTCTGTGTACAGACAGAAGGTATCTTTTGATGGGGCATCAAGTTATACAACTTGCATCACATCACTCTGAGAAGCTCAAAGAGGACTTCTGGTGCTTGTGGGGAGGGTTCAAGACAGATTGTTTGCAGAAGAGAACCAGCAGCTTCTCCAAAGCAGGGAAGTTTAAAGCAATGGTGAAGTATCAGGGATATATGGCGGTGAAAATTCTGGAAAATAAAAGATGTCAATGAAAGGAGAGCAAAACTAGGCCATCCACGAGACTGGCTGGGGAAGGGGTACGGAAGCACTTCAGTTCTCAGGGAAAGGCAGTAGGACCGGGATGTGAGAAAGAACCGAGCAGTCCGCTGAAAGCACTGGGAAGTACTGAAAGCACAGGACAAAGATAGATGTTTCAACTTTCTTGATTCTTCTGGGGTTAAGGAAGGGTGCTTTCTTTCCTCAGCCTTCTGTTCTTTTATGACTGGGATATTCTTTATCTGCATTCTGCTGCTACCCTGTTCTAAGTTTAGATATTAAAAGCCAAGACAGTCATAAATCTCTAGGAACAATACTCTATGTAAATACAATCCCACTCCAGACACAGGAGTATTTGTGGCCTGCATAATTTGTAGGCAGTAAAATAAAAAGAAAACAAACAAACCAACAAAACAAACAACGATTTTTATCCCATCCCCTCCCCCCAAAAATCAACAATTTTTCTTCCACTCCCTCCTCCCAGAAAACAAACCTAAAACCAAATGGGTACCCTTACCTCTCTGAAAATAAACTTCTGGTTTTCAGGAATATCAGGAGTATTTTCTTGACACAAGTTCATTGTCAAATAGTCAGTCCCTGTGTCAACTGCTGCACAGGCTTCTGGCTGTCGGGTGTTGTAGCGTATTTCATTACGGGATGTGTACTCAAAAAACTAAAAATGCAAGAGAAGAAACAGGGGACAACAGTAATTTCGTATGTACGCAAGCAAGTGTTTATAAGGAGGACATACTAAGATACTATAATTAAGTTCACATATTAAAGGTGCTATTGTGGAGAGAAATTCTGCCAAAAATATTCAAGGAGCCTTCACTGCTGTTCTTTGCTTACTATTTTATAGAAAATCAATCCCACCACAGCACTGATTTACCCTGGTAGCACTTAAAACACAAGAAATGTTGAATAAATGCACTGGAAAACAGACATTCCAACTTTAAATAACAACTTACAAACTTGAGTGTAATATTTTACTTTCACATTCTCACCCACCTTTAAAAGTAGAACAGGAACCAGTTTACACCCTGACATTATACCTTCTTAATTCATCTATCTCAAAATAATGTTACTTTTAATTAAGGAGCTGCTCACTGGACAGTTCAAGTGCCGTTTGGTCAAGGTTCATTTCTGGTTACAAAGAACTCAGGATGCATGGTGATGAGCATTTTATTATATGACATTTTAAGATATTTGGAGCAAATCAGCTACAGATGCCTTTAAACATGAGAAGAACTTTAATAAAGCCAATTTATGGCCTTTGCTTATTGTACAATATTCTACAGAGATTTTCTGAACATGCCCTAAAACACTGGCTTCTGCAGCAATTATGGTTGAAACATTCCTTAAAATTTTTATATTTATCATGGACATTTGCCAAATTTTGGACTTGATTAAAGGGGATAGCAGAGTATGAGAGTTGTTTGTATTTAGCATGCTTGTAAATAATTCAGATGACTATAGTGCACAGATGTGTGTTTAGAACTGATTTAGATTATACTCAGTAGGCTAGCAAGAGGTTTATGCACATCAGAAAATTGCTTGTTACCAATAGTATAGCTGCATTAGTGGAAAGCAATAAAAGGATGAGGGGGAGAAGGGATCCTCTTTTGTTTTGCTTATCCCCTGGAGAAAGAGATTGTAAGGTGGTATGAAGGGACTATATCAATTTAGAAACATACATACTTGAACTTCTCACAGAACCATCCTTAATAACCAGAAGCTAATTAGCCTTTAAAGAGAAACTGGAAAGGCACTTTTCATGTAAATAGGACTATATGATTACCAAGTCTGCAAACATCCAGTTCCAGGTGCCAGAGCTCTGATTTAGACTAAACTGGTGGTATCCATTTCAAGAAATCTCCTGTGGAGGAACTTCTCTGCTGAGATGGCAGTTGCAGCTGTATGCAGGCAAATACTGCCCACTGCTTGCAGAGCTTCATGGCTGTTTTGCGGGGGTAGTAATGGAAGAGATCCCCCTGCACTAACATTTTCACCATCATTCATTTATAGCAAGCCACAAATAAAAGTGTTTTGAAAAGCAACTTCAAGCTTGAAATCTACCACCTGGCATTACATCCAAGAGACTTTGACTTCCCCTTGAAAAATATTATTCGGACCTACAGCCTAATGTAGGCTGCTTTATAACATTTGTTTTATGCCAGAAATGTGTCATCATTATCAAAAGTCAAATGTGGTAACATTGACCTGATGTTTTATTTTCTACCCCAAAAAGCATAGTTGCTCCCTATACTTTAAGCACTAGTTCACAAGTTTGGTATCTGATTAGCACGTGAAGATCCTGCTTCTTCAGGCATCACAATGAGCAACTGGCATTGAATATTAGTGAAAGCCTGCAAGCTGCTGATTATACCAGATATACCAAGAGTAGATAAAGCAGCTACTAGGGCAGAGCGCTTCTTACTATTAACGTCTTTCCTGAGTAACATCTCAAGGTCTTGCATCAGATCTTGGAAGAGAAAAGCTAATAAAATGGTTAATTTCTGGATAACATTAAGGATTAGGGTTATATTATTAACAACCAAGTACATGTGTCTCCCTGCCTAATGATTATACAGTTCTTTACCCTACCTATACTGCTTCAAACGGAATAAATTCTTCTGGCTTCAGGCTTTTTCAAGTTCCAGTAATACATCAGGTAAATCTCTTCCTCCTCAAAAGGAGGACTTTTTTTAGTGCTCTTTCCTTGCTCAGTGGGTTCTATGAACAGAAAAGAAACATTTTCAAATTGATCTGTGGCCCAGTAACTAGTGGCCTTACTGCATCTCTTTCCTTCAGAGAGCTGGTAGACTCCTTAAGTGCCATAGAGAAACTTAGAATTATAGAATGGTTTGGGCTGGAAGGGACTTTAAAGACCATCCAGTTCCACCATCCCCACCGTAGGCAGGGATGCCACCCACTAGGCCAGGTTGCTTAAAGCCCCATCCAACCTGGCCTTGAATACTTTGGGGTATCCACAGCCTTTCTAGGCAACCTGTTGCAGGGCCTCACCATCCTCATAGTGAAGAATTTCTTCCTTGTATCTAATCTAAACCCACCCTTTTAGTTTAAAGTTGTTACACCTTGTTCTGAGGCCTTACCTGATGAGGCCTTGAGGCCTTCTGCCCAGTGCCTGCCACTACTGGGAAATCTGCAGGACATGCCACAGCTGCATCTGGGCACGCTGGTACAAGGGATGGTGGCTACCTCACCAGATTCTGAAACCTAACTCTCAGCCCTCTATCTGGCTACCTGCTGCTCTTCTGCACACTGGTAGATGCTTGCACTTAACAGGTACTTTCTGGGTGAAAGAACCAGCAGTGATCTTACCAGGTCTGATCCCCCTTTCATGGAAACCCAGGGGCTTTACTAAGCTCTTTGTTTGTCTCTCCCTGTTTGCCTCAAATGGGACTAGCCTGGGGGTATCGTCAGACACAGCTCAGTAATTACCAATCCTCTTACATCAGGAAGGCTTCCTGCCAGCACACATTGGTCCCTCTGTCCAGCCTCCTAGCCATACCAAGAAGGGCAATGGACTTTCCTGGTCTTGAATTTCAAAGCCCCTTACTCTTCTCTACCTGGGCAGACATTTCCACCACACAATAGCCTGGGGTGCAAGCACTCAGTAGCCAAAGTATTGCACTTTTTCTGCTTCTCTTCCACGTGCACTTAGTTTCTATCACCTCAGTCATATCTTCACCTTCTTGCTATAAAGAATACACAAATTTTAAACCACCCCCAGTTAGTTTTCTTACTGCTTACACAAAAGCAATTCAAAAGGACTGAAGGGAACCCTATCCCTTAGGCCATGGCACTGTTCAGTTGGATTCCAGGCAAAACAGCAACAAATTACCAAGGACCTCAGACAGTTTTCTGAGAGTAGTTTTACTTACTGAGAGATAAAATGAATAGGAACTGGACTTCATAAATAATCAAGAGCACAGAGCTCTCTCCTCTCGCCACAGTGCACACAGATATTCAGAGGTCACCTTAAGTAGAGAACTGCTTTCAGTGAAAACAGCTTTTGCAGCTGTCCCCTACATAAACAGCCACCTGCCACTGGTGCATCATGCCAGAGGATGGGCGCACTGGAGTGTAAGATACGTATGGCTGGCCAAGTTAACATTCACTCATGTTAAATTCTACCACGATGTTTTTGGAGAATAACTTTCCTGAGCTGTACACTGGAGAATAAAGTTCACTCCCTGCACACCACAAGATAGTGTGAATGTGCAACAGTGATGATCACTGTCTGGGGAAGAAAGTGGTGAATGGTGGAACAAACATGGCAAGTGGAGGAAGGGATCAGAAGGAAGAAAATAGAGGAGAAAAAATGGGAGCTAGGTGGGAAAAGGAAATACATGACAAGGTGTAAAACATGACCTAGTGTGGGGAACTAACTGGTAGAAGGAATATCTGAGGAGAGAGACACAGCAAGGAAGTTAGAGAAAGATTGTGAGCCAGCCAGTGTGAAACGGGAAGTGGTAAAGAACTACGCAGAGAAACAGGAGCTGAGACACGTGGCATAGAGGAGAGCACTGAGTTGAAACTTGCTTGTGAGGGTTTGCTGCTAAAGCCCTACAAATGGAGCGACAAGCAGAGTGGAGGAGAACAAGCAGAAGAGCTCAGGATCAGGATGGAAGATCCCCCTCTAAAGATGATACAGAAGATACTGGCTACCTGTTGTTAGTAAATACCTACAAAACTGTGGTGAAGCCCCCTGCTCTCAGCATTGATACAACCAGAGGATGACCTTGCTACCACCAGTTCCATTTGCTTAAAGTGGCGGATGTACATGTGGGAGATTTGAGATGAACTAAGAAACTCACAAGACTGAGAATAGCCTGTCATTGTTAAGAATGACTGTCTACAGGCCATGGAGAAGGGAAGGAAATTGAGAGAAGCATTCTGTGAGCCAGAAAAAGGAACTGCAACTTCAGGAGTCCCGATTCCTATTTCCCATCTCACCTGTGTTTCCACATCTCATCTTAGTTTAGCCTCCTTCTATTCCCACACCCACAGTTCTTCCTGCTGTCCACTTTTTGTCATGGAACTACTACTTTCAGCCTTACTCATGGCCTCATTTGCCAACTGCTCTCTCTGATTCCAAGTCAAGTCCTCCTACCCCCTTCCACCAAATCAGTCTCCAGTTATCCCGCTTCTTTCACTTTAACTGTGCAGAGCTCCTAACTATTTCTTCCTCTGCTGCACATGCCCTGACTCATACCTGCTGTCCTACCTCTGTCCCGTATTTCTTCTGCCCTCTGTTACCTTGCCCCCCCCTTAACCTGGCTCCCATCAGACCTTCCACGCCTTTTTCCCAATTTCACTAATACTGTTTTGCCCATTTTCTGTGTATAGCCTTCCCTCTGCAGGCTTTGCAATTCTCTTCTGTCATTTCATATTTGCTTTTGTGGGTTTACATTGCTGTCAGGTTATCTACTCCATTCCTCCTCCTTCCTGCTCCCTGGATGCCAGCAGAGGGAGCAGTAATTGCACATCTCAGAGAGCACCACTGCTGTCAGGCCGGTGCTTGCTCTGTCACAGGTACTTGGAAGCATCACACCGTAAGCAGAGACATGAGAGCATCAAAATCCAGTGATGTGGTATCTTCACAGTGGACTCACTAGATTTTTTAGTGCTCAATAAGCAAAGTATAACTATAAAAAATGTAATCTCGTAAGAACTCTTTTCTTATGAATTGTACTTTTTTTTCTTTAGCCTTCTACCTCATAATACAAGAAAAAACAAATCTGTAAATGCCTTTTGGGTGTGAGCAAGTAACCCTGTAAATGAGACACTTCTCAGCCTATGAATGTAATCAAATTTGTGATAAGGAACTGGCTTAACTATGTTATCTTGCTATTAATTCATCTTCTGTATAGGTGTAGAGACACATGCTCAGCTTGGGCAGGAAGCTGAGCTGAGGGAGTGAAATGGGTTGGTGTGGCTTAACGTGCTTGACATACATCTGTCAGTATCGATACACTTTGGCTTTTATAATGCATGATTCGCTTCCATCCAGGACAGAAACTTTAGGCAAGTTAAGACAAACTACACAAACTAATAAATAATACCAAACAATAGTTCTACCACTTAAGGCAATAAACTTGCTGGCAGAAACAAATCTACTTCTGTTAAGAATTGAAACAGAGCGCTCAGACTGTTCTTTTTATTTCCTAACTTATAAAGCAATTTATATTAGAAGCTTCCTCCTCAATACAGACTTGTTTTCAGTCCTCAAGCTTTTTCATTTTTTAAAACAGGGCTCAGAAAGACAGCTGATAAACTGCTTATGTTCCACAGATCTCTGGTCCTTTTCCAAACCTGTTTTTCCTTTCTGAAACAAATGTTTGGATTAATTTCATAAAAACACAGTTAAGCCACTGAAACCATCACACAGTTATGTAGGGTCTTGTTCAAAGTACATATGTCTCTACCCCTCCCCACTAGGAGCATGCCAGATAGTCTAATCTGAGTCTGAAGCCAAAAACCAAGTATGTTATACACCACATGTCAAACTCCAAATACTAATTTTAGAAGGTGGTTATTAAAAGCCATGCAAAACAGCCATTGTAGATTGGCATTTGGTGCCCCATGGCATTTTTATCGTGGCGTTATGTGGAGGGCTTTATGGCTATCATATCTAACCACTTGCACAGAGTTTCAATGAGCACGGAGAAAGATACTAGCAAGCATTTTCAGCTTTATTACTTAAAAAGCAAGAAAGCAAAAAAACACATTAGAACGGATCCATACTCTCAAGGATTGTATTGTCTCAGCCCAGGAGGATGTTTCTGCAGATGAGAGTAGAGGAGAAGAAGATGCTTTTCCAAACCTCTTGTGCAGTTAGACAAGTACCAAGAAGAAGAGGCCAGTGACAGACACAGGCAGAATTAGGTGAGGTTTGCAGTGTTATTAAGGGCTTTGGTGACATGGACAGGCCAAACATCACAGATGTGCCAGTCTGTCCAAAGACCAGATGGAGATGAGGGAACACTGGCTTGTAAGCCTGATAACTGCACTGTTGTGCTATTAACCCCTGCTAATGAGCTCTGTGGAAAGGCATGACTAAGGTATTCATGAATTCCCTGGTCTGGAGAGAGACATCTTTAGAACTATGAATATCTGACCTCAGGATACATTGAAATTAAAAGCATCCAGTGGGAGAATCAAAATCAGATCTAAGATCATCTCACTGTGGCAATATATTCTCTTAGCCCTATTGCAATGCTTTTTACCATAGTTTTCACATTAAAACCATAGTATTAGCCAAAATGAACATTAAAAAAATGAATCTTACCTGATTTTGTCCCATCCCATGACATGGATATAGTATGACCCTGTGTCCAGTTACTTCATGTTCATTTGAAGGGTTATAATCAAAACAGAAGTTGACCATTCCTTTATTTTTCAGCTAATCAAAACAAAAGAATATATTAAAGTAAGGAAAACACACTGCAGTCACTTTACAGCCATGCTGCTAGACTGTGAGGTTTATATCCCAGAGCTGGTTCAAATGATTTAGAACGAACCAAATGGATCTGGTAGCAACACTTCTCTCAGACTAAAGCAAAATAAAACTGTTGGGACTGTCTTGACTTTGGGCATTGAGCCAGCCAGCCACGATGGCTTCCCTTAGGAAGGACACCATGTCAAATGAAGTGGGCAGGAATCACCTACCATTAAGCTATACTGAAACCCAGCTCCCTACTTTCAAATTATGTTGAAATCCAGCAAGCCTGCAATGCATACAGAACGAAAGAGTCTGCTGCGTCTTGAATTTCCACCACCCAGGATCTACTTCTTCAATTTGCTTATGAAAAGAAGACTACACCCTTTTCTCAGCTTTTCAAATAAGAGATGTAAAACAGATTTGTTCTAGAAAGTACACCAGTACCCTCTTGAGGTTGAACAGACAGTCAGATTTTAAAACCTGAAACCATGAAAACAGGTAAGATTTATCATTTGGAAGAGACACTAGATATGGCATTAGATGTTCTTTACTACTAGTGCTGATCTCTGACAAAAATAAGTACGTACATTTTACATAAATTTTAAAATATTAAGCTACATCATTTCAAAAAAAAATCAGGCTAATTAACAAGGATTCGCATTTAAGTATTCAGGAGCCAAAGGTAACTGAAATTAAGTGGAACAATGCCATAACAATTACAGAATCCTAGTATTAACCAATTAACCAAATTTAAAAAAAATAAAAAGGAACAAAAGTTTTGTAAACACACGTTCAACCTGAATGCCCCCATTACTGGGTGTAATTACATAACAGACAAAAAGAACAAGCAGAGCAAATCTCAGAAGTTACTTCAGCAGCTTGCAATTTCACTTCTCTTCACTGGTAGCCGTAATAATTATATCCTCTGTTCTTAGTGCAGAGAAAAAGCAAGACACAAAGGAATTGTGGAAGGCTAAATCCAACCAACTAAACCTCACAAGACCCAAGCACACCGCAGAACAAACCACAGAAGTAAGAAATTTAAACACTTGTGTTCTACATATATTTTTACTTTCCCAACATCGAATTTTATTACTACCTGATGTCTTCTTTCTACTGCTTTGTACCCACTCCCACTGACAAGCAGCCAGCTCCCAGCACTCGGTGTGCTTTGGCTGTGAGCCCAAGCCAGGAGGAACGAACATACTTAGGGCCAGGGAGAAAAGCCATGGTGCCTTGGTCCTACGGAGACAAGCTAGAGGCTCTTCCTCCTCCTCTCACCCTCTGCAGAAGGAGGCCTACGGGAAGGATTTCCACAACTGCCCACGAAGCTGCCATGTTATAGGACAGAGAGAAAGTAGCAGGAGGGTAGAGCAGGGAGAGCCACTTCTCCTGCACTGAGCAGTCTTCACCTCCTTTCCCCCTGCACGTCCTTCCCCCAGTCTTCCACCTCTTTTGGCAAACCTACTAATGTGTTAATGTATAAATTTGGCTAATGTATAAATGTAGAACTGCAGGCTGTGCCTTTTAATTCCTTTCTGAACATGTTATTGCTATACATTTGGTGCAATTTTTCATTAAAATTGTTGTTTCATCAAACGTCCAATTTTGGCATATTATAAAAAATTATTCAAATTTTTAGCATCCAAGTATACCAGAAGTGAAATAAATCCTCTGGTCATTCTTTCTACAGGCAATGCTGCTTGGTTTGATGGGAATACGATATACTATTGCACCTCAATTCTGAGCTGTCAAAAGAAGACACTTTTTTTTTTTTTTTTTTTTTTTTTTTTACCTTTGTAGCACTAGGCAAGAACTATATTTACCAAAACAAACAAACAAAACAGGAAAGAAAACTCTTTTACAGATGATTTTTTAAACACACACCATAGGACAGACAAAACAATAAGCTTCTGACATTTCTACATTCTATGTAAAAAAAATTCAACTTAAAGCCATACCCACTTAAAAATGATAATCATCTCTCTGAAAACATAAATCAGTTTCTGTTGTTGTCGGTGGCTGTCCTCCAGATCAGAGGGTCTCTCATTAGTATTTTTAGCAATGTATGACTTTGCTTGACAGTCTACTGACTCCAGGAGGAAGATGATCATAGCAAAGGACTTATCCTTGGTGCCTTTCCAGACAACCTGAAGCCTTTGCTATCACTCCAAGTGTGTGCCCTTCACTGTCATTACCTGGCATTTGCTCTAGCATGTGCCTTTTGTGGCCTGTAATTTTAAATAATTTATTTTAAAATGCCATGCACCACCAGAACTACCACAACTTGGGCACAAGAATGCTCTCCCATGCATGTTACATGATGCCCAACTACAAAAAAAAAAAAAACTGTATAAAAGACTACTAGCTTAAGCTCCACTTCAGATGGTTTAAAACTCATTCTGTACTCATATGATGCTACTCTCATTTGCTCTCTCATTTTCTTCTTTGAGGCATAAATACTTGTGATATATGCAGACATATTCCTAAACATACATGGTCCACATTTCTACCTGGTTCTTTTAGCTTATTTTATCAGACATTGGTAGATGTTCTTTCATACCCACACTTTATCAGGAAACCAAATAGATGTTTTAGACCTTATGTGTGGGGATAGCAGATGACCTGATAAATAGATAAACGACCTGACCTGAGATGGCAAAGATTTGAAAGTAATCAGATTTTCAAATCTGATTGCAGCACCATTTACGCTGAAAAATTAGTGGTCTGTTCCTAGGCAGAAAAAAGCCTAGGAGAACTTGTGAAAATAGTGTTTCCCTTGTTAAATGAGAATAGACAGTTTAAGTTCTTTTTACATACAGTAGTTCTATCAAAATAGTAATCGTCCATTCATTGCTGAAGCTATCTTTGTTCCAATATCCACTGTAAACAAGTCATGCAATAAGAACAAAATTTTCTCCATGACTTACCTCAATTCTTTTGCAGAATGCTGCATTAGAGAAACAGAAGCAAGAAAAATGTTGATCACCTTGCCATTAAAACACAGAGTTCAGTTTTAAAAAGTTCTGCCCATGCTGTGTTACTGGCTGTGCCTTTTCTCCACCTTTGTCTAGTGGTGAAACATTGCAGGTCTACTTTACAATGCCAATTATCTACTGTTCTGTTTGGAGGCTGGGACAGGTAATAAATAGCAACCACTGAGATAATCAGCTCAGACCTTTACCTTTTACTACTTGGAGAAACATAGTCTGTTTTTTCCTAATTTCTGGACACTTGCATATAGCTATAGAGATACAGATGACATTCTGTAAACAATTCTTTGCATTTTTTTCAAGATAAAATCAATTTCATATGATTGTAAGCACTGAATGAACAACAGATTTTTAACATTAAACCTTCATGATACTATTTGATAAACACAGCCAGCAGAGCACAGCCAACCTTCCTTTTCATCCACAGAATAGAAGAGAATCCTCTTTATTCCTCCACTGTGACACTGGTATTGATGCATTATTGGCATGGGCAGATAATATCCTGTGACACAATAAGACATGAAATTGTAGCAAGCCAACAACTTCATGGTACTGACCAAGCGTAAATTTTTACCTCAAAGGTAATTCCAGCAGTCACAGGGAACAATTTTATTGAGTGCATGCTATTTTCATATCACCTTTTTGGGAAAAAAAAAAAAAGTGTAATATCCTCAGATTCCTGTTAACTCCTGAACTGCATGTACAACATTGATGACTAAGATTGAATGAATTGATGATATGACACTGTTGTTGCAATTCAGCTGCTCACCTCAACAAGTGCAGATCTCTCTAGGAAGCTCAAGAATATACAAGCACATCTCAAGCTATGTTTTGTTCACTTGAAATTAGTATCAAACACTTGAATTTCTCCCACTTCCTTAAAGAAGTCTGTCTCAAGCTTTAAGAGACTGCACAGCTAACGAAGTGGTGGAAAAGCCCCTGGACCATGCAAAATCCTGCACGGGTATCCTATGTTGGGTATCAAATCTCAAGATCTAGTCAGTGGTAATATCTTAGGTACCAACTCAATCTCAAGTGGCAAATTCTACAAATTTTATTATAATGATGTTTTAGAGGTATAACCCCCAGGAGGCTGTTCTGGAGTCTGATACCTCTAAGAACTTGTAACACTGGACATGCAATACTTTTTTTGCTTATACATCTTGAGCTACATAGCTCAGATCCCTTCTTCTGAAAGCCTGTCCATATATACCACATTATTTAGGTAATTCATAACACGATCTCTAATTTCTTAGCAGAACAAAATTCTTCCTAGTTTTAAAGGCTGATGCTGTCTTCCTTCCTGATCTTTTTTAAGGTTATGTCTGGTCTTAATTAAAAGAAAATTATAATTAAGCATTTGGAAATTCATTGAACATCAGATGCTCTTGGGGAAGAATGTGGAAGTAAGCTATTAATAGAAAAAATCAAGTTTTTGGCCTCTCAGTTGACTCCGTTGGCCACAGACGTCTTTAAGGATAGGTGGTGAAGAGTCATGGACTAGATAGTTAGAATAGATATCTATTGGCTTAGTTGCTTCACATTCAGCCTGAATATTCCCTTGCTTTGTAGCTGTGCGCTTCCACTCACCACTAACAGTAAAAGGTCACAGCACTGCCCAGTCCCCCTATCTTCACATAACTGCACGATGCAGCAATGTCACAGTGCTGATATTAAACCTGAGATGGCTCAGAGCCCTTCCTAGAGGTGCCCACACCAGCCACTGCAAGCTGCAAAAACAAACAAACCACCAACAACAGAATCAAAGTCAAAAGGTTTAATTTCTGTCCTATGCAGAGCTCCGAAACTGCACATGCACTCCCATGGACTACTTATATACCTGTCCAAGGCTTTAAAATGGCTTAAAAAAGGCAGGTGGCTTGAGCCAAGGAAGGAGATGGACCATGACTATGCCTATAACCTGACAGCTGAGGTGTCCCACAAAGAAACACCCTGCACTCTCAGTGAGAGCTCTCGAAGTTTCTAGTGCGGTTTGCTTCACCATGCCACTGTGCTAAACACTGCTAGGAGCTCAGATGGGAAGCCGGATTGACTTCTCCAAATTTTCCTCACTCTTCAGTGAAAATAGTGAATAGGGACTTACAAGGTGCTCCTGCACAGATGCTATGCAAGAAAGGGTTTTGATCAAATGGAGTTTTGGTAAGATATTTTTAGGGAATTTGTCCTTATGGTTATTTTCTGTCTACTGTTGGTATCTCAAACAGCAATTAAAACTTTTTCCAAAATTTATTCTCATAACGACCTCTTTATGCTTAATGTTTGAGATAATATAAAAGGGGAAATTTTAAGTTTTGAACTTCACTGTTCCAGCTCTGGAACTTTAAAGAAAAATCTGACATATTAAAAAAAAAATCACAAACAAGAACACAAGTAATATTCATAGTACCCCTTCTCAAAGTATGATTCTGTTCAGAGTACCTAGTGAAATCACCATTGTGACATTCCAGATTCATTGTTGCTAAATGGTTTTTGCATGAAGCATAGTAATTTTATTAGTAAGACACCTTTCCCTATTTCTAGGCCTCAGGGAGTTCATAAGAAGGTAATCATGACTCGAGCAAAAATATCCAAAAATTTGTATGTTTAAATAAAAGTTGTAGGCAGCAAGCATTTTCAGACAGCCAATCCTGGTAGAGATAATAAAACTTTGTCAAGGTATCAAGAGAAAAACATTAGCACAAGTGTCTAACTGCCAGTGCAGGACACCGAGTTCCACTCAACAATTCTTGCATTTCTTTCATTACTTTGTGGCTGACAGATTTGTGGGTTTTGTGTGATTTGTGTGATTTGTGGGTAATCTTAGAAAGATTTTCAAATTCAGTGTAAAGATTTTCAAGGGAGGGAGAAATCCCCATATCCCTTGGCAATTTCTTTGAACAATTAAATAACCTCACGCTAAGCAGAGATGTTAACAAAGCCAACATTTTTAAACACCGTGTTTTTGTGAACCAAAAAAGCACTATACAACTAACACAGGAGTAAAGAACACGATCAATGATTCATTGAAGTTAGCAGATGGGACTCAGTATCCATAAATCAGTTGAATCAGTAGGTGTCATTTTTGTACTGTCACTTTTTTAGAGTATAACTGTACTTTAATCACATTTTAAATTCTTCCTGCCAGAAAATGGTGTATTCTCATTATGCTCACAACTAGATGACAGCATTTACGAATTGTTTTTAGAGAAATATATAGAGCACAGCTAAATTACCCCGTTGATACCTCCAGGAGCTCTGAACAAGAATTATTTTTTCAAGGTATTGTCCTAGACACCTTTCTTGAGGATGACACACACAGTTAATCATGAAAAGAACTGCACAAATCTCTTCCCTTCCCAAGAAGGGAGAAACTCTATCACCACCTCGAGTCCAGGCTTTCTTTTGGCAGGTGAAGGATGGAGTCAGAGTGGAGGTGCTGGGTAACGGAGGATACTACCCTTCCTACCACTGATCACATAGTTTTGCCAATTCATGTGCAAGCTCAGAGACAAGCGGAGCAGGGTGGCTGCTCTTTTAGAGGCTCCTCGTGGCTTTGCTGCATTGCTGCTGACCGATGCTCACCCAGAGGGAAATGTAGCTCCCTGGGGAAAACTGTGCCATTTCCCTATGAGAATCTTTTTCATTCAACAGGTAACAAAGCTATTAGGAACCACATCTCCCCGCGTCTTCTCTATCTGTTTCGTATGCACACAGTGATCAGTCTTCTTCCCTCCTCCAAAGAAGACCCAGCAGAAACTGAGTAACTGGAGTGCAGACAACAGCAAGCCAGGGCTGTTGTGATACTGTCTGGATGCAATGAAGCAGTGCTGGAATGCAGCTTAGCTAGATTTGTAGAGTGACTGAGATACGACAAAAGTACCTAAAAGTCAATGGGACATGTGTAATCAGGGAGGTATGTTATACATCTTTGCCAGGCAGAAAGGTGCAGCCTCATCTTCCTGATATGACAATGCAGCAGGTATATGATGATTTTTTAGAGGTATTTGCTTCATTATCTGTCTTTATCCCTTCCAACTGAGATTACAGTAACATGATATATATATACATGAAGCTACAGTTTATAGTTATTTGTAAGTTGCAATTAGCATAGAAACTTGTTGTCTCTTAAAAAAGGAGAAGATTCTTATACTGAGCCAATGAAAATTGCTTATGAACGAATGCTGGTCAAAAGTGACCTCCAGATTAAAAATTGACACGTTGGTTTTGATATAGAGTTCTGTATGATTGGTCATCAATTTTAATCAGATAAAATGTACAAATACATGTGTCAAAGCACACTGTTTCTATTTTCTAATTGAAAAATTGAACAAAATACTTCAGTGCTTTTTTTTGTTGTTGTTGTTATGCAACATTTCAAGAAATTAAAAAGTCATCCTTTGCTTGGTTTAACACTCTCAAGATGTCATTTTGAAGGTGTATCTCATGGCAACGTTACCAGTTCTCCCACCCTTTCACAGGACTCCTTTATAAATAGTATCCCTCCACATAAAGATTCTGATAGAAACCACATTTTGAAGTCTACCAATTCTAACTAAATTCTATCAAAATTCCAAACTGGTTTTGGCATAAAAATACCTTCGTAGTGAGTTAGCAGGAGAGCTCAGGGAACTGCGAGGAAGCCCGTTCCCAGCCACCACATACCATGCCGAAGAAGCCTGGTCTGTCCTCAGGTACGTGAAGCTCTGGGTATACGTTCTCCAAGAACCATTTGAAGTCCTTACATTTCAGCTTCTCTCGAAGGAGTCTCCTCTCCGTCACATCTCCATATGGTTCCTGAAAGAAAAAAAAAAAAAAGAACAGATGCTCCCTTTTAAATTATCTGTATACATTATTAGGAACCGTATGCTAAAGTGATAAGTAGGATTTTTAACCAGGAAAAATCCCCATGTTTGGGTGCTGCACTTGATTTCATTATCCTTCCATTTGTAAAATGTTGACAAAAAAGGAATTGAATTGGAATGGTACACACAGAATTTTAAAACGTTCTAGAAGACAGTCAGCCTGAGAAAACTCCAGAATATCCGCAAGTGAGGAAGTCCTTGAATACAGATTGCTGAAACTGAGAAAGTGTAGTGAAAAATACACTTCTTTTAGCTGGATAATTGAAAATCTCAAAAGCAGTGAATGAATTTTGAGAATTTTAAATTATTCCATCATCCATTTGTAAATTACCTATAAAAACGTTTTTCCACTTAACTGATGAAATTTGTAAAATCTGCCAAGGTTTCCTTTGAAATTCATGTGGGTATTTTTTGGGTGGAGAAGTGTGAAATCTTAAATCTTCAGAGAAAAGCCTTCAATGTAGACTTTCTCCTGTCTATGGATGGGAGCACAGTTCACATCTTTTCATGCCTATCTTCCAAATCTATCTTTATATTGACTAGGGACTTCAGACACTCAGGCATGATTTACTGTTTGCAGTCTCCAGATTCTTGCAGGTCACTTGACACACTCTTTTATCACACCAATAATATATTTGCTTTTCTCAAAACTGTGGAAATATCACTGAAAACACAAAGCAGATGTAAAACAGAGGCAGAGATGCCTGCTTGAATAAACAAACAGCATGACATATTAGCTCCAAGGTCTGAACATTAATCTTAAAGCAAAACTTCACAGAACCAAATTCCGCAGCCTTAGCATCAATCATTTTTCCATTATACCGTGGAACTGCATGTTTGGGTTAGATGAAGTAAAAGTTTCTGAATTCAGCTACTGAAGCCTATGGTGCACAGAATACTATGGAAACCACAACGCATTGGTGGCAGCTTTGCTGCATGAAAAAAAATGCAAGAGTCTCAGCTTACAGCCACCATGTTACAAGCAAGCCAACATGCGAAGCTTATGTTACTAGCACGCAAATAACCTTTAAAGTTCTGTCATGACAGGCATCAGCCGCCCAGAACTTAAAAAGAAAAACTGCCAGCATGTATTGCTGTTTCCTCTTTGCATATGACACACGCAGAATCAGGCTAGTGTTGCCTGTGAACTCCCAAAGTCTTTGGATAGACAAAAAACATACTTCTCTCAAAGTCAGACTCCAAGGATAAAACCTAAATGCAGTTTATGACGTTAAATTAAAACAATTATTACTAACACATGGACTATAATAACCTAATTGCCCAGTTTAATCTTAAGGAACATGAGGTGGAAGCTAAACAAATTCTGCTTCCCCAGTCTCCTCCAGCACTTCTTTTAAAAACATGGTGATTTGAAGAATATTCTTGTCACAGGCATTTCTACCGGGATATGGGACACTCGCACATGTTAGGAACTCACTGTGTCACCTCTCATTTCTGATCAGGTGTAGTCAGAGGCGGGTGTCCAGCAGCCTGTGCTGCACAGCTTGGTTCTGCCTTCCAGTCTACAGGCCCATCCTTATAAATACAAGCGAGCTACCGATTTGCACACTCCTTTACTGTTCTGACCTGCTCAAATTTCACACTATTTATCTTCTGAAATATCTTGCTAACCAATTAACATATTTTCTTCTTCACTGACAATAAAAATATTAACTTGAAAAAAACAAGAACTAACAGAACAGACAGTACAAACACTCCAATAAAATTATTTTCATCTGAGTTCCCAGAATTGATTTTCATCAATTTAATGTTTTCAATATTGATTTTCTTTTATTTTTGTTTGTTTATTTAAATTGAACATTGTGCAACAGTAAATCAAACTTGGGAAAATCCATTTTGTTTTTATATAAACACAAAGTTTCACCATTAACACAAGACTGGTGATCTTACTAAATATAATTACCAAGCTGGTCACTTAAAGATCTACGGTCCATTGAACTGTGTTGACTAACATGCATTAATTGTTTCTGTTCTGTAATTTATTATTATTGTTATTTTTAATCGATACAATCCTGGATCACCAGATCACCTGTTTCACAGAAGCACACATTTCAAGATAAGCAATTGACCCAAGAAAGGAAGAACTGTTTAACTTTATTCTTTCATTTATTTATTCATTCACCCATTATTGTCACAAGCTTAGCTGCCTTCCCAACTTACCAAATTTCTAATTTTCCCAAGAAATTAAAAATATATATACATTTATACATTTTTATATTTATATATACATTTATTAACTGTTTGGGAAAATGTTTCAGAAGAAATAAAAAAATATTAAAAAGCCCTTCACATTAAACATTAGTTAAATTATCAGCTATTTCATTGAAAAGAAATTCAACTCTAATTCCAAGAACAATGGATTTAACTCACCAGGCGAGCGTGTGGGTTTCGATGGTAATAAAGCTCTTTATATTCATCCATCCACACTTCAGCTGCACGTACGCTGTTCGCCAAAGCCTTAGACCGTGAGTAGGGAGCTTGTTTGGGGAAAACGTGGCCTACGTGTGAGCATGGGTGGATCTCAAGACTTCCTCCACACTGCCATATCTGAACAAAGAATATAGATTGTGCACCATTAATTTGAGTCTTCGCACGCACAAGGATATAGGGACAGCAAACCCTTGCAAGGATAACACTTTCCCCAAGAATATCACAGCGTATTATGAGCAATGCATGCAATAATTTTGTGTCTCATCTAGCAAATAAGGTGGATTAAGTTACTTCCTCATGAACTCAGAGCAAATCGCAGGGAGTAACAAGGTGATAACCCCATTTCTGGTTTTATCAGGTGTGCAATTATCCCTTTCTTAGTTTTATTTTCTCTGAATGCACAATAAGAAACGGTCCACAATATTTCTACAGGCCTAAATGTGGTCTACTATTCAAGTTATACAGGCATTATTAACAAAAGAGCTGTATTTCTAGTCCAAATTAATCATATGAATAGCCTCCTCAGAAAGAAACCGATGACAGTTACCAGAAATCTAACCTTTCTTTGCCTGTATTCTACTGGCAAGCTGACTTGTCAAAACCTGTAAGCTTGTCATGCTGGAATATGATTATTTGTGCTCCCATTTGTATATTCACCATATGAGAATAGAGGTATGGGTGCCTAGTCATAAAATGTGACTAACCTTTTTAATAGGAAAACTGGAACAGGAACCCAAGACACGACACACAAACAAACAAATTCTGTAACTGACCCACAGTGGGCCAACCAGTATCAGTGGAGAAAAGCCCTCCCCTGTCTAAGTAAACCAGTATTTCTACTTATTGTTGAGGGAAGTACATGAGGCTTAATGGGGAACTGGCAGAACTCAGGGCTCTGGCTCCCCAGGCCAGGAAATGTACACCTCAGGAGGTAGAGCCAAGTGCCAAGCATGGACATGAGCCTCAGCACTCTGTACAAATTTCCATAATTATACTCCCTGCCCTTGAAAACTGTGGCCAACGCTTCTTAACAGACCTTTTGCAGTCCAACCCCATGGCCACATCCCTACCATCGGTTCAGATGTCCAGCTTGAGGTAACGGAAAGAAAAACACAGCCAGGTGCCTGCCATGTAATGCTGCGCATCAGCACAACGTGGCAGGCTCCCGGTTTCTGAAGGGTGCCTGAAACATGGTTCCTGAGATTTAGTCAGGTGGGAGGAAAGGGAAGACACGTTGCTGCACTTGGACAACCTTCAGGCTATCACCAACGGCTCCCACAGACTTTCTTTAGAAGCTTTTTGCAAGCTGGCACTCCAGTGAGCTAATTCTCCTCGCTTATTCAACCACATGTAGGTGGCAACTCATCTTTCCCAAGTAAATGGAGGACAAGGGAAATTGGCTAAGAATTGTTTAAGGGGTAGAGAGGCTTGCTGCCTGATGACCCCTTTGTATGACGCATACATATTTAATTACCTTTTATGGAAATGAACACAGCAGGCGGGAAAACCATGAAGCAGAAAATGAAACCTTGGTTCTTAACGATCTTAACAGATCAGTGGTAGGCCTTCCCCCAGCTCCCTCCCAGAACTTTTAGGGATCCAGTAGTCACTACAGATGAAGGCCTCCAGCACACACAAGACAGATGTTGCCTTCAGATGGCTAATTTCTTTCTTAAGTTACTTGTGATTTCTCTCAAATATCTTAATTTAGAGATCATTGAATGTTGTCTCAGTTCCGCTGGTTTGGTTTTGGATAATGATGTTAGACTGACAAACACTTCTATGAGTGGCACAATACTGTGCTTACTGACAAAATTTAAGCCCTCTAATACATACGTTTACTTTTAACGCAACTTAAAGGATTTCTTAAAGGTAGAGGTAATTCATTGCACAACTGTGCAGAGCACTGGACAATCTTCACTTCCTGGATTTAAACTGATTTCTTGGCTTTCACAGGAGGTTTCTCTGTTTTTTTTTTCTCATATGGGAAAGAGATATGGTCTTCTTTTGAACAGAAAAATGATTAAAGGAGTTACACAGCAAACTTACAGTTCCATACTGATCTCTTCTTAAACAACTTCCATTTTTACAAATATAAGTTACTGCTATTTCAAAAGCCACTAGAAAACCAGCCAACCACTTTCACTTTAGGACCTCCCTTGTTGAGATTTCTGTTTCAAAACAACAGCTATCTTACATTATAATTTTTACATCCAAAATTACAGTTTTTTAAAACTGAAATTTATCAGACAAAAATTTTGTCAGCAAATATTAAGGTCCATTAAATTTATTAAAGTCTATCAATTTCCATATTCGTTTTATTCCATATAAGTATTTTTTCATTGATGATTTGTGTTTTGATCAGTCTGTTTTCAAAAAGAACGTGTGAGCAATGGACCATAAAGTCTACTGAAGCAAAAGTGTGGAGTTATAAAAAGATGCACTTTCTTCAACTCTTCCATGAGAAAGTCTGATTTAAATGGAGTAAAGCAGCCCCACTCTATTTATTAAATTGCTGCCAAAATGAGAATTCCACAACATCTGAATTTTCAGTAATTAAAATTCTGAATTTCCCTAAGAAAATAACTGTAGGTTGCTAAGCAGTGCTCATTAAATTCTTCTTCCTTCATTAAAAAGGTTTAAAAGTTCTTGTCTTCCTATTACAAAAAATGAGATATATTTCAGCTGATTCTTCAAAAGATTTATTTATTTTAAAAGAAAGCATATTTTGACTTCTATCTAGAATCAGGTACAAATGGAGAGTTGAAAGTAAATCAAGGAATTCAACAGAGACACCAAATTTGATCACTAAACGCTAAATAAATGACTCTGTGGAAGCTTCTCCCCTGAAACTATTTCCACGTCCTGTAATAGAGAGGCACGTTAGATGTCATTTATACTTTGCCTGCTCGTGTGCATGCAAATATGTTTCTCCACTAGGTCTGTCTGGCTAGCAGCTCTGATTATAAAAGCATACCTTTTTTTTCCCGACTACAAGAAAAAAACAAGGTGACATTGGTTTTACTTTCACTTTCATCTTGATGTACACAGGCTATAAACATCTTTTCTTTTCTTTACAGGGATGAATGCTTGCATTAGGGAAGAATAACAATAACACCACAGCTCTCACCTTGGGATCCCTGTCCCTGCCAAGCTCCTTGGAGAAGTGACCCAATTGCTGGGTCAACAAATGCTAAATAAGAAAAGCAAGTTGGTGTCAAGAAAGTAGTTTGCCCTATGAGCTACATTCTCTGTGGTAGCATTTTAGAACTCTCCAGAAAGAAAGAAAGAAAAAAAAAGATGGTACATCCTGAAGAAAGACAGGGGGGATGCAGCCTGTCCCCCATGCAAGCTACTGCTATTGCAGAAGAAATTTCCACACTGTGAAACAATACAAAAAGATTAGAGAAGAGCCCAGTCAGTTGGAGTTGCAGCAGGACCAACAGACAAGGAAATTATAAAGAAAAAAAAAAAAAAAAAGGATTTAGCAGTAAGTAATTTTGCCTTTTTGAATATATGCATTTTTCCTTTGTGCTGTGATGGTGGGTGAAAGGACAGATCACAGACATACCAGCCTTCCCCAGAAGAAAACTTCCCTGCTAGTGGTGCTGCAGGGTAAAAAAAAAAAAAAGAAATAAAAAATCTGCAACCAGATCAATTGGCGAAGGAGATGAGAGGGCACTGCTTTGCATCCCTTGGGAAGAGGAGCTTCAGTGCCCATTATGCCCATGAAGTAAAATTTTATCTAGCCAAATAGCTTAATGCTATCCCAAATCAAGGTGCATTGACTCAATTCTGCATTCAGTACACCGCCTCAATCTCTCTTAGTCATAAGCTTTCAGCCAAAGCTTTGTCCTTATTGCACCTCTCAAAACCACAAAGAACTTCTTCAGCTTAGAATAAATGAAGTAAGAGAAAGAGGAGGCTTGAGAACAAGTCCCTTCTTGTCCCCAGGAGGGGGTGGTGTCTTCAGAGACAAGAAGAAGAATGAATTAGTTTACAGTGAGTTTCAGGTCCGGTAGGTCCAGAAACCACACAGATGAGGATTAGCACTGATTTATCCCTCTTGACCTTCTTCAGCACTGTGAGCAGCAAGAAGAGCACACAAAGAACATTTTCCTAGTGCTCTGCTCCCTTCCACAAACAGCCTCACTGCAGGAGGCACGCACAGGGGGGCTTGAAATAAAACAGAGGAAAGCGTGTCACCTGCTGTTTGGTTCCAAATGCCTACGTCTTTCTGGCAATCTGCACTGGTGAAATCAACGTGCCCAGGTGTATTTGCTGGCCCTTGGAGCAGCTGCCATGGCACGGTCGACCATGCCAAACTGTCTGTCCCCAGTTTGACAGCCACTCAGTCCATCTGCAGCCTGCAGGGAGCTGGACCAGCCCCTGAGAAGAAAACCTTTCCCTGGGTCAAAGAGGCAAAGCCACTGCTCAGTCACACTTTTGCGTCACACAGGGTCAAATGCCTGTTTTGGGGAAGTAGCAACATAAAAACAGAGACCCCTGCAAGAGCCCAGCAGAGGTCAATGGCAATAGCTTGGATTGACAGCAGCAGACAGACCAGGGCCAGTCCCTGTAATATAGGGCAGGGGCTGGGCCTGTCCTCCTGTCTGCAAACCTCAGTTTCCTAAAAAGTGAGGTGTGAAGAGCAGAGAGTGAAGAACTGCATGCAGACGGCCATCTTCCAGGCTTTCTACAAGGAGCTGGTGCTGGCCTGCAAGCCCCACAGCTCCAAAACCCAACTCAGAGAAGAAAATCACTGTCATCTGGGGCAGTGCTACCCCTAGTTCCTACCGGTCAGAAGGCAACCATTTCAGGGCCACCAAATCTGTGGCAGTCAGGATCCCAGCAGACATTTCACCACCACGAAGCAGATCCTGTAACGCCCATTTCTGCCAACTGTGGTTGTTGCTTCCAAGCTTGTTGCTTTGGGAGAGGTGCAAATTTCTGCTGAGAGGCAGTGGATACCGTACTGTTTTCAAAACCAGCATCCTCTCCACCTCACCGGTGCTTGGTCTGGTTGTGCATGTACTAGCAGACACAAACAATTGCTTCCAAGAGCCAGTCTTGCTCAAGAGATGTGCACGCCTACTGTGATTGCTACTGTGATGCTGCACGTTTGCAGCAGACGGTGTCTTGCTCTCTGAGGCAGCTGGCTGCTAAGTCTCCAATCTCTCCTTAGTTGTCTGCTGCAACGCTGTCACAGCTGAACAAGGAAGAGACGCACCACCAGGCATGTACATTGCCCTAGGAGGGCAAGCATCTCTCCCCAGAAATGCACGACTACCGCATCGCCATCACCCCTTCCTCGTCCCTCATAAGCAAGAAAAACAATTCTCACTCACCAAAGAGAGCTGGGATTGGCATCCACAAGCAGGCTGCTGTCCAGCTTAACCTACCTTGGGTTGTGAGTGATGGAGCCCCCTCCTACACCACATGAAATGTCTTACCCTAGCTAAGACTGCCTTTTCACAGTGACAAGCACCATCAATTCTTTGGGGCCACAAATATGAACCCAATCCACTGCTGCTTGCGGCTTCCTGAGAAGCCTTGCAAAAGGAGGCACAAAAAACATTTCATCAAGAGCTATTTTGTAGCTCCTGACCCTGTGACTGAGTGATTATCCTAAAGAGAAGTGCCTTCCTGTGGAAAGAAGAGACTACTGTTATGCACACATCAATGCAGGTTGCACCAGAACTGCAGCCAGATGGGAGATGCCTGCTTCAGAAGCTCACAGACCTCACGGAGGTGGGTAAGCTGCTCTGAGCCTCAGGCTGAGGCCCCCTGAATTTGCTAAGACGAGTGAGCTGTGAGGTTGGACTTTGGTGCCAGAGAAACTTATCTCTACATGAGATAGGAGGCAGTCAGGACTTCAGATCAAACAACTGAGAATTCCTCCTGCAGAAAGAAACCATATCATTTCTGGGTCAGTGCTTATTGTCCTCCTTAGCCCTTTTCTTCCCTAATTTTTGTGCCCTCTTTGCTCGGATTTCTGCAGTACAGGAGACAGGCACAGCAGCCACAAAGACGGCACATTTCTTCTATTAACAGGCAGACATCTAAAGCAAGGTATTCTGCTGATGCTTCCTTCCTCGTGAGAGTGTTTTTTTAACATAAAAATACTATTTATCCCTGAAAGCTGCTCTCACCTAGTAAAAACAAAACCAAACCACCGATCCCCACCCCCTGCAATCCAGCGACAGACAAAAATGCAAATATGACCATAACATGTATCTAATGAGGAACAGAAAAAAACAAAAAGGGAAGGCATGGATGGTAAATTGTGAACTCCCTGCAAGTCAAAAATGCAACTGTGGGGTACATTTTAAAGCACCACTGTATTACTTCAACACACTAAGGGTGATGTGGGACAAACCAGGAGCAGGCAGTGCTCAGTGGGAATCAGCAGTAGTAACACGTAACAGCAAAGCTGAGGAGGACACGACTGCTTTACTCCTCAGCCTGGTCTGGCTCAGACCTCTCTCTTCCTCTGCCCTAAGTCCTTTCCATTCCAGCACAGCTATGTGTCTGCTTCCTGCCTGAGCCCAGGTCCACCCTCTGGTGGGGTACCTCACTACACTTCCTGGAGATTTTCCCCTTGTGTTTCGTAACCTTTATACAAACTTTTCCTGACATGAAACAGAATAAAGCCTTTAAGAAACACAGGCTAGCTCATCCTGTCCCACTGATAACATCCATCAGCTGCTGTCTGTTCTCTCTATCAACTGCTACAGAGCACTCCAGAGTCAATTACAAACATGTCTTTCCAGCTATCCGCTTCAAGCCACAGAATGTAAACTTCATATTCTAATATCATACAGCTGCTTATATTTTATACTGACATTCAGAACATCTCTTTGAGTAAAAGGATGTGAAGAAACAAGTAAGAAACATATTTTTATGCTTATGAAAAAAAAACATTCAATAGAACCACCTACCCTAAATGAGAACTCAAGGTTTTCTCCTCCCCAGACTTCCATTCCTGTGTCGTATGAACCAAGATAATCAAAATACTTCTTGCTCACAGAAAACAATCCTCCTGCCATGGTTGGAGACCTATAAGAGAGAACAGTAACTCTGGATTGAATTAAAAGAAAAAAATATAAATTAAAGAACCAATGCAATGGATTATAAATACATTTTTACTTTCCATTTTCTCAGTCTTCTGAACACAAAGTAACAGTCAGCCATTAATCAGTTAGGTACTACACTGTTAGGCCATTTGAATTTAACTTTTTACTAATAAAACTGTATCATAAACGAGCTCCAGAATGTATTAAAATAAAAATAACAATGAAATGACAGAAGATAAAAATTATGTTGATAAATTTTTGCACTTACAGCATCTTTGAAACTGCCCATAAATGACTAGCCTCTTACTTTCAAAACACAGACCATAAGCAGAACTATTTTAGTCAGTTCTGAAATTCCAAGTGCAATATACATCTGTATTTTCCTTAAGTGGTAAGCAAACACAGATCTGTGCGTTAACAATTAATAACGACATTCCATTAATATCAAGCAGGAAAGCTCTCAGACATCAGCAGAGCAGAATTAAATAAACATAGCCTCTGGAGAGATTTTTTCTTTCTAAGAAGACCTACCCTCCTGTATTTTTTGTTAGTTTGTTTGTTTACTATTTTTGACAAACAATCAGGGGCCAAGATTGGAACCACACTGATGGGGCATGCTAAAAGGGCACAAGGCCCTGAGCCACAGCATAGTTAAGGGATGTTCTTTCAGTAGGGTAGCGTGTGCTTGTGTATATAAAATTGAGTATGTTCAATTTTGCTCCTAATTGTTTACAGTCTAAGCAAATGACCCTTTTTAAAGTGCCAACCAAATAATGCAGGTTGGAAATAAATTCAGCTGACACTTATGAAATTTACTAAATTGCTATTGATATACAAATTAACGAATGCTAGGTGTAGCGATCAGTTATTCTTAATATGTCAAAACTAATTTTACCAGCCATCTTTTTGAAGCAACACAGTCTTATACTGTCATACGTTGTTTCAAAGAACGGAAAGAGATAAGGTGAGACAGAAGGGAAAAAATATAAACATTCAAGCTCTTCTGTCTCACTCCAAATCTAGTCTTTCCAAACATAACTGTCAGTGATATCAGCCTCTCAGCACTGCTGCTTTCTCCAGATTACTGTACCACTTGCAGAGCTCGGTCCTCAGTCTACCTTGAAGCTTTATCCCTCATCATTTTCCCCTTGGCATTCCAAAAACAATTCCTTCTTGTGGAGAAGAAAAGCATCATGTTTAAGCTAGCAGCTTTAAAAGTTTTGACTCTATTTTGAAACTTTTTTTGGAGTATGTGAACTAATATATGCTGAGAAGGGCTAATTTACTGCCTCACTTTTCCCATTAAAAAAAAAAAAAAAAGCAAGCTTCTTTTCTCTACGCTGAGGATAAATTCATTAATATTTGTGAAGTACTGGGTATTATTATCATGATAAGCGACCTAAAAAAGACGGGCAAGAATGAATCATTCTGTATTTGTTGTAGGCTATAAGATGACAGATTATAAATAAAAGCAAGGACTAACAAAATCGTGACGTTAAAAGTGCAGAACAGCTGCTTCATTTCTCACAATGCACTGCTGAAACACAGCAACTTCCAAGTGGAGTGCAGCATGCTCTCAGCTCTCAGGATTCTGTCTACAGTGCCCATCTTCCAGATGCATCCTTTGCAGACTTACCCCACCTCTCCTAAAATACAGTATGTATGTACAGTAACACCTACAGATAGCAACTCTTGCAAACATAATTAAAAGCCTCTATATGAATACATTCACATGAACTCCTCAGTTAGTCCCTCAGAAACTACGGTGGGTAGACTACACCATTTCAACCGAAATGAGGAACTTGCAAACAGGTTCACCTTTGAAAACAGACCAAGGAACCACCACTATTGCTACAGCACAGATAGTCTTCTGAATGACTTCCGCTCTCTAGTTGCTTCATGTTTTTTTCCCCTTTTTCACTGTTGACCATGACACACTTTTTACAACATGGATCTCTTCGTTTTGCATAAAGGACATCCTTCTTTATTAATTAAGAAGTTACAACTTTTCCTTGCGCTGGTAAGTGTCTGGCAGTTTGTCTGAAGAAGTGACTACTTGTGCAATAAGGATTCCACACAAAAGATTACATGGGAATTTGATTTTTTAGAGCAGTAGTTTTTCCAGCAGCATGGTGCTTTTTCTGGAGCTACTTCAGAAAATAGGGAACCAAACAAAATATGTAATGTAACTGTAAGTGGTAAGCACTCATTTATTACATATTTTGTCAGCACCTGACATTTCCAACTCAAGTCAAAAGCACTCACAACATTGACATTTTAAGAACAGGATGCATAAAAATTAACCTGATCATATCGATCTTGGACTTTCTTCGTTTCTGTTCTCTTTCAGGGGTACTATGCCAAGTGAAGACCAGCCTCCAGTCAAATCCACCAATCTGTGGCTCACCAGCATTTCCCAAGTACTCAAATGTATTCCAGTCAATAACATCAATAACAGGGCAGACAACAGCCGATTCTTCTTCCGCAATCCTAAGATGTTTTTAAAATAAGAGAAAGGTGACTTCTATTAGAAACTTCTCTCAAAAACAGAACTGTCAAGAAAAGAAAACAATGGTGAATACCAAACACAAAATTTTGCCCTGTTTCAACTCATGCTGCAATACAAGCAAAAAGCAGCTACAAGAATAATCACCAATTTTTTGTTGAGGATGCATCAGGAGGATGCACCAGGATGGACTCAGCTGCAGGCATCTGGCAAGCAGCGTTCTTCCTGGACAGTGGAAGTGAGAGATACGTCAGCTGGCTTGAGATAAGAGGTTCTGCATCTGGCTCAGCTGTCATATCTAGCATCACATTCTCAACAAAAAACATCTATTTTGTTTTGTACAGGTAGCTGCTTCTGAAATGTTAAGAGAGAAGAGGATCTAAGTGGGACTCCTGGATTTTCTCAAAGGCAAAACTGTGTCATCTTTCAGCATGGCCATTATCATTCTCCAGGGACAAATAAGGTGTCTAGGGTCTATGACCCTCAAAGTCACAGTTGTTCTTATAAATGTGATCATCTTCAAAAGGTTACACTAAACACTACTACAGTAATTCAAAAAGATGCCATGAGCTTAAAACAAAAAAAAACCACGAGATGTTTCCATGTGGGAATTAGATCACCAAGGAGGCCTCAAGAAACCCTACCACCACAGGAAGTTAAAAGGACAAACAAGATAGTCCTGCAGATAACATCACTATCAGCAAGTGTGATCTAAAGAAAGTTAAGATCCTTATCAGTACTAAGAACACATCAGAGCTGAGGACATCCCTTGCAAGCCTACTTCTGCAAGGAGATAAACTTCCTCCCATGTCTCAATGCCATGCAGGGTTTTCTGGATTCCTTTCCAAAAGTATTTGCCCTCACAAAAGATAGTGGGACGCTTTGCCTTAATTTCTTGAAAAGCCTCTCCTAATACCACAAGAGATCAACTTCAAGCATGCAAGCTGAAGCTAAGGCTTTTCTCCTAAATCCCTCTTCAGCAGTCTTTTCCATGCTAGTCTTAGACATCTCTGGTTAGTTCAATGAAAAAGTAGCTTGCTTGACTTTGGGACTTGCTTAGCCCTGCATCTGCTGATTTGCATGTTCTTCTGTTTTTCTTCTTTGGGAGAAGAAAAAAAAAAAAAAGAACATGCTCTATGGCCATACAAGATCTGATGTATCTATCATTCAAGGAGAGTTGGTTCCTCATGGGATTATAAGGCTTAAAACCCACAGGCTGAACAAGGGGCTCCGGCCCTGTTGCACTCAACTCTCTGAAATTAGAGCATCTTGTGGTGGTTAAATACAGAGGAGAATAGAAGTGGCTCCAAAAAAGTATTGTGTGAGCTGAGAAAGACTGCCTTAAATATGAAACGGTCCCTTCTTGTTGCCACAGGGTAAACGCAACACAGCTGTTTTCTTCTCTAAAATCCTACACTGAAGTCCTATTTGGCAGAGTCCACAAAAGGGCTTATACAAATATTGCTGTCTCCTGTCTCACTTGCATAAAGGTTATGCACAAAGCAAGGAGAAGGTTACAAACACAGAGAGAAAAGAAATCCCTATCAAATGGAAAAAAGCCTTGTTGTTCTTGAAAAGGAGTAAAAAATAAATATTTGGCACATGATTGCAGTCATCTGGTAAGTGAAAAACTATAACTTTTCCTGTAAATTAAGATGTAACTAGCTGGTACAATGCACAAACAGTTTACAAATACAGCAGTGGCTGCATGGCAAAATGCTAACACTGTCATATTGTTTCCAGACATTTGAGCCAATGCCATACAAACAATCCCCTAGAGTTGGATATCTGCATCTAGAGCAAAAAGGGCACCGATTCCAAGACACATCCAAAGATAACTTTTTACAGAAGGCAATTTTTCACACATTGGAATTACCCAAACTCTTTCTCAAGACTGCCATCTAGTGGTTTGCTAAAAAAAGTGAAGTCTGCCCTCTGTTTCTTCATACTTATTTTTTTATTTGTAATTCTTTTTCTTTCTTCACACTATCTGTACTGTTCATAGTTAACCCACAATTATCTGGAATATATCCAGCATGAAATTTAGAAGAAAAAAAAAAGACACTTCTAAGATGAAAATAGTTATTCCAGATACAATCTCAAATGTACAATGGGGCGTTTGTTCCTCTTGGAAATCTCTCTCCAGTTTGCACAGCCCTTCTCTGACATAGGCAATATCTGAGATGGGACCTTTACAGAAGGCAAATCAAGCCGCTGATCTTGCAGAAATGATTTATTTATTTATTTTCAAAATGTTTTAAATGGAGATGTTTTTCTATATGCAGTATCTAGGAGGTCTGATTCAGGTACTCTAATTGTCTGTTAATGATGTCAAAGGGGGCAGAGATCTAAGGGTTCAGCAAAAGGGGCAAAAGCAATACAACTTCATGTATGCAGTGATGGGATGGTGGGGTGCCGCAGCAAGGTATACCAGTGGCTGAACCCACAGTAGGAAAAGCGCTCTTTGAGCATCTCTGTGGCTGCTGACTGGGTGAGGCCTATCATAAATATTTGTACCAGACATCTAGTATTCTGGTTTCTTTTTAAAATAATATTAAATATTAATATTATTTTAATAATATTAAAGACCTGTAATATAGAGAAACTACACAGCTTTAAATTACAGTATCCTAGGACAAATGGTGTTCCAAGTAGTAGTCACTGCTGACATAACATTAATTCCTCCCTGTCCTACCTGCCCCATGATGCTCTGTATCGCAAGCAGTTTGGATTAGCTCAGGACTAGGAAGATGGAGTTTATTGACTTCTCTTCCAACCTCCTTATGTGTATGCTGTCCTGAAAAAGAGGATGTCTCAGGATCCATATCTTTTGAGATGATCATCTTACTCACCCAGGCTGATAACCACATTACCTAAGGTAGTTTCACAGCTGGGGGTGGATTCTCCTCCTGAAAACAAAGTTTTCACTTCTCTGAAGAAAAAGAGCAGCCTGGCTCTCAAGAAAAATAAATAAATAAATAAATAGTCTACCTCCTCATCTTCCAGACTCCTACTTTCTATCCCTCTGCCAGGAGAAAAATACTTGCATTGCGTGAGGGACCAGACTGTGGTAACCGTTGGAAAAGGTCTGTGAAGAGCAATTTTTCCCCTGCAGAGCGCAGGAATGTGCCAAACTGACTCTTTTCCTTCTGCCTCAGGACAAAGTCAGGACAGAGCGTAACTCTACCTTTCCAGAAGTGGTTCCAGCCAGCCCTCATGGCACTCACAGTGGCAGTCCAGGAAGGTCAGGATGTCCCCTTTGGCTATAGAAGCCCCCAGCAGTCGGGCTCGAACCAGCCCTTCCCTCTTGTTTGCACGGATAAGACGCACCTTGCGTAAGCCAGCCACGTAGTTTTCCAAACGCTCCTTTAAATGCTCTGTAACAACAGAAAGAAAATAATATAGTTCTCTATTTATTCATTTATGGCACGCTACAGAATGATCTTTTTCCAGAAGCATAGAACTTACAGTAGTGCTCTGAAGATGCTTGGACTTAGAGCTCTGATTCTGCTATCCTGTCTATGTAAGGAAAGGGTAAGGATGGACAAAAGTCAGTTCTTTTAAGAAAGAGAATGCTTCATATTTGCCTCTGCAAGTCACTTCCAAATTGTTAGGTGTATCTCAAATGTAAAGGCTTTACCATGCAGACGTTTTGTTCTTAACACAATTCATGTGTGGTAGAAAAAGTCAGCATTGGCTTGTGTCCCATAATTCACATAAAAACGGACAAACTCTTTACTTATTACTATAAATGACACCAGCACAACCTTGGAGCAACCAAAACATGCTCAAATTAGCAAACGTGAAATGCTCTGACCAGACTGCAGTTATACATGTATGCAGGCACTCGCACTACAGCAAAGCGAACATGCTGCCCCATTCAAAACTAAATTTCATCCAGAACTTGAAATTTTCACTGCCATGGAAGAGGCAAAATGTTTCCAGTTAGATTCCCATTTTGTACAATTTCATGGTATGTTACCAGAAGAGCAGATCTTTTCCTCCTGTGGACTGGCTGACAAAAAAACAAAACCAAAAACCACACAAAACAGACCCAACATTATTTAGAATTATTCTTCCTACCTTTGTCACTGTAATCATCCACAAGGATAACTTCTTCTAAAAGTATATCTGGAGATGTCTCGAGAACACTATGAACAGTCCGCAGAAGAGTTGACCAAGCCTCATTATAGAAAGCTATCACAACTGATGTTTTCGGCAGGCTATAGTAGTCATACTTCTTCTCTTTGCATCTGTAAGCAAGGGGACTACATTTAGTCAAAGTGCAAAAGAATTTGTTAATTTTCAGAAAAATACTCTCAAATGAAGAGTCCATATGCTACTTACTAACTGTAAAAAAGACTATCTAAAGGATCTTAGAAGAACCCTGTGTATATGGAGTAGTCATACAAACACTTTTAGAAAGCTGGCCTTCCAGAAGTCCTATTTCTACAGCAACATTATGACTAAAATTCTGCAGCCCTCAAAAATATCTAAACAGAAAAATAATAGGAGGGCTGGTGTATGTGCAGTAGCTGCCTTTGCACAAAATTACTACAGGTATAGGAGCAAGCAGTGGTTAAAATACGACTCACAGATTACGGAAAGAAAAAAAAAAAGGAGAAATAAAAAACTGAAGTGGGGTTAAAAAAAATATAAATTACTGTACACTTGTATTTTGGAAAATAAAACAAGTGCTAGACAGTCAAAATATAACTGTGAAGAAACAGCAATATATAAAGAAAAAAAAGCAGTAACAAAACTAAGAAGTATGTACACTAAAGCATAATTCAGGAAGACCACAGAGCTGCCAAGATATAATAGTGAAATCCACAAAAACACATAATTTTAAAAATGCATGGTTTTCACTCCGTGGAGAGCCAGCAGGTTTGCAAACCTTTGAATTAAGCTCCAGAATGTATTTCCTATAAAAATATATATGAACTTCCCTAAATGAACATAAGGATGCCAAGAAACTTCCAGATGAGCCAAAAGTATAAATTAAAGATTTCCCTCATCTGAAAGAATTTTAAAATAACGTCAGTACTTATCACCACTTTTCCCCATTTCTTCAAGCCCTCTGTATTGGCAAGTTTGCTACCCACCAAAATAAATGGTTTTGAGATTTGAGAGGCTTTCTGTGCTTCCTGCTTACTGCCTGGAAGACACCAAGGTTTGTTGGGAGCACAGGGTCACACTTCAGGTTCTGTAAATTGCTGAGGACCAGAAGGTACTGCAGCACGTAAGATGTCTCTCCCACCAAGACCAGAAATCCTCTAAAACCCACACAACTTAGGGCTAAATGGGTAAACCAAAGCAGAACCAGAAAAAAAAAAAAAAAAGAAGCAAATATGGCAGCAACGTACAGTAGTCCCCCCCTCAAAACACCCAGAGAATGATACGGGAACTGCTTACCTAGAACTAGAGCACACTGAGACCACATTTACTGCTATGCAATGCTGCTGTGCTAGCAATAAAGAGACTTCTTATAGTTTTGTTTAAAGAGTAGGCAATATTTGTTAAGATCTGTGGTATAACAAGTGAAACAAAGTTTGTATCTGAGAAAACACTCCCAAAATTAAATTTTTTATGAGTGGAAAAGAAAAAAAAAAGGTATGTAGAGTACTTTTGTAATAAATACCTGAAAAATGAGGAAGCAATGACGAGAAACGATACTTGGGCAGAGTAGGAACACAGACATGTGTTTCTCAAACATAACAAGAATGCTATGTAACACCATTCATTTTATATATGTATACACGCATCTACTCACACGTAGACACACACACGCACTCACACAGTGAAGTACAAAATTGCTCATCCCTCCAAGCTGTAATCTTTGCTAAGACACTACTCACAGAGATCTACCTCACACCAGTGCCTGGTGACAGAAATAATTTACTTTGCCAAATGTTCATGTATTAACACATGAAAAGGAGTAACATTTTAATTAACTTTTTTTCTCTAAGAACATCACAGAAAACCAACCATATGAACCCAATTTTAGAAATACATATTTACTTCAGCCTATTGAAAAGCAATTATGTTCATTACTGCCAGGAAAAAATCTTGTTATATATCACAATCACTTCTAAGAGGTAATTTCAGTTCATTTCTTGATGGAAACAGGATCGTTACCTACCCATTTTAGAAAACTTAAGGAAAGAGAAAATAAATAGGAGAAAACCTCCAGGAAAGCTTTCTCTGGAAAATGTCTCAAGAAGATTCATGGAATAATAAAGTTGCATTCCCTTATTTAAAAAGGGAAAGGAAATCCAAAAGGTCTAAAGAAGCTTATAAACCTAATTATAGATTAAAGACTTCAATGGATTTGCTTGAAAATTACATGCTGGAGACAGGAAACATAATTTGGCAGAGAATATGTTAGTCCCCAGACTGCTCCTGATTCATCGTGCATTTCTGCCTCCTCCATCGAGCATTACCAAGGCTGTGGAGAAAAGTCTCTTAAAGTCTCTTACAGGACAGAGCAGAGCCCGTGTTTCTTAGGTTTGTGAAGTCAAGAAAGAGGCTAAAACTGAAAAAAAAAAAAAAAACTCTTATCAAGCACAGTGATCTATTAGCATGGCAAGGAGGAGAGCTGGCTCCCTGTGGCTGCTGCCTGTGCCTGCTCTCAGCCCTCAGTCCCTGCAGCCAGCTTCCACCTAGCAGGAAAACCTCACTCACCTGACATACCAAAACACCCAGAGCACTATCAAAAGCTCAGTTTCTTAGTGCATTGCATTTATTCTGGGAGGGGGGGGGGGGGGAACAATCAGCATGCATGTACCAGCTAACATTTTGAAAACTTCTAACTTAAAAAAAATAAAAATAAAAATTGTCATTTAGCTTCTAGGCAAGTTTGCATGTTTAACTCAGAAGTTATTTCCAAGACACATATCCATTCCTAGATTATTGCTAAATGGCTGCCAGTCTCAAATATTGTCGCTAAAACGCAGCATACTTTTATCTTCCTACATTGAAGGAAATTTCAGATAGTTTTGCTCAGTCTTAAAAAATAACGTCATTGTAGAGATCACAAAGCTAAAGCGCTTAAACCCTAGAAAAATAATGATGCAAGAAAATCATGAAAAAGAATGATTTTCTGAAATAAAAATGTTTAGAAGTGTCATTGCTTAACAATTAAGGATACATATCAACACTAAACATTAACACTTAAAAAGAAAAACAAGCTTTAAAAAAAAAAAAAAAACACTACAGATATGAAACCTGACTTCACGACTAGTGGTCTCCTCCATTTCCCAGAGTCTACTTACAACAACCATCTTCACATCACATCTTCTGTATCCACCCTTGCAAACTTCCAGATGCATTTCCATTCCCCATGTGTCACTCAAGTATCCAAGCCCCTACTTTCTATGTGAATCACTTCACTCCTACTTTGGGTTACTGAGAACAACAAACGCATATCAGTTACAATATGTCATTAAAATGACAGGGAGGATATAAACTGGTGACAGTAGTCCAAAAATATGTTTTTGCAGATAGAGAATGTGTATTTATACTGCCTATATTGCAAGCTGCTTTCCGCTCCTAAGGCACGCTCCAGCGCCAACCCTAAGCGTCCAACACTGTCCTCGCCTAGGCCGGGGGCCCACGGTCAGACAGCATTACCTGCACCTCACGGCAACCATCTGAAAGCCAGGTGCCATCCGTGAACTGGTTGTCTGGGCTCTGCGTGTCCATAAAGACAAACACAGAACGTGATCCCCCTCACATTCCCTGGGATACTTATTCAGGATGGACAAACAGGCCTCTGTAGGCCCTCACCTCTCCTTTGTCAACAGAGGTTTCACAGTAGAGTAGATGCTTTTCTTTCCGTGGCTGAAGTTAAGTGAGAGGGAACTACCCATGGCCCCTACTAGTGACTGATACACCACCTTGAACCTCAGTATCGTAACCACCAAACAGTTCAAAGAAGCACCATGTGGTTACAAGGAAAGAGCTGCTAGTAAACGTGACATTTCTAAGCATGGGAAATAAACACAACAGCTCTGTCATCTGAATTCCAACAAATTCCACCACTCTTCTCATTGCCTCATTCTACCACAGGGATTTGTTTGTATTTGTTTGTATTTATACAAATAAGCATTATACAAAGCAAAGCTTTTGTTTATCAACTTATATTCTAATTCAACTTTAATTCTAATTGTGTTCAGCTACAAATCTTTAAATTCCTAGACAGGAAGAGAGAGAGAATAACCCTGGTACGTGCCTTCCCTTCAGGGAGCACAAACTTAAAAACACATTCACTGTCTACCATCTTTTCTTGATCCTTCTCTATAGCACCTACTCAAACATTTACCTTCACCAAATGAAAACGTATCACCATACAGCAACAGTCTTGTGGGGTTTTCATTTTATTTCTTTACACTGCCTTTGCAAATTCCATTCTAACTGAGGCTGCAAGGCTGACAAGTTTAATAATTTAACTGTGGAATCTACTATACTACAAAACGTTGTTAGCAAGCATTGCAATTAGGTTATCCATTAGAAACTAAGGAGACATCAGTCAGGAGAATCCTAAACAAAATTAAATGGGCTGTTTTGGGGAGTTTTTGTGTCAATTAGCGTAATCACTCAATTTATTTCATTTTAAAGAGCTGTCTCTCTCAGAGATGCGTATCTATACGCAGGGAGAGAGAGCATGGACGTGTGTAGACTGGGCACGCTGCCATGAGTTCATAAAGAATGGCTGCTGACATACTTCTGTGCAAGACTTCCACCACAGCTCTAACAGCAACATGGCAGGAGAAAATACATTTTTAATATCCAAATTTTATGTTCTACATGCCCAGATACTCGTATTTTAAGAAAAAAAAAAATGAAACAGTTTTCAGAGGTTTGTTAAGAACACAATCTGCTCACAAATAATTTAGTATTTTGTAAAGATATACCTCTCTTTTAGAAGTAACAGACTACTACATTTTAATGAAAAAGTCTGTAGTGAAAATCAGTAGGTTTCAGTTATTCTCAGTAATCTACCACAATACAACTGTTTTAGACTGCTAACATTTTTTAAGTTTGTTTTTTAAATTTTCACTACATAGTCCAAAACCATAGGCAAGCTCAAGATTCTCAGGAAGTTCAAAAGAGTACGTGCTATTGCCATACCTGATTTAACGTTATTTATGCGACCGTGGTACTTGACATGCCACATGTGCATTGTCACAGTATCACCCAGCCAGCAGAGCTAGACATTTCTTTGGGCTGGGTTTGACCCAGTAGGTCAGGGACCAGGCTTGCTGGGTTTGTGAGGGCAGGCAGTGGCACACTGGCTCACCACACAAGTGCCTTTTCTCTTCCTAATTTGAACACAGTGGGCATCTGAATCCAATTTCACCTCCTCCACCCCATAAATCACAGAGGTATCAATGTGAGGGACTGCCAAGAGAAAATACCTCCTTGTCCCACCCTCCCAAAGCTGTACCTCCCCTGAGCCTTCCTCTTAGCCAGCCATGAGCATCCCAAGCTCAGAAGCATGACACAGGTTGCAGCCTTGCTTTCTGAGCCAACCTGCAGTTATTGTGGCTGTACTACCTGCTCCAGGATGAATTTGTGTTTGAAAAGCCTTCCTCGCTCCTCCCTGTGAGAGCAATCTATGCATAATGCCCATTGTTTGCGCCAAAAGCCACGCAGCCCTACTGCATCAAAACCCAAACCAAGGTATGTAAGTGCAACATTTTCAACGCAGTTGAAGGATATGATAAATAGGCTTATTCTTATCTCCTCCAAACACCACCCAACTTTTCATTCTTATATATTTTCTCAGCTGAGAGTACCTTGAAATAAGCATCAGTTCTGCTTAAAAATTAAAAGCCTTAAAGCCTTATCCGAGCAAGGAATGCAAAGACTGCACCTGGTTCTGCACACCCCCGAGCTGCACAGCACTCAGATATTGCAGAAAAAGGTGTTGAAGTTTACGGAAGGTGTGCCTTGCTCTGCTTAGCAAAGCAGATTAGCGGCAAGCTCCCGATAACTGCCAGGATGGCCAAATTATCAGGATGAAGGCGTCAGCAGGGCGAGTTGGAGAGACACCAGCTGTACCTCTTGCCACCCACTTCCCTCTATCCTGGCAGGAAGCCACAGTCCGGATCCATGCTATCAAACATGCATCTGGGGGAATACATCACGATAGGAAAGACTCCCTCCCCAGGACACAGCACAGTCTATGAGACTGTAATGTGACCAAGTCTTTGAAAAGCGAGGCAAGCTAGATTATGGAGCAGTTTTCCAGATTATTTTAAAGTCTTATTTTACCGGTGGCAATAAGGTCTTGAAAAGATAAGACTTCCAAACACCTCTTTGGGATTTCAGGTCATAAAGGGCTGCTATAAAAACACCATAAGATGCAAGGAAGAAAGTCTTCTGATATACAAGTAAATATTAGTGAAGAAGTTTGAAGAAAAATACAAACCTCTTTAAACCAGATTAAAAATGTATTAAGAAAAAAAATTGTCTATAAATCCATATCCTAATATTCACTTTCTTTTTTTAATCTATAGATCCTCCTAATTCTGTAATGTTATAAAAAGACTATAGATGCTCCTACCTAGCCCAGCTTCTGGAAAGCATTTCTGCACATATCCATTGGGAAAAAAATACGTTTTTATTTATTTATTTATTTATTTATTTTGCAGATTTAAAGCAGTGTTGTCATTTGCTCAAATGGCTACCCACATTTGCAATCTTCTTCCAAATCAGTGAGACACTTAACATTTGTACCAAGCTATATGATTTCCTATACCTACATTCAAAAATTTACCTTCAAGTGAGTAATTTGATTCAGGACAAGAAAAAAATTTTGCAAAGTAATACAATAACTGAAAGTTATTGCAACCATCAGTAACGGCAGGGTGCAGATGCACCTGGTCCTTAGAGACACTTGTGTATAGTGAAAGCACTGTTTGGAAAAAAAAAAAAAAAAAAAAAGCACTTTGTGCTTTACTGTCACTGATCTGGGAACTATGTCACATCAAAATGAAACCAACTGAAACCAAGCAGTCATCTAGAGGTCAGGGGAAGCTGAGGATCTCCGCAAAGAACTATAAAGAAAAGCGTTCACGAAATAACACTGCGAGCTCTACTAGATGTTGGAGGGTGACCACTGAACAGAAGCATAATGGCAAAGACAATCGACACATTTTTTACAGAAGATAGGAAACAGCATCTCAAAAATAGTAAGATATCCCAAAGTACCAAAGCACATGTGGAAGCACTGTTGTATTTGTACTGCTACAAAATGAAAGCCTACTTATTAAAAAAAATTAAAAAATAGTATTAGTGCTAGAGATTTATTACTCCTCCACTTAACTGCAGGAGGAAGGAATGAGAAGGCCCAGTTACACTCCGCTTTGTGGGTCTAAAGCCTATATTTACGCAAGTGAACAACTCTGCAAACTAATAAAGTAATGACTACAAGGTATCATGATTAATGTAGTTGCTGATAACCAATCATCCCTTCCAGAAAAGCTCAGAAAAACAAAAACAAGCAAAAAAAACCTAAACCACAGTGTTATGAAGATACTGAAAGTGTATAAAACTGCAAGTGTTTTACGCAAAATGTTTGCTCTTGAGTAGGGAAGTGTGGTCTGGTTTGGACTCTGCTCAGCTGTAAAGCAAGAGCATAGCTAATAAACCCAGGTGCAGGCAATGCCTGCATTGCAAAGAGGCACACGGGCAAGTTCAAACTTCTGCAGATAAGCACAGCACTTATGGTGAAAGTGGACTCCTTGGCATTAAGAAGTCACTACTGTTTTTTATCTGCTATCTGAAAATGAAATGAGAAGCTCACAGTGAAGCCAGGGCACTGGAGAGGAAACCCCCAGCTGTGGCGCCATTTCCTGCAGCACGGCAGCAGGTGAAAATCCTGGCGGGAGCCGCCGGCCCATAGAAACAAGGTGCTGTCATTTTTAGTGTGGAGCAAAACCAGTCTTGAAGGTTGCTCGGGGAATTTGCTAGTGAGATAATGCCAGATGAGCAGACTACGTAATTTGGTATTTACAATCCAGCAAACTAAACAAAACACGGTACCAAGAGGAACGGTAAGTGACTCACACTCAAATCCCAGAATAGGTGGAAAAAGCAGTTTTGAAAGTCAGGACAATCTTAGCAGAAGTCTGCTACTCTGAACTCAAGGACAACATCCCCCAAAAGAAATAATACTACAGGCATAAATAACGATGGTGATAGAGGAACTAAGCTCTGTGTGTGCATGTATTTAAGCACATGTATATTTAAAGACATATCTACATATATTTAAACAAGCCCTCTCTCCAAACCACAGAAAATTATCTAGAATTAAAGAACGAACCTCTAAGACTTTTTACAGCTGTTAACGATTAAGCAGACCAGATTCAGGGTTTGGAGGGGGGGTTCTGTGGTGACCCAAAATCACTTGCCAGGTAAGGAATGACAGAAAAGACTTGCAACTCCGTTTGCTTTTCAGCATGAGTGAAATGAAGCCTAAAGGGCTGATTCGGGCTTCCACCATGAAAAAGACAGCATGAAATGCCGAGTATGTGAAAAATACTGAGTCAGCACGAAAGCGCCTCTCCCTGCCTTGCTCCTCCTATAACTAGAGCCAGCCAAAAGGAAACCATCCCTGAATAAATGGGCAATGCACACGTACTGTGAAGAATATACCTCCCTTCCACACCCCCCTCAAAAAAAAAAAAAAAAGAGGTAGAATGTCTAAAATCAGGAAAAACTCTTGGGCACAGTCCTTAACTGAAAAGACCTCAGGCAGAAAAACTAGAAATGTCTTTCTCACACATTGTACAAGACTGTCCAAGAGATCCTGGAGCTGTGCAGTCCCACAGACCAGAAGACAAGCTCATCAGGAGAAACCCTACAAGAGGGGACGTGCCATGCTGCCTGGGAGGGAATGCTAAGCAGCACCAGGAGCCAAAACGCACAGGCCTGAGCCCACTGTGTGGCACTTGCAGGGGAACAGACCCAGCAGGACCCTCAGAAAGTCAGTGGTTGACAGGATGCTTACTTGTTGTTTCACACTGTATAAATGGAAAAAATGAAGGACAGACTTTGAGAAGAAAATCTGGCCCATCTAGGTAACATGATGATTGGGAAAAAATTCACAGTGGCCCTGAAAGAGGTACCCAGAGAGGCTGCTGAGTACCCGTCCTTTGAGACTTTCTGAATTTGATCAGACAAGGAAAGCCTGCAGCAATAACCCTGAAGTTGGCCTGCTTTGAGGACGCTAGACCAGAAACCCCTGAGATTTAATCCAACCTCAGTCACTCTATGATCCTCTGACATATTTCACACCCAGCCTTTCACATATTGTATCACCGTTTGGTAATTTCCTGGTAAATCATACGTTCTTACCTATATTTTATAGAAAATATGATTATGGTTTAATTATTTATGTATATAATGTCTATATGCACACAGTTCTAGCCCAATTAAGACCAAAAAGTTTTTGTGTGATGAAACACAGTATTATCAGTTACTGATTTCAAGTTAAGACAGTTAAAGGAAGCAGCAACCATCTAAAGGAAACTATAGAAGTTGTCAAACACTCTAGGTCTGTAAATCTAGAGAAACATGATCAGTTCCAAGAATAACACGTTATGGTAGTCTGTGAGAACAAGGAATAAAGGTCCTCTGAACATTTACATCTGCAGGAATCTATTAGTAGGAGAAATATCTAATGTCGATCAAACTTTGTAATACAGTGTATAACATCTGTATAGAATTTGTAGTCAAACACTATATTATTTGGGGGGCTAAACTCAGACCATCATCCTTCTCTTCCCGCCCATTACAGCCAGACAACACTGGACACCTCCACAACTACCTTTTATTAGTGAATAGTTATTGCTACATGTCTGGTCTGACAGCAAGCCCAGGATGTACAATACACATCAAGAGGAAAAAAATTATGTCACTAGTTTCTGATAAAGCAGCACTTTATATCCGTAATTTTGCAGATCAGGTTTAAAGGTTTAATAGTTCAGATATTCTCCATCTTATTATAAGATTATATTCAAAAATTATAGTTGGTATCACCCAGAGAGTAGGTCACTAATGAACGTGGCAGGACATTAAGACTAAAAGGAGCAGTGGAGCATTCAGGTAATGGGGACGTTGCCAATATTTATTTGCCTTTCTTTTCATCTTCCCATTTTCCTTCGATCTAAATTTCCAGACTCACCTCTAAACATATAAGAATATATTGAAACAGACCAAAAGCACATAGCCCAGAATGCAGAATGTCTCCAAGCCCATTATCTGTTAATATCTGATGAATCCTTGATTTGAATTTCACAGTGGACAGACTTCCTTATACTTTACAGCAAACGGATTCTTGGAGCAAGGAGGTGGCTCAATTTGCTTCACCCACTTCATGCACCAACCTCGCACTGCAGTGACTCAGCAAGAGGCACCCCTCAGTAGCTTGTCTTCCAGGCTGAAGAGCTGCACGTTAGTCATTTCATTATAGGAGCCTTCCCATAAGCTGAACAGCACTGGGTCCCGCAAGATTTCTGTGGAACTTTACCAGCAGCCTTCCTTCACTACAAAAAAAAAAGTAAGTGACTGCTTCCCAGCTTTTATCCAGTTATGGATAATTAAGGAATTTCCACCTTATTTCACACCTGTTTAAGGAACTCATCAAAAGGCTGCGAGAATACCAACACATTATGCCTTCTTATCCATACAGTTGTTCTGTTTTTTCAAAGCACTCCAATAGGTTTGAGACATGCCGTGCCTGACAAAAGCCAGGTCAACTCCTTCTCAATAGATCACACCTATCTACATGCAACTAATTCTATTCCTTACCGCAGTTTCTAAATAACAAACTTGGAAGAGGTCCAAGCTTTACCAGTACACAGTTCTCTTCCTCTCCTCCAGAGCGCCACTAAAAAAAAAGTGGTATATCTGTCACTTTCCCGTCATTAGGTACCAGAATAGTTTCATTGATCACATCTAAAAATATAGCTTTTGCATCATTTTTAGGGACAGATGAAGTCTACCATTACTTCTTATTTCCTGCCATCAGCCTCTCCTAACGCCCCAATGTGCATTAAAGATCATGAAATGCTGAACTGAACTGGCTGGTCAAGCATTACCAACCTGAAAATAAAGTAAACCAGGTATTTCCTAGACTTGACATATCCATACAGCTTCTAACGTTACACTGAAGTGCAATGAATTTTTGGTCAGTGCAAGCTTGTTGATACCTTTTTTAGTACTTTTTTTTTTTTTCTCCACTTATCTCTTACACAGTCGTCCCTCTTAGGAAAGGTAATAACAACCTTATTGCAAAATTGTCTTTGGGGATTTCTTGTTTACATTTCCTGTGTGAGTTGGATACATGTTCTGTGGTATTCCTGCCATAATTTAGATTTAACTGTGCAGAAAGGCATGAAGAACTTCAGTGTACCAGCAGATACTAAAGCAGTACAATACAGCCCTATCTTCAGAAGACAATTATCTCCAAGATTACATCACTGACGCTTTGCAATCCTTTAGTTTGGATCTCTTTTGTCATTTCAACATCGAAGTATTAAAATCAAAAAGGATGCTTAATTGTAGCAAGATTTATCTGTCTACTTACACTACTTTCATTTCAGGAATCTCCCCCCTTTATTTACAATGTCCCCTGCTCAACAACTGTGATCTTCCATTTCCTCCAACATCCTGTCTGAGAGAAATGGCAGGAGTCCAAAGAAATTTGTTAAAATGATTTAAATTCTTCCTGTAGGAACGCGACTAAAGTGGTCCTTTCTAGCCTACGATCTAAAGACTGCTTCTAAAGGGAGGGTAAAACCTAACTAAGAAAAACAAGCCTACCACCAGGCTTAAGTTTATGATAAAAATGCCTTGCATTCGCACTGTGATTTTTTAAGAGCTACCATAAGATTCATGTTTTAGATTGAGCAATTGTAACTAGAATCGGGTGAGCTACCAGCCAGGACACACTGACACGAAGAGAAGGTACGGTGGAGGCAGAGCCCTGCTCTTTCCACAGCTCCTTGCGACCACACAAGCCCGCTGCAATGAAATAAACTGGTGGAAGTCAAGGCCTGGAGGAACAGAGGAAAGGACTTGGAGGGGCTGGTAGCAACCATGGCTTTGCCCTCTTTGGCTGAAGGCACATACCCACAACTGGTCAATGTATAGTTTAAGACCATTCTTCTCCCCAGCTGGCTGCCCACTCGTGGTGCACCACTGAACCAAAGGACAGAATACCTCTGAACCACCGAGCAAAGCATTTGCATCAGGCCAGAACCAACCATATAACCCAACCTGTTGTGCAGTAGCAGCTTCATGACCGCACCAAACTGTTGCCTGCCAACTAGGACCATCGAATAGTATCTAACCCTTATTTTTAAAGCACTGATGCCATTATCTCTGGTAAATTGTCCCAACAACTGACTATTGAGGAACACGGAAAGCACCAGTTTAGAAGAGCATTATGCATCTCAGGGCGCATTTCTACATGACACAACAGCATGTGACCCTGCTAAGTCTGTATCTGAGCCTGCTTGGTGATAAAACAGCCTGCTTCATCCTGCACGGCATCAGCCCCTCAAGCGCCGTGCAAGGCTGAATTCTGGGAAGTACGATGTTCGCAGAGCTGGGAGTGGTTGGAAAAAAGCGTGCTGGCTGCGGTGACCTACCCAAGGGACAGCAGCAGGAGAAGCACTGCGCTCCCGGGCTGGCACCAGGCTGCTGGGGGTAGCGGAGGGACTTCGCTTCTCCCGAGTCACACAAGCACCTGCACCGGGCGCCTTTTTATGCCTTTCAGAAGGGAGCAGAAGGAAAAGCATCGACGGCTTCAAGCCTGCTAGTGAGGGCTGCGGTTTTAAAGCTGTTTAGCGGGTTGGGAAGAGCGACGGGGTGCGAGGGGCGGCGGAGAGGCCCCGCCGCTGCCCCCCGGGTACTCACAGCGGGTGCCAGCGCTCGGGCAGGCGGCGGTGCAGCGAGATGCGGTCGCTCAGGTAGATGTTGATCTGGTGCCGCCGGATGCTCTCCTCCTGGCGCCGCTTCTCGGCCGGGCTCAGCTCCAGCCGCACCGCCCGGCCCAGCTCGCCCAGCGCCCCCGGCTCCGGGCCGGGCTTGGCGTACACGGGCTTCCGCAGCGAGGCTTCGTCGGCGGGCGGCGGAGGCGAAGGGTCGCCGCGGCGGGGCGGGGGGCCGCGCCGCCAGGCGAGGAAGCCGAGGGCGGCCAGCAGCCCCAGCGCCAGCAGCGCGCCCCCGCCGCGGGACCCCCGGCCCCGCTTGCCCCGGCACACGCCGCGGCCGAGGCGGCCGGCCATGCCGAGCGGGCTTGCGGGCGGGAGGAGCCGCCTCTCCCGGACACAGAGGCGGACACGGGCACGCCTCGCCCCGGGGGAGCTCGGCAATAAGTTCTCGCCAACCTGCACCGGCCACGCAGCGTAGCCGGCGCCTGCTCTGCCCCCCTCGGCTTCGCCAGGAAACCCGCCCGGCTCCTCCGCCGCGGCTCCTCCCTCTTTCCCGCCCCGCTGCCGGCCAGCCCGCGGGGCACGGCTCGGGCCGGCTCGGCTCGGCACCGAGACCCTTCACCGGGCGGGACCTGGCGGCCCCAGGGTGGGCGCAGCCTGCGGCTTGCTCCGGGATGTCCCGGTGGCGGAGCTCCCGCTGGCCCCGGGGGCTGTGAGGGGCAGGGAGGGAGCGGTGGGGATAGGCCCTGTGCTGCTGGTCGAGGCACTGTGGGTGTAGAGTGAACCTTTCTTACCTGTGGTGGGGGGATGTGGTCACCCCAGAGCGTGAGGGAGCTGTGTGGTGGACACGTGTATGTACCCCCAGTGAGGGAAAGTTAGGATGGCACAGGGCTACCATGGCCACGGCGAGCAGCTTTACCTCATGGGGATCACCAGGTTGGCCCCAAGGCATCCAGGAGGGTGACAAGGGACATTTCGTGCCGTGGAGGGACTAGGAAGAGCTTTGGGGTGGAAGGAAAGAATCCTGTAGGAAACCAGGCTTCATCAGCTCCGCTGCCTCCAGGACAGCACGTGATTTGACAAAAATGAACAGAAAATGGGCCAAGAAGCTGTGGGAGTTAATGACAAGCTCTTTTTTCGCTGGAGAAAGTGGTCCTCTTTGTTGAAAAAAGTCTTTAACATGACCTCATAGATAGAAGTCCAGAAGACAAGTGAAATCCCAAACTCACTATCCAGATAACAGGCAGCCCATTCCATGACTTGACAGAACTATGGAAAAAAGCAACCACGGCACTTAGTCTGAACTTTCTGTTTGGCTTTTTCATTTTACCCCTTAATGGCATTTAGCCCTCTTTGTTTAAACTTAAGATCCTGAGGCCACGCGATCACATGAGAATTTGTGGTTTTGCTGTTGAAAACAAATTAGGCATAATACAGCTGATGCAGTTTTATCTCTCAAGAGCAGCAGGGAGCTGAAACACTGTTTTTGAAGTGTTATGTGCACTATGCCTTTTACAAAGAGGTGTTTGTCCTCTGATTTTGGAGGCCTGTCAAGCTCAACCCAGCCGAGGACTCTGGCCATGCCCAGAGGGACGCAGCAGAATTAGGTGTGCTCACCAGCACTGCTGAGGAGTGAACGAAAACATTTCTGATGCTAAGCAAGAGGAAAAACCTGGTCACTACCAGACAGGGTCATAGCATGCAGTTATGAGCTATTTCCGATTTTAGATGCTAACAAATAGTAGATGGGACAACAAACACAGAGGCAGTCAACTTCTCTGGAGGCCTTGCTCTGGACAGAAGGTTGCTGAATAATAATGAGTCACCCTGATGCTGGAAAACTACCATAAATCAAGGAGTTTTGGTGGATTTGATGATGAGTATGTGTGTGTATAGATATAACTTAATAATTTCTTATCCAGCAATACAGTTGTCTATTATAGATAACTATATGTACATAAAACCTAGTTTCAAATTATATTTACATGTTGCAATAAAACTTAAGTTTAATAGTAGCAATGTATATATGTGTAAAGATGCTTTGCAGCCAACTTTTAAATACCAACATGCTGAACATTAGAATATACATTGTATGTAAAGGAAGCTAAAACCCTAAAGATGCAGGTGACATTTCTGGTGCATGCTGTGGGCTTAGGTTTGGTTGTTTGGAATAAGTAGTCTTGATTTCTCCCTTTGTGGGAGGCTGCAAATTACTTAGAAGATGGTAACAAATATTAAGCATGAGGAACCAAACAAGGCTTTCTTGGAATGAATCAAAGGAGAAGGAGTTCTTCCCAAAAGGAATTATTGGGGAAAATTCAGAACATGTAAAGATCAAAATTCAGGGCTGAGATTTAACTAAGAACAGTGGGAAAGAAAACAGGAGTATTCTGCTGCAGGGGTTAATTTTACTTATTAGAACAATACAGAGGGTGCACAAGAATATGATTACATCACTAAAACAAGTTTGGGGTGAAAAAATGGGAAACTGAAAACGTGAAAATACTGCAAGAGACATCCTGTAACCAGGATGCGGTCAGACAAGATTGTTGAAGAAGATAACCAGCATAGGAAGAAAGGACTTGAAACCAAAATAGGAGAGCACCAGCTTTCTTCCATGGTGTCATAGAATCATTTAGGTTGGAAAGGACCTCTAAGATCCTCAAGTCCAACTGTTAACCTAATCCGAGTGTTAACCTATCTTTCACAGCAGTAGGAAAGGTTGCAGCAGGTAGTACATTAGAAGTGTGCTACTCTGTCTGATGGTTGGCTCTCAGTAGTAATAACGCCATTAAGCCAAGTAACTGGGAAGGCTTTCCATGATCATCATTGCAGCGAGGATTGGAAGTAATGCTAATAAAAGGCAGTTCCCTAAGGGATGATATTCAAGCACATAAATCTGAGGAAACTCAGCAAGAGAAAGTACAATAACGATGCTAATGCAAAAAAAAAAAATAAAAATTAAAAAAAAAAATAAATCAGTTGCATTCACAAATACATCTGGAAAAGATATAAAAAATGTGAAGTCAAAGACACTTTTTCTCAACCTTTTTTAGAGTTTGTACAGTTTAATTAAAATGGGGAGACTGACATGTCTGAGCTAAAATACCCCAGGTATAAAGACTTAGGGAAAACCTCTGCTCTGAGTGTAAAAATAAGCCCCAGAAGAAAAAAAAAAAAAAAAAAAAAAACTATTAATAAGGTTAATGAGTTTCCTACTATCCACAAAGCTTGCAACAGCATTTTAACGGAAAAGTTACTTTTCAGAAATTCTATTGGCTTTTTCAGGTTTAATAACAAAACAATTGGTTTTGAGATTTTTGTTTTTTCAAGATTAGTAAGAATATTTAGTGAGATATAAATTCAGTTACTTTAGGATTTTCAGTCATAAGTAAGTAGAGTAACCAGACAAGTAATATAAAATCTATAATTGCTTATCAGGAAGATCTAATATGCCCTCAATTGCCAAAACAGAAGGTCAGTGGAATAATACATTTGAAGAGTTTATTTTTTAAAAGTGTAATAGTGTTTTTTCACAAAAAAAAAAAAAAGGAGGAAACAAAATATTGACTAAACCTGTCAAAAAGCAATCAGACATAAAACTAAGAAACGGTAAGAGAAAACTACAGTATGTAGTTATCCGTAAGAATTTATATTATAGTAAATATAATACCTGAAAGTAAGAGTATATCTCTTGCTCACTGGAACATTCATTTAAATTGCAGACAATATTTGGTTTATCTAAAATACATGGGCTTGTTGAAGGAATTGGTCTACAGACAACGAAAACTTAAAGCAGTAAGATGAATTATTTTACATGTGTATCAGTAGTAGTAGTTATTCTTCCTTTATAGTGATGATGTGCAGTACAGAAAAAAATAGAGGTATTAAATATTGCAAATGCTTTAAAATTTTCCTCATCCAAAGTTTTCTTTTTACAAGATTTTATTTGTTAGATCTGTACTTTTAGTCAAAATAAAGCAAAATTACAGAGGGGAAGTGGGGTTTCGAGATGTATGAGCAGATAGAGACTGCATTTTGAATAAACTCAAAGTTCAAATGGCTTCCTAAATTCATACTTTCTGGGGAAAAGAAAGTACCATATCGTGCTTCAGGATAATACTCCTAGTTTTAGTAACAACCAACATTGAGGTGTTCTCAAAAAAAAGGAAAAAATTATCAGAGGAACATGGTATACAGATACACTGCAGAGAGATAGGAAATTTGTTCAGGGAGAAGATTCAGTTGAGTTATGAAACGTACATTGGCAAGAGCTGTGGACCAGTGATGGGTCATTGTTCACAGTCGCTTTAACTGGGCACAACACAGCACTGGCCCGCAAAAAAACTGCTCCCCCTGACTCCCACCTTGGCAGCTTATTCTCTCCTTTGCCAGCACAAGTGTGCTTGTCTTTTTTTAAGCGTTATTTCATCCCATTTTTTGACCAGTGCCAAGCATTTTTTTTTATATTATTATTAAAATGTTTGTCTTGAAAGTGTCATTATTTGGTGTAGTTGCATAATGCAGGCAAAACATGGGATGGGATGGGTGCTGCTTTCCCAGCTGCAGGTCTGTGTGAATTTGGGGTGGGTGCTGAGGTCCTTTGTGCTGCAGTGGGGACCCCAATTTTACAGGATAGCCCCTGTGGCAGGAGACAGCCTGACTGCGTAACGAGTAGGCAGAGGCAGAGCATATCAGGAATTTAAATGGGAGGAAGAACAGAGGGTATGGAGGCCTAAAAATAAAATAGGTTAAAAACACAGACTTGATGAGTGAGATAGAAACCATCAACTATTTCAGGCATCTCGTACCAGACTGAAGAATGAATGCTGTATAATTCTGATACTGACAAGCCAATAAAAACAGACTGATTTGGTGGATGCTACTTATACAAGACCTCGCCTGTACTGGTTTGCAGAACACTGTATGTGCATATGTACATATATACGTAGACATATATAGGTATATGTACACATACACACACACATATACAAAATACCTCGTTCAAATGACAATGTGCAAGCCAGGATAGCTTAAAGATAATAAGGATGTGCATGCCAAAGGCATCATTCAGTATATTGTTTGCTATGGGTATGTGTTGTTCATACATAAATTTCCTTTTTTAAATAGAAAGCGTGAACTGTAGACACTAGAAAAAATCCTACACATAAAGGAAGTCTTGGCTTGTAAGCTTGAGTATCAAGAACTATTGAAACAAAACTGCAGTTCTGCGCACAGAATACGGTATGACAGGACATGTTACCAAAGGGACTGTTTGAGGTCTATTGCATTTGAATTTTTCTTTGAAATTTGTATGAATTGATTTTTCATAAATTCTTGTGGGGCATAGTAAATTGAAATACTGGATTCCAAATAATTGTTGAAAGTTTGATGAAAAATGTGGCATATTCAGAAACATGTAAGTGAAGTAATTACAAAGTTACAGCAGCTGGTTATAGAAGACAAAGTGGAGACTTGTTACATATATGCCATGATTAAAATTCTGATCCAAGGACTCAAGGAGAAATTGAGTGGTGGAATTAGCCGTAGTCATCCCATACTGTAGGCACTTACCATTTTTTTAGTCATTTTTTCAAGGTTGTTTCTGCTTCTGTGTCTGAAAGGACCAAAGTTAACATTTATGAGTCTCATGATACTGGAGAAGTATCTTCTTTTCTCTGATGACATTTCTAATATAGGTCAACCTTCTTCAGTAAGAGATAGACAAGTATCTTCACACAAAACAGATGCTAAAACTTTCAGTTTTCTTTTTCTCAGAAGTATGACTTTCTTGTGATTCACATCAGTAAGGTCTTTCAATAGAAAATAAGCCTTTTATTCCTTGAATTGCCATAAAAATAATGCCATCGTATTTGGGGATTTGAGGTGCCATCATCCCCAGACTCTCATAATGAAGATTATGACTGAGTCAGCTACCTGCAGCTTTCTGGATTTTTTTTGGAACAGATTTCTTGACTACTTGCATTTGTCCTTTCTGAGATATTTTTATGGTGATAGTAATTCTGCAGTCTTTCATATTGTGTGACCCTGAACGATACACGAGGTAGAAATTTGCTCAGGTATCATGGTGTGAGGACATGCCCATTTGTATTATACCCTACTACTACCGTAAAGGCAACCACATTTTCTGTCATGTTATCTGGGCAATTTGTAGTTCTACATCACTGCACGCTTGCCATATTATAGTTATTTTACTAGCTCCACTGGTGCATTACATGCCCTAATGGCTTCCCGTGTTTTGTTTTGCAAATGAGGAGCTCCATCTCTTGCAGAGCAATGGCTCTAAGTTTATTTCCTTTATGTTACATTGTATTGTAAGTAGCTTTAATAAAGCTTATATTGGCCCATTTATCTCCCTGCTGGTGTTTAGATATCACTCGCAGTGGGGACTTCTGTTGGAAAAGGTTCACAAGTGTTGGCCTCACATGTCTGTTCTTGACCCATCTGTTCTGCTTCCTTGGTGTGCCTGCTCTTGTCCTTGCACTTTTCTCATTTTTTTGCCCTCGTTGCAATCCAACACTGACTTATCCAAATGAGCACACTGGTGGCACAAAGGAATTCCATGTGAAAAGCAATGTGTTTTTCAGTGACTGGACAAACCAGATGCAGATGCCTTCCAAATGATCAATGCACCATGTGCACTTGAAAGCCTTGGTTTTGTTTTCTCCTATATTCTCTTGTAGCCTAAGCCTTCTCCATTCTCTTACCCTAATGACCAGTTTGAAAGGCTTTGGCTGTTCTTCCATTGCTGAAGAAACTAAGTTGTGCATTTCCCAGAGGACTTGGTAATGCATCACCATAAGAATATCCAATAGCACTTTATTCATTTCAGAAGAGATCTGATTATTACCTGATTCCTATCAGTGGCAGAAATCACTATGTGATCACATCTCTATAAATGCCTAGAAAGCTGACTGAAGATAGCAATGATCATCAGATAACGATAGCAGAATTTAGCATAAATAATTTTCTCTTTCATTTTGTAAACCCCAGCAAATATCTCCTGTTGCTTATGAGTTTCTTCAAAGAAGAGTTGCATCTTTTGCTGCTAATTTTCTAATTATATTTGTGATATGTTTGTCTGGAGTTTCAAACCATTAGTAGAATTTGATAGCATGATCATCAGCTACATAACATAAACTTGTATGATCAACACATTCAGCAGCTTATCTCAAAAGGTAAACTGGAGAGATCCTGTCACTAATTTGACTGTATCCAAGCATGCACTTTGATATGGTAAGTATGACCCAGTTTTCTTGAATCCTGAATAATGTATTGCATTAATCACTCTTGTCATTCCATTCTTCCAAGCTCTGAAATCTTGCATGAAATTAATTACACCGTCCAGTTTTATTCATCACAGCGAGTTCCTCACACTTCTGTACTGTTGAGAGCGGTTTTATTGGCTAGACCAAAAGTTTGCCTAGCCGTGTTATCTTGCTTCTGATGATGGTCAGCATAAACATCTTTGTGCTTACGGATTTTTTTTAACAAAAGTACCCATGTTAAATGTTTACATGTTTTACATTATTTAATGTATGATATCTATAATGGAGGAAGCATCACTGAATACTTACCCTGTCTAGGAATTTGTCCTATTGTTTCTGTGAGGATAAATTTGCAAAAGTCTAAGTCATTTTTAACCTGCTGTGAGCGGTACTCTCCCAGAGGATGGGTTTAAGCAGCCTTACACAGTCAGTACTTTTTTGATGGAGCCTTTCTTGAAGTGCAGCTTGTTAGGCCCTTTGCCATGATGGTCCTGTGATCTGGATTTGCCAGTGCATCAGAGGAAGAAAGCCATATAACATGGAAAGTATGGGTGTCTCTGAATAAAACCAGTGGATGGCTTCATTGTAGTGACACCTGGCAGTTTCAACTACACCCCGTGCAACATCTCCTAATTCTCTCTGCCCCAAACCTCCACCATTGTAACAAGTGCCGTGTTCTGCCCTTGAAGTCACAAGTTTTGATAGAGAGCAACCTGCTGGAAGTTAAAGAAGTTATAGGGGCATGATAACATATTCTTAAGTTAACTGGTCAACTGTGGTTCAGGAGTTATTTCACCAGAGCTTCATCATTTTTTTAGTTTAGGTGTTGTACATCACTTTAAGCTGGAAAAGGTTCCAGGCTACCTAGGAGGCTGAAGGTAGAGAGAAGAGACTTAGAAACAAAAATCGGAGTTTTATGCTCGGAGACCAGCCGCTGGGCACTACTGGGGTGCAAAGCGATGTTTGTTGGGTAATGACTGGGTTCTGTAGCGCAGAATTGTATCGAAGGAGACTGTGAGGGAGGGAAGGAGGAGGCAGGAAGGTGCCGCTGCCAGCCCAAAGCGCCTGCGGCACCCGCGATGGCCGGGGCCGCCTCTTTGTGTGGAAGCAGCGCGAAGATGGCGCGGGGGCCGGCGGCAGCGCCGCCGTGAGGGGACGACGCAGGCCCTCGGCCGGCCTCCTCCCGCCGGCCTCCTCCCCTCCTCCCCGCCGCCTTCCCAGCGGCCGCCGAGGGCCGGGGGCGGCCGGGCCGGCCGGGGCTCGGCGCCGCCGCCGATGGGGGAGTGCGGGGTTCCCCCCCAGGTGCAGCTCTTCCTCCGCGCCTGCGAGCAGGGCGACTGCGAGACCGCCCGGCGCCTCCTCGGGCTGCCCGGCGGCAGCGCCGAGCCGGCGGCCGCCTCCGCCTGCGGCAGCGAGGAGCCGGCGGAGCCCCGCGGAGACGCGGCGGCGGTCGTCGCCACCCCGGTCCCGGTCCCGGCAGCCGCTGCCGTCCCCGTGGACTGCACCGACGAGGCCGGCAACACAGGGCTGCAGTTCGCCGCGGCGGGCGGCCACGAGCAGCTGGTGCGGTTCCTGCTGCGGAAGGGGGCCTCGGTGCAGAGCAGGAACCACTACGGCTGGAGCCCGCTGATGCAGGCGGCCAGGTAGGGGCGCACGCTTCACCCCCACCCGGGGGGGTCTTCGCCCGCAGCCGCTGCCGCCGGTCCCCAGCCTCGGGTCGCGCCCGCAGGCACCGGCCTGCTCGGAGGACGGGCTCAGCCCCTGCGCCCCGGTCCCTGCCGGGGAGGGCGTCCGGCTCCTCGGGCCGCTCCCGGGCGCCCACCTGCCGCCCTCCCCGCGGCTCCCCGGGGGGCAGGAGGGGCTGGCGGGGCTGGTGTGGAGAGGCATCCAACCCAGGTATCCAGGTATTGGAGCTGGGCACCCCTTGATACTGCCAGGGTGAAGCCAGCACCCCAAAGCTGCAAGGTGTCACCCGAACCCCAAAATGCTGCATGCTCATCCTCCCTTCCTTGGCAGGGATATACGTGCAAAACTCCTGACCAGTTTCAGTCCTTCTTCTCTTAGCCCTACCTGTTGGAAAATCACCTCCGATTTAAAACGGATTGAACTAAATATAAACAATTCATTTTGCTTGCCTTTTCCTTATTTTCCTAAAGGGCTCGCTGGAGGATATGCAGAATCATTATTTTGGGTATTAGTGGCTGAGCTGGGTTGTTTTTAGTATCGTACCATTCTCGTATCACTCACCGCAGAGCTGCGGATGGTTCCAGTATTGCTAATGCTTGAGTTTCTGCTTATCTCAATGTATACAAATACCCGCTGGGTTTACATATTTTGCAAGGTTGGGGGGCAGTGCTCTACTTTGATAAATCAGTGCTTAATTGAGAGGAGATTTTTTTTTTTTCTTTCATAACCGATTAAAATACTTGGAAGAAAAAAAGTCTGTTTGAAAGTCAACATTCTCTTTTCAATTAAAGCCCTCAGAAACTTCCCAAAGAATGAGTCACACAGCTGGTTTTCCAGTAAGAACAAGGAAGACAAGGTTCAGCAGTTCTGTTATTTTACAAAGGTTAAAAAAAAAAAAGCCCCAAAAACATTCTTAGATTTTTTCCTTAATGAAAACCTCACCCTCATTCTCTAAAAACAATAAACTAAATGACCATAGTCTTCTAATTGTTTTAAAGAAATGACTTGCTACTATTTGAAACGTATGATAAATATTGAAGCCTGGGGAGGAAGCTTCAAATGGAAGAACATTTTTTTTTTTAATGGATAACCGAAAAGAAAATATAATGACTGTGCAAGCATAGGTCTCAAACTATGTACATGTTGAATTTTCTGGCTGTGTTTAGTCCCATTGAAATCGGTGAGATATCATATATGTATAAACGTAATCACGTTTGCAGAGATTGCGGGATCTACTGAAGTGGCACAGTGAAGGCTACAAGGACAGGCTCCTCACAACTTGACAGTCCCTGGAAACTTTCTTCTGCAACTTAATGTTTTCTGGAAAGAAGCTAGGGAGTTTGTGTTTTGTGTCTCATGTCTCTGTTAGTGGTCAGTAGCGTTCCTGGGGATTTCCTCAAGTACTATTTGTTCTGTTTCAGAGTGCAAAAGCAGCTTTCAGGAACAAAGCTTGGTTGTGTTAAACACTGCACAAGCATATAGTAACTTATGATAGCTACAACAAGCAGTGCAAAAGTACACATCTTATAAATGTATTATGTTTATTAAAGTGTGGGATTGCTCCTCAACTGGGAAGGGATAAAAGGTTTCCATTTTCTCACTGTGAGCAAGCTGGTTTGAGGTATGGTGTAGGTATGAGGTATGGTAGCGGGGGGCTGCAGGGGTGCCCTCTGTGAGCAGAGCCTAGCAGCTGCCCCATGTCAGATCGGAGCCAGCTCCAGCTGGCTGCAAAGGGACCTGCTGCTGGCCAGAGCCGAGCCAGTGAGAAACACTGGTTGGGCCTCTGGGAGAGCAGATTTAAGGAAGGGGGAAAAAAACCTGCTGCAGCACAACAGCTGGGAGAGTGAGGAGTAAGAACAGCCCTGCAGACCCCAAGGTGAGTGCAGCAGGAGGGCAGGAGGCGCCCCAGGCATGCAGCAGCAGTTCCCCTGTGGCCTGTGGAGAGGCTTCTGGTGGAGCAGGCTGTCCCCCTGCAGCCCAGGGGTCCCACATGGAGCAGATCTCCACGCTGCAGCCCGTGGAGGAGCCCCCGGTGGAGCAGGTGGATGTGGCCTGGAGGAGGCTGCGGCCCATGGAGAGCCCCCGCAGGAGCAGGCCCCGGGTCGGAGCTGCAGCCTGTGGAGAGGAGCCCACGCAGGAGCAGGGGGTCTGGGGGGAGCTGCCGCCCGTGGAGGACCCATGCTGGAGCAGTTTGCTCCTGGGGGTTGGACCCCGTGGTAGGGAGCCGTGTGGGAGCAGTTCTTGAAGAGCTGCTGCCTGTGGGAAGCCCCTGCAGGCTCAGTTCGGGAAGGACGGCATCCCGTGGGAGGGACCCCACGTGGAGCAGGGGCAGGGAGTGACCGTGAAGGAGCAGCTTTAAGGACTGACCACAGCCCCCATTCCCTGTTCCCCTGCTCCGCTTGAGGGGAGGAGGTAGAAAAAGGTGAAGGGTTGGGAGAAGGTGTTTTTAGTTTGAGTTTCTCAAATATATAAGTATATATTTATATAGGTAATAAATGTTACTAATTTCCCTATGCTGAGTCTATGATCATTATTTTGCCTGTGATGATAATTGAATGATCTCCCCGTCCTTTATCTCAAACCTTGAACCCTTTGCATCATATTTTCTCCCTCTTTCTCTTTGAGGAGGGGGAGTGAGAGAGCGGTTGTGGTGGAGCCCAGCTGAGTAAAACCACCACGTATGGCTTTCATGATTGTCTTTTGCTTAATGACAAATTACCAGAGCCTCTCACAGTCAACATCTATCAGAGCGGTGCTGCTGGTGAAACCAGTGTCAGAGTCCAGTTTCCCTGAGGTGTTCTACATGAGGAGAGCTCATCTGGTCCCCCTGGTGCTAAGTTCAGCTTCCTTTATGAAAGCAGTGGCCACTCGCTATATTCTTTTTTGAGCTTCATGAACGCATCACAGTTGCCTGTCTTCACTGAGCCGCCTTTTGTTCTGGGAGTTTGTTGATTTTTTTTCCCAACTGCAAAGCAAGGGGTGATGCAAATGCCTTTTTTATGGATATGGTCACTGGTGCATGTGAAACAATTCAGGAAGGTACAGTCCACCAGTAAGGTGACCATGGTCACATTCAGTGATGTGTGTGTGATCTCACATAGCAAGTATCTCAGTCATTTCCATTAGTCGATACGCTGAATTGGTAACAAATTTTTCTGTGTTTGGAGTATGACTGTTTTCAGAGTATGTCAGAAGCCTCTGCCGTCCAAGGTGTTTATTCTCTTCTTCCCCTTTCCTCTTTATTTCTCTCAAGGTTTGGACATCTAAGCGTGGCTCACATCTTGCTGGAAAATGGTGCTGATCTCAACGCACAGAATAAGTTGGGAGCCAACGTCCTCACAATGGCCTCTAGAGGTGGCCACGTCAGCATGGTGAAATTGTTGCTGGAATCTGGAGCTTTTGTAGACAATTACGACCATTTTAGCACAAATGTGCTTAACAGCAGCAGAGACGACCTTCCTGATATCACTCCACTGATGGCAGCCGCTCAACATGGACATGAGGCAGTGGTACATCTGTTATTAGACTGGGGAGCTGATTGCAATTACACTGTGAAGACTATGGGCTGGAGTCCTTTAATGCTGGCAGCTGTTAGTGGAAAGGTGAGCTTGGCACAGCAGCTCATGGAGAAGGGTGCCAATCCCGATCACCTGAATGTACTACATAAAACACCTTTCGAAATCTCTGTTGGCTTCAAACATAAAGACATGAAGGACTACCTGGAATCTCTCACAACAATTAGACCCCAGGCAGGTATGGAGCATTAAATTTTTGTTTTGTCTTCTTGGAGTTTTGATTGCGTATTTGGAAATTGAAGGTGTTATGTTGTATGTACACCACGTTCTTTAAAATTTGTAACTAGACTGAAAATGTTGGAGTAGGTATACCTACCTACCTTGGGTGATGCAGGAATACTCGACTTCAGCAGATGTATTCCAGGTTAACATGGTAGAATTCCTGTTCTGCAGTAAAAATGTTTAAAACATTTAAAATATTGTAATGTTTTGGGTTTTTTAACCTTTAAAACACATGATAGAGGCACTCATTTAGGAAGAAAATTTAAAAAGGCCTACTTGATAGGGGTCTAAAGAAGAGATACTAGAGAAAAGAATAAGGACATCAAAGAAAGGATATCACGAACTTGGAGAAAACTTTTAAAAGATAGAAAATCTTGAAAACCTGCCTTGTAGTGAGAGACTAAAGATGTTCCGTCTGCCTAGTTTCATGAGGTGGTTAAGAGAAGTGATTAATAAAGCTTCCACGTTAAGGACAGGACATCCAGTACTTGAGGGTCTTTTTGTACAGCAGCCAAAGAAAAAAACCTGCAAGTTTAAAGTCAGAAGAATTTGAATGGGAAATAAGACAGCAATCTTTGCAGTGAAGTTTAGACCTGGAATGACTTAGAAAAGGTGTAGAAACCCTGACGTGTGCAATCAAGGTTGAATGCTTTTCTAAAACTTATCATCAGATTGTCTTTGCTATGTGTCACATACAAGGTCTGTGATATGCAGAAAAACAGATTAGGTTAACCTGATAGTTTCTTCTGGTCTTCAGCTCTCTGAGGGTATGAACCCTTCTCAAAGCCCTTTGATAGTAGACTGTGTAGTATAAGAAGATGAAGTATTAATGTGGATGAATAACAAGTTATCATGTGCTCCACTTTTCTGATCCTTGAAGGTGAGGGGAATACTTAATTTCAGAACTTCATAAAACTTGTAACAACCTTCTCCACTCAAGCATCGATGTGCCTGCAGCGTGCGTGCTCACACATGTACACATATACACACATGCTGTGCTAATTTATGTACAAAATTAGATCAGAAGTACATCATCTTGATGCAAATCTCAAGTAAGATGAACTGCAGAAATGCTGCTTTTATGGTGGTTTTAGTTCTGCACTGTAATACATGCATTATGTGCGTTGAATGAGATAAGGGAAGATAAACAGTCTGACTGTGCAGTTAATGAGTGTGTAGTGGTGTAGCTTTAACCAGGAGAGCTTAAGGATGTAAAAAATCCAGGTTTTTGTAGAGAGGTAATACCTTGTGTTGATGATCGAACGGTTTTGAAAGATGTGAGCTAACTTTGACTATAACTTTATCAAGTGTCAAACAATATGTCCAGTGCCACATAATCAACCAAAAGGGCATAATAGTATGTTGTATGTTGTTACTAGTTATTTTCTTTCTGAATTACGAAGCAAATTTGTATTCTGTTGACAGCTTTCTGTATGCATGCTTGTAGGATTTTCATTTTTATTGAAGATAAAGGTTAAGCCTATCTGTTGTCACCTGTTCATTTGAAATCCTAATGATTTTTATTTTTTTAAATCTACTTATTGTTAGATATCTCTGATTTCCTTCCAAATTAACTTAGCTTTTCTTGCTAGGTGGTTCTATAGAATAATGTTATGATTGGCTTATTCTAGTTTTGTTGTGAATTTGCTTCCTTTTCCTTCTCCAGAAATTTATTTAATACAGAAATGTATTAAATCTGTTCATGAAGTCAGGCAGTTTGGTCCGGACATTGTGTTGGACATTTGAACATCAGTAAGTCATTTCAGAGGTTGAGACCTTATTCTGTGTGTGGCTGACCGGGGACTCTTTTCGACGTGTTTGTGCCTCATAATGCAAACTGATGCTGGGAGACATTTAACTAGAGGGTTTGGAAAAGCAGCGAGGCAGGATAGGCATCTAGTTTTCCGGCTCTAGAATTTTCAGTAAGGGTAGGAGTGACCCTAAAGAACAGCTTTCCCAGGTGCTACCACCCATTCAGCCATGGTGGCAGAAAGCCTGCAGGCTATGTTAGTCCGCTCTAAGCTCTCTGCCACGTGTGATACCCAAAGAGGCTTATTTAAATCTTAGCTAATTATTTTTCTGTTACACTGCAGCGTAGACATACCCACAATCCCAGTCTCCTACTTAAAGCTTGTTAATTTTTATTTAAATTGGGTCTTATTCCTGCAGGTCAAGCTTCCCTTGTACTTTAAGACTCAGGACCGAAATCTGACATTTCCTTCTGCCCCAGAGAAAGTTTGAACTCGCTCAGATGTTGACTCATAGGTTAAGTTGGAGCAAGGGCTTTCATACAGCCAAGCTACCAGGCAGAACTGTCTGCCTGCAGACGTTTGCTCATGATGAGCCTCTGACAGACCTTGGTTGCTTACAGTGTGCAGAATCAGACATCTGGGGGATTTGCTAGTGCAGTGCTTTATATCTTGCCTGTGCATTTGCATGTAATTTCTGTGCATGCAGAGTTGGCCTGATGCTGCTGGAAAGTCTTCTATAATCATCCAACTTAAAGCATTGAAGTCTGTTTAAACTAGAGTGGACTTGCATTAAAGCGGGTGAGTGTGCCTGCCACCTCTGCTGAGGGCAAGTTTCCATCAGCAGTAAGGTAGTAACTGGGGTGGAGAAGAGGTTAACAGTGTTAGGCTTCCACATAAATTTCTGCATCAATGTTTGGCCATGGCTTTAGCCTCCTCTGGCACTGGAATCAGTATATCCTGGGGGAAACAAACAAACAAACAAACAGATCCTTTCTCTCCTGTGGAAGGCAGCAGAAAAGGAAATTGTCTTCCGAACCATTAACCGTGACCCTATATAGATAAGGTGAATTGCATCTCGAATGAAAGCACCTCTCTTCTATGAGCTGTTTTCAGTAGCAAAATCAGAACTGCCCCTAACAGCCTGGGTGTTGCCTGTGTCTTCTGGCACCTCCTCGTGGTCTCCTGCTCCCCGAGGCAGCGTCTCTTCCAGGCTTTGCACATGCCAAGTGCAGAGTCCCATCCTTTCCTCAATTAGTCTTTTGAGATCTGTTTTCCATCAGTGAGTTCATACACAGTTCCTTCTATAGAGCAGTTTCTTAATCAGGAGAAAACTTAGGACCCACAGCTCCAGTTCCCAGTCTTAAATTAAGAGTTTCTCATGTTTTGGGGGGCTTTTCAGCGACTGTTTTTTGTTCAGCATTTTCAAATGACTTCCTTTGAAGTCAAGCCATGAACATGAACCTTCTCTGTTTTACCATAAAATGGCAGAATCGGACCCGAGAGACCTCTCAATGTCACTTGTTTTCCTACAAATCTTCTTGCCCCATTGGCTCTGTAGTGACAGTAATGTTTTGGAAGACAGAGAAGGATATATTTTTCTGGTTTGAATGGAAGGTGCAAAATATGTCACTATTTTTTCCTCTTTGTGTATGTTGCCAACCGTTTCAAAGCACTGGGAAGGCACGTAGAACTAAAGATCCTTCACTCAAAGTCTTACAATTGTAATAATTACAGTTCTTTTTAAGATGATGATGATCTGGGAGCTGAAGGATCCCTATTAATGCACAAACTGTGTATTTGAATCATCACTATTATTTTTGTCACCTTCAAAAATAAGCTTGTCAATATTCAAGAGGAAGTAAAAAGGGAGCATCTTACAAAACTCCTTTTGAATCCCTTTCCAAAATAGTCCTGTGTTATTTGAGTGTTTGCCGTTGTACAGAGAATTACACCAGACCACAGAACTGCACTGTGGTTCTTTCATTGATATTTAAGTCTTCCAGGCAGGAAACAGAAGTTTCCAAATAAAATTTCCTGATACAGAATGGAAGTTGAAAGGCAGAGCCAGTACTGGTATATTACAGTGTGTAGCCTTATCTCTGCACAGAGAACCATACAGGTGAGTCGTTGTTCCCAAAGGGAATAAAAATCTGTGCTCTCTTCATTCTTACTAAATGCATGTGCAAGCATCTTTTATGGTATATTTCTGTATATATTTTTTCCTATATATTGTGTATTTTTTCTATAAAATTTTATTAGATTTTTTTTGCCTTTTAAATGACTCTTAATAGAAATATGTGTTTTTCAGATACAGAAAAGAGGCAACCTGATGTCTTCCATGCTTTGAAACTGGGTAAGTACTGACAGGGTTTTTCCATCATGTCTGGTTCTTGCAACTACAGAGTACGCTTGTTTGCTAACATGGGAAACTGAATTGTGTTCTGTTTTAACCCACAACTACTTTTTTTCCCTCTTTTTCATTTAAAAAGTACATTTATTTCTGTAGTTTTTATTTTTTTTCACATTCCAATATGAAAAAGTCCTTATGAGCTCCTTGTTGTGCCCTTCATACCACAATGGTGTGATTTAGTAGTTTCCAAGACCATGCTACCTTTAACATGATTTTTTTTCCTTCCTGGTAATCTTGAAGTATGAAAATAAAACTGCAAAAAATACACTGGTCTTTACTCCATATGGACGTTTTCATTGCTGTTTAAAGTTGCTTCAGGAAAAGGGCAATTGTCTCGAATCCTGCACGTTCTTTCATGACTGGCAGCGACTTTTCATGAGCACAAAGTTGATAAATCTGTTTTGTCACAAAGAGAAAAAGACGGTGCCATCCTGTTGATTTAAATTCGATTCAAGCTGTGATGGGTTGCACTCCTGGTGAATGGCTAACTGCTTGCTGGTTACCTATTTTCCTGGATCTTCTAGCATAGGAATATGTGCTGAAATTGTGGGTTTGGCCTGAGTATTGCCATCTGATGGCATTGGCTTGGGAAACAGGACTATTCACTTTCTGCTGAGGTTGCTGATAATGCCAGAGATCAGAAACTCTACCCTGTTGGCAATCTGTTTGACAGCTTAGAGAGGCTCAGTCTTTGAGCCTTCTCTGATTCCTGCTTTTATAATTGGTGTTTTGCTTTTTAAACATGTTCTGAGCTATACAATAGCACCTGTAGCCTACTGTCAGCGGTCCTAGCTACGTGGACAGAAAAAAAAAGTCACTGAGCAGTAAAAGTAAAGGACTTGATGGATTTATTTAATATCAGTTCAAATAAGGAAAGAAGTCGTTCTCACGTGAGATTAAATCTTACATCCAGTGAACTAATGAGAGGTGTCCCATGAGACCTATGAGAGTCTCATAAGGGTTTTTCCCCAGTCAGCCTTCCCTTACTTGGGGCCAAGACGTCCCAGGCAGTGAGGTGCCATTGGTAATACAGCCTCGTGGATGCAGTGGATGTAGTAATACTGTGCTGTGTAACAAAGCTGTGCTTTCTGTGGCTCTGGCAAAGAAAACCTGATCCATGGAAAGCTGGCTGTACCCCTCCAGACTGTGATATATGCATGTAGTGAACTTCAGGGTTGATGTGATGTGTGTATGTAGAATAAGTGAACTTCAGGGTTGAGCGCAGCTACCTCTCCTTCCAGCTTTTTGTCCATTTACCTGCTTCTGCCTGTAAGGTAATCATGAATGCTCTGATGAGGTTTATCTTCTTGCTTTCAGTGGGGAAGTGCAACCCGAAGGAGAATTCTGAGTTAGTACCTTTTTGATGAGTTTTTGTGTCTTTTCTTATTTGTATGCAAATAAAATTGTGAAGGAAAATACCACTGTTTCTCAACATCTGTCCAAATGGATTTCAGCAACACACCTTTAAATCAACAGTTATCTTCCAAGTTTTATTCTTACTGCATTCATTCCTATTGAAAATCCAGAGTTGTATTTTCAAATGGTCAAGCCTGGCCTTAGCATCGAGATCTAATCCAGGGTTTGGTACTGCAGCTAAACAGTTGCTTTTTAACTAACTATTGTAAGTCACCATCTCGGAAACTTTATGGCTTTTGGGGCTAACAGAACTGGAAATGGGCAGACATAATTGTGAGGAAGAAAGAGATGATAGGTAGCAGTAGTGGGAGTTCTGTCATACATGTCAATTCTTCACACATAAGCTGCCAGAACTTATTCTGGAAAGCCTCATGTCAGCTACATTTTAGAAAGTTCAGCCGTCCTTCTCATACCTGTGTGACTTTTGATTTGAGTTTTAAAAACATTAAAGCTGGGTAGGAAGGAGTCAAATGAATATTAGTCAGTGTGCTGCATTTGTTTTTCTCTAGAATACACAGCTGTGGATTGCAGCATTGTTTAAGAAGACTTTGCTAGGTTAAGAAGTATCCAGGACAGAGTTCGAAGTCAATTCTGGAGTCTCTGTAGGTTCCAGGGTTTCTGTTTAACAAAATTTTTGATGCAGTTCTGTGTTAAAAAAGCCACTTGGTGTCTTTTACTAAATTGGGACATGGAAAATGAGGTCTGTGCTTTTCTTTCCCCTTCCAAGAAATTAGATGATGGGTGGGGGTAGATGTTAGTTTCAGTGCATGCATTCAAGTGTCTGCAGGGTTTATCTGGAATTCTGACTGTCTTTCAAGGAAAATACTGACACCAGTGATTGAGTTGAAGGCAGTCCATGCCATAAAGCAGTTTACTGTTTGAAGTGGTTTTTTTTGGTTTTGTTTTGTTTTTTAAAGTGTAAGAATTTTTCCATTTGCATGGCAGTTGACAGTCTGCTTCTTTTTGCCTCTGTTCCTGCAATGGTACATATTCAGTCCGAGATCTTTCTTTCCTCTCAGCTTCTTCTGTGCTTTTGTCAACCATATGTCATCAAAAAAGTAAGGGAGCTGGGCAAATTTAAGCCCTCTGCTTAGGATGACCCTGACTGCCTCAGACATTTTTTTAAATTGTTGTTCCTACCTTTATTAAGATTTAGGAAAAAAAAAAAAAAAAAAAGAAACACAACCTAGCTAACGTATGTTCCGTAGCAGATTTTGCACTGCTTTTTGTAATCTAGACAAGAACTCAGTGACTGCCAGCCTCTTTTATCTGGAAACTTGACTGTTAGGTTTACTTCTAAAAAAGGATGACAGGAATAGTGCATTACTCTTGAGGAAGGAGTAGGGAAGTTTTGCATTGGAAATTAAATATCAGAAGTAGAATTAAAACAAAAGTACATTCTGAATATAAGAAGTTTGAGCACTGGTATAGACTAATTCACTGGGAGGTTGTGGAATTGTATCAGTCGTGGTTTTTAGAAGCAGCAAACAACCTTTGTAGGAGGAATTACTGGTCGATATGACCTAGGGTGTTGTTCTACCTGCTCGGGGCAAGAATGACCTTTGTCACCTTCAGAGTGCCTTTGTACCCACCTTCTTTGGTTCTAGAATTGTGGTTTTCTGTGATACCTGTCTAAAGAAATGCAATGGGGGATCTTAGTCCTGCTGAATGGCAAAGCAGTTGTATCAGCAGTGTCTCAGCATCGTTGCTTTTCCTTCTGCATCATCTTCAGACAATTTTATGGAAAAGTTCCCTACACGTGTCTTCACATGAGATACACTGCAGTTTATACAGCATTAATGGCTTAGTCATTATTTGAGAAAATTATTCTTGTAACAGAATTGTACTGTAAGTGTGCAGGTATGTAAAAATATGAGGGAAAACAGTGCCTCCAGCTTATATCACAACTTCCCGTAGCCAGTGAAAATGTATCGACGAAACGAAGAAACAGAGATCGGTACAAATACTTACTTTTAATGTTTGAAGCTGTAGTATTGCAATTCTGTAGTACTGACAGTTCTATAAGTCTGTTGTTATTGATACTGCTTTATTGTTTAATGTGCAAAATGTTTTAAAGGACTATATACATTGAAGTGATACATACCGTATTTCTTCTGTTTTAATTCCACTAAACGTAGACCAGTGTCAGCAAATCAAAGTACATATTAATTCAGTGGCTAAGCAGTTCTATGTTGCTGATGTAGATTTTTTTTTTTTTTTTTTTTATATCACTGTTTTGCAGGCAACTTTCAGCTGGTTAAAGAGATAGTTGATGAAGACCCAAGTCAGGTCAATATTACCAATGTTGATGGCGCATCTCCGTTAATGATTGCGGCTGTAACTGGGCAGCTGCCCCTTGTCCAGCTCCTTGTTGAGAAAAATGCTGAGGTTGACAAACAGGATAATGTTCATGGCTGGACAGCACTAATGCAGGCCACATACCATGGGTAAGTTGTATGCTCTCTGGGTCGAACAGAAAAGAAGTTTCATTCTTCTTATATCCAGATAGAAAAGATCTTTCTGATATTGACTTTGGAAGCAGAGAGCTCTTACAAGAATTGTGGAGGCTTGTGACCTCAATTTTCTAAAACACGTAGGATGCCCTCAATTTTTCAGAACAAACCCAAACAAGTTTGGATTTCAGAAATGAGTGGCATATATGGAAACACGAGTCTTGCTCTGTAAGCACTGGGAACATTGTGCTCCAGGCAGGCACTAGGAGCTTTGATGCAGATTTCGACTTCCAGCCTTTGATGGCTTTTAGTCCTTTGTAATATATTATCACCCCAGATCAGGGTTGTAAGCCTACACCAAGTTATGAAACTCAATGTAATCACCTTTCTGTGTGCCACGTTTGCCAGTCTTAAAACCGTTCTTACAATTCCTTTCTTCAGAAGTTTTCATTTAACTTTTCTGGAGTGTGTCCACTGGAGAACAGACTTTTTTTTTTTTTTAAATCAAAAGCTATTTTATAAATTGAATTTCACGTGTAATCTCTGTCATAAAGTTGGCAATGTCGAAATACATGACACTCCTGTCTGAATTCAGACACTCCTCTCATCTGTGATAACAAGGACTGGAAATCCTTATACTCAGAAGAATCTCAGCTTACCCCTTCTTAGGAGCAACAGTAGTTGGGGGCAGTTTCTAGTTAGAAGGAAGGAGCAAGCAAGGTCTGTGTGAGCCAGGGGCAGTAGAGGATTGAGTCACTGTGTGCACCCTGAAGGTGCAGGACTGGAAAGGAGGTTGGGACACATTTTTAAGGAAAAGAAGTAATGGGAAATGTGCAGAGGAGCTACATTGGGGATAAAACAGAGTTTTTGTTAGAAGAGAGAGAGAACGTTCATTCTTCATTTTAGGTTGACTTTATTTGGAGTATGTTCAGATAGAAGGAATGCTCTGAAGTGATCTTCAGAGATCTGTTTGAGATCTGTCAGCTTCAGAGTTAGAGCTGGCAGTGAACTATTGCTACTTAAGCACATTGTTCTTCAGTATGGCTTATGTGTGTCAGAGTTTGTTTTTATACAAGGTTAGTCTCCGTGTAAGAGGAATTTTATATTAAAAATATTTTCCACAGCTTTGTTGTCATTGCTTATTTTGTATTGTTTTTAATTTGCAAGGCTAGTCCTGCTATTTTTTTATTTATCTATTATTTATTCAGGTATATGAGAAGGGAGAGGGGTTAATGGGAATGGGATGATGATTCCTTTTATGCAACTTGCTTTTATGAGCTTTTATTAGGAGGTGTTTGTATTATCATTTACTGCTGATTTGTTTTTGCATTTTAGATACATCAAGGAAATTTGTGTCTCTAAGTGCTTTACTGTTTGGAGTTCATAAATTATCTTTAGTCAGTTGGGGTTTTATTAAATGGAATTTTTTTATCTGTTCTGAATATGAAGCTGTGTTTAAGTATTAGCGATGTTGTGTGATGACTTCTGGACTGACCTTCGTATTTCCACTTGCTGTTTTGCCCTAGGCGATAATGGCCTTTCAAAGGGAAACTGGCAACAAATACCATGATCATTTCTAAAGGGTCAGATAAAGAATCTGACTATTCAGATTATGTTTTTTTTAGGCTGACTCTTTGCATGCCAATTATTGTGATTTATAATGAGTAAACAGTGACTGACAAAAGAGTCATGGGAGCTCCTGAATAAATTGTGGACACATTGTGGGCTTGGTTAGCTGTTGAAGAGGTAAAACTATGATCATTAATTGAGGAGCAATGATATAAAAGGATGGAAATGGTGTATTGGGGTACTCCGTCTCTCTCTTTAACATAAGCAATGCTTTTTTTTTTTCTCCCTTGAAGAAACAAAGAAGTGGTAAAGTATTTATTAAATCAAGGAGCTGACATCAATCTTCGTGCAAAAAATGGATACACAGCTTTTGACCTGATAATGCTCCTGAATGATCCAGGTATGTTATTTTAGAGAGCACTGAGGAAATGTTTGTAATTGCAATATAACCAGATAAACATTTCTTTTGATGTAGAAATTGCATCAAATTTGCTTCAAGATACTGACTGCGGTCTGTGCTAGACTGGACCAAGAATGGATACTGCCTGAAAATGTTTTGTTTTTTTTTTTAATTAGTTGTTTACATGTATATATACATTTATGGGCTAATAGATTTTGTGTGGTCCTTTTGTCTTTATTTCTGAAGGTGCTACAAAATGTTGTTTATGTCATCACAGCCAGTTCAATAGCATTTACTTGTGGTGGCTCAGGTAGTGTCATTAGCTCTGAGCTAGGAACTGGAGCTAGGAGTTTCCACTTGGCAGCAGTAAAGGGACAGGACGAAGTAAGTGCAATCAGCACAAGACTAGTGAACTGGCTGGAGCTCCCACTAGGTCTGTAAAGGCTGAGATTAACTCACACTTCAGCATTCAAGTTTTTAGTCATGGGAGTGCTTTAGAAAAAGACAGCATGCTTTGGGGAGACTTGGATGAAACGCATTTAGATTTTGTTGTAGTTTGTTTAGCCTACCTAATTTGGGACTTTATTATTAAACCTGCCTGGAAGCTAGATTGCGTTCTCTGAAGGTGAAAAACAGTAGTGCTAACAGAAAGAATGTTTATGTTCTCTGTATTTACTCACAGTGTTGTTTTTGATCACTAGCATGTATCTTTGCTTTGCCAAAAGTTGATAACTAATAGTATAAAATTTTAGAAAATAAAAAATGGTGAATGTGTTTTTCTTGTAACTAGCTCCCTGTAAGACAGAATAGTTCACCTTGTTACCTGTTCAGCAACGGGGATATAAGTTGGTTCTGTCTGTCCTTCTGAAAATCTTTCCTTATTTCTGTATAAAATACAGTTTTACAGAATATTTCTTGCTTTCCTGTCCTCATCTTATTCTTTTTTTTCCTCTTCTTCCTTCCTTTTTTTTTTCTTACCTTTTTTCCTCTATGTTTTTCTTACCATGTCTTTTCAGTCCCTTCATTGTCTAGGCTGAACATCTTCTTTCTCTTTGGGATTTAATTTCAAGCTTCTTTTCTGCAACCTGTGCTTGAAGAAAGAATATTCCTTTTTCTCTGCTTTCTTCTATGTCAGGTGAGAAAGGGGAGCATCCCAGTGCTGTTCTTAACTTCTACAAAGTGTGTGAGCAGGCAGTTCATTTGGTCACACATGACTGAATGGCATGATTATTTGTACTGATAAATGTTTAGAGAGGCGTTGATAAGACTGCAGCCCACTGTGTGGGGAGAAGGGGTGGGAAACAGAGGCCAAGAAACAAAGTTTTGGGTATTCATCTGCTTTGTTTGAGAGGTGTTTCAGCATATCAGTCATGATTTGGCAAAGCGAAACAGACTAAAAAGTATCTGAATTTGTTTTCTTTTAGACACAGAACTTGTACGGTTACTCGCATCAGCATGCATGCAAGTAGACAAAGACAAGAATAAACTCAACAACAGATCATCTTTGCCTTGTTCCAGAAGTAGGCAATCCTTAAATGTCCCAATGCTGCCAGATGACAAAGGAGGTTTAAAGGTAAATATATTCAGTCACTCTTACTGAATGAAGCAGAGAAGGTCATTGCTAAGAAAGAAGTACTTTGGATCTAATATGTAACTAGTTGTGGGGATTTTTCCCCTTCTGAATTCCTAGTTGTTTCCTGGTTTTATGATACGTAGCGTATGTTCAGCTTTCTTTCTCTTCAAGTAACAAGGCAAAGGGAAGACTTCTAAAGAAGAGTCAGCATCAAAGCACATTTCAGTGCCTAGAAATAGATGTCATAATTAAATAGTAGAATGTATTACATTCATGAGTTTGGAAATGAATTTCCCTTATGATCTTAATTTTAAATCATCCAATTGTACTCCGTTTTTAGTAAACTTTTCCTTTACTCATAGCTGATCTTTTTTCTTTGAAGTTGAAGTGAATGTGTTTGGGATCTCCGAAAAAAAAGTGAGAAGCTGCCTGTTTATGTATTTGCTTTGTGTAGGATTTCCAGCAATTGTTCTTTATAATTTTCTTTTATGGTATTTAGTGGGCCCTAGAAGAAGAAAAGCATGATGTAGGAAGTAAACTGAAGTTCAGGTAGTGTACTTGAAAATACTGTGACTATGTGCAGGACAGCCCAGACTGAGGCTTCATCATAGTGCTGTAAGGAGAATAAAAGGGACAAGTTTAGATTCATCATGAAGCTGCAGACTTCTACGAGAGAGGGTAGACTTTATTTCAACCATGAATGGAGGTTGGCACTGAAAATTAAGGGCATAGCAGAGGTTTTAATATGAAAAATGGAAGAGAGTGCAATTCATGCTTACCCGTCCTCTGGAGAGTCACTGGAATGCTGTATGCTTATCTAGAAATTGGCAATAATCCAGTAGGAGATAAGTGTGTGCCATTTGAACAAGGACATTGTGACTTATATTGTCTGTGTTTAAAAAAAGAAGGAAAAAAGTATTAGCTTATTTTGTTGTTGTTGCTGATTTTATTTGTTTAGGTGAAAATTTGTTTATGGTCTTATACCTCAGATTTTCCTTGATTCTGTAATCTCGCATTTTTAGCATAAATGTTATCAGAGTCTTGGAAACACACATGCTAATTTCCAGGCTATTTCTGACATGAATTTTAAAGACCATTTATAGTTCTACTTTAGCTCAAATCCATTTTGCAATTTTAACAATGAAGTGACAAGTGATATTTTCATATGATTGTTCTATTATTTGATATGATACAACTTGAGTATCAGTTTAGATGGGCCTATTTAGGAATTTTGTTACCTAGCTTGGGGATTTCAGAACAGTCTTTGGCATTATAGAAAGCAGATCAACAGCAGGTCAGATTGCAACTCTTGCAGAGTTCAAGCAAATGCTTGAACTGGGGTCATAGAAGATTTTGAGGTGAAATTAGAAAAAAAACAATTTTGTAGGATTTGTCGATAAAGATTTAAATATGAGTACTGACATTTAATATTTTGATGTGTTGGAATACTTGGTTGCAAAACATCAAAACTTTACAGTATTTACAAGTTAAGCCTTAAGCACTTTTTCAGCAGAAATATTTTATATAATTCTCAATTCTCCTGTATACATGTGCATGTGTAAATACACGTATATAAAGCCAATATAACCTCCTCTTCCAACATTGCTTAGTGCTTTATTAACCATTCTGTCTGATCACGAGTGTGTTACATATCTTATTCTCCATACAGAGAATAAAGAGATGAAAAATTATATTTTCAGAGTGACTGAGGTGGTCATCAAACACATCTTGCTTTAGACCAGTGTGTGAGGAGAATGCACAAGTGAGGGATTTGTCCTTGGCTTTGTAGCAGTGATGATTCCATGTGGACAACTTGTCTGTGCTGAGCCAGGACTGTAAAACAAATTGCCCGGAAGGTTTCAGTGAGATATTTATAGTGACTCAGACAGTACATAAATTTTCTGTCTAGGTCAGTGCAGATGGCAAAACGTGGAATCATAGAAATGGAAGAATGAGAGGGAACTCGATGAGCCCACCTGTCTTTACGTAAGGAGACAGAATGAATATGCCAAGAACATCCTTGACAAAGTTTCTGTTCTCTCTTCTTTCACTGTGATGAAAAAGGTCCATAGTGTAATTTTGCAGCTGGTTCCACTGCTTGTCTGTTCCTACAGTCAGATTTTTTTCCCTTGGTATAAGCTAAATCTCTCTTGCTGCTTATTAAGTTAATTGTTTTTCAGTTATCAGTGTCCACCTTCACCTTTATAGGAACTATATACGTACTTAGAAAAGACGGAAATTCTCTTAAATCTTTTATTTTCTATAATAATAGTAAAATGTATTCAAATTTCCTTGTTCGCAGACTGTTTCCTAAACTTCTTACTATTTGTAGTTTGTCTGTATTAGTCTTAAGGTGAGGTATCCAAAACAAGTCATGAGATTCTAACTAAAGTCTCAATATTACATAGCAGGGTACAAAAGCCACTTGCACAGTTGTGTATCTCATGGGGTGGTCAGTGAAATTTGCCATTTTTTTGCAGCAGTAAGACACTGTGGACCTATTCTTAGAGGACCTATGATTAGTTGGTGCTATGTTGGAACTCCGATTTTCTTTCTTCAGTACAACTGCTTTGTTTATTGTTCCTTTTTCTGTATTTATACACTTGATTTCTTCTGCTTACATATGACCTTGACCCCCCCGCACTGAATTCAATTCATCAGTGTAATGACCTACTAAAGTCAATTCATCAGTGTAATTTAGAGTATCTAAGGTGCTCACAAAACTGTCCAGATAGATGTCTTACATGGACTGTGCAAAATGAATTCTGTTTCATCATTGATGTTGTTAACGAATATTTCCAAGCTCATGTTTCACACCACTGAATATGCCCTCCCCATTCTAGAGTAAATTGCTGGTAATTTGTCTGTTAATGTGTCTGTTGGTTATCATGCTTTTCCTCTATTAATTTTACTAGAAGCATATTTTCGTCATTTGTTCAGAGAATGGTACATGGAATATTGATAAAAGCTTTATTAAAGTTAAGCTATGGTACAGCTTCTCCTCCTTTCTTCCACTTCACCAGTTAGTCTGTCAGAGAGATTGATTTGGTGTGATTTATTCCTGACAAACCTATGCCAGCTGTCTCTTACAAGCTGTGATTACATAAAAAGTTCTTTCAGTGATGTCCTTTCAAGTTAGAGAACAAATCTTACGAGGAGTGGTTGAGAGAAGTGGGGTTATTTAGCCTGAAGGAAAGGAGGCTCAGGGGAGACCTTATCTCTCGCTACATCTTAAAGGAGGTTGTAGAGAGGTGGGGATCAGTCTCTTCTCCCAAGCAACAAATGATAGGACAAGAAGAAATGGCATCAAGTTGTGCCAGGGGAGCTTTAGGTTGGATATTAGGAAAAAGCTCTTCACAGAAAGGGTTGTGAGGCATTGGAACAGGCTGCCCAGGGAAGTGGTTGAGTCACCATCCCTGGAGGTCTTCAAAATACATGTAGATGAGGCGCTTAGGGACATGGTTTAGTGATAGACGCAGTTACCTGGCAAGGTAACTTTGCTAGGTTAATGGTTGGACTTGATGATCTTGGAGGTTTTCTCCAACCTAAGTGATTGTGTCATTCTGTGATTCTAAGTTAAGCTGATTGGTCAGTAAATTTTTAGATTTTCTTCTTTGGGGTAGGTGTGGTAATGTATTTGCCTTTTGCTTCTGTAATTTCTTCCATCCACTCCAGTTACCTTGAAGATAATATTGGTTCAGAGTTTGTGTTGTCTATAATTACTCTGGGTAATCAGTTCTTTTTGTTTTAATCTGTGCAAGCTCATTTCAATAGTCTGTTAACCAAAGGCACATCACTAAGGGCGGATTGTGCCTGACAAATCTGCTGGCCTCCTACCATGGGATCACAGCATTGGTGAATAGGGGAAGAGCAACTGATGTCATCTACCTGGACTTGTGCAAAGCATTTGACACTTTACCCTGTGATATCCTTGTCTGTAAATTGGAGAGTCATGGATTTGACAGATGGACCACTGAGTGGGTAAGGAATTAGCTGGATGGTCACACTCCAAGAGTCGAGGTCAACAGCTCAATGTCCAGGTGGAGATCAGTGATGAGTGGTGTTCCTCAGGGGTCAGTACTGGGACCAGCACTATTTAACATCTTTGTCGGTGACATGGACAGTGGGATCAAGTGCACCCTCAGCAAGTTTGCCGATGGCACCAAGCTGTGTGGTGCAGTCGACATGCTGGAGGGAAGGGATGACATCCAGAGGGACCTGGACAGGCTCAAGAGGTGGGCCTGTGTGAACCTCATGAGGTTCAGCAAGGCCAAGTGCACGGTCCTGTGCCTGGGCTGGGGCAATCCCAAGCAGAAGTACAGGCTGGGTGGAGAATGGATTGAGAGCAGGCCCTGAAGAGAAAGACCTGGGGGTGTTGGCTGATGAGAAGCTCAACATGAACTGGCAATGTGTGCGCTTAAAACCCAGAAAGCCAACCATATCCTGGGCTGCATCAAAAGAAGCGTGGCCAGCAGGTCGAGGGAGGTGATTCTCCTCCTCTACTCTGCTCTCATGAGATCCCAACTTGGAGTACTGTGTTCAGCTCTGGGGGTCCATCACAAGAAGAACATGGAAGTATTAGAACAAGTCCATATGATGGCCACAAGTATGATCATAGAGCTGGAGCACCTCTCCTACAAAGACAGGGTGAGGGAGTTGGGGTTGTTCAGCCTGGAGAAGAGAAGGCTCCAAGGTGACCTTATAGCGGCCTTCCAGCACCTAAAGGGGGCCTACAGGAAAGCTGGGGAAGGACTCTGTGTCAGGGAGTGTAGGGATAGGACAAGGGGTAGTAGCGTTAAACTAAAAGAGGGGTCAGTTTAGATTAGATATTAGGAATAAATTCTTTACCCGGAGGGTGGTGAGGCACTGGCACCGGCTGCCCAGAGAAGCTGTGGATGCCCCATCCCTGGAGGTGCTCAAGGCCAGGCTGGATGGGGCTTTGGGCAACCTGGTCTGGTGGGAGGTGTCCCTGCCCATGGCAGGGGGGTTGGAATTAGATGGTCTTTAAGGTCCCTTCCAGCCCAAACCATTCTGTGATTCTATGTGGTCAATGACTGTTTTCTCATCCTTTACCCCTTTTACTTAGAGGTTCACTTAGGAACTAATAAGTACTTCGTTTCCCACCATTTTCTGGACTTGGAAACAAAGTTGTGTCCTTGGTGTATGCAAAGATCTTATTTCCTCTTTTCTTGTTGCCCGTGCTTTTTCAGCAAACAATACCCTCAATGTCAGTAGCAGAGCAATGTAAGTTATCACATTCAGTTTCTTTTTTAGGATAAAGTTGTTTATAAAGTTGTTTGAAGACAGAGATTTCCAGTGCTTCCCCTAATTCTTTCTTTTCTAATATTGTTAGAAGTATATAAGATATTTCTCAAGTGGCAACACCTCTTTTATGTTTTTTTTTGATACTATTGCATTCTCCCACTGCTACTAGATCATAGCCTTTTGACAGACGCTATTTTAACCACTGGTGCATTTTTATTTGGCTTTTTCAATCTAGCTTAAAGCCCTTTGTTCTAGCTTCTATATGTCTCTCATGGGCAAGGTATATGGATAGACCACAACTTTCTGCAGCAACACGCTGGATGCTCCGCAGCTCAGACGACCCTACTCTGAACACCAGAAGACAAGATGAGCTTCTCTACTAGCTTTCCTTCGGTGCCAGAGAGTAGTAGAGTACTTTGTATGGTAGTGTAGTAGCTACACTTACTCCATTTTAGGTGACTTTGTGGTGAGAGCCTATGTTAGCAGATCAGAAGCCTATAAAGAGTAGCAAAGATGAGAGGAACTGAGAAGTGATCTTTTTGCCCAGTGAAGCTAGCTTGTTCCTGTAACAAGCAAGCCACGTTGTACAAACAGTCTCTTTTGTAAGCTCACTGTTCTCCATATTAAAACTAGATGGATTTTTGCCCTTTCAGTTCCTTTTGGAAGGTGAATAAATGCTGAACTGTGTGGTTTTTACTGCTTTCTCGGAACTATTTGTCTCTCTTTTTCCACCAGGTCTTTGTTGATGAAAGTAATGTATATCTTTATTAGTTATGACTCCAAAGAGATACAGAGGTCTGAGGACTCTGTCCATTAGTAATGCTCTGTGCAGATTTAAAATCTTTTTAATGATCATCTGCTAGAAGGATTGATTTATGGGGAGTAAGTTTACAATCTATATTACTTAGTTCTGCTCCGTGACAGTTAGGAAGAGATATATCAGAAAGCAGTTCAGAAATGTTAAATGTCAGGGAGAGAGGGGAATATATATGGTGAGAAGGAATGGCTAAGAATAAAGAGTAAACGAGGAAAGTACAGGTCTGGGTTGGATATCTTATAAAATAGCCTTGATGAAATATCATCATTTTAAAGTATCTTATTTTTTTTAAAGTGTTCCAGAAAGCGAAGTAGCTTTACTAAGAAATAATCAGGACATATTTAGAATTTTTACTTATTAACCTGCAAGCCACATGAAGTTTAATGGACTGCATGGGCTTTCTTAATATTGACTTATAAGTCTTGTATAGTCTGGAGAAACATAACGAAAAAGTGTAATCATCCCGAATAGTTGAAGCATTTTATATCATCTGCCTACAAAAATGTAGAAATCTGTAATCTATTTGCATAAATTCTTGAGCAAAGCTCCGACAATTGCCACATATACAATACCTATATGGGTGGAAGCTATAGGTGCAGTAGTCCTTAGGCTTGTGTTGTTTTCACAGCTAGTCTTTCTTGCCTGTCAGTCTATAGTCTCTCCAGTCTGACAGGGTTTAAGTTAACTGTATAGCAGCACCATATGTATTGCGAATCTTGATTCTGATAGGAATGCTATTAGAACTCTTTCAGTTTGCCACCGGTTTTTAAAATCTCAAGGAGAGGCTTTCGTGCGGATCAGATAAACTTTCGTGCATGCCTCTAAAAAGAAGAAAACATGTATGCCAGTTCATTGATGTCAGAGTGCTGGAATAGATGGTGAAGTTGGAAGTTTATTGTAAGATTAAGAAATTGCCATGTAGCTGCAAAAAAAAAATCCCACTCAAATTGTCCTAATGCTTTTATCTAACTTGTCTTTCTAGATACAGTAGAAAAATATTGTAAGCTATTTATTTGCCAAATGAAACATAAGGAGAAAGGTAAATCTTACCTGTACAAATCATGGGGAAGGATTCTGTTGATGACTGCAAACCATTTTAACATTGCTTTTGTAGTTTCTCTGTAAAATTCCTTTATCACTGCAGTAAAGAGTACTTAATTGTACTTTTCTTTTCCTCTTTTAGTTGGAACTAATTTGCTCTTTTTTCTTCTCAATCTAGTCTTGGTGGAGCAGGATGTCCAATCGATTCCGCAAGCTGAAGCTGACTCAGACGTTGCGCCACGGGTTTTCTTCCAATCAGTTTGGGCCTTTTCCTGATGAGCCCGGATCTTCATTAAATTCCACCATTAAAGCAGTTTCACAGAGTGATACAGACACCTCTGGAACCCCTGATGCTCCTACAGCTTGGGTCACAAATAACAAAGGTAGTGGTAAACCCAGAGTTGTCTGATGGGAAGTGAACTGTCATGGGGATAGTCAAGATGATACTATTTCTAATTTATTGATTTAGTGTTTGTTTAGTTTAATATAGCTGAAAAATCACATAATGTATTTGTGCTGAACACCTGCAACATCATTTCAGCAGGAAAATGCTAATGTAGCAGTGTTACTGTTCTGTAGCAAGCACCGTTAAATTTGACAGGCGAGGCAGCTCAGTCAAAAGTTGTTAGTATCCTTGATGAACTAATTTTTATAGTGACAACCGATTTATGTTAAAAAATAAACCTGAGACAAAAGATCAGAAAAACCCAAATTGTAAAGCACATCTAGTGAAATTATGCTCTCTGTGCAAAACCCCTCCAGTTTGTGATGTGAAATAAGATTATCAGCTTAACTTTAATTGAAATAACTAAAAGTCTCAGTGGAAAATTTGCTTGTGTGTGCTTACAGGGGGTACAGCTGTTGAATGTTTGAAAACAAAAGCTACCCTTGAGAATAAGTAGCAGGGGCATGCAGATAATAACACTTCATTTATGTTTTTTTTCAGGTGTAAACACTGCAAAAGGAGGGAAGAATGATGAATTATTGACAACCATGGTATGTTGCAGTGCTCTTGGCATCTTCAGTCCAATTCAGAAGATCATGCAGCTACATGTTTCTTGTTTGTTTTTGGTTTTTAACCTGCTATCCAAGTCACCATTAAAAAGAGAGCTATCAGTTGTTGATAATCACTAAACAGGAACTGACAAGCTGTGGTACATCTGTAGTTCTGTAGACTAGTAAGTACTACAAATAGTACAGTATGGCAGCTCTTAATAGATACTTTTTTCACTTCGAGTTTTCAAGAACTTTTTTAAACAGCTGTCTGTACCTTTGTATGAACAGCAATGAATTAGTAAAGTAGACTGAACAGTTGACAAGAAGTATGCTATGAGGGAAACATGGAGCACAGTGCAATGTGAAACTGAGAAATAATGGAGGAAACCATGAAACTTACTTTGGGAGTTGTGCTTATATTACTCTCTTTCTATTTTTGTTACACTGGAGCGTTAAGTTCCCCCACAGTTTACTCCCTGGAGATGTCATTAAGTTTGGCTGTTGATTTTTTTTGTGTGTTCTTTTAAGAAGATTGAGCAAATTTTGATATGACTGACTGACAGAACTTCAGGGACCCAGTGTCATTTTTGTGGTTCTCTTTCTGGAGAATACACGTAGAGGGGGAACAAATATTTGTTCCCTATTTCTAGGTGTCTTATCTAGGGGTTCAGAGAAGAGAACCTTACCAAGCATCCTGTTTGTTATTTCTTTGGAAACTACTTGTTAACATTCCTGCTGAAATGAATGAAGAAAGAAACAGCTTCTATGATTTAATGAACTGTATTCATTGTATTGAATGAACGAGCTTCCTTACTGGTGCCAGTATGAACATTGGATTGTGTCTGTTATATGTTGTACATCTTCACAAATACTACTTTTATATCTCATTTCCATTTAATTTTGTTTAAAAATGCATTTGTCTCCATCTTTTTGTTTAATGTTGAAACTACATCATTAGCTCCCAGATATCTTTCTAAGAAGAGTCTCTTTTCTTTTTCCCTTTCTTTCTTTTCCTCTCTCAGTTGAGAAGTAGTGCTCCATTTACCAGGCTGCCCAGCGATAAACTGAAAGCAGTGATACCCCCTTTCTTACCACCCTCGAGTTTTGAGCTTTGGAATTCTGACCGAACACGAATCAACAAAGATGGCAAAGCTGAACAGATGAGAACTGCCTGGCCACAGAGAGTGATCAAGCACGATTTTAACAGCAGTGGGAACTCTGATGTAGTAAGTGAATGAAATATGTGAAAAAATATGTCCAGGGCGTGTTGGCTGGCAAACCATGCTCGTTTTGTGTTTAGAAATGATTTTGAATCCATTGTCTCTAGTAATGGCTTGTCCTTTTAAGATCTCCTGTTTAAGAAGAATATATGTCTCTGTCGAAGGAACATCAATAGAATGAAAGGTCTCTATAAAATAAAACTACTTGTTCGCTGTAAACCAGAATAATGTCTAGCCATAATGAATTTGTTGCAAACTGCTAAAGTGACAACGGGTTACACCCATACATTTTAGTTGCCAAACTAGGCACAGTCATTCTAGTGTGCCAGAAACTGCTCTGGTTTTGAAGACAGCATGGGGGAGAAGAAAAGAATAGAAGATTCTCAATTTTTAGGACCTGAAGGGAAGAGAAGAAATACTGGTGAGATACAATGTATATGAAAATATAATGACATAATATGCTGAAAGGGTTGGTATGTGATAAAACTAGCAATTAGTGGTCACATTGGCTTGAAGATGTACAGACTCAGTACAAATAGTGTAAAAGGGGGAAAAGTCTGAATAAAGTCTAATTTTTATAGAAGGAGCTTGCCTGATTTTACTTTTTTTAGTAGTGAAAACACAAAACAAAAGGAAAATGCCTTGTTTGCAGGAAGCAAAACAACCTTGACAACCTTTGCTTTCATAGGAAAAAAGAGAAGGTCTTGCTTCCTCGAATTAGGACTCTAATATCGAAGGTTAAAGAAAAGTTTATTTTACTAGCCTGGAGTTGTATTTCTTGTCAGTTCTAGAAATGGGACAATAAAGACATTTTAGTAGACATTTAGACATTTTTTGTATTCCTATTTTAGTTGAAAGTTAGCTTAATACCAGTAGAGGAAATCTAGGTGGAGTGTGGTGGAGAAGGCAAGTGATAGATCCCGGGAAGGTAAAGTTTGGTTCATCGTCCTGGAAGGATGGCTGTAGTAAATGAGTATAGTAAGATGTTTGTAAGTGGATAGTTGGGTCCCATGAGGAGCACATGAGGAGCAGGGCAAGTAGAGGAGAACTAGCCATGGTTCCCTCTGTAGGGAAAGAAATGTGTTGATCAGGGTGTAGGGGAAAGAAATGTAGTAAGTCTGTTCTGTAAGATAGGAGAAACAAACAAAAAAAAGGATTCTGCATGAAAGAAGTTTTACGTGTGATTTTTTTTGCCACTGTTCGTAATATTTTCTATATTGTTTCTCAAGTGCATCACACATATGCACATTTTATGTTGGCCAAAGGTTAAGGAGAATTAATGCCTTTATTATATCATGTCATTCATTGAAGATATATATTCAATATATTACATGCATTTATATAACTACATATATTCAATACATTATGTATGTTTTTTATAAATGTATTTGTAAATGTAAGATAAGATTATTTTACAGAGAAAGTTTCTGAACTTACAATAAATAAAATAGTAGTTGAAGTTTTTTTTGTTTTGCTCAAATAAGAAAGATAAAAATTATTTTTATTTTCCAGATGTCTGTTAGCAAAGGTACAAGGCCAGTCAAATTACCAGCATTTGCAAGAAGACCTGCATCTCCTTCAAATTCCAACAACTTCAACCATTCTCCCCATTCTTCTGGTGGATCCAATAACATTGCAGGAATTAACAGGCACGGAGGAGAACTGCATAACAGATCAGGTACCACGCTTCTCTTGTTTTTAATACAAAAGTCGTTTGAATGTGGTTCACCAAAAAAAAAGTATTTCTCATGATTGTAGAAGAAATTAAACCTCTTCTGAGGGCTTGTAGTGCTGCATATTTGAAAATTCTATAAGCTGTTGGAACAGGACTGAACTTTGGATACCAATGTAAGGGAACAAAACCTCACATCTCACTTGTTAACCCCTGTCTGAGAGAAACCTTATTGATTTTACTGAGTCCACCCATGGTGGATTAGGCGTATACTTGTTCATTGCTACGTGTATTTTTTATATGCTTTTTATATTTTATATTTTATATTTTTTAAAATAAAATTAAAAATAAAATTTTATATATTTTATATTTTATTTTTTTATTTTTTAGTTTTATATTTTATTATATGCTGAAAGTTGCTGAACAGATCCGAACCTTACAGTTCTGTCTCTTACTTAATGCAGTCAGTTTTGAAGAGGGAGTGAATGGTGGAGAAATGTAAACTGAGAATTAACAGACTTTTAAAAATGATGGTCTCCTTGACTCTGTGTTTGGTTTCTTTTTCTTCTTAGGTGGCAGTGCAGATAATGTTTTGTCTCAAATCGCAGCCCAGAGAAGAAAAGCAGCAGGCTTACCTGAACAGAAGCCCAGCCAACAGAATAGTCCAGTCCAGCCAACTCCTTCATCCACCCTGTCTGATTTGCAGTGTGCTCAAACTGTTGGCAATGGCCATGTAGTAAAGGTACAGATGAATGCCATTTTTTCTGCTTCTAAATTGATTTATTTTAATAGGTCATGCCTCAGTCATGGGTGATTCATAAATAAAACTGCATGACATTGCACAGCCTAAAATGAATGAATAAGCTGCTACAGTAGTGGAAACTTTTCAGCTCTACAAACCTTCATTCTCTTTACAAATTCTCAGAAGGTCAGACATAATAAAATATGATTTTGGTTTATTATTATTTTCACTCTCTTTAAAAAACAATAAATGTAATACTTGATCTTAGGGTAAATGTGTACTATTATTTTGGTTTATTACGACTTCTTCCTATGGCCCTGACTGAGTCCAGCATTTTACATGTTAGTTATTCCTGAGCTTTCCTCTGAAATGGTATAGCCAGTTTCCCTCCAAAGGCACAACCTGAGTGAAGAACATGAGATTGTGTGTACCGGGATCTGTCCACTCCAACAGTATGCATGTACTCATCCATGAGGTTTTATTTTCAAACAGTATGAGCGTTAAGTTGTCATTACCAAAGCCAGGTTTTGCTCACAAATGCAGGCTATATTATCTGTGCTGAATTTCCTGTGAATTTCCTGAAATAGCTTTGCCCTCATGACCTGCCCATTTTATTTTTTTTGTGTACTTTGAAGCCAGCAGCTGTATAGTGCAAAATTTTTAAGGGTAAAGATCAAAAATCTTTCCTCTTCACAGAGACAAGTTAGAGAGTAGCGTTGTAACAGAAGATGTGATCATAACAGACTTCTGTTGATTCACATGGGGAAAGTTTAAATTCCAGAGAGCAAGAGAAAGAAAGCACATGACTCAGGGTTTTAGTTCGTAAGTCTGGTATTCTGCAAATGGTAGTATACATGACCAAGAGCAAAATTTCTCATTTTTTTTGCTTGTGGAATCTCCAAACAATTCTTTATTTTGTTTTGTGTTCTTTGCATTTGTTCGTGAGATTCTTCTTAGAGTTGTGCCTCAAGAAACAAAAATGGCCATAATACAAAATTACTACCTTTGCTATCTCATTCTGTGATGTCTTATATGGCAACAATAAGCAAAGTATATATTTAATAAGTTAAATTTGATGATAAATGAAGTTACAAAATAGTTTAGTGATTTAATAAGTGAAATTTCTGGCAAACAATGGTCAGAAAAAGAAAAGTGTGCAACTGCCAGTGTCAGAATGGTTTCCATGAACAGTCACTTCGTCTCCGATCTGTCAGCCCTGATTCTAAAGAGACTACAAGTCACTTTTCAAAGATGGGATTGGGAGCTAAAATCTACAACTCTGCTGGACCCCAGAAGCTATGGACTCATAATCTTTTCTCCCTTCTACCCACATAACTGCTCCCCAGGTTATAAATGATCTGTCTCTTTCTTTCCTGTAGACAAAGCCACTTCATTATCCTTTTCACTCCTTAAATTCTCCTTTTCTGAACAGGTACCATGTGCTTTTCCTTTCAGAGGTGGTCTGACCAATATATTTCTAATTAAACTCCCAGCAGTTGCTCTCAGCTCATCTTAGCTTGGAAATAATTTCAGAAAGTTTGTATGTCCAAAAAATATTACTACATTTTTTTTTCCGCGATTATATTAGTTAGCCTATTAAGAGATAATACCTGTGCCTATAACTTTTGAGCTGCAGATCTTAGGGCCTGTTATTACAGCAATGTTGCTAGTAAGAAGTTTAATTACTATTCCTACTCACAGTGAAAGATGTTAGACGTTAGGGGATAGAGAAGTAGAGAGCAGTGATGCCCTGTAAATCATCTTCTGGGAAGGCAGTTCATCATACTGTTTAATATTTTTTTAAATAGAATTGATGCCTGTGTGTTGGAAAGGCAACAACTCTTTCAGTGCTCTTTGCTCAGATGTCTAGATGAAGTTCACTCTACTCATTGATTTAAAAAAAAAAAAAAAAAAAGTAATGAACATGGATCTCAGTATAGGTGTCCAGAAAATCATCTCAGACATGATACACAAACAAGAGTTTTCTGTTGGCAGTATGCAATTGCATAGGGATCCACGCTGGCTGCAAGAGCTTAAGCAAGCTACTTTGTGGTTGTAGTAAACAGCTTAAGTGGTGAAAATTTACCACGCATATCCATCGTGGAAATGCTTGTGCCCTCCCATTAAGATCATGCTGTCTAAACTTGGAAATAACCGATCTAAAAAGTGCTGCGATGTTACACTGCTCCATTTGCAAAAGCTGTCCATGAGGGTAGAGATTGTACAAGCCTTAAAGAAAAGAAGCAAAAGGCTGAGTAACAATTTACAGAGTGATGTAATTTACATAAACGCAGACAATGCACCAAAGAAGGAGGAACATTTTAAAGCACAAATGTAAAATAATAGACTACAGAGAGAAATTTCGGAATGTATCAAGGGACAAAACATAGAAATGAGCTCAGAGTGCTCTGCAGAAACCTCTCAAATCTGTATCATGCTTCTAGTCAAATGCAGGGCTGAGGGCGTAGTGCATTCTGGTGTAGGACAGAGTAATGGAAGAATGCTACCAACTTAAGTTAGTCTTATCTTTTTAATCTGCATCGTGTTGATTAACTACAAATGCTCCCTTTATGCCACAACACAGTAACAAAACTTAGAGCCAGGAGTCACAGACTCTCTCTCCTTCTTGCCTTGTTACCTACCTCAGTGTTTTTCTTATGTCTTTATTGTAGCATCCTGACTGACAAAAGTATTTTAAGTTAAACTCTGAGTTCAGGAATCCAGGAGAATGTCACGTAGACTTCTCTTTAGGTCATATAGTGCAAACATCAAAATGTTTGAAGTGGTAGGTAGATCTAGGAATTTAGGATGTGAGTTATATTAACCATTCTTTGAAAAGACTGATATACCTACTTATGTTTGGTGTGTTGGTTTGTTGTTTTTTTTTTTTTTTTTACATATTTATAATTCACTACTTTTCCCATTTCCATGCCTCCATGCCTCCACATTAATTAAATATCTGTAAAATATTAATAAATTTGGAATCATTTAACTGATGTTAGATAATATCAAGTTTAAGGATTGACTGGAAACTTTAATTCCAGTGAAGCAAGGTGTTTAAGTGCACCTAAAACTTGGTTTGTGCTTGCTACTTATTTCTGTTAATCTAGCATGAAGTGTTACTTTAAAATATCATCTGATGTACTTTGAGAAGCTGTAATTGAGGCTTTGTTTATTTGATTAAATTTCTCAGTGAAAAAGACCTCTGTTCTGTTCACCTGAGTCAAAATAACTTCAGCTTTTATACAGAGTAGTTATAAGGCTTATATGTAGAATTGCTTTATGAAAAATAATTTTCTTATTCCAAAATAGCGGCCTTAATAAATGTGTTTTCCTTAATGAGTTTGAGGGACTGACTCTCACCTGGGATATGCCAGTATTACTCCAAGTATTTCAATATGAATCAAGCAGATACTTCCAGTTGTGAATATGTGCTCTGCAGAAATAATATAAAGCTATGAATCATAAATAATATTGAAGCAACATATATAGGTAAACACCTTTTTTCTATTTTTCATTCATGAAATGATTATATCTTTAACTATAGCAAAAACTGGAGATGAACAAAAGACCTCCATCTGGGACTTCATCTACATCTAAAAGCACATCACCAACTCTCACGCCTTCCCCATCACCCTCCCCGTCTCCTAAGGTTCACAACGTGGAGTCCTCTCTCTCTTCTTCTCACAGACAGGCCAAGAGCAATGGTTCCAGCAGTGGTACTATTACAGAAGATGGTGAGTAGGTCTCTGTAATTACAGGAGACTGATGTATCAAGAGCACATAGTGTTTAAAACTGTAATTGTACTGGATTATTGTTTATCAGCATGAGAGTGAGAGTTGTTTTCTTTCTAGAAAAAATACCTTAGTGTTTTCTGATTTGGGATTGACATTCCAGCAGTAGCTGTGTCTGTTTATCTTCCAAAAGCTGTGATCTCTTCCATTTAGAGGGAGATAATTACCATCTCAAAGCTAGCATAGAGCATGTAGGTAGGCCACTCTTACAGCACATCCTTTCTCTCCCCTCTCCCTCTTTGTGGCTTAAATACTGATTTTCTGCTCTTTACTAAGGGTAGAAAATGTACGTTCTCCAAATTTGGAGTGAAAGTGTATTTTTAATAAATTCAGTGACGATTACATTCAGTACATTTCATTACAGAAATACAATTTTGTTTCATAACAATTCATTGGTACATGGATCTGCTTTTAAGAGCTGTATTTTTTTTTTAAATTGCAAAAAGTAACCTTATTTTGACCTTATTTTTAATTTTAGGTTACTACTTTTCCAGTGAGATTACTGCCTTTTAATTTTAAATTTTAGATCTAAATTACATTTATTTTAAAAAGTTCTCTTACCATATTGGAAACAGGATATCAATTACTTCATATTTTTTCCCCTGTAAACATTTCAAAAAAGTGAGAAAAATAACATGACTCAGAATCTTTTAAATAAGAGATGTGGGTACCTTTTATCTAGTTTCTTCAAGAGGCACGCTTCCTATTTTTGGTGGGTTTTGTTTGTTTTAGCAAGTGTCAGGATTGATTTTTATTTTCGTTTATTTTAACTTTGTACTGGCACTGTACTTCCCTGTAGTTGACACTAAAAGGAGGTGGTATTTGACCCACTTTCTGTCCTCTTATCATGGCTTAGCTGTAACATATTGTACTGACTGCTGGAGAAAATCCTTTCACATTTTAGTGCCATTTTGTAATGATGGCTTGATAATGTAAGAGTTGTCAGTTTAGAAATATATAAAGGGAAGAGAACTGGTTCTTGGATAAGAAGGGGAATTCTCCAAGCTATCAGCTGTTACACTCTCCCCTTGAGAAGCAGGGCTTTATGACTACACCGCTAGTGCCATGATACAGTGAGTTTTCTCTGTAGCAGAAGTGTAGGTTGTGAGAAGCCTAAGTAGTTTGGGGTTCGTTGTGCTTGTGAGCTTTCATACTTGAGTGGTCCTTTAATTCAAGGGCTTCTCTTACTGTGAGTTTAGTCAGGAGCAGCAAGTCAGAGGCCCAGCAGCAATCAGAAGAGTAAGTTATGCAATGTTAAATTTTTTCTTTTTATTTCAAGAAAATTTAAATTAATTTTCTAATTCATTTTCTCTGATTATCACTGTGAAGGACCAGTAGGCAGCGTGGTTCAGAAGTGCGCATGGTTTCTTTTTAGGCAATCAGTTGGTGGACCATCAGCAGTTTTTCCCTATTCTGAGAACCAGTGATGTAGAAAATCCTGAAAGAAGAAACCATGTGAGAGTAAAAGGAGGCTGTGAAAACTTGGAGAAAGGTAATTTTACCCTACTCCTATAGAATAGTACTAATAGTTGTTAAATAGGAGGAATGTGTCAAAGCTCCCAGAACCTTTATAAAGATGTAGGTAAGGAGACTAGGTATGGGTATAGGATAAGTAAAACAAAGATTTCGTGAAAAAGCAAAAGTGAAACATTATGCAGTGCAGGATATAAAAAAAAATGAGAGGATTCTGAGGTTGTTCAAACTTCGTGTATAATACAGGAAGAGGGAAAGAGGAAAAGAAATCCTGAAAGGCCTACAGTTTAAAATGTTGTCTAAGTTTGTGAAAAGTATTAGAATTACAGTTGTTTATCAAAGAGTCGTAGAGTTGTTTGGGTCGGAAGGGACCTTAAAGATTAGGTATTTCCAACCCCCTAGTTCCAAGAGTTGGCCTTCCAGACTGCAAGCACTTACAGCTGGCTCATGTCAAGCTTTTCATCCACCAGAACTCCCAAGTCCTTCTCTGCAGGGCTGCTCTCAGTGAGTTCTCTCAGTCTGTGCTCACATCTGGGATTGCCCCAACCCAGGTGCAGCACCTTGCACTTAGAGTTGTTGAACCTCATTAGGTTCATGTGGACTGACTTCTGAAGTTTGTGCAAGTCCCTTTGGATGGCATCCCTGCCTTCTGTTGTATCGACTGCACCACACAGCTTGGTGTCATCTGCACACCTGCTGAGGGTATACTCGATCCCACTGTCTGTTGTTCATAAAGATATTAAACAATGCTAGTCCCAGGACAGACCCTCTGAGGGACACCACTCGTCACCGGCCTCCACTTGGACATAGAGTTGACCATCACTCTCTGGGTGAGACCTTCAAGCCATTGCTTATCTACTAAATGGTCCCTGCAATTGAGGGCAGCTCTTCTGCTCCTCTTGAGGTCTGTTTGGATGTAAGCATCTGCCTGGGGAGGTTGTGGTCCCACCATCAGGATTTCAGCCTCAGCCTGAGGTGGTGGATGGTCACCGTTGTCGTTTCATAGAATCATAGAATATCCCAAGTTGGAAGGGACCCATAAGGATCATCAAGTCCAACTCCTGGCACCGCACAGGTCTACCCAAAAGTTTAGACCATGTGACTAAGTGCACAGTCCAATCACTTCTTAAATTCAGACAGGCTTGGTGCAGTGACTATACTTCACTGGGGAGCCTGTACCAGTGTGCAACCACCCTCTCGGTGAAGAACCTCTTCCTGATGTCCAGCCTAAACTTCCCGTGCCTCAGCTTCACACCGTTCCCACGAGTCCTGTCACTGGTGATTATGGAGAATAGGTCATCTGCCTCTCCACTCCCCCTCGTGAGGAAGTTGTAGACTGCGATGAGGTCCCCCCTCAGCCTCCTCTTCTCCAGGCTGAACAGGCCCAGTGACCTCAGCCGCTCCTCATATGTCTTCCCCTCTAGGCCCTTCACCATCTTCATCGCCCTCCTCTGGACACTCTCCAACAGTTTAATGTCCTTTTTGTACTGTGGTGCCCAGAACTGCACACAGTACTCGAGGTGAGGCCGCACCAGCGCAGAGTAGAGCGGGACAATCACTTCCCTCGACCGACTAGCGATGCCGTGCTTGATGCATCCCAGTTTCAGTAGAAGGCTTCTTCCAGTTGCTCCCAGAATAGAAGAAAGTGACTGGCCACTCTATGACATTATTTATGACAGCAAGTCTCTAGGTTTTGAAGATCCTGGAAGTTTCTTCCAGTATTCTTCCAGCCTAAACTTTAAGCACACCAGTGTGCTGAAAAATGACAAGGGTAGCCAACCTAAGAAGAAAAAAGTTAATAATATATCTGAGGGGTTCTAATGTAACTTTTTTATTTTATTTCTTTAAGATGGTATTTTTCATCAAGCTGTGTGAAGTTCTCTCACTGCGTTTTTACAGCTGGCTATCTTTTCCTGTGGACTAACCTCAGTTAGGGTGCTAAAGCTTTTAGCCTGAAACCATGTCAACCCTTACAAATCATGTTAAGCATACCAAACAAATTGGCCTTGAGGTAAAAAGCCAAACTCTAACAAAAATAAGACTCAGCTAGAGTTATCACTTCAGTTTTCTGTGAGCTTTTCTGTGTGAACAAGGAGGCTTCCAGAATGCTGAACAGAAAAACGTGTTCATCTCAAGATACCTGATGTCTTTTGAGAAGCTTAGAGAGTGAAATTCTCTTTCATGTTTCTACTGGTGGTGAAAGAAATAGGACAGTCAAAGAAGTGAAATAAACAAAAGCAAAATTGGGAGTGGAATGGTGATTATCTTTACAATAAATGTGAGTTTATATAGAGTATATTTAATATTGTTTTGTGCTGTAATGTTTTCATTCATGTTCTTCATTTTGACTTTGATTCTCTTCTTCAGTTGATCACTGGTGATACTGTTGAGGGTGAGGGGGAAAACGTTAGTCACTTGTGACAGCAAAGTGATAAAAATAAACAGGATCCTGAATTGAGAGAGGTACTGTGTAATTAAGAGAGTTAATAGTGGGTTGTTGTAAAACTGCAGTTGTCTTTTAACTGGCTAGTGACATTTTAAATGTGTGTTAAGAATTGCTATCAGGTTCTCCAACTTCTAATTTCCTTGCTCTTTGAGAGGAAACCCAATATCCAGTGCTGTTATCCTGGGAAAGTAAGCTTATGGAACTGAAATTCTGCCCAAGCTTTATCTTAGCTGGACTAAAGCTATCTGTGTTTAATACTGGATGCCAGGTACTTGAGGAGAAGAGTTTCGATATACCCTTGTTATATCAGGGTTTTGAATGAGTGACTGGGTAGTTGCTTGCATTACATCTTGCCTTCCTGGATCATGATACAGAAATACCTCATTCAGTTCAGTGCCTGCTTGAGGAGTTTTGCTGGATAGACTGCATGATCTGGATCAGCCATCTGGGGCCAAGCACCTGCATTTTAGACATGAAAGTGCATAAGTTGCCCTCAGAGGTACACTTATTTAAGATCCTTTTTATGAGGAAGAAAGAAGGATGCAAAAAACGAATTTTATCCTAGCAAGGTACAATTAGATAGAATTACAGTATATTGAATTAGGTGAGAACACAACAATATTTTTATTTCTGATGCAGAGTAAATGTGATTGGGTTTTTGCTATCATATGTCATTGTGTGAAATATATCGTTTAATAATATATCTTTAGCAGTTAGTGATCTCCTTAGAGATCACTAAAATTGATCTTTTGTGACCCTTGTTTTGTTTTGTTTTTGCAGATGAGCTGACTGGCATCCTTAAAAAATTGTCACTTGAGAAATATCAACCTATTTTTGAGGAACAAGAGGTAATTAAAAAAAAATTACCGTTTTAGAAAAGTATGGTGCAACACACATTGCATTAGAATTGTGATCCAAATTATCAACTTTGAAGTTGTACAACAGTTTTTGGCTGAAGGACCTTGAAACATGGACCAAGTGGTATTTCTGGAGTTCTCCAGGAAACTGCAAGTATCAGTGTTTTTTAAAGTGAATCTACAATTTTGTTATAGATAGATGCTTCAGATTTTTTTTTCCCCTTCTGTTTTTAAATCCTGATTTCTCTCTTTCTGTCTGTATACAATGGGCATAAAGAGTTTATAGGACACACTGTATCATTCCTGGAATCACAGCTGGAATCTCCCTTGCAGATGGAGAGCAGCAGGGTGCGAGTCACTGAGACGGCTGTTTTCTCTTATCTGCTGTGAATAAGTAGGAGATTTTTGGGAAACCTAAACATTATTGTAGATGAGACCCGTGACAGTGACTTGCCTGAAGGATGGAATTAAGACACATTACTGAAAATAAGCAAAAATAATTTATTACAGTGTTTAAGACATTATCAGATGTGAGTAATACCTGTGCGTTCAGTTGTTTGAAGGCAGAGGGCAGTGAATAGACATGTAATAGATTGCCACTGCTGCGGAGTTCAGGATTCAGCACCACATACAAATGCTTTAGCTGCATCACAGTGCACTGGGCTTATTATCCTTCCCTTGAGTTTTAGAGAAGGAAGCATTTTGTAGAAACGTTTTGTGTGTGAAGTTTGTATCAATATGAAGTTTCAGATGTTTGTTTTTATCACAGCTTTATAGATGTTTTGATATAGTATAAACTGATATATGAACAAACCCTAAGTTTTCCTCAGGAGACACTGGAAAAGTACACATAAGATTCTGAAAATCAAAAAATGCTTTTAAAGAGGAGAGAGAAAAACTGTTGTCTTATCCAAATAATTGTTACAATAAGGAGAGGATTTTTTTTTGAGACTATATTTTGTATTGACTGTGCTTTTCTAAAAACAATAAAATCTAGGAATATTTAAAATGTGTTACCGTATTATCATAATTAGCTGAATTATTAACAGCAGATTTAAAACCTAAGAGCACAGTGGAAAAGTGGGTACCATTTAGTGCTGTTAATTAATTAAATGTTTTTGTTTCACCAATATTTCCAGTGAGTTTATAGAACTAAAAAAAAAAATTCTCCATCAATAATGAATCTACACTTAGGTAAATACTACTTTTTGCTTCTTCATATGCAGGTGGATATGGAAGCCTTCCTTACTCTTACTGATGGCGATCTGAAAGAGTTGGGTATTAAAACTGATGGATCAAGGCAGCAAATTCTGGCAGCTATTTCTGAACTGAATGCAGGAAAGGTACGTTTTGGAGTACTGTGCTTAGTAAACTAATTCAAGGTTTGTTTGTATTGTTAATTCAACATATATTTGAAAATTCAGTTGCAGATGTTAGATAGAAAAGCTAAACAAATGTTTTCCAAACAAAACATTAACGTATTTGGTTAGTTAAAAGTACATTGCTTTGTGGTATTCCCACTTCTTTCATTAACTGTTTCCTAGTTCAGTAACTATACAGCTCTTTTACAGAGTATTGACAATCATATGAGAAGCTAACACTAACATGAACATTGGTCCTGTTACAGTTAGTGAATGTTGATTTCAGTGACACTAAAAAGAATTTAATGGAAAAGGTCTCCTTTTTGATTTTTTTTTTTGTTACTAGATAAATAGCACTTCTCTCATTCCTTACATTTTTGATGCCATTTAATTTTATATTCACAGTTACTAGTTCGAGGAATGGTGTAGAGTAAGCAATATTTGCATCAGAGAGAGATTATGGACTGGAGCATCTCTTTAATTACACCTGCTGACACTGCTCAGCTGCTTTTTAAGTTTCAAGGTTCATTTTATCTCTGTGATACAGGAAGCTCAGCTAAACAAAATATAAAGATAATTCCCCCAAGTTAAAATCAAAAGCAGCAGGTGATAAGACTAAAAAAAAAACTTGGGGAGGTGGGTAATGTTCCATGCTATATAGCCATGGAGAATATCCTGAAAATGCTTCTACTGCTGTCTGGCAGTTTCAGGAAAAGATGACCACAAGGCTTTCTATGTATCTGGGAGGTAAGGATTTGTCATTATTGCTAGTAGTGCACTGTGACTCTCTGGGCATAGAAATGGATGTTTTCATATCTTTTTATGAACTCATGATAAATTAATTCGTAAAACAGAAATACTTCATTTTAATTTATTTTTCTTTCGCAGGGACGAGAGAGACAGATTTTACAAGAAACTATACACAACTTCCACTCTTCCTTTGAGAGTAGTGTTAGTAACACACGACCTCCTGCTCATTCCCAAAGTAAGTAGCACCTGGCATTAATTGAACAATATATGAGTACTTCTAATTAATAATAGCTAGAGGACAGAATGTGACAAACAAGCTAGGGAACCACTTTCTGGGTTAATGATCGATGCACGTCTGTGTCTTTTGCTAAGACTGTAGAGAAGATTTCAAGATAAAGAGAGGTATCTTGAAGATTTTATGCACACCTCAACATTATCTAAAAGGAAAACAAGATTTTTGTTACACATTTATTATTACTGAACACAGGAAATGGATATAAGTGTAGCAAACTATAGTATATGATGAAGGGCAGCAGTGGGAGGTGAGTTTGTATGATACATAGTTTGCTTTTGCATACTGTTCATATAAGACAATTTTCCTTGGTGTGATCAAGTAGATTCAATATAATTGAGGTTTGCAATTTAGTATATTGGCTTAAATAGCTATTTTAATTATGTATTCATGTGTGTATGCATTTATTTTTTATATGTAATATTTTTATATGATTGCCTATAGTTGCTTTGGAATACATCTATTCCAATCATCAGTGTTAATTGCTAGCCATTTTTGGATAAAACCCTGCATTTTAAAATGTAGTATCTATAATAAAAATGTAGATCTATTAAAATGTATAGAAAGACATTCCTGACCCACAGCAAATGAATACATTTACTACCGTCACACCTAGATATAAAGGTTTAAACCTCTGCCCTGCTAACCACCTGAGCCAAAGGCAGGTATACATCTGTTACTCAAGATCAAGAAATAGGGCAAAACCTATTCCTACCAGCATTTCTGGATCTGTGTTTTGGGAGGAACAAGAAAGCCATTGAATGGCCTTGAGAAATTTACCTTCTTAGGTACTTCTTGCTCTCCTTCAGCTGCTTATTTTGCTGTTTGCATCTACTCACAAAATTGTTCCACTCGTTTAGTGGTTATGCTAAATAACATTTGAGCTATTGTATGCTTTAGCAGGCCTAAATAGTGAGTGTGAGTCCCAGTTGTTCCAATCTCAATCAGCTGAATGTCACTAGATCTGTGAAAGCAGGTGCAAACCGTAGGTCTCACTGCTGTCTTGGTGAAAACCGGGCATTGCTGGGGTAGTTAGGCTACTTTCTGAGTTCTGTGTGGTCTGCTTGGTTGAAAAGCCACTGTCAGGTGTCACTGTACGTGTAGTGCAGCTTATTTCCCATTCTCAGAGCAGTCATCATTGTGTGGGAACTTCTGGATGTCTCTTGATAACATCCCAGACTTGAAGAGCCTCTTCTGTAGGTACTGCTGGGTGAGCAGAAGCTGATATTTGGGATTTGGTAACGTGCTGCAGTGAACTGGAATTACTCAAGAGCTGAAGAAACATACAGATGTAAAGTGTCTCCAAGCAACTTGTTGGTGTCTTGAAGACAGCAGAAAACAGTAATGGTGGCACAGAGTTGGTTAGAACATCCTTTTGTATGAATTGAGGCAACAGTTGCTCCTGCTGACCAGTTGACAAAATGCTGCAAGGAGGCTCATCAGAGATCTAGCTTATGGGTTTTTGTGTGTGAGAGCTTCATGAAGTAGATTTGGCTGAGTGACAGCAACAGAAGCACTAACAGAGGAGGAGGAGGAAAAGAGCATGTAGATAAAAGAAGTTTCTGCACCAGGTAAGCTGCTTTGTATTGTAAAAAGTAGCAATGGGACCCTTATGCAATTTCTGGAACTTGAAGTGATTTCCAGGAATGTGTAATGTTTTAGAATATACGAGCAGCTATACTGAATCAGATCCAAGATTCATACAGCTGTGTTTGGCTATTTCATCTGGTCTTATTTGACATTTGTGTGAGAGCTGCTTGCTTTCATTTGTTTTGAACTTGCAATGTCTTTTGCTTCATCCTACTGGATCAGAAGATATAGTGGACAACTTGTTTCCTCTTCACTACCTCCATGCCACTGATGGTTTTACAGATATCTGACATTATTCTTCAGTATTTTTTTTTTTTTGCATTGAAGACTTTTATAGGCTGCTTAAGCATTCCCTTTGCTATAGTTGTTCTATCCTCATTTCATTTTCTACTATATCCTTTCAGACTTGAAGATACCGTAAAATATTCAAGATGTAGGCATACCATTAATTTACACATGATACAGTCATTGTTTTTCAGCTGTGTTCTCTGTTTTCAGTTCTCTTGCCCTTTCCTAGTTATTTCTAGTACTTTGCTTTTTTGGCTACAATAGAAGACTGAATCGATCCTTATTGGAACTGTGTGTTACAACCCGGATCATCTACTGAGTGTGAGCTCAGATCTTACCATTTTATATAATATGCCTTGCTTCATATTAGTTCATTTTTATCTTCATCAAGTTTTGTCTGCCATACTGTCTGGTCACCGATGTCTCATGAAGTCCTTTTGCCAGATTTCTGTTTGCCTTTGTTTTTATTTACATGGATAACTTAAGAAAACTTGTTGCTTGAATCTACATGCCCGTTTCCAAATCATATGTTGAATATCCTGAGTCCTCGTGCAGAACTCTGGGAAATGCTACTGGTGAATCTTTCCACTATGGAAAATTATTATTTACTCCCACCTTTTGTCCTCTGCCTTCTAACCTGTTAGTTATCCACACAAGATACATTTTTACCCTGTGGCTTCTTTGTTGTCTTAAGAACCAACCTTGGATCTTGTGAAATGCCTTTGAAAACTGCACACACAAGTGGATCTCTTTTGTCTACAAGATTGTTGGTACCTTCAAAGAATTCCATTAGGTTGATGAGGAAATTCTTTTCCACAAAGTTTCAAATGTTCACTATTTCAGTTCTTTGTTATAGTTCATACTAATCTGCCTCTTACTACTGTCATGTCTGTGATTGATGTTTCCCTGGAACCCTTAGAAAGATGAACATCAATTCTCATCAATTCTCAGTTACCTGTCAATTTAAACAAGAACCTGCACTCTGTACTCAGCAGTTCAGCTGCTTAACCATTTAAGTTCCTCTAGAACTTGTGACTTAGCGATTTGTTATTATTTGCTTTGTGCATTTGTTTCGTAACCTTTTTTTTTACCAATACTTCAGGTTAAAATACCTTGGAATGAGTCCCAGTCTTATTACACTCTAATCATTGGATGGCATCGTGGCATCTGTAACAGGCTGCCTCGTCTGATGTGTTTGAAAAATATGTGAAATTTTTATGCTTTTTGCATGGTCCACAACCACCAGTTTCTCTAGAACTCTTCCTAGGAGCCTTTCTGGGCACTTTGTGTCTGAACACCATTATCAAGAAAGCCACCTGATGATTCTCCCTTTCAGAAAGCTAGATGTAACTCATAGGATAATAGTAATATCCTGCTCTTCCAACTGTGTCAGTGTCACTGTTTCATACCTATCACTGTGGTTTGCTCAATATGTGGAGTAATTTTAAAAGCTCAGTACCTAAAATGAATTGGCTGCAAGTATACCTTTGCCTTTATGAAGTTTCCAGCCTTTAGGGATGTAAAGAAGATAATGAAATGAGATTTGAACGTATCCTTAAGGCTCAGAAATGAAAAAGCGGGGAAAAAGAAACTAATTTCTCACTTTCTAGGAATGTAGCTTATAATTCTGGGAAGTCTGCAGACTGGCTACCATCACCAAACTCGTGACTGTCTACAACTTCCCTACGCTTCCCACATCAGCAGCTTCATTTTTCCAGTTAGCTTCAGTTCCCCAGGAAACACCCCATTCCCAATGCCTGAGCTCAGCACCTCTACTGCTGCCCCTGGCTTAGGAGCTCATCAAACCTGCTTCAAGATGTCAGGCAGAAGAAAAAGAAAAACATCTATGTGAACGTTTCAAGGATGAAAAAGAGAAGAGCAGTAATTATTTACATTTATACCTCTAAGAAAGCATTAGAAGGAAAAAACAATAAGCAGAAAAAGTAAAAGCAATACCATCAGAAATAAAGGCATGATCATATAACTAACTTCACACAACAGGCTTGTTTAGAGAAGATGCTGCAGTTTCTTCATGATGTTTTTTTGGCAGTTCAAACTCAATTGCTAGTTTGTTGCATCCTCAGCTACCTCCTGGTTGAGCAGCTCCTTCTGAGGTCATTGCTTCTGAACTCTCTATGATATTCGCTACAAGAACTAGTAGAAAAGTTGTCAACTGTATGTTGGATTTTGGCAGCTGAGCTACTTCAGTTACAGTAAGGTTCACCGTGGGAAGAGAGATTACTTTGTATATCAGGTTCTGTGTCACCCCTGGGGCTGGCAGTGAGATGATTCTTCTTTGCAGAAAACAATAGGCTTTGACATACATTTGTTTTCTGTCAGAAGGATGTTGAGACCACTTCCTTCTTGGCTGCTGCCAATGATACTAGGTTAGGCTGTATGTCCGGGCTGTGAGAGCTCCGTATTTAAATTCTTACCTGAACTGCATAAGACAAATGACTGCTCTACCTGTAAGTAATGCAGTGGCTACTGGACCCATAAACTGTTAGGATCTGGGGCATTGCAGTTCTTCTCCCTGTTCTGAACAGGCGAAACAGAACTTGCACAGAGAATGTTGCCTTTGTCTCTTTTTTAGGGGAAATGAATTGGTAACCTTCAGAAAATTCTGTTGGTACAAATTAATTGCAAGTGTGAATGTCATGTTGTTTTTGACACTTTGGGAGTTTCCAAGGGGAAAAAAAATTATCTTGGAAAATTGCCAAAGTGTTCTAGTCACCCTGTTCCTGACAACAGGAACTACTAGGAAGATAGAGCTTTTTTATAACCCAGTGAACTGTGTCAAAAAAGCCCTCATAGAATTAGCTTGCTGCTTCATCTTTTAAATTTAGAGCAGGTGACCAGCCCATGGAAGCATGTGGAAAGATGACTGCTCTGAGAAACAAAACATTCTGCTTTGGTCTGTACTCTGACTTCACTGAAACAGCAAGCAGCAGCACAAAGTCTGGATTTAAGAAATGACGCTATCCCAACAAGTGTTTGTTTGTACTTCAAGGCAACCTTTTTGCTTATGTGATTCTGGTAATGAAGCAAATCAGACTTTTTGGATACCTAGTTGCCAGGACTAATTGCATACGAGTTCGATCAAGATCCGTTCAGTCATCAAGCAGTTAATTAAGAGGTTGAACATAGCTGGCATGGGTCTGCAGGTTCACTGAAAGAAATAACATCAACGGAGGGAGAGCTGCATCTCAATACAAACTTGCCAAATCAGAAACAAAAAGATGAAAAAAGCTCATGTGTATTATATGACATTATATTGGCAGGAAAAAAGCAAAAAGGAGCAAAATAACTGAAACTAAAATGATTTTATAGAATCATAGGATCATGGAATGGCTTGGGTTGGAAGGAACCCCGAAGCCCACCCAGTTCCAACCCCCTGCCATGTGCAGGGACACCTCCCACCAGACCAGGTTGCCAAAAGCCCCATCCAGCCTGGCCTTGAGCACCTCCAGGGATGGGGTATCCACAGCTTCTCTGGGCAACCTGTGCCAGTGCCTCACCACCCTCTGAACAAAGAATTTCCTCCTAACAACTAATCTAAATTGGCCCTCTTTTAGTTTAAAACCATTCCCCCTTGTCCTGCTGTTGTCTGCCCAAGCAAAAAGTTGCTCTCCATGTTTTTTATAAGCCCCCTTTAAGTATTGGAAAGTGACCCTGGAGCCGTCTCTTCTTCAGGCTGAACATCCCCAGCTCTCTCAGCCTTTCTTCATAGGAGAATTTTGATTTCTTCCTGAAAAGTAGAAATAGGATTTCTTTCCTAAAAGTAGAAATAAAATTCTGTGTGCTAGTTAAAAAAATTCATGTAAGGAAGTGTTAAATTTCAGCTCTGTGATGAAAAATGGAAATAGCTCATGGAGTTCCCTTGTCAAAGTCTGAGACTTGTAACAGAATTTGTCACTACAAAAATGACATGCAAAAGAAAGAGAGCGTCCAAGGTTTATATTCTAAAGGACACCATTTTCTTCTTTTCCTAGGGCATTTTTAACCTCATTTCGGGGGGGGGGGGGGGGGGGGGGGGGGGCGAAGTTTGTTGAATGTAACTGCCAGTTAGCTTAGTTTGCCTTCTAATATCAAATTTATCGAAATACTTGGAAGAAAAAAAATGAGCCTCACCACTTGCTGTAGACTTCTAGCTGCCCTCCCTCACCTAAATGTAATGCTGTTCTCATAGCAGGCAGGAAGAAAAGGGAATGCTCTGACATTGGGCAGTACTGAACAAAGGGAGGGTTTAGGTACCGGAAGAATAAGTTGAATGTTCTGCAGATACAGGTTAGATGAAGAAAAACTATGCCTATGATGAAAAAGGAATATGGTGCCATTCAATCTGTGATTAATATTAATTTTCTGCAGTAATTCTGATCTTCCAGTTTCTCGTTACCTAATATTTTATGTTGCATATTGATATATATTTACACATACATACCTGCAGATAAACGTATAGGTATTTAAAAAGATGTGACAGAATAAAGTAGAAGACAGCGGGGAGGGATTTGTGTATTTGCTTTCCACTTCTGAGTTCAGAGTCAAAAATATCAAATAGAAATTATCCAGAGGAGAGAGTTAGAGAGATTGCAGAGTAAGAAGTAAAAATAAGAGCAAAACCAGTATAGACTTGCAAACGGAAAGGTGCACACTGAGAAAAGAGATACTGGAAGGGTTCATGGCAGCAGATGACCTTTTCGCCCCTGGTTTTGACTTTTCATATGTTCTCCATACAGGAGAGGGCTTAAGATGAGTAAAGTGAATTTACAGGGTCAAGTTTTTGGAGTCTGGTGTAACAACGAGATAAGGAAATACAAACCTGTTTGTGGTAATTGTGGAATTAGTCTGTCTTCTTCGAGTAAAGCTGTGAGTCTTGCTGGCTGTAGGTTATCAGATTTTATTCTTTTCTTTACAGCACCTGGCTGCTCTATAAAACCCCAAGAAGCTATTGCTCCTAAGAGGTAGCTACTGGAAAAAAAGGATTTTGTTCTTATGGTGAAGTCTGGGATCTGGCTGAGTCAATCCAAGTGTACAAAGGAAAATTTGAAACATTAGTCCTAACTGCACCTGTACAAAACTTTCTGAAGTAATGTCGATTATAATTCCAATGCCACAAAGCATCAAAGAAAGTAATGAAAAGATTGCTTTTGTAGTTCAACTTACGAGTTGAACTGTTCAAGGCTTCAGTGGTTTGGACTTGAGAAGAACAAAGAGAAGGAGGAAGAATGAATGGCCATATAAGATTCATGTTTTCATCCTACTTTTTAGTGCCTATAGATGAAGAACCCATAGGAAGCCTATCTGGGCACAGTCAAGAAGAACAGAAGCATGGAAGAAGTCATGAAAATCACCATGAATTATGAGAGCCTCTACATGGAGAAATATATAGCTGAATATACCACTGTTGGCTGAATACAGACGAGTCCAAGTTGAAAATACAGTGGTTTCATGAGGAGGTGTCTAAAGGAAAAGCAATGCTGCATTCTTCAGTAACTAAAATACACTTTATCTACTCAATATTAAGAGGTTAGAACAGCAGTAAAAGTAAACACAAAATACCTATTTGTAAAAATAGCACTTTATTTAAGGAACTGCATAATCTGTCACTGATATTTAAACATAAATAGTATTAAAGTATTTTATATTGTTGATCTGTTGTTTTGAGAATAAAACCATATAACTGATGTTGTCTGGGTTTTCTGAACAGTAACACCAGCAGATCTTCAAAGTATGTTTTTTTATTAGCTTTTATGTTTGAAAGGATTAGTACAGTAATTTTCTGCTTAATACATTTTTTTTAATTGAGCAATTGCAATACAAGTCATCAGAAACCTCTGATACTATTTTTATCTGTCTGAAATCTTACAAATCCATTACTTGACCACTGGTTTAAGTCATTGTGAGTCAGGGGGTACTTAATGCAGGAGAAATCCAAAAGATCTTAGAGCTCCAATGCAGAGGAGTGATTTCAAATAATTCTCTATGCATCTAAAAATTCTGTCTTTCTCCTTCTCACTGTTCTGGTTTTAGTGGAGTTTGGCAAAAATAGGGATAGAAGTGCGCATAGTGACAAATAGAGGCAACAGCAGCAGTGAAAGGAGTGAAGTGCCTGCTATCTCTCATCTTGCCTCAGGTTTGGCAGCTGATTTTGAGATGGCTTCATTGATTCAGCCACCTGAGGGAAGGCTCCAAGGTGCCAACAGCAGCCAGTAGAGCAGCTGAGCTGTATCAGGTAGCAGCCACTGAAAACTGCTCGTTTGGCTTTTTTGTTTCTTTGGGTTTATTTACGTTAAAAATGTCACAATAACTTTCAGAAGTCAAACCTTTTTAAAAATATGCATGTAAAGTAACTGTCGAATGAATTAGCTAGGAAGGGAGGCATTTTTCTTAAGTAGAAACAGTCTATTATGGTTAGGAGTTTAGAGGAATATAGGCTGAAAGGTGTGATGCTGTACCTTTGTGGAGACTTTACTGAAGGAAAATATAGTAAGGAATAAAGGTGGAAGGAAAAAGAAGAGGACAGCCTTGGTGAAGTATGTCAGCCATAATCATGTAAAAATGTAATCTGCCTTCGAAAACAGGTGTAAGGAACAGAAATAATCTGCAAAAAAGAAGTGCTTTCCTTTGGTTGCATGTTCAACAAGAGCCACTGGTCCTGGTAAGTTATGCCAGCCTTCAGTGTTGATTTTGTGGCTTGCTAAGAGGTTCTTCTTTGCAAATGTTTTACTGCTGCTTCAGTCCAAATGCCCAAGGACTAGTTGTACAGTTGTGCCACACTGGAGCTGACCTTGAACACAGGTAGCCCAACCCTGAGGAGGAGGAGAAGAGGTTATAGAGGGGCAAGGCAGAAAAAGATGGTTACCAGCTGGTTATGATCATCAAGGGCTGTTATTGCCCTGAGGCCCTTGGTGGTCATTCTATTGCCATTTCCAATGTTAACAGTACAGCCATGTTTGAAATAACAATACACTGTGCAGAGAGTTAGCTCAAGCCAGCTAACAGGGAAACCCGAAGGTGAGAGGACTTCAGCAATTCATGTTCCGAGCTTGCTGACCGTATTCTTTAAAAGGAGAAATACTCACCTGCAATAAACTGAGCTGGGGAAGTTCTTTCTTTTAAAATGTGGCTGGTGGAGGTCCCTTTTCCAAAGGGTACTGAATGGCAGCTTAAAGGTTGAAAGATGCATTCTTTCTGCAGTCTGAGGGTTTAAGTTAAAATATACCACTGCCCAGAAGGCTGCAGTAATCTCAAGGCTATATGGCAAGGTTTATTTCTCTAGCTGAATCCTCTCTGTGCAGAAAATAATTCAGAATTCACCAGGTGTGCCCCTACAAGGCATGAATGGGGAAGAATTAGGATTTACTTTCCCTGTGACCAAGGATATAAACAGCATAAATTTGGGAACGTGAGGGAAAACGTTCAAAGAATGAGCAGCAAAGAGATTTAAAGAGAACACAAGCCTAACAAAGGAGATTGGAGCACAAGTATAGGTTCTTTATGTCTACCAAACAGGTAGAAAAGCTTTCTTACGCTGTCCCATCCAGAAGTCTCAGTATCTAAAGAGTTAGCTTTATTAATACAGGAACAAAAATGTGCATTTTTAGAGTTTGGGGACTTTCCATATCTTGTGCTGCACTTATTTCTTAAAAGGTGGTCTGTTCCTTCTGCCTGAGTCATTTGCAATTCTAAGTGGAGGAACAAGGAGTTATGTTTGAGACCAACACCTACATCTCTGTGTCTATGACATGTAGCTGTATACACTCTGTTGCGGTCAGCAGAGGTCTAGTCAGTACAGCCACTGGACCCTCAGACACCAGTTTCTAAGCAGCCTAGCCCAGGAGCTTGATTCAGTTGTCCAGACATCTGCTGGCACTTGCATGCCCAGGGGTATCCAAAGCAAGCGTACAGGGTGCCAGACATGATGCAAAATGAAGGTTACGATCTGTTTGTTGGCTGCAGGCACTCACTCGGACAAAGAGACCATTCGGGGACTAAGCCCATCACTTCACTGACCTGTCCTGACATGTCAAAAGTGAAAAGCTGTTTCCCATTTGCTGTTTACTCTCTGTGTCCTGCTTTTTAGTTTAAATGAAAATCTTGGCTAGCAAAATTTGGACTGCTTACGTGATAATGAATGATAATACCTTCTGAGAATTGTAGAATTAAGCATTAGAGGTAAAAGTTTAGCCCGGAATTATGAACTTGATAAACCTGTAGTTGATAACCCTAGGATGTCTTATTTTACAGAGGAGTACTGCTATTTTACAGGAAGCTCTTATGGAATTTCATTCTCATTATTCTACACTTTGAGCATTAATCGAGATCAAATTTTAAATAGAGGTATTTCAATATTTGGAAATGATTTAAGCAGTCATCTGTAGTATTTTTCATGCTTCAGCAAATGCCTCAGAAGCCAGGTAGCTTCTCAAGGGAACAACTTTGGTTTCCAGAGTGAAGGGGGAACATAAAAGTTCTCACAAACAGATATCTTTAATACTAAGATCATCTGAGTTTAGAACTGCTTGGCTTGTCTGACTCTGACACTAATAGCCCCAAACTTGCCACCTCTAGATTTTATTTTATTTTATTTCAAAGCCCTCCTGGCAGTACATTTAGTGGGAACAAGCTTTGTCCATTAAATCCGAAACAACTTGTGCTTTATTTAAAGCTCATTTGGAATACTTAATTTCCAGTCTTTCAGAAGTTTGTATTATTGAAATAAACTGTTAATGCAGTGTCCTCCTTAAAGCGTGCATGCAACACTCAAAATAGGTCTGCCTGGTCTTGAGAGTGCCATATCATGTCAGGAGAGTGAATTGAGGCACAGTTCTTGAAGGTGATTAAACAGGTAAAGGTGAATGTAGGGCCCATTCAAGGCATACTTTCTTATAAGTAGTCTGAAAGAATTCTGTGTTAATGCATATACTTGATATGTGGCTCCAAGTTCTTGTTTTTAGTAAGCCTGAGCTATTTGTAACACCACAGAATCAGTGGCCTCCAATTAGCTGGAGCAGAGATTTCCATTTTGCTGAGCTGCACAACAAAATCACTTTGCAGTCAAGTGCAATGGATTTGATCACTATGAGCCTGCTTTCAGCTCTTCTCAACAGATTCATGTATGAATTCCATATGTAAATTTTTCATGTATGTTTTTTTTCCAAGTCACTCTCTGCTGCCAGTTTGTCCACAGAAGGGGAAGATGGATTAAAAGGACAACAGATTGAAAAACACCAGAGAGAGAAGCACAGGTAGTATTTTGATTGGGATCCAGGATCTGTCTCTCCTTTAGATAGTTTTTTGAATAGTCAGACTTCATAGTCAGACTGGGGTTCACTTTCTTCACCATCTCAGGACTCCAAAGCGTACACACTTTTTATCACAGACTTGCTCTTGTTCCTTTGCTCACAGTGTAACAGACAGCATCGTTCTCTGTGCTGGTAAGTCAAGAGGTCCATCCTGCAGACCTTCCAGCAGTCCGAGCCACAGAAGACAAAACACAGCCTTGTGTTCTCAATACCTTGTATCGTTTATCTCCTATCATGCATTTTAATTGCTAACTTAGTGTACGTGTCATGCACACACACAAACTAGTCCTTAACAATGCCACAGCTTTATTTCACAGAATCACAGACTCACTAAGGCTGGAAGGGGTCTTTGGAGATCATCTTGGCCACCACCCTGCTCTAGCTGGTTGTCTGGGGTCATATCCATTCAGGTTTTGAATATATCCACAGATTGAGACTCCACAACTTCTCTGGGCAACCTGTTACAGTGTGTTCAGCCATACTCTCAATCAAAAAGTTTTTTTTTTTTCTTACGCTTAATCAGAATTTCTTGTGCTTCAGTTTGTGCCTATTTCCTCTTGTCCTGTCACTAAGCAGCACTGAGAAGAATCTGTCTGTGTCATCTTTACTCCCACCCATCAACTATTTTTACACATTGATAAGATCCCTCCTCATCCTTCTCTTCTCCAGGCTAAACAGTCCCATCTCACTCAACCTCTCTTCCTATGATGCTCCAATCCATTCATCATCTCAGTGACCCTATGCTGGATTTGCTCCATGATGTCCACGTCCTTGTTGTACTGGGGAGCCCAGGTCTGCCTATACCACTCCAGATGTGCTCTCAGTGGTGCTGAACTGTGGGGAACAATCACCTCACTTCTGCAGGTGGCACTCCTCCTAACGCAGCCCAGGACAGTATCGACCTTCTTTGCCACAAGGGCACATTGCTGGCTCATTTTAACTTGGTGTCCACCAGGACCCCCAGGGCCCTTTCTGCAAAGCTGCATTCCAGTCATCTGCACACAGCTTGTACAGGCGTATGGGGTTATTCCTCCTAACGACTTTGCATTCCCGTGTTGAACTTGATGGGATTTCTCTCTGCTCAGTTCTCCAGCCTGTTGAGGTCCCTTCAGATGGCATCATCTGGGTTATGAATAAAAAGACTAAACAGTGTTGAACTGAGTACTGACCCCTGGGTACATCACTCTTGACTGGTCTCCAGCTGGACTTTGTGAAGCTGATCACAACCCTGGTAATTTGTACAGTTTTCACTTCTCACTGTCTATTTATGTAGCCCATACGTCATCAATTTCTCTTCGAAGATGTTGTGGGAGGTAGTGACAAAAGTCTTACTAAAGCTGAGGAAAATAAGGTCCAATCTCTTTCTCATCCACTGAGCCAAACATTTTACCATAGAAAGCTGTCAGGTTGGTCAGACACGACTTCCCCTTTGTAAATCCATGCTGACTACTGCCGAGCACCTCCTTGTTTTAAAATATATGGAAATGATTACCGGGATTATTTTCTCTATCATGTTGCCCATCATCAAGGTGAGGCTGGATCCTCTTCCCTGACTTTCTTGAAGATGAGGATGGCTTTTTCCAGTCCTCAGGAACCTTACACAATATCTATGACCTTTCAAAGGTCATTGAGAGTTGTCTTGTAATGACACCAGCCAGCTCCCTTGGTACTTGTGAGTGCATCCCACCAGGTCCCAAGGACACGTGTATATCAGACATCTCTGGGAATACCACATAAGGATATTTTGTGGTCTTGATGCCCGCCTCAGCCAATACCATGGGTGTTCTGCATACCTTGATGATTGTCTTTTGGTGGTTTATAGACATCCTCTTTTGCAGTGCACTTCATAGTAGTTTTTCAGTTGTGTTCCAAGCATCCCATCATTTCAGTTGCATCACTATTGCATCCACAGTTCCCATTCTTTGGGCTTGCTGTGTTACTTTTTTAGACTACACAGTGATCCACCAGCTTTGGGGTCTTCCTCCCGTTTCCTGGGACAAAGTCAGTGTACGTGTTACAGCCAACCTTTGCCAGCATTTTCTGTGTGTGTGTTAACGTTCAAGCAAGCTCAGCATCATCATGATGTGGGTGAGGATCTACTCTAAAACGCTGATACCTTGGTGGGCTCTGAATAGTCTGAGAAAAAATGTAGTACATACTGAAGAGCACAATACCCGATTGCTTCCATTATCACTCTTGACACTCACCACATTGAGGAGTACAATAAAGAAAAATAATAACTCAAATTAATGCAGAGTTAGGAAACAAGTTATTAGATTTAGAAACAGATAGCAAAGCCTGAAACAATTGAATGTCTCTTGTTGGTTTAGCCAGAGGTGTTTTCCTAGGTTTCATCCGGATAACAGACTGACTAATAGTATGATTCAGCCAGCCAGCGGACTTGGGTCCAATTCTCAAGCAAGCCAATTTCTCCAGGTGCTGTTTTCCACACAGCACTAATTACTTGCAGACAAGCTCTTCCTTATTTCCTCCCCCTGAGAAGAGATGCACCTTCTGAAGTATCCTGAGACTTTAACCTTGATAATCAACCAAGGGTATTGACTTCTAACATTCTTACTGACACTTTGTTGTTCGCAGTTGGAGGACAATGAGGACCTCAAATTAGGCAGTGCCCTTGTGACAGCTGATGGATGTAATGTGTTTTCTGATGGTGTTGCTTAAACCTAATAATCATTTTATACTTTTGCCAAAATGCTTGCAGAGAAGTTCTAACAAAAACGAAACGTTCTTTTGTACTTTCCAGTAAATAAGTGATGAAGTCAAGAGCCAAATATTGGCTTAATTTGTACTGATGTAACTCCATCAACTTCAGGCCACCCTGGATTTATATGCATAGAAGAGTGACAGTCTGGGCTGAGATAATTTAGAAACTCACTATTTTGGATTGCATCACCTCTGTGCAAGCACAATGTGTAAACAAGGAGACGGTAGGCATGTTCTGAGTCAAGTAGCTGAAGAAGTTGTGTTCCTTTAGACATCAATTTAATTTGTTGGAGCTCATCTTCCTCTTGGCATTCACTCTACCATTGTTTAGCATCTTGGAAGGCCCTGCCACTCTCTGATCTGATAAGCAGCAGCTTGATAAAACAAGTATTACAAATGTTAATAGTTGGCTTGTTTTACATTGCCTTTCTCTTCTGTCAGCTACCATAAAGAGCAATTCATGTGGGCAATTCATATGAAAGGAACAAAAGAAAACTAACAAAAAACACCAAAAAAAACAACCTCTGTCTTTGCTGGATATAGCAACAAAACCAAGAAACTGATTTAGCCTGTTTGTTATGTGGGGATTTGCAAAAGCCTTGTCATATATTGGCCATGATCGATCTATGGGTGTATATTTTAATTTGGGAAAACTGTGCATAAACATAGCGTGGCTAACACCTTCTTTCACTCCTGGAGACAATGTATAATACAGGAAGGGTTGCACCACCATTTTACAAAGGCATTTCTGGCTCTCCGCTCCAACTTGCTTCTTCCTCACAGGCAGAAAAAGCCAAAGAAAAAACAAATGCAAAAGCCAGAGCTGATGTTGGGATAGAAATACTAATGCCTTTTTTACCTGCTGTGTATGGTTTCCCATGTTATGCTGGATTCCTTCAAGTGTACTTCCACACAGGTACCCACACAAAAAAAAAACAAACAACCGGAACCCTCTGTTTCATGCATTTAAGAAGACTTGTGACAAATACACAATAGTGATTCCTTCATTGGAGCAAGGATGATTCAGGAAGGAAAAAAACGGGGGAAAAAGAAACTCTCCCATTCTTTTTGCATTTTAAAATGAAAAAGTGCATGGAAATTTTTAAAACATGAATGAAAGCTCTGCAACTACATTTTTTTTAAATCAAACACAAAAAAACTTATTTAGAAATTTCCCATAAAAACAATCCCAATAAGATATTTGTACTTATAATTTCCAACAGAAAGCATTTTACCAGCTTTGCTGTTTTCATTTAATGTACCTGCTTTATTCAGTCTGTCACCCTAGGTTTTTTAACATTCCCCAATGAGCTTCTGTTCCCCGTTAAGTGCTTATTATCAGATTCAAGTGCATGTTGCAATCTGAATAATTCACTTGACCATTGTGTTGCTTTTTTGTTTGTAAATTAGACATGTTTATTTAAAATGCAGTGAAGCCTCATGTGGAGGTCACTGGATGGAAGAAGAGATTGTTTGTCTCACCAGGTCTGAATAGAAGAGTATGTTCTTGGCAGTAGTTGTCATGTGATGAATTTGGGAATTAATATGTGACCAGGAGGGAGTACATCCTGAGTTCTGCTCCTGTCATGACAAGACACATTGTGTGATATCTTTTTTTTTTTTTTTTTGCTTGAGTTCCCTTTCAGTAATAGACAGCTAGTAATATTACTTACTTAGCTGGTAAGAGAGAGGCCAACGGTGACAAGAGAAAGCTCCAGAAAGAATTAACATTGTCATTAGTGATAAATGACTTTTTGACCTGCTCATTCTTTTTGAAGTGTTGAAATGAGGAAGTAGAAATACTGAAACAACATTTGCAAATGTGTTGGTGACCAGAGAGGCACACTGCTATATGCCCCATGCTTTGGATCCTTCTCCTTCCCCAGATTCACAATGAAAGCTGGGAGAAGGTGGTTGGGAACAGTCAGCATGGGTTTACCCGACCAACCCAATCCATGGCAGGAGGACAAGGGACAACTGGCACAGGTTGAAACAAGACTGCATATCAGGTGTTGCTTTTTCACCATGAAAACAGTCAAGCAGTGCAGCAGCTATCCAGAGGGGCTGTGCAGTCTCCATTCTTGCAGGATTTCAAGACTTGACTGGGTAAAGCCCAGGACGGCCTGGACTCACCACATAGCTGATTATGAATCCTATGACTATGGACTAGAGCCAGCAGACCTCCCGTGGTCCCTTGATACCACGGATCTGTAATGAAAGTTGTTTGCCATGCAGCATGCCCCCCACTCCCTTCCACCTCCTGCCAGCTCCCCACATGAAGAACCTGACATTTTGTGAGGAAAAATCCCACCCCGCAGCTCTCCAGCAGTTCCACATGCTGCAAAAAAGTTTGTCTCCTTTCATACCCCTTATCGCGGGCACCTCAGCCTCCGCGACAGCCGTTTGAATTATTCATGGCTATTGACGGCGAGAGAAATTAACATTCCCTCCCCAAAAGCCTCGCTGCGAGATAGCAACGATCAAAGATGAAGCCAGATTACCGCCGCCTCCCTCAACCCGGGGTCCCGGGGCTCGGCCTCGCCGCCGGCCGCGGTCTGTTGGTGGCGGCGGCCGGCCGTCAGGGGGAGCTGCCGACCCGGCGATGGCGGAGACGAAGGGGCGGACATGGCCGCTTCAGCCGGGCCGCAGCGAGGGGGAGAGAGGCCCCCAGCGCAGCCCAGCGGGGCCGGGGCTCTGCCCGGCCTTGCCATGAAGGGAGAAGGGAGCTGGGCAGCCGGCAAGGAGCTGGGGGAGCCCGGGGAGCGGTGGAGGAGGCCCCCCACCTGCACTTGGGGGCATGCACTCACGTTAGTGCTTCATGCCGTGCCCCAGTGTTTTGGTCTGTGGCTCTCCATGTAACACCGGTGCAGTGTGTCAGCTCATATGCTGGCAGGGCCTTGGGAAGCTAGATCAACCGAGACTTTATAAAATTGATGCACATCAAAGCTTCCTTCTTGTTTACACACAGGAAAGAAACACCCACATTGGTGCGTGAGTGGTGAACCACATTGTGAGTGCTACCTGAAACTGGCCTTGTGCATTCCCTACTCCTGTCATTCCAACATATAACTGCTGTAAAACTATAAAACAGAAAGCCCAAAGGAAGTAAAGCGATACCATTCCCACACAGCCCTCAAAACACATCAACATTGTTCCGTTTTGCAGTCAGCTGCTGGGATAAAGTTTAACTCATTAGACCCCCTTAAGGCTAGGTATATATTAGTTTAAGCCATATGAATCAAAAATTTTTATGGTTGTGAAAATCTCTGATCTGCTTAAATTCTTTCCAAATGAGGCTTGTGGTTGAGTCATCATTATTTCCTGTCAAATGGTTTTGTGAAGTCACCCAAAATAATGAGATGTCACTTGCCTGGATACATTAATAATTAGAAGGATTTATTGCAGCAGGCATCATGGGAAAGTGTAACTTTCCCATTAGATGTCCTTAATTAGAAAAGAATGTGTCAGATTTCAGATCAACGTAGGGGAACTACAACTATCCATTAAAAAGAGAAGGACAAATAACACAAGTGACAGCCCTTGCAGAAGTACAAAGATTTAAATACTTTATAAATTAAGGGGATTGAAGGTGCTCATTTTCATCACTAAAGCTCTTTGACTTGTCTTCATCATCAGAAGGCTGCAGTCACCAAACTGAATTAAACAACAGAAAGAGCAAATGCTGTATATGATTCTGACAATAGACTACCTCGGTAATTAGTTATTATTCTTTTTTATCTCTTTCATCAACATCTCTTTAGGGTGGGCCAAATTGCTTTGGAAATTGTTCAATTATGCTAATAGGAAAATTTGATAGTGACAATGATATCTCTTGAACCACAAGAATCATAGCTACTACATTTGTTCAGCTAGTGGCAAGATGTGGGATAGAGAAATGATTTGACTAGCTTTCAGATAAAAATTGGAGGGCTATTAGGTAATGTGTGGGAAGTGTAACTCTAAATCCGAGTGTGATGCCCAACTACTTGGGTATGTGTAAAGGGTTAAATACTTGTCTTTTTTGGCTTCCTTTTGACTGAATAATCCGTCACAGACCCAGGCCACAGGTACTTGGGTGTTAGGTACACAGAAGCTAGAGAGTAACTCTTACAATGCTTACATTTACTTCAAGTCATGAGTAAAATTAGGTTACGCTTATATTTCTGCCTAGCACTTGGTTAACAGCCCCATATATATTTTATTTATGCAATCTTAAAATCATACTATGAATGACATCAGACCAGGAGTAATTTAAAGAAAGGGTACATATGTCCACAGTTTATTTCAGCTTACAGGGAGATGTTGCTCTAAGATAGAGAGACTAAAATTTTGCAGTATAAACCAACTACTGCCTCTGGGCCATTGGATCTACTCAGCCCATATCAGTTATATTTGAAAGTTACTACAAACTAATGCTTTTTCTGTGGCCTGTAAGAAATCAGTCAGAAACACTGGACAACTGCCTAGCTGACAGGTGGCCACATTAGGGCTGCTTTTGGTAGAAAAGCTGAATTTCTTTCTTATAGGGAAAGGAAATCCTTTAACAATGAGTCTTGGCCACAAACAGGGCCTTGTTAGATAAGTTTTTTGTTTTGAGTAATCATTTTGTGCAGCATTTTGCCTGGAAAATATATATATATATATATATATTTATGATTGTTTATGGCATAATTTTGAGCACTAGGTTTGGATTTAGAAGAGGTTAGACTCAGTTTAGTGGAGGACCAGGTGGATATAGGTGCTCAAAACTTGTGTATTTGAGTGGGATTGAAAAACATGTATGTATTTCACTCAGAAGTTAATTAAAGCATAAACTGAAGGTAGAACTTTAGAGGCATGTCATAAATGTCCTTTTGAAGTACTGGGGAGAAGCCCTTTTTATTGGTAATTTAGCCTTTTCAAAATTGAACCTTTCATCACATATTAAATCCTAAGAGGGCTAGGGAACATGGGGTGTGTTCCAAGGTAATTTCTATGTATCCCCTTTCTTCTGTAAGTCATTAGCATCCAGCATTTGTGCTTTTAATGAGCTGAAATGAGAAATCTTGTAAGCTAATTTGAACAAACTACAGTGTCTTACTCACAGCAAGATACCTCAGACATCGATCAGCTCATGAAAGTTTGTTTGTGAGGAACTTCTGTGAGAACCTTTCATCCTAAAAATGACACTTGAAAACTCTGCAACAGATCTTGACAAGATTCACATGTGAATGCCGAAGAGATACATGATGTATTGTTTTACTTTAGAAGGCGGTATAAATATTCCACTTCTAAAGCTAGGTCTAAACAAAGCTTACCTGCTCATTAAAATATAATGGAATCTGGCTATTTTGCATACTGTTTTTTAAATGAGATTTCATAAAATCCACCTTTGTTTCTAAATCTTGTCTGAAAAACCTCTAGGGATAAGTGAAGTTCAGTATGATAAAGAGAACGTTTTATTCAGCTTTAAGAGCTGGAATGCCTGCCTCAGAGAAGTGTTATGTGGGATGGCTGCATGCCACACCGTCAGTGGACTTGTCTCTTCTCTTTTATTTGTAGTATTATAATTTTTAGTTTTAAATTAAAAGCTGCCCGAAGCCACAGATGAGTTCTCAGCTCACTGCTCTCTGAACAGGGATACAAATCAAAATTGGCACTTCCCTCAGAAAGCCACTTTGAAAGTTAGCTGTCCACTTGGACTGAATGAAGCACCTTTGACTTCCAGAAGATTGCTGCGCTGCAGATGATTGCAGGCCTTCAGTACCCTCGAGCACTTCAGAGCAGGAGAATTCTGATGTATTATACAGTCACTGTTTCAACACTTTAAAATAGAGGACAAGTTACACTAGAGAGAGAGTCAAAGAGAAAGCTTGAAGCTCAATGATCTGATTTTTTTTTTTTTAGCAAGCAAGGGTCTTCACACATGTGAATAGAATAATTTTTTTTTTTTTTGCATTTTAAGAATATCTGTAGCAAGAATTTGAACTGATGAACCAACATGTCTGTTGACTTTTAATGTGTTAAAATAGAGTCCCTATTTAATTTTGTCAGTAAAGACAATGTATTGAACAGATTATACAAAGAAAAAGGTGCCCGTGCCAAATGGATCATCTAGTGATGTCTCTGAAGATTGGAAATTCAGTCATTCAGACCGTTTAAGGTACCAAAACATGAAGTTAAATGTTTCAGGAGATTATGAAATATACCTGATGGCCTTTGAAATCAAATGAGGAATGCTGAGTTAATCTTGCCTGTTTTGCTGGTATCTGCCGTACTACAATCATGAATAAATATAAATGTTATTTTTCATGGGTAGCCAAATATACTCATGACCAAAGAAACTTCTCAGGACCAAACACCTTCCTGTTTACAGGGCTTTTAGGAGCTTATGTATTATTAACCGTGGTAAGAATGATAGTAAACAAAATCAACAAAACAGGGCCTTAGGCAGTGTCACCTCAAGCTTTTGAGTGTAATAAAGGAAGTGCCTACAAGGCACCAATACAGAAAAAAAAAATAATTAAAAACAAACCAAACAAAAAGAAACAACAGACATTTACTGGGAAATTAGCATCTTGGGGTGCCTCTCTGAAAGTGTCCATACAGTAATGGGGAATAACCATGAGGAATTAGAGGTCTGCGTGCAGTTGAAGGGCTCTGATATTGGGATTGCAGAGATTTGGTGGGATGGTTTATGTCACTGCAGTGCTGAGATGGGATACAGGCTTTTTAGGAAGTACGGGCCAGGAGGACAAGATGATGGAGTTGCCCCTTATGTGAGAGAAATGTGAGAGAAATGCCCCTTATGTTGGAGTATTTGGAGTTCTGCCTAGGGCTGGATGATGAGCCAACTGAGACTTTATGGGTGAGGATTAAAGAACAGACCAATATGGGTGACATTTAGTAGGTGTCTGCTGTAATGTGCCTGACAAGGAAGAAGAAGTGGATGAGGCCTTTTTTAAATAGCCTCACATTTGCAGGCCCTGGTCCTCCTGGGGAACTTCAGCCACCCCAGTATCTACTGGAGGAACAACGTAACTGGGCTTAAGCAATCCAGGAGGATCATGGAGAAGATTTACGACAACTTCCTGACCCAAATGATAGAGGAGCCAGTGAGGAGGGGTGCTTTGATGGATCTCATGACTGAAAACAAGGAAGACCTGGTTGGAGTTGTGAAGGTTGAAGGCTGCAGTAGCCTTGGCTACAGTGACCATGAGGTGGTGGAGTTCAGGATCCTGAGAGGAGAGAGCAAGGCAAAAAACAAGATCACAGTTCAGGGCTTCAGGAAAGCAATCTTTGGCTCTTCAAGGATCTGGTGGCAGAGTACCATGGGATAAGGCCTGGAGGGAAAAGAGGCCTGGGAAAGCTGGTTGACATTCAAGGATCACCTCCTTGAAGCTCAAGGGCAGCCTGCTGCACCTAGCAGGAAGTCAGGCAAAAATTCCAAGAGGGTTGCAGGGATGAACAAGATGCTCCTGGTAAAACTCAAACATAAAAAAGAGAGACACTGTCTGAGCACCCAGAGATGCTGTTAGGAAAGCCAAAGTCCACCTGGACTTGAATCTAGCAAGACAACACGAAGGGCTTCTGAAGGTACGTAAGTAGAAAAAGGAACTTGGGGAAAAATTTGTGCCTGCTGCTGAATGGGTCAGGGGCCCTGGTGACACAGAACAGGGAAAATGCTGAGGTACTGAATGCCGTCTTCTCCTCAGTCTTTACGAGCAAGACCTGCCTTCAGAAATCTGAGGGCCCAGAGACAAGGAGGTCTGGAGCAAGGAAGAGATCACTGCTGGAAGAGAATCATGTTAGAGAATGGTTAAATACAGCTGGACCTACCCAATTCCACGGACTCTGGTGGGATGCACCTATGAGTGCCGAGGGAGCTGGCTGATGTCACTGTGAGGCCACTGTCAATAATTTTTGAGTTATCATGACAACTGGGAGAAATGCCTGAGAACTGAAGGAAAGCAAATGCCACTCCTGTCTCCAAGAAGGGCAAGAAGGAGGACGCAGGGAACTACAGGCCTGTCAGCTTCACCTCGATACCTGGAAAGGTCATGGAGTAACTAATTCTGAAAACCATTTTCAGGCACATGCAGGACAACGAGGTAAGTGTAATCACCATGGATTCACCAAGGGGAAGTCATGCTGACCAACCTGATAACCTTCTATAATGAAATGACTGGCTTGGTAGGTGAGGGAAGTGCAGTGGCTATTGTCTACCTTGACTTCAGTAAGGCTTTCAACACTGTCTCTTATAAGATATAGAGAAGCTTACAAAAAGAGTTTCAGTCTGTTCTCACAATGAAGAAGAGGTCTGCAAATTGGTGCCGGAAGATTCATGTAGCTGCCATATTAGTACAGGAGCACTTGGGCTCTATCAGTTGAGAGTCTTCTGTAAAGAGGGCCTCAGGCTGTAGGCCAGATGAAGTGGTTAGGTGCAGATGGGGGTTGGTTTGAATCCTGTGAGAAGTGATTTTAAACATCTGTCTCAATCATGTAGAGCAGGGAATGTAGAAATGAGCTTCCCAAAACACAGTGGGACAAAAGAGGGGCACATGAAAAGGATTTTGCAAAGAGCCTGTCTTCCTCTGCACTGATCTGTGAAGTCAATAGCTCCGTGCTTCTCAGTGTGCTGGCCAAAAGTGGTCTCCATTTAGAGGTGGTGGAAGTTGATGGAAACATTTAAAATGTGCCCAGGCGCTTTTTATCTGCCTGACTATAAACATCCGTGGATATTAGCACAGTTTGTGTATATTTTTCCAATTACCATGGAAGTGAATATTGCTGCAGTGTAAGCATTTTCATCCATTTGTCTTTTGAGTAAAACCAAGAAAAATAACCAATACCAGAACATTGAAAACATTGCAAAATCACTGAGTGTTCATTACAGATGTCCACTTTGACCTATTGTAATGCCATGAGTAAGGTTCTCAGTATTTTAGCAGGCTTCATTTACCTGATTTCATTATCATTAAATCAAATGAAATTTCAGCTGTTTATTTTTCTTTTCTTTTTTTTTTTTCTTTTTTTGCATGTGCAGTATGAATGTGCAATATGAATGTGGTTGGAAGGATTACAGCCTTTTGGCGTATCCAGTAAACGTGATCTGAATTGTCTTTACACATGAAACAGCCCAAATATGATTACAAATATGAATAAAGTCACCAAAGCATTTCCTATTCCATGTGACCGACAGGGCTGAATTGGCTATCACTGTGCTTGATGACTGAAGCTTCTGCTTTGCATCCTACATTTTTTCAAAGCATAATGCAGTTTCTGTTGTTATGATTGTATGAGACAATTCCTAGCTTTAGAAAAGGCAGCAGCAAGTCAGGGCATTAAAATTAAAGGGGAAAAATCTACACAAACCAATTAAGCACACTCATTATTATGGCCCTTGCTACCTCAGGCCACTGGAGAACTTATAATTTAGTCAGCATTATGCAGTTTGAAGTGTTTTATGTTCTGCATGGGAGCAGGCTGCGATTCAAATATCAGTGGCCATGAAAAATATGCACATATGTTTAGTATGAAAATCTCCAAGGGCATAACGGAAGAGACGGGCACATGTCGCTGCGGTATGATGGAGAATTTCTGTGAATTAATCATTTGGACATAGTTTATCACCATTTTATATTTTGCCAGAGACGCTTCTTCGTCATTTGTTGGGAAAACTTATTATACATGCACATCTTAGGAAGATAATAAGGCCAAAGCCTTTGATGCTTAAAGGCAACAGGCATTGTTAGATTCTGTTATGACACAGACAACTTCTCCACTGACAGAGCCATTCAGATAACAAGAGTAATTGCTTATTTTATTGAGTTTAGGGAATTGTGCTCCATTCTCCCTTCTTGCCTATTACATCAGCTATTATGACCCATCTTCTATCATAATTTAGGGGGAGTGGAGTATGTGCATTTTGAAAGCATTTCTTGAAAGAAAAGAATGCTATATTTACGTTTCCTTCATTATCCCAAAGTGCAGATACTATAATGTATTCCTCCCAAAGAAACAGAGTGGCATGCGTGTGTATGACTACATCCATTTATGTGCCTAGGTGCTGGTGTGTAGTTTACCATCTGCAGTGTCTAGGGGAATAAGAAGCATTCATTTAGTTCTTTCTTTATATCTTCTTCCGACTGGAGACGATACCACTGTAATTAGTATTAGCAAAACTACAAACAGAGCAATCGCTCCTGACACTTTAAAAGAACTTTATTGACATTCCCCAACATGTGGGGAATTTTCAAGTAGAACTTTTCCATCTGTAGGACCTCATACGATCAAAGCTCTGATAGCAATTCCAGATTACTGAAAATGAGGATACAGTCCAGATTTCAGTTCTTCTTCAAAAAAGGTTTAGTTTGTTTCAGCCTAATCCTCACAAAAGTATAAGAAAACTAGCACTGCAAAGAGAGAAATACTAATAATAAAAAGATGCATTCAAATTTCATATGTCATCCAAAGATTTTAAAATGTATAAAACCAAAATTTCAGTGTATGATTCAATATCGTAAAATTTTACTTTGTTGTACAATTTTATTGCCTAGTATAACCAATTTTCCTCAAGTCTGAAGTTTAAATTTTAAAGTATGACCACTATAGCAAAGTCATGAAATGGTCAGAGTCTGAAGCAATACAAAACAATATTGATGTTAAGAGAAGGAAAACTCTCAAATGAGAGTTGAGAGTTACATGGAAACCAAAGTGAGTTCTACTTCTTTTGCTATATAAAAATACGGTAATTTTCCAAAAGAGTAACCAAATACAGAGGACATTTCTGAGCAAATTCTGTCAAAGCTATTTTATGAAACAGAAGTTTGTGATTTTTCTCCCCCAGGCACGACGGTGCATTTTTACATTGCAGAAGCACTAGCAAAGAGGCTGGGACTCACAAGCTAGAATTTAGCATTCTGTAACATTTGTTTTACTGGTTCATGTGAATGCCCTGACAGAGTATCTGATCTCACTCACCTAGCATCACTGCTATGCTGGGTATACTGGGTGCCAGCTTCCCTTCCCTGATGCTTGTTCTGCTTTTGTCTCCATGAAAAGGTCTTGTTAATACATCCACCTTTGTGTTTGTCATATTGAAATGTGTGGCCAGATTCTTAGTTTTGCAAGGACCTTTTCATCATCTTTTGAAGTCACTCCATGAGACTGGAAACAAATGAGAGCTTGCCAACTATGGAACGAGTATTAACAATGAATTTTCCACAACAGACATGCATGTGTTTGTCTTGTGGCTGGCTGAGAGGACAGAACTATGTTCTGCATCTCTGTGGAGCAGCTGGCAAACTAGGCAGAGTGTCTGGATTAATGTGTTCTACTCTAATTAGCTCTGCAAAGAGGAAATTGGCCTAGGCAGAGGGCTATACTGTGGTAATAAAACTACAATTTTTTTTCAGGACACTCTCTGCATAGCACTGGTTTCTGTAGAAGGACCAACTGATTTGGGCCAGTTTCTTTATGACTAAACTGTGCACCATTGTGCTTGCTGCACATTTTCAACTGTGGGGTCAAGAGTGAGATAACACTGCTGTAGATTTTATGTGCTTGGCAAAGCAAAGGAGATTTAGCCACCATATATATTCAAGCAGTTCCATGAAACGGAGGGAAAGAGGATGACAATTTTGTATTTCCTTTCATAGATAGCCCACTTCTATTTTTCTTTATAGGGAGTCACTTTGGTTTGTTGCCTGTAGTGGCAGCTGTTCCTTTGTACACTGCCGTGACCATTTTGGCTGCAAGGCTGTTGGGTCAGGAATGTGTTGAGATTCACAGGTAGGTTTGCACTGTCCCCAAAGGTCTATCATACTCTACCCTCAAGTCTGTTGTATGTACAATGAGCCTGCAAATGGCCCCTTGCCTGGCTGTAGCACAGTTAGGGCTTTACTTGCCCAGCAGCTTAGCACCCAGCTACATTTGCACACACACTCGCATGTGGTGAGTCTGACAAACCAGTCATGTCAGGCTCACCGTGCACACAGGCTTTGGGTGCGCAGCAAATCTGACACACTGTGGGTTCACTGAGTTTACAGTGGGTGTCCAGTGACTCCTGTGCAACCATGTAGTAAATCCAAATTGTGTCATGCGAGAGCGTGGTCATTTGTGAAGGGGTTCTGGGCATCAGGCAAGTAGACAAAACTACTGCTTCTGCTCTGCCTGTAGTCCAGGACAAATGTCCAAATTCCATTTTTCCTATGGGAAGTGTTTCAAGTAGAACAAGAGATCATATTTGTGGAAGTGCAGGCAAATAAATGGCAGCTACATGGGAGGTAAATAGATCAGTACACAGGAAGTGATGGGCAGCCACTTTTCAAGAAAGATAGAAATGACCACTGATAATATATTGTACTGAGATCACAGAATCACAGAATCACAGAATCATTAAGGTTGGAAAAGACCTCCAAGATCATCTGGTCCAACCATCACCCTACCACCACTATCACCCACTAAACCATGTCCCTAAGCACCACGTCCAACCTTTCCTTGAACACCCCCAGGAACGGTGACGCCACCACCTCCCTGGGCAACCCGTCCCAATGACTGACTGCTCTTTCTGAGAAGAAATGTCTCCTAATTTCCAACCTAAACCTCAGACTGTGTTTGACCCAGTTGCTTCTTGACAACACTGAAATATTCTTTGGCTGTGGCACAATCTGCATTATATTGCTGGCTGCTGTGTTTAATCTCTTAGGGACTCCAGTAGCTCAAGTCCTGTATAGAAACAGCATCACTAGCTTTTTAGGTTTGCTAAGGATTCTTCATTGCTGCTGTATCAAGATGCCATTTTACAGCAGAGGTACTTCAGGATTGTCTGAAGTCTTGGTGATGCTTTACTGCAGCTACTGTTGATTTACCTGAAGTTATTTGGAGCACATGCTTCACTGCTCAGCCTTCTCTTGCTCCTCCACTTCTGACTGAAGTCTGCCTCCCTTCCTCCTTTCATGTTCCTTTCAGTCCATACTACTGTATGTGTAGTATGTTTGTGCTTCGTGCTGGCAGTGAGAAAGCAACAGTAGTAAATAAAAATTCATCCAGGTAGTAAGTGTTGGACTTGCCAGAGCTGCCCTTCTTGGGTTTCTGAGGATGAGGGCAGGGAGAACTGAGCAGAGGTTTTGATGGAGAGCCCAGGACAGTATTTCCCTTCTCAATAGCTCTGCAGCACGGGGTTGTGTTTCAAGGCACTCACAGCCTGTGGTCTTTCTCTTTTGATTTTCACTTTTTAGAAGCATCAGTCAGTGGACTTTGAACAGGAGCCTCTGACCGTTTATTAACAGATATATATATATTGTATTGTCACATCATTTCCAGCTTGTGTCATTATAGCCTCCCTGTCGCGCATGCAGTCTCAGTCTTTCAGGTCATTTGCTCTTTGCTGCCCTGCTTCTCAGTGTTACTTTATTCTCTGCTGGTTCAGATGGGGCTTGAAACAATCTTTTATGTCTCATGGTTAAGACATTAGCATTAAATGTTGCTGTTTCTTCTCTCCAAATTAACTAACTGCTACTTTACAGATTCCCTGAAAGATGGAAAAATCCAGGTCACTTCTATAACCTGAGCATAAAGACCGGTCTAACAAAGCATAAGGCCTAACAGGGCAGAAAGCCTGTGGCCTAACTCTATTGCTTAATGGAGGTTATATATATTAATAACAGAATCTGCAAAGGTAGTGGAAATTGCACGTAGGGACAGACAAGATCAAAATGGAGAGCAAGGCTCTGGCAAAAGTTATTTAAGACAGGTTTTTTTTTTTTTTTTTTTTTTTAATGCTTGGGACAAAGTATGAACGCAAGCTAAAATTGCAACAGCAAATAACCCCAGAGCACGGTAAGTTATACTTAGCTAGCATTAAGGTAATGTCATGTAGAAGCAGAATATTTGTGGTTAGCTAAAGTGACAAAAATACAGCTGCCCTGGTATTAATCCTGCATTAATCTTGTAAAGAGATGGGATTTTGAGAAATAGAGGTCTTTGGGAGGGATCTACTTGCTTCTTCTGCATAGAGCAGATTTCTCTTCTTAGGTATTAACTGAACTTGTTATTCTGATTTTGCTGTTGATAACCAGGTTAAGTAGGGAGCTAAGCTTTACTGCTTACTTATCTGTGAGTTTTATGAGTTTATTTTAAATCCTTGTAATAGCCCTTAAATTCTACTTATCATTAGTGGTCACAGTTTGGAAGTTTTACTGATGTTGTAATAAGTGGTCAGTAATTCAGGGTGCAAATATGTGGTCAGTAATTCAGGTTTTTGAAGATACAGCTGCTCCCTAAATACTTTTCCATTGCAAAGTGAAAATCTGCCTAGGTGTAATGTGATTTCATAAAATATGGTCCTAACTTGGAAAAGGATGAAACATATGCTTGCTTCGACAGGAAAAGGGTAATGGTTTTAAACTGGAAAAGGGTAGAGTTAGCTTAGATAGAAGGAAGAAATATCTTCTTAGATAGAAGAGAAGCTGTGGATGCCCCATCCCTGGAGGTGCTCAAGGCCAGGCTGGATGGGGCTTTGGGCAACCTGGTCTGGTGGGAGGTGTTCCTGCCCATGGCAGGGGGTTGGAATTAGATGGTCTTTAAGGTCCCTTCTAACCCAAACCATTCTGTGATTCTGTGAGTACATAGATAGCAGTTGAAAGCTAAGTCTATTGTACATATTTTTAAAACACCCTGGCTTGAAAAAAGAGTATTGCAAGAGTTATTATTTCTGTTCTGCAGAGGGCAGTGGTATAGATACATATATTTAATACTTTAAGAGGAACAATGTTAGTTTTATTCATTATAAAGTCACTTTCACTTGAAAAAAGAAGGTGATAAATCATGTAGGAAGTAGTTGTTATTCAGTATTGCTACAAAATTTGTTTTTGCTGAGATACAAATAGGGAAATGTTAATATTTAAAGTACTTTGCTGTAGGTATAGGCTAAATTGAATCTGCATGAAGATAGTCAGCACTTGCAATTTGCCCAGTGCTGTGACGTGATACACAAATTAGATTAGGACTGTATCACAGAATCACAGAATGGCCGAGGTTGGCAGGGACCTCTGAAGATCATCTCACCAACGCCCCTGCTGAGCAGGATCGCCTAGAGCACACTGCGCAGGATGGCATCCAGGCGGAGTTTGAGTATCTCCAGAGAAGAAGACTCCACAACCTCTCTGGGCAGCCTGTCCCAGTGCTCTGTCACCCTCACAGTAAAGAAATGCCCCCTCATATTGAGCCACAACCTCCTGTGCTTCTGTTTGTGCCCATTGCCCTTCATCCTGTCACTGGGCACAACTGAAAAGAGACCAGCTCCGTCCTCTCGATACCCTTCCCTCAGATATTTATATACATTGATGAGGTCTCCCCTCAGTCTTCTATTTCCAGGCTAAACAGGCCCAGTTCTCTCAGCCTGTCCTTGTACAACAGCTGCTCCTGTCCTCTCATCATCTTCGTAGCCCTCCTCCGGACTCACTCCAGTAGCTCCATGTCCCTCTTGTACTGGGGAGCCCAGAACTGGACACAATACTCCAGGTGTGGCCTCACCAGGGCTGAGCAGAGGGGGAGGATCACCTCCCTTGACGTGCTGGCAACACTCTTCCAAATGCAGCCCAGAATACCGTTGGCCTTCTTGGCCACAAGGGCACAGTGCTGACTCGTGATCAGCCTGCTGTCCACCAGGACTCCCGGGTCTCTGTCTGCAGAGCTGTAAGGTGTGTGCAAATTCTAGCTCTTACTTTGTTGGTACAGGGGATGTGTAATAAACTGACATTGAGAATGGACCTTATATATTTGGACCAGAATAGCAACTCATATGTTTTTACTCTTTACTGAGGGGTTAATAGGACTGCATCCTGTGGTCATCTCATAACATTTATTATAATTCTTCTTTTCCCCTGGGAGTGCTTAGATGAGAAACATTGGAAGTGAAATGGAGACAATTTGGAAAAGTCTAGAAACTCTTGAGGGTACATTGCTGGACATCAGCCTTTTGAACTAAGTAACTACCGAGAAACATTTGCAGTCAGTGGATTTTTTTTTTTCCAGTGATAAAAGGGGAGGAATTGTGGTCTTCAAGGTGCTTATAGCTTTAGCCTGTATCCTTTTTCCCTTTTCAAGTTTCCACTTATGTCACTGTGCTTTTGGATCTTTTTTTTTCTTTTTTTTTCTTTTCTTTTTTTTTCGCAGACAAACACACTGCAGTGTTTAAAATCTCCCTGCATCACAGTTTTTTGAAAAGCTGGTCACTGCCTCAGATATTTTATTTTCTGGTATTGCTGGATTCATGGTTATTGTGTTACCGGATTACTAAAACAGACTGGTGATGAATACTGGGGTGTTCATGACTTTTTCTCCCAGGAAAATACAGCTCCAAAATGTGATTTCCTTTCAGTGAAGCAAATGTTGCAGGTGTCTGTTGAATTTTCAAAAGAAAGCAAATTTGGGACTTCTTTTGCCTACAGTGTCATTTTAAAAATTGCAACATGGCTATCCAATATAGATGTTCGAATTGGATCTCAGGTATCAGTCCTGGAGGAATTAAAGTGTTGCAGAGGACAATGCTATTTGATTTGGAGTATGTGCCTTAGATTGCATCCTCTATAGTTTAACTGCGGTAATTGGTAGGGGGATATTGCATAGCCAGCTGTTTCACATGGCTTCCCCTGCAGCCTCAGCTGCAAAGGGATGAAACAGCGCTTCGGATGGGGGGATTTTCAAGATGATTCGTGCTTTAGCAGGTTGTGAACATATTTTAGACAGTTATACAAAAGAAAAATATACAGGATTTTTTAAGGTGCTGGTGCTGTTACAACCACTTTCTGACCAACTAGAGATACTGGTATTTGCTCAAGTGGAGGCTTTCTGGTAGTAATCTAATTGATTTCTGATTAAATTAGCTGTTCAAATGTCATTAGCATTTACTTTAGTAAAAGAAAGACTCCTATAGTCTCCGTTCTCCTTTGATTTTCACTCACAACACTATCTAGCACAGTGAATACATACTCCAGTTTGTTTCTGTTGAATGATAAACAAAATCTGTTCAGTACAGCACTATGGCTTTACTTACTTTTAATTAGATTTCTTAAAAATGAAGGAAAGGAGAAACTGGGTTATTCCAGGTACCTTGAGGAAACATTTTATGAACAGCAGGTATCATAGGAGAAGTAGGAATACTCTGGTAAAATAAGAATATGCAGGCTGTTATTCGGACTGCTGTATTCCTTTGTTTAATGTGTTTTGGGGTAGCTGCCTGCTGGGCACTTGCTCCTCTGCAAGGCAAGGAAGGATGGAACCCGATTGCGTAAGCCACAGAGTTGGGAAGAAGATGGTGAATGGTTCTTCATTAGTCTTGGGGAATGGATAGAGCAAACGGCTTCTTCTCATAGCTATTCCCTGCTGATCAGGAGAGAAGGGGAGGAGAGATACTAAGGGTCAACAACCAGATATGTCTGCAAATTGACTGAGTCTTCTGGAGAGACCATCTATTTAGAGTGAGTGAGGAAATCATTTGTGTTCCTCGTCCTCATTATAACCACAAGATGACTAATGAAGGTGACACCAGTGCTGTATTTGCAAAAGAAACACTTACTTGAAAACTGAAGGAAGTAACTTCATATTTACAGGGCTAGTGAGCAACGATAAGATCATTTATCTTTTCCCCACTGTTGGTCAGTCTGAGCTAGATTTGTTACACATATAATGTATGCATCAAAAAAGAAATTTGAGCATCAGGTCTTGATCGGGTCAGATATTAGAAATAATAATAATAATGAAAAGTAATCAGACTTTTGATGTTATTTTGCTTTGTCTATAGCATAATATCCCAAGGTAATAAACAATATGATATAATGTAATAATGAGATACAGTGCATCATCAACACCTTCAAGTTTTCCAGGTAAAACATACCAATATCACACAGACTATGTCTTTCGTTTTGCATTTTAGAGTTTTTAGTTGTTGGCAGATGAAATCACAGTAAATTGCAAGGAAAGTATTATTAAAGAAAAGGATAGAGTAGCTCTAGAGTTGATGGTTTATTCAGAGGCCCAGATTGCACAGTGATCAAAGTTTTCTTGTTCATGGCAGATTGCTGCTTTCTTTGTGCTTAGTGGTGCTGATTTATGCTCTTTATAAAATACATTATATTGCAGGGTGAGTGACTGGGAGAAGCCTGATACCTTCTGGGTGCTAACTACACGCCAAACACTGGAGGCTGCATGCAGCATAATCCTCTTGCAGCCAGCTCATTATTGGAGTTTTTATGTGAGAGTGAAGCAGAGCACGTAAGCCAGAAATATTTCTGTTGTATTCAGTGGATATTGGGTTATGCACTGAGAGGTTCACTGTAATAAACAGTCAATAAGAGAGAAGACAACAGAGAAAAATCTGGTAATTAAACTTTTATCATAGTTTTTGTGACTCCAGACCATGTAGAAGGCCAGTGGAAGGCTGACCTCTCCCTGTGTATACACCATTCAAATTTGATGTAAAAGCCTTAAAACTGCGGTCCAGCCTACACCTGCTCGGTAGCTAAAAAGAGATGTGCTTTTCTCAGAGCTGTCAGACTAGTGCCATTCATAAGAAGTAAATTCATACAAATTAATTTTAAGAGATGGAAAAAAGTTGAGTTTGCTCGCAGGTAATACATTTGGACTTCAACAGTGTGAAAAATTTAAGAGCAAGTAAAAAAAAAAAGAGAGAGAGAAAGAAAGAGAGCAAGCCATATTTTTTCCTTATATTTAATGAAGCACTCTGAATTTCTGGCTCTTTGGGAAAGGTGTATTACTAAGAGTCATTAATGGAACCTGGGCTTAAAATACACTCGGCTGAATTGCTGACTGAAGAGATGTCTGTGTAAAACTTAATGTTTTCCTTTTTGTGAATATTTTAGAATCTTTAAAAAAAATTGAAGAAAAGGAAATCAATGTTACACTTCTTACCATTTGCTTTAAAAAGGATTTTCCACTTGCTCATTTCCAGAAGGTCATCTGTGAGATGTACAAGCTAGCCCTTCATTTAGGTCTCCTCTTACATTCATATTTAACTTTCTTTCATTCTGTGGCCTTTATTAGCTGAGCTCAAGGAGCTTGTAGCACATTTTAAACAGCAACACTGGGAGGATGTAAATGCAGAATAATGTATCAGGACTCAAATTTGCATGGTCAAATGTCAAAAAAATTAGGCCTTCCCCAGAACCATGTCAAGAGAAATAACATAAGTGGCCAGCTCAACAGCAGGCATGCCATTATCAGTTAGTTCAACCTGTCATCACTGACTGGGAGTGGAAGCAGTGGTCATTAGCTTTAACTCTACCGGGGAAGGTTGCGCTTCCTTTTATTTTATTATATATATTTTACGCCATCTGACAGTATTTCACAGAGCACCACCATGTTATGGTTTCCTCCTTGACAGGGGAGGGGGAGGTGCAGGGGAGGGAGTGGAGAAGAACACTTGCAATCATCTGTTGTCAGCTGGAGAGGGCAGGAATTGCATTGCCTATTGGATAAATACTCATTTAGAGTAATCACTTTATTTCAGCCCTGTAATGACATTAACAAGCTTGGAATACAGGGAATTACATGAGTCAGAACAAATAATTGAATATTCCACTGCTGGGGAATGCAGTGCGAGTCTGACTTAATGTCATGCCATCTCTGAAGCCAGCACTAGCATGCAATTAGATTATAGGCTTAAACAGCATATAACTGGCACTACTAGTATGAAAAACATGCTGTTAATTGTTAAATTCTTACCTGCTTGTAACTTTCATGAAACAAAAGTATCTTGCGTGTCTTTTTAAAATGAAAAGAACCAGAGGAAAAAATCAGTAAGTTTTTAAGAAAATAAGGGTCTCCAGTGAAGAAGGGAAGGGTTGGAGTCCAGGATCTGCTAGGAATCATTTCAACATGAAAAATTAGGAAGTTTGAGGTTTTTGTTTAGAAAAGTATATGATTAAGAAAAGGATAAGAATTATTTAATATATAATATCAAATGCTATCACATTTCATATCCAAAAGGAAAGTTCTCTATTTGTCCTTTAGCAGAACATTTGTTCAATTTACTTTTTTGATTTCCAGAAGTTGTTGCCCCACAAACCTGTGATAAGAAAATCCAAGAGCTGAAAGACAACTCTAAGCCTTTATTTATTTATTTTTTTTGTCACTTATTGCTCTTGAGATGTGGTTAATAATGCAAGGGTCTTTTAACAGAAATATGCCAAAGTATCCAACACCATTCAGGGCTCTGGAAAACAAGAAGGCGGAGAAATCTTAAAGTGAATGATGAACACAATGCCTCATAATCTATCACCAAACTAGGTTTAATTTTTGACACATTCTTACAATATCCCAAGTCAGTGTAATTTAGCAAGTTCCATCATTTTAAGCATCACTTAACCTGAATTAACTCATCAAATTACATATTCTGTGGTAGTATATTAAAAGGAATCAGTTGCATATATACATATGTACATTGAAAGATTTGATAGCGGTTATTACAGGCAGGATGATTCCTCAGTATGTGCCAGTTTAGGTAAAGACTAATGTTGGACAGAACGAATGTAAACACAGAAGCAGCATCTTCTCCATCTCATGCCTAGATAAGCTGTAAAAATCACAGTATTATCTAACAGGTAATACATTACATTTCCAACATGTGAACTAAACACTGTGGAGAACTTTTCACACGTATAAAGGTGAAAGGATTATGCCATCTTGAAAATCTGAACCTGTTATGGATCTTTGGCCCTTGGTTTCTGCAGCATTGGAGCTTCCTTCATAGCTAAAACAACACTTGGTGCTGCGGTTGCTATTTGTTCTTCTCAGTAGTCCTATCATCAGCCCACCATAGGCCCTTCTGCTGAGACTTTGGCAAAGTATTTTGCTGCAGGAACATGACAGAACTAGAGAAGAGCTCCTTCTTCTGGAGGAGGTTTCTCGGGAAGCCCAGAGGCAGTTCAAACAGGCAAGTAGAGTTCTTCTTCAAAAGGAGAGAGTAGAATCCAAGCTGATAGGGAATTGTGGGTTCTGATAAATGAAACTTTGCATGGCTAGCCAAGTCTCAGAGATCTGAGACTTGTCATGTTGAACACTTATTTCTGTTTTCTTAACAGAAGAGAATGACCCCACCTCTTGCTTTCCAAAAGATAAGGCATCCTGGGTGATCGTACTTTAGATTATCACTGGCATTTGGAAGACGTAACCCATTTGTTTGACAAGTTGGCTTGAAGAAAAACTGACTGTAAAGTAGCAAGCACAAGCTTTAGATTAGAAGGTCAGGTGAATATCTGCTATAAAGGGTTATAGCTGATCTTTGGATAGAAGCTAGGTATGCTGCTCCTGTAATGGGGTAGCCATGAAATAAATGAAGCTTTTTTTAAAAAAAGGAAAAAGATAGTGCATTTCTACTAATCAGTAACAAAATTTTGATCACATTTACATTATGATTTTTACTCCACAGACAGCATAATCTCAACCACTTCTATTTATTGTATCAGTAAGAATAGCTGCAAACCTCATCTCTCAATTTTTATAAAGATACTGCAACTACAGAATTTATTTGAACTTGAGCTATTTAACAAAATCTGACTTAAATATTGTTAACATTTTAAAACATTGCAATTACTATCAGCAATCCAAACATTCATACTCATTTGCTATAATTTTCTACCTGTTTGGTATTCATTCCAAGGGGGCAAGTTTTCAGTATATTAGTATTATCCGTGTGTGTGCCAGGATTTTATATTATTAAGGTGGATCAGTTGTTTTACTTTGGAACTGTACTTGCACGCCTGAAGAGGCAACTAAAATGTTAAATTACACCAGAGTAGAAATTTGGAGATAATACTTATAAACAGCACAAAAATATTACCTAATGAGGAAAGGTAAATAAATACAGCACTGGTTTCTATATCATTTCCTAAGTTTTTGTCAGGTCTCTGAGTGTACCCCTTCCCTCTAGTCAGTGCTAATCTGGTGCAGCTGCCTGGTCTAGAGTCCAACTGCTGTGAAAGAAGTGTGGGAAACGGCTGTGAGAGGTCCTGGTGGGTTTGTTCCCCTTTTGATTGACAGCTGTGTTTAAGCTCAGACCCTGTTCTTTGTTGCTGCCTGACCTTCATAGTGGCTGTGCTGGTGCCTGGCCACGCACTCCACTGAGAAAGACACCCTGTCGTGGCTGTGGATCTGCCTCAGCTCTGCAGACTTGTCTGGTAGTCTGGACTCTTGTTTAACCTGATCACCGCCACTAAACCTGCTTTGCCGATCTTGTCTAGGTACCATGGAGCTGTGCTTTTGCTGATGAAGCCTCTGCCTGCCCTGCTTCACCCTCATCTCCCTGTTCCCCTTCCTTCATGGAGCAGCCAGCCTTGCTGCTCCCTGTTGTTTGCCTCGGACCTTCTTGAGCCCTGAGCCAAGCACCATGGAGCCTGGCCTCTGTGCTGAGCAAAACCTTTACCCCACCTTGCAGTCTGCACACAGGGTTCTGAAAGCATTCCTTAAGTCCTTTACAAAGCAGATAATTTTCATAGCAATGTGGGCTTAGGAACGACTTCAAAAAGCCAGCTAGTGCCTTTCTGTTCATCATGATAAGGTAAATATGCCTGGTCCATCCCTCACAGACAACTGTGTAATATTTTCTTAAAAATGTTTGAGAGATTCTGCAGCCCCCTGGGCAACCTTGTCCAGACTGGAACAGTTCTTAAAGGTTTGCCTGAGAGCTCTCCTAAAGTGTCTTTTGCTACCATTGAAGCTGGTTACTTTTTGTGTCCCTCTCTATAATATGAAAGAATATTGATCATCTTGTGTTTTACTACAAATCTTAAACTACTTTTGGAGATTCTCCTCAGTGTTTTTTCCAAAGCTGAGCAAATACAGTTCCTTCTACTTGTCTTCACAGGCCATGTTGCCTAAACCTGTCACCATTGTTCTCCTTAGCATTTTCTCTAATTTCTGTTCTTTTCCTTCTTTTTAGGTAGTCTGTTTCTCTTTTGCTACTCTAGCAATCTCTCCAAGTTCTCAAAAATGAATAGTTTAAAGATCACACTGATGGTTTCCTAAATGTTGCAGGGTACAAATTCTTCACTAGGGAAGCCAGTGTATCACCTGTGAGGTGCCATGGCTACTGATGCTAGACCTGTTCCTGTGGTAGAGGAGGAACAGTGGCCATGCTGAAGCTGAGGCAGCAAGGAAGAATCACAGAGTCACAGAATATCCTGAGTTGGAAGGGACTACAAGGATCATCATGTCCGACTACTGGCTCCACACAGGACCACCCAAAAACCAGACCATATGCCTGAGAGCACTGTCCAAACACTTAAACCCTGGCAGCTTGGCGTTGTGACCACTGCCCTGGGGAGCCTGTCCCAGTGCCCAACCACCCTCTGGGTGCAGAACCTTTTCCTAACACCCAGCCTGACCCTCCCCTGTCCCAGCTCAATGCCATTCCCTCGGGTCCTGTTGCTGTCCCCAGAGAGCAGAGCTCAGCGCCTGCCCCTCCGCTCCCCTCATGAGGGAGCTGCAGGCCGCCATGAGGCCTCCCCTCAGCCTGCTCTGCTCTGGGCTGAACAAAACAAGGGACCTCAGCTGCTCCTCATGTGTCTTGCCCTCTAGACCCTTCACCATCTTTGTAGCCCTCCTTTGGATGTTCTCTAATAGATTTATGTCCTTCTTATATCAGGACACCCAAACTGCACACAGCACTCAAGGTGAGGCCGCACCAGTGCAAAGCAGAGCGCAACTATCCCTTCCCCTGACTGGCTGGCAGTGCTGTGCCTGATGCACCCCAGGACTAAACCTGGCCCGTTTGGCCGCCGGGGCACACTGCTGGCTCCTGTTCAACTTGATATTGATCAGAACCCCAGATCCCTTTCTGTGGGGCTGCTCTCCAGTTGAGATGCTCTCCCTGTGGAAGTCCAGAATGTTGCTAAATTTCTTGAACAAGGCTTGATTACAGAAAGGGTGTAAGTCTCTTCTCTCATGATTTCTGCCAGTCTGTATAGACTTGAATACATGTAATTTATACTTCTCACGTTTTTCTGTTTGCAGGTTTGATATTTGATAAGAATTAATTTTATATTTTATTTAAGTTCTGGGAATGACTGATGTTATCATGAAGAGGTAGACCATGCTTCCATTAGGATAATTGAAGAGGAGATTCCTGGAGAGGGGAGTCCTTTTGTTTTTACTTTTTTAGAGGAGAAACCATCTACGTGTACTGTTGTTAAATGTTCTCATTTTCTGCAGCTTCTTCCCATCTCCTCTGCTGTAAGCAACCAGAGCAGCTTTGCTTCTTGCTTATCCTCTGATAATTCAGCATTCATAGACTAATAATATGAGCATTGAGGAAGTCTGGAACAAAGTCTGCTTGCTGAGAAAGCATAAATAAACTTTAGCTTGGTACTTATAGACAGATGTGTATAGCAGCTGGATCTGAAAGAAGATTTGGAGTGCTCAGCACTTGTTTGAAGGCTGCCTTCATATATGGCTTTCATGTCTGGATGAGCGGCATTTTGTGCTGTCAGGTACTTCATGGGACAACATTTGGTGCTTAGCAGTGAGAAGGCACTGGTGCCAGAAAATATTTCAGCATCAAGAATTTTTGTATGGGTTGAATAAGACCGGTGGGGTCAAAACATTGGATTCTTGTGATCATTCTGTGACTTGTGGAATAAGTGGAAAAGGAACATTAATGCAGGACCAGAGGAGTTTTAAATTTACAGATTAAATTTATTCACTTTATTTTGTGAAGTAAACATTTCATTTGGAGTGACCTTTCCCATGCAGTGGCAGGCATTATTCAACAAGAATCTTCTCTGGCCATTCGGCTTTTGGTTATTGTAGATTACTTCTTAAAGAGAAGCTTTTGCTCCACAGACTTTGTAGAGTGCTAAGGTGTCTATACCCTCACAAATGCAAATATCTAGACTGATCACAAGCCACAATGTAGCATGGAAATAAGAATATTTTATTTCATATCAGAAGGCATTTTGATGCAGTTACAGAGTTTTCTCCATGAATATCAATATTTTAAATGAAAAATATATTGGCCACTCCTCTGTTGATGCAGCCCAGGATGCAGTTGGCCTTCTGGGCTGCAAGCACTCACAGCTGGCTCATGTCAAGCTTTTCATCCACCAGAACCCACAAGTCCTTCTCTGCAGGGCTGCTCTCAGTGAGTTCTCCCAGTCTGTACTCATGCCTGGGATTGCCCCCACCCAGGTGCAGGACCTTGCACTTAAGACTTGTTGACCCTCATGAGGTTCACAAGGACCGACTTCTGAAGTTTGTCCAGGTTGCTTGGGATGGCATCCCTGCCTTCTGTTGTATTGACTGCACCACTCATCTTGGTGTCATCTGCAAACTTGCTGAGGGTGCACTCAGTCTAACTCGACGTGCATCTGTGTCAAAGGCCTTACAGAAATCCAGGTAGATGACATCGGTCCATCTTCCCTGGTTGATTGATGCAGTCACTCTATCATTGAAAGCCACCAGATTGATCAGGCACTATTTACCCTTGGTGAAGCCATGCTGGCTGTTTCAGATCACCTCATTGTGATGTGGTCTGGTCTGTAGTCTACTGGTCTGTAGTTCCCTGGGTCCTCCATTCTACCCCTTTTAAAAAAGGGAGTGATGTTTCCCTTTTTCCAGTCACAAGTGCCTTCACCTGACTGCCAGGAGTTTTCTGCTGTGATGGAGAGAAGCGTAGCAACTCCATCAGGCAGTTCCCTCAGGAGCCTGGGATGCATGTCATCAGGCCCCATAGACTTGTACCTGTTTAGATTTATCAGGTGGTCTCAAACCTGCTCTTCACTTACAGTGGGTGGGACTTTGCTCCCCCAGCCTCTACCTAGAGGTTCAGAAGCTCAAGAGACATGGAAAGCCTGACTGCCAGTGAAGACTGATGCAAAGAAGTAGTTGAGTGCCTCAGCCTTCTCCATGTCTGTCATTACCAATTCTCCCTCCTCGTCTGTCAGAGGGGGTACACTCTCCTTGGCCTTTCTTTTCTGGCCAGTGTACCTGTAGAATCCCTTCTCGTTATTCTTTGCAACCCTTGCTGTGTTTGGGTCCATCTGATTTCCCGTGTCAGTATCCCTGTACAGTAAGCTCGAGGGTCAGGGGAATGTGCAGTCACTCACTGATCTCTGTCTGGCATCTCTGTTTTGCAGCAGACTTACCCTGTTGGGGATGAAATTTTGTGGATCAGTAGTGCTGTGAAATTATGCAGATTAGAAGAATAAAAGGATTATTATTATTTTTTTAAGAGGTCAAGGACAACGATTTAAAAAATCTTATGAAATGTTACCTGAAGATATTTTAGTGATCCCTGAATGAAAACAAAGCTGCCGTAGGACTTATAGGAAAAGTCATGCCTACTGTGTTTAATAATGATTCACCCAGCATTTGGCTTTCTTGCTGATAATCTTAAAAAATATTCCAAATGAAGTGTGGTTTCCAGCTGGGAAGGAGGAATAATACAGTCATACATTTACTGTACGTCAGCATACATACTGTAAAAAAAAAAAAAAAAAAAAAAAGGCATATCAACTTAAAGCCAAAAAGTAGTCCAGTTACATGACACAAGCAATATGTGGATAATGAATATGGAGCTCTCTGTGCTCACAGGGACTTTGGATACATTTCTGAATAAGGGCTGGCATTTTAATGGAAATGGCAATTTTTACATCAATGTCAGACTGGCAAAGGGGTGGTGAGACAAGAAACCCTCCTGATGTGTTTGCCCAGACAGATGTTTAAGAAGAAGACGTTTCAAAGACATCTGCATCTCTGTGGCATTCTGAGGATGTGCTGGTTCATGGCTGTTCTTCTTGCTAGCTCAAAGAAGGCTGACAAGGCTGATAAGTACATTTCGCTTACCTGCTCCTCTATTTTTCCTCATTTCCTAGTTTATTTTAAACATTTTTCTGACCTTGAAAAGACTCTGGAGAAGGCATTTTAAATGTTGCAGTCCTCATTCTATCAGGTTGAGTGACCCAGTGCATATACCTGCAAATGTCTTTGATATGTCATCCTTTAAAAACCTATATAAAAATATATTTAATATGTCTGTTCCTTACCATAGGTGCTGCTTCTTCCACTTTGCAGATTTATGCAAAAACATAAGCTGGCTTTCTTCCTTTCTGCATTTCTTTAAGCAGAAATTTATAAAACATACAATACTGAAGAATCTGCTATTTCATTGTTGCCTATAGATTCTGAAGAGATGGATTATTTTTCATTGCCATAATTTCATTAAAGATATTTTCATCCTCTTCTGCAGTATAGATCTATGGAACATAAAAACTGCTAATATGTCAGTCACGGTCTGATTTGTATAAATTAACCCTCGCATTACAGATTTAATCCAATGGTAATTTTAACTGTCTGTCCCAAGTATGTTGATAATTTGAAGCGGGATGCCCTGCAGAGTAACTCCAGCACATCTCCGTGGAGTTCAGGGGAAAGCAGTTCAGACATGGTGATTTTATTTATTCCTAAAATCCAGACCATTATTAAACTTGATTAAAATTCAGCAGACTATTACTGCTGTTTAGTCCTACTGATTTCAGTGTTTGTATAATGTTTTGTCCCCTTGGAGTTCCTCATCTGTTAACCTGGAAACCATGTTTACAGTTGTAATCCTTTGTGCTCTACAGGTCTGAGTAATCAGATTACAATACACTAACTTCGTGAGATTTACTGTCTAAAACTGAACAAATTTGAGGCAAGAATTTGGGACCGAATTTCTTGTTAATATTTTTCCATTGACTGTGTTGTTCAATGATTATGAACAAGACGTAGCTATGGTGGTAATAAGGTGCATAGGCCTCAAGAGGAGTTGTGCAGCCTGAAGTGGTCGTTTGTTAAAATAGATAGTTTTCCATCCATTTGGTTCCTCTACATTCTGATGTAGAAGTGCTGTTTGGAGACATCTCTAATAGCTGTAGGATCATTGGATTGATAACTTGTGTTGGGCATATACGCACAGGTTCCCAAAGAGTGTATCGCAGTGAGCATCCAATCCCCTGAATGTTTAGTGATATCTCCTCAGTTCACAAAATCAAATGTTAATATTGAGACAAAAGTCTTCTCTCCACTGCCCTTCCTTTTCCAAACAGTAGAAAGTCCAGAGTTTTTCAAATCTTGATGGAACTGGTGTGACACTCCAAATAAGACAATACTTATAAAATAGCAGGGCCAAGGTCCTCGTCCTTTAAGCTGTGTTCACTTTGTATTGCTATGAAACAACCCTGACCCCACACCCCCAGAAAATCCCACCCCCGAAGTTTCTCTTAATATTTGAGTAAATTAGTTGAAATCCTGTACATGCAAAATAAACAACAACAACAAAAATGAGCACTGCCATCACCACCAAAAGAAAACAAACAACCTAATTAAACATTGATAATTTGAAAGCACAGTTTTTTATTAAGGGTCCATAGGCAACTGAAACCTTGGGTACATGGTAAGAAGGTTTTAACTGAGATTTTGAAAGCACATAAAGCACATTTTTGTGTGTTTTACTGTTGAAAACATAGTCCTTCAGGGCTGTGGCCTTGTACATGGCCCTTGCAGTTGCTTTCAGTGTGGATATAGAGGCAGAGAAATACTGGCTTCCCTTGCTAGAAGTCTGTTTTCCTCCTTAGAATGTGAGGCTTTTTCAGGCCATTATGCTGAAGAAATTCAGGGACTTTTACCCATGAGTAACTTTAGAATGATGTCCAGTTTTTCAGAAATTAGTTTCTCATCAACTCTATTAATTATTAATTATTATATTTTACAGCAGCTGTATCCTTCCAAGTTAGCATTAAAATGATCCTTACATCGTCTTTGCACAGTTTTGTTCAGCTGATTAACTCTAACTGGTTTATGCCAGCCGTTTAAATTAACAATCTGCTAAGAAAGCAGATAAAATGCTTCACATGTGCCATTACTGGAGTAGTAATAGTTACTTAATTAGGCACAGCTACTTCAGTTTCCAATCTGTTCTTTAATGATCAACATGAGGCATTAATATAAAATGTTATTAACCAACAAATCTATTTAAAGAGATATTTTAACAGATAAAAACAATGCTAATGATGAGTAAAACATGCTGTTTTACTTAGTAAGCATTTGCACTACAATTGCTATCATATCTAAGCAGCAGTACAGTGCTCCAGCCCTTATAAGCATGACCTCTAGTAGCAAGACTACGGCCTGATCTACTGTCCATTGACTTTCACAGGTGATGAACTAGGAACAGTTCTGAATATTTTTCCACATCATGTGGATTTGGTGGGGAGGAAAGAGGAAGGTGAGGGTGTGGAAGACAGCACAGTCCCTGTCTTGCCATAAAGTTTATCTACCATTTTATATGTGCTGGGAAGTCCTGCGAAATAATGAGAATAATTAATCTTCAACAGTTATTTAAGTGGCTGCTGCTCTAGCAGTCTGGTAGCAGAATTGGTCATAGGGAATACAGCTCAGAGCAGGGAGACATTAAAGACAGTTTGATGACATATGGAAAGTCCTGTTCGTAAGCATTAATATTTTTACACACCGGAGAACCATAAAATGGAACTTGCTGAAAAACTCTGGCACTCCTTCTGTCTCAGAAGCATGGCATTTATACCTTAATACCCCTACAGTGTATTCTGGGGTGCATTAGCAAAATGGCAGCTCTAAGTTGGAGAAATAATGGCACTTTCTGTCTCTAAAATGTGAAAATCATGACTCATTAATAGTTTTAACATTTAAAGTGGAATTAACCTGTTTTTACTACTCTGTTGAGGCTTCAAATTTAGGAAACTGAGTAAGTGTCGAGACTTCCTACATACATCCTGCTATCATTCTGAAGCTATGTGCTTCTATGAACATTGATTAATTGTACTAATTCTGCAGAATCAGCATTTTACACAGTTTTTGTAGGTGGCTAAGCCAAAGTGTGGAGAATCTGCTTTGCCTGAGATTACACAAAGAGTAAAGTAAGGAAAAAGTATGTGGAAGCATGAAATTAAAAAAAAAATAAATGTCTCAGCAACTGATAACTGGAAATACATTTTGTGGTTTATTGAAACTAAAACATATAATGAAATTTTGTGATAAAATGAAAGAAAAAAAGTTAATACTCCTTTGAAAATATAGACATTGTTGGATCAAATTTGCTTTTCAACTGATCTCCCTTGCAAAGAGTTGTAACCTTGCAGGTGTATTTTCATAGTATGTCCTTTTTATCAAATATCCCATAATACTTTAACTAAAAGATGATTGGTAGCATTATTATTCACAATTAAAACAAAACCTTGCTTGTCAAAATAAATGAACAAAGTACACTGTGTGATTCAGTATCCTTGACTTTTTTAATCCTGTTTATTTATTTACACACTAATTGCAAAAATTGATAATCCATATGAGGTCACCTAGGTCCATGCAAATGAGTTTTTACTGTATGGTCTCAAACTGTAAATATTTATTTAGCTGTCCAAGTTATTGGAACTAATCACTGTAATTTTCCTGTAAAGGGCAGGTTTCTCTGTAAGAGCTTCCTGAAGGGGAGAAGATAGTCAGAGAAGAGCTGTTTGTAATAGGGCTCTTCTTAACGTTTGTATGCAGTTTTATGTATATTTTGTGTAGTTAGATAATTGTATAACAATGCAACTGCATACTATCATCCACATATATCATGATATATACATCATGACACAACCAAACATGTTTGCCATGTTCAGACAGTGGACTAACAACTCTGCAGTCTCCTTGAGGGTGTGTGTATGAAAACATATTTCAGCATATTTCTACACTTTCCACAGGCTTACATATTAGGTGCTAGACAACCATTTTCACAATGGAGTGAGGTAGATAAAATCCCAAACACCGAGGGATGTTACCTTTTTTCATGAAGCTGCATCAAGTACCATATATGTTTGATGATCATACACTGATATTGTCTGATATTATTATTTTTAATAATAGATAATGAAAATTTTTGTCATGCTTTTTTTGTCCATGTTTGTATCTTGGCAAGCAAAGCTTCTTTAATCCATCTGTTAATTATGCTTAACATTTGTGTTACAAACCTACAAAGTAAATTATACTATACAGTTTATATTAAAAGCAGTCTGCAAATGTCAGATGCTTATTCTCTCTGAAATACTTCAGACTTCATTACGTGTAACAGCACAGAATTAAGTGTGCTTGGACTTATGTATGTCTCTGTGAACAGTCATAAACGAATGGGTGATGGAGCTACAGTTTTTCTGTTAAAAAGAAGCATTTTATCGTCTTCCATTCAGGAGAGGCTTTCAGCCAGTTTCAGTCTCAGTTTATTACATCTCAGGTGAAGCAGCATAAATGATTCATACAATAGAATTGTTCAGTAATTGTGCTGTTTTTTAAAAAAAGGAGGGAACGTGACAATAGAAATGTAGTTGCTCTGTTGTTCTGAGAAAATTGAGGATTTACAACTTTGTGATAAAATGTAGACATTAACAATTATATGCTTCTGCAAAAGAGAACTGCAGATATTAAACAGGCTGAGAGTATAGTGCATAAGAGTTTACCTATACTGCCTCAAAATCAGTTCTACATGCAGATATTTTAAAGTATTTTTAAGATCAAGTACATTTTAAGTCAATTTTAAGTTTATAAAAAGCCCTTCACTGCATCTACATTGAAATATTACATCTGAATGTTCATACCAGGACTATCTGCATTCACACACACTGGTGTGCTTTCATTCTGTAAAGTAATGGCTGCAAATCTTTAAATGTTAAGTGCTAAAGAGACAAGGTGTGAGCTCAGATTTGCTCAGTGTTAGGCTCATAAACAATTAAGCGAACACTAACATTTGTGAATGTGATGTGTTCTTTAACCTCTAAATACTGCAGGGTTATTTATGGTTAGGTTTTGGTCTCAATGCTTTGCTGATAATAGCATTTCACTTGGCCACTAAAACATATTCTGAGGACCACATATGCACCACATTTTGTGTTGTTACAACTTTAAAACATCAGGTGTAATGTTCTTGACATTTTAAGTTCCATATGCAGTGAGTTTAATTTGTATTGCTGACACATGTTGGATTCAAGTGCCTGCCTTTAAAAGTGTATTTTTTATAGGTTTTTTGTGGCTTTTGAACCACAAGCAGACAAGATCTTTCAATCATTCTCAGAGGTAATTGGCTATATATTTATTTGGTCCTGAAACGGCATGCAGTCAGTGCTACCAGAAGTGATGTCATGCTTCTTGATCCTGCAACATTATATAAAGCAACACAGTGTATCATATTTACATCAGTATGAGTTTGACACATAAACAAAAAAGCCATTGCCTTCTTCCCATTTCTCCTCTGAGAGAGCCAAAGGGTTGGAGAGTACAACAGAGGGCAGCTTCCTGCTAAAATCTGCTACAGATTAGGGGAAATAAATGAGTAAATAGGCATCAGTAACATGTTGAGACATTGTTCCTTTGCAGGAAGAGTGAAGTATTCAGCTCACAGTTTTTTTTTCTCTGCTCATTTTGTTGCCTTTCCTGGGAAATATTTATTTTTTTTTAACTAGATATACCATAGGATGGTACTTGTGGGTATGAGATAGTAGACATTTTTCTTGCCATCTCATTGTGCATAATATTGTGGATTTTTTGGCTTTGATTTATTCCTTGATGAAGGCACCTGTCAAGCTGGAGGTCTGACATTTCTGTTGATCTGACCCAGTGTTGATCTTGGAGTATTTCATGCCCTACCTGACCAGAGAGTTTGGCCCGGCTACCTTAACTGCTCATTGTTTCCCTTGCAGAGATAGCATGTTCCTCAAGAATGGTCTTTGGATCATATCTTGATCTTTTTCTCTCTCAAGCCCAGATCCAGCAACCATGGCAGCCTTTCTGAAGCTTCTAAGTTAAATTCTTGGAAAGGGGTGGTGTGCATATGCCGCAAATCCTCCTCTCCACTATTTCATTATTTAGCAGTGTCTTAGCTCTGACATAAAGACGTTTCTTTCTCATGTATGAAGACCAGAGCCGTTCAGACTGATTTCTAACACGTGATTCATTCCATGAATTCTGTTTGCAAATTGTTGTGAGTGCAAGTTAATTGTTTACAGATGTGCTTTCTTAAACTGGCAATTTTATAAGAATAGTCTTTGTGAGTGATTTGTTGAACTGTTTGCTTCAGCTGTTCACTCTGTGCTGTTCATTCTTCATGCTGAGTGAGTGACCACCTCGGCTGCCTAGGACTGAGTTTGCTTCCTGACTGAATGACTGAAACTTTCAAAATGGAATTGGAAATGAATAATATATGATAAATGCTCATGTTCACATATGGATAGCCTGACTTGCATGCAAATATCGGGATTCAGGTTGTTCTCGGTGTTTTAGAATATCTCTAGGAATGGCCTGAGAACAGGAGCTCTCACGGTGCATTCTTTTAAGCATTCAAGCCACATCACTGTTAAGCATAAGTACACTCTCTCTCCACGAGACCTTTCATGGTGCTGCAGATTTTAATGGGCTCTTTTTTGTTGCCGTTGGGGATCCATATCCACCATCTCTCAACCCACTTAATAAAATCGCCTTCAGTTTTGTTTCATACTGGGAGATGGTAGCGTTGCTCCATTGCTACTTGAATATGCAGTGGTGATGGCAACACCAGAGATCAGGTGGCATCATGACCCTTCTGACTGGTGAGTTCAACGTGGTGTGTGGCTTTGTCTTCTAGCAAAGAGCTCTTTTGCATGGCCTCAAGGGAGAAATTTGTTTACCTATATGAGCTGATAAAATGCCAGTAATGACTTGAGTCTGCCTATACCTTAAAAATATGTTTAGATAAACAAATATATATTCAGATATACACATTCATATAAAAACAGATACATATATATCTACATACATACATTTGTCTGTGTATATCTATATGGATGTATCACAGTTGAGAAAACTAAGACGCAGCTATTGTCCAGCTTTAACAAATAATTTAGAATCCTTTACCCTCTGTGTAAACACCTAACTGCACTCTCATTAGTACAGTGTTTCTTCCCTGTATGTCCATCCCTGATGGTCGTCATAACGTGCTGCTGGGGTTATGGAGCTAAGCAAGGCATGTCAGGGAAGGTATATAAGGCCTTCCCTGAGGGTGCTGCCATGTGAAGATTACAGGCTAGTAATTTAGAGGTCTGAGCTGACCTTCAAGATGCTGTGTCCTAGAAATGCTTCATCCACTGCAACTTTGCAATTGTCTTGTCTTGGAAGTAATTTTTCTGGCTCATCCCTAAGTCCTAAGTCTTCTGGGGAAGCTTGCAGAAGGTTAAAGAGTTTCTCTTCCACCTCTGTATGTGCTTGGGTTAGGCTAGAAATCCAGTCTGAGAAAATGAGAGAGAAATGCATGGTGAGAAGGCCATTCCCACTGCCTCTCAGAGAGGCAGCAACTGGTAAGTGACATAGAGAAGAAAAGAGAACGGAAGGTTCCAAAATGCTGTCTCAATAGTGCAGTCTTAGCATTCAGAAGCTGGGTTTAATAATGCCTACAGAACCCACTTCATCTTTTATAAAGAAGACTTCACCCTCTCAGTTGAGTCCTGCATGTTCCACATTCTTTGACATCAAGATGTTTTAAGTTGAAAAAAGCAACCGAGTCTTCCCAGGACATCTGCATGCCACATGGGAATCCTGTGGCCTTACCATCTCTCTTTACTGCAGAAATCTACATGATGGTTCACGTTATACATATTTGTGTATGCATACTGCCAAATAATGCCTTTAATTATACCAGCATAAAGAGGGCTACAACAGCTATGTAGCATCAAAAGTTTTTACTGTCATGTGCATTCCTATCACAGCTATCTGTTGACTTCTTGGACTGTTTTTCTTTAGTACAATATATCTATATTCCATATGCAAATTTCACTGTGAGTGATTTGCCTGTTTTGTAAGCTAGACTGCACCTGTAACATGTGGGATTGAGTTAAAAATGACAAGCAGACAAGCACAAGGCACATTATCTTGACAAACTCAGCCTCCGAAAATTAGCCTGTGCCTGAATTATTAAAATAACAAGGAATATTTCACTCAGCTGTGGAGAAATGCTCCTAATTGTCCACTTTAGCCAACTTCTTTCAGACTTCACGATCGGTCAATTTACGGTAGTGGCTTGCAAATTCCTGAACTCCCATTAGAGAAAAGTGCAACAGCAGTCCAACACACCCTCATTTATTTTAATAACCTGCCAAGCAGACATGAAAATGTTAAAGTTGGAAGGCTATAACATGACAGGAACCTGACTTGTCACAGCCACATTATAATCTAGTTAAACTACTTTCTCTCTGCCTTTCATGTCTTTTCAGGTAAGTGGAAAACTAATTGTCAAATTACTAATTTTGTTGGCATTAATATCAATACTAAGGCAAGAGAAGCATGAACAGATAGGCCTGTGGTTTTCCTTTGTATTCTGCTTGCATGCTGGAAAGTGTTCTGAAAATATAGAAGGATAAATCAGAGCCCAGTCCTTCTATCAACACTGACCTATTTATTTTAAGAGGCATTGAAGCTCTATAAAAAGGCTAGTTAAAGTCTCTGGGTTCTTTTATTATTATTTAATGCCTGGAAATCTTGTTTACTTCAATCTTGTTTCCTTTGTGCATAATAGTGTACCTGACGTAACAGGGCCGGTATTCACATCTAAAGTATTAATGGTGGAGTCTGATCTTGTAGGAGAATACAAGAAACTGCACTACTGAGAAAAAATCTTCAACAATGACAGGGTCACACTATCTTTCAAAATCGAGTGTAAGTAGGTCATGTTTCAGCTGCAGGCGAGGTCGAGAACATTACTGCAGAAAGTGCTTGGGACAGTCGAGAAGCAAGTCGAGAGAGTTCAGGTGACTGGAAGAAGGACCTAATTGTGGTGACCATGGAGATATGAACCCAGCTACAGGCGTGCTGCTAGACACTTTATAAAGAAGGGGCAACTTGCCCAATGTGACATGAAGGTTCCCAGGTGCTTTCTGAAGGCAGGACTGAATCTATTACTTATGTCTTCTGTGCATTTTTGTTGTTGTTTGTGTTAGGGTGTATGTGCGTGTTTTCTTTTTCTTGCCCATTTGATCATAACATTTCTGGGACATGGGGCTTGGCTTCATCTGTATTTGCACAGACTTCTACTTGCCAGCATGGCTAGCTTCTTATGAGTAATAAGCCTTCTGCAAAAAGGAGTGGAATACTTTATTAACAAAAGAAGCACGGCTTTTCCTAGCAGTACGTGGAAGCTGTTCCTACCAAGCAGCTAGCTTTGCCTCTATTTCATCTAGAGTGGGCCTCTCATAATGTGTCTAGGGTACAGTGTCAAGTAATATTAGCTGTGGGTTTGTAGGGAGCTGAGTGTTCAGACTATAGAAACATGTTACTATTTTTTGTACTATTTGGGACAGCAGTTATTTTCCATTTTCTTTTACCTGCTCTTTTTTTCTCTGCTGAGAACAAAATCATGCAAAAGCCTATTCCCACAGCCTCTTACCACTTCAGTTCTGCCCCAGCTGAAACCAGAAAGTGGAGCATCAGAAGACAAAAGTCTCGATGTCGCTGACAGGATTAATAAGACTGGGACTGCATTCAAGTGATTCCTAATGACTTTGTAAATATATTCTTGCAGGGAGTACAAGCAGGCAAACCTGTAATAGCACTGAGCAGTGGTAGTTCTGTACGGGACTGCAAAATGAGACTCTGAAAGATTTTCTATGCCTTGGTCTTCATCTCCTCCTCTCTCTTCTCACCATTCTCACTGCACTTCATGCAAAATGTGTTGGTTAAGTTTGGGCTGTGACACAAACATTGCCTTCGCAATGGGATCTTACTGCAGTGAGCAGGAAGAGAAGGAGAGAGAAGAAAAGCAGGTCTGTTGTAGTGCAGGAAGGGAAGGGCCAGGTGAGTGGCACAGGTAGCTTTTCAGTTCCCAGAGGATAATAAGGAGGGGCTGGGATGGTTAGGAAGAAAAGGCACTTGGAAGGTTGGATGAAGGGAAATGGGAAGACTGGCTGTCAGAGGTCATGTGCAAGCTTAGGATGGTAAATGAGGCGGGTAAAGGGTGTAAGAGTAATCAAGCAGCACTGGGCCTTACAAATAACTGATTTTGTGGTGTTGCTGGCAGAGGGGGAAAAGTTTCTGTTGTCCCTTGAGGTCACTTGGGAGCAGCTGTTACAGAGCTCCAGCCAGAGCAAAAAGGGAGCTCCTTTATGAAACATCAAGCTGCCTTTTGAGAAATCTTATTAATTGCCATAAAGACTGGTCATTTGGGTTGGCTGGAATTTTTACTAAATTATTTCCCTGCCTTATGAAAGCTTTCCAAATAACTAGAAATGAATAGAAATGCAATGACTCTGTTAGTGACACTGCCTTTGTGTTCACACGTGTGTGTGACACATGCTGTCCTGTACTTGATTCTTCCTGTCAGCAATCTACAAAGTACTTATGAATGTGCTTTTTAATTTTCCCATTGTCTGTTTTAAAAATGTCTCTATTTTGGGAGACAAGCAGACAGCCGTGCATGTTTAACTTGCCATTAGCATCTATATTTTATGTCTGAAACATTTAAAAGCTTCTGTTTTAAATGAAGATAAACACATCCCCAAACAGCTGTGCAATGCATGACACAGAATGATTGAGTAAGCATCAAAGTGCTTAATAGATAAAACAGTGCTGGATGTGGTAAAATAAACAGGACTTAATCCCTTTATAACTTCAGTAAATAAATACAGCTTTAATTCAGATACAGTTTTGCCTTTAGGTTGCTTTGTTCTGTTAACACCTATCTGTCAGCGGTAATACCATGTAAATGAGCCACTCTGAGCCTTTCCCCTTGCATCTTGTTTAATCCTCTTCCATTCTTCTAATCATCCTACACACAGAGGCCAATATCTATTTTCATCTGGCAAGATAGGATCTCCTAAGGAATTAAAGACGGTTTCCACTTAGCTCCACAGTAGGCAAAGGCTGGGCTGTGATCTAGGGCTTTAGGGACTTCTCATAATGCGTTGGTGCTCGCTAGATCGAAGAATTGAGTTCTGGCTACTGGATTTTTAATCCTCCTGTGGCTGATGTTGGGAGCTCCAGTGATTTAAGATCTTTGATTACTCAGAGCTTGGCCCTTTGATTGAGTGAACTTCTGAAGACAGCGTGTGACTGTGATTTCAAGTTAGCGGTTTTAAGTAACTACTGGAAAAAATAGATAGGAAAAGCCCTGTGATTAAGATGCACCGTCTCTCCCTTTAATTGACTTTCTGGAGCTATCTGATGCTTTACTCCCTACACACAAAAGAAAAACTGTGTGGATCAGTATTTATTCTAATGAAGAACTCAAGTGTCACAATATTTGTCTGGACTTGTTTTGAGTGACATATCTCATAAAACAGTAGGCACTAAAGGTTACATTTTCAAAACATATTTTTAACAGTATATATATTGGAAGTTGCAGCAAATACAGCCTTAACACACAGGGATAAGTTAAGCAGTTGATATAATTTCAGTTCGCAGTACGTTTTCAGGTAAAGTATATATTTGGCAGCTGCAGAACTATACACGCATAAAGGCAGATAGGGGTCATGGAAAGCTGTTGGTGTATCAGTAGTTCTAGCAGTACCTGTTTGTGAAACTGACTATAACATTGTGATGTATCTAATTATACCCTTGCAAAAAATGTTTAACAGCAGTCATTCTGAAGGAGGTGGAACCACCCTGCCAAGAAATGTTACAATAACATTCGCCTTTTGGGGAAATAAATTATCATTTTTGTAAAATAAAATTTTAATGCAGTGACCTTGTTTCAAAATGGTTCTTGAGAAAAACGAGTTCAGACTTGGGCTATTTATATCTTAGGTATGTGTTAAAAGCAACGATACCCTTATTGTTTAAAAGGTGAGATAAAATACAGTTTCACTGGGAGCATTGCAGGAGGCTGTTTGGTTGAGGATCTCCCTTGATGGTCTAGCATCTCTACCATGGGAAATAAGAGAGAAAGTAAGGATTAAAAAAAAAAAAAGAGGCTTAGAAAAAAAGAAAGAAAGAAGATGTGGGAGGCAATGTGGCTTGTTGATTCATCTTATGGGCAAGCTGCAGAATTATTAAGATGTATAGTGAGCCATGGAGACATCCTGGACTTATTTTCATGTACTCAATAAGATTTTAAGTATGAAGGGTGTGAACGAGACTGCGTCTGACTTACTTATATCAATATCATAGAGTAGCATTTTGTTTCATATTTAAGCAACTCTGAACTCTTAGCATTTTCTAGGTAGGAGAAGAAGTGGAAAAGGCTGGGAAGGACATCACCTTTCTTTTCCTCTAAGAGCTTTTCCTCTGGAGGGCTTGACTGTGAGACAACATGGAAAGCACACAGACTTCTCCAGAGTACTGTATGTCACTATTTAAATTTTTTTTTCCCCAGAAGTAGAACTCCATGAATGCATGGAGACACTGCAAGAGCAGCTTGTCTGAGTTTATAGTAAAAAATTTTGTAGGATAAAGCTTGCCCTTGTCAGTGTTTTTTTTTATTTTATTTTTAGAACATTTGTATTATGCACCATCACTTTTGAACAGCCTCACATTAATGATAAAGCTAGGGCTTCTGAAATAGGGCAATGTGTGGGAACTGAACCCCTTCACTAGGTGGCTGGATGCAGCATTTTCCTTCTCTATTACTTGCCACCTAATCTTCAGGTACGAGTTCACATAGCATTGCCAGAAGGATGCTACTTTTGCTTAGAGTGAGTCAGACGTACAGTATTAACCATGTTTTAGGACAGCTGCAGCAGTTACAGATATCACTATTCACTGGTACGTAATTTCATTCTGTTTATAGACCTATGCAGAGACAATAGCATCAGTATCTTTGCCTTAAAGCAATAGACATTTCAGGTAGGTACCCTTAACAGCTGGTTGCTTGAAAAAGTATAAATCACACTGCATTTGTGTACTAGCCTTGCAGATAAAGGGTTTCTTGTCTATATTTACATAGGACATTTTGTATGTTTTGTCAGTGTTTCTATGTGCATGTGTGCACATTCTCTGCTTCCCAGGTATGTATATCTCTGAATGTGGCAGCCTAAGGAGATATGACAATGCTTGACCATTTTGGCTTTAGTGAAATAAAGTCCTGCTTGTCTTCTGTGAGGGCTTCTGGTGCATTCATTTCACCTGGCTGAAGAACACAATATCAGGTTTTCCTCTGTTTCCCTCCCTTGTTGCTTTTTCTTTCTGCAGTCTGTGTTAGCTTACTGTTTCGTTTGCCTGCCTCACACTTGTTTTATGTCTTTTTTTTTTTCCCCCCCACAATTCTCTTTCATGAGCTAATGTTTCCAGTCCTCACAGATTCCAGCTTTTGCATGGGAGAATGGAAATGTTTGATGCTGATATGTTTTTTTTGTTCTATGCGAACATCCTCTGTAATCTTCTTGAGCAGGCTTTAGGGAATACACAACTTTGCCTTTGCACTTGAAACTGAGCTGTGTGAATATGCTAATAAACTGTACATAGGAGCTTGGGAATCCCATTTGTATAGTGCAGACCATTCTTCTGCATTTCCGATGGGCACATTCGTGGTCATTTGGGCAAGCTTCTATGGATGCACTTGGTGTGGCCAATCTGCATAACCAAATATTGAACAGTAGAACACTCCCTGTATAATCATTCATTAATTTTATTAAAGGTGTGCTGGGACTGGAATGAGGATTAATTAGAAAAAGTAAAAACCATAATTAGTAACATATTTCTCTTGCAGTTTTCTTTTTCTCTGGCTTCTTTTTCTTGGTGCCCTAATTATTTCCCATCTTTTAAAATTCACTTTAATTTCAATTTAACTCTCACTGGGCATGCAAACTTGACAAGTGGTTTTTTTTTTTTTTCCAAAGATTGATTGACAGCAGTTTCAAAACTGTCACAGTGCTAATTAAAACCTTGAATATGTGTTTTTATGAAGCCTGAGACACTGTGCACTGCTGCAAAATCCTGGATCTTGTGTCTTGAATGAGGTTTTTAACAGCTAATATGGAATCATTATAACTTGTCTTTCCTCAGGCTTGATATCCAGGACTCTCCTTCACACTTTATTTATCACTGAATTTAAAGCTTATGTTAACAACATGAGAAAGAGAAGCTTTCCCAGGCAATGATACCTGCTCTGTCTAGCCAATATAATTTTATACTTTGCCTTTTCTTCTTGGCAGGACTGGGCAGAGTTGGCCCTTACAAAAGTGCAGCATAGGTTGACTCACCGTCCTGTAGATACTGGGGGAATTCATGTTAGGGGTACAGTGGTCATACTTTACCATCTCTGGACCGACTGCTGGAACTGTTGTCAGGAATCTTCTACCCTTATACTTAAAAAATAAAATATTGGTAGCATAATGCATTGAGTGTAATGGACTTGGGCCCTGCCTTCCAGATTGCAAACTTTCTGGAGGCCAGAGTATGCCCGGAACCTTAGGAAAGGCACGGCTGGAGGGTAATGCAAATACCTGCCTCTAGGCCACAGTAGCAAAGACAAGCTAGAGTAACTGGCCTGACTACTTCATGTTTTAAAAAAGAATCTGCTTAAACATATTGCAGGAGCATTACACTAAATAATTGGTATTATAAGACTGACTATAAAGAGGTTATGCCTTTAAATTTTCTGCACAACACTTAAAAATTAGCTCATTTTCTCTTTGTTTCTTGCTGACAAACATTCTAAATATTTGTTGTATTTAAAGGATTCTTTTTACTGCTTAATGCATATTCAAATCAAAAATGTGAGATATTATTTACCCTCATTTGGTATAAGTATTCTTATACTTAATTGTTTGACAATTGAAAGTTTAAAATCATCTTGAGTTAAGCTGATATTGCTACAGGTGACAATTCTTACAGAAAACAAAACAAAACAAAACAAAAAAAACAGTTTGGATAAAATTTATTTCCTTTCTCAGACACTCGCTTCTGGGTCCTTAGCTTTAGCAGTCTTCTACTTGTTAGTTGTCTAAACCACCATGCTGCTTAGGTCCTGATTTCCTTATTCTAAATGTACGGCAAGATTATCAGTACAACCTGCTGGAAGAAGGTGCTGGCTTTTTAGTGCCTGAGACCTTTCTGAATTTGATGTGCTGTCAAACTCAGCCACCTCAGCTGTGAGCCAGAATATTGAGCATAAATCTATTAGGGTGAGTACAAATGTGAGTGTTCTCTGTTTGAACAGTTTTTCTTTTGTCATCATCATCTTCCTTCACTGCATCAAGGTCAGCCTGTCCAAGCAGAGGGAAGGACAGCAAAACAGTGTAGTGCTAAGTGGAATTGCAGAGCTCAGTGTGAGTTGATAGGTAAAGGCTGACTTCAAAAGATCTCAGTTGCTGTAAAGCCAGCCACTAAAAAACAAGCATCTCCTGCAGTTGATGATGATCAGGGTGATCTGATTCTTGCCTCTATATCCTCCACCCCATGCACACTCTCTCTGTACATATAAAACATATGCGTCCCTGCCTACATTATCCCTCTGCCACAGTAATTTGCATGGGAAACAGTGCTCTCCATCAATTTATGAACTGTTAGACTTTTTATGAATGCATCATAAGCAAATCAAGGTATAAAGAAGAGAGGTGAAAATGCATTTAACAATGGAGGCAAAAAGCATATGTCAATGCTACCTCTTTCCCTCCCCTATGCAAAAACCTTTGTGGCAAAATTATTACAAGGAGCTAACACAGTTATTCTCAAGTAACTGCTTTTACCACATATATTCAATCTTGAATATAGTGGCCATTGCATACACTTCTGATTTTAATAGGGGCACTTGCACAAGAAATTGTATATTTGTGTCTGGTGATAGTAATTGCCTGCTGTGGCAGTGACTGTGCCCAGTTTCAGACCCGAGATATCCATAGGTCCATCCTCAATCAAAAGCTGCTCACTTGAGTCCCCCTCTGCTCATAGAAGTAAAGGGAGTTATCAGGTTTTGTATCCTTTTACCTCATAGGAACCTGTATCAGTCCACTGCAGTCCACTCCACACCTTTTCAGACAGAAAAAATACAATTGTTTAAATATAAAAAGAACTTTCTTTTCCATATTTTTAAATTATGGGTAGTACTTACAGTAAGAGTGCCCTGATTAAGATGTAATAAAAGTACTCATGCCTACAAATATTTATAAGGTAACATTATGACAAGCACAATAAAATATAACCAGATAAATACAGGAGGGGAAGATGTTGGGACAGCATAATGATCTTACTTTGCCTAAAAAGAAATAATCTTAGTTAATCACTCTCCGAGAAAGACTATAGTTAAAAAAAAAAAAAAAAAAAAAAGGAATAAACAGTGTTAAATAAGACAGAAGATGGTCATTTATTTTTTTCTGAGCAGGACTTTCTTATCAGTGTGCAGACACTGGAAGCTCCCTTCTCTTCTTGATGGGTATCAGTGTGCAAAAGGTCTAGCTCTAGCTGATAAAATTCTTTAATGATCTAAAGGTAACTTTGGGAGGTAAGGGATATCAGATATTGGAGGCTGAATAAACTATAGCTCTCTGTATAGTAGCAGTGGCTTATCTTTCATACAGTGAAAAAAAGTCAGCAAAGTTTGAGGCAGAATGTCTGTTTATTTCTCTTTATAAATGTGGATTTAAAGAGCATGTGGAATGGAGAGAACAGAGTAATGGGAATCTCTATACTTTTCATATTTCATCAATGAATTTGTTTCTGTTAGTGTTCTTAGACCATTAAATAAACAATTAAATAAAATACAAAAGTCCTGGCATTGTAATTAATCATGTGTTTTATTGCCACGGTTAAGGGTCAGCCAAGTATTGATCCTCATTTTGCTAGGCCCTGCACAAACAGAGTTGACAATCTAACTAGAGACATTGCAAACGATGTAGGACAATGAGCTGGTCATAGGAGGGCCCATCTTGTCAGGTTCGCAATGAATTTTAGAAAGACATGAATCATTCAAAAAGAGAAGCGAAAGGAAGTTAGTTATGGAGTGAAGGAAGAGCAGAAAAAGGAAGAACATGGAAAAAGCTAAGCAGACATCAGTGTCATAGAGTTGCTTACAAAGTAAGAACTGCTTCATTATTAAGTGACAATCAGCTACTATCAGCTACTATCATCACTCTCCTCCAAAACTGAAAATCAGAGCCTGATAATTGACATTAAACCTGTGCTCAGAACCATATTCACATGTACTCTTATTGAGAGCAACACACTTTCTTATGTTGCTGGCAAGCTAATAACATGATTTCAGCCATTTTTCCAACATTGTGTGTTATTACTCAGAACAGTCAAAGCAAACCTGGGGGTGACCACAGCTTTCAGCTCCTCTCCTCCACCCTGTTCTTGTTTTCCTCAATTTTAACACAAGCCAGTTTCTAATTTATTAGGTTGGTCCTTTGGTATCACAAACTACTCTGTTGCTTCAGACTAGGGTCTGGTAGGCCACATCTACAGTGTCCTCTTAGGTTCTGGTGTGGCTAGGAACTGCTTGTGGTTGCAGGGCCCTGTACTCTTCAGCCCTCATGCTCCTGTACATACCCCACTTCTTGGGAACCCTCTGTCCAAGCAGACCTGTGGATATGGGGCCCAACATAGCTTATTGCTGGATGGAGAGGAAATCCTCGATGTCCCAGTGGCTGTCAGACACCTCCCTTTGCTTGCATTATTTTTCTAGTGTTGTTACTACATTAATGTACTAGAACAGTTTCCCGGACAGGTGGTGAAGTACCCGTCCTTGGAGAACTTCAAAATGTGATTGCACAAGGCCCTAAGCAATCTAATTTAGCTTTGATGTTAAGTGTGCCTTAAGCCATATGTTTGACTGGACAGCCTCCCATGGAGATTTCATACCTAAATTACTCTGTGATGACCCATATTACTCTGTCATTGGGTCAGTAAAATCTCTTTGGGCAAGAATTTAAATTTGATCATCTTGTAAGTATTTAAGGAGGCCTGGAAAAGATGGGGCATGAGCTGTCTCCAAGTGATAGCACAGATCTTCCAAAGTTGCATTTGAAGCAAGTGTGAATGCTCCATTCAAGCAAAAGGGAACAAAACCTATGAATCATTGATCAGGTAAATACAATGACATATACTTATATATAAATTTGGATATATAATACATATTACATGTGCATCCCCATATGCATTCCATCTTTTTCTTAATGTGCTGTGTTCAGTCTGATTGTAACAGTAATTTCCTTGAGAAGAGTACTTGTTATTCTCCTTGTATTTGTAATATTTAAACAGTATGATCAGATCCAAATTCCACTGAACTCAATGGAACAATTTGGCCAACGGCATTTTTCTTTCATTATAGGTTCTGGTGAAGCATTGACAGTAACATTTTTAATGCCTGCTTCCTATTCAGTGATGTTAATTGTTTATAGAATAGGTGCACAATAAGACCTCTTATTGAGTGGCTGCTCCTGGATGGGGCTGTGTGAAATATGAGTGACACTGGAGTTTGGTGCATGCTTGATCACTTCAGGGTAACACTGCTGTATTTCCTTATCATTTATACTGTCAGATAAATTGCTTCTGGCTCTGACATGTTTAAATGCAGCAGCAACCATGTGTTCTAGTTCAAAATGATTATGCTATGCCACTACTGCTCTCTGTCCTCTGGATTGGTTTCCTGTTAGGTTACATTTTAATTAAATAAAAATTAGCATTGACTTTCAAAGCATGTGAGGGCGAAACCTTTCCATAATCATTGATCTACACAGTTTTTAAAAGCCTTTATAGGTGTGGACGGGTTTCCAAAGATTTTACTGTGCAGGTGACTGAGCACTGGCACAGGCTGCCCAGAGAGGCTGTGGAGTCTCCTCCTTGGAGAAGCCACCTGGACGTGGCCCTGGGCAGCCTGCTCTAGGTGGCCTTACTTACGCGGGGCGTTGGACCAGATGGCCTCCAGAGGCCCCTGCTAACCTCAACCATTCAGCGATTCTTTGACTTCTTTAAAAAGATATGGAGGTCAGGGATGCTGAGGCTCAGAGAACAGTAGTTAGTTGACCACAGGTGTCCTTTTTGATATGCTTGTCAATTACTTGAATAAGGCAATGGAATGCTTGCTTCAGCTTGCAGGTGGCACCAAACTGGGTGATGGTAACCAACTGTGATTGAGGACAGGACTGCCATTCAGAAACACATGGACAGGCTGAAGGAATGGATCAACAGGAATAGAATCATAGAATGGCTTGGGTTGGAAGGGACCTTAATGATCAACTAACTCCAACTTCCCCGCCATTGGCAGGGATGCCACCCACCAGATCAGGTTGGCCAAGGCCCCATCCAGCCTGGCCATGAACACCTCCAGGGATGGGGTGGAATCTCATGGAATTCAGCAGTCCTGCGCCTGGGAAGAGAGAACCCTGTGCAACAATACAGGCTGGGGACAGAGTAGCAGGGGAGAAGCTCTGTGAAAGCCTTGGACATCCTGGCGGATGCTCAGGTATCCATCCAACAAACTGGGCATAAACCAGCAGTGTGCCTTTGCAGCAAAGAAGGTCCTGGGTTATATTAACAGGAACATAGCCAGTAGGTAGAGGAAAATGATTATTCCCATCTATGAGTTCAGCACTTATAGACCCCATCTAGAGTAATATATCCAACTTTGGGTCCCCAAAACGAGAAAGACATTGATAAACTGGAGCAAGTTCAGCAGGGGACCACCAAGACGACTGAGGGCAGGAGTACTTGCCCTATGAAGAGATGCTTCAGCGATGGGGCTTTTTCTGTCTGGAGAAGAGAAGGCTTCAGGAGCACCTTACAGCAGCCTTACAGTATCTGTGTGGAGGCCATCATGAAAATGGAACCAGGCTTTTTGGTGGTGCATGGTGGCAGGACAAGTGACAGTGGGCATAAGCTGAAAGAAGAGAATGTATGACTGGGTGAAAGAAGAAACTTTTCAGCATGAGCACAGTCAGGCAGCGGAGCAGGTTTCCCAGACAGGTTGTGCAGTCTCTGTTTTTGGACACTTTCAAGACAAGACGAGATAAAACCTCTGAGCAACCTGGTCTGATTTTATAGCCGACCCTGCTATAAGAGGTCTAGAGAACTAGAGACCTCTTCAGGTCCCTTCTAACCTGATATATCCAATGAACCTATAGAATACTTTATCTCAAATATGACAATCCCAAATATGCGAAGTCCATGTGAATAGGGGTGTATGTGATGCTTTCACCTAAAGTTTCATCAGGAATAGTAATGATGATCTGAGCTTATTTGTAGGCTGGTACCTTCAGTAGGGACTTAACTGAATTTTTGCATTGTGTTTTTTGTATGTGTGCTCTATCCGAATGCTCTTGCTATGTGTGTCTTTTCTTCTGAGGAGGAGGAAGAGAGAATTTTTTTAATGTCTTGACAAAGGTAAATTTACTTTTCTTCCTCTTTTTCTTCCTTCTTGACTCAATAATCTTTCACAGTTACTGAAAGGGGCCTGTGATTCATCTGCAGTTTCCGTGGTCCAGGTGAGCTTTTCTAGTTTGCCCCTCAGCAATGAGTCAGGCTGTGCATTTCTATCTCTGCAGTTTCTATAAGCAAAGATTCTGAGGTGCAAAACAGATGCCAGTTTTGATTATTCTTTGTTGAGCTTGTCTGCAGATTTCCTAATTTATTGGTACTTATTTGCACCAAGAAAGCTCACAAAAGTAGTTAAAATTTTACTTTTCTTTAAAAATCATATTACATACAAGTATTATGCATTTAACAGTCCTCCATAAAGAATTTGTGAAGATGCACCTTAAAAATATCTTGTTTGGGTAAGGTCAAATTATTTTCTTGAATAACAGGCTGAATGATAAAACAGATGTGAAAGCATCTACAAAAGTGAGAGAATGACAACCACAACAAATGCTGTCTCTTGCTTCCTCTCACAGTTTACATTATTTGGTTTCAGCACTGATTGGGCTGAGAGCTGAAACTTTGTCTAAGCAGGGACCTTTTGGATTGTCAGAAGGGGAAGCAAGTGATACAGGAGAGATGTAATACTCTTCTTTGGAATCTTTCCATTTTAGCTTTTAACACAAAATCAGGCAGTAGATATAGCAGGGTAAGTGGCAGAATAATTCTTCTGTGGGCTAAGCCTCAATGAACAAGGATGTTATATGGGATACAAATTTCCTATAGAAATTTAGGAATAGAAGGGAATGGCATGCTGGATTTCTTTGAAGATCTACAGAGTTCCCAGGCTTCTCCTTTCTATAAAGATCCTGGGATGTGCCAGGGTGTTGTTTAAAAGCACTGATAAGTACCAGGTATCCCTATGAAAAAAATTAATGATGGTAAAGCAGGATGTTTCAAAGTTAGTCTAATTCTTTATTAACCAACTTAGTGACGTTGTTTTCCCTTATGACAAACAAGTAGAACCTTTGAGCATAATCAGGCTACAAATACACTTCTTAAAACAGGTAATTTTATTTCATGTAAGGATACAAGGCCGTAAGTTATGATACAGTATTAATTTCTCTAGCCAGTCTTCAAAACAGCTGTTTATAAAGAGAAGTCTCTGTTTGGAAGCATATTTTGAAGAGAGAACCATTTTGCTCTTTCTAGTCAACTAAAAGTAAATTGTGAATTTGCTTTCTTACCATGTCCATGCTTTGGCTCTGTAATAGGTTATTATATGTTTCAAGTTCTCAAGGTTTTGGATATGGGTAAGAAAATGTATGTGTCACTTGTGGAGTATACAGTAGGTAGTTTACTTTGTAAAAAGCCAATAACTCAGTTTTTTTTTCTTTTTCTTTTTTTTTTTTTGTTCTCCCTCCAAAATATAGGTGACAGGTTATTTATGAAAACACATCTTAGGCAAGTAATTCAAACCTCAAATCTTTATATTCCTTTAAGTGTCATTTTTTCCCTAAAGGCTGTTATCAAAATAATCTAAATCACTTTCTTTATATTAATCCAAGAATTACAGCACTTAAATTTGTAGTTGTCACTCACGTAGTTTGTGCCTAAAGCATTTTGAAATTGTTTTGTGTGGTCTTTTCAATCACTGTGGTTTTTTTTTCTGAAGACATTGTCAACATGCACAAAGAATGGGATCACAATCATAATGAATTTCATTCCTTTGGGACTTTGAAGGTAAGGTGTAATCCGATCTCCAAGGGTTTTAACAAAACTAGTCATTGTTTCAGGAATTCTAGCATTCAGCACAGTCAACAACTGCTCAGTCATGGAACATCTTTTTCCAGCAAATTGAAAAATAGCAAAAACAAGAGTTTCCTACTCAGTTCAGCAAAACCTAATGAAATCTGTAAATGAGCCTCTTTACAAAGGAGATTCTAATTTTCATATTGAAAGTTCAAATAGAGTTATTTGTTACTTTGGGCATTTTATGTTGTAGCAAAATTCCTAAACCAGCGTCTCATTATAATGTTTTATTAGATTAGATTATTCATATTATTATCACTAGGAATTATTTGTTCATGTTGTAAAAAAAACTGGAAAAGCAGAGTATTGCTATGTTTGAGAACAGATGAACTTTTTGAAGTAAGTATTTTTGTCTAAATAACAGAGACCGAAGAAAAGATGAATAGTGCAATAGCTGCATTTGATTATTGGAGAGTAGTGTGTAAAATAACTGTGAAAACAATATCTCGAATACAGCGAATGTGAACAGCTTAGTAATTTTAAGTAGACTCATCAATTAACTGTGCATTATTGAGGTCTAACATACTTATCTTTGACTGTGTACCTTCTTAATCAGCTCAAATTCAACAAACAGGATTAATCTAAAGACTTAGGGGATAAATAAGCACAAAATTTAGCACAGCTTCTTGGATATATACTTTCTGGGGTGATATAGAGCTTTTTAACTCTGAGTAAACTTGTGAATTAAACTGTAAAGCATAAAAGAATGGAATATTAATTGTTAACTATTAAAAGAGTATTATTTCAAGTCTCTTGTAAAAGGTCTGCTATACAGCCTCATATTTTACTTAGTTACTACATGTAGTTACAACAGTTAACAGAGACATAATTCACAATAGAAATATTAATTAGTAACATTTAGCATAATGTAGTATGTTTTGGTAGAGCAAAGTAAATATTTATAAATTATTCATTGAAGTGGGCCACCGCTTGTGTAGGCACTCACATCCAGTATATTTATCTGTGATATGTAATCTACTTAAGTTGCAATGAATTCATTTCAAACTAGGAAATATAATCAGCAGCGGTAGAAGAAGCCCAGGAAGGAATTATGTTCGGATTTGGACAAATACTGTGAAGGGGAAAAAAAAAAAAAAAGAAAAAAAAAAAGGAAATAAATGTGTTCTTTTTTCTTCATTTTATTCAAAGAATGACCAGAAAGTCTCGGATAGTTCTCTCCACCTTTGATGTTGTTTTTAATCAGTAGGAGAGAAACAAAGAATTTCATCCAGGACAGCGAAAGAATCAGAACAAATCAAGAAAGATAAATTTTCTTGAGTATATTTTATAAACAGTTACAGGCAACTCTCAATACCTTGAAATCTTTATTCAATCTAAGATTTTCCAGCTGTTTTGTTGATAAAGGAATAAAATAACAGATTAGAGCAACGGAAAATAAATTTCCTAGATAATTTGAGCACCTGTTTTAATTCTGAGGCTAACAAGATGTTAAAGTTTTATATTACCCTGTGTTAGCTGCTGAGTTTTGAAGCATTTGGGATATTACTGAAGAGGTGGGACAGTTACACTTCCAGACACTAAACATCACAGTTTCATAGAAATAATCCAAATAATACAGTATCTTTTAAATTTTATTTATCATTATTATTAGCTATTTTTATTTTATTTTATTTTATTTTATTTTATTTTTTTAAGGAGCTCATTTGAATTTCTTCAAGGTGATCTTGCTTTTTTCTCATTTTTTTTCTTTTTGTTAATTTAATGATATCTCTGGCTAGTATAGCCGAGAGAAGGAAAGTGAGAAAGAAAGAAAATGTTCAAGCGAATGTATTCAGTGGGGAAGAGAGCAGAATTTGGCAGTGTTGAATTAGCTGTGTTTAGTAGGGGGCTTGCATTGTTATCCTCTTCCTACACACAACCCCCAAGTGTTCTAGTGTATTTTAAGGGAGATATCTGAAATCACACAGTGAATTGAAAGATCAATAAACTAGCTTAGTTCTTCAAGCAGTAAAAACCAATTTTGTGGTGTCTTGTTCTCTAAGCAAAATTTGTGGAATTACCCTGTAATTGTGGACAAAGTATGCAAAAAAACAACCTCCATGAAGGACCGAAAATGTGCAACTGTATACTTTTTTCCTTAACAATCAGTTTTGAATTAAATTCTTTAATGACATTTTCAACAAAAAAGGTATCATTTAGTAGTTATCTATTCATTAAATATTTTTTTCTAATATATATTTTGTTTATATTTCTATACAATACGTATGTAATAATATATAATATGTATGCAATAATTCATCTCCAAGCTTTGCATGTGTAACGTGAAAGAAGAGATTTTTGTGTCTGTGATTACAGTTATGAAAGACAGACCTTTCCCGTCACATGAGTAGAGCAGATTTGCTAAGAGGGGCAATGGCCAGTTTGTTCTGTATTTTTTTCAGTAACTTCAATATGCATCCGTAATAGCAGCAACGAAGGTGCAATCACATGAAAGGTCTGAATCTCAGATCTGTTGTATTCAGTGAGAGAACAGTGATTAGGATTCAGCGAAAAACTGACTGCAGTGGGATTTGCATTGAGCTTTACTTTTTTCTTTCAAATCCATCCTCTCTAGAAGCAACATACAGAAACGTTAAACGTGCCTCATTCAGTATGGGCATGCCTCTCACCTATTTGTAAATGTGAGATCACAGATGTTAAGTGACCAGGGTGGGTTTCAAGGATTTTGGATATGTTCATGACAGACAGATAACAAAACTCACATCACTTGTAGGATCATCTTACAGTAGTCTGCCTAGGAGAAACAGGTTCTAGTCCCTCGGCTACGTACATAAAAGGTTTGCTTAGCAGCTTTATGAAGGAGATGCAATCTCTCTTCCTAGGATTATTCTGCAGAATAGTCCCATGAGAGGTGGGGTCAAACACCTGGCTTGCCCAGGAAGAAGAAAGACTGACTTCTTACCTCTATGCCAGGGAAATGCTGTTTCTACTGGGTAGAAGTTATATGTTGTGTATACAGCATTATCACTCTCTAACTGTTATGTTTTTCATGGATTCTGGGAACAAGATAATAACCAAAGTGAACCCTAGGGGTGAGATAGGCAGAGATGCGCCTGGCTTGAAATTTTAGCTGAAGTGTGCAGAATGTCTGCAGAGTGCTGTGTGCCATCAGGAGGTGGGTAGCTCTTCTCATGGCTGGCAGCAGAAACTTAAGAGAACAGGGTTGGCATCACTGAAACCCTGAGGGACTTCTGTGTCTTCAGATTTGGCAGCAGAAAGGGAAGGAGACAGGCGAATTTAATATTTAAAATTTAAAGGGTAGCACAACACTGAGAGTATTGAAAGCTAACACAAGGCTGATGTAGACAGGGAAGTTCCCCACTCCTATAGAGGCTGTACTGTATGGACTGGGTACTGTATCCTGCAGCTGCAGGGTAAGAAACCTAAATCTTATGAAGCTCAGTCTCTCTGCCCATCACACCTGCACTGCTGGTGCAAGAGCTGTGAAAAAGCTGTGGTCCTGTGTGTGGGATGCGGCTGGGGACTGGAGGTTATTAAAGGGTCTGAGCACCTCTGTTCCTCCCATCTAGTAAACCTAGTGCTGTTTTTTCTCCTAAAAACCTTCTATCCATATGTTTTGGTGGAAGAAAAAGTGCAATACTGGACAAGGTTCATAATTTTAGGTGAACATTTGACATATCTGAAGAAGTGGACAAGTCGTGGTGATCATAAAGTTTTAAGAAATCTTTGTTGCTTGACCTTTTAGAACTCTGCTTAAGCTCCAAAAAGACTTTAACAGAATGAAAGGTTCACACGTAGCATTTCTTAGCATTTAGAATTAAAATGGCCTGCTCAAATCAGTGTAACAATGAAAAAAAAAAAGAAAAAAAAGAAAAAAAAAAGAAGCAAGCTGAGCTTGCCTTTTTAGGGTTCTTTAAACAGAAGGACTTATTTCAATTGTAACAAAAACACCCATAAATCTATGCACATATATATTGATCTTTCTTTCCTCTTAAAAATGACTCTGTCCCAGTAAGTTGGCATATTTCATAAACAAACCAACAAATTATTGATCCATCATATGCTCTAAAAGTCCTGTGAAGAATCTAGGTTGGTTTTAAGTTCATGTTGTACCTAAGGGAATGAGAAACTCCAAAGTGAAAAATAGATATTTAAAAAGAAGCACAAATAATAGAAGATGTATAGCTACTTTTTACTTCAGCTTAACCTTTCATTGTAATTCATTCTCTGTTCATCAAAAATATAGCGTATGAGCTGATAAGTTATGTTATGTGGTAATATGGTTCTTTGTGATGGCTATTAGGTATTAAATTAATTATATATCCCTGTAAATTATTCTTTTTTTTTTTTTTTCTTTTCTTTTTTCAAATGCTGTGATAGTACAGATTTTCTTAAGCAGAATCTGTAAAAAATTAAGACAGCCTAGCATCTTGCTGCTGAAAGCAACATTATATTCTGTTTGGACTTGAGATGGATTCTAGTCACGCCAATTTGAAAAGGAAATAATGAAGCAGATTGCAGATATGTACTAAGATGTGTACTAAGATATGTACTGCAGATGTGTGCAGTACTAAGTTAATGAACATGGCTCTGAAATGCTACAGCCAGGCAGCTTTTCAGTTATTCAACCTGCCTTACTTACACAGTTTTGAGGAGCTGACCTGACACACAGAATCACCAGGAGCTTAGCCAAGAATGACTTCCCAGTGAGGGATGGCAGTAGGTTAAGATTGCCTTTTAGAAAGGAGAGAGCATTAATGATACTAGTTAGTGGTAAAATAAGACACTGTTAGTGACTATTTATTCAGTCATTGGTCCATTAACCAAAAGATATAATTCACCTCTTTTAAAGACAAAGTGTAATAGTAGGGCCGTTCAGAAGTGATACGCAGATTCAATGGCTAGTTTTGCAAAACACCTGCCCTGAACTAGTTGAAATTCCTGTACTTAAGCAAATGTCAGAGGGGGAAAAAATAAAAAAATAAAAAATAAAAAATATGCTTGGACACCTTGGTACAAAGCTGTGATCTGAAAAAAACCTGTTCAGCAGCTGTCTAATAGTAGAGACACTTTCCAGTTTGACCAGAAAGTTTGTGATGTTCCTGCTGTTCTCGTTTCTTCCTTGCCCTTTTATACTTGCTCTCACCTGCACATATAGAGATGTTTTCTGATGGGGCAGGAAGCAGTAACTCTGTGAGCAGGGCTTAAATTCCCTATTCAATCTTTACCAGTAGGCATGTTATAAACTTACCTATACATGCTCGCAGGGTTGGGCATTAACCAGGGCATGAGTTACTTGTCCCTATCTGCGCAATGTCATGGCTTCTATAAGAAGGATAGAAAGTGCATACAGTTACTCTATGTCTCCTACTCCTTTAATTTCTCATCTCTGTAAAGCAAGCAATGCGTTATTTTTAAGGCTTTTCTTCTATTTCTTCTATTCTGTGAATAAGAGGAAGACTGAATTGATCAATCAAACCTTTGGAGAACAATGTAAGAGTTGACTAAAGATGTTTTCAGCACTGAGCTTAAAGAATCCTTAAACAGCATAAAGGAACCTTAAGTTAATCTCAAAAATTAAAAAATAAAATAAAATTTAAAAAAAAAGTGCTGATCTAACAGCACACTGAGCTAGATGCATGAAATACAGATCACAGAGTTGATTCATGAAATTTTACCCATTAAATAATTTTCTCCCTCTACTGCAACATAGCACTAATTCTAGTAATTCTAGCTAATTACTAAATTCATATACTGCATAATGTACCAAAGTGTACTAGAGGTTAGTTATCATTTGATCACGTAGAAAACAACAAAATTCTCAATTATGTTTTACTGCAGTTTTCTAGTTACTGTAAATATTTATTTTTCCCAACTTTAAAGAAAGTACTGTATTGAGGTATATAACCCTAAGATTATTTTTATATGTTTGAATGATTCTTGAATTTTTCCTAGCTATTAAAAGTTAGATATTGAATGTCAGATGAGACTGAAATTCTTAAGTTCTCAGAGGACAGAGAAATGGGGATGATGGATTCACATCCAGTGCCTGAATACTAATTATATATTTTTCAGAGTGTGTTAAAAGGTAAGTCAGGAAAAATGTAAGTAGTCTCCCTCTAATGATATACAATTGCTCTCAAGTATCTGACTTCACTTTTTGATTTGGCAAACAAAACTACCGTTACCTGATCCAGTCACTTTTTGAACAAAAATGTCAAGCACTCTTGAAGGCTCAGTAATGAAAGAGACTGGGTGTAGAGTGTTTGTGAGGAATTCTGTAGTGAGATGCTTAGCAGAGCATGCATACGGCTTCAGAAGTGTTGTGTGAGGAAACAACATTTCAATCTTCAAATCCTGAGTATCTTAATTACTTAAAACCTGTGGAATTTGTGTTCACTCTAATACAACTGTAGGAATAATATTTCCTTGAGTAAACAGTCTTGCTAAGAATACAGAAACATGATAAACATGGATTCTGTAGACTGTTTCAATTTAAAATTTATTTCACTTGTACATGACAAAAATTTTATGAATTGATTTACAGAGTCTATTTGCATGGAACTGCATTAAGTAGGTATCATTTAAAATTTAAACCTACAATACTGAATTGTGTGTCTGAAGCCAAAGAAAATAAATGTGTGCATACAACATGCACACATATAGATAGAGATTTATCAAAATCATGTTAAACTAAATGTCGTTCCCCTAAAATATTCATTGAAACAAACTTTTCAAGGAAAAATAGTTTGGACTCCTGTTTGGAGTCTCTTATCAGACACTATGGTGTGTGTGTGTGGGGGGTGTTTTTTTAATCCCTTTAAGTTACATATGGTTTAGAGCCCATTCTATTGCTTCTCATGTGTGTGCTGCAATTGCCAGGTGAGGAGTCTTTGGCAGGAAATTCTTTTTCAAGAACAGGAAAATATATGCACAATGCCTAGGATTTGAGTGGCAAAGCCAGAGCTGCATTTCTGGGCAGAAGTACAATGTCTACCTCTTCTCTAGGCTATGCCTCAAAAATTTAACCTTACCCACAAGTGGCACCTGATGTTAACTGGAAGTGGCAAAATGCTGGGTTGGACTGAAACTTCTGGAAAATTCTTCATTTTATACTTTAGTTTAGATTTAGTGACAATTCATTTCCATATGTTTTTATGATATGCCGGTAACTCCCTCCCCAAAAATCACTTGCTTTATCTAAATATTGCACCACTGAAAAGAAGTTCAGAAATTTGTTTAATGACTAGTTACCAGAACCACTAACGCTTTGCGAAATGTACCTCTTTACAAACTTTCTGCCTGGTTTTAAAAATGAACTTTACTGTTTATTTTACAATGTCTTGCAGTCTTTAATGCATGGGCTATTCTAGGCCCGTAATTAAAATCCTGTCTGAGCTATCTCCATAATGGTACAGGAAATGCGATGCACATCATGATTGTTTGCAGCATCATTTTTTTCTGTTTGCATAGGAATTCTCAGTAGCTCACTGATGCGGAAGGACTGGTGGCCTCATTCTACCACATTTCCACATTACTCCATCCTCTAGAAACCCTTTCCTCACACTGCCTTTAGACCTTTACTGATGTGTCTCTTGTGTCTCTCTCCAGTTGTCTTGGCTGGTTAGTCAACCAGTCTTCCTCCTGTTATTGCTGCCCAACCAACAGGACTTTTAGGATCAGACTTTATCTTAAATCCAGTACCTTTTACCTCCCACTTCTCTTTTGTTTTAGTAAGCGTTTTGTCTCCCTGAAGCATCCATTCAGAATTTGATCTCCCAGTGGTTAATCTCATTACAGATAATCCCATGTACTGAAAATCCTTCCAACAGGCTAATCTTGTGAACAGCTTCCCTCTGCTGCCTTCTCACCATTCTTTAAGGGGTGAATCATTTTTATCTATTAAATTAATGGATCTCACCTGTGTATATCTAGTTTTCCCCTAAGACTAACTAGATTTTAATGACATACTAGCCTCGTGCTTTGCATAATTTCTTTGTTAGGCGATAGAGAACCAGGCTGATGTTTTGATCACCGCTGACATAGATGAAAGAACTGCAAGATTAAAAAGTGGTTTCATACTCAAATACTGGTGACAAAAAGAGGGACAAGCTTCTGAATAATATTAATACATCACTACTCAATTTATTAATATCTATCTATTGGCTGTGGAATATGGAGATTGCAATTATCATAATAATTTCAATGGAAATTAACTACATAGAAATCTAAATGTCATCTTTCAATGAGTATGTAGAAGAGTACGCATCTATACTTGCACATGTATGTGTACATATTGTACAAAACATATTTATAACATAAGATTTAATGTAATGTTAAAATAGCTTCCATAGAAAAATTCACAAAAGGACAGTTACAAAAACAAAACAAAACAAAACAAAAAACAACTGTTACATAAAAATGTGTTTACTGCTAATAATCCATTAAAAATAATTTTCTTAATATTTTCTATATTATGTCAATGGCCTGAAATGTAAGTCACACAATTTGAAAGAAATCTTACACAGATATGGATATATACACAGCATCTTTCAATGTATACTCTGTGTGTCTTGGCTTGTGTAAATAGTGAAAATATGAGTTGAATGCTCTCAGAACTGTCTGAGTCTTCTTTCCTGTCTTGGTTATCTAAACTTTATCTGGAAACGGAGAGATAGTACAATGCCATAAAGCACGTACAATTTACCAATAAATAAGGCCAATTTTTATAAACAGACTTTTAATTATTTTTAATTAGGTGATGTCTTAGATTCTCTTGGTATATAATGGAGCTAGCCAAATTCTTGAAAAAAAATTCCTCAAACAAATTATTCAACAAATATTGACATTATGCACGAATTTACTTAATCAGCGAATAATATTCAGCCAGCTATGGAATTGGTCAAATGCTGCTAAAAGCTGTTTGTTGAATAATGGTACTGATGAACAACAGCATTACTGTTTGAATAATATATTTGACAAAGACTAACTGACCAATTCTATTTTTATCAGGTTAGAGATTTTGAAGTCTTCCATTTGAGCAGTCACAGAAACTCTGGGTACGCAAGACCCATGCAAAACCCAGCTATTTGAGTAGTTCTTTCTAATACACTAAACCAGGGAATGGTGCATATTTTGCATTAGTTCACATACCACAAATATCTTCTGAAAATTAAGTTGTCAGGACTGCTCACTCCACAGGAAAAAAAAAAATGATTTGATTCTTCTGCCTATTTAGTGTAATACTTGGTAGACTTTTCTTCTCTGGTGTTTTTCTTGGCAATGTGGCTACATCCTTCAGGAGGTTCAGGAATTTTTCTCTGTCATTTAAGGGGTAACAAGCTCCACACTTCTGCCATCAACAGCTCAAAAAAAAAAAAAAAACAAAAAACAGTGGAAGCTATTAAGCTCTAAATGAGTTTCAAAAAGCAGGGGCATCTCTGGTTGTTTAGATCCAGACTGACTTCAGTGTCTTAAAAAAAAAAAAAATCTTGGCTAAAGGTATTTGAAAAGAGGTGTAATGAATGTGTGAATGTGGAAGAGTTAGGAGATGCTGCATTCACCTGATAAATTTGGAAACAATGAAAAACAGGCATCAAAGAGAGACACAATTCCTCTAGTCCACCATCCACTAGATTTAGACGGATGGAAACTGAAGTAGCAGGTTTAGTACTGGCCTTGTGGACGGGGGCGGGGGGGGGGGGTAGTGAGTATGGTCTGAGAAAGCTTTTCAAATGAAATGGGTGTGTTTATGTTTGTATGTGTTTCTGTGGGTGTGTGAAAAATAAGTTTTACATGATTTATCCCTGGAGCTCAAAGCTTTGAGCTTTATTCACTACAATACCAAATGCATGTTAGGTAAACAGCTGCATTCAGAGCAGTTGCAGCAGGGTTAATTAATCCAAGCCAGTTCAGACTGTGATTGCTCAGCTATTCAGCATTGTGCTTTTATCTGATGTGGGAGACCAGGACTCTTCCCCTCCTTACTCAGTGAAGATTTGTCTTGCCCAGTCTTTACAGAGGGACAGACTGCATACCTTGCATCTGAGTGACACAGCACATTCTTTTTGAACAACAGTCAGCTTGTGGACATAGCTTCAGAAACTGGATTTAAAGTATAATAAATATAAAATATAAAATATAAAATATAAAATATAAAATATAAAATAAAACATCTGGGAAGTATAGTACTTAAGTACAGATCTACGCCTTACTGGGCTCTAGCTGCCTGGACTGTCCTGTTGTTGTACTCTATAATCTACTACTGTAGCCTTAAAAATCGATGCAGTTTAAAGCATAGGCATGCCAATATGAACTGTCATCAGAATTTGGACCTATAGGCACACCTTCACAGGCTATGTCTACATTGGTCATTAAATTAGTCCAGCCTAATAGGATTAGCCTGGTAAGGCTAAATGATCCAACGTCCATACTATACGTACTTTGAGAGGTTTACTTTTGGCTAGTTCTAGTGTAGTCCTGTGGGCTGAATGCCTGATTTCACCTGATGGGCATTTAGGTGTGGTCTTGGGAGGCATCTTTCAGTTTAATTTAATCCAAGTAGACTTTCCAAGACACTACACAGTATAAACAAACACACAGTAACTTAGGTGGATTGAGACATTTGCTTCAGAGGTGTATTCCTCAGTTGACTAAAACACTAATACAGACATACTCATTGCTCATGGAAGTAGGCTGGCTGGGTGTTAGATTTTAGATAGTCACGGAACGCAATTAAAGTCTTATTATACTTTCTCATTAAAAAAGGCAGACAGAACAGCAGCTGCAGTTTACTGAATTCTACTTGTTAGATTTCTTTGAATGAGCTTGCATTGGTGAGTGGGTTGAGCAGAGAGGTGAAGTGAGGTGTTTAGGATTTGATAAATATATTTATTACACAAGTTAATTAAATCTGGAATTACAAATGCGTTAGCGTTTGTCAAAGTTCCAAAGCATTGCATATACTGTAACGATTAATACATTAAAATGTATTAATATTAGCATCTCTTCTGAGCTGTGAAACAATGTTATTAGTATCAGTTGCAATGCTTATATATAACATTTAACTCCTCAGTCCTACAAATTTTGGTCTCTCTTGTTTATTATCTGAGAGAAAATCCCAAACGGTATGATGAGCAAAGACCTTTAAATCTACAGTCCCTCTGGAGTATAACAGTTTGACTGTAACTGCGTCCATGAGTTAAAAATATTAAGGGTCAAAAGCAGGTTTAGGAGCCCCTCAAGTCTGACCTAATTATCTACAGTACAATTCCACTTTTCTCCAGATACAGTTCTATATCTGGAGGCCAATTAATTTTTATGCTATGTACAGTGGAGCATTTTTTTGTGTCTCTTCTAGTCACCTGGGACTGAAGAATACTATAATATTTCAGTATAATAACAGAACATAATTGAGATATTGTGATTTAGTAATATAATAAAGTTCTCAGCATCACAGCTAACTACTATATGAACTACACCAGAAATATACAGCTGTGTGTCTAACATTTTAGATAGAATTTGGGGTCTAAATTCCTAAAACCCAGGAATCTTCATCTCTAATCTACACAAATCTATGTAACACAATGGCTGTACAGCAATGTATGAACCTGCTAGCCAGGTTCTGATCTAAATGCACTAGAAAACCATTCCTTGACTGGCTTCATAATTATTCTGCTGTGTAAGTTGGTGTGAGTCACTTAAGCCTTCTGTGCCTCAGTTTCTCAGCAATGACATTCACTTCTGATTTTAGAGTACGTTGATACACCACTATGGACTAGCAATGCAAAGGAAATTAAAAATTGCTAGTAAGTCATCCTGATTATTGCCTTCTGTATTATTAGTTAGAAGGAATCCTTCAACTAAGTGCATCCTACTCTAATATGAAGCTATTTCCTTTCCCCTATCCCTGGTTGAGTTCAGGAGGGCATACACAGTACTGCTAACCAGGAGTGGGAGACACCAATCCTCAGAAGTGTCTCCTGAGACCTGAGAACCAACAAAATAATACTTTAGTGAAAGTAGAGAAACAAAAACAACAATAATAACAAAAAAAAAAAAACACAAAACAACAACAAAGATACCGAATTAAGGAATCAACAAGCATAGTCACTCATATACAAAAGAAAAGAGAGAGAAAAATGGATGTGATGACACAAAAAATAAAAAATGTAAGCTGAAATTTCTGAAGCACTGGACATTGGACCAATGCTACCTTGTCAGCAAATACTTCTGAAAGCCACATTTAAAGTTTGTTCAAGTGTGCTTTACATCAGATGCCTGCCTTGCCTTCTGTGGTGACCTAACATTCTTCATCTTTAAAGCATAACATATGCTTTCTTAATGTTCAGCCCACATAGCTCGTCCATTTGCACTTGCACCTCAGTCTGCCATCACACTTGCCAACGTATTGCACTGTGTAGGAAAGTCATTCCTCCATGTATGTGAGCCATTCCTCTGCTGTGCTTGGTGCAGCACAGTTATATTTTCAGTGCTGTGCCTGAAACCACCTATATAGGTGTCAATACCCTACAGCTGGATTTTGATGTTTCCTTTGATTTTCAACTTCTGAGTGGTTCATCAGACAAGTCCTTGGTATGGAATTGTATGGTAGGAACATGCAGGTGACAGCCCTGCACCTGGAATGTTTTGTTCTACCTGATAAATCTAGTGAAAAATTAGTAAAAGTGGTGACAGATGAGAAAACAGTGACCAATATTATGCTATCAGAGATTTGGTAAAGTATTATTGAGAAGTTGTGGAGTGAATGTTGTAAGAACTTCAGAGCACCAAAAGCAGTGTGTATGCAGAGCTGCCAAGGCTGGTACGGGAGTGCTGCATACTGTCTCGTCATTAATGAGAACAAGAAACACAACTGAAGCCAGGCAAGTTCACATGAAAATTAAGGCACACTTTTGAAATGGTGAAACAAACTAAGCTGATGAGCAGTGTATTCTCACTCATAGTCTTCAAACCCCAAATGGCTACCATTTGGAAAGTACCTTGAAGATGAATGTAGGCTTTTAGACAGCGCAGGGCTTATCTGAGTAAAATGTAAAACTTTGTGTTAGGCTGAGCCTTCTACTAGTTCCTTCTGGCCTTATTACTCTCTGGTTCGTAACTTTCTGGCTGTACCAGGCGTGGGTGCCTGGGCACTGGTAGTGAGGGCTGCGGGGCTGCCCCAATGGCCCCAGCAACCACACTGCAGGGGACGGCTGCGCCCTGCAGCCAAGATGGCGGCGCCTCAGGGAAGTGCATTTAAGGAAGGGCAAAATGCTGCATAGTCTGGGGGAAGGCAAGGAGGGGAATAACAAGAGTCAGAAACAGCCAAAGGAACACCGAAGTCAGGGGGAAGATGAGGAGGAGAAGGTGCTCCAGGATGCCAGGACAGATCTCCCCATGCTAAGCCATGCAGGCTTCCTGGCAGGGCTGCGGCCTGTGCAGAGCTCATGCTGCAGCAGAGGTTTTTTCCTGAAGGACTGCAGCCCATGGGAAAAGCCCACAATGGAGCAGTTAATGAATTTTCCCCAAGTTGAGTCTGTGTTGCCTGCAACAGTAATTGGTAGGCAATCTCCCTGTCTTTATCTTGATCTATGAGTTTTCTCATCCTGTTTTCTGCCCCTCACACACTACTGGATGCTTGACTATGCAGTATGAATCTAGGGTATACTTCTAAGCCATAATCTTTTCAGGGGAAAAAAAAATGCTTCAAAACAACTTGCATGGACTGCTTAGTTTGGTCAGATTTCCTCTAAATGTGAGTAAAACATTTCTATACTACCTACTGACTTAAACAGGATAAAAATAACATTCAAATTTTAGATTCAAGGAGAACTAATGTAGGTAGAGATCCTAACAGAAGATTGATAATTCTGAAACTGGCCTGAGAAAGGAAAGGTTTAAAGTACTTCTATGAGAGGATGGATGTCAGAGCAACCATCGCTGTGGCTATAAACTAGTAGGAGAACATGATATTGCAGGTCAGCACCTGCGTATTTTCACATATGTGGACGAGTACAGCCTCTAAACAGGAATGGTTGCCTCAGAAAATGGATGAACTTAAATGAGAAAGTGAAATGACAAATTAGATGTTCTGCATGTATGATCTGGAGGCAATTACAGAAGTTGGAGCCTCTAAATATGTGTGGTTTTGGTCTCTCCACTATCTTTTTGGAAGAGGTATTAAACCACTTTGCCATTGTTTTTTAACCAGGTAGAACAAAAACAGAAGTGCAACATGAGGAATATAGATAAGAAAACCTAACTAGAACACAGCTTAATGGGTAGAGTAGTGATCTTATGAGCCATCAATAAAAAAAAAAAAAAGGAAAAAAGCATTCAGGAGAAGTTATGAATGGGTGTTTTCTTTGTTAAAGTTAAGGTTAATTTTTGTTGCTTACATCTATACAGCTTTTTCTGATAAGTGGCCACAAGAGTGGTTGTGACATGATGTGTACTGCACTCTGTCCACCTCCTGGGCATTGCAAGCAGCTGAGGAAAACCTTGCCTGGGTATGCCTGTGTTGTGGTTTAGCCCGGCTGGCAGCCAAACACCACACAGCCGTTCGCTCACCCTCCCCCCTCCCTCTCTGGGATGGGGGAGAGAAACGGGAAAGTGAAGTCTGTGAGTTGAGATAAAGACAGTTTATTAAGACAGGAAAAAGAATGACAATAATAATAATAATAATAATAATAATAGTATTAATAGTAATAATGTGTACGAAATAAGTGATGCACAATGCAATTGCTCACCACCCGTTGACCGATGCCCAGCCTATCCCCGAGCAGCCGGCCCCCCTCCACCTCGGCTAGCCACCCCTATATATTGTTCAGCATGACATCAGATGGTATGGAATACCCCTTTGGCCAGTTTGGGTCAGCTGTCCTGGGTCTGTCCCCTCCCAGCTCCTTCTGCATCCCTAGCCTGCTCGCTAGCAGGACAGAGCGAGAAGCTGAAAAGTCCTTGACTTGGTGTAAGCACTGCTCTACAACAATTAAAACATCAGCATGTTATCAGCGCTCTTCTCATTCTAATCCAAAGCATAGCACCCTGCCAGCTACTAGGAGGAAAATTAACTCTGTCCTACCTGAAACCAGGACAGCCTGGCAGCACGTTAACCATACAAAGCTTTCCAGAGTCCGCAGGGAAATAGGTTTCTGCATGTTTTAGGGGATGGCCTTCTGCTTTGCTGGGGCTTCATGTCCAGAGTTGCTACCTATAGAGTTGGTGAAGGGAGAGCTCCTTTCAAGTGACAGTCTAGATGTATTCGTGGACACCAGATTTTAACTGGCAGGACTGGACTGTGGATTTCTGCAGTAGTTCTGAACAATAAGCAGTATTAGGGATATGATATTAAAGTCTGTAGACCTAAAATGTGTCCTATTATGTTCCAATCACAGACATTCATTGTACAGTTTGTCAGTTTAGGCACTGCAGTATATGTACTGCACTTAATGGCTATTCAAAAGTTGAGTTTTCTGTGCCTAAAAGATGACAGCAATACGTTGGCCAATTGATATACATGTGCAGCAGAAGACATAAACAGATGTTGGAAAAAAACCAGGGAAAACAGAAGATGGGGTTCCAGATGCTGGGAACAATATTATGTACAAAAATGATTACTGCAGACACATGGCAATTTTGCCTGAAGAGATGCATATCTATGGCTTACTTCTAGAGGATATGCTCAGTCTCCAAATTTCCTGAGTGCTAAAATCCACCAATTTTTTAGTACTATCTCTGTCAGACTTCAGTGGTCTTTGAGGAAGAGAATTCTTTTCAGCACTGTAGGTCTTAGAAAAAGGATAAAACAGAAATGCTCAAACAACTCTAAGTGTCTGTCTCAAGGGAGTCAAGCTTAAACCATCATTTAATCTCTGGTATGCTGAGACTAGAGGTCTGGGAAAGAATGTTTCTGTAAAGCAAAACTGGTGAATTTGGGACTTTTGTTCCTTTTCTGCAAGAACAAGATTATTCCATGCTTCCAGTGCCATTGTGAAAAATAACTCACATATTTTGAGACCAAAAATGTCAAGATGATTGCAGGTAGGAGGTTTAGTTGAAATAAAACCACTCTATTCCAGTAATACTAAAAGGAACAGTTTAAAAGGCAGCGTCTCGGGATTCAGGAGTGCAAACGTAGTGCTTCATGACTCTTGTCTTTGTTCAAATAGATTTCTTTTTCCCTTCTCCTTCTGAATACTCTAGTTTTATGTCTAACACTTTCTTGGGTTTATGCAGGTGGTCTCTAGCATAGTTGGACTCTGCAGTCGGGTGTCACTCAACTGACCTGAAACCCATGGTGCTGAGTTTTTACTTTTACATTAACCAGAACTTAGCTTCCTAAGGAAAACTTCCCAGTTGCAACATCTTCTTCCAGCTTTAATGAACTGACGGGGTAGCCTTTTGAACTCCTCTGTGTTCCACTATGAAAACATCAATATCAGTGTACTAAAAACCTTTCATGTAATCGTAATAGATTTGTAGTTTGCCCCAACTACGTGCAAAGAGTTGTAGTTGCTAAAAAACCTGCAATATTGCAGCTGGAGAAATCTGTACTACTTTGTGGCTGTAAAGCTACTTTTATATGTTAATTACTAATTTGTTCTTGATGTTGTGACAGTGAGAAACAATAGCAGATATTGTCATCTAGCAAAGTGATTGGCAACAAGTTTGTAGCCAAATATTTTCTTGAATTTTGTGTCATTGCAACCACAGAGGGAGATTTATTTCTGGATATGTGACTCCCTCTGTTATGATAGTGCTTGTCCTCTTCTCTTTTTCCACAATGGCAAATAAGATGATGAAGGATAGTGCCAGCAGATGTAAGGAAATTGTGGTAGTGGTGGTGGGGATTGTACTACTGCTGAACTGCAATAGTGCTGTTGTGACAGTCTGCCACAGAGGAGGATTTTTAAAACTCTTTTCACACTGTACTCATTACAGGTATGGCAGAGTGCATAACCCCGGATTGTCCCTAACAGCATGCTGTGTGTGTGCTGCCACAAAATAGTCTGACCAGCTGCACTACCCTCTGCTCCTCAGGCTCCTTTCTGCCTAACGTGCTCTTAGTTTGAAGCTCCTCGTGGCTCCGTCACCCTTTTCTAAGCATGGGAATTGTCACACAAACAGATCCTCCTCTGTAGGCTTTTTAAAGCACTGCAGAGTCGCTGCGGTGTGGTTATGCTGGTGTGCCTATGCATTCTCCCATGCTGACATGTGTGTGCCAGTCAGTGTACAACACACATGGACATACATTATAACAAAAAACGAGTGAATGTATTTTACTGTGTTAAAGCACAGCCCCTGAATTGTCGAAGTTATTTCTTCTAAAATCTGTTTCTACATGCTCTCTTCTGTTTGCATAAAAGTGTGATTAAGGCACATACTATGAAATCTTAATTGTAAGAGTTTTTTTTATCAAACTCTTTGTAAGTGAAATACTCTTTGGTGGACTATTTCAGGGAGTGTTACTTAAGCAAAGCTATATTTTATTTTATTTTTTTCTGAAAGCTTTTCAGGCTTTTCTAGTATATTCTTTTCTTTGATCTCCTTTTGTAATAACATGATAGTCTCACATTTCAATAGAGAAACTGGAACTAAACTATACATGAAAAAGTCTGTAACAGCTCTCTTGCTGTTTATTTCAACAATCTTAATTAAAGAAAAACCTAATCCTACAACAGACTTGTGATTTGCCTTTTCTTTGAAGCACAATTAGTTTTCATTCATATCCCTTGATGTCAGTGAGGGAAAACTTGGTGGGTGCATCAGTGCTGATGGGGCTCAATTAATACTTTTTTTTTTTTTTTTCCGAAACGTATCTTACAATAAAACCCTGCACACAACGCGTGTGCACACACATATGAAAGTAAGCTCTGCATTCACGCTGCCTGCAAAGCCATGTCTAAGTCTCACTTGGCCGCTAGCCAAGGTCTCTAAAAACCCATTAAGGCTATTAGAGAAATTATTTCTCTTCCTTCGTGAGCTGGGTAAATTTCACAGTTATCATTGCAGGAGGAAATGAATTGGGAATATATCTGTCTGGGGATGGTTGGCCCTTCAGTGGGAATTAAACCAAGTCGATGTAAAACAGCAGCTGTGTCGGTGCACGTACTTGCAGGAGTGAGTCAGTGGATGGCACTGTAATATAACTATTGTGCCAAAAAAATCTTGGAAAATTGTAAGCGCTGTTTGGCATTTGTGAGTAAATTCATGTTTTCTTGCAATTACAGTGTTTATAGGAAATGAGCTTTTGCTTTAAAATTATATGTAAACCAATATTTCCTATGTGGTGTGCTTTCCAGATACAGGAGAACTAAGCAATTTGTTCTCAAACTGATACAGCAGCATCAGGTATGGCATTGCATGGTGACCTTGTCAGACCACAATAATGATATAAAAATGTACAATACAAATTCAGGAGATTTACAGAGATGGCAAGATTTGACCAGTGTGCTCTGTTGTGCTCTGTAGTTTTTGGTTTTGGAGTGACCAGTTCTGGGGATGTTCTTCATCAGGGTAGGGTCTAAAATGGCAGAATTTCCTATTGATTTGTGCACTTTGGTAAGTACAAGTCTGCCATGTAAAAGTTCACAAGAGAACATTTTTTTTCTTGTTTTTAAAACCTCACTTTTCAAATATTATGAGCTGAAACTTTGAGTTTCTGGAACCCACATGTCAAATATATGGTAGAACAAGTACAGAGGTACAAGACAAACCTTTAACCTTGAACTCAAAAGGTTTTTATTTATCAAGTGAAACAAGCAAGCTATGTTTCCCAACTTCTTGCCAGTATTTGTATTAGTGATTTGGGAAAGGAACCGTATTTCCTTCCCCACATCAAGTACTCTGTCTGAGAGGGCTTATTTATTTATCTTTATTTTATTTTTTTCCTCCTTTGAATTCCGGCCTACTTTCTTCATCTGTTTATCTTCCTGGTTGCTGATGGCTAGCAATGGTCTGTGCAGAACTTTTACAGGTCTGCTTTTAGGTGCTGCAGGTAACAGAATTATGCAGACCAGCCCAAGTTTTATCCTGTATACCATCTAATCCTGTGTGATTTTTCAGACCTGAAGTATGTTAATTTCTTATAGGGACTTTCATGTTTTCCAGGGTTCTCCCACAGATCCACCCACAACTGCAAAAAATTCAAAGATGTTGGGGAATAACAGCTGAGGAGTGAAGCCTTAGAGTTTGCATTTAAAAGCATAAATGCGCATGGGTCTTTCCAAAGAGTGCACACTTTTTTTTGTAAGCTATGTTGTAAAACTTCCTACTTCATCTAGGTCTTATAGCATTGTATTATCTCAGTATGATACATCTCTTTTTCTCCAACAGGTCAGATTAAATAGCTAGAGGAAATAAAGCAATGTGCATGAAGCACTAAAAAGAAAAAGAAAAAAGAAAAAACAAAAAAATAGTCATAAGTATGGTTTCTGAAATCGCTTAAGTAATCCTTGTTGCTAGTTTTGCCCAGAATATCTTGTTATTTTTCTCTGCTTCTAATCTGTCATTTTTTTCCCCTTCACAATTAGAGTTCAATTTGAATTCATTCCAAAAAAAAATATGTAATTCATCTATTCTTTCACATAGAGTACTTGATTATTTGCACAGATTTTCTGTCTGCAATTTGATGATCTGTAACAGTGCAGATAATTTTTTCAACTTACACTTTTGAAAAGTGTACTTAAACAGTGATAATTTCAAAAGAAATAAGTCACTGTGCCCAAATGGGATATATCCAAGAGTTTTGAAGAAGTTGTAAGTGTGAACAGGCTGAACTGCTAAAAAACAAACAAACAAACAAAAAACAAAAACACACACACACAAAAAAAAAAAAACAGCTTGCTTAAAAATGGCTAACTGATAGCAGTGCTGACCATGTTCTTAAAAAGGCTCTAGAGGAACTCTGTGGGACTACTTATTGATAAACCTTCCTGGCTACTTGGAAAACTGGCTGCAGTAACAAAATAGGAGAAGGAATTGGAAGATAATAATGTATAGCTAATCATATGGTTCTGCAGAGCAAACTTTGGCAACCTAACGTCTTAAAATCTTTAAACATGTCAGCAAATGGATAGAGGGGATGTTAAGTATGTCTTTGAGAAGGCTTCTGACAGAGTCATAGGTGAGAGACTACTCAGCATTGCTAGCTCCTAGGTTTTTTTTTCTTAAGTCTCATATCACCTGATTCTGTTTCTTTTAAATTCTTCATTACCGAAGAATGAGAAGTTTTTGTAAAAAAAAAAAAAAAAAAAAAAAAAAAAAAAAGGAAAAGTTTCTTTAAAAAAAAAAAAAAAGTCCAGAAGCTCGAGGATTAAAGCTTACGGTCATGAATCAGTCTTGCTCAGAAATCAGACACCAAGAGACACAGAACAGTTATTATGTCTTAATATGTCATGATTTGTAAGCTATCGCGTGATTCTGAGGGTAGCGATGCATGGTTTTTTGAAGGTTGGGGATTGATAATATCTCTGCTAAAAGAAACCAAGTAGCCGTGAGGCAATGTAATATCATGGATCAAAAAGTAGCTGAGAGGCAGGAGACAAAGCATGAACAAATGGTCCATTTTCGTCATGGCAAAAGGTTAATAGCCACAAGTTTCTGTACTAGGTCTGTTGTGGTGTAATGTATTTATTAGTTATCTGGGAAGATGAAGGAGAAATGAGACAGCAAAACGACGTTACTTTAAATAACCTCCTCATGAGTTACTTGTTAATCAACTCCAGAGAAACCTTATGGAATATCACATGAACACAGTCAAACTAGGTAACTGTGAAATAATATGTTAAGTTACCATTCATTTTGAAGAAATATGGAAAAAAATCAAAGTAATTGCACACACAGACATTGTCTCATCCAGCAGTGTGGTGTTACTGAAGATTTATTGGGCATTAATGGGAAGTCCGTCTTGGAAAAAATACTGCAGAATTGGACAGGTTCAGATAAAAGTAATGAGAAAGGCTAGTGACATAAAAATACCTGAAATTATTTTACCTGAGGAGTCAGATGAGAGTCAGAGTGATGAAGTATGTGATTTATGAAAAAAACAAAACAAAACAAAACAAAAAAAAAAAAACACAAAAAAAGTGATGCAACAGAGAACAAAGCTCAGGAGACCGCAGATTTCCCTGTCTCCTAAGAATAAAGAAGCACTTAGCAAAAGGTGCCTATATAAACTGTGGAACTCATTGACTCTGGATGAAGAGGAAAGCAAGAGTTTTGCAAGCTTCAAAGAGGGAAGGGGCATTTATATGGATAACAAGAATATCCAGAGTTATGATAGTAATGCTAAAAAGAGTATTTGAACGGATAAAAACCCTCATGCATCAGGATTTGAGGGAATCTATAACTAAAGGGATTAGGATGAGACCTTCAAGGGAGAGAGATTATCCTGCATCTGCGGGGGTTTCTTGTATCTTTCTCCAGAGCATCTGGTGCTGGCTACGGGTGGAGCAGTGTATTAGACTTGGTAGGTGACAAGTTTGTGCCAGAACAACAAGCCTGGTGTTCAAAGCTAAAAAAAGCACTTACTGCGCATCGCCTGTGTTCGTGTCATCTGCCCGCTACAGTGGAGCCATGTCTTCAGTTTATTTCCATGTACCAGGTCAGTCTCGCATTTCTGATGCTACCTCATACGTAAGAACCAGAGAGGAAAACATGTGCATCTTTGTTCAATATAAGAATACAAATTGTACAGGTGGATATTTCTAGTTATACGTCTGGTGGCTGTGTTCACCCCTGACACCTTAAAACAGTTTAGCTTTTGTTGGCTTCCAGTGTTGCAGTTTCTTAGTGCCTTACAGGAAGACAAGTAAAATTTAAAAACCCAGTAGCAAAAGAAAATTTGCCCATGGAAATCTATTATCAGATTTGATTATTTATTTATTTATTTATTTATTTTTGACTAGAAAATGTACCTGTTAGAATTCTGGGGTTATGCCCATATTTCTGTCATAAAATGATTTTAATTTTTATTGCCACTTCACTTGCCAATGATCCTTTTCTTTTCTAACTTCCCCCTTTTAAGAGCATTTTGCCATAATTCCTGATTTTTTTCCTGACTCCTGTGTTTAATGTCGTTGACTTGTGTTAGGACTCCTGTATCTCACGTGCTTCATTTAGCCCATGCATCCGTAAGACCTGGCCTATAATTTTGGCTGGTCTTGCAGAATCATAAGAAAATTTTGAAACTCCATGTAAGAGCATGTTTCTAAGCGATCTGACAACCAATAAGTTATTATTGACCAGGTGCGTTCTCTGCTTCCTTGATTTTGTGAGGCTGTGAAGTGTTCACAACCACAACTTGCTTATGAGTTAATTTTAAACATATCACACCTCGTTGCACAAGGTAATTGCATTAATTAGGCTTTCCATGAGTTACAGGTAACATCTCATCCCTATGACATAGAATCTACAGATACTGTCACACTGTGTGAAGCACATGTTCACCCCTACATTTTCTAGGGCTGCAATAGATTCTTTTGTCCTATCTGCTTTAAGATTAGTGGTTCAGATATTCAGTGTTAACCATTGCTGACTTAGTCAGATTTTATATTTAATGGTCTTCATCCGTCTTCCCAAAGCTACAGTGGTTTCTGCCTTAGACATAAACATGCTGTCTCCCTTTTGTTTGTCAGATTAATTTGCATATCATTTTTTTTTATAAATGTGTGTAACATTTGCAGATTCTTGTTGCAAATTAGCTTGTACATTTTACTGCCTTGTCTGTGAAGTAGTAGTGAAGTTTGGCAAATCGCTTCATAAACATGTTACGAAGGATGAAGGAAATTCAGCTTCTATAAACTTTAGAGTGGCAAAATTAGTAGAACTGGAGTTTGCTTCACTGCTAAATTCATTGTAGCTCAGTGGTAACTTCAGGTATCACAATCTGGCAAAAATTGCAGTGTTTGAGCAGCTTCACTGAAGTATATGACCTCTAAGATTTAATCAAATGGTTCAACTCAGTTAACGCTGTTCCACTCGGTCAGTAGCTGGTGGTAAGATTTTAGGGTTATAAAGGCTGATTTGCAGCCACTTGAGCTATGGCTTATATAGTAAGTATTGCTTATGTTATTGACATAAATAGTCTTTGGAAATACTTGACTGCTTTTGAGAAAACCTGCTCAAACCATTTCTCTTACTGGCTCTTTCATGTGTTTGATGAAGCCAGATAACATGTCAGTAGATTGTGCTGAAAAATGGCAGAACAATTTCTCCAAAATAGAAACAACTTCAAAATTTTTACCTTTAACATGATATAAGTAGAGCAACTTTTATCTTCATCTTTTTTTTCCATTTGTGGGAAACACTATAGACTAGATGAAATGGGAACATCAAACTTATGCAGGCCTAACATGTTCTTTTCTCATCCTTATCTTTCTTCTTGCAATGAAATTGATAATATCTGTGATTTATTCTCTTCTTTTTTTTTTTCCTTTTACTGCTCTGCAATTTTAGAGCCTCTTACATTTTGAGGAAGTTGCAGAATAGCAATAAAAAAAAATGAGTAAAAATACCCCTCTCTATTTTATTTTATTTTGCTTTATTTTTTGTTTTCTTTTATTATAATTTATTTTATTTTATTTTATTATTTCTTATTTTTTCATTTCATTCCATTTCATTTCATTTGATTTCATGTCAAATCAAAGGGAAAAAAAAAGGGCAGGTAGAAGAATTCCAGACTCTTCTCTCCTGACTGTGACATAATTCCAATTTGAACCTTAGTTGGTAGATAGTTTAATTTACCATTTGAAAAGCTGAATCATTTTTTTTCCCTTGGCATTGTTAGAAAAAGGTTAAAGGGCTTTTTTTTTTTTTTTTTTTTTTTGTGGAGAAGCATTGAACCATCTCAACAATGGGCTTCTTTGGAGGACAGCTATTGTGTAGTAGGTACATGCATCCCATTTCCCTCTGAACATTTGCGGTGCTACATGCCATCTCCTGTGGTATGTATGGCAGGTAGTGTATTTCCCATGTAATTCTTTTAAAAACATGCTCCTCTAGCAACAAAGTCACAATCACCTCACTGCGTAGTTTTTTGACTGCTGGCCAAAGCGTTGGAGTTTAAGTGAAGTTGATTTTAATACCTGATCTGGAAGCAAAGTGAAATAGCTTTCTTCCAACAACTTTTTGTAATTATTTTTTATACATCATGTAAATAATACCCAAACTGGTACCACCGAGGACTAAGAGAAAAAAAAAATGGAAGCGCTTTGCCCAAACTAAAGGTTGGATAAGGAATGATAGCTCTTTTTAGTTTAAACTGAGCTTGTAAGCGAGAGGGTGGGGATACAGAAAGTGACATAAGGTTTGTGGACGATACATGTCAAAATGCATGTGTGGCAGTAAACAGCAAGGAGCCATCATGTCACGCGATGCCTGCCTTGGTTTTTAAAGTTAGGGTTTGAAGAGGCTTACGGTACAAGCCCTGTTGTCATTGTCCTTGCTGGGACCATGTTTTGACTCCTGGAGCAATCTCATGATAAGAGGGGCTGGCTTACTTTAATAAAGATGTGCCCCTCCGTGCTGCCTCAGAGAGACCAGCTCACATGTCGTTTACAATAGCATCTGCTTCACTAAGCACCAGCTTTGAGTATACACCAGCAGTTTGGGAAAAGCTCAGCTACTCGAGAAAATGCAGGTCAGAAATCCCCCCCGAGATGCACCAGTACTTCTCTTGGCAGACACTTGTTTTGAATATAACCAACATCTCTGTGGTCGTGGCCCTTGTGCAATCGAGGAGCTGTGGGCATCCTGAAAGAACTGGAAATTCTTTAACCCTGTTTCATTGTGCACGCTGCTGTTACCGTGCCTGGTTTTCCCATGCTGGTGGATGATGATTTTTGCCACATGCGTTAACCCTATTGCATTTGTAATCCTACAGTTCAGTTTCACCCTTGTTGCTCCTAAGTATGTGCTGGCGTATCTGTGTGTCACTTCACTGTTGCTTCCCTAAGTTTCTTTTACAGATTTCTTTAGACTGTGGGGGAAAAAAAAATCCTGTATTGTCACTTCCTTCTTCCTTGGGAACTTGTATTGCCCTAACTGTGGATGATTAAAATTAAAACATGTCAAAATGTATTCTTTTTAATCGGCACTATGTGTGTAGGTTGATAATGGTTTGAATGAAGTTTTCCTGTTCTGGAATAGCATTAATGACACAAAGCAGAAAGAACAAACACACACTCCAGTCTCCTGGCATTGTTAACAACTGAAATACCTCATTCAGAACAAAACCAAGGTTATTTGTTATGGGATATGTAGTCCAGCCTTTGGCATATCTCTGCTGCTTGTCTTTGTCAGCTGAGAGCACTTTTTCATAATTCCTTGCTGTAAGAAGAACCATCTTTTCAGCTGGCTTCATCCCCCCAGTCAAAGCCAACAAAGTTAGAGTTCCCCAAAGTCCACATGAAAACTTTATCTTCTTGGAAAGATCCAGTCTCAGGGAAGCACTATTATAAATCCCAAACTATTTTTACTGTGATGAGCGTGTTTAAATCATGTCATGGGGCATGTCATGGGGCAGGGGTTGCTTTTACTGCACCAGATATGAACTATTTGTGGTTTGCTCAGTGCTAGTATGTGTCCACTTGTGCTGTGTAGACATGCTTTTCATCACCTTGGAAATGTGAACCTTATGAACCATGTCTGTTCTCTTAAATAAATATCTCTTCTGTTACTGCCTATGGCCTCTTCTGTTACGTACAGAATTGCCCTGATGTGCCTGTGAAGTGGAAAGGACCTGTGATTTTTCTCGAGGTTTGGTGCTCCAATTATAAAACCGTAAACTAAATGAGAGCCTTAATTATAATGGAAAACAGATTAGAATACTGTCATTTGCCTTTCTGGGGAGCCAAGGGGAGATTAAAAAGCCAGTGGCCTAAATTTATGTTATTTGTATTTCTGTGAGTCAAACCTCAGTCATGTAAAACAGCCAGTAGGCCTGTATTAATGGGAGAGGCCAAGAGAACTGAATCTCAAAGGGCTGTTGCCCTTAGGACATGGTACATTATGATAATGTGATGAAGAATAATTACCAAATGTGAAATATATATTGTCAAACATAGGAGCAAGCTATTCCTGACTGAAAATGAGGATGTGAGCAAGACAGTGAATACCAGTCAGCCACGGTTGGATTTCTAAAGGCAGCTCCATTAAAATTGGCTGCTGAGGCACTGAATTGGCTGACAGTTTTCACAGGTTCAAGGGGATCAGTGGAGTGGTGTAAGTTTGTATTGTTTGTATTTAAGCCCGATCTTAAAGCTTGCTACAGAGATGATAGATTTGTATTTATGGCAGAGATAATAATAGCATTCCTGATGATGGCCACTGTTATGGTAAAGCACGTTGAAAGGCAGTGATGACAGAAGTGCAAGACTTTACCAAATGATAATAAAAGATGATGCAAAAATGGGATGCGGATATTTATATACTTATATGCTATTAAGATTGGTTATTTCTAATAAAATACATCAGTGCTTCCTTGCTCTTCCTTCTCAGTGTGTTAAGATTTCGCTTTTCAATAGCTTTTTTCATGGCCTTCGTGCATGACATTGTCTGCGTTGTTATGTTTGTGATCCACAGTGCTGGAAGTAGAGCACGAGCAGTCCTCTGGCAGCTTTTACCTTGCATGCTTGTGTAGTACCAGGCAGCAGCGTAGTCTTCTTCGCCCTCCTTTTCCCTGGCATTTACCTTCAGGAAAACCATACAGCATGTGCTGAAGGATTTGGTCATGATTCTTCAGTCAAAATAGTAGCCCTCTCCATGGTGTGGTGGAAAGGGATTAATGCAGAGGGCAACCCTGCAAACTTGTGACTTCAGTTACAGGGCACGTATGTATGTGCAACCTTAAATACATAGTCAGCTGCATTGAGTTCTGTGACATTATTTTAATGCTTCAAGTTATGCATTAATTATTTTGCTAGATGAAGCCTTTACTGTGGTGTGTGTACAAAACCTGAACCAAATCTGCCCATAAAAACTCAGGTAAAAGTATGGCTCAAACTAAACACGTCCAACTACGTTAGTATGGAGGTCATGGACCAAAACCTACTTGTGAAAATGAGGCAAAATTAAGTTCTAATGCATTTTCTGTCTTGGGAGAGAAGAATGGTATTGGATTTGGCAGTGGATATAGCCAACTGTAGACCAAAAGTGTTGGCAGATTTGCTAAGTGGATCTTGTTCTTTTGCCAGATAACTTCATCTTGAGACATTATCTGGTTTTGGTGGTATATTGTTTGTATCCACACAGCTCTCAGAGCTGCCAGCTCTCAGAGATGCTAGCTGTAGGCCTCATGTCGTATAATATCTGTGTCTTCACACTACTACTGCATCACAGGGGGAATTGTTAACCTGTTTGAAAGATGGAGGGCTAGTGTTCAGATCGGCTTGCCCAAGATCAAATAGGAGATTTCTGGTAGAGAAAACCATTGACCCTATGTTTCAGAACAGCATTCAAAGTACTGCTTTCTCTGCTTCTTTACATATCTGAAAAATAAATGCCACCAGTAAATCACTAGAGAGAGCTTCTTTCTGTTGAAAATTAAATAAAATAGTTTTTCACTTGCCCTGATGAAAAGTTTGCCTCCTGTAAAAGTTTTTGCATGTCACTGAAAGAAACCTTTAATATCTCAGGAATTTAACCATTAAAGAAAAATAGACAAAAGCATATCAGCATTTTTAAACTCTGACAACAACAGGTATTATAGAATAGCTACGCAAAATTATGTTAAAATTTTAATTCAGAGCAAACTCAGTCCAATGGATGTGCCCATAATTAAAAATGATCACTAATACTGGATTGCCAAGATCACAGGCTAGACACATGAAATAAGTGAGCAATCAAAGTAAATGGGCACTTCTCAAGAACACTATATTTTCATAAGCAAGATCTAGAAATATATAGTGTAGAGAAATATGGATAAGCCTTAAAATTCATATTTTATACACCACAGGCAAAAACAATAAACAAATGAGAGTTTTAAAGACTGTATCAAGTATACACACCTTTTGCCCCCACTCATTTGTCTGCATTTCCTTTACAAGTCATAGCTACATAACTTGAAGCGAAAAGGTTAAACTGTAAACAGTAAAACACTTTCATCTTTTCCCCTTGAATTTTGATAATGTAATGGTCTAAAGATGAGGGAGGGGTGAATTGTTGACTAGATCCAGTCTTCACTTGATTCTGGTATATGGGTCCATTTCCAGATCTGTCTTGTAGATGCAGTATTTCCCTGGATTTAAGGAGAAATAAAGCTTTTCTGTTCCAAATTGTCCCAAATGTTACCGTACAGTTGAGAGAGGCAGATAGCGAATAAAGTCATCACAAGATTCTGTCCACAAGCCTCTTCCTCTGCAAGGAAGAGTGGTAAAGCAACAGCTGTACTATGTGCTTTGGTCTGAAACCATCTCTCCCTCAATTTGCCCCTAGGCCACCGTTAATTGCTGAAAAGCCAAATGGTATGAGGAGGTTTTCAGAGTACAGTGCTGCTGAAAAATAAATGCAATAAGAAAACAAGATAAATACCCAGTGCAAAGAAACGATGATTCTCTAGATTTCCTCAGCCAAGCAATATTTATCAGGTGCATTGATTTAACTAGCAGCTATTGGCAGTTACAAATGGATGATGACAGGAAACAAAAAACCAGCTTCATTTGCCATAAGGGGGCTTTTCATTTTAATGTAATGCCTCTTGGAATTACCAGTGTCCCGACTACATTTCAAAGATTAATGAACATCATCCTGTCAGGTTTAATATATCACACTTCTCTAGTACACTTGGACAGGATACTGTTCTGATAGATTCTCAGAATTTTCAACAACACTTACAAGCTTTATTTTTTTTAGACAAAAGTTCTGAGAGGAACTAAGTATTTAGGAGTTCAAAAGAGAGTTTTTACTACAATCTGGGTACACAGTAAATGCTGTTAAATGAATTTATGTCTGTGGAAAGCAAAAACCTTGTAAAGTGCTGCAGGATCACGCAGAAAGTTGCATATAGCTATGTCCTGTTATCATGGAAGTAGTGCTTTATCGTGTAAATGGAAGGAAGGAAAAAACTGACTCTCAGACATCAGGAATCATTTGACGTCATTAAGTCTCACAGGTCTTATAAATGTGGGATTAAACCAGGAAATATTTTGTTTGTTTGTTTTTTAAATTTGAAGTCTAGCACTGTAGATTCAAAAGCTGATATTAATAAAAAGGTTCCAGTTGGAAAGTTAGTATATCCAAAGTTATCATGATTTAAGCTTAAAATTATTTTGGTTCAATGAATTTACATGATTGTCCCGTAAAATCAGAAAGCACACAACCACAATATTCACATGTAAACCACACTATTTATGCTGATATGATGCTATAGCATCACATATACCTTCCTACAGAAGACCTCTCTTTTTCTTGAAGGTCTTTTGTCTAAGTACCATTAACTATTACTTGGTGGGGTTTTTTTGGACATATATGAAAGCATATTCCAAAACAATAAAAAGGAAATCAAACATTATTTGTTACAGTTCACAAGCAAGTATTTTTTTTTCTTTCACTAGGGAACATCTTCGCTTCTGAAGTGAAAATGGAGAGATTCTTCCCACCTTCTTATCTTTCAGGGCTTGTTCGTAAGTGTGGCACTGAAAGGGGAAAATTCGGTTTTACCAGTGGAGTACCTTGCAGTGTACACAAAATTCAGTCTTAGAAAAATAAATTCCAGTGGATGGATAACTATCCAGGATTGATATAATAAGTATAAAATTAAACTTGTTATAAGTGTGATAATTTAATTCATATGTGATTTATCTATTTCACATAGATTTTTCTATAGGCACGATCCTGTAACCTATAAACAAAATATTCTATGGAAAACAGGAAGCATGTGCAACTTGATATTAGAATTAATTTTCAAAAAGATGTGAAGGTGTTGGTTCAGGGGAGATTTTCATGTCAAAGGTGCACACAGCACCTTTGATGCTCTCTCATTTTTATTTGCATCCGTATTTACCTGCTGGTCTTTTCAAACAAGCAGGCACAATTCTAGCAGTGCATACAGGTGAGGGCAACGACAGAAACCAAGTACACATTTTTAAGAAAAAATAACCATTGGCAACATTACCAATAAATTTGGTGGAATTTCTGTCACTAAATCAAGGTCAGATATCTGATCAGAAATAGCTTTTGTTCAACCAGAAGATTTTGGTCAATGCAGGAATGATTCTGTGCCATTGTACTGCCTACCCTCTGCAGGATGTTGAAATACAGGATCATGACGAATCCTGATCTTAAATCTAAAAATAATTCCTCTTGCTGTAATTAGCACTATATAAATGCCTGGATGAAAGAACGGTTTGACTCTCTAGATTTTTGTGGTGATATTTTTTTGGCATAATTTCATGAGAAATAGAGACATACTTGGGCTGGTTTTGGTATCTAAAATTTTTGTGAAAAAAACACAAAGAGAGAAAATCTGTTTATCAGCTGGCACTCTTTCTGTGTAAAAGCCGAGGTGTTTGTTGTTGCTGTTAATAATATTACTTGTGCCGTCAGTCAAAAAAAAGTCTGTGATCAGAACATCTAATGCAGCTGAACCTAAACAGTCTGCCCTGTTTCACTTCAAAACAGTGAAACAGTTACTTTTTTACTAACAGTTCCTAAAAGTGTTTAGAAATTGCTAAGGAAATGCTGGAGTTAACAAAAATACCTGGCACAGAATTCTTACCCTGAACAAGCTGTTTTGTGAGCTGAATGAGAAACAAGCTTTGTGTCCTTTGGCTGCAGCACCCTGCCTTAAATAAGCGAAATTACAAGCCGTGATGAGGCTAGATGTGCAGGTGGGCAGGGTGGCTAGCACACTGCACTACTCACCTCTTTGGGGCCAAAAAACACTTGGTCCCTATTCCTCCTTGCAAGCACTGATTTTTCAGAAGGCTCCTTAAAATTTTCACAGTTTTCCCATTGAATTCCACTTCCAGGTTAGCAGTTGGAAATTGAATGCAGAAAGATGGATGGGAAAGAGGAGTCTGAGAGTGAGAACCAATAAATTTGGTTTATTTGGGTTGAGGAAAAGACAGAAGCATCAAAATGTGCTTTTATTTTTGCAGTAATTTTAGGAAAACAAACAAACAACAGCACAGCCTTTTATTACACATACTGTTACATTGACAGGTCAGGCTCAAAGGGTTATGGTAAATGGGGTTACATCAGACTGGCGGCCAGTCAGCAGTGGGGTTCCCCAGGGCTCCATTTTGGGGCCAGTTCCCTTTAATGTTTTCATAAATGACTTGGATGTAGGACTTGAAGGTACATTGAGTAAGACGTTGGCTCCTTTGAGGGTGGAGAGGCCTTGTAGAGAGATCTTGACAGATGAGACAAGATCTGGGCAATCACCTACAATATGACGTTTAACAAAAACAAGTGCTGGATTCTGTGCCTGGGAAGGGGCAACCCTGGCTGGATGTACAGGCTTGGGGGGACGAGAGGCTGGAGAGCAGCCCCATGGAAAGGGACCTGGGGATTCTGGTCGAAGGAAAGTTGAACATGAGCCAGCAGTGTGCCATGGCAGCCCAAAGGGCCAGGTTTAGTCCTGGGGTGCATCAGGCACAGCACTGCCAGCCAGTCAGGGGAAGGGATAGTCGCGCTCTGCTCTGCACTGGTGCGGCCTCACCTCAAGTACTGTGGGCAGTTTTGGGTGCCACAGTTTATGAAGGACATAAAACTATTAGAGAGTGTCGAAAGGAGGACTACAAAGATGGTGAAGGGTCTAGAGGGCAAGACACATGAGGAGCAGCTGAGGTCCCTTGGTTTGTTCATCCGCGAGCAGAGCAGGCTGAGGGGAGGCCTCATGGCAGCCTGCAGCTCCCTCATGAGGGAAGTGGAGGGGCAGGTGCTGAGCTCTGCTCTCTGGGGACAGCGACAGGACCCAGGGGAACGGCATTGAGCTGGGACAGGGGAGGGTCAGGCTGGGTGTTAGAGAAAGGTTCTGCACCCAGAGGGTGGTTGGGCACTCGGACAGGTTTCCCAGGGCAGTGGTCATGGCACTGAACCTGCTGGAGACCAAGAAGCGTTTGGACAGTGCTGTCAGATACATGATCTGATTTTGGGGTGGTCCTGTGTTGAGCCAGGAGCTGGACTCAATGATCCTTGTGGGTTGCTTCCAACTTGGGATATTTGGTGATTCTGGGATCTGGGGTAATTGAGTGTTTTGGAATTTTAACAAATTGCTGTAAATAGCTCTAGAATGCTGTTTATTATTTCTGCTTCTTGTTTTGCACTTCACGTTGAAAATACTCATCATTTCTTCAATTCTAGAGTTGTCCAGGGGATTCTCCACAACCCCGTGCTCTCTGTGAAGTTCCTTACCTCTGGCCTTCTGATGCTATACCACATTCACTTCTACTCTGCATTTAAAGTGCAATTAACCGTGATATTAGTGATGCAAGCTCTTTCTTGAGCCTTCCTCCTATACTGTGTGCTGTTTTCCAGTTTTGTGCTACATAAAACACTAGCCTGTGCTGTAAAAAGGGGGGTTAATCTGTAGATGTCTGTCATCTCATAGACACAAGCAAGCAAAACGGAACAGGAAGTTGCTTCTACCATTTGGTTCTTCATTTCCTCTCTTTTGCTTCATTTCCTCTCTATTTGCTCTTTCTACCCAGAAAACCGAGGTGATCTGCTCATGTTTTTCAAATTAATTGTTAAAAAATCTGTTAAGTGGACAAGTGACTGTTCCTAACAGTCTTGTGCCTTGAGCTAGTGTACTGTGAGTTCTGTGAGTTTTTCTGATGTCTTAGGGAGGCATTTACAGCTTTACTCATTATTGTCAGTGGTCATGCATTGGGATGTAAAAGACCTAATTTTTAAAAGTGAACTGGCTTTATTATGTTCTCTAGTTTCTTATAAAAGAAACAAATCTTGAAAAAGTTAACATACAGTTTTGTTTTTTTTTTTAATTATTTCTTTTTTCTTTTTCTTTTTTTCCTGAATACCTGTAGAGCCAGTAGTGTGGACTGGGGCAGACCCACTTTCAACTTTCAAATCCTTATCTTGATACTGCCACACTTTTAGGTGTGCCTTTTTGTGTTATAGGTTTGTGGGAACTGTTGAATTTTGTCCATGCAATTAAACTGTGTTTAGAACAAGGACTTTCACTGACAGATAAATGAGAGGCACTGTGGGACAAAAAGAGGCAACATGCCTAAGCTGAAACATGAGAACATCCAAGAAGTTATAAGGAAAAACTTTTTCACCACAGGGACAGTCACGCATTGGAACAAGTTGCTTAGTGAGATTGGGCAGTCTCTGTCCTTGGCATTTTTGAGGCCCAATGGGATAACACCCTGAGCAACCCCATCTGACCTCAGAGCTGACCTTGCTAGGACCAGGAGTTTGAGGTAGAGACCTCCTGAGGTCCCTTCCGACATAAACAATTCATACATACATACATACATTCAAACGTACACTTCATAGAGAAGTGGGAACTGTTAACAGTCCTGTAAGTTCTCATATCATTTCATCCTATAGTTATTAATTTAAGCATTTAACTACTCACTTAGAATTTTTATAGATTTGAAAAAAGTGCTTTTTTCTCTGAGCTCCCTTCTATACAGAGGACTATATTGAAAAACCAAGCAGAATTATTATCGCAGGAAATACGTTTGGAGAGTCTTGGCCCATATGAGGCAAATTTAATGCTCCCATATTTGTCTCAGAATAGTCACCAGTATTTTTATGCAAGTTGAGACATTGCAGTAAATAAGCTATGGGTACAAGGTAAATATCGCAGTTACTTGTATCTACAGCGTGCACATTGCTGTGTGTTTAATATGAACAGTGACTGTAGAGAATACACATGTGTATATGCAAGTTTCCTACATAGGTCTAATTAATTTGGCGTATGGGGCTGTGTCACTCCAGTGAGGTGAGGCACTTGGTCGCTCTCTGCCTGTTCAGTGAGCAGCCTCGTTTGCTCATGAAATTGACATTACAGCATTCTGCTTTCAAATGCATTATCCATCCTAAACAGAACACGAACAACATAAAAACCTAAGAAAATGATTCTTCCCTGAAAGATAATGCCACATAATTGAGTTTCTGTATAGGTTGTTTGGAGACAGTAACAAAGAAATGTAAAACAGGATCCCTGAAACTGGTACAGCTTGTAAAATCTTGTTAAGCCATGTTAAAAAAAATACATTAATGCCCCCATTAAAAGCTGCAGTTTATTTATTGCATCCTATTCTTTAGCCCTAGTAGGCACAGGCTTTTTTTAATCTTCCATCCGTCCTTCCCCCTCCCCTTTCAAAGTGCACTCATTGAACTCTTGGCAATTAGTGTAATTGAAATTTATTGACAATGCGGCCGTCTGCTGAAGCTTCATTGTTCCGAATGCTTAGTGCACAGCGCTATTGAGCAATGCCATGGCAGTGTCAGACAGCTCATACCTTGCTCAATTATATCAATGGACCAGTGACTGCCAAAGGTTCCTTTGGGGGTACGAATGTTACTTAGTGATAAGAGCCTTTCGAAACAGAATCCCTGGGCCCCATCTCTAGTGGGAGATGGAAATGAAATATGTATTTCTCTGCTGTGGAAAATTAATGTAATTGGCTCCCTTAAAAAGCTTTGACAAGTTGACCTGTTTGAAATCTGAGGAGGGCTTATACTGCAGTATCATATTATCTCCAACATAAAACCCCTCCTTTGGTGGCAGTGACAGTGGGATAAAATGGAATTTGGATAGTAATATTAAACTTCAGCTCCATTGAACACGTTCATATATTTTTCCATTTATAGCTGCAACATGGGGTCTTACAGAAATCCTACCTTTTTTTGTGTTGCCATCTAATCTTTTTTTTTTTTTGGTTTTGATTTATACTGGTGCAGGAGAGAAAACAATGTGTGAATAAGATCTCTATATTTAGCTTTTCTTCTAAAATATATATTAATGGAAATTTAAATCATATGGCAGATGAGGAGAATTGATTCCAGCTAATTCGGAAATCAGAGTTAAATTGTCAGACAAATTAATCAATGTTTTCCTTACATGCATAAATGTTTTCACACCAAAAATAAGTTAGAGCTTGGCACAACAGTCCAAAAACAAAGCTGCGTTGTCAAATATGCATTTTACCTTGTGTTTAAATACAGATGCACAAAACGCTTTTATGTTTTATCAGAATTAAATTACAATGAGAGAAACAGTAGTCATTTACAATGGACCATATTCTGCCCAGAGTTAAGCATCATACATTTCTACTAAATTCACTGCAATAATGTGTTTAAAAATTAGGCATAATTGAACCAGTGGCTTTTTATTTCAGATCATATAATGATTTCACAATTTATTTAATAGAATATTAAGAAAGAAAGGAGTTCAAACGGAAAACCTCCACATACAAGTCCAGGATTTTATTAAACTATTTTTTTTAACATCCTATTTGCCTTCTTTTCAAAACTGGTGCAAGATCTTATGTTGGTGAGATGGGGGAGTAATTATTACAATTAATTATTTACAATTTACATTGTAAATTTTTGTATTAGAATTGTCTTTGAGTTTCAGCACTTGGATGAAGATCTACTCTTATTCATGGCAGTTCAAGGAATTCCAGTATAGGAGTATACATATAGGAATTCTGTTTCTCATGTGTGGTTTTGTTGTTTGTCCTCTTTTGTCATCTAAAAAGATTTGCAAGTATTGAGCAGAAGCATCTCTGGAAGACTGGGGAACCTGCAGTGGCATAATGCTGGGTAAGAAAAGAGTAAGAAGGCAGGGAAGGAAGCGTTTATACGAGCTAAAGACGAAACTGCAGCAAGGAAGAGAAAGAGATGAAAAGGTAAAGTAGTTCTTACTGTTCTTTAAAGAAAAAAAAAAAAAGAAACCAAAAAAAAAACAAAACACAAAAAACAGACAAAACAAAGGGAACAATTCTCCTTTGAATTGTGTGGAGATGGAGCCTGGTGATTACTTTGTGATTTGAATCTGATTCTACCCCTGCTTCTTTTCTTACAATTGCCTCCTAAATTGGAAGAGACCCTTTCCTGGTTTTAGTTTGGATGCAGCCAAAATCTCTTGAGAATATCTTTCAAGATGTGGAATACTGAATCAGAATTAAAACTGTAGCCAGGATTTGGCCTTAGGCCTAGAATAACCCAAATGACTCTTCCTCATCTCATCATTGCTCAGAATTTAGCAACATGTGAACTCACTGATACATTTCTAGTGCTAAAATCTTTAGAAAGAACTCTAGCCCATAAAGTATAAAAAGCTTCAACAAATGCCCTTCACTGTCCACAGTCAGCTACCTCTTATTTTTGCGAAAAATCATAGCAAAAGGGTGTAAGAATTTAAGAATTAGTGTCAATATTTGAATCAAAATTCTTTTAATAAATTACTTTAAATGAGACAATAATAATTTAAAATAATGTTTTGTATTTATTTTATTGGTATTTTTAGTGTTTAGTATTTAGTATTATCACAGAATATATTTGTATTTTGTTAGCTGGAAGTCTACCTTGATAAGCTAACAGAATCTCTCTGAATCTTGCACTGGGTGGTTTCTTTATGTAGTTTTCATCCCTTAGTTGCTGGACTGTAAACAGGTTAGTAAAGGACTTGTCCTTTATCTCTGAAATGCAAGACATAATCAAAGCTCAATCATCAAACCTATCGTCCTATAGATCTTCCAGCTGTGATCATCTTTCTTCTGTATCTCCACAAAAGAATCTTACAGAAGATAAATACATATAATGTTGGATTATTTATATCACTTTAAATAATTTCCTTTAATTGCATTAAACTTCCGTGAATGTTGTGCATGTGATAGACTTTGAGCTTTCATCCTAACTTCATGGAAGTTCTTTCAGTGCCTGTACTTGAGAGTGATCGTTCTGAATTGCTACTAACTAATGTAAGCATGCAATTATTTTAAATGTTCCTCCCAGGGATTCTCTTGGTAAAGTATTTTAAATTCAGTTATAAAAAATTAATGACAATGTGAGTTTAACTTCCTCTGAATCTGGACTGACTGCAATCATTACATAGAGAAAAATATTCAAATATCTTTATTAAAAGTATAATTTTGAGGTTCACACATTTTTGGTTGATAAATTGCTCTTCTAAACTTCATAGTATTGCCATACAGTGAAATATACTTGACCTTTTAAATCAATACGTTACCTAATACTTGTTTGAATACTCTGTATTTAGTCTTAAAATATCTCCAGTACTACTTTCTTTCCATGCATTCTGCATGCAGGCAGATACAAAGATTTGGCAACTTGCTAGCAAGGATAATTGTGGCCTGAAACAATATATAGTGAGGCTGAAAGCATTTTAAAGTATTATTAATTTTTAAATTCCCCTGATCCCGTAAACATAGTATATTATTTTAGGCATTTTGTGGATTAATTAAAATGTCCCTGGCATAAGCAGCACAAGAAACGCGTGTTTGTGTGTGTGAGAGAGAGGGCAGAAGAGAGAGATGAAACTAAATCTAAAACTCTTGTACATGAGTACATGTACATCTGGAGGAAGAAAAGGATCCCCATAGCTCTAAGCCTGGTTACATCTGTTCTAAAACCTCATAAATTTCTGCTTAGCAGTCCAGCTGGGCAGAATCTTAAAAGAACATCAAATAGATACTCATCTTGATAAAGCAATTATGCTGTCAGTTCCCTTGATCAGCACAAGCTTGACAAAGCATGCTCCAAATTTGTAATTTTAGCCCAGAGCTCACAAAACTTGAAGAGGTGATCTACGGAAAGGGATGAATTATCTGAAGATGCAGGTTTTCATGAATTGTTCCCTAAGCACCAAATCCTGGCCTGGAGTTATTCAAAAGTTAGGCGGTACCAGCCCTAGGGTGGAGGGAGAGCAGAATATTTAGGCAGTGAATGTACTGTTGCTCCAGCTGACAGCTCCATACCATAACTGTCAGCTGTGACATCTATCTTAAGAGCATGGCACTTTTGAAGTTCTTTTGTGTGTATCATTCAACTATGGACACACTGTGTGAAATCCTGGCCTTGAAGACAAAACTCTGTGGCCAGAGTATTGAGTGGCCAGATTTCATGCCCTTCAAGTGGAGTCGGGGAGAGGCTGTTTGTGCCTTGTGTATTCCTGGAGTCACATCTCAGGCCAGGATGGATAGGGACAAGAGTTAAGCAGTTGAACAGTAAAGGTTGGAAGAAAACTTTGTACAACTTTTCCTTTGTGATTGGACCGGGGCTGGGCTGGGCAACGAAGCAGTGCTCAATGTAAGAGAAAGCAAAATTATAGGAAGCACAATACATGAAATGTACAACTTGTAATCATCAGATGTTCCTGTAAAACAGCAATAATTTGGGTGGAGTAACTGGAATCTGTGTACTTACATACTACTTAGGCTAAGTTTTGTGTCTCAAAGATTCTATGACAGTTCTCACTGAGGAAATTTTATTGTTTTGTGGCGGTCATCTTCCACCTAGAATTAGAAGACAAATTCCTAGCAGATTTCAAGTTTAAAAAAAAAACACTGAAATTCTATTTTCTAAGCCAAGAGAATTGAAATATATAACTTTTAGCCAAGACTTATTTAAACATAACAAAACTATTTATGGAGCCAATGTACTATGGTTTGGATTTGGTGACACGTAAAGTTCTGATGAACGTAACGTTTCTGATGAAAAGATGGCAACTTGTCAGAGATACGCATATAAGATCAGAACAGTACTGTGTGTTTTCCTTGAAGTTTTACTAGTTCACTGCCTGGTGCTTTTTAATTCATGCTAGTACATAAATTTGACGCATTGAAGTATTGAGTATTCAGCATTAGGTTTCTGATAGGGCAAATGCAGTCCCTTGGCTGTCCAAGAGTATAAGTGGTTTGAAACATGATCAGAACGCCTGGGAGAAATCCTTCTAATAGTCACTAGAGAGGGCAGACATCTTTAAAGGATAAAAGCATATCGTAGTCATACAAGAAGGTGCTCCTTTGAGACAGAATTAACATGAGATATTGATAGTACTTTCAGATTAACATGTTGCATAGTCATTACTAGTTTCCTTTGCATTTAGTTAATGCATTTCTTCCAACGTACTTACTTTCTTCATAGGGATTGTCTTCTAATAAACACTGTGACCGAGTGACATGGGTAACATTGCTCTAGCATATTATCTGAAAAACAGGCTGAAAGGGCTGACATACTATGTCCTGTTATGGAATTGCAGAAATAACTTGTTGAAAGATTAAAAGTTCATTGCAAAGTAGAGTTCATTGTAAAGGCCTATTTAAAAAACTACACAGTAAAGCTAGGTAGTGAGATTTATAAGAGCTTTTATCTTTTGGCCTCCCATCACTGAAGTAGATTTCATGTTTGCTTGTGCCTTTGCAAGCTTCCTTGGACCATTAGAATAGTTTTTGGATGAATAAAATGAGAGAGATGCATAAAACATCACACATTTAATGAGAAAATAAATGTTTTGTTTAATAAAAAGTAGGCAATGTTTGTTAAGCATTACGTTTTGCCTTCTAGAGTCTAGGACATTTGCTAGTTTGTCTTCCTATGTATATAGTCTCAAGACTGAAGCTATGAGGCTTATACATCCTCCAGCCCTATTAAAACCTGAATTAAGTCATACCCAGCAGCTTTGGTTGTTAAAATTTTGCAAAGACCTTATTTTGCTGGGTGTGGTATGAAGCCTTTGGACTCACAGCGTCTCTGTGTGATCTTCGATTTAAAAAGCAAATTCAGCTCCCATCATTTTGTTTTTGTCAGTCTTGCATTTTAGTTGTAAGTAATGTAGCATTAAAGTGAGTAATCAAAAAATGTTCAAAACTTGTCTCGGATAAACTCAGTTTTATATGGTTGCCTTGCAAATTATCTAATTATATTAATGGTATTTAACTTGGGAGTGCCTAATCGAACTTGCAGAAGACAGGTTATTCATAATTCAAATATCAGTAAGGTTTAGTATATCTCTGCTTCATATTCAATCCTTATTCTTCATACAGCTATTTAAGAAGTGTTTGTCTGAAAAGGAGTAAATGATTCCATAACCTCCAGTAGAGGGAGGGTTGGCATTTTATCTTTTTCATTTTTACTTCGTGTTACAGATCCTTTACAGGTTTATAGGTTTAGATCCTGGGTTCCTCTGTTCTTTCCTGTTTAGGACAATCAGTCCTAAAACCCTTTTAGCATGGACTTCTGAACCCTTATTTTCTCAATGCAAAAGAAATAGGAATTGCATTCCAGAGAGGGAGGGAGTATCATGTACTATGCTTAAATTTGGAAGGGCAATGTTAAAGACTGCAGGTGGGAGGAAAACCCTCCAAAAACTAGTATTCAAACATTCTCTTAAAACTAAGTGAAAACAAAACAAGCCTAAGCCCATTAAATAAAAAATAATGACCAAAAAGCAAGACCAAACAACCAACCCCTCCTGAGCCCCACCACCTGCTTGGCATGTTTCCTTTTAAAGATGTCTAGAGAAGTTGTACCATAACTGAAATTTTGACCTATCACCATTGGTGCTAAACAAGTGTAGTAAGGGCGTAATTTTTTGAGTTCTGTCTTTTGTTTTGCTAACTCTCTGTTGGACCCTGAAACACTTTTCAATTCTGTGCTAGGAACAAGAAAGCTGTTCTGATTTGCCAGACAACAACATCATCACTTTCTCCATAGCTTCTTGCCATAATTTGAAGAAGTCTACAGGGTGTGTTGCTTGCCTTAATAAATGTAATAAAAACCAATGCATTTTTTGTTTGTTTGTTTGATTGATTGTTTTTTTTTTAAGTGAGTGTCTGTGTTTGCTGCTACATGTTTTACAAGAGAGACTGGACACATAAGTAATATTGTATATTTTCTAGTATATCTGAGACAACTAATAGTATATTTTGGTGCTTCTCTGATTGAAGAAAAATGAAGGTCTGACTTGTGTTTGGAGTTCTGTCATCCAGGCACTTATTTTATTTTTATTTTTTTAATGTTTTGTAGGCTAAGTCAGGGGAAAGTGTTAACTGATTAGTCTTGGTTTTTGAATTTCATCCAGTTAAAAAGTACCTAGCCCTACTCTCACCACCTTATGTCATAATGCTGATCACTTTGAGGGGAATAGAAATATTCCATTATGTTTTTGTGTGTTTTCTCCTCAGAATCACTAGAGAAATGTGAATTGTTTTGAAAGAGGCAGGTGTATTTAGAAATCCCAAGGAGAATATTTATAGACCTTTCTTAGTGTACAGGATTTTTACACAAATTAGTATAGAAAGCTCTGCCTTGCTGAGATGTGGATTACAGTAAAATTACTGATTTTATGTATAAGCAGTCTCACTTATGTAAGAAAACAAATGCATATCAATGTGACTAATCTACTCTGAAATTCCTCCATGTCGCTCTATAGGAACTATAAATATGAGGCAGAATGACATTAACTTTTTTTTTTTTTTTTTTTAAATACCAAAAGCAGAAAGTGGAAATGTGTCATGGAATCAGATTTTGTATGACTGTCAGAACGTGTCACCTATGTAATTTATGCTGTAAAAATATGAATACAGCAGGATGCTATACATGATTTATAAAGATATAAATAGTAAACAGTGCTTGAAATATATATATTTTTATCATTAGCTATTCTCTAACTCCACTGTGTAATGGTGAAAATTGAACTTGTTTCACAAATTTTAACTTTTTGTCTCCAATAAATCATTCGCATTGGAGAGGGGCATGCCGAACTGGCAGACAACCATGAGACCAGCTAGGATTCTGAAACCTAACAATAGGGAAATTTAAAAAGTCATGTAAAAACAGCCTCAGACTATTAGTAGGTGGCACTATTGTTATATTTTAAACCATGGAGATCTAGAAGAAGTGGGGGCTTTGATAGATGATATTTGGTCTGTTGAAGAACTCTCTGGCTTTGCTTTTGAACTGTATGAATTTCCTTGGGAGGAAATAGGAAAAAGGGTTGTTTCAAGGATGGGTAGAGGAAGAAGACCACTGATATTTAGGGGTGCAAACCTTTGTTTACAACCTATGAATGTTATCAGTGAGTTGTGAATGTGCTTTACTTTTTGGATATTAATAGAGAATGTACTGCTACATATAACACTAGATTGTGTCTCTGTAGACTGATAGATGGGATGGTATTGATCATGAGATCTTTCATATCGGGAAAAAGTGGGCATCTGAGTAAGTAAAGTCCATTCACAATGGTTCCCATGTGAATCCTTTTACTGATTTCTACCCAACCTTTGTATGTCTTTTTTAGCCATTAAGACCAGATCTTGGTCTTAGATATAGACATAGAGTCATTTCACTATTTTTTCCATATTTTTTTAAGCACACTTCAGCCTGCATGTGCTACCTTTCAAGCCAGTCTGAATTATCATTATTTTCTTTTCTATTTTTTTTTCAGAGTAGCTAGGGTATCAAATAATACATGTCTTGGGGAATATTTTAATGTCACTGTATTTCCATTTCTGGGTAATCATCTGTCACTTTAAATACCAGTGTCAAGTAGAGACTCCAAGTCCCTCAGGCCAAAACACTCACACTCTCCTCCACTATAAATTAAGGCATATTAGGACTTACCTTCTCTTGCAATATGTTTTTTCATCCCTTTCTTGCTGATGATAACCACCCAAACAAAACTTCTTCCTTGAAGTACTTAATATTTAGTGGTTCTCTAATTTGTGGAGGAGAAAAAGGAGGCTTGGTTCATACCCTTGCATGTCGAAGACAGCCTAAGAAAACCTCCTGTTACCTGTCCCACAGCAGCTCTGAAGGCTCAGGTCACTACATAGCTGCACTCTGTGGATTGCTTGTTCCTGTCTAAGAGGAGCTTCCTAACAGAGGCGGGCTTATTGACAGGTACCAAGAGAGAGGTGATACTACTTAAGGGGATCACTTACCTGAGTAGAGGACATTTGCTTTAGGAGGGGGATCCTGTGGTCTCTCTTTGCAGGCAACTGTCTCATTTTCATAATCTCACGTTAAGACACCACACAAGTCATCATGAAGATAGGCAGGAGCTATTACTAGATAATCAGTGTCAGGGTCAATCAGTTTTTGCAGATTAGTGGGGGTACTAAAATTCTGTTAGGTGTGCAGACAGTGAACCTTGAGAACCTTTTTCAAAGCTGTTTGCAGAGGAGACTTTTTTACATCATCACAACAAATCCATCTCTGCAAAGTTCAAAAAGGTGAAGACACTGATTTGTGTGGCTGTGCAGAACTGCCCCATCCTTCTGAGGCAGAGGCTCTGTGCTTGCTAGCATATCATCTCTCTTCCCTTGCAGGAAGTCTGTCAGAGCTGACGTATTGAATAACTTTGATTTTGGCTTCTGCTGCAGGCACCGTCAGAGGAGGGAAGTGCCAGCCCCCACGCACGTAAAAACACTTAATCTGATTGCCTGACAACTCCTGTTCTCTCTCTTTTTTTTTTTTTTTTTTTTTTTTTTTTTTTTTTTGGTGTGTGTGTGTGTAAGAGAATACATAGTGAAGGTCACTGTGAAAAGCAAGTAGAGGTCATCCTTTCCATTAATCCATTAATGCCAAGCCAAGCCTGGGGAGGGAAAGAGGAGAAAGGGGAACTCCTGAAAACTAAGGAGTGAGTGCATTGCTGTCAGCAAAAGGGTGCAAAACCATGTAGGAACTATGAAATTATATTAATTATAGATCTTTGATGGGTGTATGAAGAGCAGAGAAGCTTCATGCAATTAGTAATTAGTTAATTAGTCCTTAGATTTGATAAGATGTTGTAAGTTCTGTACTACTTGTTAATGAGCAGAACTTTCTGAAGCAGGAGCCAGGTTTATGTTTGTATGTCAGGCAGAGTTGGTGCAGTTACTTGCACACACCTTCCATAACGCGAGGTCAGAGGACTTGCCAAATGTGTAATAGAGGTATATTTTTTAAAGGCATTCAGGTCATGATTTTTCTTGTTTGACTCACAATAGCTGAATATTTGAGACTGATAATAATAGTCTTAAATGAAAAATGTTATTGAAAACTGCAGTGATTGGTCATAACCAGCTTGGATTCAGGAGGGCAAAGTCTTGCTTAACTAACTTAATTTCCTTTATTGACAAGGTTACCCATCTAGTTGACCAAGGGAAGCCAGAATATGTCAACTTTTTGGATTTCAGCAAAGTTTTCTCACAGTATGCTTCTGGACAAAATGTCCAGCATACAGCTAGACAAATACATAACATGATGGGTGAACAATTGGCTGATGGGTCAGACTCAAAGGCTTATAGTAAATGGGGGTTACATCAGAACCATTTGGACAGAAGTGCTTGGACAATGTTCTCAGCCACATGACTTGGTTTTTGGGTGGTCCTGTGTGGAGCCAGGAGTTGGACTCAATGATCCTTATGGATCCCTTCCCGCTTGGGATATTCTATGTTTTTATGATATTAAGGCCTTAAAAGACATCTCCTCACATCTCAGGAGAAGCTGAAGCAATACACCGATTATACAGAGGATGTGCTTTAACTAAATATCTCTTTTTGTGCAATAACATAGGAGAACTGAACACAATTGGAAGGCCAGAGATGTGAGCTAAAACATCCGGTAGATTAAGCTTTGTGGCCATGATTCCTTTTAAGAATGTGTGTGAAGAGATGTACATATGGCAAGGACTGCCTCTGTATTTTCAGGTGGTTATACTCTGTCCTCTCAGCATCCTTTTCTTCTGTCCTGTTCCGTTATGATGGGCCTTGCACTTACTGAACTTCACATGGTTCCACTCCCTATGCAGGAAATTATTGACCTTATTTTGTCTGTTGAGTTTTTGGATGACTTGGCAAGCTCAACTGGTTCTTGAAGAGGGTAGAAGAGTGACAGGGTCATGCAAAATGTGACAGCATCCTGTGGATAGACAGAAAAGGGGGAAAGGGTAGAAAAAGGAAGAGGCAGAAAGCTGTCTTATTTGATTCCATGGTTATTCTAAGGCAGAAGATGCCATATATGATTGTCACTCTCTTTGCATTTTTATTTCAGGTGTGCAAAATTCAAATTACTGGCTAATTTAATATATAAAGTTTTTTCAGTCAGCTTATGATTCTTAATAAATTAAGATAAAATTTGGCAAATAAAATTTGCCTATCGAAAAATGTAGAAGAAACACTTTTGTTTCAGCATTACCAAAGTAAAATGTTGACTAACAGAAATGACATTGATGAGGAGGGATTTTCTTTCAGAAAAGCTACTGGCAAACATCCTTCCCTATTTGCTCCCCTTAGTTTATCTTGCACTGGTCAATGCTTAGGTGGTTCTTTAAGTTAGATCTCTATTGTCTTCAGGTCACTAGTCAAAACTGAAGTGCTCTGCCTCTTGTATGGCTTCCACAGTACTTTTTTCCTTTCATTTATTTTTTTTTTCTTTTTAAGATCTATTCTATTTTGTCTAATGAGTATAATTTTTATTGGATTTATCTAGTTGGATGTTTAAAGCAGTGACATTGGTTTTAGGCTTTGCTCTATTACATACTTTAGTCCTGAAGCAAAATGAACTGCTCTAATGATTATGATTGAGAACTACACAGCAGAATAAGCCAGTTAGGTTATTAGGAAGCTGGACTCATCCTCATCCACCTCTCTGATTTGTTCTTTTGCTGCTGTATAACATAATACTGAGTCTGGAGCTCCTGGAGTGTTGGCTAGATAAAAGCACAGGATGTGTTGAAAAGATCAACATTATTGTAGTATATTATTTATCTTATTAATTGAAATTATTTGTTGATGTGTAAGTTTTACATCACTGTATTTAGAATGGTCTACTTCTGAATAGAGCGTATGGAGTTACTTAACTCACAGTTCTTGTAATTACATAGCAACGTATTGCACATGCATGAATGAGTTTTGTTGTTGCATGAGTATCCTAATATGTTTGTCTTCAGGTGCCAGAGTTTTTCAGTATGGTCATGATTGTATGGCAACCTTTTTTATGCTGCCATTACCCAGTCTGTGACTCTTCATGGAATTGCTCACAGGCTTGGATCTCAGGCCTTTAGGGCTTTCATTACTGTTGTCAGGAAACAAATCAAGACAAATAAGGAGTTAATGTATTTATATTGTCTCCAGAGAGTAATAATGTCATACTTATGTTGTCTGGACAGGTATATGTTACTTTCAAAAGCATAGCTGGGGTCAAGAGCAAGTTGTCCAGGGGGCAGGTTATTAGCCACTCTTCTGCAGATGTTTCCAGCCCAGTCATTGGAAGGTGTTGATAAAAATTTCCCTTCCTGGAAAATAATGGAATTGTTTCCTGACTTCTCAAACCACAGAGGCACAAGACAGATCTTGGAGCTACCATCTAGAAGTGTAATAATATGTCGGAGGTTCCCCACTGGAAGCAGCAGTAGCAACCAGCACAAGCAGGTGCTGAATCGGTGTTTCTAGTCCTATATAGAGCAGTTATTTTCTCCACTGATGGGGAAGCTTTGGTGTGTACAGGAAGACAAAATTAGTGGTAACATCTAAACTGATGGACAGGACTTTCATCCATGAATCCCATTTTTTAGCTGCCAGTAAAAAGACTGGTTCTGTGGTCCATGATTTACCTGCAGAGGCCAGCTGGCTGAGCTGAAAACTTGACACCATTTAGGCAAGTTGAAGGCTGCTGTATTTACAATGGAAGGACAGCAGGTACTATGCATACAAATGACGAAGACCATACTTTTGTACATTGCCTCTTTTAGGGCTTGTACTACGGTCCAATAATGCTGTAATAAAAATCAGCTTTGTCTTCCAGCATGGAAATGAGCTTGCAAAGCCATAAAAGTGTTCAGCATTCTGGACTCCTATAACTGTCTGTGGCTAATGAGAATATTGATTCTGTGAAACACAGCTACTGAGAACTCCATTTTCCATATATGTTTAGCTCATATTTTGGCCCATCATTTAAACAGCATAATAGTTTGAAAACTGTTTAAAACAGATTAAGCACAGAAGACTTTTGGAGATCTTCTGGAGTAAGTATTTAAATATATATTTAAACAATTTTTCCCTTAGATGTGTGTGTGTTTTAGAGAGTTGGTTCACTTTAGTAGGTAATTATATGTCAGTTTGAATTTTTCCCTTAGGGGGTTTAAAAATGCTAACACCTACTGAAACTGTATTAAGAACCATTGTCTTCATTGTCTGAATATTTTTAATCTGTCTGAGCCAGTCTTCAACTTAAAGGTGGTTTATTTTGTACACATAACATCAGAAGAGGTTTCTTTGGTAATATTTAAAATACGTACTTTGCTTTTTTCTTCTTTTTACTGGCACAGTGTTTTGTATGCAAAAATTATTTCAGGGGAAGATCTTTACTTTTGAAACTCACTCTTGTACCTACGCCTGAAGCCAGGAAAAGCATATAGTACTGTTTATTTCATTAGATCATTAGATCGTGCAGCCAATTAATCAAGATTTGAATGAGTATCAAGATGTAGCCTTCATTTTGTCTGCTTATTAACTTTCATTATGTGTAAATTTAAGGCGTAATTGTTAACAGGATGGATTATGCTGTAAAGTTTTTTTTTTTCTTTCTTTTTTTTTTTCTTCTTATAACAGCATTCCTTCACAGGTCCCCTTATTAAAGCATACCCAGGGTGATATATTATGTTAAGAAGGTTTAAAACATAAGGTGACAATGACCTTCCCTTTAATTAACTATGATGGAAATAAAGGTGAGAACAATGATGATGAAGCTCTGCTGGAGACCATAAATCATCTGCTGCACTGGTTAGACAGGACACAGCTACAAAAATAACCTTGCAATTCACAGGTTAAATGGCTCTTCCATTGTGCTGCATTCACTATTTTCGATTTACATACATACAGATAGTTTTCATTGTGCAACTGTGTAAAAATGTCTTTGATCAAACAATGAGTTATTCTCTGAATATACCTGGAAATACTTAACCATTTTGTTTGTTAAAATATTACTGTGTTCTCATTTTTAAAGAGTAAAGTGATATATGAAGCAATGGCAATTTAGGATACTTCTGTGTTTTCCTCTAGAATCCTGGGCTGAAAAAGAAAGGCAGAATAATGTTGTATTACATAATAATTTTTGTTTCTCCTAGTGATGCTGGGCCTTCATCATACTATGTGAGATGAGATTGCTGGTTAGATTTTTTAAGATATGGAAGTTGTTTCTAATTGATTTAGCTAGGTTTAAGAGTATATTTCATGTCCTTAGCATTAAGAATTCTTGTTCTAAATATGTCACCCTATCTGGGAGTTACAGACTTATATCACTTAGTATACCAAACACAGTTTGCAATATAATGGGAACACTTAAATTTGAATTACACTTCAAAAGAAGTCATAAATACATTGACTAGGGTCAACTGCAGCACAATAAAGTAAGCAAGACTTTTGTCACCTTGACTATCAGCATTGCAGAAGGACATTAAGGGCTTCCTGTTCAAATTGGTACACGCTAGATAATCGTGTAAGATCAGAATAGGTTCAGAAGCCTTCCTCTTAGATTATAAAATAGTGAAACTACTACGGAATATTTTACTCTTTATGTTTTATGTCTGATGATTCTCCATGAAGATGTACTTTGAGATTTGAAAATGGTAAATCTAAACTCAGAAAACAGAAAGACTTGCAAAAAAAAAGTCCTAGAAGATTTCTCAGTGATTATTAAAGGGCACTAAGTAACAGAATTTTGGAATTTATCTGGATATTTTTGTAACTGATATGAAAGAGGCAGATCTTGTAGAACTGAAAACAACTGAAAGAAAGGAATGTAACATCGGAAAGCCCAGAATGAAATGTTTGTTCATTTCTGTGTTGTAATGCCAGCAGGCTTTGCTGGAATAAGTTTTGGGAGGTAACTTTAAAAAAAAATAAAATCATGACAGGAGTATGGAGTTTTATCTTAGGTATTTCTCAACCACCTGAATTTAGCATGTTAAGATAAATAAGCAGAGTACCTTCAGCATTTTGAAGTTCTGAAACAAAAGAAAAGATCATGGGTGGAGAACTAGCTGTCTGGAAGTTAACTTCTGTTGTGAATAGCAGGACTTCTTAGGGCAGTGAATTTTTTTGTAGTTAAGTAATGTTGGTATATTGGATTTGTTTAAAGAGAATGTATAAAAAGAGGAATACCAATTATTATTGCTTCAGCAAAAGTTTAATTTTTTTTAAGTGTGCAGTATAATTCTGCATTAGTCCTTGCTCTCTGTTTGTGATTGGCAACGTGCATAGGTCTTGAGGTACAGGTAACATTACTGAGCTGGAAATCTGTTTTCTTTGTGTGCTGGGAAATGTGTAGGCAGTACATTCAGGTGTTTATTTTGTTTAGCATCATTAACCCAATGAAAAAGAATGTACCTTTCAGTCTCATTGAGGTACATTGAAATTAAGGCCAGAGGGGTTTCACATCATCCTCTCTGTGTGCTTTGCAAGGCTCTAAGTGCTCCAGAAATCCCTTGCAACAAATTTACAGATTGGTTATAGCAGGTAGTGTGATTCTTAGAAAAACATGTTGATTAGTAACAGGAGGGACTGGGACATCATTAATTGCAAATACCTCAGTGATATGAGGGAAGTGATTAGGCAAGATCCCTGCAAATAATCCCAAAGACACCAAGCTGGGGGGAAGTGCTGATCTGCCAGAGGGTAGGAAGGCCCTGCAGAGGGACCTGGACAGGATGAGTCGATGGGCAGTGGCCAATAGGATGAGGTTCAACATGGCTAAGTGCTGGGTCCTGAGCTTTGGCCACAACAACCCCATGCACTGTGCAGAGGAAAAGGATCTGGGTGTGTTGGTCAGTGCTCGCCTGAACATGAGCCTGCAGTGTGCCCAGGTGGCCAAGCAGGCCAACGGCATCCTGGCTTGTATCAGGAATAGCATAGCCAGCAGGACCAGGGAGGTGATCATCCCCCTGTACTCTGCTCTGGTGAGGCCGCACCTTGAGTACTGTGTTCAGTTTTGGGCCCCTCACTGCAAGAAGGACATCGAGGCCCTGGAATGTGTCCAGAGAAGGGCTGTGAATCTGGTGAAGGGCCTGGGACTCAAGTCCTGTGAGGAGCGGCTAAGGGAACTGGGGTTGTTGTCTAGAGAACAGGAGGCTCAGGGGAGACCTTATTGCTCTCTACAACTGCCTGAAAGGAAGCTGTGGGGAGCTGAGGGTTCACCTCTTCTTACAGATAACTAGTGGTAGGACAAGAGGGAATGGTTGTGCCAGGGGAGGTTTAGGTTGGAAATTAGGAGACATTTCTTTTCAGAAAGAGCAGTCAGGCATTGGAACGGGTTGCCCAGGGAGGTGGTGGCGTCACTGTCCCTGGGGGTGTTCAAGGAAAGGTTGGACTTGGTACTTAGGGACATGTTTTAGTGGGTGACATTGGTATTAAGGGGATAGTTGGACCAGATGATCTTGGAGGTCTTTTCCAACCTTAATAATTCTATGATTCAATGTTACTGTGTATTGGGTAGTCCTGTGATCCAGATGATAATGATGATAATTCCTTCTCAGCACACCTTTAATGCTTGGTATGATGTGTACGAGAAGAATTACAGAGATGTGGGAGAAGATGCTCAGCATTTGCCTTGTCTCGTGTTCTTTCACACTGCTCAAAATCAGAGACCTCTGTCTCTGATGGTAGGTGGTCTCTGATGCTTCTAACCTGTCCTGACCTCCACATAGGCAGTGAAGGAGGAGAAAAATCTTTTTCAGCTCCATGGGCAGTTGGGCCTGGAAGACAATACTCATTTTCATACTTGAATTCAGCATAGAACAACAAATATTCAGAGTATCTTCTAGACAGAGAAGTAGTAGAAGACTACTACTGTATTTTGTATATTTAGCATTAACTATTACATAGTCCCTAAGCTGGTCACATTCTTTGAACGGTTAGTGTGGCTCAGCTCTCTTGGATTTCATTGAGCCCCTTGAAGCTCTGATGATTTATTTTTTTTTGGATTAATTACTCTGGCATTCTTATGAGAAGAGCTGCAGTCTCAATCTGCTTTTCGCAGTCTTCAGAACTTGTTTAATACTTAATAAACATCTCCACTGGAGAACTTTTTTACTATACAAATGTGAAAACATGATTTCTAAAGGATAACAGTCTGGTGCTAGTGCCACATACTCATATATTTTTACCATAACTACTATTTTTGAGTCAGCGGAGAAAAGTGCTGATGTTAGGGCACTGACTTGTTGGTGATGGGTAAAATGGTGTAAAGGGACAACAGAACTCTCAGGTGTTAAGAGCAGAGCCCAAAAGAGACAGAGACGGATCCTAGCTTGTCTTCCTCCTGCGAGAATGGCAACGGACTCCACAGGCAAGAATGCAAAATTCATTTCCTTAGTTTAATTTTCTCTGAAGTAGCTGGTCAATAGTCAATCTCCCGTAAATAATAAAAGTAAGCCTTTGAGGGAAAATGAGAAATTACGTTGCTGCTGCTGCTATCACCTCTTTCTCTCTGGCTCTGTAAATCTTTTGACTGTTTTGACTCAATTTACCTCAATCTTTTTAGGAAAGAATAAATTTTTTACCATTGCTATTAGTTCCTACATGGTGCTTAGGTGTGATTCCCCCCCACTACTTCATCTCCTTTTGGTTGGCCTTTCCATTAGAAGGAATAGCTTTCTACAAGATGTTGTAATTATCTGGTTTTCATAATCTTGTTTTCATGCTCTGACCTAACTAAGTGGCAAGTTCCACTACCCGTGCTTGTACTGCACTGGTACTCCCAGAAATTCCTTTGTAATTTTTTTCTTGCCTGTACGTTGTCTCTACCTGGCCTCAAAGTTTTTCTCAGTATTTTATTTTCCCATGTTAATAAGTACTCCAAGACTCACACCCACACTGGAGCCATAAGTCATTTGTAATTAATGTGGTGAAGCTGATAACTGTATTTTCCTCAGTACTTCTTTTAAGTTTAATGGTTTTAATATGTGAGATTGTTGGTAACTTCTACATTGGAAATTTGGAGGACACCTGGATACTACTGAACAAATGATAGGTAAAGAAGAGACATAAAAAAGGAACTAAGAACAGAAATGAGGGACAGAGCGTGAGGTCACTTTTGTAACTATCAAGCTTTTGTAACTATCCTTGCTCATGGCAAGGAGAGGGTAAGGAAAGAGCAAGAATTACTGTAGGTTTACTCATTTAATGACTACTAAAAGCCCTGGAAAAGCTCCCATCAAGTTGCACAGGTACACAGCTAAGAGATGTGGTTAGACTTTTAAAATCTAAAATAAGACTTGTTCTTCTCTGTCAAAGGAGGAAAAACATTTCTCATTGTCCACTGTACTTTTGTTTATTTAGCGTCTGATTTATTTTTAATTGATTTGAATGGAATTCTCTTGTCTTACACTGGCATCCCAACATATTAAAACAGTTTAGGGCAGCCAAACTGATTACAGTTTTATACCTTTAGCTTTTTTATTAATTTTAATGACAGCAGTAACATTTCCATTTTTAGAAGAGTGTACAAATTTTAAGCGGCCTTTTCAGTGTTTGTGGTGGACAGGCAGTTGAGACATTGCTGTAGAGCTTATCTTAGTGTGTTGAGTTTCCTCTGTATAGATGATCTCAGCCAGTGAGCTAAGGACTCAGCAGAAAACATTCTGGATGTTCTGTTTGCATGCATTATGTATTCCATCTGCAAATCTGTAGGGGACTCTATGTTGCATACCTAGTGAGACTAGATTCTCAGTACCTGAGACACGCATTCTGTATGTACACATCCTTCCTGTTACTTAACATGAATTGGATGCAACCACTGTTAATGTTGGACTAGATTCAAGCATGTTTATTCAGGTAAAATGCTACTGTCTAGGAAATGCCACTCACCTTAGTGAATTCTGTAGTTAGACTCATGGTTAGGATTCATAATGGCACGAAAGGTTTGTTTTCATATTGTGGATGGAGGGAAATGACTAGACAGGTTTGGTGCTGTTTTTTGGGGGTGGGTTTTTTGGCTTTTGTCAAGCCAAAAAGATGGCAAGAAGAGTCAGTTTCATAGTTTAAATTCTAGATAGCATTGTAAGATGACTTTTAGGCAAATTATGATGTTTTAATGCAACTTTTCATAGGTTGTACTTAAAAAAAAAGTGTCAACATTTAAATCAATAGAATTGCCCTTTCCTCTTGAGCTGTCTGAAGTATGGTTGCATTTGGTTGTAATGCTTTGCTTTGGTTCCACACTAGGAAGAGAAGGTGGCTTTACTGACAGTTAATAAAATGGAAACCTATTGACTGCCTCTGATCAATCTCAGATTTTGAAATCAGGAATTTTGGGGAGTGATTAACAAAACCTCCTTTCTTTACTTGAGGAAGTGGGAAAATGGGAAAGCCCTACTGACGTTTACACTAGGAAAAGGTTATCCTTACAGGAGGTCTGCTCTCAAAGTTTCATCCAGTTTCCTGACTTTGTGATGAAAAATGTTTTTCTAGACCCTCTCTCAAGAAGAGTTTGCAAAAGTCTTGGAGTTTTTCAGGGGGGTTTCAAGTTTTGCTGAAAATATTCATACCAAGCCTCGTTATTAATTTGTATAATTGCTGAAAGTTTTGCATTACATGCTCAATTTTTTAAGTCATGGGCTTGTGGAGTGTTGGTCAAATAGCTTAGAATGAGAGAAGCAAAGGGTAGAATAACAACATGATTAGACAGTCCAGTAAATCAAAACCTCCCACCCAAATTCTCAATAAAATTATCTGCACTAGAGTATTAATAGGTCTTATGGCACCAGTGGGATGGCAAGAAATTCTGTTCAGAATCATTAATTAAAAAAAAATGCAAAAAAAATTGAAGGAAATAGAATTTGTAGTTGAGCAAATGAAAGTCAAATCAATTTGACTGGATCTTTTTAAAAACAGATTTTGCTTGGTTTGTTGCCATTTTAATTTTTTTTTCCCATACTTGGTGCTAATCAGGCATGACAAATAGGCTCACCTTTGAACACACTTTGCACTAATAATGTCATAAAGTAACTCCCTTTAATTGGTACCTCAGGCCACTGTCATCAGACAAGCTCATAAAAAGAAACTGCTGACAGCTTTCACTTCTGCTGGATTTATGAAAGATTTCTCACCTATGCCCAGCCGCTTTGCGTTTGCATTACTATTCTAGGTTTGACCTTTGATCAAAGAAGCAATACATTATGTTTTCCACAACAACTCTCACCATCACTTCAATTCAGACGTATTCTTGCAGTGCATGGCTGCTGTGAAAATTTTATGCTTAGAAAATACAAAGGGCACTCAGTCTACAGGCTTTTAGTTCACTGTAATGTAGTAAATATGTTTTGGAGCCAGATGCATATTTTAAAATTAGTTATTTATTCCACAATTTATATGTGTTGGGTTTTTTTCCTTCACAAATTGTATAAGCAAAGACTCTCATATGTGCTCATTATTTAAAACTGTTCACCCGATAACTTCTGTGAATAATTCTTGGTCTTGGTCTGTAGCTCATTCTCAAGGATCTCATTGTGAATATTTGATCATCGAAATTCCAGCTCAGTGACTCATCACCTAAATCATATAGTATGCTTCTGCCAGGATGGAGGAGCACAGCCCTTAATTTTCTACTTAATGATTCAGAAAGCAGTGAGCACTTGTCCTCTGAAAGTCAAGGCCCTTTATTGAATACCAAGAACTTGAGGTCTTATCTTAGTCATTGGTTTTAGCAGATATTGGAGGGAATAGCTGATAAATGCACATTCTAAATTTTCTCTCTTTTTTTTTTTTTTTTATCCTGATTTTAAATTAGATGCTTTGATAAATGTTCCTACTCTTATGTTCTTTTCTTCCTGCAACTATTCCAGGCAACAGATAAGTGTGAAATTATTCAAATTGCATTTCTGCAATTTATAGTAGTATATCAATTTATGGGTTTTATAGCAGCAAAAAATAATAGTAACAGAAGTTATTGGTAGTGTACAGTGATACATGCTCACAATTTTGTAATTTGAAAAGAAGAGTTTATGTTCAGATTTATAGTATAATTCTGTCTATTTTTTATTTGGGTCTACAGTAGAATTTCTAACCTTGATTCCTATTTTTATTTGGGTCTACAGTAGAATTTCTGACCTTGTTTCATAACAAATTTCAGAGGGAGTTTAGAATCGAATTTCAGGATTCTACCACACTTGTGGTTGTGATTCCGTTGATTTTAGAAAGCCAGAAAAAAGATTTTTGTTACAATTTTGGTTCAGCTTTTTTTTTTTTTTTCCCTCTCTTTAAAGAATGCTAATTCTTCTCATAATAATTTGTTTTGTGATATAAATTTTGTGGGAACTGCATTTTGCCTGCCTTAGTGCTTCCCCTTAGTACTGAATATTGTTAAACTAGAAATAGTTTAATAGGTTTAAATAAAGGTGGTTTATTTGGTCTGTCCATCAAGTCTTGGTACCTGATCAGTTTGCTCTCTTTCAAACAGCTTAATTTCATAGGTTTTCAGTACAGCATAGTATTTAGAATGAACAAATTCAGCAGTCAGTGACATTTTGGGTTCATAGAGATGTACATTAAGATTTAACAAGTGTGTTTGTGGTATACATTTCCATTCATAAATAATTTGCTATATACCCAGGTCTTTATAGATGACTTTGAGCAACCTTGTCTGGTGGAAGGTGCCTCTCCCCATAGCAGGTGGGTTGGAATTAGATGATATTTAAGGTCCCTTCCAACCCAAACCATTCTATGATTCTGTGACTTTTCTGTGTTTCAGGCTCTCAGTTGATGGGGACAGAAGTTAGTACACTATGAGCAACGTCAAGAGGGAACTGGAATACTCAGAATCCTAGTTCTTCCTAATTTGCAGTCTTGTTATTGCAGGCAGAAAGTTATTTCAATATTTTCTAAGTTACCCTTCCACCTGGCCTTCTCCTGACAGTCTGTATAGATTAGTTCAACTTTGCCAATACATAAGTTGTGACTCTATTAACCTCCAGAAGAAAAGACACTCACTGTCAAATGCATAAATGTACTATCCAAATGGCAGGTTGGATACTGTGCTGAATGTTGTTTATAGCACTTGATTCACCATCAGTGACTTCTTTTTTATAAACTACCTGAAGCTACTGTATATTCTTATTACTGGGTAAACTGTACATCCATCAGTCTTAGACCTAGTTTTAAAGAGAATACATGTCTATCATAAAACTATGCTGATGAATTAAAACATTTTAGACATGTTTTGCAATCACATAAAAAGATTTATTTACTTTTTATAGGCAACATGTATATTTGAATAGATATATTGGGAACATTCTGCAGCCCGCAGTGTTCAGGAAGAATTTTACTCTAATTTGAGGCATTTCTAGTTAGATTTAATGGTGTTTTGAGAAAAGATGACATGGTGACTTTAAATGAAGGTTGTAAAAATAGCTTGTAAGTTACTAGATATTCAACACTAATATCAGTTTCATTATTCTTTTCTTTTTCCCTGTGGGTAAAACTTTTATGTAAAGTGCTATGACTTGCATAGTTTATACTCGATAAAAGTTTCAAGAAATACTTTTCCTTTTTTGGGCTGTGTGCAAAAATTTGCAAGCCAGTCAGGTACTGATACCAGATATGGCAGTAGACACATTTGGGGAAAAAAAAAAAAAAAAAAAAAACTCTCAATAATGCCACAAAATATTATCTCCTAATGTGCTCTGAGGTTTCAAAATTCAGCCTTCCAAATATATGAAAAGTCAGTATGAAATAGAAATATCTAGTTTTTCAGTCTGAAAAATTCAAAATATGCAGTTAAATAACAGTTGCCTTTAGCTAGAAGAATTCATTTGAATAAGTTTTTTCTCAGATCCAATAATTCCCAAGCTGATTTTTTTTGGTTGGTTTGATTTATGATAGATTTAGTGAAAAGACTGGAATAGCTTAAGAAATGGTGTCTTTCTTATTCTAATACATTTCCTTTTTTTTTTTCAGTGTTAGAAGAAACAGATATTTCCTGTTGATCAGCACTGTTTTCAAACATGGGGGGCTGTTTTCACCTAGCAAATAGATAGCAGCTAATGTGGGGAGGATGGTGCAAAGCTTTTGCTTTAGGTTGGGGGAGAGGAAGATTAAAATGAACAAAATTAAAGTTTAAAGTCTCATCACAGGAAGCAGTAACCATACTTATCAATACAGAAGGTGTATGACAAGCAGCTTAAAGATGTCCTCAATGTTTACTCCCATTTGCAGATTTCATTTACCTTGCAGGGCTTCTTTCTACAGAAAGACAGACTGGAAGGGGCTGCTAAACATAAAGAAAAAAGCATTAACTTCCTGCAGATCCACAAGGCTGGAAAAGAGGTAATTTTGCCTGAATCTATCCAAATGGCATGAAAAGGTACTTTATACTCTGACATTCTCTTGTTCTAATTCATTCAGTTGACCTAGGAAATATGATAAAGAAACCAGTCAAGGATGCCTTGCTTTGTAAACAATGCAATAACAAAGTGCTGTTAAAGATTCAGAATTAGAAGGTAGTACACTTGTTTCTTGTCTCAATTAACAGGCACAGTTCACGCAGTCTATTCATAGTCTTTATTAGATATATGAAGAATTCAATTCATACTAGTTTAAAGGATTTCTTGGAATTGCTTCAGGTGAAAAGGGATGTTCTAAAGTAAATGTATTAAAATACCCATTTTTTCAGATGTAATTCAGTAAAGCCTTATCACGAATGTAGAATATTTGGGCTGTAAAGTTAAGTAAAGGTAAAGTCTCTCCCATTTCCTTCCGTTACAGAATCTTTCTAGAATCAGTTTTTCAGCTGGGGCAGATGGATCCTTAACTGCAGGGTTGATGCAGCTTCAGGTCACGGGGGGGAAAGATTTTTTGGAGGAAAAACCACCAAACAGATGGTGAGCTTTTTTTTTTTTTTTTTTTTTTTTAATGTTTTCAAACATCCTGATGTGTCTGCAGGGGAGCAACAACAAAAGAACAACAAAAGAGGTAAATATGGCTGGGGTCATAGTAGAAGTAATCCGCAGAAGTTGATACTACAATGGTTCATGGATTTCCATCTTTTCCTCTTTTATGGTAGTGTGCAAGTACAGGTGTGGCTTGTGCAGCCTTAGTAGCTGCAAAAACTACCTGAAGGAGAAATTCCTTTCTTCTAGAGCTAATGCAATCTATTTTTTCAGGTGGTGTCCAGAAAAACAGTATTTGCCCTTTGATGTTTTTAATTACACAAACTCACAGTAATGCTTTCAAACTCCTTAACTGTAAGAATTCCTGCCCTAAGTATCTAAAAATTGTTTGCCTTTGAAGAATGCAAATATGACAAAACATTTAAAAGCATATTAGCATTCAGTACTACAATAAACTTGCTTAAATACTGTTTACAGTGAATATGGATAATTTTTAATATATCTAAATTCACATCACAGTTTTAAAATAGGTGGTCTCAGTATAGTCTCCATGTAACAGTTTAAGCACATTCTGCACCCTGCACTTGTTAATGCAAGTGACAGGATTTACACAAGTAAAGCCGTTTATTCCAGTGCAGCACCATGAGAGTTTTATATCAAAACTACTACTTCATATCCATTATTTATAACTACATTTTGGCTCTTCTGTATTTGTGCAGTACCATAAAGAAACTCAAAAGGCAGCCCCATGTGCAAAGAATTAAACACTAAAATAAAATTTCATTGTTAATAAAAATGTTTAACTTTTCTTGTTTTCCCTCCTGTGAATGACAGCTATTTTGGATTGTTTTTCAAGTTTTCCACCTTAACTTGGTTACTTACATTAAGGGAAAGTCTTTGCCCAAAATGTAACTCTTTTCTTTCTGAATATTTTTGCAGGTTTATGAAAAATATGTCTTTAAAACAAAAACTAAAACAAAACACCATTTCTTTAAATCTGCAACTCTAGTGATCAATAATAAAGTAACAGGTTTAAGTGGGTTTAGTATTTTTACTTGAAGCTTGTGGAAATTACTGCCTTCATCTCTGCAAGTGTCAAAACATTAATTTGTGTCAAGAACATATGCTTTCAGTACTTAAAACAAGCTTGTTTTTGTGCTGTTGCTTTGCCTTGTTAGTTCTTACACTTCGATTGTCTAGAAAGGTTGCCCCTTTCTACTATACAAAAAAAAAAAAAAAGCCAGGCATAATTTCACCACTGATTGAATGAATGCAGTGAACAGTCATTCCTCGCTGAGAAAGGCTGAGCCTCCTGCCATTGTTCTCTTGACAAATAGTGAATGTCCTCCCTTTCCACTGTCTGACCTTGACTAATTGTGGAGAATTGGTGCAGCTGTCCCTGGCTCATTCAGGGCTGCAACACAAGGGCATGTAAGAAACTTTAAGCTGCCATCATAAAACTCCAGTTTGAGGACTTCATCACAATGCATGGTGCTCACTTTTTTGTTGCTGCTATTTAGCTTGTTGCTATTTACTTCCTCTGATAGTGTATTTTATAGTCACGCTGTTTTCTTCTCATTTGCTTTTGTATGTATCAGAAATATGTAGATTGTAGTGAGAGTATTTCTAAAAGAGAGAGAAAGTCACATGAAGAAATACTTATAAAACCATCAATTAAAAATGATGTGAGAAGTTAAGTTTATCTGGAATGTGAGTAGAAAAGCATATTTGTCCTTTTCTTTTTCCTTCTTACAGCACAATCCATTAGAAAATTTTTGCAGAAAGCTTCAGTATATTTATTTGGAAAATGAATAATATAAGCAGAAAAATTAATGTAGGAATAAAATTTTCTGGTGATGCTCTACATATTAAGAGTAACTGCATATTTTAATTATTGTGTGTATCAAAGCAAGCTTAAAGTAACTTTCCTTAATACAGATAGTGGTGTAAATGCATATTAAAGATAATATAATGTATAATAGGTAATGTAGCCTGGAAATTTTACTGGAGATCTCTTGAGAGTTTTTATTATTTTATTTTTTTAATTAGGATGAAAATTTGCCTTTAGAAAAGAGACAATTCAAAGTATCTACACCACTATAAGTCACACTTAGCTGTTAGTATTAGGGTTAAGTGGGACTTGTGTTTGAGTGGTAAACATGTCTTGTATTTCGGTAAATTCTGTTTGTATAGAAAGATAAATTGTCTCATTTCATTTAAGGTTGAACCTAGAGTTCCCTGAAGTTCAGTTGGTCATCTACTGTGTCTTTTTCAGTCCTGCTGCTCCTCAGCGACAGATACTTTTGACAGAATAAGTACCGTTCTGTAGAAGCATCATACAAAGTGAAGGGCTGTATTTGTCTGCCCGACCTATATTGCAGATCTTTCTAGAATAAAGGAACTTCTGGGCCCATGGATTGTCTTCATGCCAACCGGATGACTGTTCAAGTCAGGCACATGAAATAAGTTAAGAAAACCAAATAAAGCCTCCACAAGAAGGAATGTGCAGAAACACAAGCCCCAGATTAGGTGGTAAAATACTTACTGAAGAAATGCAAGTAGCAGATAAATTTTCAGAAGTGATGAGTATTTGGTGGCTTATGCTGACCTGGGCATGCCTAAGTCAGACAAGGTTGGGCTATATAACACTTCACCCCATGTACTATTTTTTCTGGATCTGCTCCAAGGACTGTGACTTGTCCCAGTGAGTAGTAGGATTTACATAATTGTAAATTGTGTCCATAAGACCTTTTTCCACAAATACTCTACCATTATTACCTGTGCCGTTATGCAGATCAGGTGTTCTGCTTGGCATGTTGCTTATTGCATGGGAAGAGTGGCAACATGTGGCAGCATGCAGGCAGACATTTCAGATCTGATTGTTTTGGGTTCCTGGAATTGCAAAACATAGTTAGGAAATGCTTAGAATTCTCTTTAAAAAATCACACCCTTTCCTCTGATACTTAGATGTGTACTGGAAAAGCATTTAGTGACAGCTTGTGACCTGTTTGAAGCCGTTCACCTGAAATTAAAATTTAGGAAATGTGTTGGTTAGCTAAGAAGTCTGGCCTGAATGAGAGATGGTTGTCTCACTGCTGTCACCCGACTGCAGTGTACAAGTCTCTCCTTGGTTTGACTTGAAGGAAGGTGATGGTCACATCTCCCTCCTTGCCTGTATAACAGCTTTCTGACAGACCTTGATCTCTCTCTGACTTCTTGTGTAATGGATATACCGACCTGGTGTTACCTGACTGCCAGTTTTACCATGTCTGAAAATGATTAGCTCTTACTTGAAACTTGGAGCAAGACACATTGAGGAGTACATTGGCAAATGTTGAATGTTATAGTTGTATTTTACTACCTTGTATGTAGAAAACAAAGCTTTAATTTGTAAAATAGAAAAAAGTAAAATGCATATAAGAAGACTTTTTATTAGTGACTATCTGTCATTAAGAGCATGAGGGCCCTGGTATTCCCATGCTCATGGGGGTGAACTGACTGCGTAGGGCCACGCTGGGAAGTGGAGCCCAACTTTCTGGCCTCCAATTTATCTCCCTAGTAGGCAGACGAACAGTGTGCCCCAGATTGCAGATCTATGCAGCAGAGTCCTTCAGCAACAATGCCAGTTTAAGTCCTACTTGGATCTGCAGGTTTTTGTTTTTGCATGGCAGTGTGCTGCTGTCCTGCTTGTGCCAGCACAGATGTTGCAGGCAGTGAGCTGGCTCAGGGACACATCAGAAAACAGTCAGTGAGGCTTATGCTTATTCTTCTCATCATTTTACAGTGAGTTCAACAAGATAAGAGGCTGGAATATGCTCAAAGAGGAGGAAAATTTTCAACCCAGGTCACACTGACAGTCTGGCAGTTGTGAAGGCACTGCTGGGGCATGTTTGTATGTTGCAAGTGGATAGTAATTGTGAGGTGTTTTGAAGAAGAAATCTTTAATCTGACATTGTTGCCAAGCACTCTGTACTTTGGAGCTGTGGCCTTTGGATGGTTTTAACTGTTGGTGTTTTAGATTTTCTATTGTGTATAGATTAGAATTTGATTAGCAACACACCACCCTCCTGCTGCCTTCTTCAAGCCTCCTGTGGATGTTGATTTCAGGCACAGAGAAACAAGCTCATTCTCTGGAGTGGGTGTGAGGGATGAAGGAGCTTGCCAGCTTTTTGTCTTTTCCATTTCAGTCTGCCCAGCAGCAAACTAAGGTGTTTTGGGGCAACAAGGAAACAGAGTGATAGCATTTCAGGGTTGTGTTTAGGTTTGCCTTTGGAGATTTCTCAGCTGTGCCTGGCAGTGTAGTACAAACTGGTATCAGATTCCGGCTATCTGGCTTTGTTTCCCAACAGTCTTCGAGATGTAAACCATCAAAGGGGGTTGTTGGCATGTGACTGGGAAACAGGACTCCTTGAAATGCTTGTCTTGTTCTTTTCTATAGAGCATACAGAAACTTAAGGGAAATAGCGCTTCCAAGAAGCTTGCACATAAGTGGGACAAGAATAGAGAAGAATAGACAGGGCAGCCATGTTATTCAAGATGGGATAGGGATGGCTTTTGAACAGGTAGGATTATTGTGCAGCTAGGATCTATCTTTGTCCGGTGTCTCTTCTGCTCTTTTTTCCTTGGGTTTCTATTCACTAGTTCTCTTCGTTCCTTCCTTTTCTGATTTCTCCTCCCTGCCCCATCTAAGGGGTGAGTGAGTCCCATTTCAGCTTCTCTAAACTCTCCCTGCCTACAGGAGGGAAGAGAGTAGCACCAGAGACCTAAATCAGAGAAGCAGTGAACGCTGGTCATAGGGAATGGTGGGACAGCTACCACATTTTAAAGTTTGGCACAACACAAATAATAATTTTAAAAAAGATATAATGCTTTTTAAAAAATAAGACGGATTTTAAAATATGAGTTTTCTATTGCATGACTGAGAGCAGCCTGTACTAGTAACTCTCGCCTGCCTCTGGTTTTGAGAACCTGGCTTCACTCCCTGGGACTCTGGAGCAGGGCTGCAATCTTTGTGCAGCAGGAAGGGGTCCACAGACTCTCTGGTTATTCTTGGAAACATTTGTGGGAAATATTCCATGGCTGAATTCTGACGTCCTCGGCGGGTTGAATAACTCTTATGAATGCTGGCTGTCTGCTGTACATATGCATGTCTTGTTTATGTTTGTGAGGAAACCCAGCCAGAATGGCTTTCAGAACACAGCACAGAAGTTGCACACTGAAGATATTATTATTATTATTTTTTATTTAGGAATGAACACTGGCATTAATTAGTTAGGCCCTGCATAAAATATCAAGCTTTGTGAGCTTATTGTGCTGCTTGGCACATCCATACTCTCCTATCTTAAACATTTTAGAGTAGCTATATTTATCAAGTGGAAGTAAAAATGAGAAAGATCCTATTTTTTTCTTGGCATTATACTGCGTGCAGTATTTATGGTGTCCCATGCACAAAGACAGATATGCATACAGAAGTGGGGATAACATACAAAGGATTACAGAAGAGCTAGCTAAACTATTTGATTTTCATATATACAGGCACATGACAGGACATGACTTTAGTACAATGAATCTGTTTCTTAAAATTCTGTGCACCATATTAACTAGAAATTCAAATTAAGTCTTGCCTTTGCTTTCATATAGAATAGGAAATGGCATATTTAGATTTAATGCTTCTAAGATCTCTTCAGGAAAACAAAGCATCAAACAGGGCTGGAATGCAATTTTCTGAGTAGGAAGAGAGTGCTGCTCAGCGACAGAAGACAAATCATTATGTGTCTGATTTCTGCAAATCTTGCTTCACAGGAGTTGTAAAGCCAAGTGCTGAGGAAGGCATGCAAGGGTTAATATGATTTCCATTCCAGCGAGTTTTGCTTGCCATTATTTTCTTTTTCTTTTCTCCCTTTTAACTGATTCATAGCATAAAATCTTCCTGGACACCTAATTATCAAGCCAGCTCACAGTCACAGCTGTCTGCTTGGAGAACCCATTAGATGCAGCAGTTGAAGCCTCCATAATTCCCCAAACTTCCCGGTTGTGAATATTAAGAAAAGATTTTTACATGTCATATGCAATTCGGAGGTGGTGTGAATGGCGTTGGAAATGACGAGCTCTGAATGCTTGTCCATCACTCCATTCACTGGTTACAGGTGGTCTCATTTTCCACTTTCAGATATCGGCTAGCTATGACAGCAGGCACTTAATTTGCATGTTCGACAGACAACAAACGGCCCTGTGCATGTCAAAATAGGTGGTGATGCGTGACAGTTCCTACACAATACTGTCTCCTCTTTGCTTGACCTTTGACCTCCCTGCATGTCTTCTTTCACAATCAGAAAAAAATGCACTTTTCGGCTTTGGAATAAATTTGATACCAAATTGATTATTTTCCTTTCTTCTTTTTATTCTTCTTTTTCCTCCTCCTCCACTTTTAAAGTATGCATGCATCCAGGCTTTCATCTTAACAGCTACAAAACTCTGCCAGAAGAGTCTCATAAAATTTAAAAATAGTTAAGGAGCGAGGACAGGAAGCTGCCTTGTTAAAATTCATTGTAGTTAAATTGCTTGAAAGTTCTTTGTAAATGCAAATGTAACCTTTAAAAGAGACCTTAAGTTGGGTTAATATTTGTTAAAAATAAAATTAAGTTTAAAAAAATCACAAAGTGCTTTATGTTCATTTTTCCTCGGGCCGTATATCCATCTTTATATTTGCTAGTTGAGTATTTTAGTACACATTTCATCATGACATTCCTCCAGTGTTTTTATGGCTGCTGTGGCTTGTATTAATGTTTAGTAACAAGAATCAGTCTTTTTAGCATCATTAGAAGCACACTTTAAGCTTACAGGTCTTTTTTTAAGTCAAAATGTAGAAGTTACTGAAGTGCAAGAATGTTCAAATGGTGGCAGCTCTGTGCAGTTTATGGGGCTGCTCAGTGTTTGGTTCCTGGGGACTGCAGCTTTTTGTGTGTGCTGCCTCCTGGTTAAATCATATCAAAGGGAAAACTTAGACAAGCTGGATTCAAGAACAGCTCAGCGTTGCAGCGTTCACCCAAGCACCTGAATTTTAATTCCAAAGATACATGTTCCCCCTTGTCTAACTAAGAGTGACCATAATCCTCTCACAGATCTTATCTGAGCTGCAGCTCTTGTTTTAATTAAGAATTAAAGCATGACAGCAGATAATCACACCTCTGGGGTGTTATGAGATTTGAGATTTGGTTGCATACCCAATACCCAAGGGTGTGATTATTCCATGATAACCCCACCAACCCCACCCCTACTGAGTCGTCCTGTCTAGGGCCTCAGTGATGGGCAAAACATGGTGCATGGCTTTGAACGTTGAGCAGGATCAGCAATGCACAGTGGACTTATCATATGCAATAATGCACTAGCATATTTTTCTTCTTTTTTTTTTTTTTTTTTTTTTAATTCATCTCATCTTTTTCTTTGCGCTCTTTAGGTCATTAGAAACATTGGCAAGTTGTAGTACTTTTTTCCCCTCTGAAATAAAATCTCCTTCATGGAGCAGCATCTGGTGAAATTTGACTGATATGTAACTGCAATTTAAATTTAAGACACAAGATGGTCTCTTTGACATTTAGGTGAAGTGCTTACAGTATTACCTGGGTGAGCTTATTGTGACTCTCTTGTTGTTCTACAACACCTTGCTGTCAGTTTGAACTGTGACTAAAGACAGCTAACCAGATCTGCCTCCTCCAGAGCAGTGAAATATTTGAACGCAGCCGATCAGTTAAGAGCTTGGACTCATAAAAGCAATTTATATATGAAGTTAGTTATGATATACAGCACGACAGTTTTCTTACTGAAATCCATTCCTGTTGCTAGCATCAATCATGCTATTGATAGGTGGACTCTCAGAGCCACATTTTAGGTATCTATCCCCCCTAAAACCTAGAACTGAGTGTACTGTTAGCTCTTCTCTGAGCCATGCAGAGACTGATTTCCAAGGGTAGATCTTAGACTTTGAAACCAGATGACCAGGAGGGCTGCAGCAATTTATGATGGGGGATGTTCTGGGGAAGAACCAGGCTCTTGTACAGATATAATCTGAGGCACCCAAAGAAGCTTGCTGTACTATTCACTGCAAGAACAGAAAGGCTTGAATTATGGTGGAGTTGAATGTAAGCTCTTGTTTTCAGATCTGTTATACAAAATTTACTCTTCTATGTCAAGGTATTATTAAATAATAAGGTGGTCTGTCTGTCTGATCTATTTAGTGCTGATCATAGATTTCTGAACAGAAATTTCACATGTGCCAACATCAGCTTAACAGGCTGTACAGTAAGAGCTGAGGCACAGACTGCTGTATGCTGAGGTGGAGCTGAGGTATCTGCCCGTGTGGACGTGAGCCAGTCTCTCAGTGGGGCTTACCAACGGAGGTCCAGTGCTCTACTGCTGCCTGTCCAGCTTCTGGATCCGATCTGTTTGTGTCCAGCCAGCTCAGAGCACAGGCAGAGGAGGGAGGCAAGCACATGCTGTGCAGCAGTCCATCCAAAGAGGGTAGACTGGAGAATTATATCCTTGGAGAGGGCAAGATATATTCAGACAAATAAGGAAGGGAAGAGGGATACAGCTAGCCCTGCTACCATGATAGACTGCATGTTTAATTATGTTTTTTCCTCTGCAGTAACCTAGCCAGAGGTGAATTACGTGGAGCATCAATGGTGGGAAAAAAAAACTACAATGATGTGCACAGGCAGTGCTCCCTCAGTTGTGTTTTCTTACGTACTTGCTTTGGCATGCATCCTGAGGTGCTGAGAATGGGTAGTCTGCTTCCTCAGTAGAAATTCACAGCTATATTAAGTAATAATTCATAATAAGATGTCAAAGCCTGAATGAAGCCCCAAAGAATAGGAGAATTGCTTTGCCAGAAATTCCTTCTAAAGTTGTGTGAAAACCAAATCTTTATGAAATTGTATTTCTTCCTTGAGTTTTGTGACTAAAGAAAACAAGTGCGTTACTCAGCTATCCACCCTTCTTTGGGTGACCATTGCTTGAACCTCTGCTTTGCATATGATTGCCAGGCTTGTCGTTTCTCAGCCTTGCTTGGCAATATGTCACTCATAAAGATCAAAGTTTTTAAAGCTTTTTAGTGTTGCAGTGGTGGTGAGTTCTGAAAGACTTTCTCAATGTCTGAAACTGTAAGGTAATGAATTTTTCAAAACCAAGAGGCCTTATCACTTTAAATGGAAACAAAGCTGGCAGACTCAGAGAAGATAAACTTACTGTTGTTAATTCAATTAGCAGAAAGTGATACATTAAAGCAATAGAAAACAAGATTAGTCTGGTTTATTTTCTCCTCAGATCTCAGGACTTTGGATGTAAGGCTTAAAAGGTCTTGGTAATCTTTCTGTTAAGAAGGACACCCTTACTGCAATACTGTACCTGTTAACACCTAGGGCACTGAAGTACAGCTTTTAGTAGCATTTCATTACTCCTGCATCTGTTTGTATGTATTTGGGTTACATTGTGCACTTTTGATGTACATTAGAAGAGGGTAAAATTATAAATTTTATGGTCTGTTTACTACAAATATATATATATATTACCATAAATTTTCTGAGTAAATAAAGAAGAAAGGAAAACAGATAACAATTGCTAGTGGACCCAGGGGTGACCTAATTCCATCTACCTGTCTTTCTCCTGACAGTTCAAGAACAAATACTAATTTAAGACTAGTTGCCAAAAGTTCATTAGAACATATTTTGCCCCAAGATTGATATCTTTCTTTTTAATTTCTTTTTAATTGTATATTGCATAGTAAATTTAAAATTATTAGTACAGCATACTTACATATGACCAGTGACACCTGAAAGCCACTTGATATTAATCAGAAATTACTTTCTAGCACATTAATTAATAGTTGTGGAAATTAATTTCTGTCAAAAATGTTTACAAATCAGTAAATACTTTCTAAGAACAAATGCATAGAAACAACAAGTAGAAACATTCATGGAAGAAAAGGAGTGTTGATATATTGGAGTGCTCATTTTGTCTGTTTAAATGTGAGTGACAAAGTGGCTGGATATTTGGATCGAAGAGTCAGGGACCTGTAACACTCTTCAGCTGAAGAAACAGTTTACCTATTATTAGAGGATTTTTTTTTCTCAGAAATAGGAGAAAAGATTTGGTCACACCAAATCTTACCATTTAAATTGCAGTATTAGTAACAGCACAGTTTCCTAATGGTGTACTTCTCAGTGCAAAGTCTGGGGTTCATTTTCCTGACTCCTCTAAAACTTCATAGTGAATGGCGACAGAATGTGAGGTGCCTTCCACACCAAAATTAAGCTTTCATTTTAAAAAGAAATACTGCTCATCTTAGTTCAGACATACCTGAAAATTAAGCTTTATAAACCTGATGGTTAAACTAGAAAATCTACCACTGGTTATTCAGGGGTTGATCAAAGCCTGCAGTGGGTCCTGCAGCCCATCTGGTGGAGCCTTTCAGTTTTCTAAGCATTGTTCAGCTAATTAGATATACTTTGTGGAATCTGTTTGCATCTGTACTGTACATAACTAGAGAAGAAGAGGGTCCCCTTCCCTCCTCTCCCCTCCCCCGTCTCTCTCTTCCATTATGAATTGACTAGTTTGGGACTGCACCAAAGAATATTTCCATTGATATGTTACTGGGTCCTAGCATTTTAGTGCATCTGATATTTCACTGCATCTGTTTGTTCCAGCCAAGGTTTGTCCTACAGGGAAGTAGATAACATTCAAGTCTGATCTTTAATGCAGAGACTCAAATTCTTTGCAACCCTGAATTTAAATACGACTAGTGACTAGTCTTCACAGCTTCTTGTATAGCAGAAATTAAGAACTACTTCCATAATTTACATAGCTGGGGAGGGGTACAAGACATGAAATGAGTCACATCAAGGACAGTTTGAATTTTTAGTGCATTTTTCAGGTTGTGTTTTCAGATAAAGGAGGGCTTTAGAAGAACCTTGTTGCCTTGAAGAGCAGATGAGGTTCTGGCATGTAGAAGTGGGTAGCCCAGACTGTTTGTTTCAAAGTTTCTTTTCATGTTTTGTGCTTAGTCTATTCAGTAGTGGCAAACAAGACGTGAAACTGCTCTGCTATAGGCATGTCTTCCCCACGTATTTTCTGTCTGCTGTCTGAGGGAAGCAAGAATGAACAGAAGCTATGCTTATCAGAGCACATGGAGTGCAAAACCTGCTATTTTGAGCAGCCCTTCTACAGATTTATGAGGAATATATGTAGTCAAGTACCACCTTGTTCTTTTATCTCACTGTCTTTTACCCTGTTCAGTAAGATAGGTATATGAATAAAAGAAACCCTGCCCTGACAATCTTTCATGTCTTTGTTATTTGTGGAGACAAAAGCACATTTCTTTTTCTTTCAGCATCTCTTAGCACTTTTTCCTCTACTGAAGGCAGGAAGAAGCTGAAAAAAAAAAGTTTCATGTAATTTAACAAAGCTTCAACATTTGTTTTAAAGAAAGGGAGGATACTGAAACACATTGCTTCCCCACACACATGATGAACAAAGTCTGTGTAGCTTTGGAGGAAGCTTTTTTTGTGTCATCAACTCATTAAGCCTCAAAAAGGAGCCGTTATCTAATACGTTAAAAATAAGGTTGCGAAAGTCTCATTTTTGTTATGTAGGCGGCCCTCTACTGTAGTGAATCTGGTTTTGGTTATGAAACTTTTTACTAAAGAAAACTGAAGCTATGCTAGTAGGATGCATAGGTTTGGACTGATTGTATGATGGAACTGCATTTAGTGTACCTGAAGACCAAACTTGTACATGCATATACTCTTCAAAATGGAGGAGGACTAAAAGAAGAGATGTATCAACTATAGCATTCAAAAAGGATGATCACCACCATAAAAAAAAAAAAAAAGACATTTTGTTGGGTGAAAGCTGGCAAAACAGAATGGATTTACAAAATGAAAATGATTTGAACATTCTTAAGAATGTTTAAAAAGAAGAACTTCTGTAACTTCTGTTCCCTTTTCCTGGTCCTTTCCCTGGTCCCTTTTCTGACTTAGGGAGTTGGCAGTGTTTGTCCAGCACCTACCTCAATGGAGCCTAAGGTCTTGAATAACTTTTCATTAGTAAGCACAGTCTCAAAACTTTAAACATGCCCTCAAAAACTTGCCTAAAGTATATTGCTTCATCAAAAGGAAAGACTGTTTTCTTAATTTGCTCTACTGTAGCTGAGGTCTGTTTTCATTTGTTAAAATGGTAAGATCATCTTCATTTGTCTTTATTTGTATGTATGGTATGAATAAAAGAAGTATGGCTGTTCCTCTTTCTTCTCTTCTCAAGATGTTTGACATAGAAGCCCTGGAGCACTGTGCTCAGGATATGAAACTTACTGTGTAACAGCCTTGGCAAACTGAATCTGGAACATGATCCAGAATTTGAGTAGGAAAACTACTGTGCATGGGTGGGACTTATCTAATTTTAAGGTCCTGTGCCAAGTTTAAGTTCACTAAGCTCCTTCTGTAATCAGGAGACAGAGTGTGATTTGTTCCAGGAAGGGGTCAAAGATACCTGAGATAAACCTACCATTGTCTAGTGAAGGAGTGTAGACCACAGCCTCATGCTATATGCAAAACATTCAGACACATGTTAGGTCATACAAGTTGTCTTACACATATTTATTTTCAGTAGCACTTGGTACTACTGTGTAATAAAAAAGTCCAGAAAAGAGTAGGTGAGAGAGTTTCTGATCACTGAATCACAATCAGTTGGACTCTTATGGTTGAAGTTAGGGACTCATGTGAAGGGCATGGGAGATACAATCATAAAATGACTGGAAAAGGTTACGTAACAAATAGGCTATTACAAGTAGTGTTGTTTCAACACATCTTCTAGGGCTTTTATGGTATCAGAAAATATAATGATGTCCTTACTGTCATTCCTAAAGAAGATGGAGACAAAGAACTTCTCCCTCTTGGGATATGCTCCTTCTTTCATGAATAGAAATAAATGCAAGTTTTGCAGGCTGCTCTTTCCAACCTGGGGTGTGGCTTTATCACTCTACTCCAGCACTGTGGCTGGCTAGACAAATTAACAATAATAACAATAACAATAATAACTTTAACAACCTTTTACCGGGTCAATGGTTCATATAAAAGTGCAATAAAGTCAGCTCTCAAGTCAGCCAAGATCAGTGGTCCACATCTGAACCTTCAACTAAGAAGCACCATCAGTTGTTAGGGGTTCCTATTTTTTTTAACTCGTTGTCTTTTGAAGCAGGACGTCCCTATGCATTTTGACTTTACATTTAAATTACCACAGTTTTAGAGCTGGTCCAAACTTACTTGCAGACTGCTTTTCTGCTTTTTCTTTGTTTACTGTTTCTTGGTGGTTGATGTTTCAGCTGTCAGCATGCACATGGCATGAATATATATATATGTGACAATTTGAAAAAAGAGACAAAAACCTACTTGTGATTTGTGGGTGGATTTTTTATTCACTTATTTATTTATTTATTTAGTCTTGAGTGTGGTGTGTGATGACAAGGAGATCATGTAAAAGTCAGTCTGGTCAGCCACATCTAAAACTCAAAACCTTACAGCCTGATGTTACAGGAGACTGTGATAATCCTCCTGAAATAATCTTTAAATGCATATGCTGTGTAACTCAGGAGTACTTTTCTCTGAGTATAACATCACAGCATATTTTACATTTGCATTTGTTCTTTGAATGTTAGAAAACTATTGTATATAAACATATGCAATGGCACTATCCACTCAATGCTTTTGCAAGAAGCATACAGACCTTTTGCTTTAGGGACAGAAGTGAGCCTAGTTGTGCTCCACTGCTGTATTTCAAGAGGGATTTAGAGAAGGGGGCTTGGCCTAGACCACTGCCCCATTTTCTCTGTCTAGGACTGTAGGTTGCAACTGACCCATAAAGATTGAAAAGGCAGCATGACACTTTTTTTTTTTTTTCAATTTCTGTTGCCCTTTAATATCTCTTTGTAAGGGATCTGTTGAGTCTGTAAACAGCTAGTTCTCATTAAGTATATAATATGGAATGGCTTATTGCTGTACTAATTTACACCATATCAATCTAGTTAGTTTTGGTAGTGTCACAATGTATTTCAGGCAAGGTATGTCATACAGGGAAGTAGTAGTCTACTCTTTAATGAATGCTAGTAACTCTGGTACTACTAGAGACTAAACTATTGCTATTGCTATTACCATGCTACTAGTAACTATGCTAGTGACAAGAGTACTAGTGACCATGCTCCTTACATTTGTTCACCCTTATGAAATGCTTTGGAACTTGGAACTTACAGTCACTTTCTTCAAAATCTTGCCCTTAATACCTTGCCTGATACATTTCATTATGAAATCTAACTGAATGTGTTTAGTGGGTATTTCATTTACAATTTACAATGTTATCTAAAAAGAGTAGCTGATAAAGGAAATTCTTTACTTGTAATTTGACTAATTTTTCACTAAATTTTTAAAATACACATTTTCCCAGTGTTACCAGGGTGGGGGGTGGGAGCTGGGGGTTGGGGATGAGGCATGAGGGGGGGAGAGAAAAACTGTGATGTTTTCAATTTTATTCCCCCCCCCATTTATGAACTGCTTCGAACAAACTAATGCCAATCTTTTTGTTGACCCTCGAAGGGCTAAACCTTACTTCTTACATTTTACTTCTCATTTTCAGCCCAGCCCAGAATCAGTGAAAACAATCATGAACAGCACAGAGAGTATTTAGCTTCTGTCCTTGTAACAAAGAGCATGAACAAGTGGAGAATTTTGCAAAAGGAATATGAAACATGCATTCTTATTTGTGAACCTAATCAGTTAGAACAAAGGTTCTGTGTGTTATTTCCAAAGATTATTCCTAACCACTTCCTTCAGTGCCAGGTTCAAGAAGAAATCCAACCATTCAGAGTAAATTTCTAGTTTAATGATTTTAGGTAATCACCCAGCCTTTTGGCTTCCTTTAGAAAGTTTCCTGTACTACCGTTCGTAGTGCAGGGCCCTGGTTTTAGAAGACAATTTTTGTGATTCAAATCTCAAGATGCTGCAAAGGTATGAGTTCTGATTTTCTACTTTGAAGCTTCAGACTGCTAGAGAGCCAATTCTTTTCAGCAGATAGTGCTATGTAATTTTTGTATGAATTAAAAGTTCTCTGCTTACCTTGTAAAAGTTATGAATTTCTTTTTTTTCCATAATATGTCAGTCTTTGCGTGTATGACCCAGGGCAGAATTTGAGCATCTGATATCAGATCTATATACAAACTGTCTGTGGCACCATGTCACCTCAGATTTAGATTGTGTCTACTCTGTGTCCACTTCTGTACAACATGGAGTTCTTGACATTGCCAGTAAACTCTTACTGGCACAGATGGGGCCTAAACAAAATTCCTAAATCTCTGAGGTGACCATATGGTCAATAAAAAAAAAAAAAAAGACAAACATTTACTCTTTAATGATCTTTCTAGTATAGGGAATCTGATAGGGAAAAAAAATATCAAACAAGCTCATTGTTTAAGAGAGTTAAACAAAATCTGAGAAAAAAAATCCTGCAACTAGAACTTCTGGTGTGATTTATTGCAGTTCTCCTAAGCAGTAAAACTATATCACCAACAAGTAATAGTTCTTTCATGCCTGTTTCTTTCTTCTTCTGCAATTCCGAGATTAATATTAACCCTCAGAAGCCATTGTGATACCAAATGATTGTTTGTCATACTTAGTTTTTCAAAGAGTAAGTTATTTCCAAGCAGAAAGCTAAAACCTCATAATACTGTGCAAAGTAAATATGAAACAGATCTTAGAACACACCAAGATATTTTGTATAGCTGGCAGCTAAATCCTGTAGCACACTCCAAACAGAAAGAAACACTTTTTACTGAATCTCAGGTTTAACTTACTTCCACATAGAGTGCTCCTTTTCTTACCAGAAATTTGCCATCTTGTCTTGTGGAGGGTATGCAGAACAGAGATATCTTTATATCTTCCTTTCCCCCCACTGTCTCTAACCTCCTTTCTCAAGCTCTAAAGGATTAGTCTCTGTTTGGAAAGTATCAGTCAGTTGCTGATATTAATGTAATAAATATAATTTATCTTACTTCCACTGAAAATATTAATTAAATATCCAGAAGCTGTAATCAGAGCTGCAGTGTTCAAGGCATTTTTAATAATTAATGTCTGTGTGAAAACACAGAATGTAATGGTGCAGTCATCTCTATGATCTCTGCTTATAAAAATGTATGCTGTAGCAATACTGAAGCATTGTAATGTTGAACTCTTGGAAAGATTGTAGAAATTTTTATTGCAAAGCAAGTGAATAAACAGAAACATGAATGAAAAATTTGAAGGGAGCATAAATATGTCCCAGTCATGACTCCCACCATTTCCATGACATTGTGTTCAACAGCAGAAAAAGAGATGGTGTGCTGTTAAACTACTCAGAATATCCTAAACATTAATAGGCCACAAATTCTGTCCCTCTTGCATATTATATAATAGCTTTGTAGTCACATATTCTTTTATATTTGTGCTCTATCCTTCTAATTTATATCAGACCAAGCTGGGGCCTTTGTGTCAGCAAAAGTTGTATTGCAAATCTATGCATTTTTTGTGATGGAGAATCCTGATTTAGGTGCAAGTATTCTCTTTATAACCAGATCCCAGTCTCCAGTTCCTAGGCTTCTCATGCAACGTTTATTCTCCTGCACCTCATTTCCCCAGTTAGAGCTTGATGCTTAAGACCTCAGACATCTTCCTATAACCATTCCTGGTGTCTTTAAACAATTAACCTTGTGCTTCTCCTTCCTTTTTAATAACTCTGCCATTCTCTTCACTGGATCAATAGTTCTCATCTTTCTCATCACGTTCCTTATCAAGCCATTTACTCACACCTTTTCTTTCTCATGTTGGTTGTTTTGCCCAGTCAGTTTGATGTTTACCCTCTACCACATTGAGCTCTGTCTCTAAGCTGTTTCTTGACACACAACTTCTACCTTTCCAATAAAAAAAAAATAAAATCTGTTTAGTTCAGCTAGCCCGGTCTCAGTTTTTCTAATGGCTCCAAGTAGCTGCCATTTCCTTAAACCTCTTCAGTAGTTCTAATGTCTTTCTGGAGATGTGCGAATTAGTACTCTGCCAGCTACTGGATATATGCTTACCCAGCAAGATGATGAAGCAAATTTAGAAAGGGAGTTGATAGCTTGTTTTATTGCTGCTGTAGTGGTATGTTGGAGTTATTGCTTGGAATTGTACAACTTCTGTTCACTTGACTGTCACTTGTCTTCAGGGAAACTCTTAGTCATAGTACAGTTCTTTATGAAAATTATGTATACTGCCAAAAATCTGTTTCTGTTTTCCAAAATCACGATTTTTTTTTCATGCATCCTCAGGGAAATGAGCCTTTACATATGTAAATATATCTATATCTATACACACACATATATAAGTTTTTTGATATATTTATTTCCATTCAAATAAAACATTTACTATATGGTATAAATAAAAACATTATATATACTGTCTATATAAGCATTTTACAAATCTAATATATACATGGGGGTTTATACACCTACATTTATACACAAAATGAAAAGTAGCAGTATATTTTCTCACAGTATTGTGATATTTATTATTCAGATACATTCATTAGCTGATGGAAAGTACATTATATTTTGCACTAATTACCTTACTTGTTTAGGTATGCTCACTTATTTGTGTCATCCAATCTGCAGCCACTGAAAGGGAAAGGGTACCATTCCCTCCATTTTTTCCTTTCTTGGCTGAATGCTCTCCATGTTTGTGATACATGACTGTACTACCTCCAGCACCCACTGGATATGTGTGGCGACTTTATTTGCTAAAAAAGCAGGAAAAAACAAAACAAAACAACAGCAACAACAAACACACACACATTAGAAATCTAGGTAGTTTTGTGGTGGATTACTGGGTGAGTGAGTTCAGTCTAATGACAAAACAGTTCCATGTAGACAAGGTTATTGTAAGTTTCCACGTGATAGACATCCATTCCTTAACCAGTAATATAAATGGATTTTAAAAAGCACTTGGTTAATCTCCAAACACTTCACAGGGCATGCCAGGAAGTCAGTGGAAGTGCATTTGAATACCAGAAAATAAGTACAGCTTACACCACTGAATCAATCTACAGCTGAAAATGTGTGTGAGCTTTTATCAAGAAAGTTTTGTAATATTATGGAGCAATGCAGTGGTATTCTTAAATGTGTAGTGTATGAAACAGTGCATTAGCTAACATAGCATTTAGCTCACACTGGGATCTCTTCAGCAATACACCTGACCAGTAACTGGGGAGATGAACTGGAGGATTTTCATCTATTCTTAGAAAATATTTTGATTTTTTTTTTTTTTCAGGCAAATGAATTATCACTTGGGGAGTGTGTACATGTGTGTGAGAGAGAGATAGAGAGAGAGGATGGCACAGGAGGGGTGTTCAGGTAGTTACAGTGATTTGAGAAGATGTAGTTACCAAATATTTGCAGCCTCGACTTAGGCTGGTACCTCCAGACACCTGGTTGGAGCCTGAGTGATTTTTATTTGTCTTGTTAGCTCCTGGACTGAAAAGAGGACAGATAAGTTCTGGAGGCCAAATAGTTCTCAGCAATTAACATGTTGGCAGCTCCAGTGTCTCAGGTGAAAATACCCTCCGGCTTACTTTCCATTTCTGCGTCTTGTTGTTACCTGCGTTTTAATAATAGTAAACCATGACAAGGCTGAAATCTGAAGTATCAAAAGATAAAGCACATTAAGGCTTTGCTCTTTGCAATATCTTTTTATCAGCTGATCTTTTTCTCATCTCCTGACCACACCCTTGCAGGAGCCGATTACCTGCTGTTGCTTCCCAGTGGTAGTTGTGGTTTTCATTACCCTTTGTCGAATCTGTCAAAACTACATAAACTTAATTTGTTTGTGCAGCTCACCTCTTAAAATACCCTTTCATAAAGCCAGTTAAACAAACATAATTTCAGTCTTTTGATCTTTTATCTTCTCTAATCCTAAATATTTTGTCTTCATATAAATTTGGCTATAAATGGGAAAGGTTTCTTTCAGTGCCTTAGTCTTGAATATGCCACTCCTTTGGTGCTGCTGTCTTTCACTGCAAGTTTTTTTTTTTTTTTTTAAATTTTGTTAAAGGCTACTGCAACTACCCTATTCTTTTTCCCTATTTGTACTTGTATGTGCACAAATACTCAGTATTGGGTTCTGAGATTGCTCTACTTCTCAGGAGCTTTCTTTTTACATTATGCTGTTTCTTCAGTGCTTGAAACTCTGCAATGCGACGCCCTGAAGGAGGGATTGTTTTCTTGTCTGCCCAGGCTCAGTGATATGTTTTTTGCTCACAAGGTACAATATAATGTAAGAAACACATTTATTTCTCTCATCTTGTACGGGATTGGAGTGGCAGGTAGAAAATATGTAGAGCCTGTCTGATCTGCTTTGTAGCAAGCTTATTCCCTATTTAAATTATATGGATGAGTTAACTTTGTCCTGAATGAATGGTGAAGTTAACACAGTAGTTAACATAACTTGGTTATTTCTAAGTGGTTCTGAGAAATAACAGGAAGTGTTCTTCAGGTTCTAGCAATTGTCACTTACTTGGCTCTATTGGGTAAGATACATTTAGTAATACTCATGTAATTCTCTTGTTCTTAGCTGTCACATGTACACAGCTGATTTACACCGATTCACGTGATTTCAACACCCAACAAGACTTGTTGCATTCAGGTCTTGTGCTAAAACTGACTTCTGTGACTTCAGACTGTGCATGTCAAATTTCCTGTGCAGGATTAAGGAGATTATTGTCCCTACAGCAAGGTTGCTCAGCCACCAGACTGGGAGCCCTCCCAAAGTCCTAAGCCATTTGCCTCGTAGTACCTCATTTGTAAATGTCTGCATAAATCTTCAGCTCTGCCAGTATTTGGTTACTAGCAAAGAAAGAGAAAGTAGAAACACTTCAGACTTCTCTTTGGCATTATTAATTACACAACACTTGGCCATGGCTTCCTCCTCCCTGCTCCATCCCTGGCTGCCTGTCAGTATTGCAGCTACATTTCTGCTTTGGTGGGTATGTTGTTGGACGTGTTGTCCATTCGAGTTGTTTCTCCCACTCTTGAGTCTATTCCAACTGCACCTCACCAGTCTTTGGACGCAGCCATATGTAAAGCTAGGCTCTCCAGGGAGGTAGAGCTGATTTATGATTTTTGGCTTGGCGGCATGTTAACAAAGCTGTAGGGAAGAGGTGTACACAACATACTGTTGCTGTAGCCTTGTAGTTTTTTTTTCACTGCATGCTCAGTTTCAGGACTGACTTTTACATGCCAGCAGTGTCTGAGGGAACTTCTTAATTCTGTTTTAGAGCTTTTTGTTCTGTAGAAAAGCCAGTGAGATATCTCTAGGACAAGACTTAAATACATATGTATATATATATAAAGACTCATTGCTTATGATAGTTTTTTACAGAGATGTTCAGTGCAGAAGGATTTTTGTTGCAAAGATGAGACACTGGCTTTCTGCTTCCCTGTATTAATTGCAGTAGCACAGTGTTCTGGTCTGATAATGCTTTTGTGCACTGTGGTCTGATATTAAGGAAGGATCAGGCAATTAGGCAGCTTTCCATAAAGGCAAGTTTCTGTAATTTGGCAAGTTTCTGAATATTGAAACAATGCAGGGATCCATTGCTAATAACTATAATTTTAGGAAGGAAAAAAAAAAAACCAACAACTTAAACACTCGATGTTGACAGGTACTGGTGCCTTCTTTCAAAGCAGGTGTGCTGAGAGTGAATACGAAGAGTTGAAGCTGTATGGTGAAATGGAGAATCTTTGACTCCCCTACCCCCTGACCTTTAAAGGGAAACACTAAATTGCTATAAATCAAAGCTGCTCTAAGGATATTTTGGCTGAAGATGACATTTTGTGAGTTATTTGCTTGGGGCTGTCAAGTATTTCCTGTTGATCTGTTTCTTTTTATATATTAAATTGCACAGTAAGTCAAATTTTACACTTTGTTATTTGTGCACAATAAAAATATTTGATTGTCATTTGCCAATAATTAACACTTATGCATATATTCCTTGAAAGTACACTTTTGTGTTAATATATATTTTATACCTTTTAATTCTTTGACATTTTGTAGAACATCAGTCTTCATTTTGTTAAGCTTTAGGGATTACTTTGTGATTTAAATTTTTTTTTTAACCATCTCTTTGCCATGTTTTTAAGTGCTTTTATTTATATGTTTATAGTTCTAAAATATTTTGGAAGCAACTCCAGAAACATGCCTGGAAAATAGTTTGAATGAAGTGCTACTCAAATTTATTTAATAGTGTTCACTTAACAGGTTTGTATGTATGTATAACCTGTGTGCTTTAAAGTCTCGCTGCTTCTATTTCAAACCTGAAGAAAGACTTATGTACTTGAAAACCTGTCTGCTTTTTCAACTGCATCTGCTGGTGTAATATCAGATACTAAAACAGAGACTGTGATTACTATCCCCTTTACTGCCGATGATACAAAAATGGTGACTACTATAGGATAATTTTTTTAAAAGGAAAGAAATAAAACAAATCTACTGAATGTAATTCTAGCTTATTTTAATAGTGGGCAACAGTGGGAATGATGATGTAATCATAAAACATCAGTAAGTGCTTCATAAGAGTAATAATTTATAATAGAGTATTTAGACAGGGGTTGTGCAAAGCATTTCAAAAATAAAGGCAGCTTGGAATTTCCTATTTAAAGTTTATTTAAGAATTGTTCTTTATAAAATTTGAGACTGCCTTTTAAACGGTACCCATTTTACAGAGAGCTGTATCCTGAACTATCTGTACTATTTACACATTTTCTGTATGCATTGCCTCCTGAATTAACATCTTCTTTAATCAATGCAGAAAAACAAACGAAGTGGTAAGATTTCTTCTTAAAAGAACTCCCTGTGGCAAGCGTGGCTTTTCTTAACAGTGCCTGTAAAGGTGATGCAGACTGTCTATCTCTTGCAGCACCAAACACTCTTCAAGTAGATAGATTCAGATGTGTAAAACAGACATCATGAGCAAGTCAGTCGTAACACAGTGCAGCAGGCGAGGTGATTCAGCAGTATTCTTGAAAACAAAGTACTCAGAGCTTGTAAATCCTCAAGGCAAGTGACTTTGTCCTTACTATCCAGAAAACATCCAGACCAGATCTCATTTGAAGTTTCTCAGTGGTCCAAACAGACAAATGATAAGTAAATAAACTTTCATTCTCTCTCTCTCAAAGAAAGATGTAGATTCCACCTTGAAAATACATTCAGTGGGTTACAGATGTCACAGAAAAACAGATTTTCTGCAGCTCTCAGTGTACAGAAGTCTGGATTTTTTTTCCCCATTGAACTGGGCCCTTAGCTAGCAAAGAAAAGCAGTTTAAAAGTACTTTGGCAGCTTTAGTATGCTCAAAATGTACACATTGCCATATCATATCAAACACATTTGTAGCCTCTTTCACGCTAAACTTTTCTTAATGTGCTTTACAGAAACAGATCAACATATTAAAGGGACACTGTCAAGGTTGTTACTCCTAAAAATTGACCTACTTTGACACTGGTCCGATAGTGAAGCTTTTACCTCTAAGAGTTGCTCTGTGTACTTCTTCATGAATAATTGTTCTACACAAGTACTAGATATAAATACAGGCTTAAATTAATTTTGTATAAAGAGGGGAGTTTAAGACAAGATTATGCAATGGTTAGAGCTTAATTTGGGGATCTTCAGCAGTGTTTTTTCATAAGGTTCAGATGTAAATGCTGTTGCCATCAGTGTGAGATTTCTGAGGGGATCCCAGTGCAAATACAATGTGTGACTCAAGGGGCTAAATGTATGCATTGTCAGGTTGATACATACAGAAATGACTAAGATCTATTGAATATCTGCATCAAGTAAGATGTCCCTTCAGACAAAAAGTGTTTTCTGGCTTCTTGAGCTTACTAGTTGTCTTCCAAAAATGATTTGCTTTCATTTGCTTGGAGCAGGTATTCTCTACTTTCCCACACATTAAGCACTATGTTAGAAATGAGGTACTAATTAAACACTTAAAGTCTTGGACCTGCCAGCAGTTTAGTTTATGGGTACTGATTCAGCAAAGCATTCGTGCAGTTCATCGCTTGCCAGACTGGGAAAAAAGCTATCACAGACAATTGAATTTATTTCCATGACTGTCCCATTCAAATCCTAGATTTTTGCCAGTGCATTATATTCTTGGGGCTTATTCATTAAATAAAAAATAAAAATAAAGTCCATACTCTCCAGAGACAAATGTCTGTAAAGAAAATGAAATAGAGTGATACCCCAGCAGCTCTGGGTTGAATATCAGTACTGAGCTCATATTGTTTGCTTTTTCCCTCCTAAGTTGTCCTAATGACAAGTATTCTGAAGTACAGCACGGATACACTTTTAAAAACAACATGTACTGATCCAAAGTGTGGACATCCATTTTAAAAACTGAAATTCTGTGCATTGCTATTCTGGTCAATTGTGTTACAAAAATCCAGTTCTGGGTGCATGGCTGCACATGACTGACATCCCATCTCTATTTGTATTGGCTAGTAATATTAAGAAAAGAAATTACTCATAGCTGATGTTTTCATGACAACAGACATGATGTTTTTACAGGAAAGCTGACATTTGTAAAGTCCTGTGCCAAATCCCATGCCAAGTCCCACATTTCCCAGGGGGTGCAATCTGGCAATAGTTTTGCTGGATCCATACCAAAGAGAGAATTTAGCATCCTCCCACAAATAATTTGTAAGCCAATGCTACTGGAAAGCAAGTGAGCAGTACCTATTCATCTACATAAACTGGTTTAATGTATTTAACAAAGAAACATTTTATTTCGTTATTCAGTCATACTGTTTGTCTGTCACACCTGTATAGCTATCAGAAAGACCCACACTTTGTTTCAGAAGTCTAGTTCAATGAACTAGAACAGCACAGCTATTTTTTTTGCTACTGTATTTCTTCAGTGGTTCAATATCTAATAATGCTTCATGGTACTAATATTTGGGGATTTGGCTGTCGTGGGAAATGAACTGCCAAGGAAGTACTTATTTTAACAGAGATGCTATGTTGAGAAGGGTATAGACTTGCAATTCATTTTGTAATGTCAGAAAAATTTGCTATGTTTGATTTTTTTTCCTTTGCTCTCTTCTTTGGGGAATTAATTTTTACAACAAATGGACATTACAGATGGATTTTAGAAGTGATTCTGTGCAGTTTTCATGGACGCCTCTGGCTAGCTGAAGGCTGCTGTTGTAAAACTGTTGCTACCAGGCAGGCTACTCGGTTGGTCTTCACTCCCATTTTTCCCCCCTTCCCCTCAAGAAAATTCACCGAAGTTTGTATCCCTCCTGGCTAACCCCGTAGCTGTCTTAATAACCTGAAGCCTATCCCCAGGCTAGCTGTCTTGGTACTTTCTCATCCTCTGTCTTGCAAACCCAAATGTAGTTAATGTGACTTCAGCAGAGGGTCAGGATTACTCCAGGCCTGCTGTCGACTCTCATCTCAGTTTTTGAGCTGCTTTGGGTCCTGACAATTTCTGACAATTTCTGACAATTTCTGACAGCTCTTCTGTGTCCACCTGGAGCATATTTGCTTGTTTGACGCAGGGCAATAGAAAAACATTCAATTATTTGGGTTCAGCTATAGATATGGGCCAAATATATAATGTGAACCCAACACTTCACTTGGAATTGCTCTTAGGATGAATGGAGCAACAATGCTATGTTTACAGCACAGATGCGATCAACATGCTATTTAACTCCCATTACTGCTTTGAAAAACCTGGTGTACAGTCTCCATAATTTTGAATACTTTGTCTCTATAATAAACTAGTAACTGAAGAAACATGATTTGCCACCCAAGCATATGTACACTAAAGGGTGGTGTTTTTTTTTTTTTTTTTGAGATCTGTTTTCAATTCTTTCTGTTTATCATCCTTAACTTTTGTTACTCAGTCCAAGTGCTATTACCATTTCTACCAGTAGTTTTTAAATTTGGATTTCTTCTGCTTTTTTCAACATTTGCCAAAGAAAACCTGTCTCGTTTTCATCTCTTTTAATTGTATGGTCTAACTGCCTGTTCAAAGCAGGACTAACCTCAGAGTTAGGTTGTGTCCCATTTCTGTTGTTCTTCATATTTCTTGTTCATATACTAATTATGTGTAGTGTTTTTTTTATATATACAATGTTCATTGCATAGGTCCTTGGTCCAGAAAAATATTAGAATGTCACTGTACATTTTTAGTGCATAGGCATACATCAACATACCTTTCAGACTGTGGTGTATCGTGCAAAGCTATACAGTGTCATATAAATAAATGATTGGTTTGCAAGGACTGTGAGAAATGAATATTACAATATTCCTGGATATTACTGCTTTAACTAGGTCTTTTCAGCTTATTCAGGTCATTTACTTTCTGATTTCATGGCGTTAATGGCCTTCGCCTAAAAGGATTTCCAAAATACAGGGAGCCACATTTCATTACTTGCATATTATTTCTTCCTGATGCTTACTGAAGTTCATCAGTTATTACTGATATTTCTCTTATATTCTGTAATTTAATTCTTATTTTAACTTTCTTTGCATTCCAAGTTGACTTGTAAACATACACCACTCACTTGTGAAACTATAGCACTAGATATATAATTTGTGTCTTTTTGTCTTGGTCAATGGAATGTCCAAATGAGTTTTTTTCTTAACATATGACACTTTGCTGATTTATTTTGTGTGTGTGTGTGTGTGTGTGTGTCTGTGACTGACACACTGACTTCATTTTTAATGCCCCTCTTGCAGCCGAACTGGAACTTGTGCTCTCCAGAAGTGGTTCCATGTGCAGAGTGCAGAGTGTTGTGCCTTCATTGCCAAAATATCTGGAGGAATTCCTAGGAAAAGGGAAGGCATTCTCAGTGGTAGAAGAAAAAGAAATGGCAATATATTTGCAGTGATCCTAGATGAAGAACGTTTACTTTTGTTCATGTATTTTTAATAGAGAAAATTTTTGTTTATGTTCCAATGGAAAGAGTAAGAGATATTGTTCCAAGCGTGCCATTGAAAGACAGATCTTTCTCTCTCAGTAAAAGAGGTCTGGTGGCCCTCTGTGACAGTGATGATATAAAAATGCCATTTACTTGATTTTTAATGAAAGCATCAAGTACATATTTCATATCCACTCAAAGAGAAGAGCTGTCTTGATTTTTCTGTCCTGTATATTCACAAGGAAATACAACTGCATTGTCTGACTCTGCACTTTTGCCTGATCAGAGCAATTTTCCTGCTTGTCATGCATAACATTACTACAGCTTTAAGCAATTTATTGGATAGTTCTGTACTAAGATATCCACAAACTGAAGACTTGTGGAGCATAACAGATGAGCTGTCTGCATCAGAACTGCAGCCTTAAAGATGACAACCTGCAACGTCCAGCAAAATTTCTTTCTTGAGTGGCAGTCCTTATTACTGACATACATTTGATGTATGCTAAGCACTATCCATTGCGTGTCAGTTTATAGACCTTTAATTCTGCAGACTTTTCAAATTTGTTTTGAAATTCTCTGTATGAGTTTTAGGACAAAGTCTCATAGACTGAGATCCTGCCCAGCTCTGCTTGAAGATTGCAACCTCATTATAAATCTCATTTTGTAAAAAGTAGAATCTGGATGTCTTTGACCAAGTTTCCTTGTCTTATCCTGAAATGTACTATGCACTGACTGGCTGTCACTCTCCACCCTAGAAGAAGAAGAGTTTGTTTCGTGCACACCATAATGTTTTTGGTAGAGGGGTGGTAATGGCTGGCACATCACTAGTGATGAGAAATGATCTGAAGTGTAAGGTTTAATTTCTCCAATAGCTCAAAATTTCTGTATACGCAGCTTATAGCAAAGATTTATTTCTAAAACTTTCTGCAGCCACTGAGCAGAGAATTACTGCAGTTTGTAAATCACTAGCCCCTTGACAATAGATGACAATGAAGAACAGTCAGAAAGTAACAACAACCAACCCCTCAAATTCAGTTGGTTTGTAAGCCTTTTATTCCAAAGCAGCCAAACAAAAGTGGGACATGCTTAATCTGGATAATAACATTACTAATTATGCACAATTATTATTATTCATTTATTTTTATTAAAACTTTTTTTTTTTTTTTTGGAAAGCGAGCTAGTCATTAATTTCAGAGAGAAAAATACACAATCTGAAGGTGGCAAGGTAGTGCAATGACTGACACATTACTGACCAGGTTTTACTTACATTTGATTATAGCAAAGTCTTCTGTCATAATATCATGTCCTTATTATTTTAATGGTAACTGGTGTTATTTTTCTTAATTAAGACAGTGATTTAATTGCATCTTTTAAATGTAGTAGTAAGAACAGTTTTAAGTGGAATGAAAATAGAATAAAACATTTAAATAGCCATAAATATATTTTGAATTCATATACTCAGACTTGTCAATTTAATTACCAGAACTGTGGTATGTCATACAATTGTAGATAACTTTGAACTTTCTGTCCACACACTCTACATATTTGATGTGAATCACGTTCAGGACAGACCACAGCAATTTAGGGAGCTACATGTACTTACAGTAGTTAACTCACTATTTTCTCCCCTTTTGTCTAGTCTGGTCCTGGTGTGCTCTGGTTCTGGTATTTCAGGATAAATGGGATTGTGTTGTGGCCAAGTAGATGCTGAGAGAGAGTAGAAAAGGCTAAAGCTTGACTGCTGAAGTCCTTCCCAGGGAACTTAAAGCTTGCCAACACCCTGCTGTAGTTTCTGAGTCAGGTAATATCCTTTCCAAAACAGCCATTTAGTAACACAAAATCCTTTGAAACTTTTGATTGAGGGCAGCCATTGTCACATTAAGTCAAGTTCCTCTAAGCAATTAACAAATTGACTGGTTTCAGTAGAGCCCATCCCTGGCTTTGCAGTGCTATTTTTAGGAGTTACAATGGTGTTTGCTGCCAGACAGGATTCATCAGCTACAAGCAGAGGAGCAAAAATTAGAAAAGATTAAGAAAAATTGCTTTTTCTTTGTTTTGTGAATTAGATGAGTGATTAACCAAAAGTAAAAACTTAAAAAAGTAGCAAAAAGAAACAAACAAGCAAACAAACAAACAAAAAAAGAACAACATAAAAATACAAGTTAAAGATAAAACTTGAGTGTGTTACTTGACTTGGAATGTTAATTCTTTATATATATATATATATATATATATAATTCTTTATATATATATATATATAATTGAAGCCCAGTGAAAATGGGGAGGCTGTCCAGTGTGGGATCTGAAATGAAAGATACTATTTCTCTTCAAACTAATGGCTTTGTCATGTTTGGTAGCTTAACTGGAATTTGCGTTCTGCTATGCCTTCATGGTATCTCCAAGATTTATGGTTCAGAATCTTCTTGCTCCGTCTTCCCCTTAGTCGGAGCTTCTTCTTCAAGCTGCATCACACACCATAGTGTTTCCTGGTGCTTGTTTAAATGCACTGAATAATTATCTTGGTCCTTCTCCATTGACTAGCAGGGAAAATAAAAGGAGGCAATAAGACACTACTACCCTCAGTTAGAAGTTTTGATGTGAACCTCTCATCTTCAGGAGAGGTCAGACAGCAAACCAACCATGAGGGCAGGGCAGACATTTTTTTACCAATTAGAAGGAAATGTGGGCAACCAGTGTATAATAACCTCAGTGGGTACTCTATTAGTCAGAAATGCCCTTGGGCAGAGGGTTCTTGCATGACTAAGTTCGTTGCTAAGTTCTTTTCTTGCAGGATCTTCTTGCTGCATGATGGGCTACTGAAGAGAGTATGGCACCTATGTGGCACTTCTCTTATAAACTCTACTGCAAAACTAGTCTGATGCACCTGTTTTCTTCATCCATCTAATTGCTGACCTGGTTTGCTAAACATATATTTATATATATATACATATACATTGCTGCAGCAATGTAACCACTAAACTCCATCCAAAAAAGAAAAAATACATAATTAATCTCTTCCTTATTGCACATCTTAATAGAAAAGAACAACACTTTCTTTTTATGTATATGTCATTTTTCTTCAAGTTTCAGATCTTCAGTGACTGAAAGAAGTCTTTCTGCCAGTAGGACTCAGGATTAGGCCTATATTACCATCTCTTTTATTTACAAGTTTGTTCTACAAAGTTCTTGGTATCAGTAGGAATTTAATTTACAGGGTCAGTGTGTATCTGTTTTGTCCAGCCCGTGGGTGGCTAGGGGAAAGCCAGTGGTGGCAGGAAATGAACAGAGACATTTACTTAGTGATCAGCTAAGCCAGGGCATGAATGGGCATAACTACTTGAATTTATTCCTTGTCCAGATCAGCAAGGAAGTTTAAATATAGTCTAGAGGGATGCCATGTTAGTGACATTACAAATCATTTTAAAAACAAAAATATGAGTACAGCATGCAAGAGATTTTGTGTGGTAAACATGTTACTAACACCCAATACCACACAAACAATTCTAGTAAGATTCTGAATATTACCAATTCTGGTAAGAAAAGAAATAAATTACCATGTAAAAATAGCTATGAGGTATTTAAAAATAAACATTGTAATAATTTTTATTGTAATAAGTATGTCAATACATTTTAAAATTCGTAAGTCATGTTTTAGAGCTGATGGACGATATGTTCTTTATAGACAACCTAAAAATTCAGAACATAAGAAAGCAAAGATGTGTCTTTGCTATCAGCCTTTTTATTTTGAATTGTATTTTTTTCTTAACAAGCATTATTGTTTAAAGCAATGGAGCAGGCTTATCAGGTCTCTTAAGCATTTAAGGTGATTGGAGGCAATTCAAAATGACTTGGACTTCTTCCTGTGCCACAAGGAAACCACATTTGCAGAAGCCTCACATTTGTCAATGGGTTGGCTGGTCAGTATGCACACTTCAGCAAAACTTGTTGGGACAGTTTTGCAATAGTAAAATTTTTGTTATGTATCACATTTCAGAATCTGTGTACACAAGTGATTGCTTACATACTGGCTTACTTAAGTAACCACTGATCTCTAAACAAAAGTACTTTAACAGTGAAAGAAGAGAAAGAAATGGAGAAAGCAATGGAAAAGTAAATTAGCTATATCTTGGCAGAAGATACTAATGAAATCTGTTTTATATCTTCAAAGAAGATAGCAAAAGAAGGCTTCTGTGAACTGGTTAGCTGTGATTGATCAAGTTTTCTTGTGACTATAAATATTGTCATTAATAGTTCTTGCATTCACTTAAGGGGAAACAAGTAAGATGTTCTCTTTGGTAAACAGAGTATTATAAACCCTTGTCTCTTGATTTTGATTTGGCATGGAAATCAAGAAGAAATATACTGAGGTGCTGAAAAAAGCGATTTTTAAAATATCACTTTCTCTAAATGAGTGGTGTGTTTCAGTATTTTATATTAGAAACTGTTAGTGCCAAATCATAACTAAATTCTGACTTTCATAAGAGACTATGTATCATTCATAATGCTGCTAGTGTTTGCTCTAAATACCCAATGAAGTTACAGGTGTTTAATCTGTTAATGGTATTTGTTAAGAACAGAGTGAGCAGTCATTCATCAGTACAACCAATTAAAACATGTCAGGTTCATGAGAAGATTAACAGTTTGTGAAACAGAATAGAAGAAAAATCTCGAAGCCTCCAACACAACATTTTTTCTGTGGGGGGAAAAGTGTGGACAGCCTGAATATTTAAGCGGATTTCCTGACACTCAGTTTAAGATAAAAACCCAAGAAAGAGTAAAAGAAACGTGGCAGGCTTTGCTATTACAATAATGAGCAATATTTTTTGCCATTTCAGTAAATATCTGTAGCTAATATGATTATTGTAAAGCCCAAACATCCACTGTCAGTATTACATAACTGCCAAACTAGTGATTTTTTTTTCCCCTGATGTGGAAAATGAGTTTCTGTGTGGGAGTGTATTCACCCTTGCTGGTGTCATCTGGTCCTCTACCTTCATACAATGTCATAATCTACATTTCACTCCTGTTGTTTTGCTCTTGCATTAAATATTTGTCATATATCATTTATTTCTGCCCCTGCTTCACAGGAACAGGAATCCCAGCAATTTGGTATCTTTATTTGTGTACATTGTTCTTGTCCAGTCCCTCTGCAGCACCTGACACTTTGCTTTCCCCCTTCCCTTCTCTGTCTCTCTTTTGTAAAGGATTGAGCTGTGTTTTATCCCCTAATCCTTTCAAAATACTGTGTGCCTTTCTAAATGATAGCAACCTTCTGACAAGGCAAGGTGATGAGAATGCTGGAAGCCTCATCAGAAGGACCTGCTAAGTCCGTTGTGACAACAGGGGAGGGATGCTCCGACTTGCTCCGTATGTGTGTGTCTGACAGAGGGGGAGAGAGGGTGGGCACCCGGCACCTCTGCTCCTCTCCTGTGCTGTCGCTCAGTCAAGCCTGCATCTCTCTCTCTGCCCCTCTGCTCCTTCATGCCTTTCTCTTTCCCCTCCCTTCCTAACTGCTGAAGAAAGGGTAAAATAGCAGAAGGCTTTGCTAAGAAATAAGCAATTCATGTTGAAATAGGCAAATTACCCTTTCCTGACTGAAAAAGAAGAGGGAGTGAGAGAAGCTAATTTGTGTTTGTGTGTGTTAGACACACTGAATTCCTGTACTGCAGCCTGGATCAGCTGTTATTTTAGTCCTGAATTCACTTTTAAGAAAAAGCTGCATTCTTTCTTATTCTTTTCCTTCCTTCCTTCTTTTTCTTTCTTTCTTTCTTTCTTTCTTTCTTCTCAGTAAGGTCCTCATTTACACAAAGCTGTCAAGTGTTATGACATTTAATGTTAATAATGCTGCTTTCATTATTTTACTGTGTTTCTGCTGCACTCTTATAAGAACGACAGGTATGAAACATAATTTTTTCTGATGGTATTGTCACAACTAGAGACACAGAAAGAAATTTGGCTAAGATGCCTGTCACAGGTCCCACAAGAAGGGCAGATGCCTTTCTGTCTCCATCACTCCGTTCTTGTGGGGCAATCATCAGACCTCTCATTCACGCATTGCAATAGTATTCTTTAGTGGCATTCTCAGAATCATACTTTTGTGAACAGAAATAACTATAGAAAAGAAAGTTTTAACTGAAGCACTCGGCCATTCTGATGATATTGCTGAGAAATAGAAGGACATTTTCCAACTAAAAGACATGATCATTGTCTCAAAGATGTTGATCAACCTGCAAAGTCATAAAGGGACACTTGAATGTCATTTTATGATGCCAGAACTTACATGATGAGCTGAAAGGAATATATCAAATATATGCAACCTAGATATAGATTTTGCTGCTGTTACCATAACCAAAAAAGTTTTTTGATTCCTTACAGTATTTTTCTTTGTTCTGCACTGTCAGAAGTCTGGAACTTCTGGTGCTGAAATGCATTAAGAGGTAACAGCACATTATGTTCATTCTGTAGAGTAATGCCTATAAAATTTGATATGAATTAAAAGTCTCAAGAGCTACTTTGTGATGGGAAGGTTATTTTATTTGTTTCAGTTTATTGAAAAAAAAAAAAAAAAGAAAATAAGACTAGATGATGGTCAGTCTCAAAAAAACAGTAGTAAATTCAGGGTTATAAATCCATGCTTTTCAATTCTTATTCCTGTGTTCACTCCAGTACGTGTACTGCCCCATGGGAGAAATACTGTTCTCCTAAAATTCCTTCTCAGGTTTGAAAATCCAGGTGTCCTGGATAAGCATAAAATTTTGCGTGCTCCCATCTGAGGGAAAGTTCAAAAGACTTAGAGGTTTTGTGTAATTTGGATAAGCAACTAGAATTTCATGCTTATCCAAATAGTGCTAAACTACTTAGTCTTTGAACTTTCCTTTAGAAGGGAGTACCAGAAGTATGTTAAAGGAATATGTAGAAGGGTTCAAGGAAAGAGAAAGTACAGAAAAAGAGAAGGGTCTTCCTGTGTGTGTCTGTTTGTGTGTGTGTGTGAATATGGAAGTCTATTTTGTAGTGGTAGGGAAGACTTACTTTGAAGGTAGCAGAAGAGAAAAGATCATGGAAATATTACACATGTAATCCAGCATCGTGCAGGATCAAGCCTTCGGGTCCCAACTTTCAAAGGAGCTGAAATTACATTTAAGCTCATAAGTATACTTGGTAAGTTTATCAAAGTGTTTGAAAATCACTACAATAGACTGGGACCAGACTTTGAATTCTGCTCTGAAAGTAGAGGTGACAATTCTCACGTGACCCAATTTTCTTCCTTGTGTTGAAAACAACAAAGTAGCTGTGGTAAGATGTGCTAGTAAAATAGCTGCGATTAGGAATCACTTGTCCTTCAATATGTTTCTCACAAATGCATTTTGTTTGCATTGAAATATGGGCTCAATTAATTAATCAGAACAGAAATTCTAATAAAGTGGCTATATACCATGTTTATGATGGTTAGGTGAATGATTTTAAAACAGGATAAAACAAGAAATGATAAACCGAAGTAATAGAGTCAAAAACATTTTTAAAAGGCAAAAATATTCAAGTCCCATATCAAAATCAACCATGGTTGCTTTACTGAGCACTTTATTAGTTTCCCAGTCAAACTAGAAGGTCTAATTGAAACTGAACTGAATACTGGCTGATGAAGTAGTAGAAGAGAAGGCTCCAGGGAGACAGCTTATTGCTGCCTTTGAATACTTAAGTTTACAAAAAGGCTTACAAAAAGGATGGAGAAGAACTCTTTACTTGGGTAGATTATGATAGGACAAGGGGGAATGGTCTAAAACTAGAAGAGGATAGATTTAGATTAGACATAAGGAAGAAATTCTTCACTCTAAGGGTGGTGAGGCACTGGCACAGGTTGCCCAGAGAAGCTGTGGGTGCCCCATCCCTGGAGGTGTTCAAGGCCAGGCCGGACGGGGCTTTGGCCAACCTATTCTGGTGGGTGGCATCCCTGCCTATGGCAAGGGGGTTGGAGTTAGATGGTCTTTAAGGACCCTTCCAACCCAAGCCATTCTATGATTCTATAGGAGAGCAAGACAGCGAACAGAGAAAAGAGGCAGGGAGGGGAATAGGGCAGGAAAGAAGAGGAAGGGGAGGTTTCATTGCAGTTCCTTTTAGGCTGATGTGGAGCCTTTGTTTCTTTGCAGATCCAACACTGAAGCAAAAAGTACTTTGCAGGAGCATGCTTGTTTCATAACAGTATCAGGGAACTTCAAGCATCCCTCTCCCTGAGCTTCCTACCGGCTCCTTGCACTTCTTACTTGTTTCCTGGTGCATCAAAGAACTATTAATGTGTATTATTGCTTACACTTTTCTCTATTGCACTTCAGAGAGAAGTAATCTGGCTTTTGCCGTACCTCATTTTGGAAAGGAGTGTGAGATTGTGTGAAGCAGAATCACAGATTGGTAAAGATTGAGAGGAACTCCTGGAGTCCATTTGGTCCAACTCCCCTTCTCAAGAAGGGCCACCCAGAGCAGGCTGCCCAGGACCATGGCCAGGCAGCTTTTGAAGGTCTCCAAGGAGAGAAACTCCACAACCTTTCTGGGCAATCTGTGCCATTGCTCTGTCACCTGCACAGTACAGAAGTGCTTCCTGGTGTTCAGATGGAATGTCTTGTGTTTCAGTTTTTGCCCATTGCTTCTTGTCCTGCCACTGAACACCACTGATAAGAGCCTGTCTCCATCTTCTTTGCTATTTGTAGTAACAGTGCAGTAGTTCCCAGTAGTTTGTTTTATTTTGTTTTGTTTTGTTTTGTTTTTAATGGTATCTTCACACACACACTTTTCACAGAAAAAAACAAAAGACCCTACTAGGTTACTACAATGACTGGACTCCTACACTCTGCAGGTGTATTACTGAAGGTCTGTACCCTTGTGAGCTGGCACCCCTCTGTGCTTCAGTATTGGCATCCCCTCTCACAAGACAGCACTTGCATGGTAAATTGCTGTGAGACAGCTGCTGTGATACAGATAACATATCAAAATGACATAGATGTAGATATTTCCAATCAACCAGGGATACTTGACTTCCATGGTTAAATTGCACATTTCTAAATAAGACAGCCACATCAAATTGCACTATCTTGCTGAAAATATATTCCTATAGGAATAGCAGCTCTTTGCAGTACTCATAGCAATAGACACTTATTTAATTGAATTTCATACTTTGGTGGGGTTTGCAGCCAACAATATTAGTAGTAGTCTATTCAGAGAAAAAAATAATATAGAGAGTGATAAAGTGTAGGAAGGGTAAATTTATAGTCAGATTAGGGTATTTGAGAGTTGGCATAAATCTATTCCACTGAGAAACAGATTTACTTCTTGGTTATTAAGATGTGTTGGACACTTCCATACTTTTGTTTTACTTCTTTTTCATCCATTTTTCTTTCTGGATGCATGAGGATACTTACTGGGAGATGATAAAAAAATAAAAAAATGATTCATTGATCTCCTATCATTGCTTGTCTTCTGTGAATTTTATCAATCTTGTGATTTTTCCCTCAGTGAAATGATAGTGAATTATAATGTGTTTTGCTGAGATGAAGCTGTTTCATATATACTGATGGAAGAGGTAGTATCTAGCTGGATGAGAAGGATGTTCAAGATGAAAGACTATCATTACTAAAATAATATTAAACCATAAGGATATAGATATATGCAGAATATTGAACCCACTGCTAGTATTTACTAATACCTAATTTTTTTTGTATGCCTTGGAAGTTATTACACACATTCTGAACAGGACATAAAGACATTGAAAAAAAGGAAATGAAAAGCGAAGTTATCTCCAGTATTGCACAAACAATAACATATTTTATATCTGTTGTATTATGCCCCCCACTGTGATCTTCAGATTACTGTTGTCTTCAACAACCCTTGTACACTACTTGTGTACTCCATTTTATACAGATCCTTATAACTGCTGTTCAACAAGCTATTATCTAACTAGCTGCTAATCCATTTTGACTTTTTGGAGTGCTTTTGTAATGATATTTTTATTGTTATTTCTTGTACTGCTGTATTTCCATTTTCTCTTTACATTTTTTTTTGTTTGTGTGTTTCCACTCAGGGTGCCATAATTAATTCCAAAGACAAGACAACAAGTGCAACAGCAAAATCAACCAAATATGATCTCCTTTTTGCCACTTATGAAACTGGCTTTGCTGATATTTTTATTTGGGTGGTCAAGATTTAGAGGTTCCCAAGCAGCATTAGTGCAGCCAGACTGCATACTTGGATACTGCATAACCTGTTAAGGGCTGAAGGACCCAATCATTGTAAAAGGCATTGTTATCAAAATGAAATATTTCTTGCTTTAAAAAAGTGTATAAAATAATGTCAGTTTGCTAAGTTTCATCAAGTCCAAAAGTTTCATTTCATAAACAGCTCGTCTTTTTTCTTAAACCAGCAAAATGAAGGCTGGAGGGAGGCATGATTGTTCTGCCTCTTTTGCACGTTAAGGATGAAGGGAAGACCAAGGAACAACAGTCAACAACGAGGGGACAAAGAGCTTTTAGGAGACAGTGGTAGCTATAAAAACTGCTTACAAATTTTCTTGAAATAACTTAATATTGAAAATGAAGCTTCTAATTTTTGGATAAGTAAGACTTTGTAAGGATAGTGGAGGCTAGCCATTAGGCACATTTCAGAGTAGAAGTTGTTCATCTTTTGCAAGAAATTACATGATGTCATTTTAGTAGATTTGATATCTTTGATAGTCAAACATGCTTCCTTCTTGTCGTGTATTTTGGTTTTAACTACAGAATGTAAGTTCACAACAGATGAAGCATAAGCAATAGTGTAAGAAGAAGGTGTGAGATGTTTTTTATTGGGTATATTAACCCACCATCCAACAAATTATGTCACACCACCTTCCTATTTTTACTAGTGATGGGCTCTGTAACAATATATAGTAACCTTATTTTCCATGATTTTTTTTCTGTCATTCTTTTGCATCCACATAAATTTTAGCAGCCACAATATTGTCTGGAAAACAGCCATATAACTTAACAAGGGTTGTTAGAAGAAGTGTCCTTTTTTTTGTTGTTGTTGCTGTTTTGAATATGCAATCTACTAATCGCATTTCTTGCCCCTCATTCCTGTATTGTTAAGAAATGGTGAACAACTGTTCTCAGTTCATCATCTTCTGTCACTTTTGATTGTAGAGGCCTCTATTATATCCCTTTCAGTCTGTTTTCTTTTCTTTTTTTTCTTTTCTTTTCTTTTCTTTTCTTTTCTTTTCTTTTCTTTTCTTTTCTTTTCTTTTCTTTTCTCTTTTCTTTTCTTTTCTTTTCTTTTCTTTTCTTTTCTTTTCTTTTCTTTTCTTTTCTTTTCTCTTTTTTCTTCTCTTCTCTTCTCTTTTCTTTTCTTTTCTTCTCTTCTCTTTTCTTTTCTTTTCTTTTCTTTTCTTTTCTTTTCTTTTCTTTTCTTTTCTTTTCTTTTCTTTTCTTTTTTCTTCTTTTTTTTCTTTTCTTTTTTTCTTCTTTTCTTTTCTTTTCTTTTCTTTTCTTTTCTTTTCTTTTCTTTCTGCTTTTTTTTCTTTTCTTTTTTTCTTCTTTTCTTTTCTTTTCTTTTCTTTTCTTTTCTTTTCTTTTCTTTTCTTTTCTTTTCTTTTTTTCTTTTCTTTTTTCTCCTCTCCTCTCCTCTCCTCTCCTCTCCTCTCCTCTCCTCTCCTCTCCTCTCCTCTCCTCTCCTCTTCTCTTCTCTCTCTTTTTTTTTTTTGTTTTTCCAAGGTGAAGTGTCCTAGTCTGGATATTGTTTTTGCTCACAAAGTGTATTTTACCACTGAGTTTGCACTTTCATAAAGTTCCCGGTATAGCCTCAAGACTTTTTATCTTGAGGTAACAATAAGTTAAGAGACCATCCCTATGTCTGAGAATAAGAAAAGTTCTTTCTGCCCCTTTTATTTACATTAATCTATCTTGAATTTTATCTGCCATTCTGTCACTGAGTCTGATGAGGTTAGTCTGTAGTGCTTAGCTGTCAGCCTTCATGAGCAACAATAAATTGTGTCTCCTCATCTCTTTTATGGAACATTTACATTACATAACACAGCCTATGGCCTACATCTCTGTGGGATTTCAGTTACAACCACTTGAAACAGTGAAAACTGCTCATTGTTTTCTGTCTTTTACTGTTACTCGGTTCTGTGTGCATATATATATTGTCCCACAGTATTTTAGACTCTTTAAAAGCCTTTGGTGAAGGACATCATAAAATTAACCTATATAACTGTCTATAAATCTGTGTAGCTTATTCTCTTTCACCCAAATGCTTAATCTAATGATAAATGTTAACATTTTAAAATTTTATATGCAAAAGATACCTGTCACAATTTGTTTCAAATATTTCAGTATTATCAAGATTAATGCTTTCTACTTTTTTGAAATGAAATAGTTTTACTTTATTGCAAGGGTTTGCTTTCATAAACATGAATTAAAGAATTCAGGATTTCTGTTGTATGCAGGATCTATACATTTGATTTTTTTCTTTCTGATTAGGAAGATATATAATTTTTTTAAATTGCCTTGGAATAAAACTTTCAATTTCTGAGCAAGATTAGTTGGGTTGGAGTTTTACATATGTACTTATAACCTCAGAAAGAAACATTGAAGGTAATGTTTAGAATATATCCTACAAGCAGGATTCTTGGGTCCTCCTCCTCTTGTTCAAGCCTAAGAAACCTAATAAGAAGCTGAATCATATCCTGCCTCTTGCAGGAAAACACCTGCAAAACATAAAGAAAGGTACACCTGGGCCTGGAGGTTAGATTGGTAGGACCTAGCCAGTAATGGGAAGCTCAGGTGTAGAAGCAATTGCCAAGAGGAACTGAGTTTACCCTCTTAATAACACCTAATTTTTTCTTGTTTGTTTGATTGTTTTTATTAACTTTTCAGTCTCCTGGCTCACAAGTACAAAGCTGGTTTGTAACTTGGCCTTACAGGTTTATGCCCTTAAGACAGCACTTCCAGTAACACAGATCTGCTATTACTTTCTAGCAAGCCTCACAGTTGGAGTTTTAATAAAGTCTAAAGCCACAAATCCAAAATTCTTTGCTTCTGCTTTATTTTAGATTTGAATCTTCCTTGAGAATAGTTTTTTATTGCTTGCTGCCGTTGGCAGATGAGCTAATATCCCTTCCAAGCAAGCAAAGCACATAATTACTTACATGAAAAGCAAGCTCTTTGGGAGAATTCTCAACTAAACCCACCCCTTGGAGGAAAATAGGAAGGGCACTGGCAATTAGATAAGCTGCACTTCAGACATGAACAAACACATTTATCAGATAATTAGTAGATACTTTTTAAAGTATTTCTGGCACTGAGATCCAAAAGCAGGTAAGCTCATCTGATGAGAAAAGCCCTGTGGCTGCAACAGACTGCTAACTTGAGGGAGAAATGCCATATATTGTAACTCCTTGCATGTTTCAGATGTTCAGTGTTCTTTGTCTTGAGTCTTCAGCCAGTGTTATCTATTCTCTTTTCATGAGCTGGAAGGCAAGAAATGTCACATTCAGAGAAAGAGTAGCCTTGTGTGAACTATTTGCTTCTTGCTGGGGAAAAAAAAAAAAAAAAACAATACACTGTAGACCTTGAGAGAGGTATCTTGGACAGAGTAAGGCGAGGGAGCAGACACACTGATCAAAATTAGCTATAAATAACTTCTAGTCCACGGTACTTATTGGAAATGGGGATCAGGTATACCATGCTATATACAGACGCAACAGTATTATTTTGGTAGTAGCTAGCCTGCCAGGGAAATTGCTACTACTAAGATAGATGGCGCCAAACAGTTAACATTGATCTCTGGAGGTCCATGGATTTTGATCTGGACCACAAAGTACCTTTAGAAGCAAATCCGGTAATGCTTTTGTGTCTCCACAGTTAATGGACAGTTAATGTGCTCCTAAGGATGCAAACGTTCTAACAGTTGGAGTAGATAGTGATAGAGTTATTCATCCTCTACTCTTCACCAGTGATTAACAGATTGAAAGATACTGCAGAGACATTGTAATTTCCATGTTTGTGTATGTGTATATGTGTACATATAGATGTATATATATATATAAAGGATATGCATGAAAAATGTCTAGCAGGCTACTTTCATTAATTAGAGAGTGATCCTTTTAATGATCAAGAATACGAAAGGATTGAACAGCTAAATGACTGAATGATCTTATATTTTCATTCAATAAATAAAGCATTCCAGGCTAACTAATATTATTGTGAATAAATCTCTTTTTTGAAATACAAAGCACTTGTGATACTCAAAGACACAAGTTTAGAAAATAGTCTTTGAAGTGTTTTTTTTTTTTTTTTTTTTTTTTTCCAGTGAGGTCTGTATGCTAGTAGAAAGTTACTGGAAACATTTGTCAATTATCAAAATAATAAAAGAAAATCCCCTGAAAATTTTAGCAGTCTCCAATGTGAATATATCCCTGTGAATATATGTGTATATTTATACTCATAACACTGCATAATGCATAGAGTACATGCTTACCTAATAGTATGCAGCTATAAGTTATTTGTGACAATTGAAATTAAATGACATTTTCTCATGAGTTCAAGTATAGTATTAAAAAAAAAGATTTCAAGAATATTTTTGATTTTTATTTTAATACAGAGCAAACACTGTGTTCAAGAAGTAAACATTTTAAAAATAATGGCAGTACCTCTTTTCAGACTATTCTTGTGATACACACTCAACATACTATGCATAGTGTACTGTGATGGAAAAGAATATACCTAGTAATAAGTTGAAAGCTTTCCTCCAAACTGTGTTAGAAATATATTCCTTCATTTCATAAGATTTTAAAATATCTCAGCATGTCTGATTTTAATCTTTTGTTATATGATAATCGCCAATCACAGGTCATATAAAAAGAGAGACAGTTGTAATTTTGGCACTGCTGCCAAACACCATTTCCTCCAGAAGGCAGCTTTCAAAATTTTTTTTGTTTTATACTTGTGCTCATAGGGTGAATATTGAATGAAAAATTGTAGTTCTCAAGCATTAGAATCCATCCCAAATGTGCTGATCTAGTTTCAACAGTTAGATAGGAAATACAATACTACTACTTTGCTCACAGGGAAGCTAAATTTGTTAACGTTTTTAAGACATTCTGAGATCTACACACAGAAAGTACTTTTTGAAAATGCTTATATATAAAGGCACTGAATATTATTATAGCTGTGTGATGCTACAGATAATGTAACATAGAAAAGTTGTTCTCGTATTGGCCAAAGAAATATGAATTGTCTAGCATGTTAAGGAAAAGTTAATGGTTTGGGGAGAGACCTATTATTTTCTTTGCATGCATCTGTATAACAATTTTAATACCGAACTTTACAGAACTTGTTTATTCTTCATTTTTACTTTTATTTTGGAAATAAGATCACAAGATTTTATAGAATATCTACCTGTAAATATCTATTGAGAGTGGTATTTGTTTCATGTAAAGTTAGCTATCTGAAAGCTAGATGTCTAAACACACTAGTCATTTGTATTCTCTCTGTAATCAGCACAGAAAAGCATGCATCTCCTGAGGGCAGTTCTTCATTGGTATACATCAAAACTAGGTGGGATGAAACACACTCTAGAGATGTCTATCTACATCCATTAACTTTAGAGGGAGCCTATTTTAGATTAGCTTTAGCTATCTAGAAGTTAAAGATCTCACGGAGCTCAAGATCTCCCCTGCTGCTCTATTAGTGAAAGATACTTCCAAACCTCCCAGATATTTAATAAAAAAGAGGGAATGAGACCCTGGCCCTACTAAAACCAATGACTCCACAAAGTTCATAAAGGCCAGCACAGCTGCTGTCAGGTTCAAGTCCGTTTATGTGTCTGCAAAATATCCAACTTCAATCTCGGTTTTGTTCTTCTTGAACAAAAGTTGTGATTGTGTGAAGCTAATTTACGAGCAAAGCAAGCTTTTGCAGCAGCAACATACTGAAGGCAAGACTGAATCTAGGAAGAGATATAATCTACGTAATGTTTGTTCTTTACAGAAGTGAGCATTTACTGCATTTAATTATTTGTTTATACAGTTGAAGCAAATGCCTAAAATTTTCTGCTTTTATTTAGTTACATAAAACACTGATAGTCTGCAAATTATGAGAAAAGTAGAAATGGTAGACAAACAGGGATAACAGAGGCCATCTTTAAGCAGAGACTGAGCACAAGTAGAAGGCAGCACCTATTTTGCTGCAATAAAAAAATGAATTTTACTATCCCATGCATGAAAACAAAGTAAGTTACTTTTACCTTAAAGGTGATAAATTGAATTTTGCCTATGCTACTGAGAAACTTTGGGCAGACTCAGAAATCAATGGTCTTCTTTGTGGTTTCTCAAAACTTCTGCCTCCTGTGAAAGGGTACTGATCACTATGAGCAGGAGCAGACTCCTTGTTTGACTTAGGCTGTCACAGGCAATAGTCAGACTTTTGACAAGCAAACAGAAGGAGTTAATGAACTTTTGCAGTAGTGGCTTTTCTATCTGATTACTTGAGAAATATTTATGCTTTTACACATTCAGCTAGCATTGAGCATTATTTACAGCAAAGGATATCTCTAAAATGGGAAAGGTTCTTGAAACACAGAAGATAGTAATGTCAGATGAAACAAAAATTGCTAAGGAGTTCAGAGTAAGCCTGTTAATGGAAGGAATTGAGCAGGTAGTAAATACTAACTTAAAAAAAATATTTGCAACAAGATGTGTACCCAGTATTTTCTGAAGAAAGAAATCATCCAGTAATGTGTACTGATTTTGATAGTTCATTAGCTGTGCAATAGGTATCAAGATACGTGCAATATTTGAACTCAGATGGGTGCAAACTTCTTTTACTTTCATGTTACTCTGACTAATAGAAATAGGTAAACATTAAAAAGCAAATAATAAGCTCTTAGTTCTGGAGCATGACAAGAATCTTGGTTCCTGGCTACTCATTCTCTTTCTTCAGCCCCATGATGTCCCAATGAAAATCTTTAGGCAATGTATCTATCATACTCTAACATCCCTTATTTGATATATTGTCATCCTTATTCGGTGTTATGCTTATTCAGTCAATGCTGAATAAGTAAATATATTTGTTATTCAGTGTTTTAGAGTTTTCTTGAACTGGCTGCTGTGGAGAGTTTTCAAAGTGGTTGCATGTCATAGCATCATGGCAAGCTTTGATGAAATTGCAAGTAGCTGCTTGTAAAGGGTATACATATATCCATATTACAAGCAGCTAGGCTTATAACAGGAAACGCTGGATGACCTTAAAGGTGATGGTGCCATTTCTATCTGTCTACCGTTTCTAGCTAAGCAAGCTGATGTTCATAAGAGCTACTTGGTATGTTTTAGATTTGTACTTCTTCAGACAATGAGCATCTTACTATCTTAATCTGTAAACACCTTAAGACCAAACTTAGCACCTGGAAGAACATATAGAGGAGGCTGATAGTTATCGTAGTTTCCACAGAAGCCTTATTTTGTAGGAAAAATGACTACAGACTCACTCTTTAAGATTTAGAACTGCTAGAAAATCTCAGTAGCATGGAGTTCATTTCAAATTTTTGAACTGAGTCTCCCCTTTATTCTGAGACTGGACTTGTCTGTCTTTAAGCAAAACTAGTATTTCTTCTCAATTTTGGTGCTGTTATTTGCCTTCCACCCTCCTGCTAAGCTGGCTGCTCTGAGAAATTCAAGGTAGTTATAAAAGTCTCTTTTGGCTCCTTTTGTATGGACCTTGCAAGACTCTTTAATAGCCTGTGCTCCTCAGCACAGATTGCATGGGGTCAGGAAGGTCAGGATGATTTGCGAGCTCTTCCTTGTGCGACAAGTTAGTTTTAGCCGCAAATACACTCAAATACCGTATTACGCACTGATGGCTTTCTGAAGTTGTTCTGCCCCCACACCCTGAAGAAGATGGATTGTTCATGATCTGTGTATAAGATGCCGCTGCTGCAGTCTGTCTTCAGCTCCATCTCACATATCTCACCTCTGGGCAACAGCGCTGTGTAATTGATGTTCAGTGTGCCTCAAGGGGCTTAAAGATTAATGCACCACAAAGGTATCATGCAAGCTGCAGTTTTAAGGAGCTAGACTGTGATCTGCAGTATTAGATTTCATTAAGAGGTTAAAAAAGAAGTTGTACCAAAATGTATATTAGGCCAGCAGCTGTAAATAGTTGAATGGAGTCATAACTTTCTGAAACTTTTTGTTGCTTGGGTATATGATTTCACCACAAACACTGAATAGGATTATTTTTGACAGCAATATTTTGTTTATTACAGGTAGTGAAGCTGCATGCAACAATGGTTGTTATTATGAGAATTTCAGAACCATTTATGTCGTTGTAAGAATTTAAAAACATAACTGAATCCAGAAACCCTGTTTTCCCTGCTCAGGTTATAACTTCTTTTGGCTTCAGTGAGTAGTCACAAATATCCAGAGCAAAAAAAAGTTCCTCCATAGATACACTCTAAGTGTATATATGCTTCTATGTGTGCACAAACACACATTTATATATATATGTATATAAAAGCATATATACATACCCTATCACTCTCATTTTTTATTTTTATTTTTTCTCTGTGAAAGATTAGCTCTGTGAATGTTCTGTCAAGGACACTCATAATAGGCAGATGGAGTGTTATTGCAGTGATTGTATGAAAAGCTGAGTAACATTAAACTTTGAATGTGAATGGATTTTTTTCCACTAACAAGCTTAGATTTCATATCTGATTCAGGCTTAACAATAGCAGTATAAGGCAAAAGAGAGAGAAAAAAAAACCCTTTATGTATGTTCTGTTTAAATTAAGTGTTCTATTTTTTAAATTAGATGTGTAGAAGTTATTTCACTGAAGCTGAAAATTAGGTTCACTGAATGCATTTGGCAATTAGCATAAATATCATTGAGGATGATACCAAAAATGTTAAAAATTGGCATGACCTGAATGAGCCTTTAATATTAAAACTGCAGTTTGGCAGATATTTAAACAATAGTGAACATCACCCTTCTGGCCTGTCTTGCTGGAGATGCCTTCAATGAAAAAAATGTGTTTGGTCTCATCGAAAGCCAAGCTCAGTTCTAACTATATATAACAATAATGTGGTCATATCCAATGTCATTCGTTCAGCATTCTTGGGGAAGTTCAAAAGGTTGGTTTAGTAAAGGTATCTCTGGTGTTCAGCCCAAGAAATTAAAGCAAAGGGCATATCACATGTTGGCATGAAAACCAAAGCTGATTTATTCCCAGATCCCCCAGTAGATCTGTCCTTCCTCTGCTTCTGCTGGTAGTCTACAGACATAGTCCAATTGGAATAACTTGAGTGGGTAGACAACAGTAGCAAAGAACAGGCAATCGGGCAAAGCGTGGGGACTGTAGTATAGGAAAAGGAAACACCTGGAGAAGACAAATTCCAAAAGCAGAGTATTGTGACATATGTAGTGCTTAGTGCATCTAGATGTGTAGAAATTATCATAGTAGATAAAAGCTTCCATGTATCTAGAATTTATTTATTTTTGAAATATACTTTATTCACAGAAATATTCTGGCTTAGAATTTAGAGATATTGGTGTTATCCACTTATGTGTGGTTGTCCCCCTCAAGCTGTCTCAGATCCCACTTCAGTCTCCCAGTTATGTCAAACTAGCTTGCAAACCCTCCAGACATCTTAAAGTTCACAAGCCTTCAAACACCATACTGTTTGACCACATCAAAAACAACACATGCTACTTTGTGGTAACAAGGTGGGAATCATACAGCAAATTGATGGAAACAATAGACACTAAACCTAAAATGATAGCTCATAGTACTACCTGAAAGCTTTCCTGCCTTTGCCAAAGATTTTAAACAAACTTATGTAGCTTCAAGTGAAATGTGATATTCCAAATTATAGTATCTGCTTCCTTTATCTTTGGTCTGATTAGTAAACAACTGATTAACTACAAAACTACAAACTGCATTGAGGGCTGTTTATTGCTATGGGTAGAGATGGAACCCAATCTCTCCTTGGGCCCGTAGGCATGTTTATAGGTAAATGGTAATTGCAATCATATATATATATATATATATATATATATATATATATATATAAATTTCAAATTTAGCCTATGAGGCCTATGAGATATTTTGGGATGATTTTATAGGAGAGCTTTGTGAGAACTGGCAAACCTTTCACATCCACCAGCTATGAAAGAGAGGGAGAGAGATGTACAGAGTGGGACAGAGCCGGCTTTTGACAAAAACATTGCACTGGAGAATGTGAATTATTGCAGTTATAAGGAGTCGGGCTGGATAAAGCAGGAGAGCAGAAAGAGCTGGAGGAGGTGAAAGGGAGCTCAACACAGGAAACGAGGCAGCTCAAGGAGGAAAAACATTGCAATGCTTTCTGGGAACATCAGGGAGGAACTGGAAAAGCTGGAGAGAATTGGAGGATGTTGAGTTTGTTGAGGAAGAAGAGTCACTACAAGAAAACAAATTCTCTCTAAGGTGAAGAGAACTTACTGTTCTCCTGTTTAGTTTTACACTGGTGAGGGATATGGTGCTACGGCTGTCAATGATACTTTTGGTACTGAAATGATACAGCAGTAATGGGAGCAAAAGTAGCTGTCAGACTTGAAACAAAACAAAGAACACGACAGCTTTCATTCCTATCTCTAGAGTCACCAGCAAGCAAAACTATTTTGTTAATATTTTATTGTTATTAGTTATAAGTTCAGCAAGGGAACTGTTACAGGTGAATCACTAAAACAGACTGAGCTGACAGTAAGCTAAAACATGCCTAGGGCAGCAAATTTTTTTTATTTTTTTTTTTTAGTATTACGACTTTCTAGTTTCTGCTTGTGATGAATAATGTGTCAAAAGAATCCCTAGCTCCATTACTGATTACTAAGGTTGCTGAACAAATGATCTGGAAAATAATCCAACTTTGAGGTGGCTATTTGGAAATCATCACTTTCCTTTTTTTAAAATATCCATGTTAACCTGATCTTTCAGATTATTTTATTCAGCTTCCTTATATTTTTCCAAAATAAGATTATTATTTTTTTCCCCCAAATGAGTCTGAACTCCTAACAGAGGGGGGGGTTGCATTTGGAAATCTTAGTCCCGAGAAAGTGAAAAACACTCCCCTTCCCCACCCCCCCTTTTTTTTTTTTTTTCCACTCACTTTATGCTCTACCACAAGCGGTGTAAAGCTTGGATTCTGATTCTTAACAGAAAAAGAATGATACTGACTGCTCTCTGGTTTAGGTATTGTAGGAAGGTCCATGTAAAGAACTTTGCTTACTTCATATTTATGGGAATGCTAATCTGACACTCATCCCGAGGAGTAATAAGGCCAATTATCTGAAGTTAAAGGAAATTAATTTTTTTTTTTCTAGGCTATGCTTGAGTTTGTTGTGAGTTTCAGCCCATATACCTACACGAGCTGTAGACTTTCAGTTCTCTTATGCTGCTACCTTCATTTTTAGATCCTCAGGTTGGTTGGAAATGGAGTTACATGGGCTAACTCATATTTGGAAACCAAGAGTATTTCACTTGATGAAGGACTTCAGTTTTTTTTTTTTTTTTTTTTTTGTATTTTATAGCTAAATCACCTGACCTCATAAAAGATATTCTCTCTCCTTACAGTTATTGACCAACCAATTTGTGTTGACACAATAGGTACTCTTAAGCCTATTACATAAACTCCATATAAAGTCTTGTTTAACATCTTTATTTTAATGTTGCAAGAATAGCACCTGACAGGCCAAAGCTCCTCCACTCTTCTGGTGTTTCTGCACATATAGGAGGGAATTATTACAACTTTTCATGGCCTTTAGGATCATGTATCTTGCATACTTCACTCTAATTAGCCCTCTCAACTAAATACTGTGACTTGGAGGGATGAGCAAGCTGACATGAGCAGTGATGGATGACTTAAAAGTTAGCAGCACATACTGAAGTGCTTGGTGAGGAAGTGACATATTTTTTTTCCAGTCGTAGGAGCTGCTGTCTCCAGTGAGAGCCATCACACCAGATGGGCTTTTAGGAGAGGATGGTACTGAGTATGTTTTTTCACTGGTGTGAATATTCTTTCTGGTAATAGAGTTCCTGATGGGACTGAAAAAGGCTTTTCTGGGAAGCACGAAGCTTTCTTTCTGCATGAGACAGCAATAGGATTATGGAAAAGATGAAATTATTCTCTGGAAACTGGGGACATTTGAAGTAGAGCAATTTTCCACATGTCACTGCAAATAATGAGCTATTTTCATAAAATGAGAAAAGGAAAAAATTAATTGTTAACTTAAGAAGGGATCAAAAATAAAAAAGGAAAAGTCTATTGAGTTCATTTTTACATCCTCTAAATTTTCAAAGGAAATTGCCTTTTTTTTTTTTTTTCTGGGTTAATTGCTATGAAATCTATTTTCAAGTTTTATGAAAAACAAGCTCTAAATCACTCAAAGCCTGTGGAAAGTGCCAATGAAAACATTTTGCAAGTGAGGTAGCTTTTACTCATTCATTCTGGTTACCCACATGTACAGAAAAAATTGTAGTTTTAGAAATGAGTCACATTTTGTTGCCCAATGGAGTTGAAGGTTGAAGAGATACATAAATCTTTAGTGAACAAAGTCAGATAGGTACAGTGATCTTAAATCTATTCCATGGGATTCAGCAGAGAAACAGGTAAAGGCAGCTGCTTTATTCTTACTCACATTCTCACTGTGTTAGTAGGTTCACAAATGAGTCAACAATTGAGGCGGTGTTTACCATTTAAAAACATATTGCTTATCCTTCTGTTTTAGGAAAGGTTTGGTTACATTTAATCCTACTAATCTCTTGATTGTGCAGAATTTTTCCAAGGCACGTTGCCTTCCTCCCCACTGAACTCAGCCAACATGACACTATCTTGTTTTTCCTGTAATCAAAAGCTAATGGGGACTATACAAACTGCTCCTATCCCTCTACCCCATTCTTCTCCTCCTCCCTCTGAGGCAATCAAACTGTGTAATCATTAGAGAGACTAATCAAGACAACAGGATTAAGATCCAGAAGCTCACTGTAAGCCTCCACTGAATAGTTATCTCTAAATAGGCCAAGAATAGAAGCATGAGTAAGTCAGAAGTTCTCTAGGAAAATCATAGGTCAAGTATGAAAGAAGGATATAAACTTAATTTTTAGTGATTGTATTAGCTTGTGTGTAGAGCTATGCCTACAATACAGATAGCATGTGCATTTCTTTATTAAAAGATATTTATTCTTTTGAAAAGGTACTGGCATTCATACTTGGTTTTTGTTTGTGCTGTGTTTTTTAGCTGTCTCATCGCATTCATTCCTATGTTAGAATTCTTTTTGTATACGTATGTAGTGATGGCCTGGTAGTTAGCTTTTATGCATGAGTGCTTATTCAGCAGAAGACAGCTCAGAACCTGAAGTGTAAGGTGTATTAGAAATATTCAAAAGCTCTGTGACATGTAGGAAATAATGTGTGTAGAGAAGAACTTGAGGTGAAAAGTAGAATCAGCTCTGAGTCCTGTGTGTGTCTGAAAGACTGTGCCAATGCAGGCGTGCTAGGCTTTCATATAAATATTGTTTAAGCATGAAGAGATGAGCTCTGCAAAAGAACCAGAGAAATAAAAGGAAACAAAGGACCCACAGAGGCTGGGAGAAAATAACTTTCAGCTGTTCATTGCTGAAGATATTAAAACTAAATAGCAGTCTGGATTGCCAGAAATTTCTTATAAACCTTTTTTTTTTTCTTCCTCTTTTTTTTTTTTTAAATATACGAGAAGGTATGTTTATAGTTGACTATACTTCTAAAACTAAATAAGTGTCTAACAAAATCTTTAAAAGAAGAGAATCTAAAGATGCAGCATTGATTTTTATTTTAATAGGCCATATTTGCATGCTTATAAACTAGATATGTCTATGAGTGTAAAGAGAGACAGAGAAAGTGTGTATCGGTTGTGTGGGTCAATTTGTGTGAGAATATGAAAATATGCTATGTGAATGGAAGATGGGTTGACTGTGTGCACAGTAGTTGGTAATGGGCAGTGGTAAATGCACCGGCCAGATACTAATAAAAGCCACAAAGTTTTATTTTTGACAGTAATTAACTAGTGATTTATTTTACAAATCTGTCCTGGTAACCCAATAAATTTGCTAATTTAGTGCTAGTTTTTTTTATTTGTAACCATCAAATATTTTACTGGGCACATCTGTGTCATAGAGAATTTTGCCAATATGCTGTTATTTCACTCATTTCAATAAATTTATTACACAAATACGAAGTGGAAAGAGTGCCTGGGATGTTAGGAAACTATAGAGTTGGTGTAGGAACATGAATAGACATGAGAGAGTATTATAGGCTCTGCTGAGCATTCCTCAGAGGTGTTAATAACTTTAAGCCTGTCAAGAATGTCTCTAGCTTGTACAGCAAAGACAATTCAACAGTTTAATAAAAAGGTGTAACATTTCCTACAGGTGAGCTCAAGTGATCAAAGGATATAATAGAGCTTTTGTTACTTCATTCAAAGAATGCATTCTGGAGTTTAACCTTTGCTTTTGATGTAATGTCATCTTTGAATGCTAACAGCCTTTTCTAGGAAGGATTAAGTTGTTTGAAGTGTTTTTTGGCCTTTATTTAGGACCTGGCATTGGAAACCAAAGAAAGTGTGTAAAAGAGTAATGTGCTATAAATCACAGAAAAGCTTTAAATAGTAATATCTAGAAACATAACTAAAAGTAATGAAGGAGAAGGTCAGGACTGGAAGGTAGAGTTTGATCATACTAGTTTTATGTTCAATGTAGATGTCTTAGAGTTTAATCATATAAGGTACCAGTAAACTTTTTGGAGGACAATATTTGCGAATTGATATCATCTGGGTCATTTTTGTAGGTACAGTGTATTTGCATTTCCATTCTGGAATAAAACTTGTAGCACAGGAACTGCACAAACAACCAGGAAAGCTGGAGCTATACAGTCCCAGTGTCTTCTCCAGTTGTCTGCTGTTGTTGTGACAGAAAAATCCTGTTTTCTCCCCAAACCCTCACAGTTTTCACCTTAACTTTTATATTAATATTACCAAGCCTATGACTGTGACTGCTGATGGACTATGCAAAAATGTCCTTGCATTTTTGGTAGTTAATGTGGCATGGCTGGCAAGGAATGGTGACTTTTGCCATTTCGTTTTAATCTTACATCAAATATCTACTAGAGTTCATGGTCACATTCAACATACTGGCAGATGCAAAGGTAGAAGCTACAGCTTTACTGGATCTGCCCAGTTTTGCTCCATTCCTAATATACATTCTCACTTTCTCTTTCCACTCATGAACATGCAGCCCAAGAAGCGGAGCATCTTATTTCCATGTGTGGTGCTGGTGCAAGGCAAAGCACAGATACTGAAAGGTAATGCAGGACCTGACTTTTAACTAAATTCAGATGTAACACCCTCTAAGGTTAAGCAACATGTACAGGAAAAATGAACAGAAGTGTCAGTAGGAAAGAGATGTTGGGTGCTTTGTTTCTGAGTACTGAAGCCTGATGGGCAAGGATGATTTCTTGTGGGTGCTGTTATAAACTAATAGATTGACTTAGGCTGAAGTAATAATATTTCTCTATCCTTTGTCATAAGATGGTTTGGGTTGCCTTTCAGGAGCGGCTTACAGAATAGTTTTAAGGCAAGAGTGAAGAGTGCAAATTATGGGAAATAGTTTTCACATTTTAAAGCAACTAGTTGAGCTTTAGCCAGGAAATTGTCTCAGATTATTGGAGCAATTCACACCTTCAAAATCTGAAATTGGACAGCATGAGAACAGGTAGGTGAGCTATCTTTTGAGAAAGCTTCCTTGATTTTTGGTTCTTGCCCCTCGTTCCCATCCCCCAGCTTTCCAACACTGGAGAACAGACAGTAAGCTTAGGAAAACAACAATAAAAACCACATTTTTAGATTGACAGAAAAAAATGCATTTTGGTAAGTTTTGAAGTTCAGAGTTAGATTCATTCTCTCGAGTCTCTGACTTCAGTGAGCATCTCAGTTTTGCTACAAATACTTCCATACTGTTGGCACTGGAACTTCAGTAGAAACTAATAAGTCCCTAGCTGTGCATTAATATCTGTCCACTGCCACAGCTCTGAAGTGTTTCATAAATAAGCAGTGGAATTTATTTGTGTCTTTGAAGTATTTGCACACAAATGGAACACAGATATTAGACTTCATCAGCATTTCTGGCTTGGAAAGGTGCAGGCTGCTGAGTCAGGACGACATGAAACTCTACTGAAACACTGCCATGGAGTAGATCACAGAGATGTTTTGATTGAAGGTCACAGGTAAAATGCACTTCTGTTCAGATAACAGCACTCTTCACAAAAATGAGTTTTTTGAAGACCACATTTCATTTATGGTGACTTTTTCTGACCCACAGTTTTCTTGTGAAGAAAGGCTGTCTTTTTGATTTGATATTCAAATGAAGGTCTTTTATAGGTCTGGATTGCATCTTCAGACTTTGCAGAAGAATGCTTCAGTGCCTTTTCATACAGAAACAAATGTCAGGACTGGAAGAGGGAAGGGAGAACACTGCGTGACTCCTCTGACTCTGGTGCAAGACGTATGAGCCTAGTAGATGGACACTGCTCAGATACATGCATTTCATCTCTTTCAGAAGGGACAGCAAAGACAGATGAGGTGAAGGGATTCAAGGGAATTCTGTTGGGTGTCCAGATGTTCAGATCACAGAATCACAGAATCATCTAGGTTGGAAAAGACCTCCAAGATCACCGAGTCCGACCTCTGACCTAACACTAACAAGCCCTCCACTAAACCATATCACTAAGCTCAACATCTAAACGTCTTTTAAAGACCTCCAGGGATGGTGACTCAACCACTTCCCTGGGCAGCCTATTCCAATGCCTAACAACCCTTTCAGTAAAGAAGTTCTTCCTAATATCCAACCTAAACCTCCCCTGGTGCAACTGTAGCCCATTCCCCCTTGTCCTGTCACCAGGCACGTGAGAGAATAGACCAACCCCCACCTTGCTACAGCCTCCTTTAAGGTACCTGTAGAGTGCGATAAGGTCGCCCCTGAGCCTCCTCTTTTCCAGCAGAATCCCAACTCCCTCAGCCGCTCCTTGTAAGACTTGTTCTCCAGACCCCTCACCAGCTTCGTTGCCCTTCTCTGGACTCTCTCGAGCACCTCGATGTCCTTCTTGTAGCGAGGGGCCAAAACCTGAACACAGTACTCGAGGTGCAGCCTCACCAGAGCCGATGTTGCTCTAAGTTTGATATGCCGTTTTCTCTGAGTGATAACATGAAACCTTGTACTGCAGCCATCCTTGAATTAGAAAAATGGTACATATTTTTGTGTAATATTTTTAATAAATGACACATTAGAAAAAATGTTCAGAGAGTAGATTTTTTTTTCCCCCAGGGTATTAGAAAGTTTGACACAATGGACATTTCATAACTGAATATAGTCCTTATGTACCCTATCTATAAATCATTGTGTATAAATAAGTCAACAAACTGTTCAATACACCTTTAGGCAAAAATATGTTATTTTTATAATACATTCCCCCTCCCCCCTCTTCTCCTCCTCCCCAATCCCCCAAGTTCTGTGACTTTTCATTAATTTTCCCCCATCACTTAGATTGAAATTGACCTTCCTCAGTTTAGGTACCAAATATGTCTTCGGTACACTCATCGAAACAAGAGCAGTAGGATTTTGGGAAGAGGGGAGGAGTTATACATTTAAGGAAAAATATCCCCAGATTTAGGGCATGAGTATAGGAAGGCAGATATAGAAATAGATTTGTATTTGTTGCATCTCTTCCCATGGAACCAAATCAGTTTTGTAATAAATGGGAAAGATGAGGGAAAATGCTACCTCTCCTGAAGCCAGTAGATGCAGGACTTTACTCTAAAAGACTTCTCCATAGCTCTTTTGTCAATGTCAAATGGATTACTTGCCAATCCAGACATACTGAATATTGTAGAATAAGTATAATAGATAAGTATACTTGTATGAAGGATAAGAACATATGTATTCCCAAATCAGTGGTCCAAGGGAGCAGAGATCCTGCTTCTGCTATTCTCAAAGAGCATCCAGTATTTTGATGTATAAGATCTTTAATATATTATGGCATTCTGTTTAGGATGCTTACATTTTTATGTTCCAAATATGTATTGCACAGAATATATATGTAGGCTGCATGAAATGTAGTATGTTCATTTTTAACATCATTTCCATTTCCATAACTGTTAGAGAAAACAGCTCTCTACAGGATTAGAAATAGATTAACATTTATATTGCTGTTAGCTATCAATCTAGTTTTTGAGTAGTGGATGCCTACATGCAAGTTTTAGGACCAAGGATTTAAAAGTGCGTGTTTTCTTCTGGTAATTACTGACAAAGCCATATAAATAATGCTCAAATGAAGCAAATGATACACCATTTTCAGGAATTATATTGTTTTAAATTGAGACATTATTAACCAACATATATAGTGATTCATCTTTGTGAACTGTGAGTGTGTTTCTTCACCAGTTTATATTTTTTCTCCATTTTATTAGGAGTGGAAGATTTTATTATGAGTGTAGACTCCTGATCCTGTGAACCTATTTGAAGGGAAAAGATGATCACATATACCGAGTGAATGTGTTCTTTATTTTATGAATAAATCTGTGCTATATTTTTAATTATGGAAGCATCAATGAATACTAAGCAGAGGTCCCTTCTTTATGGCTTTACTGATAAATTATTAGAAAAGTGGCTGATGTTTCTCACCAGACAATGAAAACTCCTGACAAAGAATTGTAAAAACTTGCTTGAGGTCCACTTGCTGAGCTCACTAACTGTTCCTTTTACTACTGCTGCTGCTGAAAGAAATGGTGGTGTTTTATACCCATATGTTTATTTCATATATATTATGGAAAAAAATGTATTACTGTGGAAATTGTCCTTAAACCATACCACAGGGATATTGTGTTTAGAAATTCCTACTCAGTAGAAGAGTAAATGGTTTTACATTATGGAAATCCAGAAAGCTACGCTTCCTGTAGAAAAGTAAATTAACTAACTAGAATGTCCCAATTTGTACACGTAATCATTTTAATTATCCTTTTTGTTAGTTTGCAGGTGACAAGAAGAAAGCAAGTTTTCCTTTTCATTGTAGAATAGAAATAAAACTTAAATAAAATTAAATAATAAAATATGTTTGGTTACCAGACAAATCTGCATACCTCCAAATGTATAATGCAAGAGCAACACTTAAGCAATGATCATGCAGTGCTTTATAGAACACCTAAGGAAGAGCAAGTTTACTGCCCTTATTTGCAAAAAGAACACTGTGGCTTTGCTTTGTTTACTTTTGTTTTGTTTTACTTGTAAATGAAAAAAAAATGCAAAACCAGATTTGTCTCTGAATGGTGTTCTAAGGAATCTAATGGAATTTTCTGTTGTTGTTATCTAGCCTCATTTGCCTAATCCTAATTGACTCCATAGCCTGACCAGTTCCTTGGAGTCACCCAACAGCCTGGAGAGAGCAGATTTGTGACCCCTTTTGCGATAGTTGCAGAGATTAGCTGACCTGCATGCACTATTGCAAACAAAAAGAATGTCAAGTGGCAGAGTTCTACGTGTTCTGAGCTACATTGCTTGTAGGAAAGTGACTATATTTGGGACTTCTGCCTCCCTTTCAAATTTACTTGAAACCGGCCAGTGGTGTGCAGGATCATATATGAAGTACTGTGTCACTGGAGTAATTCACATTTTCCATGGACTTAGCTGGATTCTTTTGAATCTGAAAAGAAAACACAAAGAACACACTAGACTCGTCTTTGTCTAGTGTCTTCAATCAGATTTTTAAGTCCAGGCAGCAACTTAAATATTTTTCCTTTGCAAGTAGAATTTCTGCTCTATCTTACCTTGTCTTTTCCAACTCAGCAACTTATATAGGAATTTTATCTTAGTTTTACAAAATCATATCCCCTGGGATTGTTTCTATACACTGAACAGAAAAAAAATAAATCTGTTTCTTAGTTGATTTTGTGATTGAATTTGTCAATAAGCAAAATGCAGTGATCTGCTTGAGACAAAAAATGTACCCTGTGCATTTGGCATTGTGCAGTACTTACATGGAACTATAATACTTTTTCCATTGCGATGAGTAACAGTTATGTATCTGTTTCCAAACCTTTCTTTTTCATTAGAGCCAAACTTCTGTCAGTCTGTGCTTCAGTTATGGCCTGAGGTTTTGTGTCAAAAGAAATGTGGTGAATGAAATATATGATATTTCCAGATTACTTTCTTGGACCTCTAATATTTCTTTGTGTATGAAGAAAAATGGACCAAATTATCAGAAAGTACTAGCAGCATTAAATTCTCTCTCTAGCTCCTGTTTTGTTCTGTCTGTTTTGGAGATTGTGTGATTGGTCTTTGCTTTTCTGTCCTTGTTTATCATTCCACATGCAACTGCTCTGCTGGGTCTCATTAGTGTTTAACTTGAAGCAGGGAAAAGCATTGCTTTTCTTGTAATCATGTACAAACACAGTAGTACTTAGTAATGTTAACATTTAATTTTATATGTGTTATAAAATGAACTCCAAGGAAAGGATAGCACTTTAGCACTTCTATTGTTTGTTGGCACATAATATAACAGGTATTAGACAGACACTGTATATGCACCAGATTCTCAGGCTGCTTATAGGAATGCTTAGATTTCTCCTGTGAAGGAGAAAAGAGGAATGTCAGTGGCATTTTTGACCGTTTGCCACTTTTTCTGTAACAGAAAGTTAAGAAAGAAAGGACTAGGCTTTTCAATCTTGTAGTTCAACAGTGCTGTTAAGATGCTCTTATGTACTGGTATTATTAAACTTATTTCTGCTGTTGGTTCTGCGGAGTCTGTGGCAGGTGAACATTTCTAGTTTCAATCAGTGATTTTAATCGAATGTACTTCATTGCTGTACTCCTTTCTGGTAAAAGCAGCATTTTAGAGGATGTAATGGTGCAGTAATATCGACATTTTGCCAATTGCCAAAGGAAAAAATTGTTATGCAGAGGACTCTGATCTGTGATATGTCCCATGCTACTTAAACTATCTCACATCATAAAGTGGGAGTAATACCACTGGATTTAAAGATAGACTATGCCAGATTTTCTTCCCTGTGGTACAGCCTTGAAGTAGAGCTGACTGTTTTCATAAGAAATGCCAGTAGTAGCATTCAAATTATGAGTGAAGGACCGCAGCTTATATTTCTGATCATAAACAACCTAACCAAACAAAAAAGATGGAAACAGTAACTATAGGCATGTGACCACATTAAGCTAGAAAAATAGTTGTATCTGTTTTTCTGACTCAACTTCTTATATACAGAGTACTCTAGAACTTTAAAGTCTTTGTTCAGAGAAACATAAACCTACTTGACACTCTTACCTGTGAGTTGTAGTTGAGGCCTCCTTCTATGAAGGGAATACCTTATCTTCTCTTGCCTGTGTCATGAGTTATGATTTACTGATTGGTTCTCTGTGTAATATCATGTAATGTCATGTGTGCGCGTGTCCAACTGGTCAAGAATAGATGCCATTTTTCCTAGAAAAAATTAAAAATCTGAAATAACCCCAATTTTTCTGAAATGATACCATCAACTTAAAATTTCATGTAAAAAGTAATATGTGTTCTCTAAAAAAGAAATAATTCCTCATATTTTTAGACAAACTGAGGTCCTGGCTTGGCCTTCTGCAGCTTTGCAGGCCCAGAGCTTGTCATGAGCCTGTAGAGAGGCGTGGTTAGGTTGGGGTCTAAGAGCTTGATGGCTGGAAAACAGCAGTCAGAAAATCAGAGTTCTTTTCATGTGGATCATGAAGTTTATTGAAACTGACCTATGTGCCCTGTTGAGCAGATTTTCCGTTTCTGGCAACAACCTCCCTCTTCCCCTCAGAATGGCAAACAAACCAGATAATTTTGAGTGACCTGCAGATGGGCATTTTTCCTCTTGCTTGCAAGTTGTCTTTACCCTTGAGGAGGCAGGGAATCATTTTACAATCCCTCCTGTCAGCAGGTGTTGAGTCGGGCAAAAGTGCAGTCTCAAGGTAGCAAAAACCAGGATCACTTCAGATTTGATGAGAGGGTTTTGCTGAGTCTAAACCTTGGAAAATGCATCTCTTTCTTTGTGTGTGACAGTAAGTTCTTACAGAACCTATAGGATCTCAGGCTATGGTGGCTTCCACTTCTAAAGCATGGGTTGAAGCTGCTCTATGTCCATAACATCAGCACAGGTTATTAGGCTTCTCTGCTAGAAGAGGGCAGAGAAGCCTGCTTCTGTCAGATAGATTCAATAACAAATCCAGGTTTTAAAATGCTGGTATTAGCAACTGTTTTGTGCCACAGATACAGTCTTCCACCTCAATTACAAAAGAAGAGGTGCTGCTAATGTTCATAATGCAAGTCAAATACTATGATAGTAAAATATCAAGGGCTTTATGTTCATTCCACTTGATAAACAGAGGCCTGTAGACCCTGAGAAGTTGGCTTGAAGTTGCTGGTCTTGTGACAGAAGGTGTACCCAGATACTGGTAGAGAATCTTTTTGAAGAGAACTACTGGATCAGTTACAGTCTTGAGATTCTGCAAATTTAACAAATGCAGAGTTCTGGCGCAAGTCCATTTTGGGTCATTGGAAGGGTATGTCAGGAAACCAGAATAACTGTCCTAAATTGCTGTGTAATGTTCCTTTACGCTGTTAAGCAGTTGTTCCTTTGCAGCCTAATGCTAGATAATGTCCTTAAACAATTACCTCACTACTTCTTCAGCTGATGCTGTCAACTGTCATTAATGGCAAAAGGACAGCTGATGAAGTTTGTAACATACATGGGACATCCTGGGCTAAAATGCAAAAGCTGAAACTTGTTTTAAGCAGTATTTTTCAGATTTGCAAACAACTTGGGGTCTCTGTTTTATGTGCTCAAATCTAACATTTTTTTCTAACCAGTGCTAACTGTATCTTTTGAAAAACATAATATAAAAGCAGCTGTCTATATACTGATTTATTTGTTCTTAGGAAAATTAAAGTAGATGTATTCCTTCTGGCTGGATCATTCTAAGGAGCTTTTCATCATAGCTTTTCTCTCACAAAGTGGGGCAATTCCAGACAATGTGAGAGGATGAGGGGAGATCAGAGAGACTGTAAAGCTCTTCACCTGGTGCAGGGGATTTTTTTTCTCCCATAGTTGAGTTAAAACCTGTTTTCAGCTTCTGTGTGTTTTCCTAATCCTGTATGTTCCTTTCAGCTATTTCAGCATTCAGAACATGTTTGCAGACAAGATAACGTAGGCAGGATCACTAGGTGGTTATAAGAGTTGTTCGTAGGCCTGTGCATAAGTAAGGATAAACAAAAGAGTTTATTTTCTTGACAAGATTCAGTGTGTTGTAGTTATGTGAAGTAGGCTCGGTGTTGTCTTAATCCAACTCTTACAAACAAGAGGTTTATTCAGCAAAACCCTTACAGTGGATTAAAATCTTAACCTTTTTGTTCCTTAGAATGAAGATAAAATCACAGTCAAAGATAGCCTTGAAATTGTTTCTTGGTGGTATATAAATATTTGAAAAGCTGATTATGTATTTTAAACCAAAAGAAATTATACCATAGTACAAAAATTTGAGCATAATATCAGAAAGCATTTGCTAAGACAACTAAAAAATACCTAGTAAAAATAGTTCTTAATTATTAACACACATGGGAATATTAATGCAGTCTTTCTATTTGACATCTACAAAATAATACTTTCTTAGGACTTTTAAAAGGTTAAGAGGAGCTACTGACAATTGTGTGTAGGATTTTCTTCTACAGACAGATGACTGACCTAGACCTGTGATAACACCCATTTTTTTACCCCAACTTTATAGTCACCTCTGCTTTTATAATGTCTTTAATAAATAGGCTATTTCCTGATGATATTTCTTCTTGTCCTCTTTTTTTCCTTTTGAGCAGGTGTTGTGCCATTCTGCATGCTAGAGATGTTATTGTTTTACACTGAAGACTTTCTATAGGAGCTTGTCACAATGAATAACTTATGACATTTGTTTTGAGGCACATTTTAAAGTTTCAGTCAAATTAACAAATGTGATTCCCTCCCAGAACAAGTGAATATTTTTATCTAAATACCAGTCATAGTTATGCACACACAGTGAAGAGTGAAGTGCACTGAAGTAAGGTATAACAAGTATCTATTCAGATGTGGAGTTAAAAGTTTGTTATGCTAAGCCATATAGTAGACATAAGCAAAGCTACCATAGAAAATGCATTGCTGTACATCAAATTTGAGGATTATAGGATTTCAGGAAGCAATCAACAATTCCAGAAATTATTTAGATATTTCTAAATACTAAATTTCAAGCATGCCAAGACATATAAAACCACGTTCCCAACAAAGCCAGTTGTAAAAATATATCATAAAGCCTGGCCATTTTTCTGGTGTATCAGAAAACCTTTCTAAAGCTAACCTAGCCTTGCTTAGATTTTAACCTTGTGCATGTTGGTTATGAAAACACTGGCTTTCCTTGCACAAATCTAGACAAATAGATTTTATCATTTTCTGATTTGTCCGTTGGTCTCTTATTCTCTTGTCCAAGAAATGAAAACCTCTTGATGTACAGTCAGCAGTATGGTATGTGATATAGTGCAGGTTATGAGAGCAGCAAGCCACAGCTTCAGAGGTGGCATGTGAATAATTGCTGCTGAGCTGTTGGAGATGCCAATCTGGCACACAGGACGGTGCCTGCTGAAGAGTGCAGCCGTGCTAGGAAAAGTCATCATTCCCTTCCTCGCCTTTTCTGTATGCTGGGTGGGAAGACTCCAGTACCCATTAGGCTTTTTGTTCACTATCACTATCATTCATAAGCAGCTGTCACATATCGTGTTTTCCATCCTTTCAAGCATCAGATGTGGTACTGCTACTGAATAGCTGCCACACATTGATTCTGGAGCGGTGGTTGCGCTGGGTTGCTGAGTGACTATTAACGGTGGCAGGTCGACACAATTCCTCCCAGTAGTACTCCTAAGGGGGTCCTCAGTAAAGAAGCAGAATGATTTTTGAAGTTTCCTTTTCTATCTTGCTGCCAAGAGCTTCCAAATATAACCCCTATTGCTCCTGCTATTAGAGCAGAGGCTGGAGTTTTGCGCTTGTAGAGCATTCGCTGAGCTCAGCCTGGATGCTGGCATTTCAAAGCTAGCGCAGTTCAACGCGTAATTCAAGCAGAAAAGCACTTACACCCGTTGCCCTGCAGTGGGCCAGGCCAACTGCCCTGATGAATTTACAGCCTTTAGCATTTCACAGCTACTTAGCATTAAACATGACTCCTTCTGACCCTCGGCCCTCCCAGGCTGGAATAACAGGCCATTCAGTACCTTACCTAATTGGTAAGGCAAGATAATAACGAGAGCAAAAGAGACACGAAGACAGATCATGCCTAAATGAACACGGGGGAGCTTAAAGAGCAGGAATAAGAATAACTAAGATCTTGTGCCTATTGTTTGCATACCGTCCTGTTTCTATAAATGCAGCTTCCTATCAACACTTCAGTCACACTTCTAAACACACAGAAACGGACGAATGCAGGTTCTTGTGATGCATTAGGGATGGCTGCACAACATAAACCAAGTTGCTGTATATCTTTTCAGAACAAGGAAAAAAATCCTGTACACGTTTTTTTTTTTTTTTTTTTCCAACTGCCAACTGCCCCAGTATAGAATTGCAGTGGTTTTTTTTTTTTTTTTTTTTTTTTTTTTTTTTTTTTCTAGAACTGGCCAATTTAGCAACACAAAGGAAATAAAAATTCATCTTTGTACATCTAAATTTATTTTAAAACTGACTCTGCAGAACCAAGGTCTCTATAACTCTTATAAAAGCATTATTCCAGCCTTTTTTGGATTCCTTAAAAGTGCTTATCAAGATGAATGAGAACAGTGGTGTGTAATTTCAAAAATGTAATTGCTTTTCTCTCCAGCTTTCTCTAAGCATTTTCAAGGTCACCCATAAAAAGGGACAGATAAACCTATAATCCGAGTCTTCTCCTGCTATTCCACGACAACGCACATTACTCCCTGAATAAAAGTCTTGTAACTTCTTCAGTTGTTCAGTTCTATGTTTCCCCCCCTGAACAGAGAATATGAATCTCCTACCAGTATGCTGCATAGCATGTCATAACATTAAAAATACTGAGTGACCATGAAGAAAAATATACTTCTAAGTGTTTTGAAGAACAGTTTGAAATGGATGACAAAAAGATATCTCATTATCATCCACAGCCTGTATCAGCCCTGTTATTTTCTTTTGTCTTTTTTTTTTTTTTTTTTTTGAGACTCATTTATGAGGAAAGGACCCCTTGAGAGGGGCTGCAAAATTCCAACTTGTGTCCTTCACTTGTGTCTGCAGACCTACTTAAGGAGGTGGTTGCTTTCCAGTGAGCTAGTTCTTCCCTTCTGCTCAGACCACGTTTGAGCAGCTGCTATGATTTTGCTTCCCCCAACAGGATTCTTCTCTGGAGTGTCTTAGGAAGGGGGAACCTCACTGCTGCCCTGTCCCTATAGGCACAGTGGAGAGGTCTCTCAGGACAACATCCCTCAGTGTTCTGCCAAACCAGACACTTATGCCAGACCTTGACAATGAAAGTGGTATGAAGTAGGAAAGGGAAAATGTAGGTGCTGAGGCATGCATTCTTTATGTATGTAGAAAATGTATTTCTATAAATACAATAGCTTCACACCACTATATTACTGGGGGTTGTGGTTCTAGATCCTGGTTCATTTCAAGCATCACCAAAGGAAACGGTGAATCTCCTTATAGGAAGAATGCCAACAATATAAAATTGCCATTTTTAAGGCAATTTTCTTAAACCTTATGTCTGCTTCAGTATTAGTCCTAAACAGCATTATTTGCCTGAACTCAGGAGGCTCTATCTTAAAAAGGATCTGAAGATCAAACTTCCAAATTTTTTTTCGTATCTTCATATCACAAATTAATGCTCAATCTGTTCTGACATATTGGTTTAACCTTAGTAGCCTTGGAAGTGTGTGGTTTACTTATGTGCAAGCCGATGATGACTGCTGCATGCACATTGAAGGAAGCAAGAACCAGACTACTTCTCCACTGGAACTGACATTGCATTGCAGGGGAGAATGTGGTACCACACTTAACTCTGCTCACTACTTAGATGCAAAGTGCACTACTTAGATGCAACTCACTATGGTCGTTACAATTCAGTGTTGAAAGACTGGTCTGCTTGCTTCACAACACATTTGAGTCTTCTCTTTGCATTGGTAGCGGAGAATTAGGGATCCTTGTTTATGTAGTTTATAAGGTGCAGGTCCAGTCTCCTGCTACAGAATCTCCAAATACTTGCTTTCACTTTCTTAGATTATAGGGCACCTTTGTTCAGGTCATCTTAAGAGGCAGTGAAGGCATGAAACCTGGTAACATTCTCACCATATAATTCACTTGGGATTTGCTTCTTTTCTTGTATCAAAGAGAACCCATCAAACATGAAAATCTGATTCTAGGAAGAACCACTGGATGCTTTCAGTTGGTGCAGAGGTTTACTTGTCCTTGTCCATCTGTACTTGACATTCTGGTTCTGTGGCAGTGTGGCTTTGATGAAGCTGGCTCGTCAGGAGCTCTTCTGCTAGCTGTTGCACTCCTGAAACCTGAAGGGATTCTCCTCTCCCTGGTAGGTGAAGGGTTAGCCACATAATTACCAAAATAATCTGGAAAGGAAGACATGCACAAAAATGTATGCTTATTGCAGAAGTTCCTTCATGCCCAGTAGCCCTCTTCCGTGAAAGCAAGAATAATACTCTGCTGCTGATTCTTTTAGCACTCACTGGACTGTTCCAGGAGGGATTTCTTGAAAGTGATGTTTGGAGCATGGTAATTTTCCAAATTATTTGTCAATGTTGCTGTGTCAGGTTCATTTCTGAGCAAAGATGTGTGATAAATACAACTGTTTTGTAAACAGTTTCTCTGATGTTTTGTAACATCAGTTTCTTGGATAAAGCTGTGTAGGAAACCTGAAAAATTGGTTAGGAACGCAAACTGAACAGAACTGGAGAAGTAGAATAAAAGTACATTTTTTCTATTAAGATCTCTTTTGGGATTTACTTCTTTTCTTGATTTTTTTTTTGTAACACTCAGATTTCTGTAGCCAAAATTTATTCTCAATGTCAGAGGTGCTCTATACCAGCCACCAATTTGATCATCATGTGAAGGGCCTATGAGGAGGAAGAGTGTTGCTGTCACTGAACATTGTGTCTCTTGTACCTATGAGGTGAAAGAAGACGTAGTACCTTACCTCATCACTTCAGGTACATCAGGGTATGTTTTTTGATTGTGCAGAGCTTGTGCTGTAACCATTTCTTTTACTAGAGACCCTTCTCATATTTATTCTGGATTTGCAAGTGAGATGTTATTTTCATTGTGCTGCTGTCCTACATAGCAAGGCACATGCACTTGTACATAAAAATGTATTTATAATGAAATCAATGTAATTTCCTTTGGGGTGGGAAGGGAGATAGATAACAGCAAAAAGTTAGACAGTATTAAGTGAAAAGACACTCTGCATTTAGTGTCCTCTCATGTAAATATGCATGAAACCCAGAGATCTTATAACTCATCATTCTTTTGTTGTTGCATTGAGTTAAATATGCTTCATCTCTCCTGTTGTATGTAAGTAGACATTCAGTGTAGGACTACAGGGCACATACATTTTCTGTTTAGCTGTCTGTATGTCCATAACTAATATGACATTAAATGTCTACTTCTGTAGCATTCACTCATCAATTCAAAAAGAAAAAGGAAATATATTATCTCATTAATTAATAATAAATACTGCTGGAGAGGAGCTCTGAGGAGAAGGACCTGGGGGTCCTGGTGGACGACAGGTTGACCATGAGCCAGCAGCATGCCCTCGTGGCCAAGAGGGCCAATGGGATCCTGGCGTGCATTAAAAGGAGCGTGGCCAGCAGGTCAAGGGAGGTGATCCTCCCACTCTACTCTGCCCTGGTCAGGCCTCATCTGGAGTACTGTGTCCAGTTCTGGGCTCCCCAGTGCAAAAAAGACAGGGATCTCCTGGAAAGAGAGGATGGCGGAGGGCCACAAAGATGATACGGGGCCTGGAGCATCTTCGCTATGAAGAAAGGCTGAGAGACCTGGGTCTGTTCAGCCTGGAGAAAAGAAGACTGAGAGGGGATTTCATCAATGTGTATAAATACCTGAGGTGTGGGAGACAGAGGGATTTGGCCAACCTTTTTTCAGTGATTTGTGGGGACAGGACAAGGGGTAATGGCCACAAGATGGAGCACAGGAAGTTCCACACCAACATGAGAAAGAACTTCTTCACAGTGAGGGTGACAGAGCACTGGAACAGGTTGCCCAGGGAGGTTGTGGAATCTCCTTCTCTGGAGATATTCAAGGCCCGTCTGGACGCCTACCTGGGCAGCCTGCTCTAAGGAACCTGCTTTGGCAGGGGGGTTGGACCCGATGACCTTTCGAGGTCCCTTCCAACCCCTAAAATTCTGTGATTCTGTGATTAATAATTAAAAATTGAAAATCTTTCATTAAGATGACATAATATTTCAAGATTGCTTTATTTTTATTTATTTATTTATTTATTTTATTCATCTTGGGGAGCAACTGTAGGTACAGTTCTCTTACAGGAATCTAGGTTCATTTTGGGGTCATGCTTCTGTTATTGTGATCAACAAAGATACTCCAAATGGAACTCTTGACAAAAACTGCATGTGAGGACAGACTGCTGTTCAGCGTTCTTCTGATTTAGTTTCCCACTCTGATCTGCCAGAAATCTGATTCATTAATCTTCAGGACATACTGGCAAATCCCATCTATTTTAATAACCACAGGAGAATAGAAATAGTTAAGGGTCCTGTGATTATGATTGAACTTTCTTAGGTAATCTATTGAAGACACTCTATTAGATTATGTTGATCGACTGTATTTGAGTTTGTGATGTTCAATTAATTTTTTAAGGGTTCCAAAGTCTGGATTGCTGTCGATTAGCATTGTTATAAATGGATATAAATATGTTCCACAAACCATAGCAAATTGAACTTGGAGATTTTTGTTGGTGAAATTATTCCTGAATCAATTATTCATAAGTAGTTCAAATGACGATCAACTTTAATGCAATGCCTACTCAACAGAAGTAGGTTAGCTATTCAGAAACTCTTCTTTGATGGTCCAGTTTGCTTTATTTCCTGGTAGTCCTAAATTGATTACTGGCCAAGTAGCTCTGATTTTTCCATTATATTGTATTGTTTTTGCTTATGTGCCTTATATTTCATTTGCTGGCATAGATTTCAGTTATGTATTTTCTTGAGTTTGGCAAGTGAAGCCCATAACATTCTCTTCATTGTCACTGTAGCCAAAAGGATCCTTACAAATTGAAACTGTCAATAATTCTTTGTTTTGTTTTCAACTTCCCTGGAAAGGTATTGCTCCATCTAAATAGACAATGTTTAGGTATCCTTAGAAAACAAAACCTTCATTACTTGCCTGAAAAGGTGTGAGGCCATTGCCTGGAAGTCAGCTACCCTTCACGAAACTATCTGGCAAGGAGTCTCAATCTCCATTTTGAAATTTGTAAAACGATTACTATTTCAGAGAACAGCATTAGATTTTTTGTTGTCCTTCGTGTGTCTCACAGCAAGCAACATAATGACAAAATAGTTCCAGTGCATCTCTGAGGGCAGATGACAGAAAAATCAATAGCATTGCAAGAAAAGAGGAAGGCATCATTGTGGGTATCATGTACTCTGTGCCTGGTCATGTAAGAGTGAGAACCTCATCTGTTTTGTCTAAACTCCTCTTAGTAGAAGAGGTGATTTTTTTATGAACAGTGGGGTTTACAGGGGATGTCTTCAAGGTTGAACAGGAATTGAACTGTTTGCATTTCATGTATTTTAGAACATTCAAAGCCATTTCCAATGCATGGAACTTCTTTCCTGTCCAGGCTTTGAGAAAACTAAAATTTACAACTCTGATCAATAAGCTCAGCTGAAAAGAAGCTTTTGTCTGAGATGTTTCCCATGTTAGCCAACAGTACGTTATCTGTAAATAAAGAAAGGACAAGAAGGCAATGATATTCTAACACTTGGATATTTGTCTGCCTCCAAAATCAGATGACACAGTGCACCTTCACAAGCCAAATTAATCAATTTAATTATGAGTATCTTGAGGGGTTTCATTCTATTAGAAAAAGCCTGCTTACATCATGCTTTTCCAAAATAATCCTATCAGTGCATTTACTCAAGCAGATGAATCTTGAGCTGTCCTCTGGGCTTCAAAAAAATATGTAATAACTTGCTGTAATAATATTAACAAAGAAGCAGAGAAAGGTTCGGTTACTAACACTACACAATCCACCTCAAACCTTGTTTTTCTATTTTATTTTTTTTTTCATAACAGAAGCGTAATTTAAGGATAAGACATTGTTAGCTGTTCTGCCTTGCTTGGGGCTTTGCCGAAGAGTGACAGGTCTTTCTTCCTCCATAGAGTGAGTGCTCTAATTACACCTACTGTAAGTCAGAGCTACACTACTACAGCATCAATGCAAATGTCAGATGTCTTTTCACTTTAAACTGTCTAATCTCTAATAACACTGTCTCATTTTCAGGAAGACTTTTTAGGAAATTTCTTTATATTTAGATACCCTTTATTTGTCTCCTTCATCTTTATGTCACTAATTGTGTTCTGTATCATATTTCTTTTCAGAGGTCTGAGTGTAGTGCTTTGAAAGTTTATATGTTAATTGCCAAGGTCAAAAGAAAGAGAAAACATGCTCTGATTGTTTAGTGACACGTAGTGTGATTTGAAACAGAAGTTTAATGGAGTGCTCTTTGTCTGTTAATAAAAAAGTACTAATTCAAGGATATTGAACGACTGTACTTTAATTTAAACCCTGTCAGTACCCTGCAACAAGTTTAAAAATACCATTTTAATAACCATTTCTCCCCTTTTTCCTCACTATCTGAAAGCTTGGTGAAAGCCTCACAATTAATTTGGCCTGATCTTGCAAACCTTTGTTCGGAAAAGTCATCTATAATACGACTCTTGCATATGCTTGTAAAGCTGGCCCCTTTGATATCTTTTTTCCTGCTGTTAAAAGCCACTGTCTAAAGCACATGAATAGATATTCTTGCCATTTCTGCATCTCTGTCAAAGATGACAACTATCTTTGGTAAATATAAGAGAATTCAGAGTTGGTTTGTTATCATTTCTAAGAACCTGATCCTGCCTCCACTGAAATCAACAGTGGTTTACAGTACCTCAGATGGAAGCAAGATCTGTGTTGATACGTAGGATTTCCTTGCATTGCATATTTAAACAAACTTTAAAACACTGCAAGAAGTCAGTGTATTTTGCAGAACAAGAACATTTTTGATCACTGCTAATTTTCCCACATTTGATACCTGCAAAACAGAACTAATCAATTTTTTTTCTGACTCATTTGTACCTACTTTCCAGGAAAGTAATATATTAAACTCATTTTAATCAGTACGTAGTCAGTACATAGATACCACACATAAGGTATGACCTTACATATATTGGAAATGAACAATTAAGTGCTGCATTTTTAACTGTTTTAAACACTGTTTCTTTTTAATAGACCTATGTCCAATCTGTCTACTCAACAGGGATAATAGGGCTCAGTTTGAATAAATGTCATTCAAACACCCTTCTTAAATGTTTCCTGTTGTTCAGAGTGATAACTGTGCATGCAAACATCTTTGTGCGTGTGTTAGAGCACTATATCCGTTTCATTCTATGTCCATAGTATCCAACATTAATTTGCAAAAAATAACGTAGTTTTCTTACCAGCTAAAGGTATTTTTCTTCCTAACCCTGTGTTTATCCTCATTAGAGCTATGGGACAATGCCATTCTACTCTTCCCTGTAATTTCCGGCCCACGGAAATATTACAGAAGCAGAAGTTTAATTGGGCTATAGTTAAAGCATAGGAGGAGTCAGCATATTTCAGCTTCCACAGATACTTCATGGCAGAGAAGATGAGGCTAATGTGCTTAAGAACAGATTAAATACCAAATGTGTGAGAGGAGAGGAAGCAAAAGTATGCCTCAGCCATTGAAGAATCCTTTGTGATTCATTCAATCACAAAATATTTCAGATTTGCAATGTGCATTTCCTCAGGAAAGAGTTACATTGACATTGGGAAAAAATACACCAGCCTACTCACAGATCACTTAATAATAGCTTGGTTTATAAACTATTGTGTGAAAGTAGTATTACAGTGGTTATGACATAGCTAAAATATACTTCTATTTTCCAGGATTTAAAAAAATACAAATACTTCTCTTCTGTGTTTCTCTCTACCTGCCACCACAAATTTCATGTGAAATGTCTGCTTACATGCTAATGGAGTCCCTGGACCTATTTATTTCATATTCATTCTACTGAAAAGTGATGTTCTTTAGACAATTTGTTTTACTGGGAGAAAAGGCTACTTCTCCATACTTTCTTCCCTTTGTTGTCTTTGCAAGTAATAAATAGAGTAAATAGTGTAAACCCTGCTAATAAGCTGAAGGCATGTCACTCTCAACAAAAACTGTTGGTTTTCTTGGTGGTGGTGTTGGGGTGGTGGTGGGGGGGCTGCTTTTCAGCTTGTAATGTATTTTCTTATTTCTGAAGAAGAATTTTCTTTTACTAAATGGTTAGTAAACATAAAATACATTTTTCCCCCTTCATTTGCTTCTTTAAAACAATAGTGAATTTTTGCCAAGTGGGAACCACTTTATCTTTTTAGCTTGAAGAAAGTCTCCTCAGGGACAGTTTGTCATGCATCCATTGTAAGATGTTCCTCTTACATGTTATAGAAGCTGCATTCATTTGTTCAGAAAAGTAAAAGGATGTTTCTGAACCAATCTGCAACTTCTCTAGAAAAAAACGTCAATTTCAATACAAAATGATGACTGCTACATAACAATAATCCTGGCAGCAGCTCAGAATTCATGGTAGCAAAGTTCTTTTTAGCAAAATGAAACTGGGATGAAATTGAGCACCTTTTGTTTAGAAAACAGTCATTTATTTACTCAGTTTGTCATGTTTTTGCAGTTTTTTGTTAAAGAACTCCACTGGCTGGTGATTCGTTTGTCATTGGTCTTGTATAACTCTTAATCTACCACAGGAAGCCCAATGTTTAGAGTTGGTCAGACTGCTCAGTGCTCAGTATCTTCAATTCTATGAGTCACAGATAGGAGGTTACATTTGACCTTCCCCTAATTTTTAATTATTGATGAATAATTAATGACTGGTATTTAAATGCAGATTTAAAATCATAAATAATAGTGCTGGAGCTGGAGTGCAGAGCACATTAGTGGTAACAGGTTTTTAACAATCCAGCTCACCGTTCAATTAAACGATTAAGATGTATTGAGAGTTTAGCAGGTGGTTGGCAGCGTTGATTTTTTTTTTTTTTTTTTAAGAGAAAACTGCTTTACACAATCTGTATTATCACATACATTTGTGAGCAATATTTAGCACACGACTTCATAACAGCAGATAAAGGTGATCTGTAAATGCTGGTATTCCTTTGGCAGTAACTCTTAAGGTGCTAATATATGTTACAGGTATGAAATGTTTCTCTGAGAAAACAGCATGCAGCCCGCCAGAGGCTTTATATGTAAGTGAAAACTGTGAGAGCCGGTGGAGTTTGGAAAAGTGTGCCTTTACATTTCAAGTGGACAAGCAGTTCAGAAAAGAAAGCAGCTGGTGGAGAGATTCAGGACCACATCAGCTAACCTGAGGCAGCTGGACTGTGCCATTCTCTGGCAGTTTTATTGTACTGTTATGTAATTTTTAAACAGTCACATCGTTATGCAAATGTTTTTTTAAAATGCACACCCTTAGGTACCTTAGCTAATCATCAGGGCTTGTCCACTGCTGCAGTCATTACCCTTAGTTTATCTGTCTTATAATGATTAAACATAATGTAAGATATTTAGTGATTTAGGCCAAATAACTGCAGCAGGAGTTCCTCCAAGGGCACGCTTTCTCTGTCTCTTGCTCTGTATTGGGCACATTTTCTCACAATTAAAATTCAGGTGCAGATTCCTTAATCGGGAACAAAGAAATGAAAATCATACTTGTGTTGGGCTGACTGTGTGCAAGGGCTGGTGGTTTCACCCTGAGGTCAGAGGCTGTTGCCACTACCACGTGCTGCCTCTAGGGTTTGGCCATGGGGTGACCACTGTAGGTTGGTTTTGGGATGGGGCAAGCTGAAAAAAGCAGTTGATTCCCGACTCAGTGATACACAGATGGGTTGGCTCCTGCCGTTCCTGTGAGACAAAAGCACTCTGTGTCTGGGTTCTGGCCCAGATGTACTTGCAGCACAAGCAAGAGTGATGCTGGTATGTGAAACAAATGAACATGAAAATTCAGACATATTTGTAGGAAAGTGCAGAGAAGAGAGCTAAATGAAAACAGGATGCCATCATCCCAAACAGTCTCTCACACACAATTAAACAAAATCAGGATTTTGAGGGAGAAGGGCCAGCATACTCTCCTCCAAATCCCTTGTGATATTTTTTCAACAGCTATCTGAAAATGTGTGTGTGTTGGAGAGGGGCAATATTCACTTAAGGGCACAGCTGCTGAATTGATTTTGAGAGTTTGGCTGCAGATTGCCATACCCAAACTGTTCTTTGGAAGGACTTCTGTATCAGATCCTCCTTCACAATGAGACTGTACGAGCATGGAAATGATGCACTCCCACCTCGTGATGACCAAGTGGCTCTTGCAGCCCTTCTTGCTGTCCAGGCACAGTTCTAGAATGTCCCTGCAAGTCCACCAGCGCTGCAGCAGACTTTTTGCTCTGCCGCACAGCTGGGCAGCAAGAGTAGATGCCGGAGCAGCTCGTCCCTTAATTCCACTCTTCTCTCCTTGATGCTCGAGTCTCATTCTACACACAAACATACAGAGCAATCAGAAGCCTGCAAGGGGAATACTGTTGCAATGTGTTTTTTTTTTTTTCCCCACTCTTTTTAAATTGAACTAGATGTCCACAGAAAGCAGAAGCAGCAAATCACAGAGAAAATATTTCTTTAATATGGTCAGGTTATATTTCTTTCTCTCTCTCTGTCTTTCTCTCTCTCTCATTCATTTAATTAATCCTTTTTCCCTGCATGTATGCATTTGTATACATTTATACACATTTCTGTGTAAATTTTATAATTAAGATTTATTGCTAGTATAGAGGTTTTGTTAACAGAGCTTGATGTGGAAGTTTTTTTTGTATTTATGTGAGAGGTATTTTTATAAGAAAAGTGTTTTTAACAGTCTGATAATCAAGCAATAAGGGACATGTTGACAAGGAATATACCATAGTCCACAGCTATATAAGTGATACGAGTGAAAGCTTCGTTTAGGAGAGGAGGCTATATTTAACAAAGGCAAGTAATAGCTGTCTGATATTTATGTTTATCTTTCCCACGGGTGATATTGTGGTTGCATGCAGGATAGTTGGTACTCAGCAGACAAGAAAATGCCACAACAACCCAAGGACATAAAGAGAAATTTTCAAGTAAATGTTATAATCTCAATGAGTAACTGGAAATTCTGTCAGGTGAGGAGAACAAAACCAGCCTATGTTGCCTGCAGAAATAGTAAGGGTGGAAAAAAGCAAAGCAGTCTTGAAATAAACAGCGGAGAGCAAGAAGTCGGCAGGTGGCAGCATTGCCAAAGTCTCGCAGCTTGGCCGGTGAGTTCCCACTGGAAGTTTTACATATGGAAAAGTTCTTTGACCTTTCATAAATTCCTTGTCGCCCTCTTTGAGTGACACTAGTTGCAAATAGTCCGCCCCAGCTTCAGTGTTTGTCTCTGGCTGGGTCTGGTAATTAGAGATTTCCAGCTCTCTGAGCTGCTTGACTCATTTGTTCCACTCACTGTTTTTTGCTACGTGACACAACCTAAATTCTCCAGCTTGTATTTGCATTGGCCGGTTCTCAGCCTCACGCAGAGAAGAACCAGGCTGCAGCCCATTGTGAGGCTGCAAGGATGGGCTTGTGCGAGGGAGTGCGGGAGGGGAAGAGGCTCAGGCTTGCTTATGGCCTGCAATCACCAGAGTCAGTGATCAGGTACTGTTAAAGTCAGTGATTCTGTGGGGAATTTCAAAGCCAGGCTTTTAGAGGGCTCCCTAAAACAAGCTGAATGTTTTGGTTGTGCTGATAAACACAAGCAAAAATTCAGGCGTTTGTTAGTGGTGACTTTATGCCCATATTCTTGCAATGAGTGAACGGTCCTGAACTAGGCGTTATTACCAGCTTATTAGTTCTGATAGGAAATATAGCAGCTTTGAAAAAGTTGTGTTTTTTTCATTTTTGTTCTCTTCCGTGTTGTGCCCCCATTCCCCCCAAATGCACACTCCAAAGAACAGTACTCCTTTTCAAGTTTTATCAGACTCAGGAGTCAAAGATCAAGTCCAAGATGATGAACACCCCCCTCTTGCCACCAGATTTCAACTAGTCAGTTCACAGCAAAGTTAGTTTATCTTCAACTAGAAACCAATTAGACTTTCACCCAGCATGTCTGCTGGTGAAGTGATAGTGCATTTTTTTTCTTTTGATTGTTTTTAATCTAGCTGCTACTGTAGACATGGAATTATTCGGTCTTGATTAAACATTTTCAATCTGTCTCACCAAGCCAATCATGTGGACACATGCATTTTCAGACACATTTCTCACAGTAAGTTAGTAACAATTGCTTATATGGTTAATAGTTCAGAAAATGAAGTTCTTCTTTCAGAGGTGTATTGCACTGCCATAATGTACGCCCCAAACTGACACCACGTAGTTGTGTATGCAGGTTCTACTTAAAGTGATGGTAGACTGAAGCACCAGGATTCATTAAATTGAGCAGAGTTTCTCATTAAATGTGTAGATTGACAGTCAGAACTGACTGTCGTTTTTTTTTTCAGCTGTTCTTTCATACCATCAATGCTTTATTTAGAGCGAAACTTCACCACCCGGTGGCTGAGAGGTAGCTGGTTTGTGGGGAAAAAAACAAGTAGAAAAATATTTTGCATTATTATTTTTCCAGAAAAGGGAAAAGACAACTGGAAGCTTTTAAAATATAAGTTCTTGATCTTTTCATTCCCTTATTTTTTTTTCTCTGTGTTTAATTCATACCCTGAGCAATGTATGTTACCTGGTTTGCAATGTGCAGTGTATACATGTACATTTGTTTTCTAAAGGGAACCCAGTTAGTCCTCATCTATTTTCTAATATAAACTCCTCTGCAGAGGTGTTAGCAAGTATATTTCATTTTAAGTGTGCCCTATAAATCCGTCATGGAAAATTCCAATTAATATGGCTATGCAGCAAGCTGGGCCAAAAAATTAACTGATCTGTTCTTGCTCAGCAAAGTGACTTGATGAATACAGGAACGGAACAGACTCAATACAAAAATACTGTTTCTCTTCAAGGAACTGGAGTCGCCAGGTGCCACTGTTTTGCATCTTAACATAAAAATCTGTAAGACTGCACCTTCTGGTATGAACAGATAACACCAGAATGCTCTACCCCATGGCAATTTGCTGAGATTCAAGATATCAATGCCCTGAGACTCTCAAAAGATTTTTATTTTTATTTTTTTTCCATAAACATGGCACCTCAGTCACTGAAGAGGAATCACTTGAGGAAGACTTTCTTGCCGTGAATCAGCCTTCAGGGGGAATACTGACTTTAGGAGGAGAAATTATTCATGGGGGACATTCATGAGATGAAGAACTCAGAAGGGACATCCTTCGGAAATGCAGGGAAGTCTTCAGAGAGCACAGTCCCTTTGTTAAGGACATAAAAAAAAAGAACTCTGTCAAATGCTAAGTGAGCACATAATCTTGTGGGGAAAAGTCTTCAGGAGAGGGGAAATTGAGGATACGCTCCCTTTCCTTCCCATATATATATATGTATGCATGTATGTTATAAACTGATGACCTCCTGGCTAAGTCCAAGAGACATACCTACAATGTTTGGCTTTTGCTACCTTTCCCTGCTTCTGACTCAGGACATATTTTGCAGAATCACAGAACGGTTGAGGTTGGGAGTGATCTCTGGAGGCCATCTGGTCCAACCCCGTGCTCAAGCAGGACCACCTAGAGATGCTTGACCATGACCAGGTCCAAATGACTTTATTTCTAAGAAAGGAGACTCTAAAACCTCTCTGGGCAACCTGTGGCCATGCTCTGTCATCCTCACAGGCAGAATTTCTGTGTTCCAGTTTGTGCCCATTACCTCTTGCCCTGTCACTGTGCACCACTGAAAAGAGTGTGGCTCTGTCTTCTTCACACCCTCCCTTCAGGTATTTATATACATTGATAAGGTTACCCCGAGCCTTCTCTTCTCCAGGCTGAACAGTCCCAGCTCTCTCAGCCTTTCCTCATAAGGGAGATGCTCCAGGCCCTTAATCATCTTAGTGGCTCTTTTCTGGACCCCGTCCAGTGGCTCCATTTCTCTTGTACAGAGGAGCCTAGAACTGGACACACCACTTTAATTGCAGCTTCAACAGAAGGATCGCCTTCTTTGACCTGCTGGCAGCAGTCCTCAGTCAGCATCACCAAACAACCTGCTCGCCAAACAATCTGCTCGCCAAACTGACACAGGTGGGCACTGAGTAGTGTAACTGAGCTACTGTTCTTGTTTCAGGTGAAGCATTAGGAGCTGCTGTTTCTTCTACTCTTGTGCAGCTAATGGCTCTGATCAATATTTCTCACCAAGCAGTACAAAAGCAGCAAATGGGGATGCTCAGAGCTCATGCAGATGGCAGAAGTGGGAATCCTGGAGAGATGGATACAGCAGACGTGGGGAAGGGACAGTGAGAACTGCTTCCACGTGCCATTTCCGTACAGCATACCTGTGGGTAGGACTCCTGGTTTGCTTTCTAACAGGATATCATAGTTTTCAAGCTTTTTACGTAATGCTCGTCTCTTGTTTTCTAAATATTATGACAAAGTGTGACATTGCTACACTGGACAAAATGTCCTCAGCCTATGTTCCCCCTAGCTAAAGTGATATGTGCTGAAGTGAATAAAGTGCCTACACCATGTTTTGGTGAAAAAAATGAGTTGAAATTATGGTCATATCCATTTTCCTGACCATTGTTCATAACTCTTGGTTGTTGTTTGTTTGTTTGTTTTGTTTTGATTTTGTAAAGCAGAATGTTTGCAAAGTAGTCTTTCAACTTCATAAAAAGGAGAAAAAAAAAAGACTTTTTAAAAAAACCTTTCACATAAAAAAGCCAAGTTAAAAGGGAATAACTCAGGAATACAAAGAGCCAATTTCCATGAGAAAATGGCCTTATTCTAAAAGAAATTTTGCTCTGTATCTCCATTCAGAACTGTCAGATTTTATAAGCACTCATAAGTTAGGGTTAACTGTGTTCTAAAAAGTCAAACGAATGTTTAAAACTGTTCAATTTGTATTGGTCATGCTTTTTCCTGCCAAGATTTACATCTGCACAAAACTTAATATAAATGCTATTTACGTGTTTGTAACTTTAAGACAACAAAAATAATAGCATACTAAAATATTATGCTCTATGAACATAATGTGAGGAACTGAGAAAACATTTATAGAACATCTTCTAAAAATGCAGACCCTGGGGACTCGTTGTTTTGGATATATGTTGCTATTAGGAAAAAAAGTACCGAAAAGATGACTCATCACTAAAACACTTTGAAATGAAGTAACACCTTTCAGGAGTAGATTTTAGTTTGATGATTTAGATGCTTAGGTTTACTGTATATTGACCAGGGATGTTTTAATTGTCTTGGCTGAGCTTTCACAACAAGTGACTGAGCTGGATCAAAAAGTGGCTCGGCCTGAATGGGTTCAGGCTCACAGCTTTCATGTCCCATAGATGTGCAGCATAACCACCACGTCTCTGTGAGGCTGTCCGGGAAGGACTGATTCTCCATTTTGTTGTTGAAGCTGGACCATAGAGTAGTCATGAATGCAAAATCCTTGGGTTTGGAGAAAGTGGAAACAAGAGGGTGTATAACTTCATATCAGGGGTCAGAGAGCTGTATTGGCAGAAGGGAATTGCTGGGATCCTTGCATTGGGTACCCAGGACTCATCTGCCTTCTTCCCAGGACTGTGAATGTCGTGTTTCTCACCATTTCTTACTGGCTAGTTCAAGTTCTTCCTTGTTCAGTTTCTGGTATTTGTGAATTCCTTTCAAAGTATTTAATATTTTTCTATATACACAGGATATAGGATATGTAAGTGAACCCTTTAATTTAGGGTGGTTCAATTTTTATTTACTTTGCTGTAGGTTTTTGCAAAAATACATTTAAAATTGCTGTGCAGCTCTGTTTCTCTCCCCATTGGAAAATAAATTAAAAAGTAAATATGTACTGGAAACTTGGAAAGCCCTGATATTTTTAAGAAGGAAACATAATTTCTTAGTTCATTCTAGATACAGCATGTGGAAACAAATCCAAGAAGGAGTATGAATAACTGAATTATCACCACATTTCTATATTGAGTGAAAAATTCAGAAATATCTTTCTAAAGTGCTTTCAAATATGTTGATGGCAATTTGTTATAGCTTTTTAGGGTCCTAATTAATTAGAGCTAGTTACAGAGCAATTATCATGTCTTCATGTCTGGAAATTATATCTGAAAGATAGATTTACAAATACATTACCACACACAGTTTTGTTCATCTATGTAAATGTTTTTATATCTTCCAGCAGTTAGCCTACACTGGTTACTGGTTTGGAAATCAGCATGTGCCATTAGCATATTACAGAAGATAAGGTACTCCAAGCATTTCTAACAATAAGAAACACTATTTTATGGACTCTTAGTATATAACTGTGAAAAACCTGATAATTTGTTATTTAGTTTTGGAGATTCTGTTCTGAGTCAGGTTACTGAAAAACAAACTATTTTTTAAAAATATAATTATTATTTTACTATTTAGTTATCCTGCCTCCTTTGTAAAAGCTGGTTCACTGCATGCTTTGTATTTATGTGTCTTTAGATTAGTGAAAGAATGATACTGGAGACTCATTGTAAGAAGTGAACAGTTATTCAACACTTATTTAATGTTTTACTATCAGTTCTCTGAGCAATTTTGCTTTAAGGCAGAGAATGCAGTAATGAGATGTACTTGGAAAAGGAGATGGGAAAAAAGGTGATGATCAGTGGAGCTGACCAGGGTCACAATCTAAATTCTCTCTACCAGAAGTGCAAATGCTATGCCCAAAGGGTCATTACACCTACAGAAATTCTGGCAAAAACTATGTTCACCTCTACAACACAGAAATATGTAGAGCTTGGAGGTCTTACAAATCATTGTCCTTCTGTCTATACCTGAATATGTGGCACTGTTTTTTTCTGGGCTGTCTCAGTGGCCAGTACTTCACTGAATCAATGCCCGTCCTCCTACACTGCAGCTAGTGCTATCTATGAAGGAACTGGTTTCATGTCCTGTAGGCAAAGCCTCCTGCAGAGAAGGAGATTGTATTGTGCCACATGGTGGTTTATTTCAGAACTAAGTAAGCATACCTTGTCTTCAAAACTAGCATAGCTGGTTTATTTTATTCTGAAGACTTACGTCTTCAGGCACAGAGGCCTAGTGAAATGTGTTTGGTGATCTGTGCTATTATCATGCTTTCCTTAAGGGTTGTTTGGCTAGGAAGCATGCACAAATGAACCAATTTACAGCCTATCAATATTGCCATATTTGTAAAGCATCCTGGAAGCCTGACTTGCTTTCTAGGCCTTAGCACATCAGCACCTTGCTTCAGGATCTGGCTCCTTAAAGATTATGGTGGTGACTACAGCTTTTAAGTAAATGATCTCACACTTACATTTCTGGATGCAAGCTCCAGTTTTGTGATAAATCAAAGCAGTTCATGCTCTGCTTCCTGCAGGTCACAGTAAAGCTAAAGTAGATTTGCTTCATTTATGGTTACTGAGATACATATTTTCTAAATCTCTGTATTTTCCTCTTTCCCCCCAGTGTACCAGCACAATCAGTGGGTGCATTACTCACAGACAGCACTTGCATGCAGGTATGCCAAGAGGGATCCCAGCTTGCAGTAAGTCACATTTTTATAAATACTGTACTCTTTTAAGTTGCCTCTTTTTATATTTGAGAATATGAAATCAATACTTCTGTCATTTCCATGAACACATAGAGATTCTCTTGAGCTTTGGAAGGAAAACAGGAGAGAAAGGAAGTGCATGGCAGGAGTGGTATTTCATTCCCTGTTTTCCTTTCATGACTCCTCTGTCCTATCCATTGCCCAGAGAAAAGAAAGTCTAACCACATGCTTCAGAACAGAAAAATACTGTTTGAGAGGGCAGGATTATGCCTCAGTTTGCATTTTAATTAGAACTGGGGCAAAAAGACTCAGACAGAAAAAAATCCAAATCTTTCCTTTAATGGGGCAAGAATATGTTTCCTCAACAGATACAGGCTATGTGTGAAGTGCATAAATACCTATTTCTTATTACCGAAGAATTTATACAAGGTACCTGAATGATTCTCTCTGAGGCATTTTTTTTCTTTCAGGGTTGAAATACTGTATGGCTTCTCTGAGGGAAAATTAATCTACAGTTTTCTATAGAGTACCATGGGATAAAGTAAACAGTGCTTTAATATCTCTTCTAAAGGACATACTATAAAAATAAAAGTGACACATTTTTTACTTGTTTTGAGTGCACAATTTTTCACACCACAAGTAACTATGTAATTTATTGGAAATTACACATTTACTTTATTCATTAGTACTTGTAAAAAATAATTGAATTACTTCTGGCCTATTCTAGTTTTATGGAAAATGAAGAATGACTTGATTCAAACATTATTAACTAAATTAAATAATTCTTTATGAGGCATTTACTTCTAGACTGCCAGGACTTTCAGCTGCAAATAAACCCCTTAGACCAGGGTAGAGATTAGTTCAGTGAAAGCACACAGCTTCCCATTCTCACTTTATAACATTCATCTCATTAGATCATGCAAGATGTGTAACTCCCAGTAACAGAAATCAAGAAGTAAAGGAAGAATACAGACTTATGGAAAGAGATAGAGGAGAGAGCTTTCCTTTATCTGTAAGAAATATTTCAGGCAAAAGATAGGAAACAGTAATGTAAAAGAACATGCTTGTCAATTAAAGAGAAACATAGTCTACTAGTTTGGCAACAGTTCACTCTGCTGCTATTCTTCTACCTCTTCAATAATTATGGATGTGCTGTAACACAAAGGCTACTGGGAAGTACAGCAGCTTACCACCTTCAGTATAAGTAATGACTATGACCACACAGTTATCACAGTCAGGGTGCAAAAAAATCAGACAATAGTAGGGAAAGAGCAGGTGAGAGAGCAGTTCTGCAGGTACTGTAAATCATGTGAACCAGAGGAAAATCACCCTGTGACACTCTAGATCTGACTGAAGCAGTTGCAAGGCAGTAGCCATTTTCTCTGACACCTTTTGGAAGCTCCAGAAGAAGAGAAAATGGCAAAGCAGGTCTTTAGATGCAAACAAGAAAAGGAGGAAGAAGTAGGAAATATATGCTGGTTACAGTAACTTAGTTCCTAGAAAAAAAATATGCACCAAATAATCAAAGAATTGATAACAGAGAAGAACAAACACCCAACAGGAAATGGTGAGAAACAAATACGAAAACAAATACATGATAAGTGAAAAGACTTGTAGAAAGCAGAGAAGAAATTGACATTGTCCTTTGGTAAGATGATTTGCACTATGGTATTACATGAAAGCTTGGCAAATATGGTTTAGATTAAAATAGTAGCACAAAAAAAAAAAAAAGGGAAACCATGCGCTGTTTCTAGATATTAGTGGTTGATTGTCAAAGTGGAAGACCACAGCGGATGAGACTTCATGGAGATGTGTCCTGGTTTGAGTTTGTCACTTGAGAATTGGGCCAAGGACTTGAGAGGATGTTTAAGGAATTTGTATATATGCTTAGGCTTGAAGTGTGTTTTTGGCATGATTAGAATTTATATATATATATACATATATATTCTGACAAATTGAAAAGATAAAGATACGGAATCATCAGAACACTGTGCTTAGATAAGAATAAACAGTTGCATAAAAACAAGCTGGCTAGTCAAGAAAAGTGTATGTAAGAGGACCTCATCCTGAGTCAACAATGTCAATGGTGTTACAAAAAGACAGCTACCACTGTGGGCTGTCAAGAATATAGCCTGAAAGACCTGTGACCTAATGCTTCTACCCTTTTCAGTATTGGAATGGTCCCAGCTGGAATACCACATTCAGTTTGTTAACACTATGCTTTTAGAAAGAGGTAGATCAAATTAGCAGAGGAATGAGAAAGATCAGAAATACAGAAAATATGACCTATAAGTAAAGGTTGGTTGAAGCTGTGTTTAGCTTAGAGAAAGAGGGGCATGATAGCTTTGGTTTTGTATATGATAGGAATAAACTTTTTTTCCTTTTCACCAAAAGACATATACATTATGCATTAAAACAAACAAATAAATGCTTCTCTTAAAGTAACAAGTGTACTGTTCTTCCATGGAGGTTATGGGATCTTCATCATGTGAGTTTTCAAATGACTTGTAACAAGTGTCTGTCATGAATGATGAAAGCAGAGGTGGCCCTGGGCAGGTGGAAGGATAAGATGACCATGTAAATGACCTCCTTTCCTGTTTCCTATTACTTTTTGGAACAGATGGCCAAGTAAATCTGTGGCTAACAAATCAGCAGATTTTCCTTTATTATGAAAATAAATCATGACTACTGAAATTAGAATACTAGTCGTAGACAGAGAAGAAAAAAACCCTTTGCAGACTAATTATATTGTGTGTGTGTGTGTGTGTGTGTGTGTGTGTGGATGTTTATACCACACCAGTGCAAAGAAACTAAATAATCACTCTGAATCCCACCCTTACTGTTGTATGCCAATACTGCACTGTGATGTTTGTCTAATATATTAATACGTTATTCATTTTTTATTACCAGTTTTCATCTCTTTGCTGTTTCAAAATAAGAGCTGATTTTCAAAGTCAGCCACAATGTACTGAAAAAAAAATAAAAAAAAAGAGAAAGAAAGAGAAAAATAGAGATGACTGTTACTGGTAGTCAAGCCTGATATACAGCAGTCTGAAAAACACAAAAGCAGGAATGTTCCAGTGTTCCTCCCTGCATAGTGTCAATTGTTACAGTAACATTCACAGTTCTAAGGTGTGATGGGTTGACCCCAGAATCTTCAAACATTTGGGATTCAACATTTCCACAGCAAGATGTATTTTCTTGGGCTGACACAAAGCTTGTATTTCTGTAACTGGAGGTATCTCGTGGTCCAGACCAAGGCCAGATATTATGCGTAATAGGAAAACCTAGCATGGTGATGATTATTATTATTATTTTTGTCTAGATGCAACAAATGCCATCCACAGTAAATAGACATACTCATGTTGTGGCCAGGCATGCAAGTAAGCAAATCAATCAGCTCACACATGCCCTTTCTTATAGGTTTTCCAAGGGCATTACATAATGATTGTGTCGGTAACATTTTAATGACATCATAAAATTTCTTGTTCAGCACAAAGAAACTTTATGATGGGCTCATCAAAGGAAGTGTAATTTTAAGTAAAAATAGTTAGGCTTGCTATTCGGTATAAATATTGCTTTGACAGTATTATACATATTTTGGTTGCCAAATTTTTTATTAAATGATAACTATAATAGAATTTCCAAATATCATCAAGCTTTCATCTTTGTTAATATTGTGGTAATCCAAAAAGATCTTGTCCCAGTGTTAGGAGTTTGTGTTAATGCTGTAAGTTTTTATAAATTAGAACTGTATAGTTACCCTAAGCCCCCACAATTTCTTGTCTCAGGCATTAACATTTCACTGATGATACTCGTTTCATAAATCTTGGCATTGGTGTTAAATTATTCATATGGTGTTATATGAAAACACATGACAATTTTTTTTTTAAATGTATTCGTCAAGCATCTTGCAATCAGCTAAGATGCCACTCTGCTGGTTATTTTTCTCAATCTTGCCATCTGAATACTCTGAATAAATTTTATTTTATTCAATAAGTTTCCCTCTTGTTTCCAGGCATTTCTTTTATGATTTCTACAGCTTCACTTATATTGTATTACCTTTCTATTTTATTTTATTTTTTTCTTGTCTTGATTTCCCATTCTATCTGCCATGTGCTCTATTTTACTATTCTTGCAATCTATCATTTTAGCTTTGAAAAACATATTCCCTATTATCTGATCTTCCCTGGATGTACTTAACTTTGTGACATTCTTCTTCTCTGAGTGACCTTTGTAATATAAACTTTCATTGCTGCCTCCTGAAAGTGTATTCTGACAGTAAGGGCAGGCACACCTTTAATTCTTAAATACAGAAACTGCACTTTTTGACATTCCCATATCCCTCTTTGATGCTTACATTTCAGCAATATGACAATTACATAGTGTTACTAAGTTGCATTATATATTTTTGTTTTCCTTTTTTTTTTTCTTTTTTTTTAAATTGTTATACATTATTCCTTTGCTGTTTATCCAGAATGTGATGAAATATACAGTGGTTATTCTTCTGGGAAAATAATTCAAGGAGAATGAAGCAAACAAAAATCAAATTCAATAGTAACAGGAATCATTGTTATTATGTGTTTAAATGGCAAATATCTTTTGGTTGCTTCCAGCACAGATCTCTTCAGAGTGTATTCTCAGAATTATTCTCAAAAATCAGAAATCATAAAAATGACATGGTTTAGTTTCATTTTGTAAAACACTCAGTGAAATATGGAGAGGAATATCTAAGAGAACCCAAACAATATTAACTCTTTCCTCACCACTATTTCAGAATAGTAGTGAAACTTCAGAGAACTTGACCAGAATGCTAGGAGTGATCACAAGATCACCCAGTAGTGATCACAAGCCAATGTTACTCCTTATCCTAATAAACCTCTCTAAGACTGCATAAAGTAGGAGCTTGTTTTATTTTCTGCTTATACTTGTGAGTAAGGCTTTCTGGATGATCTTAACTCTGATTTCTACTCCTGAATGTGCTTAGTTTTTTTTTTTTTTTTTTTGAAGATGGAATCCAATTTTGGAATTTATATTCTTTCGGAATATTTGCAATTGTAAAACACAACCTTTTTATTTTAGGAAATATTTGTTTGGAGGACATTCTTTCAACTTTTTTTTTTTTAGATTTTTTTTTTAAATTTTACATTGGAATATCATTAAAAGTGAATACTTAGTATTCACTTAGTATTTAGGCCTGGGAGTCTTCAATAACTCTTGAAATTAAGAGGGATCTCTTTATTGAATTCACTGGCGTTTGAATTAGGACATATGTTGGTTAAAAAATAAATAAATAAAGATAGTCTAAAGATATTTCTAAGTAAATTTTACTTTATTTTATGATATACATTTATTTATTTATTTATTTATTTATTATTTTCCTGAAAGAACAGAAACTTCAGGCTTGATTTCCAGACTATTATATGGGTGTGATGAATTGGTCTGAAAATCACCAGTGACTACCCTTGCTTCAGATTTTTTTGTGTGTCTGTTAAGTATGAAGTTAACATAAATGAGGCATAGGTTTATCTATTTTATTAAACAAGATGAGTGGGGAAACAAATGAAAAATGTAAACAGAAATAACAAGTAAATTTATTATCCTGAGCTGAGCCTTGTGTGAAAATCCTAATGAACATTTCAGTAGTTTTCCTTAAAAAGTAGTGAAAATTATGATAACATAAAACTAAATCTATTTAAAGGTTAGGTTTCAGGAACTGCTTTCAGTGTTCAATTTATCATGTGATCAAGGTCTTGGATGTTAAAAAGTACTCAGAATTGAGCCAATGAGCATTAAGCTTTCATTACTCTTACTCAGTAATACTGAGTATTACTCTAGATTGACATAAAAACTCCTAATATATTCAAAATACCAAGTCAGATTAGAAATAATGGCAATGCATATATGTATTTTTCCCCTGTCCTCATTTAATGGAGTTGCAGTTTCCTCATGGTCTTTAGCTGGCCCAAAGGTAATTTGTTATTCCTAGAAATTCTTCCAACAGATTCTAAATGAAGAGCTGAAGCTCTGTACAGATTTATTCTCCTTGTTTTAGTCATACTGTTATTTATTTGTGACATTATTATCAAGTTTAAATTTGTTGCACTTTTTTATTCAAATGTCATTCAATTCAACAGTACTATTTACCTCCAGTATCCACTGAATGTTGTAGAAAATGTTACCTTTTTCATAAAAGTGTGGTATTGATTATATAATGAGTTTTAATAACCTAATCCCTGAGAAAACACTTTAAAAGTCTTTAGCAAGAAGATTGTGAAATTTTCACGAAATGCCATAAGCAAGTGAAAAGCCCATTTTAACTAAAATCAAAACAAAAAACAAAAAAACCAAACAAACCCAAAACATTCACTTCCATGAAAAGACTTTTTAGGGATTTTTTTTTTTGCGTTAAAAACTTCCAAAAATATATATATATTTTTGAGTCAAAAATATAATGCTGTTATATTGAAATGATATTAATTGAAATTGAAATGCATGCATTTTATTTTTCTTGACTACCCATCTTTGCAATCTAAATATTAAAAAGAAAGCACAAAACTGATGAATAGGTGAAAAATGTCATGCCCCCTTACTGAAATTTATGCTTCCTTAAACTGGGGCTGGCAGGCTGGTTTACAAAAATGCAGTACAGAAGAACTTTGAAAATCTCACCCTAAATTTTTCAGGTCAAACATTATGACTCACCTTTGTTTGTTAGAAATTTTTCTTAATAGCCTCTCAATGTGCCTGAGATAAATCAAAATGCAAAATCTCACACATAGCTTTTATAACTGAATTACCACTAAAAAAAGTTGCAAAAGTATGCCAAATTAAAAAACAAAATTAACAACAACAAAAATCTTATATCCCAAGTTGTTTCTAGTTTCTGAATCTAAACAAATTCTTAATAGAAAAGAACAGTTCCTTTGATTTCAGGAACAACTTAGGAAAAATGTTATAACTGTATAGCAAAGGAAATTACTTTGGGTAAACATATTGGCTCTTTCTGGATTTAAAATTTACAAATGTATTAAAAAATGTCTTATAACCCATTTCATAACCTAACCATTTTGCATGTCTGTGGCAAAACATGACTTTACAGCTTCTCCAGAAGCTCACAGATCCTGTTCTTGGCGTCCAAGGAAAGCAGGGAAAAGCAAGAATGAACACCATTACAGCAGAACTTTCATTTTATAACCTCAGATGATAAGAGCATAATATTATTTTATTAGGTCAAGGTAAAAGACCATGTAACTCAGTACTGCATCTTCACCAATGGCTAGTACAGAGCATTTAAGTTCTCTTTTTAAACTTTGACCTTCTGTTTATAGATTACATATCAAGCTTCATGTTTGTTCTTGCTTTGAAACAAAACAAAACATTTTCTTGTTTTGTTTTTGGTTATGCTCTTATTATTTTTATGCTTTTAGGAAGTTAGTCCTAAAATTCTTTTGATATGTCTAACAGTGATTTTACACTGAATTTTTCACAATTTATTATTTTTTAAAACTTCCTTAGTAGGATATGACTAAGGAGGAGATTTTTTTTTCTTTTTTTCTTTTCTTTTTTTCTTTCTTTTTTTTTTTTTTTTTCCAGATTTGCCATTGTCTCCTTTACCTTTTCTGCTTAACAATATGGTTTCCTCTGGAGCTATGAGAAACATTTTTTTTGATGGCAGGGGTGATTCTTATTTGTCATGAAAGTCTAATACATTCTCTTTGAAAACTTTTTGTACCACTTGTATGCTTTTTGCTATTTCTTTTATTTTTATCTAGCTGCCTTGATTTTGGAAAGCTGAAATTTTAGTGCTGGTCTTAGCAGCAGCAAGACAGAAAGCCTGAGGTAAATGTGCCTCAGACACTGTGACATTCTGCTAAGTTAATATCACTTTTCAGAAAATATTTCTACAGAAATCCCCACTTTTAGCTATAACCAGAAAACTCGGAAACACTGTGGCTTGCAGGACACATATATTCTTTTTGTGTGGTACACTAATAAGAAGACAACCTCATTTCGCATTAGTTTCAATTTGTTTGTTCTCAGAATAAGGCGTAAGCAGCCAGTAAAAATGTTCAAAAAATAGAATCTTTTGCTGAAATCCTTTACTTTGAGATTATTTTACTTAGACCCCAAAATACTGACAAAACAATTCTATCATGGACATTGATAACAGATTCCTTGGAATGGAAAGAAGTGTTTGAGTTCTGGCTCTTATCCTTTGCTCCAAAAGGTTCTCCATAAGCCATATAAAAAAGATTTGTGAGACTCATCCAGAATTCCCTGAGGAACTGTGCCCATCTCAGTTACAATGCAAGCTGAAAAACAGAGATTCCACTACAATAAAAATTGCTTTAGGCAACCACATATTAATATGGGATGTAACAAAATCTTGCAAGACGGACGAAGAAGTGCGAGGCCTTCCCTTCAGGCCTTCCAGGATACAGTAGACAGCATTTTCAGTTGAAGTCTTGAAATTGTCCTGCTTCTCTGTGCATCCCTTGAGAAAACCTCAGTTTTGCGTCAAAATACAAGAAGCAACATGAATCTACCCAATTTTGACTTTGAGTTAAGAGTTCAGAATTTCCATGAGTTCAACTTTCAGATTACTTTCTCTTGCTTGAAACGTTAATGCAGAAAAAAAATAAATATCAAAACTAGCAAGTTAATGATGATCAACATAAAACATGACTGAGAACCCCTAGTTATTGACAGCTTCATTTCAGAATGTTTAAAGGGAAACTGCAAGGCTGGAGCTGCTAGGGCTCCTGGTATATCCCCTTTCAACTTCTCAGTCAGTACAATTTTGTTCTGCTTCACTGCATTGACGACTAACTGTTGTGGAAATTTTAATAGCAATGTCTTATGCAAATAGTGTGCTCTACAAGTAAAACAAATAAAAACGAGGAAATGTACACATTGTACCTTTGAAAGGTTGCAAGCAGTGGCACAGAAGACTTGGGTTACAATAACAACCGAAATGAGCCTGGGAGTGGGAACGTAGCAAGGCTTGTTTCAAAGGGGAGCCAGTTCACTAAACACTAGAGTGATTTAATGCACCATCAATTATTTCCTGCTTGTCACTTAAACAGGCTCCACATATGCATTGCAGGTCCATGAGTGCAAAGAGGAGGCAGAAAGCATGATTTATTGGCTGGGGCAAACACCTGCGAATTAAGCAGCTCAGAAATTAGCCACAAGTAGCATATTAGTGCAGCTAATCAGGCACGGTTGAGTATTTCAGTTTCTTGATTTGCCCATAAATAAGGCTGTATGTGACTGCCCTAGGGCGTTCTGGTGATTAACAGCCCTGACCTACAGTAAAGAGTGCAATCTAAACAATTTAGTGGGGTCTGCAGGTGTACACTGTAGGCTTGTTGCTTATAGGTCTGGTACATCCAGTATGTAGAAAGCTCCTGGTATCTGGATGTCTTGTTCCTACATTTTATCACACCATTTAATGATCAATTTGCTTTTCATTCATTTACCAGAGCCTGGTAATATTAACAAGTTTTAAACTATGAGGCACTGATGCACAACTGTGAAACCCACTTGTCTTCTTTGTCTTGCTTGGATGCCAGAAAAATGAGAACATCATTCTTTGCAGTGTACTTTCATATCTCACACCACACTCGTTGACTTTCATCACAGTGGAAATGACAAGTTGCTACTTGATCTGTGGTTGGCTAAGCCTACCTGTTTATAGCTAATGTAAAAAATTTGTGCGGAGGAGCCTGTACACAGCAAGCAGCAATCTGCTCTTCTGATTTTGCCAAACACTGAAGCGAAGACAGAAATTTTTGATCACTATGTTCTGACACCTTGAGCATGGTGTCAGAAGGGAGAGGTTTGAAGCTCTTTTGAAACACTACATGTGAGCTCATGTAAACCTCAGTAGTAGTAGCCATATCGACTTTAATGCTGTTAGAAAAAATGACACATGTGGGAAAGAAAAGGAGGAAAGACATCCCCCAGATAAGCAAGATTCTGGGAAAAGCATACTGGTCACCCAGAGTACTCACTGTAGCCTTCTAATTCTTCACCTCCAAAAGAACATATGAGGACATGGACAAGGATGAAAATGAATGACTGGTGGGAAAGATGTGAGGTAGCATTGCCTGTGAGGGGATGGCAGCCATGTCAGATCACCAGCTACAGCTTTTGCTTTCATGACCCTTGACAGATTTAGCATAGGCAGATGAGAGGTTGCTTCTGCTGTTTGGCTACCCCCATATGATTATGATTGCTTCAAAGTCATTCCATTTCCCTGGTATGCTGAGTGAGGGTGGCTGGCATCCATACCACTCACGGCCAGCTCCTCCAACAGTGATCTGACTGATCTGCATTGGAACTTCAGGGGAATCTCTTGTGTCGTATCTGTTTCAAAGGCCTTTGCATCTATACCAATAGGACTCTCTAGTGTACCATTACTCATGGCACACTTGCTGCATGTGTCTGTTTTCTTTAATGATCTTACTAGCTCTAACCTGAATGGAAGCCATTTGGGGATATTTACCTTGGGGTTGCACTGTTTATAAACCTCAGTGTGAAACAACCTGATGAGAGCATGAAACACCCTTAAGAGAGCATGTCACCATCTTCTCATTATACCACCTGGGTATATCTAGAAGCACTAGCTTCTAGCCCCACATATGGGACAGCTAGAAGCACTTGTTGAGGCACTTTCTTCTTCTAGAGTGTTCTTCCTTGCTGGGATTAGGATACTAAGAAAATTTGTTTCAGGGTCTTTAAGAATGAGTATTTATTTATATTGGAACCAAGATGATCACAGGGATGGCTTTCATCACTCCATATTTCTGCTTTAATAGCACAACACTGAGGGCATTTGCTATGTGTAGAGGGGGTTGTAAGAATATGGTTTTGGGTATAAGATTGGCAGACTGGTCTGTGCAAAGGAGCAAGCTGTCTAGCCCCTGTACCTGCCTACTTAAATTTTCCACCAGGCCTGGGTTCTGCCTAAAGACCTTTTTGTTCCATCCCAGGATATCTGGCAGGTCTGAAGTGTGGCATGTCAAAAAAAGGAAAAAAAAAAAACCAAAACCTCAAAATAAAACAGTGTAATTAAACAAGCAGCATAGTTTTTTTTTTTTTTTTTTTTCCCTTGCTTAGATGAAGCAGAAATAAAATGGGACAAAATGTTTTTGCTGGTTGACACGAAAGACTGCTTTTCTTGGAATAACTTTGAATATGTGCTTTTTCCTAGTACATTCTATTTAATGTTGTCATTGTCATACTGATATATTTTAAACTCCTCATGTATTTGAATAGAAGTAGAGAATTAAAAACATAAAAGAAGATAGAAATAATATATGTTGTTGAGATGTTCACTATATTGCTATACACTACAATGAGATATGGAAAAGTTACAAGGTATGTGTGATAGGAAACACTTGAGAGTGTTGGTAAGTATTGTAAAAAATAAAAAATGATCAAAATATAATGCATAATTTAGAATAGAAAGGTTGCAGTGCAGGACACTATCAGATCTATAAAGATTGTTGCATTAAAGGATTTTAGACTATCTCTTTGGAAAAGTTAAAGTAACATTTGAAGTTTTATCTATGATTTTGAAAAGTGTATTGTATCATCAGATCACCAAAGTGCCAGAGCTCTTGTTATAAAGCAGCCTTTGTCTTTTGGTACAGGGGATGTTAAATTTCAAGTACAGTAAACTCAAAAGAGCTACATAAAACCAAGCACAGGTTAAAAAAAGCAGATTTATTGTGAGAACTCTGAAATGATATCTAGATGATCCCCTGAGCAGCCCTTGAGATGTCAAAGATGATAATACAGTAACAACATTTGGGAAGTATTTCTGGTTTTACACTTAGCCTTTTGGCAGGAATTTATTAAGACAGAATAAGCCTGTGACTTTTCAATTCCAAGTACAATTTGTTTCTCTAATATATCTGCAGGAGTAATGTGTGATGGAATTTTTCCTTTGCTGGGCCCAGTAGTTGTGGGTGATGATGTGCAGTAATAGGTTCTCACAGGCCATATCTCAACAAGATAAAACACAACACATGTACATCTGTGGCCCAGTGTCAATGCCTTAAACGTACATCAGAAATGCATTAAATCTTCTGATTGCTATTTTGTTTGTACAGCTTGTTGGTTCAGAGTTTCCTCTGTAATGTACCCTGCTGATTACCTTGAATTATTGGCATATCCTTGGTAGAACAAGCAGAAACACAGCATTACAGATGTGGCTTGAATCTTTTCCTTTATTAGTAGAAAAAGAAAAAAAAATGTTCCTAAAGTTATTTCCAATATGCTTCCTGAAAGCACATATCTCAGAATCAACTGTGTCCATCAGTGCTTTTGATCAAAAGTAAAGGCACATGATATCTCATCAGAAATTTATCCGCACAGCTGTTTGTGTGTGTGTATCCATGCCTGTGCGTATATATAATGACAGAACAGTGTAGAAAATAAAGTATTATGGACAGCTGTGGGAAATGGTGTATCAGAAGAGGCATTTTTAGTTTTGGATAGTTTTTTTTTTGGGCCAGATTCTTATCTAGTTTAAAGCTGCACATCTCCTGTCACCTTCATTACTCATATGCATGATTTTTCAAAGAAAGTGAATTTTTTAGAAGTAAACAGAAGTTAAATATTAATGGAATTCATAGTGCTTGATTGATAAAAATGAAGTATATATATATGTTATATATACTATACTATACTATACTATACTATTATTTGACACCACCCACTTCCAGTCTCTAGTGTTTCTGAGCTAAGATAGTCTGCTGAAAGTGTAGTAAGGCTACAGAGAAACATGACTACACCTGTAGGGTTTCAGTTTGTCTCTAACCATCTTGGAATGTGTATAGAGCAAAACAGTGTCTACTTTTTCTTTCTTCCATTTGGTCATCAGCATTAATTGAGAGCTGTATCTGTGTGCTCATGTATACACTGTGGTGCTGATAACCATGCCATGTACTGCACACCTGTCTGTGGACCATCCAGATTGGACAGCTTAGTCAAGTGACTCCTTTCTCATTCACATCCCTGGGTTTCTTTTCAAAGGGGATCACAGGAGAGTTGCTCAGGGTACAGCAGAAGTGTCTGCCTGGGAACAGGGACTGCAGGATTAGTATGAGAGTCAGACCACTGAGCTACAGAGGACTTGATATAAAGATTTTTGGTAAATTCCATGTAGTCTATATGTAACAAATATGCAAATGTTGTTAAAGTAAATCTCAGATTAGGGGAATAGAAAGTGATACTCTTCCATTCTCTGCTCAAAACAGTTTTTTATTAATTTTGTAAGTAGATGTAAATCAATGTGTACTTAACACACGTGGCACTTCTTCACTGGAGTTCACAGCTTCTCATAGGCAGATGAAAAAGTTGCAGTTCTCAGGCAAGTGGTGAGTAGTTGCTAGTCCACCACTCTCTTCCAGATGAACAGCTCTTCTTCACAAGACTGTGAAGTGGTCAGATCATGATGGCATTTCTGCAACACAGATTTTGTTCATATTGTTGTTTAGAGAATTACTGTTCTTTGGACAGATGCATGTATTATTGCTGTTTCTATATTAATCATCTGCCAATGAAACTTCAGTTACTCAGTTGGGAAGGTGAGGCATTATCACGCAAGGTAAATGTTGCATAGACAAGTCAAAATGTGATCCTTAGTTACTCCCAATACAAATTAGACTGCATAAACTTTTCACTGCATACAGATGAGTAATCAAATTAATCCTAGAAATGAAAACATGCAATGAAAAATACGTTTGTTCTGTATTTTATTAGTTAATAATAAGACTTTTTATAGGTGAAGATTACAGAAATGACATTTTGATCGTAACAAGTATCTGTTAACTATAATTAGCAACAGTTCCTATTTCTGAAGGAATTTAAATATTTTATTGATCTACTATGTCCAGTGGTTGACAAAGATGATTTTCAAATTGATATCAGTAGAAGCAGGAGGCTATGGATATAGCTGAATAAAAGAATACTTATGTATTTTAATAGTAATAATACAAAATTAATTTATATATGCCCACTTGGACAAATACAGTTGATATGACTTAAAATGGAAATAGATGCTTATGTCTCTGTAGTAAATGGATTCTGAAATGAGTGAAAAATAAAAAATGGCACCATACTGCAGATGCCTGGAGACAACTGTCTCTCAGCAAATGAACAGGGGTTAGGGAAAAACATGTGTATGAGTCTCATGCTATGTCAGTGTGACTTCCCTTACAGGAATCCCTGCAAGCTCCACTTTGACTGTAAATCATGGTTCAATATATTGTAATTTTATATTAAGACTTGATATGAAACAATTTAAAGTGTTTTCCTTTTTTTTTTTTTTTAATTGAAGTATAAAAAGTGAAAGCAGTGTATTTCTGAATTTGCAACAAATCTATGCCATAGGCCAATTTATTTCTACCAGGTGAAGTGAACCCCCCTGTAAATCTAAATCCTGTAATGGCATATATATTTACTTGTTTTGTAGCTGCAAACATCACTAGTGAAATACTGAAGGTAATATTGGAGATAAATAACAGTGTTTAAATGTGACCACAAGGTACTACAGACAAATGAATATTACTAGATGAAAACTGCTGAGGAAATGTATAGTACCACTGCTGTATTATGAAACAGGTATATTGGTTTAAAAAAGAGACTATTTGCATAGATGACTGAATATTAGTGAAAAATGAAAATTATGGAGATTATAACAGAAGTAACTGTCTTGTTTAAGAATCTAGACTACTAGAAAATTTGCCAAATTCTTCTAGTCTTTAACTCTGTAATCTGTTCACTGTGCATCTAATGGCTCATTACGCTTTCCCATTTGTGTTAATGCCATTTTACCAGATCTGCTTCCAAAATATACTTCATACTCTTAAAAAGACTGTTTTAAATTGTTTCTCACTACTGTCCATTTTTAACATTAATTCAGTCTATCCCATTTGACTTTAGTTTATATATGTGTTTGTGCATTTAGTAAGTTCAAACATATATGTATGCACACCTTCTGATCTAGATAATTAGCATACAAAAGAGAAGAGAACATCAGCAGCTAGTCTAGAGATGACTGTATTGCAACAGTAATGGTTCGTATTTAAAAGTATGCTGTGATTATTTATTTTACGTGATAAGTTGGATTGAGGCCACAGTGCATTTTGTTATTAAAACTTTAATTTGTTTTTGGCTTCAAAAGTAGACTCTCAGTCTTTTTCATACAAACATATTATGTGATTTCAGTAGAATAAATTCACTTTCACAGTCCATTCAACACCTGATTAGTTCATATTACTGAGGCAACAGAGATATAATTAACTTGTTCTTGTCTTACAGTTCATAAACTGTGCTGCAGATAACAGTGTGAGCCAATGCTGGTACTTTATTCAATAGGTTGGCTTTAGGAACTTCAGCAGAGACTTGTTTTTCATTAAATATGCTGGTAATCTAATTTATTTGGAGAAATTAGTATATTTCTTGAAACTGTCATCATACATCAAATAAAATGGAGTTTGACAGCAGTTTTTTTTTAGCATTCCTAGCAGAAATGAAAAACAGTTATGGGAAGGTTTTTGTGCTGGCATCATTTGTAGATAATGTTGAAGCTTTTCTATATATTTTGATGTGTCTGAGGTATATGATTCAGTGCACTGTTTTGGGCAGTCTTCACCAGTACGTCATTACTGTGAAAAAATATGAGGAAAGTATTTTTGATCCAAAAGATGCTTTGTAAACGTATCCTTGCCCCCTAATTACAAGGCACTCATATTATGAAATATGCAGTGACAAATATGCTTTAGCATTTTTAGTCAGACTATGGTAGTAATAGTAGTTTTTTCTTAGTTAACCTTTAAGTAGAATGAATGCTTTGGATGGTCTCTCACGGGCAATTTTCTTGAAATGACTGAGGACAACATAAAGAACAATGGGTAGGATGACTGTTACATAAGGGAAAGAGGAAAAACAGTAGAAAAATTACCTTAGCAGAAAAATTAGTAAGAAGGTCAAGAAATGTTGATGTGGTACCAGTATTAAAAAGGAAAGAGGAAAAATTACAAGGCATAACTCTGATCTGTAATGGTGCAGATTCTAAAGTGATGTGGTGCTCATCTTATTGTGCAAGACACAGTGATTCAGTTTGCATTAAGTTTTGATGTTTCAAAATTATTACCCTGAAGCAATTGCTGGAAAAGTAGCACAGTTGTGAAGTGAAAAAACAACAGTAAAACTTTCAAGACAATCTGATGTATCTTAACAGGCTGACCTGGGATGTGTGAGACAAAGATTCAGATTTTCACTCTACCTACTTGAGGGCAGTTTTCACTGCAAACCACCCCAAACCAGAGGGGTGTTTAAGGAAAGGTTGGATGTGGTACTTGGGGATGAGATTTAGTGTGTGATAGTGGTAGTAAGGGGATTGTTGGACCAGATGATCTTGGAGGTCTTTTCCAACCTTAATGAATCCATGATTCTATGATTCTATGATTTGTGTACAGGCAGTTCAGAGAGGCATCCAAGTGTGCTTATTCCGCAGAATAGGCTTGAGAGTTTTCACCATAAATTTGTTCCATGAGCTTTTTCCTTTTTACGAGTATACTTGATTTCACTTTGTCCTTGTTTTGAAGACTGCTGTCTTTCAGTTCCATCATATCCAGCCCTTGGCTTGTCTACTCCATCCACAGCTACCTCACTTTTTTGTTGAGGAATCTCTTCTCCGTCATTTCTAGTTTAAAGCTCTCCTCACAGGTTGTCCAGCCAGTTGGCAAGCATACTTTAGCCCCACTCAGTCAGGTGGATCCTGTCTATATCAAGCAGTTGTTGACCTTTGAAGGGTGTCCCATGGTCATAGGACCCATCCAGTTCTAGGCAGACTACCCCTTGCATTGGCAGGATTGAGGAGAACACAGCTTGGGCCTCTGTGCTCTTGACCACCAGAGTCATGTAGTCACACTTGACTTTCCAAGTCACCCTTAACATTATGATTGGTGCCTACATGGAAGAACAGCAAGGGTACTTGTCAGAGGGCCAGGTGATCTTTTGTAGCCTCTCCACAACATAGTGAATGCAAGGCCCCCACAAGCAGCACATCTCCCTAGAAGGCAGCTCTGGTTAACAGATGGGGCTTTCTGTTCCCCACAGTTGGGAGTCTGCTGCCAGTATCATTCACCACTTCCTCCTAGTGGTCCTGAGTAGATCAGGCTCAGCTGCCAAAGATGTTCCATTTAATAACACTCCCAGCTATAAGGACACTAAACCTATTGTGTAACTGCAAGCCTTCAGGTAAAGCAGGAGCCTTCCTCCTAGTGTGAGAAGTCATCAGTTTCCCCATTTTGTCATGATGAAAAGTTTCCACTTTCCAACTTCATGGGGACAGGCTCTTCTTGCTTCTCTGCTACAATTGAAGACTCAGGCTCGTGAAGCTCTTGGGTCTCAGAGAACATTGAGTTGATCTCTTTCTCATCCCATTGGTCTATCTTGTCACTTTGCCTGCAACTCTTTCACTTGGCAGCACAGCTCCTTAACAACTGCACACCTCCTGCAGGCTAGAAAACCATGTGATCCAGGCTCAGCAAGAGGTTCCAGGCACTCCCTGTAGCTCGAGACTTGCAGAGCTGCATCCTCCTGCAGCTTCATCTGGGTCCAAGAGTCTAACAACGAAAGGACAGTTTCTCCAGTGGCTCCTGGGTACCATGCTGCATGGCACATTGTCACCATGGCTAAGAAAGCATATGCTAGACACAGCAAGGTTTCTGGTCTCTCCTTTGTTCACTGTTGTACAAAATGCGGTATCTATTGGCTGCACGCAAGGAGCTATGCTACGGGACTGGTTCTTACATAGGCCTCTCCTGAGCATTGGATAACAGTGTCCTTGGCTCTCACTATTCAGGGGAGAGTCACTCTGTAACTCTGACATGAATTTCTATTAAAAATATTCTGAACAGTTCTAAGATCTAATTTCTATAGGGCAGAGTCATTTAGTCACTAATGCCCTGCTTGTCTCCATTCTATTTCTGTATTTCTGTCTACAGATATCCCCTACAAATAAAACAAAAAGTTGTTCACAGAATGGTTTGCTGAGCTAGCTGATATTTTACACCATTCACATTTTCATAAGTGTAATGTCATTTCTAGTACCCAGAAGGTCTTTGGAGAAGAATTTGGTTGGGAAATTAGGACTCTTACGTGAGATAAATACAACCTGAAAACACGTGAGCAGAAAGCTGGAGAACATGGTCAGTGGTTATAATCAGAAAAGCTGGTAATTGGTAGCTTTCACCTAACGTGATCATAATTGCAATTACCGTTATTTGTAGAACATCTAGCCTAATGCATTACTGAAATAATGCTGCCTGGTATGAAAAAAAAAAAAAACCAACCAAAAACAAACAAACAACAACAAAAAAAACCCAACCCAACCAACCAACCAACCAAACAAAAAAACCACCACTGAAACTAGTCTTGTTTTGTACTAAGCTGAAGGCATACTGTGAAACAATCTCATCACTAAGAATCTTCCTATAATATTTTCGATACATGATAGCATTCCACACATAGGGTCTGTTTCAAAGAGACAATCACTTTTTCTCTTTATCTGAAGTATGATCAGAAGTAAAGGAAAACTGAATTGAACACAGAGTAGACTGAATGAATTTTCACCTATGGAAATATGGATATTTCATTGTCCTTTGGACATTCCACCTGTCCTCTGCATTTGCAGTGATCCATGAAGTGGGTTAGTAGGAAACTGTATTGCTAAAGATAATGAAGAATAATATAAGGCAATTTATGTAATTTCTGTGAATCCACTTTAGGGAAAGAATAAAGCAAGCAGTGGTTTTTCATAACTCAAATGCCTACTATATAATGAAAAGAAACTGCAGTATAGGAATGAGTAATAAAGCAAATGCACTGAGTAGGGTACAGTAAAAATACAATTGTTATGTACTGCATAAAAGTGGATAATAAGTTAAAATTGATTCTGAGGCTATGAATAAACAAAGGCAGGTGTATATGTTGTATAGCAACTAGATACTCTAGGTACCTAGGTATTTTTGTACATTTAGGGAAAGTCAGTCTCAATGAAGTGAATGCCAGAGTTGTTAATTGATAAGATAAAAACATGCAGACAGTACAAAATATTATTAAGATGTGGCAAGAGTTTATCCTAAACCATAATAACACTGGTTGTTCAAAGTGTTGGATTATTTACTGCAAATAATAACTGTTGTCAAATGTTGCCCATTTTGGCATGTAAGCAATTCACATACTGCATCTGATGTATAAAACCTATTAATTATTCAGAATTATTTTACCTTAAAAGATATCAAGTTTATTTCTGAACAAAACAAAACAAGTTGTAGATGTCTTATGTATAGTACTGTGTTCTGTTGGTTACCAAAGCACTGTATTATTTTCATTTATAGAGAAGAACGGAGCTAACTGCATGATAAGCAGGAAATATTGCTCTTCTGGTAAAGAATTTGTTGATAAACAGCCATTTGTACTACAGAATCGTAGAATCATATCATAGAATGGCTTGGGTTGGAAGGGTCCTTAAAGATCATCTAACTCCAACCCCTCTGCCATAGGCAGGGGTGCCACACACTAGATCAGGTTGACCAAGGCCCCATCCAGCCTGGCCTTGTCCACCTCCAGGGATGGGGCATCTGCAACTTCTCTTGGCAACCTGTTCCAGTGCCTCACTACCCTTACAGTGAAGAATTTCCTCCTAATGTCTAGGCTAATTCTATCCTCTTGTAGTTTAAGTCCATCTCCCCTTGTCCTATCTTTATCTACCTGAGTAAAGAGTCCTTCTCCATCTTTTTTATAAGACCCCTTCAAGTACTGAAAGGTGGAAGTGACCACCTGGAGCTCCCTGGAGCTTTCTCTTCTTCAGGAAGAACAGCCCCAGCTCTCTCAGCCTTTCTTCATAGGAGAGGTGCTCCAGCCCCTTGATCATCTTTGTAGCCCTCCTCTGGACTCTAACAGGTCCACATCTTTCTTGTGCTGTGGGCCACAAACCTGGACACAGTACTCCAGGTGGGACCTTCTAAGGGCAGAGTAGAGGGGTACAATCACCTCCCTTGACCTGCTGGTCACACCTCTTTTGATACACCCCAGGATGCAGTTGGCTTTCTGGGCTGCAGGAGTGCACTTCTTGCTCATGTTGAGCCTTTCATCCACCAGAACCCCCAAGTCCTCCTCAGGGTTGCTCTCAATGAGTTCTTCTCCTAGTCTGTACTCCGGTCTGGGATTGCCCCAATCCAGGTGCAGCACCTCACGCTTGGACTTGTTGAACCTCATGCAGTTCACACATGCCCACTTTTCCACCCTGTCCAGGTCCCTTTGAATGACATCTCTTCCTTCTGTTGACACCACCTTCAGCTTGGTGTCATTGGCAAACTTTCTGAGGGTGCACTCAATCCCATTGTCTACATCATTGATGAAGATATTGAAAAGCACCAGTCCCAAGACAGTCCCCTGAGGGACACTGCTCGTCACCAGCTTCCACGTGGACATAGAACCATTGACCCCTACTCTCTGGGAGTGTCCATTGAGCCAATTCCTTATTCACAGGGTGGTCCACCGTTCAAATCTTTCCAATTTAGAGATTAGGTTGTCATGTGGGATTGTGTCATAAGCCTTACAGAAGTTCAAGTAGATGACATCAGTTGGTCTTCCCTTGTCAACTGGTGTCGTCACTCCATCAAAGAAGGCCACCAGATCGGTCAAGCATTTTTTGTCATTGGTGAAGCCATGCTGGCTGTTCTGGGTCACCTCCTTGTCCTGCATGTGCCTTAACATTGCCTGAAGGAGGATTCATTCCATGATCTTGCCAGGCAAAGAGGTGAGATTCACCAGTCTGCAGTTCCCCAGGTCTTCCTTTCTAGCCTTTTTAAAAATTGGAGTGATGTTTTCCTTTTTCCAGTCACCGGGGATTTTCCTGACTGCCATGATTTTTCAAATTTGATGGAGAGAGGTTTGGCAACTACATCAGCCAGTTCCCTCAGGACCCTGGGATGCAAGTCATCAGGGCCAATAGACTCGTACTTGTTAAGTTGCATAATGTGGTCTTGAACTTGCTCTTTGCTTACAGTGGGAGGGACTCTGCTCTCCCAGCCCCCACCTAGAGGTTCGTGGACTCAAGAGATGTGGGAAGCCACTAGTGAAAACTGAGGTAAAGAAGTTGTTAAGTACCTCTGCCTTCTCCACATCTGTTGTTACCAATTCCCCGTCTTCATTTGACACAGGTTATGCACTCTCCTTAGTCTTTCTTTTGTGGCCAATGTACCTGTAGAACCCCTTCTTGTTATTCTTTGCATCCCCTACTAAGTTTAGTTCTGTCATAGCCTTGGCTTTCCTGATTCCATCCCTGAACATCTGGACAGCATTTCTGTACTCTTCTCAGGCACATGGTCCTGTTTCTACCATGTGTGCATTTCCTTCTTGTTTAACCAGCAGGTCCTTGTTCAACCATGCTGGTTTCCTACCCTCAGAGTTGCCAGCTCTGATCAGATCCTCTGTCCCTAAGGATTGTGTCCCATGGGATCTGATCCACTAATTCTTTGAACGGATGGAAGTTGTCTCTTCTGAAGTTCAGGGTCCTGACTATGCTCTTAGCCAGGCCCATATCCATTGAGATCACAAACTCAACCAGGGCATGGTTGCTGCAACCCAGGCTTCCTCCAGTCTTAACCTCTTCTATGAGCTCTTCTGCATTGGTGAGCACCAGGTCCAGTAACACTTCTGTTTGGTTTGTCTAATACCTGGACGAGGAAGTTGTCCTCAGTGGCTTTCCCAGCAAACATCCAGGTGGTTGAAATCCCCCAGGAAGATGAGAGCCTGTGAATGTGATACTTCCTGTAGTTGGAGCAAGAAGGCCTCATTAACAGGCTCCTCTTGATCGGGTGACCTGTAGCAGACTCCAACCACAAGGTGTCCTTTGTCTGTCCAGTCCTTAATTTTTACCCACAGTCTTTCAACCTGCTCTTGGCTGTTTCTTAGAGGGAACTCTTCACAATCTATCCATTTCTTAACATAGAGGGCAACCCACCCCCCTCTTCCTTGGCCCCTTCCTTCCCTGCATGTCTCTCCTGTAAAGCTTGTAACCCTCTATTCCAACATTCCAGCTCTGTGATTCAGGAAAGTATCAGGCCTCTAAAATTCAGAGCTAGTGGTCATGTAGAAGTGCAAACAGCAAGTTTTACTCATGTTAATGATGAAAAGATCATTGGCTACATGTTTCTTAACTTTAAAAATGGACCATCTACGCTCCCAACATGTTGTTGTGAAGTGTGAAGAATGCTTTAGTTTTATTTCTGTTAAAAGAAGGTTTTGAATCTCAAAATTAAACCAATATGGGATTTTGTACATTGCTGACACCTTTGGGTATAGTTTTCCCTAATTCTTACATAAGTGCAAGAGAAAGAATAAACCTCTCATTCCCCTGCTCCTGAGTTCCAAGGAGAATTGCGGTCTCTCTTCTCTTCAGACAAAAACAGCTTCATCCACTGTGGACCAATGATAGCTATAATAGCAGAAGGAAATGATGGGGCAGGCCTAAATCTCTATTTTTCTTTTTAGTCAATGGAACAGAACTGGAATACTAGAAAAAGAAACAGTATTTTATAAGCTTTATTCATTTCAGTATCTGACCATGAGATGGTAATGTCTCTTGGACACAGATATTTTTCTGTGTGATGATTTTGTGATTCCTGGTTTAAGGAGTTGTCTTGTGGAGACTATTGCAAAACCGGACAGAACATGACAATAATGAGCTTCAGCAGTCACTGCGTTCAACGTTGTACAATGGAGACCTCTGAGAGGTAATCTTTACATTATAGTGCATCTTGTACAACTCCCATGCAGCACGCTTCCTTTCCTATTCCACTTGATTATGCCTAAATGCAACAAAGAAGATAGATGATTAGAGCTCACTATCTAGCACAATCTCTATAAGGAATATTTAGTTTTGCTTGTAATACCAGTCAGTTACTTGCTGAAGCAATGAAAGATCTTCCTCTTCTGTAGAACTTCATATTTATATGTCATGGAAAAGTCAGTTGAAGTGAAAGTGAGTGTAAATGTAATGTAAATAACTTAATTCCATTGCCTTCCATTATTATTCTTTAAATTGATTTATGAGACTCTTTTTGCAAATCTCAAAGTACTCTATGAATTACAAACTGTGGCTCTTAGCTAAAGTCCTATAACCAGACCCTACATTACCACACAAGAAAATGTCAATTACACCTGAAAGTGAACATGCCATTTAATGGTAATAAAACATTATAGTGATAATGTAAAAATACCAAAGAAATTCAGAGCTAAGTTGCAATTAAGAGAAAACCAAAAATATGGGAGTACCAACCTCCCCAAAGACTTCATTTTTGATCTCTGATGATGCCTGGCAGTGAGCAAAACCTTATGATTATAGAATACTAGCTCTGGAGATCCAAGTTATATTTAAAAGTTTTTTAAAGTCATTATGCTCCTTCTGTCTCCTTTTAGTTCTTCCTGACTGACAATCTCTTCTTCATAACTAGGGGGAGATCTGTATTGAATCTGATTGTGAGAGGCTTTTTCTGCAGGATAGCAGTATTTTTACAATTATGAAAACCATAAATGAAGGACATAACTGAAGCCAGTAAAGCAACAGAGGTGGACATTGACATTTGTCTGTTTCTCATTTATAAAGTTTTAGACAGACTTGATCTCAAAAAGCTTGTGGTTTTTGGTGTCAGTAAATTAGAAGAAAAAGCAAATAATACCAGGATTGTATGGTTGGTTTGCTTTTAAAATAGGTGCTCTTACAGTGAGTATGGATGGGTATATCAAAAAGATATGTGATAACCCCTCCAGCCCTCCCTCATCCTGACTTTCCCCCCTCCCAAGATGGACACAGAGTTGTGGTGGAAGCACTGAGTTTGGACCGTTTGCAGGATCTCTGTGGGAACTTCTGCTGCAGTCCTGTATGCATTCCAAATAAAGCAATTTAGTTTAAGAACATCTGTTTTTCCCTGTTGCAAGATACTGCTAATCAGCTATTTGACATTGTTCTGCCTCTGTAATGCCAGGGGCTCCTGAATAAAAACATTAGTTCTGCCATGCTAGATCAGATGAAAGAGTCCATCTTATCCCAGTTTCCTTTCTTCATTGGTGACTAGCAGCAGATGCCTAGGGAAGCATACAGTGATAATTCCCTGTGTACCCTTCTGACTGCCAGCAATATGTGGACTTGGTGAGTCAGAGGCAGTATCTTTCTGATTTTTCTTCGATAAACATAGCTGGGAGTCATTGCTTTTCCTTTTTGTGTTCATTATGTGAAAAAATACTTCCTCTTTTTAGCCTGCCATTTCATGATTTTGATTCACCCAGAGCCACTTTTGTTTTTATATCACTTTCTCATAAATCTATTTAAAGCTCTTTCTTATCTTTATTCCAGGTGGTAGAACTTATTCTCTCTTTAACTGTTCTTTGTGCAGACACTGTGCCACACATCTCTGTACCTTTTCTCGTGCTGTTTTACCCATTATGGGACCAGAACTGCACCTGTAGTCAGAGGATAATGAAATTTTAATATGTTCTATTTGATTCTCTATTTTCCTCTTAATAGCGGTTAACATTTAATGGCTAACTAGGAATTTCCTTGAATAACTTAGTAACATCAGCATATTTTGAACACTGCAGATGCTACTACAGGTTCCTACAAGACTCTGCTGCTGACCTACCTCTACAGAGTCACTATTTATCCTACCTCTTTGTTTCATTTTATACAAATAGGTGTTTGTCTTTTCTCTTGGAATTGTAATTTATTTTGTAGCCTATCACAACGGATGTGGCAGATAACTTTTTAAAAGTCCAAATATATTATGTCAAACAGATCGTGCTCATTAATATTCTCCTTCAGTCCTACAGAGATCATAAATAAACTGTAAGCACAGACCTTCTCTGTGAATTCCAGTTTATTTCTTCCTTGCTGAATTATATGTTTTTGTGTCTGTTTTTTTTTTTTTTTTTTTTTTTTTTTTTTTTTTTACAGTTTTTACAGTTTTACTACTGTACTTCATGATCTGAAGTTCCCCAGATCCTTCCCTCCACTTAGGCCATTAAAAAAAAAAAAAAAGGTATCTTGTGTTTACAAACAGTTATAGTGTTTAGAAATTGGTATTATGGATCACAACTATTGACAAAACTAACATTGGCTAAGAACAGATGTGTAAATCAATGTTTGGAATGGCTGGTACTGACTTGCTGGCAATTTAATTTCTTGCCTTTCTATTAAGTGCATAGAATGCCATTTATTTATAGAAAATCTATTTATTTACTTTTTTTTTCTAAAATGTAACATTTTAATTACAAAAAGTCATGCATTAAATCAGAACCCTCTGTCGAAAGTCTTGTCAATAAAAGTGTAGAGAGAATAAAATAAATATCTTACAGAAGACCTTATAGAAATTACATGTCTCTGTATTATAGAGAGGTATTCTTTAGAAAGTGAAGAGGCCTCTATAATATTTTTTTTCTTTATGGGTTATTGGGTAGTTTTGGCTCTTCGGCAGTGTCAGGTGAACATGATGTAAAGGTACTGAATTTCCTTGAAATATTTCATTTTTTTTTAAAGGTCTGTTTATGTTTAAAAAGGGCAGATGCTTTGTTAAAAATTATAGAATTTTCTGACAGGGAGTGGGAAAAGCATGGGACATGGTTGGCACTATGTCAAATTAGGTAGTAAGCCAGACACTGTGTGGATGTGAGGAAGAAGAAATGCATGGCTTAACCTTTGCCCAAGGCTCCCAGAAGTAGCACCATTTCAGCTTATGGAACATCTAGAAATATGTGAGCACATTGTGCTGATGCTTCCTGTCTGGCCTCTTTCTTGACCCAGTTAGAGATAATGGGGTCATCTGGTCAGTATATGTCATGCTGAAGAGTAGACTTGCAAAGTAGCTGCAATAATTTTATGGTGAATACACAATGGCCGTCTAAATGTTGGCTTCTGTTAATGAAGCTTGCAGTTAAAAAAGAAGTTTGCGTATTGAGAAATGTGAAAGTTGTTCCAGCAGAGGCTCAAAGGCTTCCTCAGACCACATAGTCAAACCTAAGGCAAGACGACTGAAGAATTGAAAAGATTTGTTATAATCTTATTAACCCAATCTCGCGGCCCAGCTAAAGCTACTTTAAACTCCTTTTACGTTCCTGAAAGAAGACAAAGTAAATAAGTATATCCACGAAAAATAAGCCATGCTAGCTTAAGAATGAATAACAGAAGCCTGTGGATCAAGAATCCTCCCAGCTTCACTCAGTTCTTCCATTTTCAGTTTGGAACAATGAGAGTCTTTGTTGGGATGATGCATATTAATAGTCTGTGAGAAGTTATAAATACATTGTGGTTGAATGGATTTTTTTACAATGGATTCTTATAGTGTTTCTATATTGGAATTATATGCATGGATTTTAAATAACCTTAATACATTTTTGGAATTATATCTCTGAAAGTTGACATGATAGGCAATAATGCATATGTAAGATGATACAATGTAAAGTCATTTGGCAAGTCTATGACCCAATAAGGTAGAAAGGAAAGTGTGAATAATAATAATAATAATAATAATAATAATAATAATAATAATAATAATAATAATAATAATAATAAAAATAAAATTAAAGAGTGACTCATTTTATTATGAAAGAGATTTGAGAAGTTCGAAAGTGTCAATTTCACTCAATTTTCACTACCTTTTGTAGCTTGAATTTAAGTAAGGAAGAATAACTGATAGTATCCTGATTTAATATTCTGTGTTTTCACAATATAATGTCAGTGAGAAAAGGATAGTATTGTCATACTTCCTTGACAGTTAACCCACAGTTATAGCTTTCTGTAGGAACAATAAAGTTTCCTTCACAATACTCTATTACTTCCCCTTTGTAGGAAGCATATTAATGTTGAAAAGAATAGTATGCATCTTTTATTAATTCCTGATAGTTAACATTGGATATTTCTAGTAGGGTTTATTTAAATAATTTGAAAAAGCTTAGATTATCAGAACTCCTCTAGAATCTTGGAGAATGAGTGCACTAATCAATGTTAAAATGATTTTGTTTGTTTCCAAGGAAAAAATGTGTACCAGCAGTTTGAATTTTATGACAACCAGAAAACATAAGACTTGGCATATCAATACCAAATAAAATAATAATAATAATAAAAACACTAAATGAAAACAACTGTTTTTGAATATTTGTTGGTGATTTTTTTGTTGTAAATATGAAAAAGAAATTCAAAAATTCTTTTAAATCATAAATAGTTAAATTTTAAGCTGTCATATGAATGAAAAAAGAATCATAATTAATAAGAGTGTGACTAGCATTCCATCAGAAACCTGGGTTTGCACTTTCTCAAAACATGCCTCTGGCTGAATACTGACTGTATCAAATATATATTAAAATGCACATTACTTGAGTATACCCATGATGCCATGTGATCTGGAGTTCTATGAATAAGAGACCTGTTCTCACCATTATTTTTGAGTCCACCAATCTCTGTGTCATCTATAAACTTCATCAGTTTTATGTTCTTATGAATTACTGAATACATTGACTGGTAGCATTCACTATTAATTCCACCAATTTCTTTCTCAATATGTTTGGTTATGAGATCTGTGAAATTGTCACTTTTCAATTCAGGAAGCATCCATTATTTTGATTTTATATACTGTAGTTATTTAAACAGTCAAGTATCCAACAAAAAGAGAAATATGTAACTTGATCACCTTATATTTTATGGCCATTTTCAACTGTCAAGTCACGTTTAATTAGCACCAAGTAAGCAGAGTACTTTGAACATATTTGGAAAATCTTTGATTTTACTTATGGTAAGTTTTTTTCTAACTAAATGAGATAGGAATGTTATAGAAACATCACTTACAAAACCTACACGTAAAATAACACCTATTAAAACATTTATTTTTAGCTGCTAGATAGTAAATCTGTTGTGGGGCATTTTAAAATAGATGAAGACTAACTGAATGCTTTATGGCTTTCAGTTTTTGAACTTTTGTGTTTAGGAAGAAAATATCCATATCCACTTCAGTACTGATGAATGTGATAATTGTCTACTTTTTTTTAAAAAATAATTTGTTTCTATGTTAGTTTTTTAGCTTACTTTGGGGAAAGTGAAAGGGTAGAGGGATGGTGGTGTGATTTACTAATCTTGCTCTTAACCTGTTGAAGAGTTTATCCCTGTCTGGTAGTATTTAGCATTTTAGTTAGTGATTTGTGGTTCCCATGGTTAGTAGGGCAATTTAAATATTTCAGCACGAGATTCAAATTGACTACTAATGTAATAGCTACTAAGAACTAGCCTAGACAGACAAGCTTGAGCATAAGCATATGTGTTTCTCTCTCCAGAGTCTAGGGACCTCGTCTACTCTGGAATCATAAAAGAGAATTATAAGGTTTTTTTTTTTTTTTTTTTTTTTTTTTTTTTTTTTTTCTGGAGAAATAGATTACACTTACTCTTTGAAACATAGTAGAAGAGCATAACTTCATGGTTAAAACCTTCACACAGCTTGGGTGTGGCCTAGATTCTTCAGCCTAAAGTTGTTTAGGTCAAGACATTCTGCTCCTAGAGGGTACCAGACTACACCAGACTACAATCCTTGCCTTGGGCGGAAACTGTTTCTCAGTATGTCAAAACCTTCAATGCTCACAGGTTTAAAGAGTGAGAAAATACATCAGAGCAAATTCTGCAAGTTGGTGTATATGTGGGATATTTTGCAGCACTGCCTTCTAGTCCTTGCTTCCAGGATTGTTTGTGCAGTCTACCCAGTGACCATATAATATATAAACATTTCTGTAATAAAGTATTGTAGTAGGAGGAGTTTTCAGACAAGTATAGGCTGAGAATAGTAAAAATAAGTTTCATGTAATGTATATGATCTGGCTTGTGAATTAAATGTGTTTTTGATCAGAAAAGAAGAATCTTTTTTTTTTTTTTTTTTTCTTACATTGAAAATTACAAGATTAATTGGGGGAGGGATAAATTGGTTTTATGCCTTGTTTTTAAAAATATGCCATGTTGTAAAAATTGTATATAAAAATTTATCTGGAATAGAGGATTAATTTATTCATGTAATTCATGTACAAACATGATTTTGAATTTATCTGATCAATTTTTAAAAATTACAAAAGTTCAGTCTAAGTATAGTAAGTATCCTTGCTCTGTATCAGAATAAGTTAATATCTACCATATTCTGCATTTTCTGTCTATGCATTAATATAGATTTGTTTTACAGTGAGTTTAGATTGGTTTAAAACTCACCTTAGATTTTCCTAGACAGCTGGTCATACTCAGAAAAGCTTTGCAGACTCTGTCATATGGAAGTACAGTAGTTTTTTTGAAGGCTGGTAAAGCAAGTTCTTTGGCTTCTTTTTGTAACCTAGTGTTCAACTGGCTTGAGTTTTATTTAAAAATCTGGTCATGTTCTCACAATGTTTTTGTTTTAGCTTGGAAAATTAAGAGATTCGGGTTATAAATCGCATATAATTTTGTTCATTTACTACAGGAAGCACAGTCCACACAGCAATTATTTTAACGATTTTGGATCCTATTGCCTCTTACAAAACATATTTGTTCCTTTTTCTTTTTCCTTTTCCTTTTCTTTTTCTTTTTCTTTTTCTTTTTCTTTTTCTTTTTCTTTTTCTTTTTCTTTTTCTTTTTCTTTTTCTTTCTCTTTTTCTTTTTCTTTCTCTTTTTCTTTCTCTTTCTCTTTTTCTTTCTCTTTTTCTTTTTCTTTCTCTTTTTCTTTTTCTTTTTCTTTTTCTTTTTCTTTTTCTTTTTCTTTTTCTTTTTCTTTCTCTTTTTCTTTTTCTTTTTCTTTTTCTTTTTCTTTTCCTTTTCCTTTTCCTTTTCCTTTTCCTTTTCCTTTTCCTTTTTCCTTTTCCTTTTCTTTTTCTTTCTTTTTCTTTTTCTTTTTCTTTTTCTTTTTCTTTTTCTTTTTCTTTTTCTTTTTCTTTTTCTTTTTCTTTTTCTTTTTCTTTTTCTTTCTCTTTTTCTTTCTCTTTTTCTTTTTCTTTCTCTTTTTCTTTTTCTTTTTCTTTTTCTTTTTCTTTTTCTTTTTCTTTTTCTTTTTCTTTTTCTTTTTCTTTTCCTTCTCTCCTTTTTCCTTTCCTTTTCCCTTTTCTTTTTCTTTTTATTTTTCTTTTTCTTTTTCTTTTTCTTTTTCTTTTTCTTTTTCTTTTTCTTTTTCTTTTTCTTTTTCTTTTTCTTTTTTTCTTTTTCTTTTTCTTTTTCTTTTTCTTTTTCTTTTTCTTTTTCTTTTTCTTTTTCTTTTTCTTTTTCTTTTTCTTTTTCTTTTTCTTTTTCTTTTTCTTTTTCTTTTTTTCTTTTTCTTTTTCTTTTTCTTTTTCTTTTTCTTTTTCTTTTTCTTTTTCTTTTTCTTTTTCTTTTTCTTTCTTTTCCTTCTCTCCTTTTTCCTTTTCTTTTCCCTTTTCTTTTCCTTTTCTTTTTGCTGAAGACTCTTACTTCTTCTGGATCATAGTTATGACCTAGAGGGCATGTGGTTCCTCTGACATGAAGTTTATTTTTCTAAACCCACAGCTTGATATTCTAGCACTTAATTTCAGAATGCAGCTTAAATCACAGAAGCCATAATATGTCAAATGATCCCACACTTGCAGGGGGAAAACAGTAAGTAATGAAAAAGCTATGATTGCTTTTCTGTCCCTCCAAATGACAGTTATCACCTCAGTGACCTGCTTCGGGCAGACCCATCTAAACATGACACACTAAGGGATAACGTCATCTAACAGGGTAGTTACAAAAATCAATACAAAACCCATTTCAAAGATACTCTGTGTAAGAATCCTGGTGTAACGTTCATTTATTGAATAGGCCTGGGGAAAAGGGAAAAAAAAAAGAAAAAAAAAAACTTTTCTGATATATATGCTTTACCTTCCAAGGAAAGGAATTCTGTAGGTAAGCAATAATTGTATTTTTCAATCTATTATTTAGTCTTGCCAAAGCTCAGCGTAGAATCTAATATGTGGATGACTGCTATAACTCAATTATGAAGCCTAAGCAGAGCTCTAATGCATCTGTAATGCAAAAGGAACATAACAAGACTGTACTTCTAATAGTTGAGGGGTAGGTGCGTTTGTGCAGGGATGAACAAAAACAGGGAGGGAGACTGCAATATTATATTTCTCACTAAAGGATTAGGAATGTTCTGTAGTTATCTTCGTTCATGAATATAGAAGATATGGTTACATCGTTGAAACAACCACTGGATCACAACAGACTGAAAATAGGCTTCTATTGTTTGCTTTCTCAAATGACAATAACACTGAAGCCTGGAGCAATTTTACCTAGTCATAACCCATATTCAGGGGATGCATTCTGATTGGTTAAAATGTCATTTAAGAAAAATTAGTGTTTATTTCCTTTATATTTATCAAACTCTTTTCCTCTCAGGAAGTAAATAATAAATACAGTATGTCTCTTCAATTTTGATTTGATTTCTTACAAAAAGATGCAGTGTAGCTTGATAGTTTTAAAAATGATCATAAAGTTGGCATTGCCAGCCACTTAGAACCACTTAGAAAAGTGTTTTGAAAATCCAGGACTACTGATAAAGAGGGGTTTCACTTCTAGAGTAGGAAGAGAACAAGTCATTCATCTTCACACCTAAATATCAGTAAAATGCAGGGACGGGTGTCTCTGATCCCAGAATTGAATGGGAATATTCAGAAATTTTAGCTGCAGTGCTTCCTGAAGCACTGATCTGCTAAAGACATGATTCTTTATATTCTTCCCCGAACTGAGCAGTTTTGTCTTAGCCAACTCTCTTTGTTGGATCGTCTCTACGTTCCTTTCCTTGTTGTAGAACAGCTGTCATTTCACATAAAAAAATGAAACCAGGTAATTAAAATAAAATTTACCGAATTGGAATTTCCTGTGAAACATGGACAGTATTCTCTTCCTGAGAAAACTGTTGCTTAATTATATTCTGTGTTTCCTCCAAAGACATAAACTTCTTGGATAATTCGTGTGCCTTGGACCTTTATATTCAATGCAGCCTGAAAAGGCCTGAAAAAAAGTATCTATCGGAAAACAGTATCCCATCCAAAGCAATCCAGATATGGAAAAAAGAAGATCTGAGGCAATCTGTGGATATATCATACATATGCCATGCAGAAAAATCCCATTTTGCTTCTCTCTAGCACACTTCATTAGTTGTCAAGAAGGGCTTTTTTGAAGCTATTTTTTAAAGATATCAGTAGCTCTTTAGCATGCATTTAAATTATGTCGAGGAAGAATAGAAGCTTGATGTATTTGGCAGGGTAGAGCTAATACTGAGACATGCAAATATGCATCTCATCAAGAGGTGCTAATGAAGGGCAGGAGAACTGTTGAACAATTCCATTGAAAACATGATTAATATCTGACTTTTTTTTTTTTTAAAAAAAAAAGTGATAAGGGAGAAAGTCCATTACCAATGCCAATGATTAGAGAAGAGCAGTTGATGCTGCCTGTTAATCACTGATGTATCCCTGCTGCCTATGTTGCTGTGTTGTTTGGTTACAGATATTGGTACATATTTTTTTCTGCTGTAGAAAAAGTGCTTGCTTACTTTCCAGTTTCCGGTCCTAAGCAGCTATGGTATATTACTGCCAGGAAAATAAGCCTACCCTGAGATTTGCATCCCCCAAATCCTTTCTAACTAGAGCTCCAGTTCTTTCTCTAGAAGTTAACTAATGTTCTGTTTTTGGGAGACAGAGTTTACTGATTCAGCTTCATGGCATATATGCCACAATGACTGTGTAGGCAACACCTTTGTACTTTCATCATAGTCTTAAATTGTTGCTTTGATATTTGGTTGGGTTTCCAAATAATTCAAAAGAGCTTATAGTATAAGACTTACACTGGTGACTATTAAAGATCAGCTACTGTAGATGATCCAAAATGTTCCATTGAAATTAAAATCTCTGTGTCTGCGCCCTGTGGGAGCCTGTGGCCAGGGGCTGGGAGTGGTGGTGGGGTCCCCATGCATGTGGGTAGGGACCTCATGAGCCAAGGCCTCTTCCACCATGCCAGCCAGGGAGGAGGGCAGGCTGGGGGGCAGCTGGGGCAGCACAGAGTCCAGATCTTCCATGGTGATGAGGCAGGTCCAAGGTCAAGCCAGGAAGTCAGTCCATGTGTCAGGGTTTGAGTCAGTGGCACCTGTGGCCAGACAGAGGTGGGGCTGTGATGGAGCTCCAAAGCACACCTACAGCATAGTTAAAGCTGGGACTTATGGTCACAGGGGAGGAGCTGAAGTAGGGTTGGTTCTCTGCTGTGGGCAGAGGTGGGACAGTCAGAGGTCTGACAGTGTACGTGGAACGTGAGATCTTTCCAGGTTATTCAACATTTGCATTGTAGTTGCCCTAGAGGTGGATATCATTTGAAAGATCATAGAATGGGACATTTGTTGGACAACTGTTTTCCTTGTAGTAGTCAGATACCTGTACTAGAACAGGGAGGGCACATGGGCACATCTAGTTTCAAAAATGCCTTTAATTAGTGCATAATATTTCTCTTCAAGCAGTTCAAACTAGGATTTCAGTTTCACGAGGTCTTCATATTAATAAACCTCTTATGAATAAAGGACTACAGCAGTGTGCTTGTTGAAATGTCTTAAACCACAAACATCCAGCTGGGAATGATGTTTGGAGAAGCAGTTACAGGCTGTACCAAATTGTGAGTTCGAGAGAGAAGTCATTATTACAAATGTGCAGTTAATGAAAAATCAGTCAATCTCTTGTAGCTGGTATCTCAAAACCTCTAAAAGAACTGAGGTCTACAGCTGTGAAACAGCCCAACGAATAAAAGAACTAAAGCCTGCATGACCACAGAGGGCAAATAGGAAACTTTGGCAGCTGTTTTTCTGTTGTGCCAGTGTGTCATCCGAGAATAAGTGGCTTTAGAGGAATGAGCAGGGACAGTATCAGATGTTGCTTAAACCAAGGAGTGCTGCTCTAAACTCCTCTGCAGCCGTTCTGTGCTTCTGTGAAAGAAAAGCTTCCTGACATGCTAAAAACTGTCCTGAGCAACCTGTATATCGTGGACCTCTCCCACTATGGCTGTAAACATGTCCTAAATGAAATCTGAAGATACGCACTGATGACTGGAGGTACAGGATGCTTAACAGCCTGTGTAGGTGTCTTTATTCATCCTTTGGGATAACTTACCAGAAGTCAAGCAGTCTAATAGTCTAATTTTGAGGTGGATGTTGTCTATTTGCAGTGACCCTTCAGGTTTGAGGAAGAACTGCTTTGATTTCACCTGTGAATTGCCTTATGAAGTGTAAGCACTCTTGGAGCACCTTAATAATGTCATAAGGGAGGCATGATGGAGCCAAAATTTTGAAAACTGGAATCCACTTTATTTGCCAAGGTGGCTTCATTTGTTTCCACAAAGCTCTGCAGAAACATTTGGGAGAAAAATATCATAGACTCTAAAAGGCACTGGTGTTTTCAGAGAAGAAATGTCACCAACACATTACCAAAGGTGTTCCAGTTTGGAGAGTCTCCATTTCTCCAGGAATGCTTGTCAGTTGATAAAACTGTCAGCTTAGTGCAGAGTGTAAGAGCTAAAAGGGAACAATTGCAATTACATGGCTGAAGCACTGGAACTTGAGTATGCTACTAACATGGGAAGCTGCATGCCCAAGAGATCAAATTGAAACAATATCAAAACTCTCTTTCTCTTCATATTAAATAGACAGCTGTGCTGATCCTTGCATCCTTGGATGTTATTCTATAGCTTGATCTCAGTATTGAATTATTGTCTTATTTTGGCATTATATTTTTGCCTTTGATCAGAGAGTGAGCGGTATGCTGGAGCATATTTGCTGGAGGAGTTTTTTCTTTTCTTTCCTTTTTTTTTTAATTTATTTTTTTTTTTCAATAAGCCCTTTGATTTCTATATGTGAGTACTATAGTATTTGCATCATAAACTATTTTGTGAAAAACAAAGAATATAGGAAATCTGACAAGTGAGGTTTGCATTTCTTGGTAAAACTGATCCATACTAAGTTCTTCCTCTTAAGCAGAGCTTTCTGTTCTCAAGTCCTCTATCTTCCTGCGTTCTTTCTTTCTTTCCTCTCAGTTTGTGTCTCCATTTTCACATGCACATGCACACATTCACTCTGACCCTCAAGAAAATATGTCATGGCTTTTAAAGACCTAGTGAGTGTCTTTACATTTGTTACGTCAAACCATAACACACCTCAGTCATACTCAAAAGTGCTGCAGAAACACCACATTTATGGTTAATACTCTCTTCAAAACAAGAACAACATTGTTTTCACAGGTTTGGTCAGCTCTGCATGAGGCCGGTGTAATTTCCCAGGATGTGTGCCAAGACATGGCAGAACATGCCCTGTTAAACAAACAAGAGAGGTAAATGCAGCACATGTGAAAAGTCCAGGCTGCCCTTAACTAGAAGTAGCCAATCATCCAGTAGAACTAAAACCCATTGCATGGAAACATGGGTAGTTTGATGGTGGTTTCCAGTTCAGCGTCTCTGGTGGAACATTCTGACATCCTGACATTTTTCAAATATTACTATGAGTATCTCTTATTTGTAAACTGCAGTTAGGGACTCATTTACATTACAGTCGTGTATTTGTACTTTTGCCCTTTTTAGTTGAAAAGGAGGTGCTATTCTACAAATAAGGTATATAACCTCATTAGATTAACCATAATGGATTTTTTTTTCTCTGTAGCTTTAGCTGATGTTTATATACCAGCTTGGATGTTTGCATTTTTAAAAGGTAAAACTGGGGCCAGATAAACCATGATCTGGTTGGGCAGGAAGAGTGAGAGAAGGTCTGTGCAGTTGAATGACAAGTCAGTGTCATGTGAGATGAAGCATGCAAACTGTATTAGGCCATGGTAATTGGGGGGAAGAGATTCAACTCCCTTTGTTTTCTCTTCTCACCTAGTCAATCTATGCTTGAAAAATGTCAGATTTTTTTTTTTTTTTGCTCTATAAGTATTTTAATGCATTTGTGAATTTTTGATCTAATCAGAGATACATGCCAAATATTACGGTCTTCTGTGTATTATCTTCATAGCTGTGTCTGGTTGACATAGTGCCTTCACGTTACACACCAATATTTTAGAGTAGCCTTTTCAGAAATCAGTCAGTCAAGTCAGATCAGGTCACAGTGTTAACTGTACAGTACCTTGAGAGAAACTCAATCAAACTCAACCAAACTTTTTATAAGGCATCACAAATCATCCTGTATTAGCATCACATGGATTATTTATGAAAATGCTGTTGCTTGTCTGACAACCTAGGTGACATTACCTCTAGAGGATGAGCATCACCATGGCAAAACAGACATGTCACCATTAGACATTAGTCTACTGTAACTAATTTATAAGGCTGTCCTGTAATTTGTTTTGATCAGGCAGCCTGAATCTAGTTGAAGGGGATGAAAGGGAGGAGGGAGTGTAGGGAGGAGAGAGAAAGAAAATCGAATATTATTAACTAGAGGATTCAAAACTGTAATAAATAAAGCAAAGAAAAGTGTAGCATTTTTTTTTCCCCTCTAACTTCCGTCTTTACACACTAACATATCTCAGAACCTCTCATGCAAGGTTTCTCTCCTGGTTGTGAAAATGTTCTCATAGTATTTCTAACTATACTTTTTATGCTTTTAATTTGTTTGAGATACTATATGATATCCATCCTCCTGCTTGCAGTTTGTTCTAAAGAAAAGTATGGGTATACTCTAAAAGTGACCTTGTAAAAATGGCAACAAAGAGTTCCAAGTTAATCATGTTATGTAAATGTCAGATCAAGTTTGTCTGTCAGGAAGGAAAAGAAAATGTTTCAAACTGTGAGGCTTACAAACCAAAGCAAAGATGTAAAAGTTAAACTTTGAGCTGTGTCCCTTCTGACCTATCAAATTCTTTAGTAGTAATATCATAACTTAAATCCTCTTATCTAATGCTAGATTACAAATAAAATTAAATAAAGAAGAAAGATCTGATAGTATATGCACGAATAGTGAACATTTATTCAACTATAACTAATAAGTGTTAAAAAAGTAAGGATGGAAAGGTGTCATAATTACATAGTAATACCTGTGATCAGAAATGACCTTGAGAAGCTCCAAGCTTGTGTACAGCATGCTTGTGCTTGTCCCTGGATGGAAAGCATTATTTTGGGATGACATTTGCATGGCTCTATCCTGTAACTCAGCTTCAAAGGAAGATATTGTCTAGGAAAACTGCAGGTTACTGTTCTGAAAGAAAAGGTATTCTGTGCAGAGTCAGGTCCAATGAAGGAGGATATCAATGATTTAGGGAATACTCAGAGAAGGACATCAAAGTTTACTTACGTGTTCCAAAGAAAATTGTTCCATAGCTTGAGAAGTTGCTATGGTTGACAGAGAGACTGACAATTTTGGAGCCATCAGTTCTCTGTTTAGTTGTAAGTTTCTCTCTAGTAAAAGAAACCAAAAGGAGTTTTTATTTATTTATTTATTTATTTTACAGACAAATCCACACCTTTTCCTGTTTTCTCTCTCAATATCACAGCTGCAGAGTAACCAGTGTTATATTACTACTATATACCTATTAATTCAAGCAGTGGTAAAAAGAGAGTTAACAGAAAAACATAAATGGGCTTTGTTTTGTATTTGGAAACTAGTATGGTTAGGAATAATAGATGGAAGACTCATTTGGAAGATTTCCTTCTTTTCTTGTGACCAAATAATGGAGATACCAGCTATGTTAATGTTTTTGTTTTAAAGAATTTACCTTCCCCTTCCCCTAGCCTTTACTGGACATTCTGCAAACATAAAGGAGAAACTTCTTCTATTAGAGTATCTAATATAAATAGAGAAATGACATAGCACAATAGGGATCAAAGATGACGGAATAAATGTTATCAGGAGCAAGGATATCTTATGTTAATGAGAACTATTATTATTTTTTTCTAGTGTTGTGGTTGCTCTGATGAACACAGGAGGAAAGCAGGAGAAGAAATACATGGGCATAATTTGTCTGTCAGTAATGTGAGCTTTTGGTCTATAATCGCATGATAATGATTTCTTTTTCTGTTTTTACCTGTTAGTGTCTCAGTTCCATGCTGTTGTTTCTGGCTGCTAAAAACATGCCTAGCAATGTGTCAGCTCTTTAAAATCTTAGTAGTCACCAAGTAAAAGTAAAAGAAAAAGTAAAAGAAAGTTACTGAAGAGTAGAAAGGCTGTTTCTGCTGATGGTGTTTTCTCCGCATTAGCACTTTGAGAAGTTCTGAAGTGTATTTGTTCTATTAAACCAGCATTAGAAAATACCAGCAAATACTAAGAATGGAAAATATATGGGTTTCCATAATATAGCATCATGTTATTTGTTCCAGCAAACCATTTATTTATTTTTATTAGTTAATCCTAGATTTTGGTAGGTCCAGTTTTTATCCCTGACAAATTTTCCCAAATGCAGTATTCTTCAGTTCGCCTGGTAAATAGTTGACATCATTGAGAATGGTGTGGTGTTTTCTCTTTTTTTTTTTTTTTATTTTTTTTTCTCTGAACAGCAAAATATTCAAACTACACAGCAGTGTGGTGTAAATCCTTTGTTTGTGTTTTCCTGCCCTTTCAAACCCTTTCAATTTGGGTCTAATCTCAGCACATTTTTGTTGTGTGTTAATTATATTCTTAAAAAAAAAAACCACTAACTATCAGTACTTCTTGTACAATTGCCATCACTTAAGAGTCCTCTATAGTATCAGTTAAAATTTACAGTAATATGATATTAATGTTGCCATTCAGTCCTGTACTGTCAACGCTTTTGGAAAATCTACTGTGAAAATACTAAAAAAACCAACAAGGCAGCTGTTTTTTTTGTAGCTCTATTAATGACTGAGTTCAGCATTTTTTTTTCTGAGAATTACACACAAAGTAACATTGCTCCCAGCTAGTTACTGCCCAAAGTGATTCTAAAATCGAAGTTTAAAATGTGCTATGCAAATGATTCAGTGTTCAGATATCCCTAAATTTATCGAGTTATGACATATCCTTGGTGAATTTTTTTTATGCTTTAAATAATATTACTGCATTGCATCACCATTCTGAAGTGACCTTTTTATTGGATAGAAAACAAATAGTAGCAGCAACACTACACCCTACATTAACACACTTGTGTGTTGGTAGCGTTCTTGCATTTCCTTATGTGCTGAACTTTCGTTGTTGCAGCTTGTAAAACTTTACCACAAAGAAACAAAAAAATAAAAATAATTTCTCTCTATGGAAATGCACTTTTGAGGCAAGACTTCTTATTCAAAATTCTAACTCTGTGCAACTTTTCTGACATTTAACCATAATGCTGTACACATAGTAGCATATAAACACACGCATATAATATTGTTTTTAGTCATGTATCCAAAATTTCAGAAAAGTTATACCTGCACTGTACACTTCAGCAGGGCAAAGTAAATCAGCCTTCATGGAACTCCATGCTGCTGCCGTGAGACTGATTCCAGGCAGTAGTTGAAACAGTTTGCTTAAAATTAATGCAAGTGTTGCTGAAGCTTGAGTGCACATATAATATTAGAAATATAATAATATTTCTAAAGATCTTTACATTTCTGTCTCTAATAGCAAGATCCACAACTGCTTTCTGTGACAATTTTTAGTCAATTTTAATAAACGTGTAAGCTGCTTATGCTATGCAAGTTGTGTTCATTGTGTTGAGGTCTGTAGTAAAATTTCTACTTTATTCTATTATTGGATTTAAGGACATCTATGTAAAGGTTCTAGCGGCCACAGCAAGGCTGAAGAATGCAAACAATGTGTTCAGAAAAGCCTTTTAATGCAGTTTAATACAGCCATTTGTTGCATGCTATGATTATCTTTTTAAGCAAGACACTATCGGAGTTTCTGTTTATGGAAGATCTGAACTTGAGGTGTTCACAATGTGAGAAGTACTATAAACATTTAGCAGCAGTATGGCATCAAACCATTGCCTTGTTTATAGTACAGTTTAATAGAAGGCACTGTCAGACCAATTCCTTCCACAAGTAAGAGCTACTATATTCATCTTTAATTTGAGATCCTTTCCTAAAATTCCCCAAAACAGCATTTCTGGCAAAAAGATGGGTGATCAAAGTATATTCACTAATGAAGCAATTTTACAAATATCAGCCCAAGGAGAACTTGAGTCTAATAAAAATGCTTGTGGAGGTTTTTTTTTTGTTTGTTTGTTTTACTTATCCTGAGTCAGTAAGTTTAGAAATTGAGTAAGAACTTTAAATAGGTGCTGCTTTTTAACTGTCTGGCTTCTTCTGAGTTATTCGAAAGCTAAGTTCTTTGTGCTGTTCATTATCAGGCCTGAGTAAATCTTTTGGCATTTGAGATTCTCCTTTATTTTTCTCTATTTCAGTTACAGTTAACTCCAGAATATCTCCTCTTACAGAATATTCAGGTCTGTGACAAAAACAACCAACCAACCAAACCAAACCAAACCAACCACCTACCACCAACAACAAACACATTTGGTTTAGAAATATATCCCACAAGGCACCTGGGATTTGAAATTCTGCATAATGACACAACTTCTGAAAACGCTTCATCATGTCCCCCATTAGAGGGATGTGAGAAGTCTTCCTCTCCCCGAGGAGTGGGATGTGAGCAGCCACCTCCAGACTCTGACTTTGAATATGTAGCCCCAAGTAACTCCTTAGGAATCCTTTCATTTAGAATGGTCTGGTGGACATGATCTTTGTATCCTGACAGGTAAACTGGTGCAATTGGCTTGCGACTGAGTGCTTACAAAGCTGTTACCAGTTTCATGCCTCATGCAGTAAGGCAGCATCAGGCCAGCTGAAAAATTTATTCTTGATTCTGCTGAGTTTATGCAGTGAGAAAAAACAAACAAACAATTTTTACATTTCATCCTTGATTTAGGCATTTGAATGCCTATGATTTGAAATTCTGCTGATTTTCAAAATGATAAGGATTGGGAAAGATGGTAATCCATCTTCAGAGGTGTCTTTCTAAAAACACTGTCAGGAAAATTAGGAGGAGCTGAGACAGTAAAAGGAAGGCAAAGTAATCCAGTGACTAAGGAACAAATTAAACAAACCAAAAAGAAAGACAAGACATCAATGAAGTTTTATTCTTGTTGCTTACTGACTGTAAACAATATATGGGACCATGAAGGAAATATTTGGGGTTGCACTGTCTCCCTACACACTCCCCCAGGAATACCTAGTTAGTGTAGGAAGGAAAACAAGTCATAAAGAGCATAAGGGAGGTCATGGTAGACTCCAGATGACCTCTTTCTTGACAGTCAAAGCACTGGAGATTACCTGACCACCAGTCTATGCACAGTGAAAGTGATCACTGCCAATAATTCTTCTAGTCAGATTTTCCACATAGTCAATATTGTTTGTAAGTAAAATTTGCATCTGTAGTAGTGCTGCCGTGATTCAATGGCAATCACAAAATGCAGCAGTTACATATGTAAAATCTGGCTGGACAAATCCATTCCTGGAAAAAAGCAAATGCTCATATTTTGGACATCCTTCCCTTTACTCTTCCTTTTATTCACCGTGTCTGAAAAAGCACAGAAACTTGCAGCAGATAGACTATGCCTTTACCAGGGAGGCAAAATATATTTCTAAATCTGCATGTACCCCACTTTCTCCAGTTGCAAAATTTAGGCAAAAATACTTCTGAAACTCAAAAGAGTGCTGTTAGGTAACATCCAAGAAAAAAATGTCAGGGGAGGCCTTATTTATTTATTTATTTATTTTATTTTTACATGCTTGAGAAAAAATGGTAACAAAATATTATTTATTAATCAAATAATGAATTATTTATTCATCCAAGAAAATGCACCCAGAGATCCTGCTGCCTACATCATGCCTTAATTCTCTATATACCTGTATATGTAATTAAGAAAATTAACATTACTGGTATGTATAGGATATGAAAAAATGTCTTATTGCAAAAATGTTGCAAATTTGCAATTTTCACTGTAGAAAGTATCTAGAATGAAAATCTGACCTAGGTGAGAAACATCATGTACCTTATATTATTGACAATATTCAAATTCATATACAAAATGACTTTCAAGATAAAGTTTTTTTTTTTTGGACTTATAATGCTTTTATATCCTACTTTCCTTCAGTCCTATCTGAAATGCATTCCATGTTCTCAAACAAAACTTTTCAGCTCACAGTGCACTTTTTCCTTTGGTGATGATACTAATTTAGGTTTTTGTCTTTGCATTGTCTGTCTGTTTTCATGAAATTTGGAGGAATTTATTCCTTGAGGACTTAACTTCTGAGTTGAATTTGACTAAAATTGTCCAATGGTTGGCCAATTGGTTCAAAACTTATTGTAGGGGGAGGGACAATTGTTTGCCAGGTGTACGAACAGGCAGGGCAATAACAGAGGCATAATTTTCTAACAAGATGAAACATACTGACTGTCTATTGAATTATGCTATTGGTTTGTGCCATGCCCAGTCTTTCTACCTAGTCTTTTTTTTTTTTTTTCCGTCCCAAATAAGAGATGTTAATTTTTAGTTTGTCTGACACAAAGTAAAAAAAGAATAGTGTATCATGAACGCTGATCTTCTCCTGTCTGCTATGCTACTACCACTAAGCATAGCTGCAAAAAAACTTCAAAACAGAAAATGCTCAGGACAACACACCAGGGGGTCAGTTATTTTTCCTCATCAATTGCTTGGATAGAACTGTGTAGTTCTAATACTGTTCTAATAGTATTGTCAAATAAACTTACCTTCAGAGAACTGAGGAGTTTCATTCATCTGAGTTCATTATTTATTTTGAAGATGTTTTTTTTCAAGTCTATCTGTCATGGCCATTGAATTCGGATCAATTGTTCAAGCCCACACATGGGCTTGGGAGCCATAGGTGTGGGAGGGATCACTTAGGACATTGAAAATACATACTTGGTCCTGTACATTAAAAAGCAGTCATGGAATTAGATATATATTTCAGAAGTGTTCCTATACTAGACAAATACAACTAGATGGAGCTGTGCATACTGCTTTATCTTTTCTAGAGCCTTGGCTAATTTCTAATTCTCCGGAAAGGGGTGAACCCCACACCTTCTTTTCTCCTATCAAAGCCATTAATAGAGAGGGGAAAAAAAAGCACCAGTTGGTCCCACAAAAAAAAAAAAAAAAAAAAAAAAAAGTAAACCAAAATATAACCCCATCTCCTCATATTGTACTCAAGAGGTGATACTGCCCATGTTGTAGGCAGTCTGTTTTCTCCATTTTTTTACCCCCTTTGCACTTTTATCTCCTGCATCACTGACAGGGATATGTTGGAATCAGGTCTTATGAAAGTGAGAGATCTTAACCATAGACACATAAACAAAAGAACTGGGGTTACATAAACATAGTTGTGTTCCTAGGGGAAAGACATAGAAACAAGGGTTCCTCCTAGATATCATGGGTCAAACTGAAAAAAGCTACAGGTAACTCTCAAGACCATTTTCCTGAGTTCCGAATGCCACAACTGATCAGAAAACAGGTCTACCTACTTGATTTCTTATGCCACCTAGCGTGCTGAGCTCCAGATTATTATTATGATTATTTTCAAAATAATATACAGAAATGCAGGATTGGTTTATCATTGTATGAACAATTTAAAATGATCAAAAGAGAAACACCCACTGTAAGAATAACAACTTAGAAATCGGGATTTTGTGTGTGTGTGTTTAAATCATTTTATCATTGCTCCCTCATTCATATAAATGGTTTTGTATGCTATGAAGCTTCTGACATATGGGTGCATTTCATCAGTTAATAATGTTCCATGGAATTATAATACCATTTCTCATCTTCAAATTTGTCATACTTAAAAATATCTTCAGTTGAAAAATTAATATCTCCTTGGTCTTACATTGTGAAAAAAGATGCACAGAGGTGCCCTGTATGTCCCTTTTAAACTATTCATTATTTTGTTCCATTTTATTCATTTTTGCTCTGAATTAAATAATTGCAGTCATCTCATTCATTTTTCCTACTGACTTCCTACTGGAATGACCACATTTCTAATTATTTACATTGACTCTGTCTGTGACTTCTTATTTTCAGTTATCCACCCTTTTGGAGCTCCACATTGTGCTGTCACACAAATTCCTGCTCTTTTCAGCAGATGCAAATATTTGTCCATGCAATCAGGACGACGTACCACTGTGCACACAAAATTCACAACTGTGTAACTTCCAAAGCTAACCAATTTTTGCATGGCCAAAGGAAAAACTATTCCAAATGCCTATACAGGACATGGAATTATTATTATGCACACACTACTATTGGTACATTTTAACTGCACGTACATATATCTACATATTCATACAATTTTCCTTGCAAAGAATTAGATGCAATTGTATTCCTATTTGTGTTTTTGCATATATATGTCTTCAATTGATAGAGAGTAAGCCTAGGATATTGTGATAATCTTCACTTCTAGCTCTGATAGTCTTACTGATCTGAGATTCAAACACCAGATATTTCAAAGGAAAACAAAGATGGGCAGTTAGCTGTGTTCTAAGTAACAGAAGTAAGATCCTTCCATACAATAGTCACTCAGTGCAAAAGCTGGGACTGCTAAAGCAAGATATGTATATAATAAAATTAGAATGAAATTCCAAAATGAAAGCAAAGGACAAGAAAACATGTAAGTAGCATCCTGTGGAACAAGCAAGTATGGGTGGAGGAATGGAAAGCTTCAGGCTGGAGATATTGACCAGTTCTTAGTTCCCAGATAATTAAAATGCAATGGACAAAGAGTGTTTTCTTTATTTGTCAAAGTCTGCTATGCAGCCAGCTGGTCCAATATACTGACAGAAACAAAATGTTATCTGCCTGCTGTATCTCTGTTCTCTTCACTTATTGACCCAACATCCAGGAGTGAAACCTATATAGTAAAGGCTCCTACCTTTATCACAAGTGCAGACTCCTATCAGAGAACTTAAGGTACCTTCTTAAAATGTAGCTTGAAAGCATTTAAATTATAGAGAATAATGTATCTTGGTGTGTTTTGAAAGTCCTCCTAAAGGGTAGATCAATGGTCTTAAACAAATCTAAGGTAAAACCATAGCTACTAAATGACATTTTGAAAAATAATGGGATATGGTAATGACAAGGTAGATGAGGTATTAGAGATTATTCTTCATATTTGTTCTTATTTATAACTGAATGATAAACTGGCAAACTACAGCTATGAAGAAAGCATAGATATATTTTTCTTATGCTTTATTTTGCCTTACTTTTATATGTGTTGTGTTGTATCTTAAAGCATGTCTGGGGACAGAGGGTTAGTGTTGATGATGAATCATATATCAAAGCACTGCTCTCTGCCATTAATGGCTCTGTAGACCTATCTGATACAGGAATACAGAATTCAGGTATTGGGTATGCAATACAAACATCTGTGGTCCTATCACAGGACAGCACATTCTCCTGCTGTCTCTTCTACAGAATTTCCATATTAAATGGCAGATGGGGTTTAGGAACATAGCTGGAGGCAGATAGAAATAGGAAGAGTACTGAGTACGTGGTTAGTTGCTTCTGCAGTTGGCTGGAGAGCCAAGAGAAACAATTGGGACAGGCTCCTCAGGAAAGTGGTCATGGCACCAAGCCTACTGGAGTTCAGGAAGTGTTTGGAAAACACTCTCAGACGTATGGTCTGATTTGAGGGTGATCCAGTGTGGAGCCAAGAGTTGGACTTGATGATCCTTGTGGATCCCTTCCAGCTCAGGATATTCTATGATTCTATGAGTTCTATGAATTCAGAACTGGAGGCAGATGTGGGCTGGGGGAAAGGGAAAATAAAGAGTTTCCGCCATTGGGTAGAATGCATATCTACATGCTTGAGGTGTGTGGTAAGGTCAGACACCGGCCTGCCTGATTGACAGGCCTGCAGAGCCATGACCTTATGATGTGATGCAGCAGTGCATACTGCACAGATGCAGAGGCTGAGATGAAAGCTTTCCTGTCTGCCTTTCATCCCTCAGCCCAGTAAGTCCACACCTCTTCTGTTTTGATGTGGGAGTCTATTTCTGAGACCTATCTGATGATAAATTCTTTTTAGGAAAAGTGCTTAGAGAGCATCCAGTCTTCTGACAAGCTCAAGCTATAGGTATGAACCAGTATTTAATACTGAAGGTAAGCAATGACTGGAACTTAATGGATCTCTTGAATTCTCCGTGACTGATGTTTTAAACAGATGAAGGTGAATCTTTGCCAGATAAAATGCTTGCTTACGCCAGCATCCTGTCTTGAACTTTGGTCAATGCCAAATACTCAGGAAAAAATTATGGACAAAACAACCATACCTGCCCAGCGTCCAGAAATCTGTGACTCAGGAACTGTTGGATCTAGAGGTGATGTTTCTCCATGTAATAGCCTTTGATAGATATATCTTCCAATGATTTTGTTCAGCAGCTTTTTGAACACATATAAGCCTTTAGCATCAAGAACATGCTATGTGGAACTCCGCGGTTTATTTAAACATTGCCTAAAGAAATGGCCTTTCTGTTTGCTTTGAGTCTGAGTCCGGCTGGAGACCTGTGACTAGCGGTGTTCCCCAGGGGTCGGTGCTGGGTCTGGTCCTGTTCAACATCTTCATTGACCACCTTGATGAGGGAATAGTGTCCACCCTCAGCAAGTACACCGATGATACAAAGCTGGGAGGAGTGGCCGACACTCCAGAAGGCTGTGCTGCCATTCATCGAGACCTGGACAGGCTGGAGAGATGGGCAGGAAGAAACCAGATGAGGTTTAACAAGAGCAAGGGTAGAGTCCTGCACCTGGGAAGGAACAACCACATGTATCAGTACAGGCTGGGGGATGACCTGCTGGAGAGGAGCTCTGCGGAGAAAGACCTGGGGGTCCTGGTGGATGACAGGTTGACCATGAGCCAGCAGCGTGCCCTGGTGGCCAGGAAGGTAAATGGGATCCTGGTGTGCATTAAAAGGAGCGTGGCCAGCAGATCAAGGGAGGTGATCCTCCCCCTCTACTCTGCCCTGGTCAGGCCTCACCTGGAGTACTGTGTCCAGTTCTGGGCTCCCCGGTACAAAAAAGACAGGGATCTCCTGGAAAGAGTCCAGTGGAGGGCCACAAAGATGATACGGGGCCTGGAGCATCTCCCCTATGAGGAAAGACAGAGACCTGGGTCTGTTCAGCCTTGATAAGAGAAGACTGAGAGGGGATTTTATCAATGTTTACAAATATCTTAAGTGTGGGAGACAGTGGGATTTGGCCAACCTCTTTTCAGTGGTTTGTGGGGACAGGACAAGGGGCAATGGCCAAAAAATGGAGCACAGAAAGTTCCGCACCAACATGCAAAACTTCTTCACGATGAGGGTGATGGAGCACTGGAACAGGCTGCCCAGGGAGGTTGTGGAGTCTCCTTCTCTGGAGACATTCAAGGCCCATCTGGACACCTACCTAGGCAACCTGCTCTAGGGAACCTGCTTTAGCAGGGGGGTTGGACCCGATGATCTCTTGAGGTCCCTTCCAACCCCTACAATTCTGTGATTCTGTGATTCTGTGAGTTTACTATCCATGATATCTCCAATTTCTTGCTCTGGAAAAGCCAATGAACAATTGATTCACAGACTTTGTTCTCCATGCTACTCAGAATTTCATAAGTGTCTAGCATACAGATTTTTAGCTGTCTCTTTTTCAAGCCTGCAGCCACTTACCTTTTTCTACTGTTTTTCTACTGTTCCACTACTTTCCAGTTGTTCCACGTAAAGAATCCTTCCCATAGATTTGATTTCACTTGTACCTGTGATATTTTACTGGTTCCTTTTTGGGAGCACTGGAATATTGGAGTACTACTCAAGATGTGTGTATGCTAAAGATTTGTACAATACCATACTGATGTTCTCTGTTTTGTTCTTTGTTTGATCCCTAAAAAATTATAATATCCAAATTTCTGTTTGCATCATTATTGAGCTGAAGTTTCCATGGAACTGTTTTAATCCCCAGATCCAAGTGAAACCTTCTTAGAGGTTCTCACTTTTTGTCTATCACATTACATTTATATACCTTGAATTTCATATGCCACTTACCTTTTTACACTGTTGTCACTCAGTCTCATAATATCCCTCTTTTTGTTCTTTAGAGACAGGGTCTCTAAGGACAAATCGTGACACTTATTCTTGTAGACCTATACTGGTTACCTCTCTTCACTGTGAAAATTTTCATTTTCTCCTATCCTATGTTATCTATTTTTAAACTACTACTTACATGGATTAGGACCTTCACATTGCCCAATAGCTGTTTCATTTCTTTAGCAACTTTTAGATCATTTGGAAATCCAGATAGATTATACTGTCCAGATTTCCTTATTCTTATGTGATCATCCTTGTTCTTTTAAAGTAGTCCTATAGGTCAGTGAAGAGATGAGACCTGAGTTCCTAGAACTCAGAGTTGTTATTTTAAATCTTGTCTTTTTGTTCCATTTTCTTCCAGCAGTTCAGTATAACAAAGACTCTCTGATAAGTCTTGCATAGAAAAAGGGATCTTTGGGAGAATACTTTCCATACTTCTCCACAGGGACCACAGATGAAAAACATTTGTTGAGCTTTCCTACTGTAACTTTATCTTTTCTGAATGTTTCTTCTATACCTTTGTACTTATTGGCCCTACATCTGCTTTGGCAAGTTTCCTGCTCCTGATGTGTTTAAAATAGAATTTATTAATTTTATGCCTTGGAATTTGTCCTTCAAGCTTTTTCTTCTCTTTGTGTTTTTAATTTTCATCTGTTATGTTCAGTACAGTGTCTTATAAGTCTCCATAGAATTTTACCACAGAGCTAATAGGATTCACATGAATTTGGGTTTTACCTCAAGGAAGGATGCTCTGAATACATACCTTTGCTGCTCTTGTGGAAAAGACATTCATGAAAACTGCTGCAGGAGTTCTTCAGTGGTAGAAAAGAATTCTGGATAAGAAAATGGTATTAGTATGACCAAGGGGTAATGACTGATTAATCACATTCTGATACTGGGGAAAAGCAGATGAACTGGATTATTGGGCTACAACAGCTCTTGCTCTGTGGACCAGGACCAGCTTATTTATGTTTTGGACAACTGACATTTCTGTAACAGTGACTTGAGGGGGTATGAAGACATTAAAAATCACAAGAACAGATCAAAAACAGTATCACCTTTAATCAGTTATTTAGCCAGTCTCATAATTTTGGATGTCTGACTCATGATTTTGGAATTTTAGGGTTGTCAGTTCTCCTACTTGCATATTTAAAATCATAGTCTTCTTAAAGTGTTTCCCAGCCTTCCTAAGATATTGCTATGACTTTCAGACCTGTGCTGACATACATACTTTGTTAAACTATTTAATTGTTTCATTTTGTTAATGACACTTCTTCCTTAATTATTTTTCATTTATATATATGTGGAATTTTTTTAAATTCTAGTCATTATGCAGTTCCAAAATCAGAGCTTTCCATAGTTTTGGCGGGCCTTTTCTTTCTTTTCTTTTTTCTTTTTTTTCCCACTGCTGATAGTTGTTAATTATAGCCATTTAAAAATTATTTTAATTAATAAAATATACCATAAACAAATAGTTTTTTTTCCACTGCTGATAGTTGTTAATTATAGTCATTTAAAAATTATTTTAATTAATAAAATATACCATACACAAATAGTTTTTTTTCTTTTTTCTGATACCAAAATCGTATTAACAGTGTTTTTGAAAACACAAGGGGGAGCACAAGGCAGAGCAAAAAAAGGTCTTTCATTGGCATATATTGTTGTGAGACAATGAAATCTGAATATTGCCCATCCTGATCCCCACTGGGATCCTTAAGTCCATAGAATGATCCTAATTGAATTTTCCCTGCCTAAATGGAGTATGCCCTGTTGTGAACCTGCTTTGAGCATGATGACAGGATGAGACGTCTCAGAGCATCACTTCTGTGAGACCCAGGGCTTTCCTTCTATTACTTCTATTACCTAAACAAATAACCTTGCACAAATCAATTTACATCAATCCAACCTAGTGGTTTAAAGCTCCTTCCTTCTCTTTCAAATGTCTCAATCAAGTTTCAAGTAAAATTGCTTCAATATTTTATCTCTTAAAATGTGTCTGTGTATAACAAGAGAAATCTGTAATTTTTATTAAAATTATAGAGAAGTTTAAAAGACTAAATTAATGTATGGGTCATAGCAAGTTCTTTCTGATCTGTAACACCAAACACAGAATTCCTTAGCTACACTCATGTTTTTATTTACACTCAAATGAAATTGTGAAGTGAGATTAATCTTGGATTTTTTGCTCTTTTTCTCTTTCATTCATCACAAGAATAACATAATATTACAACATTTTGTTGTATAAAATTAAATATCACACCCACAGTGTGCTTCACCCATATTTACTCAAGCAATCACATGGGATTAGTTCTTCATGGTGCTACCTGTGTTAATACACTTGAAATAGATAGGAGTGTGAACAATGATTATTTAAATTTATGGGGAAGTTGTTTGAAACTTAATGAATTTCATTACTCCAACAGATAATATGACATTTTTTCAAGTCTTGCTATTTTGTGTGTGTGTGAAGGATTTTCTCTAGAAAAAAAATCTAATTTAGCTTCCTCGTTCTTCAGAAATTACATATTAGTGCACGATTGTTTTCACACAAGCCCTGAGTTAATCCATAGCCCTGTGTTTTTGTAATAACTCCAGTGTTTTATAGGAATTCTAATAGTTTTATGCACAGGAATAGTACTGTTGTCAAGTTAAGCTCTTGTGTAATGACTATGTTTTTCTTCTGTTTCCATACTCAAAGAGTACTGAGTAGGGACTGACAAAATAAGCTAGACAAAGTATTTGAGAACTGACAATGTCTAATAATTAAATTGACATTTAAGGTTTTATATACGTATATATGGAATTGTATCCTTAATGTTTCTATCTGTTGAAGTTTTTGTATTTGAAATATGAACTAACAATTGTACATCTCACTCTTTGCCTTTGGCTGAGTCGTTAATTTTCCTGCTTTGGTGAAAATATTGAGCTGGATATTTCTAGCATGGGACAACTTAATATGATGTTTATGGGTTTACAAAATATTTTGTATTTGTTCAGAAGACTACGTATGCCTTTTTAAATATCAATATTCTGAGGAATGATAGGATATTTATAGCATTGCATTGCATGACATCTTTTAAAATTCTATTACATTTGTCTTCAGGTTGTTATTCCATGAAGTTTCTGTGACAATATTGCAAATAGTTGCAGTTGCTCAACTACATTTGAGATTTGGGTTTAGACATATTGACCTGTAATGAAGCAAAGGTTTGTTATGCAACTTTACTGCACAGGAAAGACAGTTATTAAAGAAAAATAATAACAAAAAAGCACAATATCTTGCTTAGCAAACTACATACAGATTACAAAACATTGCACAACACAGTATTTCAAAGCAGTTATTCTGATTTTTATCGTTCAGGCTTCTGAGTTTTAAAATATCTGTGCCGAATAGTCAGATTTGTTATGTGCCAAATGTCCCTCCACCAATTGTTGCAAAGATATGAAAAAAGAAAACACATTTTGAAAAGTGCTCAGTATTTCATTGTTTTCAGTTTTGTCAAGAGAAAATTAGAAATCAGAGAAAAAGAACAAACAATAAGCTTCTGATTTAGTCTTTCAGGACCATACTTTCTGTGCTTTCTGTGCTGACCTTATAGAGTATTTTCAAGCGGCTTTGTTTCTTCCAAGATCATTTTCAGTTGCCTGTCTAAAAGAGTTCCCTTTCCATAAGGCTTTGGAGTCTGAAAATTCATTCAAATGAAAAAGGAGAGAGCAGAAGGAAAAATATAATGCAGTTCCCAATTAACATACTTCAGTTGTCCTATCCCTTTTGAATTAGAGCAAAGAAATTGTGTACATAACACAATACTTTTACAGACACAACAGAAATTCAAAGATTTTCTAAAAAGTGAAAAAAATACTTTCTCATTGTTGTGTTTATGTATTATTATTATTATTATTATTATTATTATTACAGCTCTTTTTATTACACCTGAAAACTTAAGTATTCTTTGCTTAAAACCTAAGGATTCAAGGTTGAAAAATTTGTATTAGATGCAAATTTCTCCATTCTCCCTAAACAGTTCATCTGTCATTAAATTTTGTCAGTGACACTAAGATGCTCTTCAGTCATCCTTCTTCCACATTCCCAAACTCTGACTCTGGATTGCATGGGACAAGCAGAATTTTCTTGCTCTAAACAGACTGTGACCACAACAAAACAAAACATACGTAGCTCACAGTGATGTGCAGTGCAAAACACACATGCACACAAATATACAAAATTTATAATTGTCCATTTATTGACTGTAGTTCATACTGTTTTCATTTATGGCTTGCCTGATGTTATGCTGTAGAAATCCATGGACTCTGCAATCCACCCTTTCTTCAGAAGCAAAGGGAAACATAAATAGGTGAGAAAAAGGATCATCAACCTCTTTCCAACTTTTTGAAAATCCTACTGAAGCCCTGCCAGAAACATTCCATATAGTTATGGACAATGTGTGGAGTGAGAGAGAGTTGAGATCACCTTGCCCCCACAAGGCTTGGTACTGCCATAGCTCAATAGCTTCATATAAATCTTGCTCTAGTAACTCTGTGCAGCTCTGCAGACTGCAGTGCAGGCATAAGCCAAAAAATATTATCATAAAACCCTCAGCTGATTCCTTTGTACTGCACTCCAGTCTCTTTAGGGAAAGTTTTATCACTTCCCTCATATTTTAATTGTATCCATTCTACAGCTGGTAGCAAGATGTCTGAACAAATGACATGAGTTGACAAGCCTTTCAAAAAATTGGAATGACTGGGTTATCTCTTTCTATTGGTGTGAGAGAGAAAAAAAAGGAGAGTAAATGAGAAGAAAAAGTAGAAACAGTTTCTTCCCATGCACTGTTCTCCCAAATAAAGCAAAAAGGTGAAGATTGTATAACCTCTCTAGCCTACTGCCTGTTTATGCTGTAAATCTATACCAGTAGGAGATTTATTAATTTAACTGTGGTCTTACATATAAGAATGATATGGGTAGCCTCAGATCATATTTATTCAGTTAACAGGGGGATTTATTGGCAATGTCTGATAACCATATTTTGTAGTTTAGGTCATTGTTTTTCCTTTATATTACATAGTTTCTCTCTATCTTGCTATTTAAAATAAGACATCTCTGTAGTCCTGAATATCAACAAAAAAAAAATATTCTGTAGCTGGATGACATAATTTGGCAATCAGCAAATTAGAACAGCATGTAGCTTCTGATGAAAAAAATATTAAATGTGTGTCTCATAACTCTGCTGCTGAGGTTTAGTTAAATACATAACCTTTATTTGAACTTATCTCATTAATCATGGGCAAAAATGTAGCTATTTCACATATGGGACTGTGGAAAAAGATAGTATGGTCATTTACTACTGCGGAGTGTTCAATCCCCAAAGAAGAAAGATAATTTCTGTAGGGAGAGTTGACAAAGTACAGGTTAAATACCCACACTGGCTTTCCTCTGGAAAGTTCATGAAATTGAATATTTTTTTTTTTTTTCCTGTTAAATTACAAAAAGTTCACCTTATTAGAGGTTGTTAGTAAGAGTTGTTAATAAGAGCTCCGTTTTTTCAGTATTTTTTCTTTTCATTGTGACAGCAGCTCCCTATTATGGATCCGAGAAATGTCTCCCTTTAGCTTGTAGCCTTTCCCTCATTTTTGCTCCTACTTAAATCTGCAGTCCTCAGTTTCACAGCAGACAATCAGGAGTCTGATAGTTAGTCTCAGGCAACAGGTTTTCACCTGGCTGGGTATCCTGCTAGCTCGTTGCCTTTCTTCTGCCCCCAGCCACTAGTCACTAGACTTGTTCCAGCGATCTTTTGTTCCTGAGCATCAGAGGCTGACTCACCGCTATCTATGGGGTCTTGCTAGATGCTGTGACCTTAAAGAAATCAATGCCCTGTCAGTTTCAAAAATGACCCTCCGCTACTGAAACACTCTTTATATAAACCCTCCCCTGAGGGGCAAGCATAGTACAGTGTTACACTGAAATGTTGCCATTTCCTTCTTCATATAAATACACAAGGTCCAGCATTCTCCTAACATATCAAATCCCAGATGCAGTCCACTGTGACATAGAAGGAGATTAAATTTCATCCTCTTGATGATGTGGGAATTTGGGAAATTAATATTCAAAGCTCCTAATTATAAGAGGAGTGGTGTGCCTGTCAAAATCAAATGATGACATGTATGATAAGCCTGTGATCTTCCCGAGTTTTCTTAGGAACCCAAAGCATGCCTGTGGTAGATGTATGCACCTAACAGCAATCATACCCATGAGGTACCTCTAAGAGGCTGCTGTCCCTCTGTGAGGACCAAATATCGAGGCTGTAGGTGAGACATGAGACAGTGCAATCACATCATACAGTGGACGGTACTGGGGGTACAACCACTGCCTTTTTCCTTCTTTTTTCTCCAATTAAAAATAATACTGTGGGTGTAACTTGCTCCGAAAACTTATGGTATCTTGAATACCAAGCTCAATAATTACAAAATAGCATATATACTAGTACTCTAACAGTGCTAGTAACATAATGCTTTTGGCTATGTATATTCCTTTTTCATTTGCTAAATTAATGGTATGTCCTGGTTGCCTTTTCATAGCTTCAATTTGCATTTGGTATTATTCATTAATATTTATCATTACATTTTAGATAGCTTTTTTATCCATGGATTTCAGCAAAGGAGGATAATAATCACAGAGTCCTTTCACAGATATTAGAATCAGAGAGCTTCAAACTCCAACTCTCAAATGTCATTGGGCATCTCTCTCTAGTCCTCAGAAGTTTTGTGTGCTACTTAGGCTACAGTAATTTACCCCAGCCACTACAGAGCTTGGAGGAACTGGTGAGATTTTAATCTCTGACATTGAATGTGTTTGGATTCATTGAAGCCTGGTCTGGGCTGGGAAACCAGACCTCTGCAGGAATCAAATTGAAATCTTCAGGATGCATCTTTGGATCTGACCTTGCTCGAAGAACTGTTCTGCCAGGTAATTGACTATACAAAAGATACCAAAATACCAAAGCAGGCCCCTATGCCCCTGGTAGGTTGGGATGATAGGAGCACAGACTTGACTATTCATTACCAGGTGAGTACCATAGCCAAGATTTTAGGTCTTCTGCAGAGGGTACTTCAATGAATATCTGAAAAGTGAGGTTTCAAGGTCTAGTTTCTGTCATTCCAGTTGAGGGATCCAGTTTAGAAGGCTGTGGATATTATGGCTTTCCTCATGGTCCCTGTGAATGCTGAAATACTGATGCAACGTGACAGAGAACATTGCCAGAGTGGCCAGTGCCTACAGTACACCGTCAGGTTGCAGATTCGTGTCTGTTGTCTAAAACAGAGATTGCACATTAAAGTATAGGTCTCCATAATCTCTAATGACTGTTCGTCCAGTCAGTTTTCAGCAGTTTGGGGAGTGTGCTTTCTCTCACTGTTTGCAGAGGAAAGGCTTAGTACAGTTCCCACCTTGTAAAGAATTTAATTGTGGAAGTGGCTGCCTTTTTCTGGTTCTCAATACAAGAATCTTGTGTGGTCATACATGAGTGTAAGACACTTGCACATCACTTCCAGGACCTAGAAGGTGACTCCCACTCTCCATACATCGATTCTTTTTACTTTCTGGCCAGACAAGATGAAATCCAGGATTAATTTGAAATGACAGAATATTTAAGGGAAGATTTGAATGAGTCCGGAAAGTGTGAGTCAGCTGCTGTCTTCAGTCATTACCTGAGTAGCTGAAGGTCCCTAATACATCAAAATAACACATACTGAGAACTATCCATGTGTCCTGTTGCATGGAGCAATGATAATCTCTGATTTATTTTCAATGTGTTACTGTGCATGAACACCATATTCAAAATAATAGTAATCATGTAGCCAGAAGGCAATGTTCCTTTCCTGTCTCATAAACATTATCAGGTTCCTATTCTGCAACCTCCTGTGTATGTGCTAAGTACCAGGCACGAAAAGCTACAAGAAGAGCAGGCAAAACTTGGCCATCATTCCCTGTTCGTCAACACCCTTAGAATTTGGCTGCTATAACTTGTGGCGGCCTGTTTTGGCAGAGCTGTTGCAACCCACCTCGAAGTTGCCTTGAGTCATGACTGAAACAGTCTTTATCCAAAATAGCATGTTTATAGTTTTGTGAACATCAAATTCTTCACTTGCTCCGTTTTTGCTAAGTGCCTGTGAGGAAACAAAAAGAACAGCCATGCTTCATTGAAGACTTTAAAACAGCATACATTGTATCTGTTATAATGGCATGGAGACATCCCACCCCTTAAAATTGAAAATATGCAGATAAAAGAAAAAAGACATAAAGATATATTTAGGTTCCTAAGGAATTTGGACATACATAGTATTAAAAGACTGTATGTAAATAAAAGCAAACTCTTAAGCCTAATTTCAGAAGCCCTGGCTGTTTTTCCAAAGCTAGTGAAAAATATTTAAAATCATTCATCAAAATCTCTTGCAGTAAGCAGCACCAGATGCGTGGGTGATGATGTAGAGAGACATCTGAAACTTGAAAATCACTGCCCAAACATACCCTTTGGATCATACTTTGACTCACGTTCAGTCATGTTGTGGATTTAGAGGGACAACTCAGATGTGCCATGCTGAATTATTATTCCAGTTTGTTCCAGTTTATCCCACTACAACAAATGGAATCATAGGGTAAATTTGGTGGTGAAGCTGGAGGAGTTGTGTTTCATTTCCACTCACCCAGGCAAGTCTGAGATTCTGTTTGATGCAGAAACTCCTTGAAAGGCAGGCTAAAATTAGGGAGCTCTCTACAGGATTCTAGAATATGCATTTGCTTTGAAGTGTAAATTCTTCTGAAAGAAAACACCACTCTTAGAGAAATATTTGTAATATTTACTATTCTGCTTGTAATGAAAATGACTTTTTAATAGGAAATACCTTTACCTCTTTTCAAATAGTGTTTAGATAATCTTTCAACAAATTATGTAAAACTACTGGCAGGTTATAAAGAACACACGTTAGATGACCATTGATTTTTCCTTTAGTGATCTTAAGAAGAGAGAAATTAGCAAACAGTAGGATTTGTCTGCCCTATACCTCCTGCCCAGTCAACTTTGAATATATCTATCTGGTGAAACTGTTAATTAGGTGAAAAACAAGAAAAACACTGAATGAATATGTAGGAGCATGTTTATTGTCAGGAATATTTCAGTTTTCATATGAAGTGTGGCTTAAAAAGAGTTACTTCAACATTTAAAACCTCTTCACTAGTGAAGTGGAGCAAATGATCTAAAAGCAAATGTAAAAGGTATCATAGTTTAGGAATTAACATTGTCCCAAACTTGAAAACGTTTGACTATTAAATGAGTTGCTCACAGGCTGTCAAAAAAAAAAAAAAAAGTTATCATATGTGAAACATGCACCTGCACCCATGACTAACATGGTAACTGACATGATGGGTCAAAGATGCTTATACGGTAGTATACAGGTACTTGAAGAACATATACCTTCATTCTACCTTTTAACCCAGTGAAAGCTGGTACTGTATGTCCTGAGCCAAATTTGCATAAAGAGCTTTTTGTCTTTGGGATGTAGAGGCATCTCATGAAGGGATGAAGATCCCCCTGAATGCGGAGACCCATTTCAGAAAGGGAAAGTGAGAACAAAACTATGGTTTTAGGGCACTCTTCAGCAAAGAAAGTATAAGATAAAAAGAAGTAAGAATGATAACTTCACTATCCTTGCCTCTGCTGTCAAGAGGATGTTGAAAATGCTTAATCAATCAGTCCACATAAATAAATTAAGAGGATGATACTTGACTGGTGAATCATGAGATAATAGAATTGAACAGCTCAACATAATGAAAAGTGGATGTTTTGGAGCAAACCTATATCCTTTGAATACCTTGGGAATTTAAATTTTGAAACAAAGTACTTCCTGTCTTTATGCCAATTAGATGGCAGCTGAATCATGTTTTACGATGCTTTCATTGTGGAGAGAAGCAACGGCAGCACCAAACCCTCTCTTAGTCCTTTTGTGGATCTAGCCTAAATGCTACAGTCCTTATTCACACAAATAGTACCTGTTCACCAGAATGAACTAATTTGAAGCAGACTTCCCTCATGGGAAATCTGTAGTAAAAAAGGAAAAAGTAAAAATATAAAGAATGTTCATTTGTGCTAGTTAAAAAAAAAAAAAAAAGTTGTAAGTTTAAGACAGTGAAATAAATTAGGATTTATATTTAGTTAACAATGAGTTATCACAAACCGTTCCCATATATTTCCTGATGGCTTACCATTACATAACCCACTCTATATTTATAACGTACATCTGGCATACTGTACTTCTATTCAGATCACTTTAATTAAACCAGCCTCCAAGCTCCCATATAAAACAATGGAAGTTCTGAAATGAAGGAAAACAGCAGCCCAAATTCATGAATAGCCCTGTATGCAAAGGCAGGCAATCTGCAGATTAGTGCAGTGGTTTCCTGTTGTTAACACCATAAACTTGTTGAACTCTGTTAGTTAAATTCTTCTAACTTCAGCCCAGTCACTGGAGCTACTGCAGAGGAGATGGGCCAGAAGAGAAAAGGAAAAGAAGGAAAATATGAATAGCTTTTTAGATTGGGAAAAAAAAAATCTAGCTTTGTGGCCTTGAAAAGGACTTCAGTGCTTTGGAACTTTCTGAATAAACTGCAATATCAGTATTCTCTCTCAAAGACAAAAATTGCTTAAACCAAATAATCAGTAATAGATAGGAATGAGAGGCTGATGTTGAAACAACTTCTAAAAGGATCTTGATGATTTGGACTTAATTTTCAGTAAACGTCTTCCTTAGCCACCAATCTCAGAGGGATTGAGAAGTCCCTAGTAGACAGAGCTCTTCTCATGAGGACCTCAATTATATGCATTTAAAAATAAACGATATTGCAGTGTTTGGGTGCAGAAGGTTATTTCCACAGTCTTTAAAAATCTTGATATCCTAACAAGCTATTTAAATCCTCAAGCAATTACCAGACATTTCTTTTAAAAGCTTCAGGATTGATATAATTCTTTATTTTAAAATGTTCTTGCAGGCCTCTAACACATTCTTAGTATGGATAAGAACCTTTGTATAGGGAATAAAGTCTGCTGATTAGAGGCTTATTTTCATAGCTATTTTTCATGAATGCTGCAGATTCTGTGAACAACAGTAAGAAAAAAACATGAATACAGAATAGAAACTATGATATGATACATTTAATCTTTATAAAAATATTATATTATACATTAGCTATTATAGAATATTATCCTATTACAAGCTCATAATATCATAGTATAATTCATGCCGGAGGAACCTTACAAGGACTATAATCCAAACTTGTGCTCAGAGCAGGATAGGTCATGAAATTGATAGACACTCCAACCAGATACCAACAACTGATAAAAAAGAAAGCTGAAAGATTTCACCAGAACCCAGTCAAAGTATAGCTTAGTGGTTTTAGAAATGTTGGTAATGTTCCCTTCGGCTCCAGTTATTTAATTCAGCTGAAAGTGGAATTAATTGGTCAAGGTAAGGGTATCTCATTAATAAACAAAATGTGTACCTTAACCCATCAAATGAGTTCTTAGTATGGACCATCATTCTATAAACTACTTGATATGTAACTGATCCAGACCGTAACATCTGTTTACAGTATATTCTTTGTGAAATGCTTTGCCAAATTGTGCACTTCTCATTTTTCCCTCTATTTGCACCTTTTTAACCAATTCTTCACTTATGGAACAGCATCCTAAACACAAGACCGTAGACATGAAAGTGATCTCTTCTGATCTCTTGAACAGAAAGGGCTAATTTCACCAAATAAATTATTTGCAATGCATAACATTACCAGTGAAAAGAACTCCATAAGCCACAGGGGAGAGAGGTTTCTCTTTTTCCTGCTGCTTCTGGTGCTCAGGGAAATATTGATGTTTTAGACATGAAGATTATCCAAAATGACATTAGTCTAGTCACAGCTGTAGCAAAATCCTCCTGTGTTATACAAATTAATTTGCTGTGAAAACCTGTATAAGGAGATTCTGAACAAATAGAGGAATGCTGAAATAATACTTAGTTATACAAGTAAAATCTGTAATTAAGATTTAGGATGTGGAGTTCCTATTTCTGCTTCCACAGAGCACTGATATCCCTTTTGTTTAAAGACTCAAGAGTTAGAACATTATTTTATTCTAAAGTACAGGATGTAAGAATTAAAGACATAATAATTTCAAAGGGAAATAATTATAAGGTAATGATATATTAATCGTGTAAGGCAAGATTTGGTATGACTGTGTGGAGATGTGAGGTAAAGGGGAAGAGAAGGAAAGGAAAAGTGGAAGAAAAAAGGAGGAAGCTTAGAATTAGGATCATATCCCTGTATACAAGCCACTCAGAAGTGAACACGCAGTGGATGGAAAAGTCCAATATGTCACAAAAGGTGAAATGATATACAAAGCTTTCAGTGGTCATCCTGCCAAGTATTCATCAACAGAGGCAAAGAGAAGCCTTAGTATATTTTGTATACATGCTTTAAAAATGCAACAGAGACCTTCCTGTGTTGCTGAAGCAAATTCATGAGGTCCACAGGTACACGTGGACTTCTACTGAATGGAGCTAACCAGTGACATGGTCATTCTGGAATGGGGGAAACAGTTCTGCTGGAGAGAATGGCGATCCTAATGCTGTGAGCCTGGGTGCAGAAATCACCACTGACATACTGCGAACAACAAGAGAATGAAGAAGATGAAAAACAAAGCTCAGATCTGCAAAAATTAATGGCTGTGCACTTTGCAGTAAGAAAATTAGTGTACTTATTTAGATGGGCTGTAAGCCCATCCACAGACGTTTTGCAGTGCACATCAGAATCACAGGGAAGCAGCAGAAGAACAGCAGCCAGGCAAAGAGAGACTGGGTCAGAAACTGCCAGTGATCAATTATTAGCCAGTAACAGGGAAAAGCAGAAAAGAAACACTTGTAGTGCTGCAGCCTTTCAAACAGTGCACTATAAATCCTGCTGTTTTCTCCAGGTATTAGTCTTTCTGTTTTCACAGGGAAAGGAAATCAAGAAAAACATGGAAAGGATCATGTGTAAGTTATAACCATGTAGGGAACTGAAAGCTCCCTTGTGTACATATCAGTTGACTTAAAATAACTGGAGATTAAGTGTCCAAATTCCTTAAGATGTTTGAACGTTTTAGTCACTTCATTAATCACTGAAGCTAGGAAGGGGATAGGGTATGCAAAGAACCATAAGAGGGTTTTCTGTGATTGACACAGATGTTAGATATCAGATACTAAGAAAGGTTTCTTTGGGTTCATTGTTTATTTGATGAAAATTACAGCTTTAGAGGAAAGAAAGAAAGAAAGAAAGAAAGAAAGAAAGAAAAAAAAAACGAAAAAAAAAAACCTTAAAGCCCCAGATTTTGTTCCAACATTTGCAAAATAAATTACCTTGATTTTTGAAGTGAAACTTCTTTTCAATATTTCTGAATTTAATGAACAAAAAAGAAAAGTAATTTTGCACGTACAGGTCTGCTAATAAGACATGGCATTTTTATGGATTGCTGGTCTCATGAGGTTTTCAAGGTCTGAAAGAAAGGTGAATCGTAATGTGGAAATGTGAACTTGCTTCCACACCCATGCGTAGGATGGGACAATTGTCCCAAATATTTTAATCTAAGATTTTCATACTCTAGCAGTATGAAATATACATGCTTGCCAAAGAAACAAGATTTCAGAGTAAAAACTAACTGGTTCTAAACTGTGAACAGAGTTCCAAAAAGGCAGTAACATCCCAGGTGACGTTTTCAAGCAGTAGCAGTGACTATAAAGTTCTGTAGTTTCTTTGTTTGTTTGTTTTAGGGGTGGTAATAACTGACTAGAGAAGATACCTTATTTCTAACTATATTTGAAACTATAATTTGTATATTTGGCGCTATATTTGGATAAACATGATCATGTTGAACTGCATGAATTTCATTAAATGCTATACCATGTGAAGAGTTGTTACACCGGTAAGGAGATGCTTCAAGAAAATCAAGCAAAAGAGATAGTTTGAGCACAGCTTTGAGTGGAAGTGGATGCATTTAAGAGTTAATGCAACACTTTTATTGCAATGTGTTCCTCCTTATGTTAATTAACTTTTATTGTTGTATTAATTAATTTTTTGCTACTGGAAGTGATGGGTAAAATTCTACATATACTACAATCATCATCATATATCCTGTGATTCTGTGCCCCATAGCAAGTTAAATCTTCTGCAAAACATCAAAGTACATTTAATATTAGTTTGTATAGTTATTTGTGTATAGCAAAATCGGTGCCATTTTCAAAAATGTTAGAAATCCAAACAGGTTGGCCACAAATTGCCTAATTTGAGACTATGAATTCATTGAGCTTTGAGGATGTGTTCGCAGTTTTTCTTCTGTCTCTTTTTTTAACATTTTGAGTCACTAAAGCTCCATGCTGAAAAGGTCTAATACCTGTGGTTTACAGTCATGTTACCTATTCATTAGAAGGGATTCTCTGAACCACTCCTTTCCCTGCCCAGCACTGAGGTTTGAGAAACAACCCACACATAAAACAATTGCAGTCAACAAAACAATCAACCCCATTGCTCTCTGCAGGGTTTTGCTCCAAAGAGTACATCAACTGAAATTATTTAGAAAACTAAATTGCTGCAAGATGGAGTCAGAAGCATACTGGCAACACTTTGAAAAATCGTCTTGTTTGTTCTGTGCTTGCTTTTAAAAACATCTTTTCATTAAAAACATTAGTGAGAAAATATTAATAGAAAATTTGATATAGCAATTTCAGTGTAAGAATAAGCACTTATTACTTGACTTTTGTAGACTACTGTAATCCTGTAATGTTGTACATGGGATTTTTCATGAATACAAATATTTCCACCTGAAGACAGTGATGTATAACATCACAGCTGAAACATTTCCCTGGCTTTGTTTCTATCAAAATTTTATAGACAATTTCATGAGAATCGAGCTGAGCTGCGAATGATGATTACCTCTTTAAGTTACAGGTTCCTAAATCAAGTTATCTGGTATTTCTTAGGTTAGTCCAATGCAGTAAAGAGAAGACATTTCTGATGCTATTAATGACATTTTGAAAAATTTAATTCATGGCCTGTATGATGGCTGATGTCAAAACCTGGCTTTAGACAAGATCATCTTGAGAATGGAGATAGAGCATGTGCTCTTGACAAATTTTTGAAAAACATAACTCTGTCTACATCTCCATTTTGGAGAGTCAGAATGAGCTGTTGTTATCCACAAGAAATAAAAAGGGCAAAACTCTCATTATCTTCAAAGGGATCAGGATTTCCCCTGAAACTAATTTAAGTTATAATACTGATTTTACACATAGTTACCAGTCACAATTAGAGAGTCAAGATATGCCAGTACTTATCATATAGCAATATTGAGATAGCTTTTTCTTCTTTCTTTTTCTTCCTATTCTATTTCTAGTAAGACTGAAAGACAACAATTATCATAAGATGAGGATGGCAAAGTCATTTAGATTACAGTTTTCAAACTTGAGATACCAAAATCAAACATTAAATGCATATTTAGGTACCAAATTAGCTACAGGTTGCTTTTAAACCTATATCAATGAAAGACACCGGTGAGATTTATCTAAGATAATTATTTAGCTGCCTAAAAAATACAGGAATGGTTAGCTAGTCAAACAACCAAAATACAGTCATTGTTTGGACAAATGAAATACTAGGAAGTTAGTATTTTCAGTACTTGTTGTCTCTTAAAGAGGTGATGATGGAAGAAAATTCTAGACTGAAGCTCATATCAGCTGATAACTGTATCAGCTCTCTTGATCTGAAATTAAAGGATTGCCTGGAGTACATTTCAGTGATGTAAGTGACTTAAGCATAGCAGGTAAAGCAATTAAAAAACTTCAGGACTGAGTGAGCGGAAAAATCATCTTTACTTCTGAGTATGACAAGTGCAATTTGTTATTATTGGATTTTCTTTTTAAAAAGCTAGGTTTCTTTTTTGTTCAGAAGTTATTTAATTTACACTTGTGTCTATGGCACAAGTGAAGTAATTAATTTCATCTGTAATTTCTTTGTGAATTTCATTATGTGAAATTATTGCATGTGACAACAATCTATGACGGAATGTCGTAAGTGTATCCCAGAAGGGGGTACTTATTCTCTGGGCTGGTAATATTTAGAGACCTGATGTGCAGGAAAGCTACCATGCATAAGAAAATTAAAAGTGCACATGGATGTTCAACAAGATGAGTGGAGCTGACAAATCTACCAGGATAACTCTCTTTACTTCCAAGTCCTCTTTTTTGTTTCTTTTTTTTTTCTTTTTTTTTTTTTTCTTTTTTCTCACCTTTGCAAGTAAAGCTGTGTAAACAAAGAAAAAAGAATATTCAGACATTCACTTTCAGTAATGTTAGTCTTGTAAGAGAAAACTATGATAGCAAAGACACTTAAATTAAAAAAAAAAAAAAAAGGCAAAGCTAATTCTGTTCTATTATTGCCTAGTCACAGAGAATGTAGGGATTTTACCTGCTTGTTTTGCATTTCTCACAGAGCAAGTTACTGATATTCTGATGTTTTAGTCTTTTTCCATTTTTACCACAAAATAAAGTGGTTGAAATATGATTATATATTTAAATAGTCTCTGCATTCACAGTCTGTCACTACTATGAATTTTTGATCAAACATTCTCAAATAAAAGATCTGTTTTGTAATATTAAAAATTTTAAACTCAGAATACCATAATGTCTGAGGATGGAACACCTTATTATACTATTGTCAATGACAAATATCAATGACAAAAATCAATAAGGTACTATAATACCGAGTTCTAAATGTAATAGGAATTGGATTTTAAATCACAGATGTCTATAATGTAATATATGTTATCTATGTAACATATATATTATGTAATATTGATAAAATTTCAGTGGGTCTGGGTTAAAAAATATGACCAGAGAAGACTACACAAAAGATTTGTATGAGTATAAATGTATCATTAGCCAGCTATTAAATAATTATAATAATTAAAAACAAAAACCACAAAACCCAGAAACGACAACAACAACAACAACAACAAAAAAGGCATAGTGCAAAGATCTAGACAACTGAGGCTGTTGTAAAAGTAATAATATGTGATTTCTCTTCTTAGGAATTGATTAACTGATTGGAAAGAGAAATAACACAGAAAGGTAGTTTTCCATTCCTTGAATGATCACTACTTGGGACAGAAAGAACCAAAAAAGACAAGGACTTTCTCAGTTCTGGGTTTAATTCACAAAATGATGTACTTACACAGTGAATAATAGACTGCAGCATAATTAAACTGTGCTCCACAGTAGAAAAATCAAATGAACTATTCACATGGTACTAGCATGGTACTAGCTGTCCAAAGGGGAGTTTAGAATAGCAAAATAGGACAACAAAATAATTTATATTAGTATATATGTAAGTCAATATATATATATACATGTAAAACTGTACATTTACACATATAGATATATAGCCATATCTATATTTTAATACACATACATATATATGTACATAAGAATAAATTTGGTAATCAATTTTTTTTTTTTTTTTTGCTCAATGTGGAATAAGCTTTCAGTTAGAAAAAGTAAGACAAGCTGGAAACAAGAAAGACTCATAAAGAACAAGAAGGGAAACAACATTCAGTGTTAACTCTTAGAAGGGAAGACATCTTCGGGACAATGGGTGAATTCTTTGCTTTACCAAGGAGCAGAGGGAATGATTTATGCAAACACTGACAAATCTTACTTCTTTGTCTCCATTTGATCTACAAAAGATGGTGACAAATAGTTTCCTAAGTAAAGTATCTGCCTCAAAATATATCTATGCTGGGGTAGAAGGCACTGTATTGATGGACATGATTCCAATTCAAAAGGATCTTGACAGATTAAGACAAGAGTCTGAAGCAATCCAAAATGCAGTTCAACAGGCACAAGCAACACAGCACAGGCAGGCCTGATTACCTGCACAAATTCAGGATCTGGAAAAACTGGCTGAACAACAGGCCAGAAGATGGGGATTTAAAGGTAGATCACAAGTGGAACATGAGTCAGTAAGGTCATGGCACTGAGAAAAGGTTAAGCACAGTCCTGGGAAGATTAAAAAGGGGTAAAGTGAATAAACATATGGTATATGGTCAGTTTGGTCTGTGCACTTAGTCACATGGTCTGAATTTTTTGCTAGACCTATGTGGTGCAAGGAGTTGGACTTGATGTTCCTTATGGGTCCCTTCCAACTCGAGATATTCTATGATACTATGATTATATGATAGCTTTCTGCTTTTCTTTGCATTTGTAAGAGATCAGGAGCAGCACTGTGTGCTTCTGTGGGCACTTCAGTGGAGGTGAGGGTGACATTAGAGAGAAATCCACAAGAGAGAAAGAGAGTAGTCAAGAGATCTGAAAAGCAACTCCTGTGTGGATGGGCTGAACAATCTGCTGTTCTGTGCATTTTCACAAAATAGAAGGATAGGGAGAGCTTTTGTGTCATAGCAGCCTTAACAGGCTGTTGGAAGAGAAACAGAATTGTATGTTCTCCTTATTCTCAGTGAACAAAGCAGGAAGAAACAGACTCTATTTAGCAAGTAATTTTGGTTAGATATAAAAAAAAAAAAAAAAAGGATTATTAGACGTTGAAATAAGTTGCCGACAAACCTGTGGGATCTTCATCATTGATCTCTGTGGATGTTATTAGAGAAAGTCTAACATAACTGTTTCAGTGAGGGTCTGAAGGTCTGTTGGGAATTATATACTTAACTTTATCATGCAGAGGGCTGATGAACCAGAAGACGCCTTGGAGATCCTTTCCCACCCAGTGATTCTGTGATTCAGATTGAGTGGTTAGTACGCATTTGAGGGCTGCCTGTTGACCCACCCACAGGACATTTAGCTTGAATGATCAGTGATGTGCTGTGCACGGCATGAGTACCCCTACAGAGACCATGGTGGCACACTGCCTTGCTGGAGTCCCGCTGGAAGTTCCCTTCCTCCAAACTACAACTCTTCCTCACTAGTCATGCACACGTTCCTTCATAATATTCTTGGTTTAACGGTCTTGTGCATTTTGTCCCAGCAAACCTCTTAATGAATATTCTGCATAGCTAACATTGTGATGTTTACCCATTAAGTGTTTTCACTTAAAATTGTGATTGTGTGTGATCTCAGTATTCCTATTTTCTTTTACTTATGCACAGTAGTTGGCCATGCTCCTATTCTAGCCCTCCTTGTGGCAGCAGCTGAGAAATATGCCAGGCCTGAGATGGAGTACACTTTGAGGAGGATAGGAAACTACTAAAGACAAACAGCATCTGAGTTTTATTTCAGAATGAGGGATATTCAAAAAAGTCAAAAGCAGCACATCCAACATTTGTGCTGTATGAATTCAACACATTTTTAAGCAACCTTTGTAGGCATGTAAAAACAGAAATCAGCTGTTATGTGTAGAAAAGGCTTTTAAATGTAGGCGTTGTTATGTGCAAAACTTTGCTCTGGATGTGCAGGTTAAGGAAGACATTCCTACATAAATCAAGTGTCCTAAGTTTTAGTGACTTCTTGCATGGTGTGAACTCTTTGAAAATGTAATCCCAATTATTTTGTGTGAGGGCAAGAGAAATAAAATGATGATGGAATGGTGGGATAGCAACGCACTTTTCAGAAGTTTCCTTTACTGACTAATTCCCTTCCACAGGTAAATGTGTTTGTTAACCATCAAGTTAAGAAAGGAAAAGATTTATTACAAACCATCCTTGCCTTTACTGTTGTTTGCACTGAATCTTTTGCTGCAGTTTCAGTTGTATTTTTGCTGAAGGTAAAACCAATAATAATGATCTACTTACATGGCCTGTTCTCTGTATATCTGTCATATTAAAGTCTGTGCTGTTTGTTTATCATGCAGTGATCTATAACTCTCTATTAATTTAATTATACTAAAAGATCTTAAAAGCCTTGGGCTAAGTAACATGTCAATTACAAATGAGTTTAACTTGGAATAAATATAAACTTAATACTTGTAATTTATTGCTTTAAATATAAACAAAGCCCTTACTATGACACAATCTATTATTAATTGCTCCAGTGCCCCAAGTCCAATTAAGCAAATCCATTTACATTTTCTTCAGAGGAAGTCAATGTTCATTTCTCATAGGAAGTGCAAGGAGCCTACCTTTCCACTTCTCTTAAAGCCCCTAATGCAACAAAGCACTTCTGTGTTTAATGAAGTGTATCATGTTGGGGGTGAGGGGACTGCTGGTGGCATGGGAGGCAGAGCCATGTGGTAGGGCTCATGTGTTTCCTTGAACGAAGTGACTTTCAATCAAATATCTGGTCATATACAATTATTTCTTTAGATATAAGTCATGAATGCATGTTTTCTAGTTGAAGGGTCTTTATTATGTTTCTCCACTATCCTTTCAATTACAAGGAGAAACCGTTTTGAGCTATATATGTGTAAACATGCATGTGTGTGTGTATTATGTATGTTCAACTGAAAAATTCTAAACTTTTTTATACTCATTATACCTGTATGTATTAAAGCAGCTAAACTGATTTTTATTTTTTTTTTAAGTGTGTGAAAATGTATACATATAAAAATGTCAGCCGCTGTGCTGAGACCTGGTACTTCATGCCTGGGGTAAAATTTTATTGCTTAGTTATAAAAGAGAGGGTTTATAGTGGAAAGCCTGACAACATTAACTATGGTTATGCTATCAAAGGAGTGCAGCATTTCAGAATTTAGGAACTATTTCGTTTGTGTGTGTATAGGCCGTCGTGTATGTTTGTGTCTAAAAGATGAATCTTGACTTACACGTGCCTTTTATACTTATTTTTGAATACTTTGAGTGGCAAAGTCACAGACTGGTTGTGACAATAGTATCTTCACATGTGTATCCTTTTTCATGTTGTCTATAAACAATAAAAACATTTCAAAACCTTGAAAAAATCACCAGTAGATCATGTATAGCTTAAAAGTGGATGAGCAAAAATTTTTTTTTTTCTATTTTTTTTTTCAGGTTAGACAAACAAGTAATGTGTTGTGAGTTGCAAGAAGTCACAGACAAACCAGTTACAGAGCTGGACCAGAGTATATATTTTCTAAGTTCCAATCCTATACTTCACATTCATGGCCTCTTTAGTGACATTAATGTAAAACTGAAATGAGCAGAATGAAGATTATGAACAGTTAACGGGAAAACTGACATTTCAGAGGAATGAGCACAGTCACATATCTCTGTGGTGTCAATTTTTCTAATTTCATCAAAAGGAATGGGCCAGATAATCATCCTTGGACCTATCATCAAGTTATGAGAAGGATAGGCATTGTATCTATAAACCTATGAAGGGTTTAGAAAATTTGTGATGGGAGTAGCAACTAGTTCATTGATGATTCTGAATATGTAACCTTGCGTGGGAAGGGTAGAGACCATCATTTTCATTGCCTGTAGCAAGAAAACTATAGAATATAGAAAAAAAATAGGAAAAAAAAAAAAGAGGCTAAGCACCTTTTCAAAAGGTCTTAAGGGAATTAGGTGTTCTAATACTATTCAATTGTGGTACAAAGCAATCATACCTCCTAGCAAATAACCCTCACATTTTCTTATGTAACAATAATGTTATCAAGAAGAAAGCAAAAGCAATTCTCATCACATTTCTAAAAATCTTGTTTTTAATCTTATGATTCTGAAGTCTCATTTTCCATCTTACAGCATGTGGTATGCCAGTATGCCAATCGACTATAGGCAATATGTTTAACTAGTAGCTCCAAAAGAGTATCTGTCTTTAAGCTATTAAACCATGTTAGCATGAACTTCTAACTGTTGATAAGAAAAAACTAGATGGACATATAATTCTGGTTTTGCTCACTGAGGTTGGCCTTTTAGAGAACTAAGGGAAAGAGAAATAGTAGACCAAGTATTATTAGTTATATCCATATAATTTGGGCACCTGTGCTTGAAATGTTGTCCTCGTTATTTCAAATATAGGTATAGAATCATAGAATAATTTAAGTTAGTAGGGACCTCCAGAGGTTACCTAATCCAGCTGCCTGCTCAGAGCAGGTCTAATTCGGTATAGGTTGCTCAGGACCATATTCTGTTGAGTCTTGAACACCTACAAGGATGGATACTCCACAGCTTCTCCTGGCATCCTGTTCCAGTATTTGACCCACCTAAGAATAAAATATTTTTTCCTTATATCTAATCACCTTGTGTCTGTGGCCTGTGGACTGTCATGGTGCACCTCTGAGGAAATTTTGCTCTTTTCTGTATATCCTCTGATTGAGGTAGCTACAGATTACACTAAAGTCTCCCTTTAATATACTCTTCTTCAGGCTGGGCAGACACAATTCTCTCAGCCTCTCCTCATCTGTCCCACGCTCTAGCACTCCACCAGACTGGTTCCAGTAAGTCAACATTTTTATTGTACTGGGGAGACCAGAACTCAGCAAAGTACTCTAGTTACAGTCTTAACAAACATCAAATAATGAGGAAGGATCACTTCTCTGATTCTGCTGGCTGCACTCTTTCTAACACAGCCCAGGATGTACCTGGTCTTCTGTGCTGCATCTTTGCTTCTGTACTGCTGATTTATGTTCAATTTGCTGCCCACTGTGACCTCCAGATCCTTTTCTGCAGAGCTATTTACCAGACAATTGGCTCTCATCCTACATTGGTGTGTGGGGGTTATTCTGTACCAGGCGCAAGGCTTTGCATTCACTCCTGTTGAACTTCTAGAAGTTCTTGTTAGCCTTGTTCTAGTTTTCATATTCAAATTCTTATTAACCTTCCTCAATCGCCATTGAGCTCTCAAAGATGGCACAGTGGCTTCACAATGACATTTGCTGATTCCTTCAACTTCTTGGTCCCATGGACTTCTGTACATTTGTTGTGATTGAATGATCAGATGTTCTCTAGTAATTTCCATTTTTATACCTATGTTTTTCAACTGCTTCAGCAATGTTCTCTTTCTTCCATGTTAGTAGTAACATAAACATATTTATTTAAACTTATTCAATGGTTCCTTGAAACAGTCAAAGTACCGTGGAGGCCTTCAATGTAGAAGATAATACAACTCTCAGACTAATTAGAGGAGGATTTCTTCACGTGGCAGACTGGCTAAGCCATCCTTATTCCCAGCCTGGCCCTCATCGCTCCTTAGTGGCTCCAGACAAGTCCCTCCAAAGTCCCTCCCTGCCTGTACAACTATTTGTATGGCTGTTTAGTGAACTGGTTTGCAGGGGTTAACATTAGCCTTTTTTTTTTTTTTTTTCATGTAGATTTTTAAAATCCAGTTACCTTATCTTTCTAGTTTTCCACAGAACAGTCCTGTTGCCAGAAGTAAGGGAAGTAATAAATATCGAGGCTCAGTACTGAAAGGGAAACAACAAGGCTGATTGTCAAACACTTCACGTTACATCCTCAGAATGGCAAATAAGAACAACAGAAATACAAGGCAGGAGAAATACAGATTAACAAAAAGTAATCACACCATCCTACTTCCTACCTTTCTCATAGCATCCTACTATTCTGATATACCTAAAAAATCTCTCAGTATAATGATAATATTTCAAGAAGCTGGATAAATTGTTTTTGTTATGGTTCTTGTATATATACAATGTATATGCTTAGTAAAATCTTATACCAACTCCATTGGTAATTGCAATTTATGAAATTGCTAAGATAGAAAAATACTTTTTTGTTACTCCATTCAAGCTATCATATCTTAATGAAATAGCAGCCACATAGAAATGTGTAAACTGCAGTCTGTTCTGGTAAATGCGAGGTGCTCTTGAGCTTAGCCAGTCTGTACCAGTGAGATGGACTTTAAGAGGTGCAGAGGTAAGACATAGAGCAGATTGAGCAATAAAATATTCACAGAATAAATGCCACAACCACAAATAATTGAATTAAGCAATAACAAGGCAGACACAGGGCATTTCCTGGGGATTAATGACTAGCTGGGAGAGTTGATGGTCCACGGCGGTCATCAATTCCCCAGAAAATGTCCTGTACCAAGGTCATCGTTGCTATTATATCCCCTTTTCTCCAGCAAAGAAAAGGAATCACACATTTTACCTGTTTTCACACAGTGTCATCATTCCTTTAGATGACTGTGAAACAGATGGGTTTGAATGGCAGAGCTGCTGAAGGATTTCTGTGTAACTGATGTCCAGTCCAACAACCACTGAAAAACACTTTTCCACCATCAAAAATTTTATTTAGGCCTCAGTTTTTGACTTATTTAACTCTATTGAATCTCCAAATAATAATTTTATTTTGTTGTAGGCCTACAAGCCTGATGAATCTATGTCTTCATTATAGCTAGGTGGGCTGGAGGAAGCTGGACATATTTTATTCCTTTAGAAGTTTTCCTATGGCATAAAGAACCTACTGAGAGAACTGGCAGAGAATTTATGCATATAACATAAGGTACTTGCTTAGAACAGGTCAATAATGGAGATAATTAAATCTGTCTTTGCTATTCAATAACAATTATGAATTAAAATTTGTTATGGCAGGTTTTTCAATACAAGGCCTATCATGGCTGAATTCCTCTAAGTCATAATTTTATCCAGACATGTTTAAGATATTATTCTGTAGCAAATATGTAAATCTTTAAAATCTATTTTTCAAGCAGTAAAATAAAAAACAAAGCACTAAACCCAAAGGTCCAGAAGATAAAAGAGCTTATGATTATCTTCATGCTCTTGGGTCAAATTTATTTTACAGTTATGCCACTATTCCTTAACTTACTTATCTTTAGGATTTGTGAATCTTAATCTATCACTTTTTTCCCTTCAACTAACATTTCACATTCAATTAATGTAATCTTGAAACAGAACACTGTAGACTACACATTTTTTAAAATTACTGTTTATGATCCTTTATTCATGTTCCCTTTATACATACTCTTTGTTACTGTTAGCGTTTGCATAGTTCATGGTGTGCAGCAAGTTGCTCTTTCTTCACTTCAGCCTGATGTACTTAAGCCACTTATTTTCACATGCCTGGAATTTTTTGGCTCTATATACCCATATTAATTTAACTGGCCAATTAGTTGTTATTAAAATATTTTAAAAGAACATACAACAACATATGCACAACAAATTATTTCTTTCCACATTTTTATTAACATTTTTGTAGGTAGTTTCCAGTTTCTCACCTCCTTTTCCCACCAAGAGAGACTCTCCACGTTTAAGAATACAGACTGTATGTTAGATTCAGGGCCCCACTAAGTTTCTCTGAATTCCTTTAACCCTTAATTCCTTTAACATGGAAAAAATGGGCTGAACTAATGAAATCTTAGATCCCTTTCTTGTCTCACTCCAATATTAGGAGTTAATGCTACCCTTACAGCATGGTAGATTCAAATCTTCAGTGATAACAGGCTGGTGTTCCAGGAGTTTTCAGGAGGGGGTGAGAGATTATTATCATATTTAATTGCCCGACTAGGCCCTTAAAGTGCAAATATTTACAGTGAAGAATAAACATATTAAAAGGGAAGCAATGTCATGTATTTCATCTCCTTTATTTCTTGGCCAGCACTAACAACATACTATGTGTTTGTCACAAAGGCAGTCCAGAGGAGATCAAAACAGAAATGTTTTTTTATACTGAGGTTTTAACTGTCAGTTCTGCATTGGAAAGGGGAATGTAACTTAAATCTGCTTTGTAAAATTTTGTGGCAAAAACCGTAGTGTTATACTATGTTTGTAAACCATTTGGCTCTTAATCTGCAATTTGGACTCTCAGATAAAATATTGATAGAGAAAGATTTTATAATGAAAAGTGCTAAGCACTCTAGACAATTCTTCACAGTTTTCCACGACGAGTTCAGTTCTCCAGTTCCACAAACAAAATGAGTCCCCTTAAATACACAACCTACTGCTTCCAAATGTTTAATTGTTCCTTATTATACTTGCACCTCTTGGAATTAATCTAAGGTGGGTGCAGTGGTGGTCAGACAGCAAAGAGGGCAGGGAGATGATCGACCAGAAGGCTGCAAATACTTATGTGTGTACGTGTGCATTTGTACACAGGATTTATTTACCTTCATAAATCTTTGCAGAATGATAATATGATACTTTTGATATGAACAACAACAACAACAAAAAAAATGGAAGAAAAGAGCTTCAGACACAAGTAATGAAATACTGGATTGGTTTTCAACTCTTTCTCCACATAAGTCAGCTCCATTCTTTCCTGCATTTAGAAACAAAAAATAAAACAAAAGGCTGATAACAAATTTTTAAATATGGACACAAGTCTAACGTGATATCAACAGTAAATCTGTATGGATGGTCAATGATCTACTCTCTAATGTATAATAGGTGAGAATCTGGCTTTAAGTTTACACATTTAGTGCCATAGATCAGGTATGACTTTTCACTGAAGTCAAGGATATGTAATGTCAGATTGCTTAATTTAATATTTTACAGTGTCCTGCCCCCCGCTCCCCCCGCCTTTTCTTTTTCTTTCTTTTTTATTTATTTATTTATTTCTGGAAATATTACAAGTATCAAGCTTCATATTGCATTCCTGGAAATGAGAAGAGGGACATGTCTTGTGTTAGGATATCTTATCTTTATGGTGCACTTGACTGATTGCCAACAATCACAAGGCCAGCGTCCTGCAAAAATAACAATTTCCCAATGCAAGTTCAATTGTCACCATTACTGTGCTTTACCTTTAAAAAGGATGGTGTGTGTCAATGAGAATAAAAAACAAGCCATGTTTCTTCAGCATTGGCTGGTGAATGAGGTTCTCATAAATACTGACTCCAAAAGTATAGTCCTCTGCTCCCTTGCTGCTAATATATATAGGTAAAGGTCATATTTCTAGATGTCCTTTTATATCTCCAGGCTCTTTCACTGTAGATGAGAATGGAAGCTCAAAACTGCTCCATAGCATGGTCCAGAAGTAGAAAAAATACACAAACGCTTTTCCACCGATGTTGTTGCTGCCCAGGGAATTTCAGTGATGATAAATGGGGTGGAGGTGGCACACACAATTACAAGATGGAAGCCTGCCAGTGAGAGTTTCTTTAAATCAGCAGTACCATGAACAAGCAATGCCATGTGCGGAAGGAGGGAATACAAAGTACTAAGTGGGTGCTGTTTGCTGGTGGGAAATGGGATCTGAGTGGTTGCATAGAGGCCAAGTACTCACCCTGAAATAACTTCTTACCTGTTTGAGCCCAGACAAATGAGCACAAACTAGAGCTAGAAGTGCTTGGAAACCCTCCTGAGCTGCTGTCACCTCTTGGCTGCCCTTCTGCTCAGCAGTGCAATAGTCCCTTTCTGCCTGGCCCAGCCAGGAGATCCCAAATAGCATTGGCTGAGGCCAATCTGGTATCTGGTGAGGCCAGAGGCGGCTCAGCTGCTGGCTGGGACCTGGTCAGCACCAGTCCCTTCTTCATGTCCAGAAACACTGACAAAAGGAGACAGGGCCGGCTGGCGGCTCCCACCATAGGCTGCATGGGCCATGTGTTTTTTTGGGACCCAGTGGCAATGGATAGGACAATAACAAAAAACTGACCAGCAGGATGAGTTCAGGTAACTCTTAACTCTAACTCCATGCTTAAAGCAGTTTGATTTAAATAGTGTGCAGACATTACACGCAGACAATGCAGAGCTGTTTCTGAACAGGTGAATACACTTGTTTGTTAACCATCCAATTACTTTTGGCAAAGTTGCAAGATATTTTTATGCTGTTCTTATGTTAAAGAAAGCTTTCAGTCTGATAAGTCATAATATCACACCTGTGTAAACATGAAGTATGATGCCATAAGCTTTACTTACAATTACATTTGTTTTTTCTTAAATTACATGAAGTATAATTCACAATAAGACACTTCATTGTTGGCAGTTATTACAGATGTAACTCTGAAAAGGCCGATTGCTTAATTGCACCTCTTTTTGTGATTATTCTGGCATATTTCTAAAAAGACTTTCTAACAAAGAACCGGATGAATGTTTCCTCTGTATTCTTCAGTTTAGGTTTAATTGTTCAACCTTTAGAATTATTGAAGTCAATCAGTTCAGCTCCTATTTTCTATTCAGTGTAATTTTACTTCAGGCAAATTTAACTTATGTGGTATTTAATCCAAATAAATAATATTATTCCAAACCCACTTGCTTCCTATTGCATAAGGTTTTTAAACAATTGTCTTAGAAAACTCCAGCCATTAACTATGACAAATCTCAATGTTAAGATGTTATTGTTAACATTTTTAGTAAAGTGCCTTTCTTACTCATATTTAACTATTATATTTATGTTTAATTAAATACATATTATTTATAGATATTTATAAATAAATATAATTCATATTATATAAAATAAATATTATATTTAAAATAAAAATGAAGTTAAAATATTATTATATTTTATATTATTTTATATTTTTATATTTAACTATTATTATAATTTAACTATTTAACTCAAATACTCAAGTTAAATATTAAAGTTTTTTTTTTTGTTTGTTTGTTTGTTTTTCCTCAAAATGAATTTTCAGTTAGTTCTTTAGCACAGAGAGCTTCCAAATAGGTGAACAGGAATTTCTGTGAGTAAGCAAGTGATGATTTGATTCTATGCAAAAGTGATACCAAGTCTTTGGGTACCTAAATCTGTTCTTCTATCAAAAGCCTGAAGAAAGAGTCATCATCTATGTAAAGAAAATGACACAGAGTTTAGGAAATCAGAATTAATCTTTCATGTCTGTTATTTTTTAATCAGATCGCTCTTGCCTTCCTTGACAAAAAGAAAAAAAAAAGAAAAGAAATAAAGCTAGTCCATTTTTCATTTCATAAGAACTTTAGCCACTGGATTATTTCAGTGGAACTGCTCTCAATTCCTGAATGTATTCAGACATCAATATTTTCAGAATCAAGGCTAGAAATACATTTTATTATTTCTGGAGAAAGATTGTTTTGGTGGCAATATGCATGTGTGCTTCCCTTGAATGAAGGCCTACAAAATGATAAGCAGTCTACTCAAAACTATTCACTAAACTAATAATGTTCACTCTTTTCCTTTTAGACCATTAGAAATTTTCAAGTGCTTGTGAAATACTTAAATAGTAATTAAAGTGGTTCTCCTTATTGATTTGGTCCTCCTCAAAACTGTATGGGTGCAGAAGTCACTCTATAATGAACTAGTCATATTGAACTAGCCAAGTATTTAAGCTGTACTTTTGGTCAAATTCCCATTTTTGATTTTCTAAAACTAGAGACTGAGAAAGCTAAACTCAGCTGGACAAGACCCTGATCAGCATGATCTGACCTTGAAGTTAGCACTGCATGGAGCAGGAGGCTGAAGTAGCTGAGTGAGTACACAAATAATTCCATAATTCTAAAATGAAATGCAGTGCAGGTTGGATACAAGACCTACAGGTTCCAGGGCTCAAACAAGCCACTGCAGAAATAGAGAAAATACAGTGTCCTTTTATTGAGCAATAGTTTCATTATGCACAAAGTGGCTTAGAAATGACAGGGAAAAAAAAAAAAGCCAGGAGAATACAAAGATTGGAACTGTAAATGCAATAATGGCAAAGCTACCACTGGACTGGAGAACCCCCTGCATGCACTTTTGTCCTGACCCAGCAGCCTTTGGTAATAAGAACAGAATATACTTTTTAATGCATTCTTTCTAATGTACTCTCCATTAGAGGTACCAGTAAGGTAATTGTTAAAAACAACCAACCAAAACTCAAGCCAAATTAATTGCTCCAAATGAAACCTGTGTGAGAATGCTAGCACATGTCACTCAACAGAAATGAATCCAAAAATTTAAAAGAAATGTTTCTTAAAATACACATAGCAAAGTAACATTGACATTATTCACCAACATCCCGGACTGTTAGGAATATAGCCAATAGCTAGTGTGTTTCATAACACAATGATGCATTTTCCAAAAGCAAAGCAAATAATTTCCCTGGCAGCTAAAATGAAGTGTTGACTTTTCCTCAAAATTAATTAGCACCAAAATGCAACAGTAAAAAAATGAAAGACTTCTTGTTCCTAAAGGTTATTTTGTAAGGATATAAATCAAGTGAAGGTATGAAGTGTGCTCTCCTGTAATTTATGATTAAGTGCTTATAATATAGACAATCTCTAAGCCTCAGCTTTTGCTGGGAAGTTCACATCAAAGGTGAGTTAAGTCTTTATTACAAATACATGGAAAAATATAGAAACCAGAGCTGCTTTAAGATGGGAGATCCTCTGGTTTCAGTAGAAAACCTTTCTTTTTATTGACTCATTTTACAAGTGATGTCCTGAATTTATGCTAAGAACATTTCCATGAAGCTTTTGCTCTCCTCTTGGCAGAAGGCCTTGAAATTTGTGTCAAATAAATTAGAACTAATGTCTTTGGCTAAAAAGAGGAGCCTGTTAAAGGGCAGTAGTAATCAAGACAAGATAATCATTTATCTGTGATTTTGTGGGTATTAGTCTAATATCCTGTCTATTCACAGCATGTCAAAGATAAGAGCAGTCACCGGTTTACTGTTTTTCTGCCCTCTCCTTCCTCCCTCCCTCCTTCCCTCAGGCCTCAGGAGATAAAAGATAAAAAACATATATTAGACCAATTGCAATAATACTCCACTAAAAGGAATACACCGTTAACATTCATTTATGAATGTTTTAAAACTTCAGACTAAAAGAAACTACTATCAGATAATTATCTGTCCCTCAGATAATTATGCACATGGATAATTCTGCCTCTCTGAACAGTTCACAGGGTTTACCCTAGAGGTTTCATCATTCACATCTACAGGTCCACATGATAGTCATGATAATAATTCCCCAAAAGTTTCGTGGTGGAAAATAATCAAGATAGATGTCTCATGGGGATTTTTGTAAGTTATTTTGTTCCAATGTAGTAATTTAAATACTAGGGTTTAAAACTCATACTCGTGCTGGCTGCTACAGGTACTGTTGATAACCCATGTCTTGCACATGACTTCAGCTCAGCCAGTCATCATCATGAACTGTGTAAATGGATGGTTAAAAATTCATTAAATAAGGTTGGAGGCACAGACAGAATATATTATTATTTAAAGAAATATTTCCCCCCCTTGTTTTCTAATTTTTGAAATGTAAATTTTTAACATTTTAAAAATCATGACTACATTATATGCCTTTTCTGTGGTGAGCAAACTCAGTTTTGATCTAATAAGAGATTTTCACTGTGGTCATGTAGAGAAGTTAGTGGAAGTCAGAGGACTGTTATTTTTAAGTTTGGCCATCAATCAACAAAGTCACAATAATCTAACAGGACAATAATAAAAGAAAAAAAAAAAACAACACGTTTTTTGTAGAGTTAGCAGTTTCTGAAAATACTCTGTTATATCTTTAATAACGTATCCTCTGGAGTCATTTAAGAGCATATCTCCACTAACTTCTATAGACTTTATACATAAACTACAATTACATTAGCTTAAATTTTATTTGTTTTGGAAAGTAAATTACATCTCGAAGAGTATTTTTTTTCGTGTTATGAATGTCAAAGGAGAAGATTATTACACGCACTGAGTACCTGACACAGATTATAAAAAGGGAATCTCAAATGTGTTGTTGAACTTCATTCTAAAGCTTGTCAGTATTTATAGATACAATCCTGTTGATTATATCACCTTGCTACCTTTGAAGGCTCTCCTTCCTGATGGGGAACCATATCTAAAGGTCAAATAAAGCACACAAGTGTCCATTTTATGGTCTTTAGAGCCACTTTCCTAACCTATAGTAATAAAAAGCAGCCTTGAGAGTTGACTATAAAAGCTTCTCCTGCTTGCAGAAAGTTTATGCTAGCACTAGTTAGTGAAGGAAAAGCAGTTTTCAGCTCTTTTAAATCATCTTTTTGGCATAAGCATGAGTATTCTCCCTTAACTATGTTGGGAGTTGAGGCTCAGTTCACCTCCTAATTAATTAAAGCAAAGTCATTTATTTAAAATTAAATTATTTTGTTATTGTGCACAGTGGCTAACCTTTCACATCTGACATACTGTATAGATCTTTTATTTTATTTTCAAATGTCTGTTTAAAGAAATGATTAGTTCTGTAATTTGTTCAGCAAGGCTTCTTTGTAGCAAAGCCCTCCTGGGAACTCTTATGCAAATGAAATCCATCTGGAGATTGGAAGTAATGCAGGTAAAATTATAAACAATATACTTATTTTTTTAGGAGGATTTAAAGGGATATTAAAGCACACTTCGTTAAAAACTCCAAGCTACCAACACGTCTTAGTCACTGTTTTACAGCAGTGTTGCTACATATAGCATCAGCTTCCTTTGAAGTCCTTCCCAAAATATTGAAATCTGTCCCACATCATATATGCATACAATTTATGTATTTATTATTTTTTTCCATATTTTAATGATATCTTGGCTGTTTTATTTAAGTAGTCATAACCACATAAACAGAATACTGAAAAATTGCTGTTAGTGTTTCCAACTTGTCTATTTTCTGTTCTTATGATTACAATTGTAAAGAAATCATTATTTCATACTTCTTTGCCTATGTCTGGCAGTGAAGTGACACATAAACAGTCTTCTACTCTAGAAGACTTTCACTGAAGCCAAGTTCCGGAACTTCGTGGAAAAGACTTGGAATAAGATCTTTGGAAAAGCCTTTGCTCCAGAACAATGCTAGTTTTTAAGGAACAATGGAGGTTCAGGGTTTTCCTGAAGTTGTACATAGGAATACAAACTATGCAAGTATTTCTAGTACTTCTAAACAAATATAGGATACAGACAGAAAGGGAGATAACCTGTGAAAAGTGAGGTAGAGAAGGAATGGAATAAGTTTCTTTTACATTCAAGGTTCAAATAGAAAATGTAGCTATGCAGTGGGGATCTGGTGATGAACAAGCAATGATTACAGCATCCAAAGAGGAGATAAGGATGCGTTGTCTATCACTCAGCTTATACTCCATAGCTTGCACCAGTTCTCTCAACTGCTTTATTATGTAGACCCTGGTTTGTCTGAGAAGCTGGTGTGTTGGGAGTATAGAGTGTGAAGAAAAACCTCCTCACAATTAGTAAAATTTTCAGTGCTGACAGCAGTTCATTAGATTATGTATTCTAGCAAACCAGAATCTATTATAGCTATTAGGAAATTATTTTATTTAGTTCCTTTTATTTCAAAATTAAAAATGGCCCATGAGAGGATGTTATCAGGATCTGTATTATAGAAATTAATTAAAAGTTTATAACAATTGTTTTCTGTAGCTATGGAAGAGCAAAATAGCATAAAAAGAATGTCTTAGTTGTCTCTCCTTTAAAAGTATATGTGTCATAGAAATTTCAAGTCACATTCTGACACGGTATGGCTGCCATGTAAAATTTAGAAACCAAGCTTACCTCCATGACTTGAAACGTGACTCCCTATTCCTGTCATTTAAAATGTTTGGAATCTGTAGATTCTATCCCTGCTTTACCACTCCATCACAAGGTAAGCCCCAAAAGACAATGAACCTTTTCATTTCGCATGGAAATAAAAGAAAGGAGAGAGAAGGGAAAGAAAGAGAAAGGAAAGGAGTAAAAAACTACTGTCATTTGGGAGAGGGGAAATCTGCTACTGAACTACTATTTTGGGACATATTTTCACTTTTACATGATATACTTTGTCCATCATTAGTTTAGGCAAAGATTTGAGGGAGTTGTTTTGAAAGGTCTGATGCATTTCTAAAACTAAGTGCATAAAAAGAAAAAACTGGTGACTTTCTTTTGTGTTTGTGAAAACTAGCTGACTTTCCTGGGTTTCATCTTAAGAATGAAAAAACGTAACTGAACAATTTGGACAGTTCTGACAGTGTTAGTGAAACAGTCTTTGTTCTTTTGCTTGCTTAGAGTCACAGGAAGAGAAACTTTTGGCACCAAGAAGCATCAGTCGTAATACTAACATTTTATCAAAATGAGAATACATTGTCCAAATGGTGTTCCAACTTCGGTATTGAAAGACATTCACTTTTGTCTTCATGTGTTGAAAGTTGCTCCTTTTCTGGTAAGATTAATCAGCATAGTTTCCTGATTTGTTTATTATAGGAAAACAAAACAAAACAAGTTTCAGGATACAAATAATGTTTCTCACTACAAAAGAGGTATGGGACTCTCCTATTTGGAATTATGGATAAAGCTAGGGGTCTTGTGTAGACTGTTGGATAGGCAAAATGTGTAGCAGGCCTGCCAGCAATCAAAATAATTCAGAGAGGATAAAAGACGTATCTAAACTCTGTTGTCAGAGGTAGGCACACTATTCTTGCAGTTTCTGGCAGAAAAATGTTGTAGAAGAAAAGACAATTGCAGTCAGCTAGTGTCATCAGAAAGTGGGTCTGGAGTCACTGGATTTTGTCTTAAAAGGCTTTTATATCCAACTAGATTTCCCAAATATTGGAGTATCTGTAAGACTCATGATGCACAAACTAATTTTCTTCTGTGAGGAGGCAAACCCTTTCTTTTCCTCAGGAATGAGTTCAACACAAAGTCCAAGAGGAAGTATCAGCTAGGAATTTATCTTATAAATAAATAAATAAATAAATAAAATCAATTAAGGGCATCAACAGGCCCTAAGATGCTTGAACTATAAGATGAGCCATCCAAAAGAAGAAAATGTGAAAATTAAGGTTGTCTGCAAAGCTTTCGTATATTTGCTTCACAGTATATCTCATCTGTGACCATGGAATATCACACTATATTTTTCCTTCTGTGGAGAAAGTACCAGCTGGTATTGTCATGCTTTTGTGCTTTCTTTTTCATTGCACTTCAGCAGCATGTTGGCCTGTATGTTACTGTCCATCCTTAATCTTTATATACTTTCTACCTTGCAACCGTGATTAATCTTTTAATCATTTTTCCACAGCAAAATACTATCTTAAAATAAATAAATAAGTAATCATTTCAACCTTTCTGTGATATTGAGACTGCAGTTGTTTCTGATGGTTGCTAGTAAATTGAGCTAGGTGTTATGTTTGTTTACTACATGTAATGCATTTCTCTATTTTATTTCTCTCGGCTCTGGGTTAGGTATTATTCTGCTAATTCAGGTACATGTGCATTTACCTATGAATATATATGCGTATGTGTACGTATAACATCTCTGTTGCACATTATATCCATAATTTATACACTTTGACTTCTTAATCTTATCATAAACTTCTGTATAGAACATGTTAAGAATCTGTAGCAAAAGGAGAAGGAACAAGCAAAAACAGATTATTATTTTTTTCCCCAGTGGTTTGTACTGCACAGAACACATTTTGGAAGGTATTAAATTGAAACAATTTTGCTGCATATAAGGTAAACTGCCAGGGCATCTGCTAATGGACTTCACAAAGCCTGCTAGAGCATGTGGCACTTGCATCTGAATTGCAGACCTGCTTTGATTTTCTAAAGCCCAGCACAGTCCTTCTCAATATGTCTTCTAAGCTTAGGAAAAAGTCTTGTGGAAAATGTACTGCAGACCTGTAGCCTGACATTGTGGAGGTCTACCCTCTTATATTTCAACTTTTTAGTTTTAATAATTGTCTTTGTCATAGAATGTCCAGTAAAGTTTATAATTGCTTGAAAGTTAAAAATGCATGTTTTTTTCAATCCTCTTGTGATTAATGGCAGAACTGTTGACTTTTTTACCCTCAAAGTACAAATTTCAAAGACTTAAGAATTGGAGACCAGGAATAAAAAGTGCCATGCAGCCTTTATGCCTTATACAGTGACATTTGCACTGTAATTCTATCAAGGACATGTGGCAACAAATTCTCAGTTGATGGGTGGTGGGGAGACAGAGCACCAAAAAGATGGCAAAATGACTGTTTTAGCTACTTACCAGATGGCTGCTAGAACCAGAAGAATTGGTCTGGATATCAATTATAAAAGGAAGCTGTTTGGCTATTTACATAAGAGGCTTTTAGCTTTTCCGGTAATTAGAGGTGTAACTGTTTACCTGTAGATTTAGTGGCAGAAGTCAGTCTCATATTAGCAGCGAACAAAATTTGTTTCTGTTAGGCATCTCTCAAGAACATATTCTGGAGCAGAAAAGAAATCAGAAGAATTAGTACTGGCTGACAGCTTGGTTGGACATTTCACAAGTGGATATAGTGAATGCATTGTATTGCCTTCAGATAAAGTAGTTTCTTCTGGCCAAGTAAGAAGCGTGTTGGCTCAGCAGTGAAAGAAACTTGCAGTGTCTATACTGTATGTAGGCTGTCAATAAATAAAGAAGTTCAATTTCCAGGGCTGTCAATAAATATATTATGTATGAGGTTTTTCATTATGTTCAGATGCAATTCGAGGTATTGACTCTGCCTTCTTGGAACTAAAGATATTTTTCTCAACATGAATAGGATTCCTTCACTACATATTTGCAAATGCATTGTTAATAAGGCAAAGAATTGGAGTTAAAGATAGCAAAGAGGTTACTTTTCTCTTCTCTTCATTTCCTTTTGAGTGTTTTGAGTGAACTGACTGAAAGGTGATCTTAAACTTCTTTTTACACTGACTTCATATACTGAGAAATGCAATGTTTATAGATAAACACTCTCACTTTTAATGAAAATTATTAGCTATCGACATTTTGCTTGGAGGCATAAGCTATAGTCCAAACTCCATTCAAATCCATTAAATATGCTTGAGACCCAGCTGTCAATAGGTACCATGAAGTAAATTTAATTTTCAGAGTCAATACAGAGCACAGCTGCATTAAACATAGGATAATTCTGGCACATTATTAATTTGAATGGCCATGTAAGGCATTATCTAGACAAGATATAAGCCCAAGTTTTCATAGGCAATCTGTACATAAAATGAAGTATGTCAAGGTTGTAAAGAATACTAATAACACAGATCTGGCCTATTAACCAATATTGATTGCTTTTACTGTGACATGCTCCCGTAACTTTAGAGGTGAAATAGTAAGATGTTCAGCACTATTGCTTCTTTTTCAAAAGCAACACTAAGCATGGACCTTTACAGATGAAGCTTGAATGCATGTGATCTCATGTTTACTATGTTTGATTTTTAGTAATTATTTTTGTGGATCAGGCCATTTCTAAAAGTAGGAGATTCATCAGAAGTAGCAATCAGTCTTGCTGGCAATATGAGGATTTTTTTCAAATGCTGTCAGTATTTGATTTATTTTATTTTTATTTTTTATTTTTTTTTGCAATAATTATAGGTATGCTGTGAATAAAAAATGGCTGGTTTAGAAGGTTAAGCAAATTTGATACTTACAATATTTATACATAGTTGTACAGATCCTGTGTAACATTTCCAAAAGAAAGAAAGAAAAAAGCAAAACTAATCTTTTGAAAGCTATATAACCTGCAGTAAAATTGTTTCAAGTTATTTCTGTGGTCCTGTATGAACTCTGTTAAACAAGTGGGCAGTTTGGTGCTTGCACTGTTCTGTGTGTAAACAGACAGGAAGTTCTAAAATGCTAGTGAAGTAAATCAGCTCATTGGATATTCACTTTAAGATGATATTGTAACAATGCTTAGTCTGTATTTTGCGGGTCTTTCATAGACTGAGCATGTGGTCTTAACATAGCCAGCTCTTGCTATGCGTACATCAACAAGCAACACAGACCAAAAGGAGTGGGTCTGAAGAGCATAGCAGTTGGTGTTCGGCACCAGTATCCCCACTGTACACATTCCCAGTGTTTTTCACTTTGGACTAGCTCTGGTGTGGTCCAGAGGAGTGAATGACCTTTTGCTACTGTAATATTCCATTATATACTGTAAAATGCATTCCCAGAGTGCATCTTTTGTTGCATACAGTTGCATCAGTTTAGTTTCATCCAGGTCTCCTGTCCCAATTAGAATACAGGAACAGGGGAAAAAAATGGGTCTTGAATTTCAGGAGTTGAGCTAAACCATTAATGTGGACAAACCCCCTGGATTCTTAGTTGAGTAAAGATCATAGAATAATTCATAGGATAAGTCAGGTTAAAAAGGAACCTCAAGAGGTCCTCTAGTCAAACCTCCTAAGCTAGCAAGCTAGACCCACTGCAGTGGAGAAGAATAAGTACCTTTACAGAACAAGTCAACATATTTGTGATCTGAAGCACTGCTGGAGGTGCTAATCTTTTTTCTTGGAGTATTGAAGGTGCTGAGGAAGACAGGAATACAGCTGAGAACTTGGTTAGCTATTTTAAAAGACTAGTGTTTGTTGCAACAAAAGATACCTAAAACTCTCAAATTCTATCACAACAGAATAATTCATACTCTCTGAGATCAGTGGGGCCAGCTACTTACTAAACGCAAGGATCACTAACCCTCCTAGTTTTGTGCTTCATGCAATACTAGAAAATATTATCTAGAAAATAATGCTTTTGTGGCTATGTATGCTTTTATATATAATAATTATATGCATAAATGAGGTATTTAGGACAAAAATGTACTGCAATAATTAATCCCACAAGTTAATTTTAAATGTAGTAAATTATTTCCTTGCACCAGTTTAAAATTTGTGTTTCAAAGAAATCGAGCGTTCCCTTATTCTGTTATTACAAGATAATTAGTCTTTTTTTTTTGGAATGAAGGCTGATTAAATCATATGTTAACCAATTACTACCTTCTTGGTCTTCTATTTTTCAAACAACCTTTTATAGAACTCTTTCTCTTCCCTCATTGCCAAATACAAGCATGCAGAATTCAGGAAACTGAATTTAAAATAAATAAATAAAATAAAACTTATGGAGAATAAAAAATACTTGTGATGTGTGAAACTTTTGTTTGTTTGTTTTGTTACTTGCAGATAAGAGTCTGAGGAAAAAGTCTGACTCCAGTCATATACTCTTTGAAAAGGATGACCAATACTTCAATGTATGCCACAAACTGGCAACACTTAAAACTTTTGTTCTTCTGTTAATATATATTTTTTAAGGAATCTTACTGCTGGTTGGTATTCCTTGGGACATGAAATAAATTCCTTGTCCCAGCAAAGCTCAGTTACTCAAATGCACTGTTGCAGTCTGTAGTTTTTAGGCTAGATTAGAGACTTTTGACTATTTAGGCTTGCTAACTTTGCATCTTTTTAAAGAACACCTCTTTTTATCATATAGAACAATCAGATTGCAGAATATCTATTTTATTTGTTTCTTGCTTAGTAATTTCCTTGTGGTATGTCTTGAAATCTAAGTTAAATAATACTTGTTATTAGAATAAAGATAATATTTGGAGGCCTGTACATTCTGTGATACTACAAATTTATTTATTTATTTATTTATTTATTTATTTATTTATGTTTAGAACCTATCTCTGGAATGCAAATAGGTCTGTACAATTTCTCTTTTTGTTTTAAAAACAGGATTGTGAATTGAAAGTACAAACAGATTTTCTTGTGTTCAAGAGAGATTTACCTGAGTCCACATGAATCAGAAAACTGGGCAGAAAATGGACATTTTTGTTGATGTCAAAATGAACTACAAATGAACTATTTAAACATCATTACCATTAAATATTACACTTGTAGTCATTTTATCAGAAACAGTGAATGTCTTTGTTTTAAGGTGGAAAGTTGTATTCAAAGACCTCCTGGGGCAGAAAGTCTTGGCTACCTCAACACTGTTACCCAAACCTTCAGTTTCCCCTTAGCAAAACAATTTGAGAAGCTGCTTCTAGCTTTATTGACTGATTTTATATCCTACACAGTAAAAATGACAGCACTGAGTAGACTTTATTCTGATTACAATTAAAATAGAGAAGCTATCATTGAGACAAAGGACTACTTCTTTAGAGACAAGTTAGCAGTTCCACAACCATTGCTTCTGCAAACTGACTGGGATATTCACAAGGGGGAGATATTAAGGAAACAGACTTGTCCATTTCAAATTCTGTGAGAAGGAGGAAATCCTTCCAGATCTCCATCACATCCTTTTTTTTTTTTTCTTTTTTTTTTTTTTTTCTTTCGCAGTGGTGTGTGGCCTGAATAGGTATGGCTTTGAATACACAAGAATACTGGAAAATTATGATTTTCATCAAAATCTGGACATTCTTGCTAAACACAGCTAGTTACCAAATGTTCTTCTTGCATGCAATAACAAACACCCCTTTTAAAAATGAAGTTTTTGTACAGTTCTTACATTTTGATCAGAAGTATCACACTCACTTGTCAACCTGAAGGTAAAGAACCAGAAGTCCCCTTAAGCAGAAAAAGAATCAGAAACAGAAGACTAATGATCTGTTAGATGACTCACAGAATCACAGAATTGTAGGGGTCGGAAGGGACCTCAAGAGATCATCGGGTCCAACCCTCCTGCCAAAGCAGGTTCCCTAGAGCAGGTTGCCCAGGTAAGCGTCCACATGGGTCTTGCATATCTCCAGAGAAGGAGACTCCACAACCTCCTTGGGCAGCCTGTTCCAGTGAAACAGGCTCCTACTCGTAGCTTCCAAGGTGAAGTGTAGTTCCAAAAATATCGAACTCTATGAATCAATTTACTGAAGGGCTCATTAAAATTATGCAAACGGGATACAAACCCAAATTTATCTTCTCTGAAACATACTGAAACCATTGTGCTTACTTCCAGCTACTGGAATATCTTCAGTTCTGAACTAGTGCCCAGAATTTACAACTGTGAGAGATAAACTTGCTAAAGTTTACTAAATACTACATCAGTATTGCCATTGAACATAACCAGCCAAATCTGCCATATCTGAACATTATGGGTGGATTTTATTAATGAGAAGAACATAACTTTTTGTTGTTGTTGTTTGTTTGTTTGTTTGTTTGTTTTTTAGCAAATCTGACCTGCGGATATTGAAGAAGGATTTATGTTTTTATCAACATAGGGTCTGACTGATTTATGTGAAAACAGCTCATTTTAAGACGGTTTAGAAAGATGGGTGCTAAGAAAAGCCAACACTATCTACCACTACCTCTTTTGGAGAGAGTAATTTATGGGTATTCTCCTTGCAAAAATCAATGAACAAAATAATTTTAAAATCAAGATCTTTTTTTTTTTTTTTTTTTTAAATCAGCGTTATCTCACAGATGCTCTCAGTGTGCAGCCGAGTGATATTATTATGTTGTGGTGTCTTTTAATGGATATACATAGCTTCCATTTGAGTTGGTAAAGCAGCAAAAATCTGCAAGCACGCCTTTTAAAAATATTAGACTACAGCCAGTAGACCCAATAGTGTTTTTTGAATTCCTGGATCTGGGGAAAGCTCAGCTTTGCTTTGGACATGTAACTCTTCCCTCTCCTGCCATGCTTTGGTTTCTTCTGCCTGAAAAAATCCGAGATGCATAAATCATAGGGAACCACAGGATACCCTGGGAACCTCTCTCAGTGTTGAATGATCTGGAGACTGGGAGTACGGAGAGCCCTGCTGAGCACTGCTGCCCCTTTATACCCATTGCTTCTTCTGTTGTAATGGAGCCCTGTATGTCCTGACAGAGTCCCAGCAAAACATTCACTTTCCTTTCATGTCAGTCAGGCACAAAGCACGCAAGGAGGAAGTGAAGAGAAAACAACCAAGAATAAGACACTAGCAATTAGTTCAGGTATTTTTCACTCCCATTAAACATTTCAGAAGGTGACCCATGCTGAGAAATTGTCAGCACTTCACCGCTGCAATTATGGCTCCCGTGGAAATCTTAGTGAAGCTAATGAGTGCTTTCATGTACAGACGGTCTGTTGGATTGGTATCATCACTCACCACGCAGCCTGGGAGAGCGGCTGCAGCCACGACGAGGGCCCTGCCAGACTGCGCTGCACCAGCACATCACAAATACAACACCTGCCCTGAGCTCCTCACAGTCCAGCTGTAGGCAAAGGAGAGAAGGAAGGAAGTAGCTCCGCACTGTTTTGCTCCAGGACAGACCTCAGAAACAGGGGAATGATCACACAGAAAGGCTGTGGCAGAGTACGAATGTGAATGCATATCTTCCCAGGTGAAATCCAGGCCTTGCGGCACTAGAGTTATTCCCTCCTACTCTTTGCCATGAGCAAATAAAGAACATTTTTGAGCAATGCTGGCATTGAGTCTGTCCAGCTGCTGTGCTTTCTCCCAGCATCTCTTTCATTATATTTTCTTTAATAGACTGCAAGTTACAGACTAATATGCAGGTAGTAATAATGAATGATATAATTAGCTAGATAATTCTGTTTTTCTTCAGTAAAAGCTTAATAGTATGTATAAGAAAGCACTAGATTCCTTTCAACTGTTGTTGTTATTTGCATATGCTGAAACCACAAAGGACATTGATTATTTTAACTATGCTCAATTTGCCTTTGAAACAGACATTCTAAAAAGCAAAAGAGCTTAAACAAACATGAAAGTAATCTAATACTGACATAAACACGAAAGATAATAAGATTACTATGAATTGATCTAAATATTACTTAAAATAATTAGAAATGATTTTCTCATGGTAAACCATTTAAGTTAAGCTGCTTTTTAATTTTACTTAGAAAAACAAGCAGAGCATTACTTTCCAGAATTTTAGTGGTCGTTTATGACATTCAGTAAAACAATAGGCAAATATGCCTTTCTTTTTGTTGCTTTATATTCTGCCATACAGTTTGTAACCAACTAGTCTAGTTTTGCAACAGCCACTTTTGTAAGGGCAGGATTGTTGCCATTTTAATACTGTATCATTTTATTACTTTAAATCATGAACTGATTTTTTTTTCTTTTGGCATCATTTCTACTAGTTAACTTTATGAAAAGCAGTAACATGAAGGAAATAAGCCATGCTAATAACTGTTATGGCCACCAAACAAAAATAGCTTACATAGAAAAAAATACCAGTTAAATTTCAGTGCTGTTTGTCAAATTAGCTATTGGGGCCAACCCCCAAATTAACCCAGTTTGGCATCGCTTTCATTACCTCAGTCCCAAGCAAATTAGTGGAAATTTGGAACTTGTAAGGAACACAGCATTTGTTTTTCTTCCCAAGGATTATCTGAATTATCTCAGTAGAACTAAATTTTGTAAAGTAGGAATAAAATCTGATAGGACCAGGTTTCTCTCAATATTTAAAGAACTACCTGATGTTTTAACCAGCATGGCAATTGTTTTCACTTCTAATTTAATTTGTATTCTGATTATAAGGAAACTAAAGATATAATTTGAACAATCTATTTTCCATTAATAAATTGAATATTTCAAATGCTAAAGTGAATTTAAAAATAAATCCCCAGAGGAAAGATATCTGGGTAGTATGGTAGAAATATATGGACTTCAATTGTATTTCACATTCAGATCTTCAGTCTGGGTTTATGAGGTTTTCCTCTGCATGCCAAAGTCTAAGAAAATAAGTTGAATGCCATTTTGTATTTAAGATTGCCATTTGAACATATTTATCAAGGTGTTTCATTAGATGGAATTTCTCTTCAGCTGTATTTGGAAGTTGGGTAGGAAGGGCTTGGAGAGATCTAAACAATTGCTTACGGACCACAGAGTACAGAAACAGTTTAGAAAATATAAAGTTTTCTGAACTCAGAGTGAAAAAAAAGTACCTCAACACATGGCAGCCACTGTTCATCTCTGTGGGAGAAAGAATAATTGCTTCTCAATACATTCTTTTCCCCAGCTTGTCATCTGATTCATGATGGTGGGACTCCTCACAGTGTACATTTGACTTTCCCAAAAAAAGCAAAGACAGATTCTTAGGCGTACTGAAACCTCAGGCTCACCTTACACCAGGAGGACTTTCATGGTAGCATTGTCACAAAGGGAACACCATAAAAATGTCCCTTAAAGCAACTGACTTCCAAAATCTGGCATGGCATGCTTGTGGCAAGGAAAATGGATGAGAAGACAGTGCCAGACAACAGAATTGTACTCTGGAAATGAAAGGGAAAAAAATGACACTATGTTACCAGAGTTTCATGGGGAGAATATGGAAAACACCATCTACTTCTTTAAGAGACTCAACTATAACACTCAGATTCCTATTCTCTTGTCTTCCCTCCTCTGTGTTATCCCACCACCACCTTCCTTAATGTTGAAGGTATCTGTATTTCTTTATGTGCCTATTTCTAACAGGAAAATTCCCAAGAACCCAGAATTTCATAGAAAGGGCTGTCACTGTCTTGCTAGAACTGAGCTGCAATGCTAGTCTTATGCACAACACCTCTCAAGCTTAAAAAGCAAGGTGTGCTCCTGCCCATCTCACTTGGAAGGTCAAAACTTATCCAATGGCCAGGAGCAGGGTTTCCCTTTCACATCCATGGAGATGCCAAGTGAATGGAGCACTCACCTTTTGCGTGAATTAGGTTCAAATCCCAACTGTTTCTGAACACAAATCTCCCACAAGGTGACTTAATCCTTGGGCTAGTGAATAGGTACCTCTTATTCTCTCCTGCTGGAAGTGCTCTACTTCCAGCGTGTAATTAGCATTCATCTCAGCAGGGACAGTGACTGGATTCTCCCACATCTCAGGGGAGTACCCTGACCATTGGACTGTAGGATTCATTTGTCACTTTCCTCTCTTTCTTCTAGCCCAGTGATTATTTCATTATTTTTATATACAGGCATACAGAAAAAAAATACACAAATCATATATTCACACATCTGTAGAACAATATGTATAATTACAGCAATACTTACCTACTTTCTTTGACTGAAGAACTGCAAAGAGTCTTACAGATGCCTGGTAGAAATGTATTGTGTTCATTCAAAACAAAACAAGAAACACCCCCTTCTCTCTCACCCCGCCCTTCCCATCAAACACTAAAATGGAGGAATGAAGCATTTTTATGTTAGGAAACAATTTTTTTTACCTATTAACATTACTACCTCACAAGTGGCTGAAACCCGTCTTTGGCCTATTGCAGTGACTCCCAGTATGTGTATACTGAAGCTGTGCAAAAAATCCTAAACCACAAGTAACTCCCTGGGTTTCAGTTTTCCTTACAAGCTCAACATTCAGTTCAGGTTCACTGAAAGGACATTACAGCCCTGGAAAGTCCATGAGTGATGTAATGCAGATCTCTCATATGGCCTACTGTGCATGGCGCATTGACAGATATCACCATTTGCTTCCTATTTAGTGATTACTATCACTGTATCACTCCAAAGATGCAGAGCAGTTTCAAGTAGATATCGTTAAATGAAGACTAGCTTTATGTATGTAAAATGCAGCAAAAGACATGGAAGCAACAAAAGTATTATTTTAAAGGGATTGAAAATAGGACAGAGGAATGATGCTTATGTGGCAAACTCCAGAAGGAGCACGTTGAATGAGGTGACATTTATGGTACCCTGTGAGGTCTTAGTTCTGCTCCTGTGTGCATCCAACCTGTGCTCTGAATGAAGCAGTCATGAAAAAAATGCCCTATCACTATGTAGTAAAAGTCTGTAGCATAATACAGATGCACAAAGGGACAAATTAAATTTGCTAATACATTTTCTATGTTCTCCCTTCTGAGATGGAGCATGGAGCTCTAAGAATCTTTTAAACTAAAATTTTCTAGGTATAATTACTTACATATTTTATTTATTTATTTAGGAGAGGTAAAGATCAGCTTTCTATACGTAACAGAAACTTCCACGTAGAACCAACAGAGTTAACTGCTACATTCGAGACATTAAAAAGAAATTTTAAAAAGTTATGACTTAAGCTAAAGGTAAAACTATGGTAAACAAATGCAGAGAATGGTTGCTTCCTCAAGGTAATCTTGCCTTGTATCAGCTTTCAGAAGAACAGGCAACCTAGTAGCTGCTACACATCCCAGAACATATCAGCTGATACAGTGGCACACAAACAGAGTTTTCCTTAGGAATCCAAAGGTAAGACCAAAAATAATAATTTGCAAGAGTTTGTAACTCAGTTATTCCTGTGTGGAATATCACGAAGAAGGGGAATCTGCTTCTTCAGCCTAATGGACAGGTGATTTTTTTTTTTTTAATTTTTTTTTTCCTTTCTTTTTTGGGGAGAGGTAAGGGGGTGGGATTGGAGGGCTAGTGGTGGTGGTGGAGGAAGTTGCTTTGCCTTATGCAAAATACTCGGTTACCTGCCACTAATATTGTAAATTTTGATAATTCTTTCTGCAAAATGATATTCTGTTGTACCCATTGAATAAAATGAACTGAGATGATGTGAAAGGGAGTTCCTTTACAATGACCATGGAAGGACACTGTGCAGCTAGCCTCGAAATGACTGCATTTGGCTAGCCAAGCCTGCATCCCTGCTGCACAGGGGAGGGGGTATCTGCCACATTTCTGTGGTGGCAGATCCCTCAGTTTTATCCTGCATCTTGGCTTTGTAGCAACTGTTTAGGAGCTTTACTGAGTTGGACACACCAGAGAACACAAGGGATGCTCCCCTTCCCCAGCCTCTTAATCCAGCTCCTTTCTTTAGTCAGAGAACAGAAGAGTAGATTTGTCACGAAAGGAGGCATAGTTTGCCTTCAGTCATCTCAGAAGAGAGCTACCTCTGAAGCCTCTGTTTCTTTATGCCCCTGGCAGAAAATAGTGGATAAATTTAATCTAATAAATTAATTCCTGCTTATAACTGTTATTTGATAAATCTTATTATTCTGACTATTCAAAAGAAACCACTCCTGCATGGTAGTTATTATTCTCACACAGTTCTAATCCATACCATGTAGACTTTGTACACAGATTAGTATTTTATTATATCTAAACTAAATATTGTTTGTATAATTTAATTAGATATTTTGCAAATAAATACATTCTGACAGGAGTTACATTATCTGAACAGTAATGTAAAGGTCTGAATACTTAAAGAATAAAATGGCTGCTTATCAGAAATTTCTGTTGCATTAATTAAATATCCAGCTGGCTTTGCAAAAATTAAAGAACCCTACTTAGTCTCCTTTATATGTATCACATTTCCTTTCTGTAAAATATTTTGAGAAGATGCATGAGATAAAATAACGTTACATGATGGGTGTTTATAATTCAAAAAATGTCCTGCTAATGCTGAAAATACTGACATTTCTTCCAGAGGTTCTGACAGAAAATACAATAAACTGTTTTACATCAGTTGAATAATTAGAGATTATAATAATTCCCAGAAGTCTTTCACAAACAGCAAATTCAGATAAAATTGTAAAAGATGAGATTTGCGTAAAGGTGGGTGTCTTGTTATGCTAGGTGCCTCTTTAACTACAGCAATGACATACCAAAGAAAAAAAAAAAAAAAAAACTCCTCTGGGGAGAAGTGCTGGCAACGCTCAGGTACACATTGGGAAAGCCTGAATAACAAACGGAGAAAGGTGTTGATAGTGTGCTCCACACAGTGTAGGGGATGTGGTATATGAAGACAATAATGGAGTATTTAACATCTTTGCATTCAAATCTGGTAAAGTAAGCCAATGATAACCACTTGCAAGGATTTATGAGGTCACTTCTAAAATTCTTTAGCAAAAATAACGTATCCGAAACATCAGTGACTTAATGCCATTTCCCCTCTCCTTCTTTCCTTTAATATTGTTTATATATTTTATGTGCATTTTATATATATTTGTCAGGAGAATATTAATGTTCTGCTTTATGATTACCACCACCTTTCTAATCATTGCTTTTTATTATTCTTGTTCAGTACAGCTTGGCCGCTGAGCATGAGCAATGAAATGGGGAAAAAAGAAAAGCAAATACTGTATTATATCATCATCTGGGGAGCATGATTGTTTCTGCTGTGTTAATTTACACTAAAATCTATGACCCAGTGAGTCTGATTGATTGCCAAGGGCAGAAATCCAGCCCCTGGCCTAGTTTATTTTGTGAACTGTAGCCTCAGATATTGCTGCAAGCCACAATGATATTGATTTGATATACACTAGATGGCTCTTTACGCTCTTTGGGAAATTTATTGTGCAGAGTCAGAGCTCAGACAGATGGGGAGAAGCAGCTCTTTAAATTGAAGAGGGTTATCACGGTTTGACTCCTGGGTCACTCAGGTTACCAAGTGGTCTGAGCGTGGCTGGGTCAGAGCAGGCTCGAGGGATTTGTGCTCATCAGTTTTGAATGTCAAATCTCCTTGCCCGACTTGAGTTATTGCTAATAGGAACTTGCTTGGGCCTCTAACATTTGGATGGCCTATAAGTTAAACATCATAACCCTTCCTTCACGTCACGGTCCTTTAAATTACAGCTGAGCACACCACCTTTGCTCTGGACGTTTAGCAGGAGATGGCCGTGCATTATAAAGGGACTTGCCTCTGAGATGGACCACACTGCTACAGCTGTTATCTGCAGAAGGGCTGTAACAGGACAGTCCCTGCTCTAGATCATGTTACAGCCTTGTCTGGTGTTCTCCAATTGTTGACATGCCATTACCACCTTGTTTTTGTACAGCAGATATTCAATGGATGATGGCTCTTAACGTAAAGAAAGTGGGAGCACAACTCTGCTTTTTCTAGAAGTTAGGGCTTCTCCTTCAAAGGGAAAGGGAGAGGAAGTCTAGGGAAATGTCTAGTTGTGGGACAGAAATGACCATTGTTGTGGAAAATCCCATACCATCAGACAATAAGTGAAGGAGGAAAAGAAAGGTGCTTCCAACTTGGGATAAAGCATTCTTTCAAATGTAACAGGTCACAAAACAAGGCCAGGTCTGCCATGGGTATCTGAAGTCTCATCAGCATTTTCACTAAAGCACAGCTTTTTTAACCAGTATTTCATGCTACAGTAAGTGCTGAAGAGACATGGGGAAAATAAGATCTATGAATTTAAAGGGACAGATTACATTGTATATCATACCAACTTTTTAATTACCAAAGAAGGTCTACGTGTTTTAACAGGTATCTTCAACAGTTATAAACTGTATACAGTCCACATTTCCACACAGTGTGCTTGTATCAGTGTTTGAGCTGTGTATTTCCTTAGAGATCAAGAGAAGGATTTTCAGCCTGATTCAGAGAAGTAGGGAATTAACCTAGAGGCAGGAAGTCCCACATCTGTCCAAGAGATGTGGTAGGGCTCCATGTTGCCATTACAGTGAGAAAGATAATACTGTTCCCACTTTTATGAGTAGCTGCTGGTCTCCCTACACACAAAAAATAATAGTACTCTATTTTTCTTCAACTAACAAATGATTTACATAGGAATGGGAGGAAGTAGTGATTGTTTTTCTTCAGTAGCTTTATCATTTTCTTGGTTTGAGTTTTGGTGAAACTGGGACTTAAGGCTTTTAGAGGAAAGATTCCCACAACATTTATTAGAAGTGCAGCATTTATTTCCATCTATTTCTCCATATATATACATAATATACCTTTTGGAAACAAACATCTATTCTTTTACATTTTGCTTACCTATCCAAAACAAAGAAATCTCAGGAGGTTAATGGTAAATGGCTTAGCATAACCTTTTGGACTCTGTTCCTGGCAATATTCTGCAGCTCTAGCTGCATATTATAGATATACTATTACCATTTAAACATAATACTGCCTAGCTTGTGGTCTGAGATTTCTGGGATTTTATTCTTCATTTGAAGTGAATACTAATTGAGAAAGTTACACATTTTTATAGCTCCTGAAGAGTAACACCCACTTCACCTATCTCTCTATTTTAAATTAATATGTAGCAGATGGTGAGCTGAGATAGTTTGGCAGCCTGCTTACAGTACCATCACTTTAACCTCTCACTGAAAAAAAAAATAAATCCCATTAGCTTTTCTGCTGTTGGGCTCTTAACCCCCCAAAGTATCCTTAGTTATCATATCATGGGATTTTCTGCAATGCCAAGGAAGAAAATAATTAAAGATACCCTCTTCCATTTAAATGCTTGTTCTAATTTTACTGGGCATATCTCTTCCTCTTAACTTCTCCAATAATTTCAATTTAAATCTTCATTTAGAATGAGATTTTTCTTCCAAGGGGGATTTTTTTTATCTTCAGGGACAACTTAGTGCACTGCAGAAGCAAACACAGAAGCGCTTCCACATATTATGATTAATGTGGTGTAAGGAGCTCCCCTTGCTAGAAATGCAGAATCAAAGGAAGCAGAGCCCATAAGTAGAATTTAAATTCAATACACATTGGAATCTTATGGTTCAATTCAAAGTGGCTCTAAAGGAAATAATTAGACACTCACCAAGCCTTTCAGTAAGAAACAACTTTCTCTAAGAAGGGCCTGCTCAAAGTCTTCATTCAAAGTATTGTTACTTTTTTTTTTTTTTCCCTTCACTTTTTCTAACAAAAGAGAAGGATTTTTTGAAGATTTGGAAATCCATGTTAAGAGATTTAATTTTAAGTCTCCTTTAAAAGAAATGGGCTAATTGAATGTTTTATTCTGATTGGCTCACAGAAGTATTTTATTTATTGCAGAATATAAATTTATAGATCATTATCAGAGATTTGCAAGAACACTGATAGTGCATGTTTAGAACTCTTCAAGATAGGCTGAAACAAGATATTGTTCAGTTTTATAGCATTGTTCATTTGTTGTTGTACGGAGGAAATGTGTCTCTGTAAATAATATCTGGCCTGGAAGTCTCAGTTTTGCAAGATAACAAGAAAGTCCTGTAACTTGTGGACTTGACCGCCTAGGATTGAATCCTTAGGCCGATCCTTTTACTAAAGCCCCCCAAATGTTGCCTTGACTCTTTCACATTTTACAGCAAAATGGATCAAAATTTTATTTGTGAAAATGTGTGATTTCCGTTCAAATCTCCGATAACTTCAGAATGTGAATGGTTCACCAGTGGAAAAGCAGTGACATTCGGAAACTGTCAGTTTCATCATTCAGCCCATCTCCAAAGCTCTTTTTCTCTCTGTCAACTTTAATATATTATTTAATTTTAACACACACACACACATGCACAGTGCTCCCTTCTTTCCCTTTCCCTTTCCCTTTCCCTTTCCCTTTCACTTTCCCTTTCCCTTTCCCTTTCCCTTTCCCTTTCCCTTTCCCTTTCCCTTTCCCTTTCCTTTTTTCCTTTCCTTTTCTCTTTCTCACAGATGTTTATAAAAAACACACACTTACTTACACATATACATACTAGAATACTAACTGTATCTTTCACATATAAGGAATTCACATTAAAAATAACTGTGATGCTTTTTGTGGGGCGAGGTTTAGATTTCTCTTCTCCCTTCCATTTGTGAGTGGATATAAAATATCTAGCTCCTGTGCCCCAAAACTGGAAATCTGAGATGTTCCAAGCCATTTCTACATCTGTGCCACCTAAGGGGGGACTATCAGGAGATTGTGTTCCATTTTGATTATTTTTGAACTGCCTTGTGGATTACAGAGTATCTTTTTATCTGGTTAGAAGGGCAAAAGGAGTTATAAATTGCATTCACAGGGCACCAAAACCATCGCCAAGCCTTATAAATTTCATGGAAAGATTGCAACTGCCATTCCCAACCAAGCATTGCAAAGGCACAGATGAGAACAGCTGGCTTGGGAACTGGAGCAATATGGAATAGAGCCTCAGATTGGGAAGGATGAATTTTACCTCACCAGTCCCTTTACGCAGCCATTGCACAGACCCCAATTACTCTGGCTTCATGTGAGTGCAGGGGATTGAATTTCAACCAGAGAGTAAGAAACACAAATAAACATTTTATTAAATAATTAGAGCCCATAAATGTGGATTACCTTTCATTTGTATTAGAGGAAGGCATGGTATCGTTAGATCCCCCCAATGTTGTTTGGCGTTTACGTCACATCTGATTTCTAACTGACATTTCAGGATATCTTCTTTCCTTCTAGATTTTTTTTCCTATTTAAAGTGATTCCAGATATCAGAAATAAAATTAATTTTCCCTCACTCTGTATTGAGATAGCAGTCTGAAATAGCAGACTTAGCACACTTCAGTTTTGTTTCCATTAAGAAAATACTTTACTTTTTAAATTATTCATTTTTAATACTTTCTCTTTGCAAGTCTGAGTGGTAACCAAAACATATTTTAGTTGTTTCCTCAATTTTATATACTATGGAGAACGTCAGTAATGTCCCTTAACACACAGCCAAGTAACATAATAAAGCCCCCATCATATTTCAGTATAGCAATGTCAGCAGGAGGCTTAAGTATGACTTTGAAATGCTTTCAGCCTCTTGTTTTTAATAAGAAAAATAGGTCATGAGTTTTAATAACACTTAAAGTACTTGTGGCTGATTTAAACTTTATTGCTTATTTGAAAAGCTTAATTTGGATCTTGATTAAAATTTTTAGATGAAGCCCTGTTAAAAAGTTTTGAGCTGCTGTCTTTTACATAGGGCTGGCAATGTAAATGACCAGGTTTAAGCAGGAACAGGGACTCACCTACTCTTGGGGAGAGAGTGGAAAGATCTGATCATTTTTGGGAAAAATTGCTCATGGTCATACCTCTTCAGAATCACCTGGCTGAAGGGGAAGATAGTGAGTTGTCTCCTGCTGTCAAATAGCACAGGCTTGTGTGCTGCAAGCTGAGCAAAGCAATTTAAAATAGACAAATACTGTACTGTGGGGCTTGTGCTTGAGTCCTACACAGTTTTTCAAGTACTTGGGCAAAGACATAAATCCAGGAAATAGATAAAGAAGCCAACCAAGTCCCACAGTCCTGCTGCCAATCTTTTAGAATAAAAAGTACATATAATTTTTGATAAATTCAAATATTTGTCTATTTTCAATTTATATTTCAATGAACTGCTAGAATGATACTACCTGAAGCAGCACTGACTTCAAATCACCACATAGATTTGAAATTACAATGTTTTTGATTAACTGGTGTGGTTATTCAGAATGTTTATTGCGGTTACACAACAAGCACAAAATCCTTCTCAAACAGGTAAATCAGACTTGAATAATACTATCCTCATCATTATTAAGAGCATGAATAAATGCATTAGACAAGTGTATGTAGAGTTCAGATATAGTAAGAACAGAAGGGCCCAGTGAGATGTTTTAGTCTGGTCTTTTCTGTGACAAGCCACACCTGAATAACCACTTTTTGGCTTTTTCCCATTAAAAATAAATAAATAAATAAAAAATAATAAGAATCAAGACACCTAACACAGCTTTAAAACCTCATATATTAGAGAATTAGTCCTTAGCAAGTCATTCCTATATACATATATATATACTTTCTATATACATATACATGTATATTCACTACTGAAATTGGTTTTTTGTTTGTTTGTTTGTTTTTTCTTCTTCTGAATTTTAAAGGTTTAACTTCTATCCATTTGATCTTATTATACTTTTGTCTGGTAGATCAAAGAGCTGTTATCAAATTTCTGTTCGTCTTAGTATAGCATCATACTGGGAACTCTTGTTCAGCTGATTATCTCCCATTGACCTTGCCTTCACCCGAGGAGTCCTTTTCATCATCTCCATTTTATACAGTACAGTCCCCCATCCTGTAAATATGCCCTTCACTCTTTGTGAGTACATGTAGGTTTTTACAACTGGCTACATTAAAATGACCCTGGCTTGCCAAGCAATCTAGATAGATCTGCAGCAGTGACTCTGACTTGCCTTCTTTATCATCTTCTGTACCTGAAGCCTTTGTGCCATCTGCAAACTTTATCAATAACTATTTAAAGTTGTCTTCTGTATCTTGGATAAAAACATAAATAGAATAAAGAGTAAAACTATCTTTTTTCAGAACCCATTTAGAAGCACAGCCATTTGATGATAATTTCTGCTTAGGTCTACTTTTTGAGACTCACTGGTTAGCCAGTTTTTAATCCATTTATTATATTACATGTTGATTTTGTATTGCTCTCATTTCTTAATCAAAGTGTTGTGTGGTAATAAGTGGAATGCCTCACTGAAATCTCAGTACTCTATATCAACTTGATTATCTTGAGCAACCAAATTTGTAATCTTATTAAAAATATATTAAGTTAGCTTGATAAGATCTATTTCTGGTACACCCGTATTGACTGAAAGCAGTTATTTTACTCTTTTGATTCTTTATACATCAGGTCTCTTATCAGCCATCCCATCATCTTTTTCCAGTGCTATTATGATAACAGCATGCCTGCAGTTACTGACGTCATCCCATTTTTCCTTTTTAAAATATCAGTACCTCATTGGCTTTCATCCAGCCTTCAGGAAATTTCTCAGTATTTTAAGAATTACTGAAAAGCAACAACAATAATACAGAAAGTTAACGCTTTCAATTTCTTGGAAGCAAATTATTTAGATCTACCAATTTCAAAATGCTCAACTTTAGAGACTTCTTAGTAGTCTCTTTCATTACTATGGGGATGAAAAATATGTCATGATCATGATCATGAGATGACTAATACTTCATCCTGTTTCTTCTCACAATATAAAGCATTGCTGTAGTAATATTTACACACCTCCCATTACCATCTGACAATGGCTCTGTTCCTTTACTGGGATACTCTTTATTCCTAAAATATTTACAGACAAGCTCTTCTGTCTTGTCCTCAGCTTGTCCTTTTATTCTTTTTCATCTCTCAGTTTTGTGCAGTTCCTAGTTTATAACCATTGCACTCTACTTCTCCTCCTTTTTACTTTTATCTTTTTTCTACATTATTTTTGTATTTGTATTTGTATTTGTTTGCAAATTTGTATTTGTATTATTTTTTGTAGTTTATAACCATTGCACTCTACTTCTCCTCCTTCATAGCTACCTTTACTTCCCCACTAAACCAAGCTGTTTTTTTTTTTTTTTATTTTAAATCTGTGTAGCCTATACTGTCAGTTATGAGATTGTGACTTTTTAAGACATCTAGTAAAACATACTTAAACAGTTCCAAATTGCCATTTACATTTTTCTGTTTGATTTCTTTCTCTGGCCTGGTATGTCTTGTAATTATTTTCAGCTTTGTGAAATGGTCCTTTTAAAACACCAAGTACATACATTGAATTTTGGATGCCCTCCTAATTAGTCTAGCCAGCCTGTCTCCGAGAAGATTGGTTCTCCTTCTACTGAGATGGAAACCATCCAAATGTAGCAGCCTGATATCTCCTCAAAAATGGTGAAACAATTTTCTAAAAAAGAAAACCTTTTCATTTTCTACTTAATTGATTAGTTATTAAAGTTATAACTGGAAATTTGTTGTTTTCAGAATTTTCTGCTTTGTGTTTCTTTTCTCTTTTGGTAGAGGATATATTATCAGAAGAAAATGTTCTTCTCTTTCACCACTTGCTTTAGTACCATTAGAAATTGTTAACCTGGGAAGTGACTGGTCTACAGCAGAGACCATTTCACTTGCAGGATTCACTAATCTCAGAGTCACATCTTATCTCCTGGCTCTCCTTCATCTACTAACCTTTTTTAATGCAATATGTCCAATGAGAGTCTATTAAGGGGAAAGTCCCTAAATGGAGCCATTCCATGGATCATATCTGAATTTTATGAATATCATCTGGTGAATTTTCTTCTCAGAGGCTTTTCAGTAGTTTCCATACTATGAAAATAAGCAAATATTTTTAGCCCATTGAGTTTATTCTGGGAATCCTCTAGTGCAATTCAAGTCTGGGTTGAGGTTCTTAAGTGTAGGAAGGAAAATCCATGTGAAGATGTCTAGGTGTGCTGCAGGTGTCTGAAGCTCCCACACTAGTCCAGCCAGCATAGCCAGTGGAGTCAGAGAAAGCTCACCCTAAATAATTTCTGTCTCTTCCTACTACTGAATAGTTGGTACGGTATATTTAAAAATGAAATCCTGACACATATGGGTATATTGAGGCATTTCTGAAAGTCAGTGAAAAATGGAAGGGAAGACTTAACTGATTTAATATCGTCTTATGGATAAACTCAGGAACAAGAACTTCCCAGCTCGCTCAAAAAATTTTCTCAATCTGTTGCAGTCTTTTGATTTGACAATAGCTTCAGTGTAGGTCTATGGTAAACACAATGCCTTCAATACCTGGGGGATTTTAGTGGTCAAGAATATATCCATAAAAGTGGTTACAACCATGAGTTGAGAAATGACATGCCAGCCAACTTTAATAATGCATTGCTCTTGACATACATTTCTTATCAGTGACTTGGTAGCAAAAAAACTATGCTAGGGAATATCAATTTTAATTTTAATTAGGAAACAAAATCAGCAAGTCTAAGATAATGTTAATGAAGTTAGCATCACGTTTAGTACCTGAACATTAGCATTATTCCAGAGCCTATTCGTATTTTCTCTATGTTGAGATTTGAGGAACAGTGAGATTGGTATGGAACATCATCTTTTTGGAGAATCACTGACGGTGTCTAGTGATCTGATTGGTTTTCACTCCTTTAATAAACTGTATATGATACCATTTTTCACTCTCCTTAAATGAGAAAATAAAATCTACTATAGTATATTGCATTATATTTAGCAAAATACAAATGGAAGAAAAAATAGTGAGGTCAGGTGCAAGTTTATAATCACACTACACATTAAAGAGCCCTTTTAGTACCTTTCTACTTTAATTTTTATGTATGAGGAATATATCCCTAGCAGCCTTATCTTCCTGAGCTTAATACCAGCCTGGAGACTGCACTCCCTGCTGAAAGCAAAGAGATTTATTTCTGTGATTCCTAAGTTAATGTTTATTTTTTTTTTCTCTAGTTTTCAGGTCTTTAACTTGATGATTTTATATGCCTAGTCTGCAGCATCAGTCAGAATTCTCTACCTACTGCAGTTCCTTTACATCTTTCATCACAAAAATTAGAGACTCACAGGTAAAGTGCTTCAAATACGGCAAAAAGACACTTTTGCCCCTTATCAAAACAGGAAAACTTACTAGGCCTGATCAAGTTACTTGGTCATTGATAGACACTGAGAGCTTTAAGAAACTTTCAAGAATTTAATGTTGATTTGCATTCTAATTCTAAACAAAACTAATTGTTGGTAATTTGGAAATCATACTTCTTTTAAATGAAAACAACAGTAGAGACTGAATCATAATTTCACTAGGCTACGTAATACCTCACATGGTTTCATAAGCTGCTGTTCACTATATCATAGCAAACATATATCTTTATGGAAGATACTGCATCTTACTATAAAAGCAAGCAATGTTTCTAATAAAGTTGTACAATGGCTCTTGACAATTGGTTCTTGAGAGATACAGACAACTTTTCTTTTGTGCGCTGACAGTGGTAATTGGTGGTCAGTACACATTGTGTTTTATATGAGGAAAATCATTACATTTAGCAAGCTAATTCATCCCTCTTTTCACTTCTAATCCTTCTAGAATTACTTAGTCTTGGTTTTGGACAGTACCATTAAAACCTAAGTTCTATAAAAAGAAAAGAAAAGGAAAGGAAAGGAAAGGAAAGGAAAGGAAAGGAAAGGAAAGGAAAGGAAAGGAAAGGAAAAGGAAAGGAAAAGGAAGGAAAGGAAAGGAAAGGAAAGGAAAGGAAAGGAAAGGAAAGGAAAGGAAAGGAAAGGAAAGGAAAGGAAAGGAAAGGAAAGGAAAGGAAAGGAAAGGAAAGGAAAGGAAAGGAAAGGAAAGGAAAGGAAAGGAAAGGAAAGGAAAGGAAAAGGAAAGGAAAGGAAAGGAAAAGGAAAGGAAAGGAAAGGAAAAAACCATAGAACAACATAGAAATCTGTCTTATTGACAGCCAGCATGATTTAGCTTGCTCAATGCCAGATTTGAAATTGCATTTGGTCACCTACTAATTGTATTAGTAGTCAGGTGCTGAGTTGGCCTTTCAGAAGCAGCTAAATACTGAACTCTAATCAAACAGATAAAAACATCTACAAGTCCCATTCCTAGTCACATCAAGTCAAGATTTAATTTCTAGCTTGCTAATTGCCTAACATACATAGCAGTCTTACAGATGTTTCAAAAATCAAAAGTACACGTCTGAACAAGAAAAAAAAAATTAAAAAAAATTTGGAAGTCTCAAGGTCTCTTCATTCCTCTCCAGGAATACAGAACATTTACAGAGGTGGACTATGGGATGGAGCATCGGTGTCTCTGAGGAAACATGGACTTAAACTAAAGGATTGCTCTTCTCCTTGGTCTTTATGCTTGCTGAGGCACTCTCCCAGCCTGTCATTTGCAGGAGGATTAAATTGATATTCCTGTTTTGAATCATGCTGCTGAAAGATGTTTGACCTCCTTCTGTGTAAAAGTTGATGGATCATTTTTAGTAAATCTGTTTCCAACTGGGCTACACAATAAGGACGCAAGGGAAAGAAAGCTGGGGGTAAGCAGAGAGGGTACTACAGCATATGGAAAGTTTGTATAAAACTTATGATGTTAACATGACTTCTTTCACCTAAGGAGAACCTATAAACTTACCTATTTTCTCAGCCTACAAATTCCTTAGTATATCCCTGGGGACAGCTGAATGGTTCAATTCAAAGGATTTTTTTAATTCTTGTAACCCTAATCTTCATCATTATTTCTAATTCCTCAGTACGAAACCAGAAATATTGATGATCTAATACGTTTTACAGAGCAGCACACAACCTTCTTTATGGCACTTACATCATTATGTAATATGTTATAAAGCAACTTGCATGTTGTAAAACTCATTAAAAAGATATATATTTTTCTCTTAGCTTGAGTTCACGATGGCCAAAATTGAGGTGGAAAGCTATTAAAGTTCCAGAAATCCTAGCATTACACGTTCCTTTCAAATGTTCTTTTCTGCCCTCTTACTTGGTGTTTTCTGTCACATTTTCAGTATTTCTGATGTGGGTCTATTGAGAGGTAATTTCTCAGCACGGCAGCTGAAGTAAGACTCCTACGGGATTAGTAACCCAACCTTATAAAACGTTACCTGGTTTCTGTCATTTACTCTGATTTGGTCAGGACAGTTTCTAGCTGAATGAAAATGGCATAAACCAAAGTGAAAGAAGAATGATATTGAAATGCAATATAAAATATAAATTAAACTTTTTCTTTTTTTTTTCCAAAAATGATTGGATAGATTTTAACACTTCAGCCTTTATTGTCAGAGATTTATTATCAGTGCAGTACGAGCTCTTTTGTCTGTGAAAACCACAGATAAAGATAGTATGTTGAACATTTTTAAAATTAATTTAGTGTTTTTAGCCTCTTACTGTTTTCAGCACTTCTCAGGTTCATCTTCTTTCTGTCCTCTTGCATACTGTTGTATGTGTATCTTGTGCTGAGTTTGTAGGATTTTTGACCACAAGAATAGACAATTACCAAGGCACGTGCTTACTGCTCTAGTGGTTGGGAAAATTAGGGACTACTGTTACACTGGACTGTCAGTAGGAATACAGTTTACTTCTGTTCCCATTGAAATTGCTTGATTTCAGAAGGGCTGTTTCAGCCCTAGGTTGTAATTTGTTCTGCTAAAAATGGCCACCCTGCCAACAGCATCTTACTTCATTTGTAATTTAAGAACTAGCATATCTTCTCATAGCTAGCAGCAAGGAGGCAAATACTGCTTCTGCAAGAGCAGAGTAGGAGTCACTTGGCTGAGAGTACTAACACCCTGCTCTTTGCGGTGGTCAGCTATTATTGTAATGCAAAACAGATTATATAGTCAACAACAAAACATTGTTTTTGTGTCTTCCTTTGGATCTGGAGATAACCAAAAAATTAAAAGCTATTTTACACTATTAATTTACATACCACTTAGTCATGTTTTAATCAGGTCACTAAGGAGAGCTTGTCTTCATTTGGGCATGTAAAGATCTTGTCACTATATGAACATTGGCCTAAGTGGTTATATCCTCTGGATAGACACTGAAACTTAGGCAAGTCTTTTCACTTTCCCAGGCCTTCATAGCTAAGATTAATTTCTTATGGTCAGTCATAACAAGCATAAACTCCAGTTATTTATGGAAAAGAAAAAACCTAGATGTAAAGCAGGTCTCTATGCAGGATTCCCAAGCTGGACTGGGAGATAAAAGATTAAATATATTGCAGCATATTCGGAACAGGAGTGTTGTTTTTGTTTTCTGAAAAACATTGCTGCTGATTAAAAGCAATGCAGCTGCTTGGAGAGTTAAATAGATCCAATAAACTACAGGCCATACCCTCTTAGTGCTAATTAAGGTGTTAATTAAGAAATGTTATCTTGAGGAGGTCTACTCAGGGGAAGGAATCCTTCATACATTTTTTTTGTACCGGTAAGCTGAGGGTAAGAGATGGTAGTTTTCACTCCTGGAGTTATTCTAATGAAATGTTTGATGGTATTTATTGTTTTCACTAAAGCCCCAGCACACAGGGCCATTTAGCTATAGAGAGAACTCCACCTATCATTGCGTGAAATCTAATCTCTGTGACTGTAAAAAGATGAACTACTTTGATATTTTCGGCCATCTGTTTTTTGTTGTTCAACAGCACTCAAATTCAGTTTGGGTAACATGGTGGATCTCATCTGTGGCTACCTCACAAGGAGATGTGTTCTGGTAGTTCTGCAGATGATGGCATAGTCTCCCTATGTCATCATAAAGCTAGTCATTCCACAGTAATGATTTGCTCTGAGCTTGCAAGAGAGAGGCACGTTTTGTTAATTGGCTATGTAACGTTAGGATTTTGGTCTGAACTGAAACCCTGACTGCGGGAGACAAACATATAATGCAGAAGATAGGAAGACTTTACTGTTCAGGTAAGAAACAGGAAGTGACCAGAGCAAACAGGAAGACAATACTATATGTGAGTATTAGTTAATATAATTTTCCTGATAAATGGCACCCGGCTCTCACAATGAACTTTCCACCTGGAGGTCTTCCTTTTGTCTCCACTTTAATATTTTCTCTTTAGTTTAATCTATGACAGTATCTAGTAACTTGACTGTATCTAATTGGGTTAAATGAGATTTATGTGGTGTAACTGAGATTACCAAATGGTTCAAAAAAGTTCTTACATACATGCAATGGCTTTAGAATGCCTGGAGAGAGGCTGCTGATTTAGAATTGAAATAAAACTGGTGACTCTGCTCGTTTTCTCTAGTTAACTTTAGTTCCTGTCGCAAACTTCTTTACTGGTATCTAATGGAAGTGTCAATGGCCAGAGTAGTCTGCCTGTATGAGACATCTCAATGAATGACCAACAGCTTATGAAAAGTTTGGGCTGAACCAGGTTTGGTAGTTTCTTTGCAAAGCCACCACACTTGCAGACAAGATACTCCAAGCCTTTATATCTGTCAGGAGTTGCTTTTACCAGTCCCGCTGTCCTTTGTGTGACTTGCTGTGTTAAGATGTCTGTTGAAGGATCAGGGCTCTTTGTGGTGTGTCTTTTTTTTTTTTTTTTTTTTCCTCTCTTCTCCGCACAGGCTGTGCGTTAGGCAGACAAATGTGTGTTTGTTTGTTTTTAATATTGGCTTAGAAAAAGGTTGTTGCATATATGTGCATATATATATATATATAAAAATAAATCTGCAAATATATTGCCCAGCTTTTGTCAGCACAGACTTGTTGGCGAGCTCTAGCACTGCAGAGAGAAGGGGTTGTGGATGGGGAGTCTCCACCGTGTGTGGGGGCACAAAGAGGAGTGGGGCGCTCCTGAGCCACCCCACGGGGCCACAGGGGGTCCCAGGGCAGTGTTCCCCGTGTGACACGGCCACAGCACAGAGCTTCTCGTGGGAGAAGTTCAGCTGCTGATGATCAATCAGGCAGTTAATTTAGAACAACATTATGAGGTTACGATACTTGATCTGGATGATGGAAATCATTTAATGAAATGCCATTAAAGAGTGCTTTTTTTTTTCTCCTTCTTTGTATTGTTGGATTTTTTTATTTTTTACTTTTTTTATTTATTTTTTTTTTTTACTATATTTTCTTTCTCCATCCTTTCGAGAGAGCTGTTAACTTTTGGGCTGCAGGGGGTGCAAGAGCTCCATTGAAGCCTCTGGGGCTGAGTGTCTCCGCAGGTCAGACCCCACATTGAATAGGCCTTTATCACCACAACAGAGCCCAGCTTCTCTGTGAATCCAGCGCTGTAAGAGGGGATCAAATCAGCATGCATTTTGACAGTGTAAGCTGCAATCTTAAACTCAAAGCTGTAAGTGAGATCTCAGAAAAGGGAGCAAGCTTGTATTCATCCTGTGAATCTCCCCCCAAGAATACAGCATGCCAAATCGGCAGAATCGTTTCTGTTGGTCACAGGAAGAGGTCTTTACCCTGGATGAGAATGCCAAACTAGTTTCTGCTCCAAGAAAATGTAATCAAGGGAGAAATGCAGTGTGTGAGCTGTATAGAGATAGGAAAAAAAAATATATAGTAAAGAATGTGAAAGAACTGTTGATGAGGCTTTTCCCTAGAATTATAATTCCAGCTAGTATTATTTTTCCTTGTATGGGAAAACCTATGAATGATGCGTCATTATTATTACAATTTCCTTTGTGGTGTGAATTATCACTATTCACTTATTTTTAAGCAGTAGTATGCTTCACTTGTGAACTCAGTGTTTCAGCACGCCACTTAAGAGACTGCTCCATTTAAGTGATTGTCACTCAAATTAGTCCCATTGTTTTGTGATACATAGTCTTCTATACTGTCTGGATTAGCCAGTTCAGTGACAGTGACAAACGTGCATTGGTTACTGTTAGAGAGAGGAATCTCACATGGGAAAGCACATGTACATCCAGTTGGGACTCATGCATTTCCCAACAGAGAGAGAGAGGGAGAGTTATAGCAAACTGGTATTTATCACTTGTTCTTGCTTGCATGTTTTGTGTGTTTGATATCACAGCTCAACAACAGGAAATAAGGTATTGAAAACATGTTCAGGCATGTAAAGACATTGCTCTTAAAGGATTAACAGAGCTCCTCTGCAGTTAAAGAATGAACTGATTATTTATAGCTCTGAATTTTGTAACACTGAAATTAGGGTTAAGCCTCAAAATAACAGGTACAAAAGAAGGATCCAAATCTGTGCAGCCTGAGTTGGCAGCGTTCAGAGGAAACTAAAGCCAACGGAAGCTCTGTGAGGCACTTGAAAAAATCATTTTGTTCCCACAGAAGTGCAAAAGCATCAGGGGAGAGAAAATGAATTCAATACTTTTATTCAATGATATATCAAATATATAGGAAGAATGTTTTAACAAAAAACAAACATCATGTAAGCAAGACTTCCTCAATTGAACATGTTTAAAAAAACTGATACTCTTATGAGGGAATATTGTAGTAACTTCCATAAATATTTCCAGTCTAAAAAAGATTTTTTTGCACTGTGCTAACTTTAATTTTTGCAATGATATAAAGTGCAATTTATTCTCTGAAGTAAGTGAATTTTATAATGAGTATCATTCCCCTCTGCCTGTGTAGAGGAAAAAAAAAGTCAATTTCTCCTCATAGTGGTTAGTAACTTTATTCTAGAATAAAATTACAAATTCAGGAAACCTGATGGAAATTAGCTTTTTGTAGGTAGACAATGATGGTAGAATCATCTCTGCAAATTTCTACCATCTTTGGTTTTACCAGAATGCCTGTTGAAATGAATTCCAAAAAATAAAACAGTTTTCATGATCAAAACTAGGAGGATTTTACTCTGATGTTTTAAAAGGTCTGGCAAAATTTTTGCTTTATTAGGTGTATTATTTTCCTACTAAAAATGGAATCATAAAGAAACTGATCAGACAAAAACCCAGGTGAATTGTTCCAATAATTTTTCCCCTTACTTTCCTCAGAGTGGAATGTGCTTCAACACAATTTTTCCCTTATTTTTCTTTCTTTTTCAGAAACTTCTAAGGAATACTTGAAAAAAATGTATTTCAATCTGTCATATTTTCACAGACTACAAAGCAGATTTTAAATATATTTTCTGTGATCATTCATGTAAAGAACAGATATCAAATTAGTCATTTAAATAAAACTATCAATATGTGCTCAATTTCTTTGATTTTTTTTTTAAAACTAAGCAACACCACTGGAATTTCAAATGTTAATTTTGTTCTTGATTATGAATCCGTTACAGAAAATGTTCCATTCATAGCTAGTTAAGAAATTGGATCCATTCATAGATATGAGCATGAGGCCAAACAAGTAAAAAGGATGGACTTTGGTATGTCCGTTTGCATCGACAGTACTCTGCTGCATTATGAATTGGGGTTTCTGCATGTACATGCTACCTATGACAGCTATATGTGATGTTCTTCATAAGAATATATACCTTTCATCTTGAGTTGTGCTTTTTTCCTCCTTATTCTTTTTACATGGAAGAAATGCTGCTTTCAAATGCATGTGTTTTATTACATTCCAGAATTTCATGTGTTGTTGTATTTTCCTGGAAATTAGAATTGTTCCTCATCTGGATATTCTCATATGTAAGTTTTCATCAGAAGCTGCCATAAAGTACATTATAATCTTATTTATTAAAAGTAGTTGCCTCTTATGATAACTGTTTTTTGACAAGGCAACACAAGCTTTTCTCTAGGAGCCACAAATGTTAATGATGGTATTGGTTTCAAAAGAATAGAATCATTCAGAATGAATCATGAAATTATTAATGACTTGCCAGATGAAAACATCAAAATAAATTTTTGAAACTCACAACTTTGTTTTAAGTTTCTTTTGCTATGCACTGAACTTGTGAGTAGAAAGCATTAGGAGGATTTTTCATCTTGATTAAAGATTGATGTGCATAACTCTTCATGCACCAAAATGAAAATATGCCCCTTAGAGCAATGGCACTCGACCTTTAGCAACTGAAGTGCCATTTAAAATCACAAAGAGGCACACAAGTCAAAAATACAGAAATGTGTGTGACAATTTTATTAAAAAATATAAATGAATACATTCATGAAAAACAGTTAAGAAAATCCAAAGGCACTCTGCAATTTGTGTCTTAGGGAAAAGTAATTGATTAGATTGTATGTTTTTACAAGAAGAAAAAAAAAAGAAACTTTACATACGTAAATGGAAGGAAATGGCAAAAGATATCATCCAACAGGTTTGCAGAATAGCTGAAAGAAACAGAACTGAGCCAGCGTGTCGCACGATTTCTCCCTCAGACTCATGATAAAAGCTCTATACAGGCCTCTGAAGAATAAATTCCATAGGTTGAATTCCAGTGCTGTTAAATACTGTAGGTGCTGAGGTTGTTTTCATTTTCCTTTACTGATCCTTTTGAACTTATCCACCATGTGAATACCAGCTAACGTTTTTAATGCAGTAGTGGTAGGTTCTGCTTTTAACAAAGTATTTTGCAACTAAGACAGCCTTTCTATTGCTGAATGCAGATTTGTCCCTTAAAAAAGGCAAAATTCTCTTCTCTGATTATATTCAGTTATCTAACCTGAAAATCTCTACTGCATATGCTGCATTTGTTCCATAGAATAAATACCTATTTGACTTCCAGAATAAATCTGCACAAAGGCTGAATCAAGAATTGCAATAGCAATCTGTAGTGGAAAGGAAATTTCTCCTATGTGTGCTGCTGTAGACTGCTTCGCCAGGATGTCAGTTCTGAATCACAGAGCCCAATTCAGCCTTGTGCTACCTCTTTTCAGACCTCTTGAACTTGATGGGGTTATGGAGGGTTAGGAATTTGGCTTTTACTTATTATGAAGCTATTAATACCGAGATGCATGGTGAAGAAGTGCCAGCTATGAAATGTAAATGCTGAAAAATGGCATGACTCTGTTCAACTCCTTGTTACTTTACAGTGCTATGGACAAATATTGGAGCTGACATTTCTCTTTGATCTGGTTTACCCATCTCGCTCTGCTGCTATCAGCAGTGTGTGACAGCAGCAGACATTAGCTAGGGAAGAGGGAATAGGGAAGAAATAAACGTAATCCTCCCCATGGCCTTCATGGGAGAATAGTGAATTAGAGCCAGACGCTACACTTTGGGGTGGACTTGCAAAAAGAAAACAATGCTTTTCTCCTGGCAGCTGTACACATGTACCAGGATTTGGGGGGATACAGTCAAATGGACTAATTTCTTTGCAAAATGAATAAATAAGGACAAAAAGACAGAAGAAACAATTGGAAAAAGTGGGAGCAACTTGTATTCATGCTGAAAAATGTGATATTCTCTTTCACTCTGATTACATAATACAAATCAAGATGCGCATCTTGTTCATACATGTCTTCCTTTGAATTTTGACATGTTTTTGTCTTAGTAGCAGCAAAGGGTAACAAGTATGGTGAAAGGAATGGAACAACTGGTGTGTGAGTAAAGTTTCAATATTCCCTTCAACTTTGAAAAGAGATAAAGAGATAGCAAAAAAAAAAAAAAAAAAGAGTAGAGTGGGTATTAAAATTGTAAGTAGTTTGGAGAAGGTTGAAGAGGAAGCAACCTTCAGATTTAAACCCCATACACAAAAAATATACTATTGATTCTATAACCAGAGAATTAAAAAAAAAAGGAGTGAACAAATTCAGGGAAGATTAGTCCAGTCATGCTAGAAACTGTCTTGCTTCACTGTGGAAGTCTGGAGAAATAAAACTCTGTCCTTGGTAGAGGAGGATCAAATTAGGGAGCATATAAATAAATTGAACCTCTATGGCACCCACAAATGCCAAGGGAGCTGTCTGATGTCATTGTGAGGCCACTTTTTATTATCTCTGACAGGTCATGGTGGCTGGAAGTGTTTTCTGATGGCTGAAAGAATGCAAATGTAATCCGTATCTTCAAGAAAAGCAAGAAAGGGGATCCAGAGAACTACAGACCAGTCAGCCTCACTGATTGTGTGCAATATGATGCAGCAAAGAATCCTGGCATATGTTTTTGGACATGTGAAGGACAAGAGGTGGTTGGAAGTAGTCAGGATGGGTTTAAGAATGGGAAACCATGCTTGGCCGGCCTGATAGTCTTCTATGATGAGATGACAGTTTGGGGTGAGGGGAGAGCGGTGACTGTCATCTTGGCTTCAGTAATACTTTCAACACTGTCCCCATATGAATTTCTTATTGATAACCTAATGAGTCACTGCTAGACGAAAGGACAATGAAGTGGATGGAGAGCAGTCTGACCTTAAAGGTCTTAAAGGACTGTGGCCGGGGCATGAAGTCCAGCTGAAGGTCAGTTGCTATTGCTGTACTTCATGGGTTGGTAGTAGAGCTGGTATGTTTTAACATCTTCATTAAGGACTTTCATGATGGGACAGAGAGCACTCAGCAGGTTTGCATATGAGGAGTGATTGATGCACCAGTTGGCTGCACTCTCTTTAAGAGGGATCTACAGAAGTTATAGAACTAGGCCAACAAGAGTCTTCTAAATCTGAGTAAAGGGGATTAAGTCCTGCCACTGGAAATGAAGAAACCCCAGGCACCCATGCCATACAGGCTGGGACCTCACTAACTGGAAAGCAGCTTTACAGAAAAGGCTCTGGGGATTGTTGTGAACACCAAATGAAACATGAGCCAGAAAAATGCTCTTGTAGCAAAAGTGGCCAGCAGCACTCAAGATGCATCTGAAAGAGTTTCATCAGTGGGTTGAGGGTGGTGATTCTTCATTTCTGCACAGCCATGGTGAGATTTCCTCTGGAGTTGTGTGCCCAGATCTGGGTTGCTCAGTACAAGAGAGACATGGACAAGCTGGGGCAAAGCCACTAAAAGGCCACAAAGATGCTGAAGGGACAGTATCTTTTCAGAATCACGGAATGGCTGAGTTTGGAAGGAACCTCTGAAGATCATCTAGTCCAACCCTCCTGCCAAGCAGGACCACATAGAGCACGTTGCAGAAGATGGCATTCAGGCAGATTTTGAATATTTCCAGAGAAGAAGACTCCACAACCTCTCTGGGAAACCTGTTCCAGTGCTCTGTCACCCTCACAGTAAAGAATTGCCCTCTCGTATTCAACCAGAACCTCCTATGCTTCAGTTTGTGCCTGTTGCCTCTTGTCCTATCACTGGGCACAACTGAAAAGACCGGCTCCATCCTCTCGACACCCTCCCCTCAGATATTTATATACATTAATGAGGTCTCCCCTCAGTCTTCTCTTTTCTAAGCTAAACAGACCCAGTTCTCTCAGTCTGTCCACCCTCCCCACCCCTTTACTGGTGCTTTGGGTTATTCCTCTGTAGGTGCAGGACCCTACACTTGCCCTTGTTGAACTTCATGAGGTTCCTGTCGGCCCAACCTTCCAGCCTGTCGAAGTCTCCCTGAATGGCAGCACAAGGAGAGGCTGAGAGAGTTGGGATCACTTAAGCAGGAGAAAGGAAGGCTCAGGGGCAAATCTTACTGCAGTGTGATAGAATGGAGTAAAGAAAATGGAGCCAGACTCTTCTAAGTGGTGTCTGATAAAAATTTGAGAGGCAACAGGCATAAAATGAAATGCAGGAAATTCTACTTAAACATAAGGAAAAAAAATGCTTTAAGATTGTTCTCCGGAACAGGTTGCCCAGAGCGGCCATGGAGTCTCTGTCCTTGGAGTTATTTAAAATGCAACTGGTCAGTGTTCTGAACAGCCTGTTGTACTTGACCCTGCCTTGTGTAGGGGATTGAACTAGGTGATCTCCAGAGATCCTGTCTGATCTTAATCATTTTGTGATGCTGTGAGAATTGCTAGCAACACCCGCTTGAGAGGTAGCATCAATGAAGTGCTACACAGATAAACTAAGAACATATCTGTGCTAAGCAATAGAGTATTTATTCTACATGGAAGGGATGACCAGGAACCATAACAGGACACCTGTACAATAACCAGATTTCTGCTTGATACTGCACTTTACTGTATGTATGTGTCATGTTTTGGCATTTCTCCTCCCAGTTTTGTGTTATATAGGTATAACTTAATAGATTTCAAAATTCAAAAAATGTCATTGGAGGATTGTTGTTGAGTAGGCTGTATCTAGAAAAGATTTCAGGTCTAATAATATTCAAGAAGTTAATTTGGAGAGATATACAGAACTGTAGTTGACAAAATCTTGGGGGATTGACAGAGATATTAACAGTGCTGGGGGCTAGATGGTCAAGTCTGGATGCATTAGTGAAAAAGATGCATTCATAAGAAACACCACAGAATTAAGCGCCAAGGAGCACTGTGTGTAGCTACAGTATGGAGGGTTGCATCTTGAGAATCAATTGATCCTGACAATGTAGTGTTTGAATGGTGAAGCTGAGGCAAAAAAAAAAAAAAAAAAAAAAAAGAGAGAGAGAGACTATGCTCCTTGGAAATGAGAACAGGGAAGTAATTAACAAATATGTAGGTATATACATGCACTTAGTTTTAATATCCACATTTTAAAGGATACCCAAAATTGCAGCAAAGACCTACAGCAATTATTTGAGGCCCAGGAGAAGGCATTTTACTGCAAGAAACATAAAATCACCTCTGACATTCTTAATATGATAAACAGAATTATCTTTATCTCACAGTAAAAAGTAATGTCAGGAGAGAGAGTATGGGATACTGAAGGCGCTTTAATCTAGTAGAGAGCAGCATAATTAGAACCAATGTCTAGAGGCCAAGACAAGTCAGAGTCATCTGAGAAATCAAGCACACGTTTTTACAGTAGGCCTGAGAAGCTCTTGAAACAGATTACTGGGGTAAAATTGTGTCTTTTCCTTCTCATGGTGTCTTCAGCTCAGAACTGGATGTCCTTTTTGGAATATGTGTTACTCCAAGATATTGCGCTGCATACAGTGAAAACAAGATGAAAGGCAGGCTTGCAGGTCAGTTTTGCTTGACTGATAATGGATGCCCTTCCAAATGAGCTCTATGCCACCACAGAAGTGGAATGAAGCACTCTGCCCTGTTAATGACCATGTGAAGTTCTTTTAAGATGAGCTGAGTGATGGAACATAGTAATTGTTTTTGGCCTCAAAGTCTATGGTTTGCATTAGAGAGTTCTTTACTATGTATTTCTAACCTTAACTACTTTGTGCTGCTCTGCCCAAACAGCTGTAAGACAACCAAATTTATGGCCTGATCTGGTGGTCTTCAAACAACAAAAGCTGTACATATAAAATGTTAACTGTATTCTAAATATTGTATAAACTGAACTTAGTTGTACAGATTGAAGGAGCAGTTTCAAAGCATTTTAGTTAGAATAGTGTATGATGCTTATATAAAGATGGTAGAACTATTATGGTCTATCGAACAATGAATCCATTTTTAATGTGAGGTGTCAACAGGTTAATATTTTATAGCATAAGTACTGGCAGAGAATCCCTCCATTCTCTACTTTTTACATTTTCATGAGCTCAGTAAGCTGAAACAATAATCTTAATAGTAAGGAAAAACAAGACTAAATTACAAGTTGCAGAGGCTATTGTCAATTTTACAAATCCAACAATAGCCTGCAGGATTCCAGGTTTGTTTCTAGCTGCTCAGGAAGCTTGTATGATTTGCTCACACATTTTTTTTTTCTTATACCCCAGAGCTGTGCATCTGCTGGAGTCAGGGATCTAATATTCTCTTTGAACTTTCTTAGCATCCTAGTGCATGCTGTGATCCATAATTAGTGCATACACAAACACACTAGCTATATTAACTCCTAAATGTCAGAAGTTCTGCCATGTCCAGCACCTGTTTCAGGTGCTGCACAAGAAGAATACAATTCTTGCCTTAACCCTGAGGCTGAAAGTCTGCAGTTATGACTTGTAACCTTAGGGAGGGATTATTTATTTATTTATTTATTTATCGCATTTCAGGTGCGATACTACTCTATGATCAATTTTACAGATGTGATGAAGTACCAAGGATCAAGGAGGCAATTGCAAATGGCACAGAAGCCTAAACTGTGAGTATACTTTCAGTTGTGTTGGTTTTTTTTTTGTGCCAAGTCATTTCTGTTACTTCAAAGTTAGGATTTTTCTTTCACCCTTCTCTGTTCTTGTTGACTATTAAGTTGGTTTGTTTAGTCTGAAGTTCAGTTAGTAATAAAAGCTCTGACTTTTAATATCCTTGTAGGACAAAGGTGCTTTATCTGTCCATAGGGCAGCATGGCTATAATAGATGTTATTAGATATGTTACTTCTGGAGAGGTACCTGGAGGCAGAAGGCAGCTGTTTTTTGAAACACTGCAGTCCATTGGATAAGAATGCAAATAGATCTGATGAGTTGTGCCATTTTTGGGTAGTCTTACTAGGGACATGAATAAGTATGTAAAAACAACTGGATTAAACTCACTAACTGGATTAAACTCACCAAATTTTGTGGCAAAGTCCCCATTATAGCATAGGAAATGGTGAATTCTCCAGGGCTGTCTGGTGCTCCGCTCTGAGCAGTTTGTAGATTTGTTACAGAAGAGCAACACTTGTTGAGTCATTATTTGCAATTAGGAGCACTGTCATTTCTGTTAATGATAGTGATTCACACAAACCTACATTTGTTTTGTAGTAATGAGTGAAATGACTCATATCCTTGAGACATCTAATCTGTTTCAATGGCAGTAAATAAAATAAAGAATAGTAGGGGAGAGGGAGCAGATACATGGAAGGGTACTGGTCAAAGATTCATCATGGAGCACAAGCAGTAATGTAGAGTTCATGCCTGTATGTACTTGTAGAGCTTTATCTTCCTAGTTTCTAGAAGAATTGTTATGTTCAGTCATATTCAGTGACACAATAATGGAACTGTGCTCTGTTATTACTGGGGGTATCCCAACAGCTATGTTTGAAGCTTTGCAACTTTATTCAGAGACTAAAGAAGGACCTCTGTTAAAGATCTTTGAGAGGATAAGCTATAGTAGTAAGAGAGCCAAGAGCCCAAGGTAGCAGAAGGCTACATAGTCAACACGTAATTCATTGCTCAAATTTCATCATTTTAAATATCTTAGATTATCACAGGACCGTGTATTCAAATTCCTGACACAAGTTTTTGTTTGTTTGTTTGTTTTCCTTGTGTCACTGAAGTGCCAGACTGTTACTGAAGTACCACAGGGTGTGTTTGTGTAAAAGGTACTTTGTAGTATTTCACACCAATTTGCTGTCTCTCAGATACTTTTTCGTCTGTGTCTGGGAAACATACCAATGCAACAGGCATACACAATTACTTTGCAGTTTGTTAGATATCCTTCATTCACACTGAAACTTTTCCTTTTATCTGAGCTAAAATTAGCAAAGCTTTGCATATCTGTAGTTATAAATGAAAGTGGTGAGAGAATATAACTGTAAAAGCTCAGGCTTCTCTGGTTAGGAGATGGCATTAAAATCTGATTAGGAGGTAGTCATTAAAACCACTTAACATGGGTTATATTGATATTGTTGTGAAAGTACAAGTGAAGTAACACCCAAGGTAGATTATCAGCTGCATAATATACTAATTGAAGCAAAAATAGTTTTGAGGGCTAGGTTTTTTCTGATATTATGCAAGCAATGCAAATGAAGAGTCAGAGTACACAAATGAAAAGAAAGGTATTTTAATCTGATGCCTTGTGGGCCACTTTGTAACCCTTAGCATGTCTTACTGTTTATTTATTTATTTATATTTATTAGAACAATTAAGCAAAAAAGTACACTCTTCCATTTTGCATATGCTTAACAATACCAAGTGATCTTTTTTAGGAAGACTTGCAGTTTGGCCAATGTGTGACATTGTAGTAGATGGAAGAGTATTTCTCATGAAGTTCCAATTGGGCACAGGGTGAGGTATAGCATGGAGCCAAGTCATACAGCAGGAAATGGATACGGCTTCTGTATAGCTTCCATGTTCAAGAAAAGGGAGCTTTAAACTCACTGCCTGAAGATTCTTTTTTCTTTGGTGCTCCATGGCATTTCTGATCAGCTCAAGCTGGTTTGGAGTAATTCTTGCAGTGTGAGTGTGCAGTCCTGACTACTACATTATCTTCCATTTGTCTCTGAAATGTGGATTACAAGTAGATGATTTGGGTGCTTACAGATGCTGGAAGGACTGAAAGCAATAAATTATTCCTCCAAGCTCTACTCTGAAACAAGGTAAGTGAATGTATTGCAATAGATACTAACATTCTCCCTCTCTCTCTCTCCCCCCCACATGCGGGTTATTTCATTTTGCAAGCAAATATGAAGCTATTTTCAATCAGAAAGTAACTCTGCATATGTATCTGTTTTTTTCCACAGACCTTTACAAAGTAGACAATGTGGAGATCTGTTAGGCATTTAGCGCTCTATTCAGTTGGAGCATACCATAAAGCTAAACCAGATCAGTCAAAGGAACCACAGGAGTTTCCAGCTTTATTTGATTCAGAGAACCAGATGAAAATTTCCTTTACAAATACAGTATGTTTGGGCCTTCAGCTATAGTGAGGTACCACTGGAGAACGATAGTTTATCATTCACAGCAGTGAAAAAGGAGGTCATACAGGGATCACCTCTCCAATGACATAAACATGAGACTTTTCTCACAAGCTGTCAAACTTCAATTGTTGGTGAGATCTGTTGTGTCAGTGTTTCATAATAATTGCTTCTAAGTCTTGTTAAAAGTCTAACACAAATTACCTGAGTGACATGCTTTTGGCACCAGTAAAGGAACGATGTGGGGAATGCACGTTGTGTAACAGACTTGCTTATTACGATTTTGAGTTTATTGCCATAATTTTACCATTACTTCCCATTATTTGAAATACCGTAATAAGAGTTGCAAGTTGTCTCATGCTCACAAGGAAACATTTGTTCCCTGGGTAATAGACTAGCTGGCCAACATAAGCTCATTCAAAACAATAAAACTTTTTTTTTTTTTAAGAAGAGGTGTTCCAAACAAACTGAAAAAGTTAATCCTTTCACTTGTGAAGGCCTTTCTTTAGGCTTAAAAAGTAATATTGACTGTCTTTGCACTGCAACTCAGATATTGTTTCATTTACAACTAATGCAATAAATGGATGGCAGATTAGTATATACTAATGGAAATCAACAACACACGTCCTAATCTACAGAAATGCTCTTACCTGCAAAAATATATCAAAGAAAAAATATATATAAGGTGTATATATATAAAAATATATTTCCTTGTTAACAGCTGAAGAGAAATGAAATGATTTACTGCTTTCAAAATGCTGCTCCTGTTTGATTATGTATACTGAGATTTACATGAGATTGTTTTTTAAGTTTTCTCTTTTTTTTTTTTTTTTACACTGGCTAACCACACCAAAAACAAACCCCACTGAACGAAGAATGGGACAGCCTGTCTCCTTTTTACTCACATAAGCATATTTCATAAAGAAGGTCAAATAGGTGAGAACAGCACCTTGCAAAACTTACGTCAGCAATGAGTCAATTTAAGTATAAAATAACTCAGAGGCAGACGAGGGACAAATACTTGATTATTTGTGAATGCCATTTCTTTAGGCTTTTATTTAAAACAAACAAACAAATAGCCCAAACCTCTCACTGCTTGCAGGGCCAGGTCTATTTTTCAGGCACAAACTGAATTTGATAAACAGGACACATCAACTAACAATTTAAACTCCAAAGCCATAGTAATATGTATGTGGCTTTTTCCCAGAGGCTTCAAGTTAAAATGCTACAAGTGCTGCAGAATGGCAGCTAAACACATGTCCCTGGGGCTTTGCATGGCTTCATTCTGCACAATGATGGAAATGTGGAAAACACGTTGAATGCAGATTTGGCTATATTCACCAAGCTGCAAAAGCTGAGAGGATTTTGTTGGGTATATCAGGGGATCAGGCTCTCATTGCTCGGGTTAAAGCAAAAAATTACTGTGCTGAGCTTCACTTTTTATCATGTTCAGGACCAAAGAAACAGTACTACTAATTAGGATCTCATAGATATGATGATGTCCTTAAAATCAGCATATTACATTGTATAAAACAATAATGACCTTTCATTGTAAACAACTGTTTTTGTCTGGGAGGTTTTCATTACACTATCATGCCACTCTTTTTTTTTTTTTTTTTTTTTTCCTCATTTAAATGCTACCCCAATACAAGGATTTGATATGGTATTCTTCTTAGTTGTTCCTATAGAGTTGTTTCCAGTGATGTTACTCATTCTTTTGACTTTCAGAGGACCAAGAAGTCACCATCCTGGCCCAATGCCTCCACCCCAGCACAGGCAGGGCCTAGAGTGTGGTGGAGATGCCCACTGACCTGTGTAGCAGGTCAGTAGTAGCTCCTTAATTTGAAAGATGGGTTCTCCTAGGGGAAATTAAAAAAAAAAAAAAAGTAAAAAAAAAAAAAACAAAAGTGGGTGATACGCAACAGGAATTATTCTGTTTTTGATTAATTTTAAGGATTCATGTAGTCATGGAGTTGATGATTAGCAACCATGTAATTCCCTTAGAATTGCCTTTGCTAGGTGTTGATAACAGTATGGGACCGAGGGATGTTACCCTGACCGAGGTTTGTACTTGCAGCTTGCTTGCTTGCTTCTGCTTTTGTAACCTACTTTAAAACAGCATAAAAGCTGTTGTGTGTAGGAACTGATTAATATTCTAAAATAGTTTAAGAGCCCTCTGTTGGGCCTCCTTCACATGTTTTGTGTAAATTATGAGTAACAGCACCAAAGACGACATACATTAAGCCATGTGTGTTAGCGTATAGTTAGGAAGTGTAGTTACATGGAACTTACTCTGCTAATGTACTTTTAATACTGAGTCAGCAGCAGAGAGATAGCAAGAGCCATTCCCCCTTGGTAAGGAACTCTGTTTCATTATGTGTTTGGTCAATACAAGAACAGTCAACAGTGTGCCGTACATTCCAACAGGGATTCAGAGTATTATTGCAGAACAATGCTAATAATGCTAAGAAGTGATTGTCAATGTTGTGATGGTGTCATGTATGTGAAGTTTCACAAGCAAGTCTTCCCATAGTGGTTGGCATCAGACCACCATTCTGCAAACACAGTCATCACACTACAGTGCATTCCCAAAATAAGACAAAGCCTTCACCTCTTGCTGCGAAATACAGTCACACAAAACTATGCACCATTTATCACATATGGCTTGTCAACCCAAACCCAGCACTCTTCAACTGCCCACAAACAGTCAGCAAGAAATATTGTTCTGTCATATTTTATTCTCCACACAGATTCTAGAAACAGCCCTATTTCAGATCCATTGTTCAGCTACAATCCAGACAGCCCCATCTACTCTTCCCACCCTTCAAAGTATATAGTGGCTGTAAAACCACACAGCAGCTCCCTGATTCACCTCCTGATATAGCCCAAATACCACACTGTAAGAACTTTATGGTACATGAGCATTTTATGCCCAATTACTGTGTTTGTGTCTGCAAAATTAGAGGCTAAGTCTAGAAAATTTGGCTTTAAAATGTTTCAGAACTTGGTTTTTTTTGTATTTGTATTTTTATTTATTTTTTAATTATTAGTATTTTTCAGCTCAGGTCTAAAATGTGAGGTCTAAGTCCTTCTTAATGCATTGAATTTTACTCTAAACTTTCTCACGTTGTAAAAACATTTTAGATCTTAATTTTGTCCATGTAGTAAGGTATATCCTTGTTAGTTTGGGAGTCCAAATGAAGGTCTTTTGCAATTATTTACAAGTCTGTAAATCTGTAACAACAAATCAGTAAGATAGTCTTAAAATTTCCTCTGACAGAGGAGGTAGTCTTTTCGTGTTAAATAGAAAACACGTTTTGTGAAAAGTCCAATTATTCTGTTTTGATGAAGATGATTTGCACAGAGCTTATGGCCAGTACATTTCCCTAGCCTTTGAGTGAACTAAAGGAATGGCTGTAGACTTTCTCATCCCTATTCTGCTGAGTAAAATTATAAGTGTCTGTCTTGTTCAGACTGACTGTATCAGTCCAATCCCACTTTTCTCATAAGGAACCACGATGAAGAATAGCTCTTTGGAACAAAATGCTTATTGTGTTCTGGTATTCTTCTCTTACACTTTGTCTAGCATTTTGCTGGCTCAAAGGTAAGTGGTCCATCCTGGGACTGCTGAGATTTTGGGATTTGTTTTTATTCTAGCGTGAGTAGACTAATGGAAGGGGGTGGGGAGTGGGGGTGGGGATGGGGGGAGAGGAAGGGGACTGATTGAGGCAATTCTATCAGTGTAGATAGTTCTGAATCTTTGACCTAAAATTAGTGTATTTTTGTCCTACATTTGTGAGGAACAACCTTTCCTACAGCAGTCTGAAGGAATGATCAGACAGGCTGGTGAATATCAATTTAGTCCTATTGACTTCAGTGACACAGGATATGACCATAGACATTTGGTGATTTATATGGTACTGTAAGCCTAAATATCTTTTACAGAATGATGGTCAGTGCAGTTTTCTGACAGCTAATTATGTGACTCATAATTTGGAAGTACCAAACAAGATTTCTGTCATAAACAGCATCATAAATCTAGAATAATTCATGTTTTATTATAATGCATTACATGGAAGTTTGGATTATCTGCTGAGGTTTCTTTGCATCTTTCCTTCTATCCATACTAGTGGAGTTGTACTGGCTGGATCTAAGCCTAGTGTAAAATGCTGTTTCTGCTATCAGAAATAACAGGTTCTACCAATAAAATCTTGGTAAACAGAGAAATGAATAGAGTCTGTAACTTTGTCAAACCAATTAAGTTCGGGATGTTGCCTGGTGTATATAAATGATTAAATATATTTTTTTTTTTCCTTTTTATTAGGGAGTCCAAATTCGTAAAAAATGCCAGTGCCAGAGCTTTTGTTTTCACTTGTCTCAGTCTACTGTGAAACCATGTGGACAGTGAGTATTACTTGTGTTTTCTTTACAAGTTAAATGAAAATTCTTTGAGTTTGGGTTAACTCTAGTTTAAGTGCCATGCTGTGACCAAATTAAAATTTTAAGGCATGTTATTCATACAAGCTCATTAATCAGTGATGATGCACCATCGTGTTTACCACACCAGCCAATCAGATGTTTAGTAAACTTATAGCCTAAATGATGTCAGACACTGCAACTGCAAGGCAATTTCCTTTTCTGAATTGAGATCAATATTTACTAGCTTTCTACAACGTTGCCTATGCTTGCTTGATCAGCATCTGCTTCTGAAGACCATTGATTGTCCAGAAGGCCTTTTCAAAGGCAGATAATGCTCTTTTCAAATACACTTTGTATTGATCAGCAAAAAGAAAGTTTTTGATGGTGAAGAGTGCAAAAGCCATTTGTAAAGATTAAGGACAGTGATATGTTGCTGTGGGTCACAGAGAGGTTGAATTAATATGGGCTAATGCATGTTCTACTTTTGAAAACAATGGATGAAAGTATTTGAGGATTTAAGTGATAGTATTCCTTCACTTGCAAAATACCTGCTATATCATCTCCAGGGAATTAAATCTTTCTCCTTCAAAAATGAATTGCTAGTACTCTCCTACATAACTATTCATATTCTGTGACCTATGACAAATTAATATATTAACTTGATGGACTGTGGAATTTGATATAAACAAACAAACAAAAATCTTTAGTTTCAGGCATTTTAAACCAGTATGAAATAAAGAGAGATGAATGCAACCAGAACCTGTATGGCAAAATAACCAGGCTAGAGTAATAGAAAAATACCTTGGACTTTCACTAAAAACAAAACAAAACAACCAAACAACCCCTCCACCCCAACAAAGAACAAAAACAAAACAAAACTATACCAAAACCAACCACAAAACAGTATTAAGCCAGAACTACACTTCAGACACTTTCATAAACTTTACACCTCTTTTTTTTTTTTTTTCATATTTGAGCAATACGGTGCATCTATGTTGCCCAGAAATGTAAGGGTGGGTTCTGAAAGCCAATGTATCATCCTGAATGAAAAAAGAAGACAGGATATTTAGATAGGTTTTGGTGCAAGAGTTGGTGCTGTGACAGTTTGATACATGACTGACACTAGGAAGAATTAAGAAGACTTCTTCAAGCCTGCCATGGAACAGATATGCTTCTAAAATAAACAAAATTGAAGGAGCTTCTAATTCTATGGTCTGCTGTTGTCTACATCTTTCCAGCAATGATAACTGCAGTATATCTAAGAAAAAAAAAGCATTTGGTTTCCTAGCTGGAGTTCTCTTCAAATGCCAAGGTTGATCACTGGAATATGGCATATACCTCCCATTAAAGTAAACAGTGGCGACCTATATATTCAAGGACAAAATTCTGCTCCAAGTCTTTCAGCAACTTAAATAACATGTTTTTTTACATACATGAAACCTGTGTCTCTCTCAAGCTTTTTATTGAAATTCAGTGTACATGTATAAATCTTCTTCCAAAAAAAAAAAAAAAACAAAAAAAAACATGTTATCCACAAAAGGCAAATAAGTTGCTCTAGTCTTAAATAAAAGAAATTGATAATGATTAAGCCAGTGTGTCACTAAAGCCAGTGTGTCATTTTTCTGAGTCTATGTATTGTGGTATTCTTTACTCCTTTAACAATGCACATGTTTGGTCATAATGCATTAAAGTAATCTTTTCTCCAACAGGACAAATTTATTGGTGACACAGAGAGACAAAGGAGTACAAAGCAAAGTGATTGTAAATTTCCCAGGCATCCCTAATAGTCCTCATAGAGAAACACATCAAGATATCTCTAAAATAAATACAAGCTGGAAAGATGATGACATTTTGAATTTAGTTATAGTGTCCAAGGAAATCTATTTTGACTATTCTGACTAGTCTCACTAGCACAGAAAAAGTCTGGGAAAGCAAAATTCTTTCTGAATTCTGAACTGGTCAAATATATGTGTGAAAAGAGTTTGACTGAAATAGAAAAGACACTACTTTTGCTTTCTCCGCTTTCCATATGGGAGCTAGGATTTTTTCCAGTTTGACCATGAGGCTTCCTTTGACAGTTTATTTTTGCTGTTTTAAACTCACTGAACTGTTTTTTTTTCATATATTTTTTTTTTTTCCCCTCTTATCCACTTCAGGTCCCTGGAGGAGATCACTACCTCCAAATGTTTTATCATTCCTCTTATGTAACACTACTACATAATACGTTTAATATGAAGGATCCTGTTAAAGTGAAATCTAAACTGGGTTAATCTGAGAGTTTATCCTGTACGATTGTTTCCTGCTGTACAGCTGGGGAGCTCTGAAGTTTCTCTGCCTTCAGAGATGATTTTCAATCCTGTTCCACAAGGATGGCATGTCTTTACTAGATCACTGTTTACAGCCTCGCCCATTTCATTAGATGTCAACTGATCCTTTGATTGCAAATTATTATTATTATTTTTTTGGTAAGACATAGCATATTTGATTAAATTAATTCTTCATTTTCAATGTTAATATATTATCTTGTTCAGAACTGAACTTGTACTTCTTCATACTCTTTAAGATATCTACTGTCATATAAAGGATTTGGAGATTATATATGAGTAGAATCACTTAAATTGAGTACCATGAGACATTTAAAAAAGTCTGTAGACTTTTCATTTAACACCTTAGTACTTTTCAAAGAGGTCTTCACTTGTCGTGAGAGGAAAAATGTTTACCATTGGTATCAATATTTGTCATATTAGTTTTTCAATGAAGTTTCTTTCTATTTTGCACATATCATAAATGACAATATTAAGCTGTATAACAAATTTTTTAAAAATTGAATACTTCATGTCAGTGAGAAAAGTATCGGCTGTCACCATGATTAATGAGCAAACGTGTGGAAGAAATAGCATGAACAGTCTATGCACAAAGAAGTACTGCAATACAGATACCCATGTTTAAAAATGAACCAAATAACTGCACACCTACATAACATGTGTTGATATAATTAAATATATCAAGAATTGCAATTTTCACAACAATAAATGTTTGTTGAATATGTAATACTAAGTGACGTTTAGTGCTAAACATTTTATTTAAAAAAAAAAAAATCCTAGGTCCCTAAAGAAACCATTCTGTATCGTGACTAAAAAAAAGTTTTGTTTTTTTTTTTGAACTAAAAAAAGAGGAGATCTGAAGATAGTGATTTTATAATTATTTTTACATTTATTATACTATTAAGGGATATGGCAAAATAATATATTTTCAAACTTTATGTATTATTGCACACAAATAACTTTTATAAGTTATACAAACCATTTTTTTGTCTAAAAAAAAAAAGGCATTGTTTGTTTATTGAAAAGGACAAAAAGACAGCCAAAATGTTTTTTAATGTATGAATTAAATTTAAAAAAAAATAATAATATCTACATTGTAGCATGGGGTAAGGTTTTATTTATTCTTAAAGCTTGACTGTGTGGTAATGAAGTCATATAAAGGACTCCTTGACATTACTGCAATGAAATAAGCCATTTACAGGTATTACATTTTTAAAATATATTTTTTCTATAAGTATTCTCAGACTATTTTGTAAATCACTTCAGCTGCTCAAGAATTAGTCTTACAGACTTCTCCTTTGTAGAATTTTCAGAGATTTCTTTCACAGTTTTCTTACATTAAGAAAAACATCCCATTATTTCTCAGCTTCTTGAAATCCACCTCACCAGCTCTAAAGCAGAAGAAGCAGTGGGTGGTGAACCACCTCTCCATAAACCATGGGATGTTTCCTGATGAGTGCTTCTGCTCCATGGTGTACAATTTTATAATGTCTGATGTAAGATATGATTGTAGAAGTTTCTATAAGACTAAATAAGATTAAGGGATATTTCATTCTCACTCAAAGTTAAGTTCATTTCTTTTCATGAAGACCTGTCTGGACTAATGCAAAAATGGTTAAAAACCCTCCTTTTGACAATGGAGAAGACTATTCTCCTTTCAGTAGGCTGCTACTACTTCCCTAACTCTTTTTTAAAGTCTAAATTTCAGTGAGTTTGTTTTCCACTTGTCAGAACACTACAGAGATGAAATCTTAGAATGCTTATTAAGACAACTGTTGATTTCCAGAAGGCCATGGTTTTACCCACTACCTGAAAAGCTCATCTTGTTTAAATGCATATGGGGAATGTTTTGTTTGTTTTTTTTGTTGTTGTTGTTTTTATGGAGCAGAGACATGATGAGAATAATTTTAAGTCTTTTAGTACCCGTTTTAAAGATGAGATCTCCTGACAGGCATGGAAATAGAGATTTAGGTTGGATTAAGCTCAGATTATGCTTTTCACTGCAGTTCTCTAGATCCAGAAACGAATGCATACCTTCTTGGACATCTCTTGGCTGCCTCAACAGCAGCAAAGTAGAAGTACGATGAAGAGGTCCTAGGACACTCTTGCTTGGAAAGTTGTATGCAGCTGGCTGAAGCAGATGTGGACTGCAGCCGCACATCCTGAGAAGCAAAAAGCTGCTGGAAGAAACAGTCCTTCTACATCATTGCCCTTCTCCTCCAAACTTACACTCATATACTAAGTACTTACACCACTGAAGTTCCTGCTCCAGCACTGGTCACCATGACTAATATTGCCAAACAATTCAAATTTGCTTAGTCATTGCAGGTAGGTAATCACTTATCTGAGGCTCAGTCAACATTTCTAATGCATGTTCACCTGTACCTCTCATTCACACTGTAATCTACGCTACAGGGTGTCTTGACGTGACTACTCAGATATACAGTTCTCCTTTCCCAGTATAAACAGATGCTGACCTGACTGCATATGTGCATCTGTGCTGGCAGAAATGCCATCAGCAGCAAAAGAATGTTAAAAACAAAACAAAACAAAAACAAACAAACAAAAATAAAACAAACAAACAAAAAACATATAAAATGTAAATAGCATCAGGGATTCTTAGGCTCCACAACTACCCCTGTCATGTATAAGATTGTGGAGTCTCTATGTCTCCCCGATATTGCAAAGTTGACTGTCCTTGAAGAATTAGGTGTTCAATCTAGTGTTCTTGTTGTAAGCTTGGCTTCTCAAGGTCAGAAGTTTTGTCTGAGAAATTGTCTTTCAAGAAGCTGGCCAAGACACAGAAGCAAACTTGGCACTTGGCTGACATTAAAAATGTCTCTGTCCATGCCATAAACATCACTGCATGAGGGAGATTGGACCAGCTGGGCCCTTTTTGCTGACTTTCTCAAAGACAGCCTTGACAGGGTGGCATTATTAACACAGTCTCAGGTTGCTTAGTACCTTTCTGACTGTACATGGACCTAATTGGAAAAATGCTCATAGATCACTTCTCCAGCCTAGCTTTGATACTTGGGAATAGCGGTGTTGCAGGTTTGGCTTCTGGGTGGTTCTGGACTTCTGTGGCATTGTCTTGAGATGAGCTGGAAGTGTCTCTTCTTTGTTTACAGACACTGCAAGTAAAGAATGAAAGGGTAAATGATGGACAACAGCTAATGGGATTAGGATGTTCCTGATAATGTGGGTTGATAAATAATGTGCATCTTGCATCTTGGGGTTGGTGCTTTTAGAAAGGATCTTTCAGTTCTAAATTTCATCTCCAGCCTCCCAGTCCTGAGAAGTCTGTCTTCCTGGTCTCTTCTTGGAAGTCCTTACCACACCCTTGCATGTTGCTTAGTTCTGGTGACACCAGACAGACGCCCTTCAAGAGAAAAATTATCAAGATCCTAGTTCAGATGAGCTGAGGGAAGGAACTAAGAGGGGTTTCCAAGTATTCCTTGGCATTTTAGTCTGGCCCTCTCACCTGTTTGAGGCATACCAAGTCTTATCACCACTATGTTCATCAAAAATCCAAAACACAGCATTGTGTGAGCCTCTACAAAGGAAATTAACTCTATTCCAGTCAAAACCATGATAATGAGCTACATAGCTCTCCCACCCCTACAAACCAAAGACAGTTCCAAAATGCATTAGGGATAAATGGAGCAGATTTCTGAAGATAAGCTTACGATATGAATGAATGAAATAAATGTGGGTATACTCTAGAAGCCATCAGGAAAATCTAAGTGATGTAGAAAGAATGGTTTGTGATAGCTTTATCACCCTTGCTCAGTTCTCAGGGAAGTTTTATGGGTATGTAAATTCCTAACGGTAAATACACTGGTAAATAGTAAATGGTAAATACAGTGGTAAATAGTCAGCTGTGAGCTAATCACTAGCGCTCCAGGAAATTTTGGACTTAAGACATAGCTCTGTGAAATGTCTGCTCAGTGCTCAGTAGTGCAATGAGTCCTTATCGAATGTTGAGACTTATCAGAAAGAGAGCACAAGGTAAAACACAAAACATTATTACTCCATTTTGTAAATACTGTACTGCCCTACATCTTGAACACTGTGAACAATGTGTCACCCCTCTTCATTAAAAAAAAAAATAATAAAAAAATGAAGAAATTATAATATGGATAAAAGTTGAGAAAAGGACAAGGCTGATCAAATTCATTAAGTGGTTCTTCAAATGGAGCATCTTTATTTGGTAGGAATCTTCAGCAAAGAGAAAAGGAGCTCTGAAGGAGGATATAACAGACATCTATGAAACCCTGAAGTAGGTGAATAAGTTTTGGGTGTTTGATTTTTCTTCCAATACTAGATCTAGGGGCAGTTGGTTTAAAATGGCTTGGGACCACTTAAAATATATATAAATAAACGCAAATGTCCATGTTATTTTTACAACACATATTTAATCCAAAGAACCTGAGGATGTTATTAGTCATAAAATATTTACAAGAATTCAAGAAGCAAATAGATGAGTGAACTAAAAAGAATGAAAAATAGAATGAAAATGAAAAATAAATCCATTAAATTTGCTAAGTATGGGGATACTGTCTCTGGCTCAGAAGGATCTTACATAGCAAACTGTTCAAAGCTAGGATTTGAGGGAATTACCACCGTGTACTATTACCACTGAGCATTATTACCACTGAGTATTTGAGGGAATTACCACTGTGCAGTTGCCATTCTATTGTACTTAGGCATCTGTTTCTTGGCCTCATGGGAGATGGGATACAATTTGTCCCTGTGGTCCCACCTAGTACACCAGTTTTTATATTCTTCTGTTGAATTCTTGTCAGAAGTGGCTAAGATGTTATATAGGAATAAGAATTTAGTATGAGTGTCAGAGTCAGGCTCTGGTGTTTTTCAGAGATGTTTGCTAGGTTTAAACCTATCTTCGAAATGTCACCCTTTTTTAGCTTTCTTTTTTAGCCAGGTCTTTCCAATCAATAAAGATGATTTCTGTCATATAACCTACCAATGATGGTAGGTTATATGCTCCTTTCTTTACTCATATACTTTGATGAACTATATTGTTGATGTGGTACTGGAAAAGCAAGTAAAGAATTGCACTTGCAGTGCCAGAGATCTGTTAAATTATTCCCTAAGCTTTAGACACACCTATAGAGAACACAGAAGACAGCAGTTTCCAAACCTTATTTATTTATTTATTTATTTATTTTCCCTTAAACTTGCTCTTCCCTTAAACTTGCTTCCCTTAGACTTGCTCTGCCAGGGAGCAAATTGTCTAGACAGCATCTTCTAACAAGTATATTGAATATTCTCATTGTTTCTTATTTAATAGGCAGGACCTATTATTTAAATGTTACCTGGTTGTATTCACTATTGGTTTGATTATACATACAAATAATAATATTAAATGGCTCACTCATTTTGTTGTGGATATTATAAAACATTCACATAATCACCCAGGGACTCTACTAATGACAGGTATAAACCCAGAGTTCATAAATAATGACTTGTCTTCCTGCTGCTTATACACTAGTTGTCATTCAGGCATTCCTGCAAGTACTGTAACAGAACAGTTGCAGAAACAAGTAAAGTCTAAAAGAGAGGTGCAAAGAATGAAAAAAAATAAAAAATCACTGCTACATTTTATTAATATTCTTTGCTCTGAAGCAGAGCTGCTTTTGCAGTCAATAGCTTCCCTGTTGTAGCCAATCTAGCACAAGGTTTTCAAAAGCTGTTGGGTTCCCATGGCAATAGGAGTTGTTACTCTACAGGAGAAGCTCCATTGTAAAAAAAATACACTGAGATATCAAGCTAGAAAAATAAGTTTGGCCTTCAAGATAAGTTCGGAATCTGTTAATATGGCAGAGCTGATTATCCTTCACAGTTCTGCTGTTTGTGTAAAGAGCGTGCCTCCTTATGTGTAAACAAAACTCATGGATAGCGTTGCAAACCTGCTCTTCTGGCATTGCTGGGAATGCAGTGAATCTTTTCCAGAGGGGCTGTGAGTAACTACACTTATGGGAGGCTGACAAAAGAAGTGAAGACATGATCTGCACATGTGCTGGCTGTTAGTACAGGAGAGGCATCCACACTATACGTGTCTAAAAGAGTGGAACCATGGATGCTAAGCACTTCCAAGATGACTGCTTGTGGATATATATAAACTGGGTAGAAAAAATACATCCATGACACTTGAAAACTTGTACAGGACATGAGGGTGAATGTTTCTGTTCATGTAAAAAAAAAAAATCACAGAAAAAAAAATAAAAACCATAACCAAAAAAAGTAAAAACCAGACAAGTTCTATGATGTATACTGCATACTGAGAAACTTTCCTGAAAAGTATCTTGGCAGACTGGTTTAGTAGTGATTCAGGTAAGGACTGCTAAACCCCACTATCACATCCTTCTGCGCCTGGGGAAGGAAACTCTGTCCTTCTACCCATGAACTTACTGACTCTGACTGTAGACCTGCCTCTGAGATCTGAAACTATTTTATAGCAAAATCATATTGACAAAGCTGACGTGTCTATGTTTGACTCATTTTGCAATAGATATGATCTATATAACTAGGGATAGTTTGCCCACAAATGAGGCTTAAAAATGTCTGTTTTCAACACCAATGACAACAAAAAGGTGAAAAAAATAATAGTATCCCTTTCAAAAAGCAGTTTTATTTGGCACTTGCTACATAAAAATGCTAGCTTACAGCCTGATCTTGTCTTGCAGTCTGAGCCCTTAGCCCATGAACAAACTCTGAGCCAGGAGTCCCAGATCAATGCTTCTCCCTGTGTGCTCCGTGCACATACCTTTCTTACTTTGACCAGGTATGAGTGCCTCCTAACTTCTGTTCCCACAAGACTGTCATTTTTGTCTGAAATGGAATGTGAATAATTGCTCTGTAAGCATTATATTTGCTCAAACTTCTTCTGTGTAGGAATCTTGAGAAGCTGAAGGATGCTTAGTGAGGATAAGCTGATGAGTGCATGAGCTTTGTACCGTCTATGCAAATGTATGTTTCCAGAGGTCATGTTTGGGTGAGCCTTTCTAGGAAGAGCAGAAAGTAAACCTGCAATGATCCCACGAAACCCCAAGCTTTTCTACAACACTGTAAGGATGCCGACATTTGGATGAATGATGTAGCAATATGTATATGTGTTTATTGTTTTATGTATTCAGTATAGTCAAAAGAATATATCTTGGAGCCCATTCTCAGAAATTTATGAAGCATTTCATTTTAGACTCTGCATTACAGATTCTTTTCTCCTTTATGTTAGATTTCAATCACACAAATCCCTTGACTTTAAAGAATATATCCCACCTTACTCTGCTGTGAGAGCTGAATCAGATTCCATATTTACTTACTGCAAAGTTTAAGGTCAATGCAAGTTTCACTTGAGTCTAAATGGGTTGGAAGGGACCTTAAAGATTATCTAATTCCAATCTCCCTGTCATGGACAGGGACACCAGCCACTAGACCAGGTTGCTCAAAGGCCCATTCAACCTGGCCTTAAACACTTCCAGGGATGGGGCATCCACAGCTTCTCTGGGCAACCTGGTCCAGTGCCTCACCTACCTCTGAACAAAGAATTTCTTCCTTATAGCTAGTCTAATTCTACTTTTTTTTTTTTTTTTTTTTTTTAAAGTTTAAAACTATTACTCTTTGTTCTACCCCTACACTCTCTGAAAAAGGGTCCCTCCCCAGCTTTTCTCTAGGCCCATTTGGGTACTGGAAGGCCACTATAAGGTCTCCCTGGAGCCTTCTTTTCTTCAAGATGAGCAACCCCAGGTCTCTCAGCCTGTATTCATAGGAGAGGTACACCAGCCCTATGATCATCTTCGTGGCTTTCCTCTGGATAATACTTCCATGTCTTTCTTGTGCTGGGCACCCCAGAGCTGAACACAATACTCCAGGTGGGGTCTCATGAGAGCAGAGTAGAGGGGGAGAATCACCTCCCTTGACCTGCTGGCCATGCTTCTTTTGATGTAACCCAGGATATAGTTGGGTTTCTGGGCTTCAAGTACACATTGCTGGCTCACATTGAGCTTCTCATCAACCAACCCCCCCAGGTCATTCTCCTCAGGGCTGCTCTCAATCCATTCTCTACCCAGCCTTTATTTGTGTTTGGGATTAACCCAACCCAGGTGCAGAACCTTGCACGTGGCCTTGTTGAACTTCATGAGGTTCTCATGGGTCCACCTCTCAAGTTTGTCCAGGTCCCTCAGGATTGCATCTTTTCCTTCCAGCTTGTCAACCGCACCACACAGTTTGTTGTCATCGGCAAACTTGATGAAGGTGCACTCAATCTCACTGTCCATATCACTGACAAAGATGTTAAACAGTGCTGGTCTCAAAACTGACCCCTGAAGATCACCACTCATTAATGATCTCCACTTAGACATTGAGCCATTGACTGCAACTCTTTAAGTGTGACCATCTAGCCAATTCGTTGTCCACTGTGTCATCCATTCATTAAATCCATGTCTCTCCAATTTAGAGACGAGGATATCAGTGGGGACAGTGTCAAATGCTTTGCACAAGTTAAGGTAGATGATGCTCTTCCCCTACCCACCAATGCTGTAACCCCGTCAGAGAAGGCCACCAGATTTGTCAGGCATGTTCTGCCCTTAGTGAAGAACAGATTTACCATGTTGGCTGTCACCAATCACCTCCTTATTTTCCATAAGCCTAAGCATAGTTTCCAGGAGGATCTACTCCATGATCTTGCCAGGCACAGAGATGAGACTGACTGGCCTGTAGTTCCCCTGGTCTTCCTTTTTTCTCTTATAAATTGGGGTTATATTTCCCCTCTTCCAGTCAGTGGTAACTTCACCAGACTGCCACAACTTCTCAAATATGATTGCTTAGCAACTACATTTGCCAGTTTCCTCATAATCTGTGGGTGTATCTCATCAGATCCCATGGACTTGTGCACCTTTAGGTGATTTTACCTTTAGTGATTTTTTTCCTCCACAGTAGCACTACCTACAGATTTGCAGAATCAAAGCCCAGTTCTTTTTCTATATACAAGAACAAGCATGTTGTTTTAAGCTTTAGGTTCTCTATATAATAATAAAAGAAAGTTGATTAGACTTTAAAAAGACAACATATATCTTTTGAATGATAAGACAATAGTATATTTATGTCATAAAGAGAAAAATTAATCAAGAAAAAAAACAACTCAGTTTTTAAGATCTGTTTTTGCATATCTGTTATGTTTCCTGAAAAACTGAGGTTATTTAAAGATTAAAGGTTCTTGTTTTATGATTATAACAAGGCTGTGTTCATTCTTTTTTGAAATAAGTCACAATGAGCTCTCTTCACTAAAAAAAGTTAAGAATCAATAGATAATTCACACACACCTGTCCTGGTAATCTTGTGTGTTTTCAGTGTTTGACTTGACTTAAATGAGGTCACTGCCAGGTATGAAACTGGTGTATTGACTAGTTAATATTTTTTATATAATTTAACACACATTTAGGTATCTTGTAAATCTCCAAATTTGATAAGTAAAGTAATATTTAAAAGAAAAAAAAAACCACACTATATGGAATAGGAAATGTTGAAATAACAAAAAAAACATTCTCTTATAGTTCTCATTTGTAGATGTAATAAACTGTGTTATAATTAAGAAGCTCAGATTTAACAGACATTTTGACTTTTAATGGGGGTATTTTGCATTTTCCTGCTCTTCCATTAAAATTAATGCAGGAATTCCTGGGATACTTTTCACTTGAACTGTAGCATACTCAACTGGATGATGAACTGCAGAATTGCCAACGTGTTGATCAATTCCTACACAAATCTATACAGTGACTGTTTAATTCTGGATGAACATTCAAGACAAATGAAATGACACTAGTCATTGTGCTCTATTACTTTTTTATTTGTTCTGGGTCTGTCGCTTTAGAAGGAAGGGTTGCCTGTCACATCTCTACAGCAGTCATTCTGTCTCCAAACTCTACTGCTTGGGCACGACATGGGTGTGAAGCAGTACATAAATGGTCAGTTTGTCTTAAATGATGCACTCGGAAGCTTGACAGAGTGGTATTTAGAGAAGACATGCTAAGCACTCCAAAAATGTCTGTTTTTTCTTTTTTTTTTTTTTTTTTTTTGTCATTGCTATTTTATTTATAAAATACATCTTAGGACAAAGTAAGAAGTAGGAATGAAATTCAAGGGAGTTATCCTACTCTTGCTCTACAAGTCAGTACAAATTTTTAAGGGCTGGGATGCTATTAAAGAGATTTCTGCCTTGAAGAGTTTGTAGCTGCAAGTCCTGATCTTGCTTTTACTATGAGTAATTTAGTTTATTGGAAAATGTAGTATTTGAGAGTCCAGAGGATCTCAGTAGGTGTATAATGTTAAACATGTATTTGCAGAATTGGAACTTAAAAGGATTTCAGCAAGGAATGCAGAGAAGGAGATAGATGACTGTAGGTGGAACACGCAGAAGATGTGCTTGTTTTTCCACTGGTTGTTTTAGAAATGTTTCCTTTTCTTGTTGCTTGTAATATTACTAGTGTTTCCACCAAAGTGAAAGGGAGATGAGTCACAGGATTCTATTGGGTCCTTCTGGACCACCACAAGGTTTAAGTGGTCAGGCTGACTTTTTCTCTTCTTTCTTTAATACAGTCAGTTCTTTCTCTTATTTGTCATTTTCACTATTCTTTCAAGTTACTTATTTAAAGGAAAACAAAACCTCCAAACCATTAAATTAACAATAAAAAGTACTTATTCACTCCAGCCCTTAGCATGTATGAGTAAGTAGTTCAGTGTAATTGACTGATCTGGCTGATGTCATCGCGGGACCTTTCTCAATTATTTTTCAATGGTCTTGGGAATCCAGAAGGGTCCCAGTTGACTGGAAGCTGGAAAATGTGATCCCAGTTTTCAGGAAGGGCTAAAAAGAATATCCTGGCATTTACAGGCCTGTCAGTATTACTTCAGTACCTGGTAAAATTATGGAGAAGATTATGCTGAGGGTTATTGAAAAACACCTAAAGGACAGTGCAGTCATTGGTCAGAGCCAACATGGGTTCACTAGGGGAAGGTCATGTCTAAAAAATTTAGTTTCCTTTTACAAGATCACCCAGCTAGTTGACAAAAAGAAGCCAGTCAATGTAATCTTTCTGGATTTCAGTAAAGCTTTCGATACTGTCTCTCATAGTATCCTTCTGGACAAAATGACCAGAAGATAGTTAGATACAAGCATAGTAAAATGGGTGAACAATTGGCTGATGGGTCAGACCTAGAGGGCTACATCAGGCTGGTGACCTGTCATTAGTGGGGTTCCCCAGGACTCCATTTTAGGACCAGTCCTCTTCAATGTTTTCATAAACAATTTGGATGAAGGACTTGAAGGTTTTTTGAGCAAGTTTGTGGATGATATCAAATTGGGTGGAGCTGTTGACTCCGCTGAGGGCAGCGAGGCCTTGCAGAGAGATCTGGACAAATTAGAGAGCTGGGTAATCACCAATATGAAGCTTCACAATAGCAAGTACCAGATTCTGAACCTGGGAAGGGGCAACCCTGGTTATATGTACAGACTGGGGGATGAGATGCTGGAGAGCAGTTCTGCAGAAAAGGTTCTGAGGGCTTTGATTGACAGCAAACTGAACATGAGCCAGCAGTGTGCCTTGGTGGACAGGAGGGCCATCCGTATCCTGGGGTTCATCAAGCACAGCATCGCTAGTCAGTTGAGGGAAGTGATCGTCCCACTCTGCACAGGTGTGGCCTCACCTCGAGTACTGTGTGTAGTTCTGGGCACTACAGTATAAGAAAGATATAAAACTGTTAGAGAGGGTCCAAAGGAAGGCAACAAAGATGGTAAAGGGGAAGACATATGAGGAGCAGCTGAAGTCCCTTGGTTTGTTCAGCCTGGAGAAGAGGAGACTGAAGGGAGACCTCATTGCAGTCTACAACTACGTCATGGGAGGAGCGGAGGGATAGGCACTGATCTCTTCTCTCTGGTGACTAGTGATAGGACCCGAGGTAACGGCTTGAAGCTGTGACAGGGGAGGTTCAGGCAGGATATCAGGAAAAGGTTTTTCACCCAGAGAGTGGTCGGGCACTGACACAGGCTCACCAGGGAAGTGGTTATGGCACCGAGCCTGCCAGAGTTCCAAAAGTGTTTGGACAACACTCTCAGACACATGAGCTGATTTTTATTTATTTATTTTTGGTTTTGGGTGGTCCTCTGGGAACCCAGGAGTTGGACTCGATGATCCTTGTGGGTCCCTTCCAACTTAGGTATTCTGTCATTCTATGAGTCTATGATTCTAGTTTTAGTTTGTCTTGAAACTTCTCCATCATTCTAATGGGAGGATGAGGATTTTTGGCTGCTCTTTTTCACTGGCCAGTGTGGGATCTGGCTTTCTTCATCTATTTCTTGTGCAGTTTCTGGAAGTCACCCCAGATTTTCTTTCGCATAAATATAGAAAGGGTCTTTGGGACTTGAAAAAATATGTATGTACATGGACATATATAAATATGTATCTATACAATTCTTTCAAAAAGTTGATGATAATGATTTTGTTTGTGGCAGTACCCCAAATAGGGTAACTGCTCTCTTAACAAAAAATAGGCATATTATTTGCAAATAGTTGTTATCTAGAATGACAAAGCAGATAAAGAAGAGTCATTTGACAAATGTGAAGAGCCTGTTGTTTCCACTTCTCTTAGGATAGTTACTGTGCTGGGAAATAGTAGGAGGAATAAGAAGAAAAAAAGTAAGAAAAGAAGACTGAAGGGTAGAGAGTTTGAAATGTACAGGAGGGCAGGGAAGGATAGGACATGGAGGGCTGCAAGGGTGAGAGCTATGGCAATAATTCACTGAGACTTCTGATTTAAATCAATCATTTTGCCTTAATCCCTCCACAATAGCTGCTAGACAGCATTCTGCTGCAAGAGTAGACAAGAAGTCTTATTCCTCACTGTTTCAGGTTCTGTAGTAGAACAGAAACATAAATAGGTAAGGAAATAAAAAGTATTTTTCTGGAATCAGTAGAAGAGGCAGAAAATCTTATGTTCTTTGGGAAAAGAGGAATCGATAGGATATGGAATACAGAGAAACCCTATACCATACCGTGTCCAGGAATATGGTATGACCTGGTGGTTACAATAACACCCAGGGAGAGGGAAGGAGCAGATTTCAATCCTCTTATGTACTGGAAGTTTGGTATTGCCTGCATGAGCTCTCTCCTAGAGGATCTTCAAATGTGGATCTTTGGTCACTAGCCAACTACAAGAGCACAGTGTGGCTTTGTATCAAGTCTGTCAGAGCCTTTTAAATTCAGATTTGATAAGGAATGCAGTGGTCACCTAGAAACATAGTTTACAGTGGACCTGTGTGTTTTGGAAATGCTATTGTAACCAAAAGGCTGTTACATGAGAGGGTGGCACCTACTTCCTCTGACAGTTACACTTTGTGAGTAAGGGCTGGCTGGGAGTAGAAGCTATGGTTTTGAGTAGCAGAGTCACCTATTTTCCAGAAAACTCCTTCTTAAATGAGCTCATGTCCCACTCTCATTGATGCTTCTTCCCACTATGCACTTTCACCAGGTTCCCAGTAAACAAGCCAGCTTTTGCTGATGACAGTTTTTGCTTCTTAACTTTCTCTGTCTATTGAGTAGGAAGCCTTCTGCCTCTTCATGAGGCGATGAGTGCATCTAGGTTTATTTCGTAAAATACTAATGGAAACTTTCAAAGAGGGCTTCTGGAATTACAATGATGTTTGCTTCATTTTTTTTTTTTTTTTTTCCCCTACATTTTGATGGCTTTTCTCTAGGATATTTTCACTGGATGTTACAACTGAGAAACCACCTTTCTATCTGACTCCCCCTCCCCCAGTATACAAATGTATACCAATCAGTATCACATTTTCTGTAATATTTTAAGTTAGCTAAAATGCAAGAAATCAAGTGGAACAAACTGTTGCCGCCAAGATGTTTGTTTTGCTGTATCATTGCTCCTTCCTTGCTTTGCTGTCTGATCTCAGGGTAAATGTCACTAGCACATCACTTTTTCTTCTATGATATTGGTTCCCTGCCTGCTTCCCACATAAAATGAGATAGTAGCCTCTATGAGCAAGTACAAATGTCCTGGAACTGTACATTTACATTTTTAAATCATGCTGTTAGCTGGGGGGAAATCTCATGTTTTGTAGTCATTTAAAGGAAAGTTAAAGTAAATACCTAGTACTTAAATCAATAGAATACTTTGTAATCACCTTGAATAAAAGTTTTTTTTCATTCATGAATCAAAAAAAAAAAAAAAACCTACATAGGATTCTTAAATTACATATTGTTATGTTAAAAAAGCAATTTATCATGATGAACAAAACCTTTTTTTTTTTTTTTCTTTTTCTCCCTCTTAGGCCAGATGGATGCCAAATTCTGTTTGCTTTGCTTATGAACCAATGAATTTCCCAGTAATGGAATTTTAGGGAAACTTTTAATAAAATGTTTAATTTAGAATAGTATTCCAATAGTCTTATTCTTTAATGGCTTAGTGTCTCTCTCTTACTTCGTTTTCCTGAGACAGATACTAAAAGCTGAGCAGTCCTTAACTATCAGTGTTATTCAATGTTCCCAAAACACTGACCAACTTCTCTACTATATGATTATTGAAAACTGAGATAAGAGTTATGTTAAGTATTGACCAGGTTCTATTTGCTACAAACAAACAAACAAAAAAAAATCCTAGAGAAGTCTATATTAAAAATTAATTACACTTTTTGTTCTTTTGGCTTAATAGCTGATTTCATTAAGAGGAGTTTCAGGTGAATGAAAATGCATTTTTTATTTTAAATAATTTGCTTATGAGCTTAGAAGAATGTAGTATGGCATAGTTTGTTTAAGAAGGGAAGAGAACCAGGCTGCAGGAAGATGGAATTTTCTTTTAGCACTAGAGAGGATGTTTTTCCTCAGATTAGGAATGGAACAGAAAATTCCTCTCTTATGAAAGCAAATTTGGAATAAGCCAAATACTCTAATACTCTCCTAGGATTCTGGATAATGGGACTTTGTTTGCATCGGTCTAGTGATGCTTTACCATTCTGGTCTTTAAATTCAATAATTTATTTTCTCTCTTCATTGAAATCACTTTGTCTAAATGTCCACTTTTTACTCATCCTTTGAATTTGAGTTGATGCCACTTACATTTTCTGATCAGGGCATATCTCAAGATAGACTTTGAGCATCTAAGACTTGAAGCCAACATAAGACAGAAATACAGTAAGAAAGGACTATATGGAAATTATAGCTCATATGTACAAAGGTGAAAAAAAAGTTCAAGTTGAGCTGGAAATGTGACATGCGCTATTTGAAATGTAATGTTTTCTTTACTAACTAACAATATAAATATTCATATTTTATATCCCAGAAATAAGATAAATAGCTAAAAGACAAAGTGAAAAATCACTTTTTTTGTATTGACATGAAACCAAAATAAAGGACACAAAAATGAAAATTAGTTCTTTTCAAAGAAGAATAATTGTGGAAAATAATGTCTCACTTGCAAGATTGATATTAATACTTGAAAATATCATGATTGATATTAATACCCATAAAATAGCAGGCAAATAACATTTACCTAGAGATTTATAAGATCTTTAAATTGCCTTCTTGAGAAGCGATAGTGTTTATTATTGTTTTATTTTGCTGAATATTTTAAAACTAAATAGCAGGCATATGATTCCATGGGACCTTGCTTCAACTCATGTATCTTCTTTAATATGTCTAGTTGAACTGTGCAGCTGCCATCACCTAAGCATCAGAGTGCCTGATAGCCTATATGCCTGGTTTATTTTTACATCTTTATGATAAAAATGCCTGTGCTTGTAAGTAAGGGGGCATTGATACACAATCCCGTATGTATGTGTTTCTTCCCTACTGAACACATCTTCCAGAACTTCATCCTTTCCATCCTTGCCCACGGATCAGATGCCTGTGTACCATTTCTATTGTGCTGTTTTCCTCCAGTGGGAGGGATACTGGCTATCATCTGACTTCTGACAGTCTTAAAAAAACTGTATCCATCCCTGAGAGAAATAAAACAGGTGTCTGCTGTAGGATTTTTCTTCTGCTTTTAAAGGTGACTAGTGAGGAATGCTCAGAGCTGAAATGGTGCTCCTTCTGTTTTCTCTTTCTTTTGTCTTTTGATCAGTTTCAAAACTGCTTTTTGTATTTCTAATATTCTTTTGTGAACATCAGATAAACAGGAAAGTTGTTCGAATAGCAGAGTGGCAAAGACTATCTTCCCTTGGCAAACTAGGCCAAATGTGACAGGGTTTTCTAAAAATAATGTAAACTAAATAAAAATACGTGGTTTTTGTTTGTTTGTTGTTGTTGTTGTTGTTTGTAAACATGACTGCTGACTCTCACTGTATATGGAGTCCATGGCACCATACATATTTATGTTGGATCTTCGATATATAACTGTCTTCTAGCTTCCCAAAGCTGTATGTTACACTATTTAAGAACAACTTTCATGTATAAATTCCTTTTTGATATGGTGCTAGTTTTATTCCTATGTATTGACTTAGGCTTTGTAAACATGATAGGGAAGCAATTGTTTTCTGTTCAATTAGCCCAATTTTTGCCTTGACCATAAAACTTTATGCAGACTATTTCTTGCAGTCTTTGCAGTCCAATGAAACAAAGATAGACTTATAACTCCTAAAGATTTTTTGGCAAACTGCTAATAAGAGCTTTTTAAAAATATAAGACCTTCAGCTGATGGAAAAGTATAAGAGGGGAAAAAAAAGACTGCAGTCTTGCACAAGCAGTAATGATGACAGCACCATTAATAACATGGATCATTAAAATTTATAAAAAGCTATTCTTAATATAGGATATAAATACATTTCTCAGGCAGAGCTATGAAATTTATAACATTTTTATTGTCACCAGAGGACCTTCCTAGTGCTCTGCACCCCTCCACTCTCTGCCCTCCATCATAAATCACTGTGTGGTTAATAACCTAGATTACAACTACCAGTTGCATTTACAGAATTAAATATTGACTATGTGAAAATGTTATTACATTTTTACTGATCGGAAGACCACAGAACAACGCTGCAGGACATGTAGCTGGACAGAAGGATCAGTGTAATCTTTGTTTTAAACACAGTTATGGGATGCTTGGTAACGAGCAATAGAGTTTTCAGAAATATGAAAGAGATGTTGGAAAGTGAACTCCTTAATTTCATATCAGGTAAAAAAACATCAGCCAGAACAAACTATATATTACAGGTCACCTCACTTTTAGTTGAGAAGTTGCAAGGCCAAATGTATGAGTAATTTTTAAAGGTAAATCCTTATGCTGGCAGAGAGGTACATCAGAAAGTCTAATGGCTTTGCTTCTCAGATCAGGTCTGGGAATTTTGTGAAAGCTGAGCTGCAAGTACATCAAGTAATGGGGCTTTCTGCCAGGTTGGTTAGGAGAACGGCTACACTTTAGTACTTCATGAAATGTTTTTCTGCCAACTTCATGTGTCTTCTGTTTTCTCATTGATGAATAATTCTGAGGGCCTCTCGAATTTCTTCTTCATCAGAAAACATGAATTAACACGATTATTAAAAGAAAAAATCAATTTCTTATTAATGTTAAGTTAGGATTTGGTGCATGTTATTTACCTAATTAATTGTTCTTCTGCCTTAGAAGTCCTTGACATAATTTTATTATTAATGCATTTTTTTGCTAGATTTTTTTTTTTCCAGACAAATGTATGTATCCAGATAAATTGTCATTTTCAGTGTCACTGTCACATTCCTGGACTTTTCCCTTGCCTCTGTACTAGTTTACTTTTCCTCTCTTCATTGTAAGGGAAAGTTCAATGAAGCTCCTGCCCCACATTGAGATAGCAGAGAAAGGAGAGTTACTTTTGAAGTCTCTCAGACATAATTTCTCTGTTGCGTTGGAAACAAATCTACACTTTTATGCTGCAACACATTTTAATAATGACTTAAACACAACTGAAAATAATGAATTATTTTTTTTTTCAGTAAAACAGTGATTTGGATATTACTTTATGAATTTGAAATCTAAACAAAGAAGTTTTAACGTACCATTTTGAACTGAATTTTTTCATAACACCAAAAGTTTTCTTACTAGTCACAAGTCTTTCTTGTCTCTGCATATTTTCCTGTTTATCTCCAAACTGTCTTTAATTTATCAAAAAGTTCTCTGTTTTCCTGCTTATGGGCTAACTTCAGTGTTGCAGGAGGTGTTTCATTTCATTCATAGGTGAAAGGTATATATCCTCTTTCTTTGTCATATGGATCTCCCCAAATTGTGCACAAGCTTAAGAACAAATAAGAGTTTTCAATCTGTAATAGAACCCAAGTTTTGCCTGCTTTAAAGATTTGTAGTGAGCTCTTACTACATTCTAATGCAAATCATATGGCAAAATGTCTTCACAGTTGTGTGAAGTAGGGAAAGATCAGATTTTCTGCTCTTCCTCCTGCTAAAACTCTTTCTGGATTGAAAGAAGAGGGTGGTTTTTCTAGAGAGTCTTCATTAGATATAATTGCAAAAGTGCCAGATTTGCGAAGTGATTCATTTATCCCTTTGATATCTGACTGCTTATAACAGTTCTGACCACTTGTCAGACGAGATTGATTAATAATTATTTTGCTGTCATTTCCTAAATTTATTCCAGGTTAAGCTGGCATGGAAGTCTATAAATGAGCCTATACTGCAGAATGGTTTGATTTGTAGTAATTACTAAGTGATAAGGCATTGTTGGAAAGTTTTTCATTTTTTTTGCATGTTAGTATAGTTAAGATTATATCTTCTTCCTTTCTCTTTAATAATAATAGCATTTTAATAATACGCAGTTTTTCCCTGGTTCTGCTCTGCTTAAAGGCTGAATAATACAGTTTGCCTCTATACCAATGGGCTATGTAAATTTTATTATCATTGAAGAATTTGTATAAATTTAGTCTTGTTTGCATATTGTTCATTTTAGATCAAATGTTCTAGCATTGTGTATCAGTGAAGAGCCTGCTGGAAAGGCATAGCACCCATAATTGAGAGAACAACAGGGAAAGAATTGGAAATGTGAAGCATATTTGAATGGTTAAAAATATATAAATGTGCACAACACCAAGGAATTAATATCCCTCTATACACATACAATAAGCAATGAATAATTCTTACTAGACAGAAGTGTTTGCCCTTCCTACGAGTACTTCTGTCACACAGTTGTCTGGCTGTATATATAAGTATGGGAAATTTTCCAAAAGATGACTGTCTCTTGAGTGGCATTTTATATCTCATTCCCTGAGACACTGACATCTGAAAGCCTCCTTCTCTGTTTGCATGGCCAGAACACTTACTTCAGAGTCTTTCTGGTAGTGTGGATGTACTTAGAAAGCAAAAAGCAAAAAAAAAAAAAAAAGAAAAAAGAAAAAAAAATCAGAAAGAGGAGCAGGAAAATGATATATAGAAGAAAAGATGACAGCAGAAACATAATTCTCACATGAAAGAAGAGGTTTAGCATTTTAAAGCTCCAGGACATGTGGTGTAGGACCTTCTGGCTGGCTCAGTCAAATCAAAGCATCTCTTAGGGCAAGAAATATGGGAGCACCACTATTTTGATCCTTAATATCAAACTCTGCTTCCTTCTCACAAGCTTATTAAACCAAAGAGTATAAAAATGAATGATAGACTAAATAGCTAGTCTTTGTCCCCCAGTTAGGCTTAGTATCAGAAATTTTGATCTTAGTTAAACCATTTTTCAATTTTATTTGAATTGCTTGAAATCTCAACAGTCTACATTCTGTTCCACAATACTTAATGGTCTGAACACTTCAGTCCTTATGTAGACTATTATCACTGGTGTCTTTTAAAGCAATTGTAAACTGAGCAGAAATTTTGAAAAATGTTTGGTCTATCTTGAGGAAGAAGAGAACACCACTTCCGCTCCCCTTCTAGGCACAGGTGAAGAGACAGGAGGATTAAGATCTGTTCTGTTTAACTGAAAGGTTAAACTAAAATACTGAGGGGCAGGGGAACACAGATTTTCATATGAAGTATTACAGGAAAATTACAGCATGCTTTCCCAGTATGAAAGTAGGTTGGGTATTGAAGGACCGTGGGTCTGCCTTCAGTTCAGGAGAGGAAGGACAGGCAGGAGAGCATCTAGAAAGATTTTTTGCAGTAAACTGGACTAGCATCACTGTGAGGTTTATTCAGTTCTTGATTTGTTGTTTGTTCCTGTACTTTTCTTGTACAGAGACTAAATTTGGATGTAAATCAGGGTAATTCTGACTGAAATAGACTAGCAAAAGTCTAAAAAAGTCTAAAGTACCATGGATTGTTACTGAGGAATTGCTGGAGATTTGAAATACTTAGCTTAGAAAAGCATTTGTACTATTAATTTGAAGTTTTTTGCTCTTCCAATTTTCATAATAGAACAATAATTTTAAAAAGTTAGGAAACTGACCTTGAGATGAAAAAAGGAAACTGAAAGAAAAAGCCAAGAGTTTTCCCTGAAACTTATTTTTAAAATACTCCATGACAATGTAGTTTTCTTTTAAAAAATATCTGTCATGCAGTAATATGATCCATTTAATTTTCTTGAATTAATACTTTTCTTCTTGATGATGCTAAACTCATTTATTTGAACTATAACCATTTTAGCTGTGATAATCATCAAGTTTCCACTTAAGCTGCAGTGGAGTTCTGACTACTTAATGATAGCTACCTTCAATTAAGCAATTTTGATATCTTTCATTTTTCCTCATTTTTCAATTTTTAGATTTTTTTTTACATTATGAACTTGAGACAAGCTGCAAAGTAAGGTACATTAACATCTTAATAAAAATAAAACTCCATAAATAACCTGTTACATTTGCTATTTCTAAGTAGAAATATGACAAGACCCAACAAAATCCTATATAGAATTCATTTATCCTTCCAGGTTTACAATAGGAATGTTTTAAAATTAAAAAAAATATATATATATATATATATATAAAATTTGTGTTCTCACTAGAAAATATACTTGTAGAGGTGACTGTTATGAATTCATTATTCTACCCTCTGTGCACAGTGGCCTTCAATAGTGGCCTTCAGCTGAAAAAGATCACCAGGCATCCACCATAAAAAAGACTGGGAAGGAAAACAGACATCGTCATGAGAAAAATCAAGATTATTTTTTTGACAGAAGTTTTTTGTTCTTGCCTCAGAGGTCTTTCCCTGTTCACAGAGTATCCCATGTGGCCAGAAACATAACTTCTCTTCTTCACTGTATTTACATTGCAATCAGTGTTTATGCATTTATTTTTATTTTTGCAGGAAAATGAGAGAAAATAATTAGTTCATATATAGTTCATACACTTACAGAACTATTTAAAGTTTTATGAGATCAGAAGAAAAATCATAAATAAATACTAATGTTATTTACAACATAGTAGAAATTTATCACAGCTTTATGGGACCAGACACCAATGTAATGGCTAGACAAAAGTTCTATCTTAAGAGTTTTGGTGCACAATTCTCATACTTCTTTTCCAACAAGCAGTTGTGTGGTTTTACAGGCGATGTTAATTATATGATTATTAGAAATTATTTCCTGATATAGATGTAAACAGGTTACCTAACTGCCTGTTGACAATATTCCTTCTGTTCTCCACAATTTTTGAAAATATCCCATCTTTTTTTGTTGTTGTTGTTAATTAGCACATACATTGTTTGTATTCAGCAGACCCTTTCAAAGGTAGTTTTTTGACAAATGTTTGTACTGTTTCCTTTCGCCTCCCCCCCCCCCCCCCCATCCCTACCCCTTGTCATTCACATTTACTCACTTTATGGAGCTAAAGAATCCCCTCAACATCTTTAACACTGTCTTGCACAAGCTTCTGTTTGGAATATCTCAGATCAGAGACAAATCTCTTCAAGAAAAATAGGTATCCAACAATTACAATTAAAATGTTTGCAGTTCTTACAGCATAGGGTGAAAAAGCCTGTAGAACAAGCTGGCTGATGCTTCACACAACAATTAATAGCTTATTCACCTCTTATAAAAGGTGAAGAGAATGTGATATCTATTGGACAGCTGAGCACAGTCAACTTTCAATTTAACTTGCACAATGGCATGCCATTAAACTGTATTCCAAATTAATGTTTGAATTTCTCAGTTGTTATATTCCATCTGAGGTGGCACTATAAGCTCTTTCCATGATCAGTGGAGTTTACCACCACCTGCTCACTTTCAGAAATGAAAGAGGGAAACAGGACTAGCATGCTACTGACAGGAAGAAAAATATCAACCTAGCAAATTGTAGGGAATGCAATAAAAGTTGAAGCAAATCTCTATTCTAAGACAGACTACGTGGTATGCGAAATCTTCCATAGCTTTTGATAGGCTCATGGTATTGTGTTCAGTTCAAGAAGTATCACAGAATGAGTACAGAACACAAAAATAATGCAAACCCTAAGCACAGAGCTTTCATTTACTCCTTTGAGATCTTAGCTTTTAGAGCCATGACTTTTTATGTGCCTGTACATGTGTATATGTGTTTGCATAGACAAGCATACAAGAGGAGAAATACAGAATAAAATCTGTAAAATTTATTTTGCCTTGATTAAGCCTTCTGTAGGAGCCAGTTAATTCTAGCTCTTTATATGTCTACTGTACAATCTGTAAGAAATTGGGGAGTGTGTCCTTTATAAAATATGATTCTGTTCATAAAACAGTAAAACTACTAAGACCTATTTTTTTCTTCCAGAGAACCTGAACACTTAAGCCATCTGCATTCAGCAGTTCTACCATGCTGTTTATTCAAATGAGAATTCTTAACAAAAAGGTTACTTCATTGGGACAGTCCAGCTTGTTTGCCCAGCAGGAGCTCCACACTTTATTTAAGCTTTTAAACTCCATATCAGTAGCATGAGTTGATGTTTAGAGCACAATAGGGATACAGTATAGCCTAATATATGCATTTTTCCTTCAGAATTCTAATGGTTTAGTACTGAAGGAAATTTACACAAGCCTTATAGAAATTAAAGCAAGGCATTTATTTCATTCAGAGAATGCAGTGACTTCCAATGGTTGCACTGCTAAGGACTCTCAGCTTTGAAAGAGACCTTTTATTGTGCAGGAAGAAAGCTCAGATATAGCACTAAGCAAAAATTTCAGAGTCCAGATTAGCATGCCTAGCAACTCATTGCTGTGTACCGTTTTTTCCCAGTCCCCTACTAGCTGAACTCTTTCCGTACATCTTTAATTGATGGGGTTAATATAAACCCTCAGCACTACCAGTGTTTGTGTGGCCCCCATAATAAGACTATTGTATGCTTCCCTCTACTCTTGTGTTCCCTATTTAGGAATGTGTCACTCTGAGCAGTTCAAAAGTGTGAGCAAATGAAAAAAGCCACAATCACTTCATTAATGATTTGTAAACAGAATATCCAGTACTGACGCCACCTGCATAGGCTTTCAGAAGAAAAAATACTGGATTTGCAGAAGCTCTGTGTAGAATTGCTCTGGAATTTAATTCGGCAGAGTAAATAAATGCCCCAATTAACACTTTTACACTCAACCAAATGGTTGTATTTAGAGGAAACAGTTTCTTTCTTCAAGGAAAAATTCAAAGGAGACATGGGATAAAGATAAAAAAGAACACCCCAAAAACAAACAAACAAAAAATAACCCTTAAATCTCTCCCATCAAGTTTTACACAAGACGGCACACAGCAGTGGCTGCAGTTAAAAAGGCAGACAGCAAAATGTGTTTAAAAAAGGAATGTGAAGTAAGAGAAAAAGTTCACTGAAAATTTCAAAATAGCAGCAAATGTGTTTATAGCTTCAGTTTGCTGCTGCTGTAGGCCTCATTAAAGCAAGCCTTTGTTTTTTCCTTTTCAAACACTACCTATTATGACAGCTAGAAACAGCTTACCAGCTGCATACTGTCATCTTGGCCTGCCAAGATATCATGTAATCATTCTCAAAGTCTGAAAATGGGTATTCACAACTGGCTTTGTGAAGATGTCAAAAAGCCTAAAATTGCTCTGCATGCATATAGTTCTAACTACACGGCATAGCTGTTGATTTAAGAAAGACTTTTAGTAAACCTTACTGAAGTAATATTTATCTACTGTATCTATCCAAATTAAGGCAAGCTTCTTACATGGCAGTAGATATGCACAGTTTTAAGACCTGTCAGGTACTGTGAAGTTTCTTCAAATGCAAGGAGAGAAAATAAGAGTCAGGTTTCTTTCTGAAATGCCAGACATTCAGCCATTCACTGGTGGCTGCAATGACAACACAAACCCCTCATCAGCCAGGGGATCACCTGGCTCTTGTATATGATCTGCTATCCTTCTGTACTCTGCCTACTGCTAAAGGGAACTTGTTGCAAAGGAAGGAGACATGAAAAGAAAGCTCTGAATATTTTATCTTGCAATTTTGAAAACTGACTGCATCATGTAAAACCACAACATCCCATAAGTAAACAGTGGAGTTGGTCCACATTTTCATTGGAGTGGGTAAGGAGAGAGTTCGACCATTGTCAAAAACATTACATTGCAGAAAAAATATTTTGAGGGACGAATGGCCTCTGAGTGAGGTGTGATTTGTGCATGGGCACTGTTTTCCTCTCTATATTGCCAAGAGAATGAAGACAGAGTTAATACCTTCAGAGCAGGCTTCTTCTTCATGGAGATGAAACAGCTGCCCATCCTGAAACATATCACCCTACTCCAGTCCCGAGTCTCCTGCTTTGCAGTATTCTGTAAAATGCACTTATGGGCAAGGCGAAACAAGCTTTGTCATCCTCAAATAAAATGTGCTCATGCACATAAAAACAAACAAACAAACAAACAAAACAAAGACAAACACCCCAACACAAAAACAAACAAACAAAAAAAAAAAAAAAAAAAGCACTACCAACACAGGATCTCATAATTTTCAGGAAAAAAAAAAAAAAAAAAAAAAAAAAGCAGAGAATATTACTGTGTTGATCAAAGTGCAGTGGGGACAAATTTGTCTTAAATAATATAGGCAGTGCGCCTTGTGCCCTGTTTTCACCTGAAAAAGAATGTAGTAAAACTAGAAAGGGCACAAAAAGGAAGCCAAAGTTTAAACTTTGAATACTCTACCTTCAACAATACAAGAGTCCCCATTAGGTCCAAAGACTTGGGAACTACTGAACTAAGATCAGTCGTTCTTCACTGTGCAGCATTAGATACCATCCATTTCCTGAATGTTTGACTATTCCTCATTTTAATTGTTCATCTGCCATTGACTAACTGTCCCATACAAAGATGTAAAGCAGAAGTAGCAGAAATGGAACATAATTCTGTGATATGGAGGCTATGATGTTTTTGCATCAAGAAAAATATTGGCATCATATTTCTGTGAAGATCTTTTTCATTATTGTTGGTTTCTCACATATGGGTTTATGGTGGTTTGTGTTCTCACGTACTACAGCTTTGAAGCACATTTTTACAAAGTTTTGGGCTGTAGTGGAAAGATTTTTTATTGTAAGTAAAGTCTGAAGTGTTACAAAACAACTAAAACTTCTATGCAAACTTGAGCAAAGACAATCCTGACATAATATGAACTAGTATTCCTTGTAGCAAATGCAACAAAGCAAATCAGAAGACTTAGAGGAACCATGACTTAAAGAACCAATAATGCTGATATGAGTCATTAGCAATTCACTCTTTCTCCAATGATGAAGGCTTCTCCATCATTGGAGGAATATTACTTGAATAATTCTGGATAGCATAGTTTGAAATCTACCTAGTGCTTTTCTTGCACTGTATGTGTAATAAGCAATGATGAAAAGCAACTACAAAAAAACATGTACTTCCTGAAAAGTCTCACAATGGCAAGAATGGTTACCCAGCCTACTTGCCAAAAGTCCACTTCATCTCCTATTTTAAGCAACAGTCAGCAGATATACCTGGGAATTTAATTATTTGTTATGCCACCAACACCATTGCAATGGAAAGATAAATATATAACCAATAACATTCTCACTTTAGGAATGTATTCAAAATAGGCATGGATTCAGAGAATCCTAAAGTGAGCAAGCTAGGAATTACCTGACACTTGCAATTATAGTATTGGAGAAGTCTGTTCTGTGAAGTGCTTTTTTGTTGTTGTTTGTTTGTTTGCTTTGGTACATTTCTTTGGATTGAGACATAACCTTACAACAGTTTTCTTGCATGTCTGGATTCTTTTAGGAGGAAATCCACAGGCAGGTAGGAATGCAGTTGCAGTGTGTTTCCATTTTAACTGCTGAAGGGACCAGGACAGGAGGGAACACCCTAGAGCCCACCCACTCCACCAACTGACACATAACACATTGTTCTGTGTGGTATGTAGTATACATTGGGGAAAAATGCAAAAATTTTTTTTTTTCTGTCTTCTGAGACTTCTAAGAAAAGACATTCAGAAGCTTGGCTGCTAAAATAGCAGACAACAGCACATTTGTGCCTTAACTAGTAAGAACTGTGCAAGCATTTTCTAAAGTGTGTGATTCTTATGAAGCCAGAAGACATAAGATGCCCAATGTGTATTAATCCACAAATAACTTTAAACTTTTCTACATGATCTTCCTTGTTCCTTTAAAAAGAACAAGAAATCCAAAATGAACACCCCATCCTCCAGTATGATCCTTGGTTGTATTTCTGGATTTCTTTTCTCTCTTTTCAGATCTGATGAAAATGCAGTTTCTGGCAGATAACCAAATCAGAGTAGCCCTCTTGCCCAGGTGAGTTCTGATCACTGTAGTCACTATTGTGATATACTCACTAAAAAGAGTGAGACATAGCATCCTATCCTAGAATAAATAGCTGGATGTTGAGTAATTATTTGGAATTCGTTTAGAATGACTAACTTTTGCTTGCTTGTAAAGTGTTGTTGAACCACTGAACTTGGTCTTTCAGGACACACATTTAAAAATAGAGAACAGGCTTCCTTGTAAGTTTGTGAATATAACCTAAAACTGTTTATGAATTCGAATTCTTTGCATAGTGATAATGCGAGCTTTAGAATGACTATAGAAATCTTATACTACAGTAGACAATAAAAGAAACTTTAATGTCTTAGGGAGTATGGTTCTAAAATTAAATCTGTGGCTTTGGGAAGAATGGCAAGTAAATATTCTGACACAAAATGTACTCAGGGTATTTATTTGTATAACTGTTTCATTAAAAACAAATATCTCAAACTGGTCTGCTTATAGTTACTGCCTTTTTAGGAGAAAACACAGAAAACTGCTTTGCAGAACTGTGTTTTTTTTTTTTTTAATATATATATATATATTTTTTTTTTCAGCTCTACCTTTTCTTTAGACTTTGCCAAAATTGTTATACTCCCCAGAGTATGATGAGAAATTATATTTGTGGGATTTCAAATTATAGTAAAAGGAAATTGCACAGTGACCCTTCCTTATGTGCAAGCAAATCTTATAATTTTCTGCTGGAAAGCAAGTATGTGAGAGCTTGTGATGCCTTTGAGAAAAGAAGCAGCCTTTGGCAGTGCTAGCAAGCTATAGCCTATAAAATAATTTCGTGAAGCTGAGAATTTGATTCATTTAGGAACTCAGGATCATCATTATTTTGAAATTTGCTAATTCCTATTGCACCATCTGTAAATACCTCAGATTAGCCCTTAATTAGCACATACTTGAATGTGACAAAATCAATTCTCTGCACTATAAACTTGGGTAACTCATTTTTAGAAGAAACCAGAAAATCTTAGTTTAGCTTTCTTAAGGAGTGCGGTCAAAGATTTACAATTCCACTTGGGAATGTTTTCTAATCTACCACTCAAGGTAAATGGAAAATTAGAGACAGATTTTTCCATTCCAGAGAGGTACTGAACAGGGAGGAAAGGCTGCTGTTCTCCTCAGTTGTGAACAGCAGCAGCTAAATTCACTCATCTCCCTCTACTTCTTTCATCATGAATTCATATTAATTTATAGATTTCTGTGGCATTTGTTAAGGTGTAGACAAATATAATATAATATATTCATTATACATTTTTCCTCTGAACTGATCTTTATTATGTCAGTTCAGAGGAAAAATGTATAATGAGTGTTTTTTTTTAAAATGTGTGTCTGTTCTAGTCACTGTGATTGACTTTTTATTTTTCAGGTTGCAACAGTCCAGCATAGCCATATCCTGCTTGCTGGACTCCAGAAATTTCATTAGAACTTAAAAAAAAATGTATCTCATTCAATTTATTATATGATTTTTTTTAGACATATCCGGACATCTTTATAACTGTCTTCTCGAAGGAGAGCTGGAAAAAAGTTCAGACATTTGGTGACTTGCTTATTTATTTATTTATTTGTTTGTAGGGGTGTGTGTGTCTGTTTCTTTCTTTCTTCCAGCAATGCAATATTTACACCAATATCTAAGTGTAGTGGTAAAAATTGACTTTGCTAGCTTTGCTCTAAACTGAAAAGTGCACTCATACTTTAACTCTGTCATTAATAAACTTAATACATGATTATGATAATAACTAAACTGTGCTTTTACTTTGATTATAATTGCAGAGCAGTTTACTAACTGATTAACAGCCTATAAATAGTACATTCAAATATCAACTTGACTATTTCTGTGCACTTCCGGACAGAGCAAAATTGGCAACTAATGGTTTTTAAACGTGACTCCTCTACATTTTCCCAAAAACTATGAGAAACTTCTGGTCTAAGTTGGACATGACCAGTGTGGGGCACAAGACCTTCAGATAACCACTAACCTGGATGTGGTCTTGGTTCCTTCTGAAGGAGTACCTACTTAATTCTTTCCACAAGCCAAAGGGGGTGCTATTGATAGTGGAAAAAACTGCTTTGGGAGCAGGGTATGTATGAGTAGAAGGCTTGACCTGAGTTCATTATTTGTGTGTTTTGGCATATATGTCTGCTTGCTTGTCTTAATCTAACTAGGTAAGTAAGAGTGTAATCTTGAGGATAACATGCACGTTTTTATTATTATTTTTTTTTAATATAAGCAATTTGTAACACCACTTAATATACAACATGACAATAAGATTGTGGGACTCAACATGTATGTTAAGTCACTCAACTCACTGTTTTCATTTGGCAGATCTTGGATGTTTGATTGTGCATTCTGTATCTATGACTGCTTCTCCTGAGAGTGTAGATTAAACATACTTTGTACGTATTCTGTGTCTCAATTATCAAATGCATTTAAGTGGTAGAAATGTACTGCCATTATATGTCAAAGTAACTTGTCTTTCAGAAAAATGGAAAAAGGAGTAAATGGGGGTTAGTGTATTGTTTTTCCCCACTAGGAAGGTACAAGTCATCTGATATTTCTTTGTTTTTGTTGGTAGTTACTTTCTGAAGATTCACGAGAAAGCTTGTTATTCTTTAGGGCAAAAAAGTTTGAAAATGGCATGCTTCAAATGTGTTTTACTTTTGAGTGGCACTGCTAGTTTGATCCCTATATGTTAAAATATTATCAGCTCTTTTTTTTTCTCACCAAGAGTAAATCCTTTCAAAGATGAAAACTTAAACATGTTTTTTCACTTCAGACTTTTTATTGTGACCCTTCAAACAGTAGGAAAAAAAAACCTCTCACCATGCAGTTTACAATGAGAAGAATAATCAAGAGATCTTTTCTATTCATATTTTTTATCTGGCTTTTGTCTTTTTAGCTGTTTTGGTGACATTTGCTTTGAAAACATAGGTCTTTGTTTTATGCTTCTTGAAAGATTATAATTGATTCAGTTGCCGTCTATGTGCGCATGATGAGTATTTGTTGTGTAGATGGAATCAGTACTGGCAGAATATTGCTGCATGCTGCATGTTGCATTATTCACTTTCATCTGCATGCAGCTCATGGCTGGCAGGCTCCTCACAGCTACCTTTAAAGTGGCTTATCCAATATAAAACTCTGGCTTGTTCAGTAGGAAGTCTAGTAGATCAGTTGTCATATTGGAAGCCTCCTGCTGAATTCAGGAGAGAACACAGGATAGGGGGCATGCCAAGGTCTGATAGAGGATTGTTTGAGATGGCATTATTGTGCTTTAAAAAGCTCTGGTCATTTCTCTTCAAGTTATCACTTTGGCTGAAGAGCAAAACAAGGTTGAATTTAACGGGATAAATCCTAGGTTAGAAACAACCCTTTTTTTTTTCTTTTTTTTTTTTTTTTTTTCCCTTAATTGTCAGTATTATATCCTGTGCAATCCAAAGAACATAATGATATCTTGGAAAGCAGGTATTGGTAACTCTCTTTCATAGTGCATAAATACTTAAAATAAATACTTAACTTTTCTGTAGCAAGTCCCACATTTGTGCTTTTAACCTTTTGTAAGAATCATCCAGTTGACTTCAAAGTGGTGAAATAATGAAAATCAGCAGATGTGTTTTTTAGTAGGATGCTGTGCAGTCCAACAATTTCTTCTTCTCAAGACTATTTTGTTAACTTGAGGGTTTCTGTTACAGCATTAAAAGAAGAGCTGTAATGAATTTACAGGCAGCAATTTTGAGTCCTTAGCTGACTTCTCCATCTGGAAGGTTACTGCCCCCTCTACAAACCTGGAACATGAGTTTGCACCTCAGCTGCACCAGCAGGAAATCTCAGGGTTTACACCACCAGTGGTGGTGGGCTGATGCTAAGCAGCCAAGCTTCTTATTTGGTCAGCTTTGCCCTTTTGCTGTTTTTTTTTTTTTCTGGGGAAGAAACAGACCAGTAGTGTACTAACACCTTAAGCTTCTGCACAGCATGACCCTGAGATTGTCTAGTATCAAGTATGGAAAAGTTCATGTGGGAACAAAATGCAACCAATAATTTTTGGATTGGAAAATGTTGTTAAGCTGTGCTGTTCAGCTGTCTGTGATTCTTAAAGCTCATTTGCATCAAACTTGCTCTATGTGCCAGCCAGCAAGGTTACAGTTTTGTCAGTTTTTTTTTTTTTTTCCCAGTGGAAAAAGAACTTTAGACAACAAATATTATATACCTAAGATTGACTGACAAATCCTCTTTCAGCTCCTGCATATAGTCTTTTCTCTACTGGACTGCATTATGGGCAATTTGTGAGTAGGGGGAGCCCTCAGTGTATAAGAGGTATGAATGAAGCAGCTGGCAAAAAAAAAAAAAAAGGAAGGAAGGAAGAAAGGAAGGAAGGAAGGAAAGAGAAAGGGAGAAAAAAAGGGAGAAAGAAAGAGAGAGAGAGAAAGAAAGAGAGAGAGAAAGAAAGAGAGAGAGAAAGAAAGAAAGAAAAGAAAGAAGGAAAAAAGAAAGAAAGAAAGAAAAAGAAAGAAAAAGAAAGAAAGAAAGAGAAAGAAAGAAAGAAAGAAAGAAAGAAAGAAAGAAAGAAAGAAAGAAAGAAAAGAAAGAAAGAAAAAAGAAAAGAAAGAAAGAAGGAAACGATGACAGAGAATTTTGATGTTAACTCTCTTACATTTATTCCTTGCATGGAATGTATACATGCACTATCTGTTATTAAGTCTCTATTTGAGTCCTAAAAGGGTATTTTGTCTCTTTTATACAGATATGTTAGGTACTTACTGAAGTCCTCACTGGTGAATTAGCTTTCAGAATTCTTCTGCCCTGCAGGTCTTGTTTTTCTAATATTGACCAAATTCCTAACTGTTAATCACTAACAGCGATAGTCTCTCTTTATGTAACTAGTTTGCAACAACAGTCACTAAAACTTTTTCTGTGTTTAAATTATGTTATTTTCTTTCATTCTATTACATATTCTTACATTTTGTTTAGCAATGAATGACTAATTCACTTTACAGGAAAAGCACATGTTTAGCACTTATTACTATTTCATGCAATGTTTGCAACTGAAAAATATTTCAGCAGCAGGTTAGAATGACTAAATACACTGTAGTATCCTGACAAAAATAATTCTTCAATACAAATGGAATGCTAATCACCAGAATTTTTCAGCAAGCTGTCAAATATCTTCAGCTGATTGTTTGAGTCAGTTTACTTTATAGTATGGCACTGGTTGCATTGTATTTAAGAATTCCAACCACTGAGAAGTTACTATCCTGATGTCTTTTGAAATGTGTTTCTTTTCCTGTTATTGTTCTTATTGCCTTCAGTCAAAAGTATGTAATGTAAATTGCAATAGGTAAAGAAGGAAATATTGTGTAAGTGCAAAAAATGTTTATACACAGATTTCACAAGGGCCACTCAAGCAAGACAGTGGGAGGGTTTGTTTTTATTTTGTTTTGTTTTGTTTAAGGCTGAGTTTGTAGCCTTAATTTTTTTTTTTTTTGGCTTTGCTCCCCTTCCCTGCAAAGGTAGGATATTCTAAGATCTGAAATAGTTTGTTTTATTGTTCTCTGGTGATGAAATATGATTTCTGATATATTAGATCAGGATTCAAAAGAATTGTTCAGGTAGCTCAAAAAATAACTGATGTTATTTTTTCTGATTTCTCATATTGTAATGAACTTACCTATAGATTAGTGTTTGCCTACTAAAGCTCTTACCATTCAAATAACATGCAGTGCCTTTTGAGTGGGGTCCCTCAAGGCTCCATTTTAGGGCCAGTCCTCTTCAATGTTTTTATAAATTATTTGGATGTAGGACTAGAAGGTGTTCTGAGCAAATTTGCCGACGACACTAAACTTGGAGGAGTTGTGGACTCGGATGAGGGTGGAAAGGCCTTGCAGAGAGATCTGGACAGATTGGAGAGCTGGGCGATCACCAACCACATGAAGTTTAACAAAAGCAAGTGCCGGGTCCTGCACCTGGGACGGGGCAACCCTGGCTATACGTACAGACTGGGCGATGAGACGCTGGAGAGCAGCCCCGCAGAGAGGGATCTGGGGGTTGTGGTTGACAGCAAGTTGAATATGAGCCAGCAGTGTGCCCTGGAAGCCAGGAGGGCCAACCGTATCCTGGGATGCATCAAGCACGGCATTGCCAGTCAGTCAAGGGAAGTGATTGTCCCGCTGTACTCTGCGCTGGTGCGGCCTCACCTCGAGTACTGTGTGCAGTTCTGGGCACCACAGTACAAAAAGGACATTAAACAGTTGAAGAGTGTCCAGAGGAGGGTGACGAAGATGGTGAAGGGCCTAGAGGGGAAGACATATGAGGAGCGGCTGAGGTCACTGGGCCTGTTCAGCCTGGAGAAGAGGAGGCTGAGCGGGGACCTCATCGCAGTCTGCAACTTACTCGCGGGAGGGAGTGGAGAGGCAGATGACCTATTCTCCATTATCACCGGTGACAGGACCCATGGGAACGGTGTGAAGCTGAGTCAGGGGAAGTTTAGGCTGGACATCAGGAAGAGGTTCTTCACCGAGAGGGTGGTCGCACACTGGAACTGGCTCCCCAGTGAAGTAGTCACTGCACCAAGCCTGTCTGGATTTAAGAAGAGATTGGACTGTGCAGTTAGTCACATGGTCTAAACTTTTGGGCAGACCTGTGCGGTGTCAGGAGTTGGACTTGATGATCCTTATGGGTCCCTTCCAACTTGGGATATTCTATGATTCTATGATTCTATGATTTATTCATGATCTGGCCATTCCTGTAGATTTTTTTTTTTTTAAAGAAACTGTAAAGTTATTACTCTATGAGATTTTCAAGACAAATATTTCTTTGCCATTTGACCACTTCTTTTTTTTTTTTTTTTTTGTACTTAAAATAAGAAATGATTTTAAAGTACAGTGAGTCCCATCATTTAGTGTGAAATGGAAAAAAAATCTGTTGCCTAATCATAAGGCGACAATTAAATAGGGTTTATTTATTTATTAAACATAATTAAGCATACTAAACATAAAGGCTATAAAGCACAAAGAAAAAAAAAAACCTAAGCTATTGTAGGTTCTCTTAGGGATTTAAGTGAACACAACAACTATTAAAGAATGAACAAAATAAAGAACATTTGCTAAGTTAATGCTGTTTAATCCATTTGCATTTTTCAGAGAAAAAAATGTCTTAGATATATTTCTGCTTATTCGAGGGAAGTTTCATTTATTGCCTTCTAGGCAATGGATGACAAGAAATTTTCAATGTATTTGTAGTGTTGTTAGAAATTAATAATTCATGTTGGTATTATTATTAAATTGCTGTCAACTGAGGATGACTGATAATCTTTTTGCCTAAAGGCATGCCTCATGGCAGTATATCTATTTGATATCAAGGTGCCAATTGACTCTTAAATGAAATATTTGGACTTCTTCGACAATTCATGGATTTTTAAGGATCTATTGATTCATTTTTCTGCATCTTCCCTCCTAAGAGAGTGTGCCTATATGCAGGCACACCATCATATTCTAGTCACAAAACTTGGAAAGTATTGTCTGTCCATACATAAGGACTTTTGTGTCACACTTCACTGGAAAATTCATTCAGAACATACTACTAAAATGTGCATTAAAATGTGTACTAAACCATTCAAAATGATTCCTCTGTCTTTTGTTTTGCTTGATAAAGTACTGAATCACTACCAGAGTTATACACAGTAGCATACCACATCATAGATCAATGCTGAACTCTCTCACAGAAATTGTTACAGATATCATATAATATTCTAATTTAACTTACAGCACTGTAAGTTAAAAAACTGCGTGAAACCACTTTAGATTTTACTCCAAACATGGCTTAAAAATATGAATCGTTTTGATGTGGATGTCAGATTTTAGAATGACAATGGCGGTTAATAATAAAAAGATGCTTTCCATGTTTGACATTGCCTTATGCTGTTTATTCTGTAGTCAGACCTGGGGAAAATTTGAGAGTGGTGAAACTGGAGAAAAGGTGTCTCGCTTTAAGCTCATAGAAATATTAAATTTTTAATTTACCTCATTCACCAATTTTCATTCTGGAAAGGTGATTTGCAAAGCCGTGTGCAAGACCTCTGTCCACTCGCACTTGTGTTCAAACCCTCTCATGATGAAGAAGTGATGAGGCTGAGCTCTTGCAAGTGTAGGGTATCTTCCAAAGACACACTACAACAGCTTAATGGATAAGGTTATTTTTAGATAAGGTTATTTGCAGATCTAGCAGTGCCATTTAGCTTTCATTTTTTAATGTTTTGTTATATTGCAAATATCAGAAAGTATTAACAGAAATTAAACCTCTAACCTCACACAAAGGGAGATCTTAGCAATTCTGAATATGGGAGCACTGGTCTATACACAGTGCAGTTGGCAGCTTGAAATGTGTAGCTTTCTTTAGTTGCCAGGGCAACATATGTGTTTGTCTGTCATTTCTAACACAACACTTCCAGTTTAACAGTAGAGGCCATAAAATCACTATTCATTGTTGTTCCTATTTGGAAGCCATCCCCTATGTTGCAGATGACACCCAAGACTGATTTTGTGAAGGAGCTGAACGCTGCTAAATAATTTTCTCTCCAGAATTTACCAGTATTAAATGCTGACCTGGAGTGACTTTACACTGAGCTACAACAATTCAAATTAGCAGGTAGCACTATCCCAAATACCAAAGACAGCATTGCACACACTGCTGCTGATCTCGTCTAAATAATTTTGACCACTGGCAGCTAAGCCTAACCTCTTCATGTGGCATGCAAAAGAAAGAGGCATTTGTCAGTCTGGTGTTTCAAAGAGTGTTTCTGAAAAGCTATCCTGATTCAGTCTCTCCTTTTTACTATAGAAAAGCACTGCTAGGCAGAGTTAAATGGATTAATTACCTTTTCAGTGTAAGAGAAAAAAGAAATAAGAGTCTTGTCTTTATCTCCTCTGATTTCAGAGGCTGACTAGAGGCTTTTCAGATGTGCATATCCCTTTAATGACTTAATCATCTAATTAAATGACTTGCAAAGGCTATTGGCAAATGAGCAGAGGGTTATTTTCTAATTCCCATGTATTTGTTGATAGAGCAAAGGATTCTGGTATAGTCTCTGTCCTTTTTCCCCATTCAAGATTTTGGAGATAAAGAGTTAAGATTAAAGATGAACGAGCTCTTTGAACAGGAAAGGCAAACTGGCTAAGAATGTGTTATTTTTATTTTAATCCTCTGCAGCTTTTTAGCAACAAAGTTGGCTTAGAGGTTAGTTTTAAATCACTTTAAACAATCCCTCAATTTTGAAGTTTCCTTTTTAATGTACCCACTTGATACATGTTAAACCAGCTTTAAGACTTCAGTCATGTTGAACTCACCCATTTCACTGTGTGTTGAAATGGGCACTTAACAAATGGTCTTTATATGTGAATACTGAATAAAAATACAGTCAGAGTTCTTATGTGATCATGGGAAAACAGTGTTGTCTAAAGGTTAAAGCAAGTAGCCAGGAAACATGAGTTTGAGTTTGTGTCTAGTTCAAGCACTGAGTTGATGCTACCTTTGTTAGTTTGGGATGTGTGGTCTTCATTACTTGTTAAGCCCAGTATCTATGTTTACTCCTGGCATTACAAACATATCAATTTCAGCTTTACATTAAATGTCAGGAAAAACTGTGCCCTTTGATGTTGTTTTGAAGCCATGCATTACTGTGAAAATAACATTTACTTGAGGGGAGCTGAGAAAGTTGCCTAAACCATCCAATAGCAATATGCATGTTAAAATAGTTCATGGGTGTTTAGGGTCATACTGTGAGTTTTTCATATGTAAAGCCAAGTATTTTCATATTTCAGAAGCTCTGGTGTTGCTGCCAGTTATGTGACTTTCTCAACACTGGATTCTTTAGTACAGCTTTTGGAGATTAATGGTATTTCAACACATTACCCTATGGACCACTGTTACAAAAGTCAATTCAAATTAAACATAGTAAATGCACTTAAGGAATGAACTTAGCCTTGTATCTAATGTTTAATATGCTGACTGGAAGGTTGTTTGGTAAAGTGCGAGCTGAAGGAGTTGTCAAAATCATGGCTTTTCAAGAGACACCAGTAACTGGTTTTGAGTTTATTGAGACAACCCATTCACAGGATAAATACAATTGTATCCTAGTTGCACAGACTTGTAGGGAGAGCAGCTAAAACAAGTTTTAATGAATTCTCACATCTAGCAACTCTCCAGCTCATTCTGTCATTCTCCCTTGTGGGAGAACATGATATTTAGTGTTTCCTCCACCACTCTATGGAGAGTCACCACCTCCAGCCTTTCTCCACAGTAATTAATGTGTTTTCATCACTTTTGCTTGTCAGCATTATTCTTTTTTACAGGGTTTGCTCACTGTATTCAACAGACTTCCCCTTGTTTAAGATGTAGTGAAGTGTCATCTCCTAAACTGCTTAAAAACTATGGGTTATCAAGCCACTGCACAATTCATTTGAACATCCATCTGTACCAGAAGAAGTTGTATACTAATACTGTTAAACACATGGCTTGGACTTATGACTTTTACGTAATATTCAGCCAGGTTCTTTACCTGTGTTATAGTTTTAGACACAGCATGGCTGTGGCACAGTTTTGTGACATAGATACCTACTGGTCAACTTCTTAGCTGCCAGGAGAGTGATAGTACTTTAACAAGCAGTTCTCCAGCTCAGTTAATCAGTAACTCTAATCAGTTTTTTTTTTTTTTTTTTAATTTTTGCTTGTTTGTTTTGTTTTGTTTTTGTTTTTGTTTTTGGTATATGGACCTAAAAAGACTGTATTGTAGGTAGCCTCGAGTAGAGGTCCAAATTGAAATACAGTCATTTCTGTCTTCTGGGTTCAGCGCTGTATGTTTTATCTGTCAGAATCACTTTTCCTGACTGATAATATTGCCAGAAAACAAATATCAGAAAACAAATTTACTTTCTTTCTTTCTTTTCTTACTTCATTTCTTTTTCCCCCAGGCAAAACAGCTGGTTTTGGCAAATGTGCATTTTGTGTTAAGCCTACTTTTTCAGAAATGTCTTTAAAACCTCAGAACCTCTTTTAATATGCCTTTTTCACTGCATTCTGTTCTTCTAGAGAGTACTATTATTTTGAAAATTTGGATTATTTTTTTTTTTATAAAATGGAGATTTTATTGCAGTGATGAAAGTAGTCACTGGTTTTGACATGGGAAAATTCCTTGTTTCATTCCAGTTCAGAATTAAAACATTAAAAAATATAACAAAACACAGGTATGAAAGATAAAACCCTACTTTTGACTTATTTTGTCTATTACTTTTTAGTTAGCAGAGAAGAGATCAAAGAAGTAATTAGAATGTATAACAGTCAAATATACTTTTCTTTTGTTAGGTAATGTAAGTCTACAACCAAACAAATAATTTAAAAACATTAAAAAAGCTTAGTTGATCTGATCAGGCACATCTCTCCTTTCTCTTTCATTATTGACATCAGTGGCTTAATATACCATTAAAACAAACTCTATTTTAAAATATATATAAGAACTGACTCCTGCAGTACACTGACTGATGTCCTATGAATTCCAACTCAGGCCTTACCAGCCATATGGACTCCTACTGCAATGTTCATTAATTTTGAATCCAAAAGTTGTCAGTAAAACCTTAGAGACTTCTCTGTCTCTTAGTGCAGGAAGACAGCGCATATACCTTAGACATTGTCAGTCCTAGAGGCCTATTTTTATGTGAAACAAATAACTGGAATAATATAGTATTTATATGTTAATATTATTAAGAGCAATAAGCGTTTGTGTGATAAAATCACCTGCATGATCATCTGGGAAGCAATGGTCCAGTTATTTCTATTTCACATGTATCACCAGCTGATACCATCTGCTCTTCTTTATATCCTGTCTTGATTATGGTCTCTGTCTGAAGTCTGCTTGCCCCAAGTGTTGCTGTGTACCCTGCTGTTGATTGTGACTACATTCTGGTCCTGCTTTTTGATGTAGTGTGGCTCTGTGGCCTCCTGTCCACATATGTCATGAATGAACAATTCTCACCTGATGCAATTCATAGAATCATAGAATATCCCAAGTTGGAAGGGACCCACAAGGATCACTGAGTCCAACTCCTGACTCCACACAGGACCACCCCAAAATCAGACCACGTGTCTGAGAGCCTTGTCCAAATGCTTCTTGGGCTCTGGCAGGCTCAGTGCCTTGACCACTGCCCTGGGGAGCCTGTCCCAGTGCCTGACCACCCTCCGGGTGCAGACCCTTTTCCTAACACCCAGCCTGACCCTCCCCTGTCCCAGTTCCATGCCACTCCCTCGCGTCCTGTCGTTGTCCCTGGAGAGCAGAGCTCAGCACCTGCCCCTCCTCTCCCCTTGTGAGGAAGCTGCAGGCCACCATGAGGCCTCCCCTCAGCCTCCTCTGCTCTGGGCTGGACAAACCAAGGGACCTCAGCCACTCCTCTCATCTTCCCCTTCAGACCTCTCACCTGAGGAAAGTCTTGTTATACTAGTATGTATTCATTTTTTTCTGCATTTGGAAGAAATAACCCTTCTCAGACCTCAAAAACATGTTTAGAAGCACAAGCATTGAACTTCAGTTTTCACAATAATGAGAGTGAATATCTTCTGGGAAGAAAGGTGTGTCCAGGTGATTCTCAGGCATGCATCTTCCCTGAGATATGGAGATCTTGAAGAAAGCATTTTTAGGCATTTTATGTAACAGCTGCAACAGGGCCTGAGCATGCCAGTAATGCCAAGGCAGATAGGATAAGAGAAAAGTCCATCCAAGGCTATTAAATACTCCGGTTCACAAAGTCATTGGGTGACAAATCCCTGCCTGTGGACAAGGTATTCAGGGGCAGCACTATTATGTATTTTACAACATGTATACTGTATTCTGGAAGGATAATACTCTATGTACCCATACTTCTCTCTGGCTGTCCTCCATGCACAGCCATTAGACATTCAGCACTGAGCAAGATGTGCCATTGGTCTGATCAAACATGGTCATTTTTACGTTTTTCTTACAATAATATCAACAGTACTGGAGCATCTGTACAAGATACTTAATATAATCTGTCTGCCTATGGGAAACGTACCTAATTTAATAGACCGTCATTACTGTACAGCTGCAGAACTAAGTATCACAGACCCATCACATACTTCTTAGTGACTATGAATTTACAACTGGGCATATCTGTGGTTTCGTGAAATTGTAGAGGTAGGCATTTAACTGATTTTTGATGGGCAGATTAAAGTAAAAGTTCACAAATCCCATGTGGTAAAGCAGTAGTCTCAGAACCATTTGTTGAATCTTGGAAGATGCCTGAAAAGAATAACAAAGGATGAAGTGTGCCTAAATGAAGATTTCCTTTTTTTGAGTTGCTGGGAATGACACAGGGGAAACCTGGTCCCCTTTGTTTCCTGTTGAAGATCTTCCGACCAGGAGCACTCAGACTTGTTTGGAGGATCTAATATCCTATGTGAAACAAGGAGCGCATGTATTGTGCCTGTCACCAGTGGCTCTATTAGAAACAGTCAGTCGTTTTCTGAGGCTACATGGTGCGTGATGTAATTCCATTTTCTTCCTGACTGCAGGAAAGGAAAATCAAGTAATTAAATGTGAGAAATCACTGAACAGGGGGGGACCTTTGTGCTTGGGTGGATTTCCCCACACAGTTGCCCTGTTACAACACTCAGAAGCTGGCCTAGGGAAAGACAGCACAGCTCCGGAAAAAAGCATGACACTGCCCATGAATGCACCACGTACCAAACACAGTTTGTTGTCAGGAACTGACAAGCCAGCCATGTCCAGCTCAAGTGGCCTGCTTCCCATCGGCTTGAAAAGGCCTGCCAGCTAGGAGGCCTTGGTCACAGCGCTATGCTTTACGCTCCCGACCCCATTGTCCCAAGGCTTCAGGGACTGGGTGGGAGGCGTCACCACCCCACCAGAAGGCTATCAGGGGTGGTGGGATGGGGTGGGGGGAAACAGTCTGGTTTCATAGGAAGGGGGTCCTGAGGAAGAAGCATCCTGTGTCCAGGAGTGCCTTGGTCAATAAGCATTTCTTCCTCCAGTTCTGGGTTCCCAGTTATGGCATGCATAAAATCTTAGTGCTGAGAAGCATTTATTTGGGTTTTGCTAAAACCTGTAGCAGAGCTTGTATGTTATGGATGTGGGTAATAAAGAGTCTTATCATATATATCTTTAACTTTCTGGAAGCACCAGCTTCCTAAAAGTGAATGAAACCCTGCAAACAGGCAATAAAACTGTGGAGAATTTGAGACCAAAGTTTAGTAGGAGAACTGAAGTCATTTTTGTTCATTTTGATTACTCTTTTTAATAGGTAGCTTACAAGGAGCCTATCACCTGTTTTTTATAAGTAACTATGTTTGACATTTCAATTTTGTTCTTACAGCTTTTAATACATTTTTTATCTTGTACTCTTCTACAGATAATTTACTTCCCAATGTTTCTTTGTAATAGCAACTGCAATGGAAAAAAATGTTCTCATTTATGTGTAAATTTTGTTAACAAACTCATCTGCATAAATCACATTTCTTCCCAAGGATTTTATTGTGCAGTAGCTGCTTTTCACTAACGTTAGAACTTGAAAACAGCTTTCAAAATCAGCTTGAAAGTAAATTGTAACGAAAATAAGATCAGCAGAACAAAACATTTTGATTTTGGCTTTAAAAACAAGAGGAGAAAGAATCAAGGCAATAAAGGGTATTAAGGCTAAGGAAATTGTTTAGTACTTATCTATTTTTTAAGGGGTTTTGAGGGTTATAAAATGTGTGAGTCCAGCCTGTGCATTTGTTAGTAATTGAAATTTGCAATCCATTGTGTATTGTTTAAGTGTACTTAAAGAACATAACATAAGAACTCCTTATATTTATTTGTTCCTTTTGACTCAAGATATGAGATTAACACACAACAAGTTTGCTAGGCTGGCAAAGTGGCAACAATTTTGTCTCAGGTTAGCACCTTTTATTGTGTCATCTTCATAAAAATGTGTGAAAGTATGAATATCAATCACAATGTGCAGATCAAAATTGTCTGAAACTGCAAAACAAATTCATTGGTATCGTAAGCAAGGCTACTTACTGGTCTTTTTACTTGTCCAGAGGTTCACTAGTACTAACTGGAGAAAAATGCTATGGAAATCTAGAATCATTTTAGTAATGACTTTTTTGTTGCATTTAATATTCTGTGTTTCAGCATTCTCTGAAGGAAATGGGTATGTAGACTGCACATTGCATTGTGACTGGCATTCACTGCTTCAAATTTCAGTTAATCCTCTCCAGAGTGCTCTGAACATTGAGCAAAGATTTTAATTTAAGATCATTTCTACAGATCTCTTAGAATTACCAGTGAATTGTCCTATATGCTGATTTAAGATAGGGCAATACCATTTGTTCTTTGCTCACTCCGTGGTAGCAAAGATGGATAATTTGAGAAAGCCTCGGTTTCAGGTATCTCTTCTTCTGATCAATCAATAAATAATACATCAGTGAGTGGCAAAAAAATTCTTCCTGATAAACACAGCAAAATATGTACAACTTTATTATGTTAAATATAAAACACTAATATACAGTACTGCGGTGAAAACTTCAATTTCATGTTATTTTTATGTACTCATAATATTGTTTAGCTGGTTTGAATGGCTTAGTATAGTAGCCGTTCTTTCCAGTCTAGAAATGCGCAAAATTCATAATTGGCTTGTAAACACTTTATTAGAGACTACACTCATTTCCTCTGTAGCCTTCAAAGATCTAGCATAATGACTATCTGGAATTAATTCTGCTCCTTGTTTTAGTAATTGCTGCATCTGTGCATGATTAAACTTAACTGTTAAAGGTTGCATAGTGGAATTATTTTCTCAACCACATAAAAATATAAGAATTTTAGCCAATTCTTATTCAATGTCTCCTTCAGAAAGTAGTAGAAAGTAGTTGCCCAAAATACCTTGTCTGTAGAACGTTGTACCTATGTATTTAAGAATCTTAGATATTTACCAGAACAATTTAACCCAAACCAGTGACCCAATGCAAGTCATGTAAAGCAAGAATCATAATAATAACCATTCTAGAAAAAAATCTGTGTTGTCGGTCCTGCTTTTAGGATTGATTAACATCAGATGGTCAATAGGTTGACTGTGAACATCTTTTGGTTGTTGTAGGAAGTGCACCAAGGCTTTGTTGGTAATCTAGGCCCAAACTTTGAAAGACATAAAACACTGTTCTCTGAATTAGGACTTTATTTATTAGCTAGATTCTCAAACACACTAGGAAAAATTGTATTATGACTCTCTTTTTAAGTGGCTTTCATTTTTTGTGGTTGTGGCTCCATGAGCACCTACTGATTATTTGACTACGTTTTCCACTAGAGCAAGGGTGGAAGGCAAACACAGGAATCAAAATCTGCCCTGAAGCTTCAAGGAGAGCGAGAGAGATTTTCGTTAGAAAAGGTTACAAGTGCAGTGGCAGATGTAAAGCTCAGGGGATTCTGACTTCCATTCTGTATTTTGCTAAACATGATGTGTGATGTTAAAATTATTTTTGTTACTATTCTTGTAATATGAAAACAGACTTGTGTTACACTTGGATTACTGAAATTAGTTTCTGAACAGTGTCATTTCGAAAATTTTAGAAATGCAAATGCCATCTAAATGAAAGCTAGGATCTCTTTTCCTTTATTGTCACACACACTCCCCCCCCCATCCCTGTAAATAACAGAGTAAAGCAAAAGACTTATGAGAGAGAAGAGCTTGGCATCTATGTCCTAAAATCCTTTTTAAGAATCTAATAACAGCTAAGTTTTCAAAGTGATGAGCAATCACTGCTTTTTTTTTTTTTTTTTCCATTTTCTTCTTTTATAAGTTTAAATTGAATTTACCTGTATGTCAAAGTGAAAAGCACTTTAGCTCTCTTGAAGCTATGTTTCTTCAAAATCAGCTTCTCTGCCATTTGTCTGCTTTGCATATACTTAAGCAAATGTGTGATTGAAACATTGCTCAGCCTGATTCATTTACAAGACCTGGTATGTCATCTCTGAACACCAAGAGCATTCAGTGCTGCACAGAAGTTATAATGCCATGAGTGGTGATGAGCTAAAACCATTTGGAAGAGTTTGAAAGAACTAAGTAGAAAAACAGCCTTGCGGAAATGGAGTTCTACTTATTTTTATAAATACATTATTGAGTAGCATATGTATGATGAAAGAAGTGAAAAAATATTCCCATTTTAAATGTTTACCATTAATGCCTGAGCCAGATTTAAGATTTCCTTTTGTTCTTCAGTATGTGATCTAACTTTAAAAAGACCTCTAGTTTTTGATTCACGATTGTATGAGTTAAGATACAGAGAGAAAATGAAAGGCAGATGTCTCGCACCTTATGTCTATCTATAAGAGTATTTTGGAGGAGTTCAGCACATCCAAGGTTCTAACCTTCTTTGGCAAAGCTTCTTAATTTTCCCACACCTGCAGGTTTGTTGTCTTTTTTTTTTTTTTTTTTCTCCTCCAGTTCCACAATAAGTGTAGCTAAATCTAGCATTCCAGTGTGCATGAATAGAGCACACAGTAGGCAATTTGGGGACTCATTCATCACTGATCAATAGAACTGCTTGGATAGTGGATGAGATAGCAAACCATTTGATTTATTACATCCAATGTAATAATACATAATTTTAAAAGAAATTAAACCCACAAAACTAAAAACCTTTATCTTATTTATTACTCACTTCTAGAAGAAATAAATAACTACTGCCATTTCTTAAAGAAAAAAATAATCATCTGTGTCTGTTGTCTGTAAAATATGGTATATTTTCCTACAAGGTGTAAAAATGGTGTTTTTAGAAAAGATTTTGTTCTAAGGCTTTTACTATAAAGATGCTGCTATGTACAATTATTAAAATGAATGCATATTAAAAAGAATAGCAACAGAAATACTTTTCTACTTGATCCCTATGTATTTTTACAGGAAGATTTTTTAAACTTTAACAAAAATGATTTGAATATTCCTGAATAAAAAATGCCAACTTTTATCCACAAAATACACATATGAACATAAACACCTGGGACAGAAATCTGTAATGGAAGTAAGTCCTCACAAAGGAAAAATGTTTTTGAATATTTTCCAGGGGAAATATATTTTGGCATTTAAGTGACAAGGCTAAAGCTCATACACTGCCTGTGAATGAGTTTCCAAGTGTGTTGCTGCTAAGAGGTTAATCCTGTACCCATTTTTTTTCAGTGATGCAGTAGTGACAGCTATTTCTCCTTCCAGTGGTACAGATCAGGCACCAGACCAGCAACATGCACTTTGATATTGTTGGTACATATGTCCATATATAAGGGATTTGCAGAATGCAAGTATCTTAAGTGATCTGCTTCCAAACAGTTTAGCACATTGTAATATCTCATGAAAATAAACTCTTGAAATGCTCACAGAGGGAAATGTCCTGTGGCTAAAACTTGGAGTAGGAACTTTTGTCTCATTCTTTGCTGTTCAAACTCATAGTGTACTTAACCTAGACCTTTGAGGAAATTATTTCTTCTTTGATCATTTTCAATTGCTATTCAGCTATTTATAGAACACAGAGAACATAAAAAAGTGCAGTTTTCCTAATGAGCTTTTCTAAATAGCTCAGAAAAGGTCTTGCTGCTTCAAAAATGCCTTAGAAAATAGCTGAAGTTTTTAACACGATGATGAGCAGGAGACTTTCCGTGTAAATTCTTTCAATAGGAGAGTAGGGAGAAATATAGCTTCTTCTTTCACTGTTCAAAAATAGTGATGAAAAGAAAACTTGCAGGATTTTTTTTTATTTGCCATTTGTTTTTAATCCAATCTGGGGAAGAAAATATTGCTGAAGTTTCTTACTGTCTGCATTCATTGGAGTAAAAACTTTCCTTGGTGAGGGCTCAGTGAAGTTATCAGTGTTCCCATGGAAAGTTTTGCACTTGATGAAACAACATCTGACAAATTGTTTTATGACATGATCTCTGTTATATCTGGACTGAATCCATATCTTCATTATTAGTACTTGCTAGTCTCCTTTGAATTCAAAGACCTTTAAGTTTAGTGTAGAAATATCCTTCTATCAGGTCAAATACTGGTTAACAGTCCTGTCTTACAGAACTCACATACCAATTTATGCTGATTCCCCATTACTCTTTTGGCTGAACATACATAAACTGAACATGCAGTTGATCATAGAAGCTTAAGAGCTGTTTGAATTGTTTTATAAAAAGGAACTACCTTCTACTATATAGCAAATGCTGTTATATTTATAATGGTTTATTTTAGGCATACCAGATTTCTCTAAAGCACATATATAATGACCAGAGCCAAGAAGTGTTTAGAAATGTAGAGGATACTATATATGAAATAAAAGAATAAACTGTAAGTTCAAGTTAAGGTATGTGAAAATAATTTTAACCACTGTCCAGGACATTGCTTTGTTCTTTGATTTCATTATAAACTGCATAACAAATGTTGAGACTAAACTGGCAGATTTGAGCAGAATTGTAGAGTTGCTTATTTATTTCAGAATCCCTGAATTTTATTACAGATTTTTGGTATAAATAAGATAATTAATGCTGGCAGTAATAAAGGTAATACAAATTTAACTTTAATTATGAAGAAAACTACTACTTCTTTACAGTACATCTCTCCTACATGTAAAATCATGTTATACAGCATGCATTCAGTTAACTGACACATATGAACTATGATCAAATGTTGTTTGTAATATAACATGCTCCTGGTTATTTTATTTATTTATTTATTGTAAGAGAAAAAAATAGCACACTCTACCTACCTAATTGTTAACCAGTTGTCTACACATAGCATCTGTTTACGTTAGTAATGTAATTGCTGTGATAATAAGCTCATTGATTTAGTATCTAAGGAAATAATCAGTCAGGACATCACATTTGTCTTGCTTTATTTGACAGCCTATCTTCTACCCCGAATAGGCAATGTCAATTCTTGCTATTGTTTCAGGGAAATGGAGCCACAAAAACCCAACCCAACACCACCAACCAACAAAAAAACAAACAAACAAAACCAGCCAAAACAAAACAAAATAGGAAGCTCTCTTCTCTTTGCCAATTATTGCTGTAAAAGTGTTTGTTGCAGCTAACTGGCATTGAACAAATTTAATTTTAACAGTGGCACAAGTCCAGCACAATGTAATGTACAAAAATTGTATTTCTTTTGTTATTCAGACAGTATGACAGGCTTATCTTTCACTTGACAGTTAAGCATAAAAAAAAAAAGTGAAAAACTAAAAATGAAATAAAACAAAGACACAACTGGGAAACTGGTTAGCTCAGTCACTTGGAAGTTTATTCATTTCTTTAAGTGTTTTTGTGTGAAAATGTATAAACAAATTCCTTAAGAGAAGCACTTTACTGGACAGTAAGATGTCTATTTACTTGGCACTCACCAAAACCACAGAGGAAGAAAATCATTCAGGAGTGTTAAAATAAAGAACAAACTGTTTTCATATATATATTTTTTAATTATTATTTTTGTCTTTATCTTATGTACACTGTCATATTAACATGTCCTTCCTTCTGCAATTTTGGATTTTACAAGCTTTCAAAAATCCATGGTCCATAGAATGAGTTTATGGGCTGAAATTATAGAGGATCAGGTTATTTTCATCTTATGTGATGTTCAGGCTAGAGAGGAGGACAACGGTCTGTCCCTTCCATTTTTGTTCTGCCCATGAATATGAGTATCTGTCACAGAGCATTTGTCTGCACTGATTTCTCTGGATGTAGATGCAAATGAATTATCTTATTGTAGATGGAATGTGGAGCAGAGAGCAGGAGAATTCTTATTCTCCCATGTAGTTACATCTCTGTGGTATTCTCTATTCATCAGTTCATAGACAATACAATTGAACTCATAGTGCATACAAGATAGAGCAAAGCTAATACTACTCTAATTAAATAGCACCAACATGTTCTAAGACCTCTTCTTTTGAAGGACATCTTAAAAATACTGCCATTAGTAATCATGTACTTCACAAAGAAAGTGAATCTTGAAACAATTATAAAGAGGAAGGGAAGGATCACTTTTCCTCTTTTAAGAGTAAAATATAAAAAAAAAAAAAAACAACAAACAAAAACAAACAAACAAACAAACAACAACAAAAAAAAAAAAAACAAAAAAAAGGTATTGCAAGCCACAGCATATTCTCTAGGAAATGAATCAAAAAAGAAAATTTACCTCGCTTCACCTCAGTATTAGAATAAATTCATGTTTCCTCACTTCTGCACCATGTTTTTTTTTTTTTTTTTTTTTTTTTTTTTTTTTTTTATTACATGTGGGAAGAAGACTTACGCTTTGGAAGAGTCAGTAGAAAGAAGATATGCAAAATTAAGCCCTTATCATGGAGTTTTAATTACCTATGCAGTAGTTGTACTTACAAGATGAGAGCAACCAAAGACAGGTTGTTCTTTGTTTCCAAACCAGATGCAGGGCAGCAGAAGTGTGGCCTCACAGCTCATCTAAATTCTGAATTCCAGCAGGCTGACAGCTGCTCCCTTTCTGCTGATTAAGAAACACTGACAAACTTTTTTTTTTTTTTTTCCTGCAGAAAGTCTTTCTTGGCTGCTCATACTTGTAAACTCAAAAAAGGGCACTTCCCACTCAGCGTTTTTAACTGTGGTTACAAAAATTGAGATATTGTTAAATTGAAGAAGAGGAGCAGGGCTTGGATGAGTCACTTTGGGAGGCATAATTGTATACCACTCATTTACTGATACATCACAAAAAATGCCAATTACAATTGAAAACTTTTTTTTTTTTTTTTTTTTTTTTTCATAACTGTCCTGGAGAGAAGCCTTGAAAGGTGTCTCCAAAATGAAGTCCTTTCCTGTCACACAAATGAAGTCTATTCAGTTGTGGCCCCTGGGGGTACTGCTGGCAGAGATCAGAGTTGACACAAATCCAGACCCTGTTCTGCTCCACATAAGGTAGGAAATCTACATTCCTGTTTCAACTTGCAGGGCAGTATTTTATGTCTCTTGGTGTTCTTCCACTTCTCAGAAAGAGTTTCAAAAGGACACGATGCTGATGCTGCCAAAACCACTAAGTTTGAGACATGTGAGTGCTTACGGGTATTGCTTCAGCATGGACAATCTGCTGAATTAAATAGTCACTTGTCATCTGGGACAGATTTGTTAGGGTACCTTTATTCTAAGCGTTTCACATCACTTGTATTTGTACAGCTGAACTTGTTCCAGTTACAGCTGAATATTTATTCTTTCTATAATATTATTTTCTTTTGGACTGAATTTAAGATTTGGAAATATGTGAAGAAATATCTTGTTTGTTACCATGTTAGCAGTTTTTACAATGTTCTTTCCTGAAGTCAGATTATCCAGTTTAAGGTATATGCTCAAGCTATAAACAGGCATCTACTATATGGATAGGCTATGTATATTGAATATTTATTTATTGATATACACATGCACACATATACATGAATTTCTGCTGCACTCTGAAAGAAATAAAAGACATGTCCAAACTAATATATGCATTTCAGCAGATTTAAAGATATTTATTTCACTTGTGATGCTCTTCCTCTTTCCCAGAAAAGTGTGTCTGCTATAACATATTTTTAAGCTACAAACAAGGCTTTGTAGCTTTCAGATTACACACTTATAACCTCAAAAAATGTGACTGGAATACGAGTTTACTGCCTTCTGGATTTGTACTTAACCAAAATGCTTGCCTTTCTTCCTATGACAAGGGATTTCAGAAGTTTGAATCAAAATAAAAGATATGCATGTTTACTTTTACTGGACAGTTGATAGTAACTTGAACACTAGTGAAATATGGGTAGCAGTTGCAAACCAGAGGGGGTTAGAGCCATGCAGATCCTATGTGCAACCTCTAAAAGTGTCCAGTCTGCTTGCAAACAGGTTTTACCTAATGATTTCTGAACTGATATCATTTTTAATTTTTTTTCTCTCTCTCTCTCTCATTTAACCTGAACTTTCCTTTCTTAAAAAGTGTTTGTACAAAAGAAAACTAGAGGCATTACAGCTCTAAGAAGAGCCCAAAGAACCCACTGGAGAAGACCTGTGAGAAACCAGGTCATCAGAGTAGAAAAATGAAGATCCACTGTGTGAGGGGACCGAGTGTTAGACCTAAGGGGCCTGTCTGCTATTACCTGAGCAGAAACACTGGAGGGGAATCATTTGAAGGAAGATAAGAGAGCAGTTTTGGTTCTGATTCTGAGCTATGTTTCAGTTTGAGATGTACTGTGTCAGTCACATGAGAGCCTGTCATTAGTACTAAGTCACCTAATTTTTTTTATACATATCTGAGGATAATGCCCTTCTCTGGTTATGCTAAGTTCTGCTTGCCTACTTGCTTAAAGGAAGTTTTTTTTTTTTTTTTTTTTTTTTTTTTTTTTTCTCATCTGGTAATTTTTACTGTAGTTTGTATAAACTTGTTGGGTACATATTTTGGATTTATATATATATATATATTTTTTTTTTTTTCCTCCATACCTTCTCTTTTTATGTAAGTTCTCTGTCTGGACTTTTGTTCACTCACTGTTCTGTGGGAAATAAACAGTAAATGCCTATTCCTTCAAGTAAGTCAGAGGATGCAAGGTATTCTAGGATGTACCACATTAAATCAAGAGGATTAGTGGTTAGTGTTTATAGAATAATAGAGAAAATTTCCATGCACACTGCAGCTCTTATCTGTAGATAGTTTTAGACTCTGAGAATACTTTTGAAATTCTAGTCCTATGAGATCAAGTGACTTGATGATGATGGATTGTTGGGCATATCTTGAAATGAGCAGTGTGTGTTCCATTTATAAATATAACAATCTATAAGGTTAGAAATGGAAGCTGAAAAATCAGTAGTTAAAGCTGAAGTAAAGGAACAGTTATAGATGTATTTATATATAAGTTTCTTCATACATCACTCTTTGGTATGCTGAAAAATTGACTATAGGTGTGAGCAACCACTTCAAATAGCCATGGAGATGAATATATCAGTCTCTGAGGTCAAATTGTCTGTTTTTGGAACTGCTTGAGGTAAAATTAAGAGCCTCTTTTTCTTTTAACTACTTTGATTAAAATCTATTAATAGATAACATGCTGATACTTGTGAACTCCACTTTGTTAACAAAATCAGCCTGAGTGGCACAAGAGTTTACTCCTTAAATTGGCTGACCTTATGTCTTGTACTAAGTGAACTCTACTGAGCTATCTCAAATGGCATTTTCTATCCCTACCTCTTCCAGCTGTCATGGAAACAGCCATTTACCCTGTTATAAAGGTACTGTAATACTGTAGGGCCCTGCACAAATCACATTAACAGTGGAGTTAGAATCAACTTAGACATAATAATTGTTGTAGCTTAGGGAAATAGCACCTCATTTCTGTTCTAGACAGCTATGAGTGTGAGCTTCCTGAGGAAACGGGTTCCATATCCTGGAGGAAAAGCTGTCCTGAAGGGCATGTGCAATTCTGCACTGCAGTGATAAAAACTACAGACATTAAATCCATGCATTTAGCATTAGCTGGAAAGAAGTTTCCCTCTGAGATTTGTGACTTCTAAATGGCAGTCAGCTTTTTGTCATCAAGTATTGTTCTACAAGGGTGAAAGAACTTGTGAAGAAATATGAGAAAGATGCAAAACACTGCACCTGACACAGTGCACAGTCATTGCTAGAGTCCAAACTTGCCTTAAAATGTGGAAATGATTACAACATTTTTTCCCCCTTTTACTAGCTCGATTGTCATCAACAAGAGGAACAAACATGAAAAGAGCATTTGGGAGTTCCTTTAGCTTAGTTTGCATATCTCCTTCTTGTTGTGTGCTTCTTTTCATAACAGATATTCACATGTCCTTTTACTTTCCTGTGTTTCATGTTTGAAGTCACGAGTTCTGTGGTTCATTCCAAGACAAAACAGAGGATAAAGGATGTCTGAATTCCCTATTTTAGTGAAAAAAACAGCTCTGTTCTTCGTTGTCATTCCAACAGAAGTCTTGGAAATTTCGCTCCTGCGCCCTTGTCCTCCCACTTCTATTGAATGAAATGGCAGCAACTGCTCCACCATTAGGATCAATATCCAGGCCATTATGTTGGCAAAAGGAGCAGCAAATCACATTTACGTGGATTGTCAGATTCATTATTATAAGCAGATGGCAGTCCTTGCAGTACAATGCAGCTGAGAAAAGACTGACATCATTTCAAATTAAAATCTATAATGCTAATACACATCTCTGACTCTTTGTACAGGCCTAAGTGCATTAATCTTCTGAATGATTTGCCAATGTGTGCAATGCTTTAGGTGTTTCCACTTGAGTGGAGCTAAAAGGAGAGCTTTTAACTGAGAATGGTTAACATTTATTCATACAGATTGATAAAAGTTAACACGCAATTGTCTTTACTAGTAGCTCCCTAATAGGAATTAATGGGACATTTTGAAGAGAAAATGCTAAGATCAGAAGACTGGTTTAAGAAACGTGTTAAACACTGGAAAAAAAAAAAAAAGTTACCAGTGTCTCCCTTATGTAAATTTGTCTTAAAATATTTACTCCTTAAAAACAAACAAACAAACAAACAAAACATTTTGATAAAAATTTGTATAACAGAACTGTCTAAATGTGCAAGGAAATTTCATTTCTTAAATCTGGACAAAAACAAACAAATTTTCTGTGATTGAGTCATCATGAAAAGTTTAAAAAGTAAACATAACCTAAATTGATCCTTTTAATACAAACAAAATGAAAGGCAGTTCAAAATAAAAGTGACTTTAAATACTTTGGGGGAAGTTTCAACAGCAGTATTTAGATTATTTATCTTGTCATTAGCTTTTCTGCATCATGCTCTATAATTTCAGAATTTCATAAGTTTTTAGGGACGTGGGGTCTGATTCCTCCATTCTTCTACCTTTCTCCAGAAACTGATATATCTAAGAGAAATAATCAACTGGAGAATAAAGTGTAGGCAGAGACTGTTTCAAGCTGTCTAGACCATGAGAACGAAATGCATGTGATTCTAGAGGAATGTTTGCATACTGAGGGGAAGTTTTGTGCTTCCTCTGTCCACATGTGAGATCCTGAGTAACCCCATTTTAGCAACCATGAGCTGATTCAGAGTTAAAACACCTTTCCTTTTGGAAGGCCTCAGTAGGTCAGCAGCAGTATTATGCTGATGCATCTGCTTGGTTTCACGGAACAAACAAAAATCATGTAAGTGTTTTTCCTAAAGAAGATTGTTTCAAAGCATCCAAATTAACCACACAGGCATGAAATCAGCAATCCTTCTATTAAAAACATTCTTAAACCATGTGTCATTGTAGAAATGCTTTGCTGAAAAAAAAAAAAAAAAAACACCATATTTCTGAAAAAATACGGTTTGCTAAAATGTTTTCACCTGATCCAGGTAGAACCTTTTGTCACATTTATTCTTTACCAGAAATTTAACTTCAGAGAAAGATACAGAGTATTCAGGCCTATAATATTTTCCACTGCATGTCAGGGGTAAGTGTTGATCTTCCAGAGGGTAGGAAGACCCTTCAGAAGGACCTGGACATGTTAGATCGATGGGCAAAGGCCAATGGAATGAGGTTCAACATGGATAAGTGCTGTGTCCTGCACTTTGGTCACAGCAACCCCATGCAGTACTACAGGCTTGGGGGAGAGTCGCTGGAAAGCTGTGCAGAGGAAAAGGGTCTGGGGGTGTTGGTCAGTGCTTGCCTTAACATGCTCTGGCAGTGTGCCCAGGTGGTCAAGAAGGCCGACGGCATTCCTGGCTTGTATCAGGAATAGTGTAGCCAGCAGGACCAGGGAGGTTATTGTCCCCGTTTACTCGGCTCTGGTGAGGCCGCACCTCGAGTACTGTGTTCAGTTTTGGGCCCCTCACTACAAGAAAGACATCGAGGCACTCGAATGTGTCCAAAGAGTGGTACAAAGCTGATGAAGCATCTGGAACACAAGTCTTATGAGGCGCGGCTGAGGGAACTGGGGTTGTTTAGTCTGGAGAAGAGGAGGCTCAGGGGAGACCTTATTGCGCTCTACAACTACCTGAAAGGAAGGTGTGGGGAGCTGGGCATTGGCCTCTTCTCACAGACAACTAGCGATAGGACAAGAGGGAATGGCCTCCAGTTGTTCCAGGGGAGGTTTAGGTTGGAAATTAGGAGACATTTCTTCTCAGAAAGAGTAGTCAGGCATTTGAATGGGTTCCCCAGGGACGTGGTGGAATCACCATCCCTTAGTGTGTTTAAGGAAAGATTGGACATGGTGCTAGGGACATGGTTTAGTGGGTGACAGTGGTCATAGGGGGATGGTTCGACCAAATGATCTTAGAGGTCTTTTCCAGCCTTAATGATTCTATGATTTTATGATTCTATATGAGGTGTTATTTAGGGTACAGTCTACCCTTCCTCAGGTTGGATTTCTGTTCTATTTGACAGACGTCATAACTTTATCTGTTTCAGGTAAGGCTGGGTCACAGTGGTATGTGATTTATATTCTGATTTGATAACACGTTTTAGCTGATCTCTGGGATGTGAATTAGTTACTTTTTAAAATATACAAGTGACATTGTTGACTTTTTCTGAATTCTTTTAATATTAGCATATCTGAAGTCAGATATCTTAGTATTATTAGTATTATCATTCATATTTGCTCACCCAATTGACAAAAAGTAATTACTTAATACTTATTTTTTTCTTTCACCTGACCCAGTACTTTTACATAGTTTGAATTTCACAAACAAAACTATATATGCAACAATAGAAAATAACACCTTAAACTGATATAAATAATAATTTAATACTATGCTTACCAAGAGATTTCTTCTTGGTAGGAATTTATTTGTATTAAATAAATAGCTAATTATTGAAAAAATGTAGTTTTTCTACTTGGAAAGTTGCTTTAAAATATGTAGGGTGGGGAGCTGCACAGTGAAATTCAGAAAAAGATAATTAAAGACCATTTTGCTTTTTCAAATTAAAAAAAAAGTCATTCAAAGGAATTAAACTTGAAAGAAAGATATGTACCTAATTATAGTGTTATGAGTCTGGAATGATGAACTTTATATTCAAGATTATTTAAAGTGCATAGGTCGCATTTGATGATTATTTAAGAATTTATTTTCATAGCATAATATTTTAAATGGTTAATTAATAGATAATGACAAGAGATGGGAAATGTGTAATTTGCAAATTGAAATAATCTCTTAAAAGTTTTGTAGAACTCTGGAACTTCTCCATAACAGTCTTGAAATACTACTCTCAAAACCATAGATCCCATTATCACAAATCTCATGTATGTTCCTCCAGAACTACACAATTAATTTATTTTTCAAATATATATTATATGGACTCATTAAGTACAGTACACACCAACATTCCTCAGTCTTCAGTTCATTGGTCAAGTTAATTTAAATGACCTCCAAAGTAGCACTTCTGAATTAACAAATCTGAATAGAATCTGTGAAATGTAACAGAGGAGCTTAATTCGAAACATGACGTATTTCTCCCAAGAGATGGTCTGTGACAGGGACCATTTGAAAACTGTAGTAGTTTAGCAGTAAACTTCAAATAAGTATTTTTTGAATATGTGGAAGAGGCTATGTTTGTCCATGGCTGAAGAAGTAAGATACAGCGTTTACAGGTTGCACATGCCTTATATTCAGTTTGAGCCCTACAGTTTACACTTCTTTCCCCATACCCCCCCCTTCCATTGCTTGCCCTTCAGTTTGTTTTACTGGCTGAACACTTAAAGAGATATCTACTTAAGGATGTCAAAAGGTGTAGTAAATGGGAGGCAGGCCACTGGGAGACAGAACAAGGAGGTCATTCCGCCTGACCTCCCCCTGTTTTTTCACACTAAGGAAGCTGCTGCTCAGCTGACTTAAGATTGAGAGACAAGGCAGAAAAACAGCAAATACAGTATTAACTCTACCTGTTTGGTGCAGTGCTCTCTCCTTGCAAGAGGTTTTCCTTCTTGCTTAAAACTGGCTTCTGTCAAAGTCTTTTCCTTTAGTTTTTCATTTTTATCCATTGCTCACCCTCCATGCAATTGTGTAAGTGAATGGAAACCCAGTGATAAAGTACTTTCTGATGTGTATTAGTTATAAAGACATTTCAACAATTAAGCTAACGTTCTCAGTAGCTGATGGTTTTGTTGACATTGTCAAGCAGATTTTGTCGTTAGGTGATACACTGTACTTTTATAATGTCTTATTGTTGTATTTACATATTGGGAAGGTAATCCTGACATTTAACCACAACCACATTGATGAGGAATAAAACTGATTTACTGTATTGCATTGAGTCTCAGAAGTGGATCCTGAATGTTTGACAGATGAACATTTGTTTGGGTATAAGCGGTTGTCATTTTGAAGAAAAGAATCAGACCTACTCCTCTTACAGGTACTAAACACTTCTTAGTTGCCTGATGTCCAGCAGATCATGTCTATTTTCGCAGTACCTTGTTTTACTAATCAGTAGAAACAAGAAATATCATCTGCCTTGGGTTCAACTACAAATAAGAGATACCTCTGTTCTCTGGACAACAGCAGCTTCATCCCACTGAAACAATAAAGTGGGACTTAGACCTAAAAAACTGCAGTCTAAAGAGATGTTTCAAAGGCATTTGTAGGTTTTAGATGCTTACTTCATGTTATTTTACTTAACTTAGTGGCTCTAACTCTGCAAATCTCTGTTATGGTTTATTATGAACTTGTAGCAAGCCCAGTTATATAATTTACCCATAAAAGGAGGAAGGAGTACCTCTTTCCAAGTATATATCACAAACCCTTACGAATTCCATATACAGGAGACCAAAGAGGAAGGAGTGATACTAAAAAACAAACAAACAAACAAACAGACAAAACAGCCTCTGACAAATATGCATACTCAAATTCAATTTTTTTTTTCTTTTTTTCTTTTCTGTAGCACAAAGAGATGGTTCAAGTCCATGATTCTGGGATTAGCAAAACAACAGAGTCTAGAACATAAAGTAGAAAGGCTCTGTCACCTGCAATGAAAAAATAAATTAAAAAATGTTCACAGAGCATCTGTAGCCTAATTATATTTCCACCACAGATTTTAGTCTCTTGTTGTTTTAAGGATGATTATTTTTTGTAAGAATTTATAATCATTTTACAATATTTTTGTAAATTGGACTTTTAATGCAAAATTGCTGGCTCTTGATTATGTTAATAAATAACAAATAGAAAACGTTGGAAGTCCAGTTCTACCTTCATGAAGCAAGAGAAACAAAGCTTTAAACATAAGGAAGTCTACTTACATTCATTATCTGTCAATGTCACTGACACACCAGTGCTAATACTTAGTTTTCTATATATATATGTGCTTCTATAGAGCACATTATGTATCTTGCTATCATTAAATACAGATCAATAATTCTCTTCCCCTTTTCTGAATTTGAGGTCTTTCCCTGATTTATTCTTTTATATATAATTTAAAAGAATGAATACACGCATACTATTTTTACTTTTCTGAAAATCTCAGGAAAAACAAAATCCATAAAACTAGTGGGAAAACAATGAAAAGTCATAGGCATTCAACAACCTACTTCCTATTTACAGTGGGTTTACATGGCAAGGTTTTGGTAGTGCAGAGCTGCAGGTGTAGCTTTTGTGAGCCGAATCCAGAAGCTGCCCCATGTTAGATAAAGGCAGTTTCAGATGGATCCAAAAGGACCTGACGCTGCCAAGAACCGAGCCAATAAAAAATGTTGTCTGAGCCTCTCTGAGAGCAGATTTAAGAAAGGAAACAAACAAACAACAACAACAAAAAACCTGTGGCTCAACAGCAGCTGGGAGAGCAAGGACTGAGAAACAGCCTTGCAGACACCAAGGAAAGTGCAGGAGGGGGGAGGAGGTGCTCCAGGTACCGGAGCCAAAGTTCCCCTTCAGCCTGCAGAGAGGCCAATGCTGAAGCAGGTTGTCCCCCTGAAGCCTATGGGTCCCACGGTGGAGCTGATCTCCACACTGCAGCCCGTGGAGAGGAGCCCACGCAGGAGCAGGGGGCCTGGGGGGACCTGCTGCCCGTGGAGGACCCGTGCTGGAGCAGTGTGCTCCTGACGGATGGACCCAGTGGTATGGAGCCATGTTGGAGCAGTTCTTGAAGAGCTGCTGCCTGTGGGAGGCCCACAGCAGGATCAGTTTGGGAAAGACAGCATCCTGTGGGAGGGACCCCATGTTGGAGCAGGGGAAGAGAGTGACCGTGAAGCAGTGGTGGAGACAAAGTGCTATAGACTGACCGCAATCCCTATTCTCCCGTTCCCCTGCACCATTTGTGGGGAGGAGGTGGAAGAGGGTGGATAGGGGGAAGGTGTTTTCGGTTTCTTTCCTTTTTTACTCACTTCTCTAGCTTGCTAGTAGTATGCAATAAATTTTACTAGTCTCCCTACTCTGAGTTTGGTTTGCCCATTACGATATTTGTTGAGCAATCTCACCGTCCTTATCTCAACCCTTGAGCCCTTTTCATTGTATTTTCTACCCCTTTTCCTTTGAGGAGGGGGAGTGAGAGAGCAGTTGTGGTAGAGCTCAGCTGCCCACCTGAGTAAAACCGCCACGCAATTCCATGTCATTATGCCAAATTAAGAGTAAGCATTTCTTAGTTTTCTTTCCAGGGACACAGCAAAGTCATTGATATTATAAAAAAGATGCTGGTTCTATATGCATAAAGAATAAGCAGTTGGAGAGGAGAACGTTAAGTTTTAGTCAAATGTCACGATCATATCAATAAAAACAGAGAAAAATAAAAATTAAATGTGCATAGAACTGCACTGAAATGTACTGTGTTAACCTGTTATCTGGAAAAACATTTCAGGGCCAGAGTACACAAGATTTTGTACATAAATTTGTCCACAGTGTTAATCCCTTGTCCTTGGTTGTAGCAACCCTGAAAACAAATTTTACCAATTAATATATATATATGTAATAATTTTATCTGTGTTCTTTAACATGGTTCATTTAAAAAGTTTGCTTGTGATTTAAAAAATTAACTCTTTTAATTGGGATTCTTATATTTGGGCATGAGACAAACACACAGAACATCCTGCAGTCCAGGCAAAGAGCATTTCTCAAATGGCAATTAGTTTTGCACTGTTACTGATTCACTAGGTAGCTTCTGTCGATTGGGGGAAGCACAAATGGAGGTGGCTTATCAGCAAAAACACTGCAAATGAGAATGATAGATGTGCTTTAAAGGTAACCATCTGCACTAACTTTCAAAGATGCTGAACTAGCAGTCCTTTTCCACTTCCTCTTTTTTCATTTTTGATACACATTTGCACAAGTACAGAATCTCTAGTGAATGGCAAAGTGGGATGTGGACAAAGGTTTTCCTTTCTAGGAAAGGATGAGCATGGTGTAGAGTGAAAAGTTCATTGTATGATGGATGAGCCAGTGAGTATGAAGGTCACTCTGTCAGTGGTACACAAGAGAGGATTATGGGTGACAACAGCTCTAAAGAAATGGTAGATAAATTGTTTACAAAATACAATAACAGAGAGTTGTCAGAAATTTCCTCAGCTTTGTTATATCTAAATGATGACCAGGACAAATAAGCTAAAAGACATTTGGATATCTCAGGGAACATTTCAATAGTAAGGAGAGATAGCTTACTTGAAGTAAGCTATCTAAGATCATCTGTTCTTTTTTGAATTAAATTATCAGTAAACTACAAAACAGCCCCAAACTGCAAACAAACCAGAAAACAACAAAAAACACACACACCAGAAGTCATTTAGAGTAAAATAAAGTTACATTACTTTTAAATTAACATTAAATAATTATAATTATAAATATTTATAATAATTATAAATAATTATAATAATAATTATAATAAGAAGAATCATTGCAGAGCTTTTCAAAATACCTCAAACTACTGTGCACTAAATGAAAATAAAGGAGTTTTATTTTAAGGTTAAAGTTGTGAAAAGTATTTTTGTTCTGTTTAACAGATTAACTTTTGAAGTCAATCAGTTAATGTTCTTATAAAAATGACCGTAGGCATAGCTGATAAAGTGACCCTCAAATGCCCTAGTGTTTGCATATTTTATTTTCTGCCACCTTAAAAATAATATAACCTAAGGTTATTACAAAATATTAATCTCATTATCATTATAAAATATAACATTTAATTACTATTCTCAGATATTTCTGACATTTCTCCTTCAAATTAAAGCAATTTTTGAATGTGAATTTTAAATGATTAAAATTGGATTACAGAGAGTGTAACATTTAATATTGTAAAATTTCATTATAAATCTGTCTTGTTTTAGAAATGTTTCCTCTGAAGTCTGTTATTTTGGAAAGAAATGTATCTTAAAAGCTTGACTAAATAGTGTATCAAATTTCTGTAGAAATGTTTTCTTATACAAAGAAACACAGTTTCAAATAGAAATTAATCCTGAAGATATACACCATATTTTCTGCATCTAAATTGAAGCATATACGCAAAGATTTCCAGCCACTCACCAATATGAGACTATGCCAAAAGCAATAGTGTGCATCCGTATTGAAGTAGGGCGCTGGATGGTGGTTTTAAACTGACTTAAGGCTTTGATTACAAGCCCTCTCAGATATGCCATTCCTTAAGTGAGGCACCCTTCGTTTAACTAAGTGTTCAGTATTGCCAAATCTATAAAGCTAAATTGCTTTTTTATAAGGTAGAACTTTACCTGTTGGATAAAGTATGTGTAGTGAGGCCTATAAATGCTCATAAAGGGAAAGTATAGAAGGTAAATGTATCCATTACATTTTGGAAAAAGGACAATTATTTCAAAGAAAATGCCAGCAGTGGGAGACATATAATAATAATTTAGGGGGAAAAATAAAACTGACTTTTTCCCAGTACCACTATTAATAACACAACTACTTCTTTTATATTAATTAAAAAGTGTTTCTTGCTTTCTATATATTTTTGTTAGCAGCCGAGTATTTTGTACATTATAACAAAGACTGAACTTCAACCAAATTGGGAGTGAGTGTGCCTTGGAAAGCTATCAGGTAAACTTTATAACGTAGTGTCTCTTAATGAAGGACAAATTAATTTAATAGATTTCCCTGTAAAACAACATCTGTTGGTAAGTTGACTAGTGGGATTGCTGTGGGTGAAATTCAGTTCTGTGGACTGAATTGATACATTTGTTGAGTTAGTAAGAAGAGTTAGGCTTTTTACCAACCAGTAAGATATAAATAAATGGCTCAAGTGTTTTTTTTTTTTTTTTTTTTTTTTTTTTTTTTTCTAAGATACACTACTACATGTCGTTATATCCACACAAGTACATAGGATTGTATCAGGAAAGGAAAAAGACAACTCTGCACATTCCAAAGATCACCTTATCAAAGTTTTGTACTACTTCATGATGGTAATACAGATCGCTTTCGTCAGTGGAGAGGGTGGGAATTGGGACACACGGACATGATGAGGCTTCTGTGTGCATTGCATCTTTTTTTTTTTTTTTTCCCCTCCAAATGAACTCAGGAACTGAGTTGCATTCATTATACATCAGTGCCCCTAAAGTCATTACTATGTATGCCTCCACAGATACTGAGCTTTGCCAAACACATCTGACTATGGGAAGCAGTACCATTTGTCCTAGTGATGACCAGTCACCGTCAATTACACCTCTGAAAGTATAGATAGTACACAACTGATTTTCAAGCTTTCATTTCTGTAGTGTAGTATAGATGGGGAGCCATGAGAAGATCTTCAGGGATTTCCCATGAGGTCCAAATAGTAATTGAGAAACCTTCTTTTCAGAAAAATTAAAAAAAATAATAAAAATACAGGTAGTACTATGTCCTTTATTCCTTTCAAGGGTTCACAAGGCTACAAAGAATCATTGGGGTTATCTAATTTGATTTCATGCAAAACTAAGATCATAGGACTAGCCAAAATTCATTTCTTATTGAACTAGTGTACATACTTTATAGGAAAAGAAATCCTGTCTCAATTTTCATTTAATGGAGAATATCCCATGTCCCTTTGTAAGCTGTTAATTTAAATAGATTTTAGGGTAACTTGACAGCTTACTAACTGTGCTAATTCCAAGAACAATTCAGCGCATCCCATAGACCTTCTGAAGGTGAAATCTCCGTCTCTTATTCTGTGAGTTTCAACAGGCAGCATAACTAACACTAATATCATGTGCCTGAGCACCAAAACATCTATTGTGTCCTCTTCTTTGTTTTAAGAACTAGCAAATTAGCATCAAGACACATTCTTAAGCAGGTCAGCAAGAATGATTTATTTCCTTACACTGCTGACAGTCTTATGGGATGCCATACTCTCTCAAATATTGGGTGAGCAACTCCCTTTCCCTTCCCTTCCCTTCCCTTCCCTTCCCTTCCCTTCCCTTCCCTTCCCTTCCCTTCCCTTCCCTTCCCTTCCCTTCCCTTCCCTTCCCTTCCCTTCCCTTCCCTTCCCTTCCCTTCCCTTCCCTTCCCTTCCCTTCCCTTCCCTTCCCTTCCCTTCCCTTCCCTTCCCTTCCCTTCCCTTCCCTTCCCTTCCCTTCCCTTCCCTTCCCTTCCCTTCCCTTCCCTTCCCTTCCCTTCCCTTCCTCATTCCAATTCCTACACCCAGTCATTTTAAAGTTTGATGTAGATCAATCTGTTATTGTTATCTTTCCCCAGTCTAGACTCAGGAACTTCAGGGAAAACAGTCATCCTACATATGATGATATCAGAATACTTTCTTAAACTGGAAAGGCTGAACAAGGAAGACACCTTTGGACTGCTTTAGACTTTTGGACTTTCAAAAACAAGTTATGGAAGTGGCTGTATCCTCTTTAGTGAGTTTCTGCCTGTATAGGAAGTGAAAGTTGTATTAGGTAGGATTCAATGAGCCACACGACAGCTCTTTTGGGGGATATTTAGACAATTGTTGCTTCTGTATTTTGCAGCTAGAAGAGACACATTTAACACATTTATGAGTAGAACTGGGCAGAGAATAAGTTTTATTTCAGAGATCTGTCTTTGCTTGTAAAGACACCGAAGTCTTGAAATTCACTGCTCTCTAAAGGTAGTCTCTGAAAGAAAAACTTTAAAGCAAAAATGCTTTAATTACAGTTTTCCAGTATTTCAGAAACATAGTGGATGTGTAATCTTTATTTCCAGACAATATTTCCAGGGGAGGATATTATAAGATCCTTAGTGATATAACTTATTTTAGGTTTTACATCATGAATTTCAAGAGATTACACCAGTTCCTGAGAAGAAAGGTCTTTAAATTAAAAGAAAAATAAAAGTATTTAATTACACACCATATCTAAAATTGAAGGATAAACCAACACCAAAAGAAAATGTGACATTTCAAATGGAATATTTCAAATGGGATACTAGCGGACAGATGTTTTGGTTTGGACAATGGAAGCATTTGTGAATTTGTACCTAATAAAATTCTTCCTTGGGACATTCAGCAGTGCTAATGATAATTGACTATTCAATTGGAAAGACCTTCAGTATGAGCTGATATAGTACAAATGTCAGGGAGATTATAACTCTCTTAGCTGTGATAGAAATCCCCAGTCAGACAAAGGAAGGAATTTAGAGGGAATAAATCAGATATCCTGATGGCATGGGATGCATAAAGTTCCAGCTGACACCCTCAGAGTGTTCATTTTATCTCATCTCCTGGTTCGGAGTAACATTTTGTTCTTTCTCTTGGTGAAAAAAAAGACTTTTTTTTTTTTTTTAAAAATACCAGTAGGTTTTCCTCTGTGGTTTATCTTTGCAGCACCCAAGGGGCTTTCATATTATAATCACATATTACCTTCTGCAGCAGGGATTCCCTGCCTGTGTTATCTTGCAGAGGGGCTGCCAATGCTTGGTTCAGTGATGCCAAGGAAAGATCAGCACCCAGCCAGAAGCCCAGGAAAGTGTGGTGAGTCACATCCCAGCTTCAGAGGGTAGTTCCCCCTGTTACCTCAACCAGAACTTCACAATTTCCTATTGAGGAGCCTTTTCAGGGCACATTGACAGGAGTGGCAGACAGGGTAATGAAAGACAAATTCCATAACGCAAAAGGCAGAGGCGCTGACAATGAGATCAGAGAGCTGACCCCTGACCCAGTCAGCATTTTCTTTTCTCTCCTTCTCCTTCGCTCTCTCTTTCTCAGCTTACTGTTTCAGGTTTGCTTATTATAGGGAGCAGTTTCAATTGTGACCCTGAGCCCGTTATTGCTTTGGCTTTTCCCCTCCCCTCCAACAATTGTTTGGAAAATGGCCCCAACAATGTGGAAAAGATGCTGATAAGTAGAGAAAAGAGAGGTTAATGAGAAAAGCTCAGAACTGCTTGCAGTATATTGAAGAGAATGAAAGGAAGAGTAGAATTTTCAGTGCTGATGATAACAAGAAAGATTAGTGCAAGACTTCTCTGTGAATTTATTTAAGCATGGGTTGTGTATGTGAGTATGTGTGATGAAGTCCTTCTGTCAGCCACTTTCACCTGGAGGATCGGACAAGTAGTGTCATTTCATTTCCTTTAGTGATTTAAGGTTTCAAGCCGTGACACCAAGATATGAAGTATGTCTTTACGCAGTCATTTTTCAAGTACTTCTTCCTGTTTTTTAGCATTGTCCTGAAAACACACATTCATTAGTTAAAAAAAGCCATGGTCAATGTTGTCACTGATTTTACTCATGAAAACTGGAAAATATATTGGCTCACCCTAGGAATGGCAAGACTGGCATTCTACTGGACATGTCATCTCACTTTTGAGGTATGTGGCTTCTTTAGTCCTATGTGCGGTTAGGACATGTTGTATCATCACCAGCTGTGTTATGAGATTCATAAACTTAAAACATGTAGCTGTTTCCCCAGTTTAAAATATTTTCCTTGAAAAAAAAGGATTTGAATAGGGGGTAGTCAAATTGGGAAGTCTGACAGTCCAGCTATGCAAATCATAGTTATCTTTCAAGACTTTTCTTTCATTTGTTGTCTCCAGAAGGTTTTCTTACTTCTAGGATCCCCTTCACATGCTCTGTGAGATGACACTGTTGTACCAATTTTCATAGAATCATAGAATATCCCTAATTGGAAGGGACCCACAAGGATCATCAAGTCCAACTGCAACCAGTCTCACTGATATTCAGCTAGTGCCATCTTCACTCAAAAAACTACAACTATGCAAATAGTGGGGAGGTCCTTGTCATGTGGAAGATATGGCTGGTGGCTTCCTAAATGGAAATCCCAATAATTAGGAAACTGATTTAAACAGAAACTAGAGCCCTTATTTGATGAGTGCACTGAAGACTTTATCAGCAAAGGACATTAAATATTAGAAAGAATTGTTTGTGCTTGCAGGCAAGAAAGCTAGACCTAGAAGGAAAGAAATAATAAAATTACACTATTAGATGTATCAGTATGTACCCACTAGGAATGTTGTGCTTTAATATCCACATACTACAATGTATCTGAAGCCAGACAGGAAGGCATGGAAGTCTACTGGAGATGAGCAAGTAGAGGGTCCCAATATTTAGGCGCTATCTACCTATACCTAAAAATATAGTCAGTCCCCAGGAAAACTTACAATAAAAAAAATAAATATATATATATATATATATTTAATTCTTTAGTCTCTTGAAAAGTTTGACAAACTTGCTGATAGTAGTATTTTAAGTAAAACACTCCAAACCTGCTGGTATTTACTACGATGCTTACGGGGAAGATTTTGGTTTTTACAAAACTTTATTATACTGCCTTATAGAGACTATGCAGAAGAAGCTTGGAGAGTCATCTAAGTCATCTAAATCTGCCTTTTCTCTGTCTCTTCCTCTTGTCCAGTTGTTAAAAATAAGTTGGATGAGGAAAATATTCCTTCTTAAGGTAACATATCCCTTTGAGAGTAATTGTGTTTTCTGACCAACAGATATTTTTGCTTCTCTTACAGCACATTTATCAGGTTCAAGAATGTTTTGCCTCTTTTGCAAGAGACCACAAATCAAATCAAATATCACAATGTACCTAGGGATTACCTGTGCTTCATGCTGAACCTTATTATACGTATTCTCTCTTAGACTGGCCTCTCCCATGCGAAAGTAGCCCTATTAGTATTCTCCACTAATGCTTTAAAGCAGGCTATTGGATAAGGGAATAAAGATGGAACTTTTAAATTATTAATACAAAAAAAAGAAACAAAACTCAAATGTCATATCAATTCAGAAAAAAAAAAAAAAAAAAAAAAAAAGGAAAGCAATTTGTGACAGTGGAATAGGCATTAATTGAAAGATTGACCTTCATTCAGCACAGCCTAGATGAGATCAGCAGAATGGAGGCACTGGCGGGCTGCAGATCTCCAGAGGGCCTCTAGCTTCTTGTTGTGATGCTTTGGATGAGGCTTTGCATTCTGCTTCACTTCAGGGACTTGTTAAACTGCTGAAATTTGTGAAGTGAGGAAAAGAGTGCTATTTGTACACAGGCTTCTGGCATGTTTCAAAATATGGGGCCATCAGGGTCATACCTTTCAGCATTGACCTGTGAGCTTGCCTGCCTTGCATTCCCAAAGCATCAGTCAGAATGGGGAGCCATGTGAGGGTAGAAGGACACTCCTGCTTGAGACATTATGGCACCTAAATTTGGATTTTCTATTGATTTGGTTTTATAAAATTGAGCAGAAGAGTTTGCCCAGTGTTTATTGCAGGTACTGGCAAGACCACATGGATTGTGAAACCAGGCAAAATCATACTTTCCTAAACATGCTTTTCCAGAAAGAGTAGATGTTCCAAATCCTACTTCTGAAACTGGAATATTGTTTCCAAAGAAGAAAGAAAATATATGCATGACTTTATCATTGTTTAAGTAAGCTGAAAATAGAAGCCAAAAGAAAATTTTTGTTGATACACTTTGGAAACAATTAAATATATGCTCAAAATGTGGAGCATAATTCTGCATGTCATCTGTAGGGTAAATAATTTTTTCCATACATATTTTAGAATTAACCAGAGGTTACTTCACCTCAATGAAGTCTGATGATATCAGGGTCATATCTAAAGTAATTTAATAAGTATACCTCTTGAGAAGATGAGATGCCAGCTGAGCAAATGGCTTAGCTCCGGCTGAGTGATGAAATTGTTCTTGTTAATATACCGTATAACGAGAATATTAAAAATAGAGTGCCTAAATATTACTTTTCTATTAGAAGAAAACTGTGGTTTGCAAAGTTAGAGCAAGGAAGAATGAGCATGAGATGTTCAAAGTGGCAGAATGTGTTCTAACAGCCCAACAAAGGAAAGCTGTAGAAAATTATGCTCCAAAACAGCAGTGGCTAATGCAGCTTGTATTATTAAATTAATAAATTTATTAAATTAATAAATGCATTAAATTAATAAAATAGAGTTCAGACAACTTCAACAAACATCAGGACAGACTAGCATGTTCTTTTAGAATACTATTCTTGTTAACAGCTTCTCCTTTCCACTTTCTAGCTAATATTTTTTACACAATCCTATCACAAACACTCTGTGAATTAGCAAAAATAATAAGGTGTACTTTGCTAGCGGTATTCAGTCAGTTTACCATGGTTATCAGGTTGCCTGTGACAGAAAAAAATGAAACCAGACTTGACTACACACTATCTTCATAGTATGGAATCAGAATGATAGAATATCTTGAGTTGGAAGAGACCCACAAGGATCATGAAGTACAAATCCTAAAATAAGACTCTGTTTTCCCTTTTCTAAGTTCTTTGCTGTTCTCTGCCTTGAATAGCCCCTCAGGATGCTTGGAGTTTTCCTAAAAACCTGCCTGCGTAAAGCATGGTCCACAAAACTATTCTGGAGAGTCATCAAGAAGCCTTGTTAACAGCTCTGTGGAATAATGGTTCTTAATGCCTTTATGGTAATATATATCACATTACAGTAATAAAATCTGGTCTCAATTAAAATTTTGCCTTGACAATAAACATTTAGGATTAGCAAGAAGTAATAAGATAAGTGCTCTTTGATTAAAATAAAAATAAAAAATATTTTTATTAAAGTAAAAAATATTTATTTTATCTAACATTGTTAATTTATTTATGATCTCAACCTTCAACTGCCCAGCTACAAGCCTAAGCCTCCACCTTCAGCTGTGTAGCTCTGCTTTACTGCCTGTTCTGTAAACCTCCACCTCCTTTAGCTACCCAAGGTGCCAAATGTAGGAGGGTACTTTCCACATGGTCTTCTGGAGAGAGGTAGTCTTCAGAGTACATGCATTTTAAAATCTGGAAACTCCTACTTTTTCTGCTTTGTCTGATGCTGTCCTTATTCCTTTGGCACTACAGTTCACCAGCACTAGCAAATAAAAGGTCCAGAGCCTTTTCTCTGATCCAGACTGTGGGTGGCACATCGTACATTTCTACAGCTAAACTCTCGTTCCACTCCAAGGCATGTGGTCTCATATGTACTCCTTCCTCTCCCTGATCTGTCCCAGAAATAATCTCCAAATGTGCCTGAGAGGCACATTTGCACAGATTAAGCAACTGTGCCAAAACTCTGTCAGGCAGGCTGCGATAAAATTGTATGGACAGTTTGTCTTCAAAGGTCAACTGCAAAGCATTTTGGTTACAAGACCATTCTCTCCATATGTGGGGGGACCCAAGACTACACTTCTCTGTGGTTATGTGAAGCCATTTTCCACCTTCCATGAAAACATCAGGTGAAATGGATTTGTATGTTAGAGCTAATATCACCAAGCTAGTCTTGTGATGTTGGTTGAATTTGATAGCTGATTTTGAACTGTATTTTGACGGTTGTGTTTGCAGTATTCTGAATCTCTCTGCTATTATTAAGGTTTTTAATATTCTTAGATACTCCCTGATATGTCAGAGGAAGTAGACATTTCAGCTATTTCAATTATTTATCTTAAATTGAAGTTAGATTACGAAGCCCTTATATTCACTTTGGTAAATCATCACATAGCTGGCTGTTGATCTTCAGCTGTACTACTGGTAACTGTCCAGCCTTGGGTATACTTACCAGTATTTAAAGACTCCTAAAAAAAAAATAATAATAAAAAAAAAAATGACTATTACAGCTTCAAACGTACTTCAGGGTTCTTTTCCTAATCAACCACTGTTAGGCTTTTCTGACCTTCAGTTTAAGAAGGAAGACCCTAAATTAGTCTTTTCGATCAGTGTCTCCTTTTGGCCCTCATTTTCCTTCATTCCTCTTTCACTGCCTTTTGAAGTTTCAAGAGGCAAGATCTGCACTAACCTGCGGTTCTTCCCAACCTCACAATATGCTTTATAAATCTTTGAGTCTCTCATACTGTATTCCCTACTGTATAGAATAAAGTGGAAATTGACTTCCGCAGAGGCCATTACCAAGATTTATTGATCTAAAAGGATAACATTTTCTTAGGCAAAACTGAAGCTAAACATGAAGGGAAGAGCCTAAACATATTTGGTCCTGTGAGCTTTCTATTTCTTAGGTGCCAGGACCTTATTTTGTTTTGGAATAATCTATTCCCTTTCTTTTCCTTCTTTCTGTTTCTTTCTTTTTTCTTTTTTCTTTTTTCTTTTTCTTTTTCCTTTTTTTTTTAAAAAAAAAAAAAAAAGCTCACAGAAAATGTCCATATTTGTTTCCATGCTGTAGTTCAAAGCCTCTCTTTTTAAATTTTAGTAAGGACACTACACTGCAGGCTTTCCCTTAGGCCTGAAGTGGGTTTGTTGTTCCTGAAATTTCTGCAGCAGTTCTTTTTAATATCATGCCAGCTTGGAATTGAATTGCTTTTCACCTCTGGCATTTGTGACATGAAAAATATACATTTCTGTGTCCTGAAAATAAGAGAGAGTTAGTATTTTGACATTTAATGAGTCTAGACCTACCAGTTAGGCAGACACAAATCTTTATGGCAGTGGTTTTTTAGCATGTCTTTTAAAAACTATTTTTGATGTTTCTTACTGATGTAATTAAATATACTTTAGAAACCTTATTTTCTCAGATTTTGTAAGTGGCTTTTTCCAGTCATAGAGCAAATATTTTTCAGAGAGGGTAAGAGTTGCTGAAATGGCTAAAATATTTTTGTATATATGGCATCCCATTTGTGAAATGTTTTATAATAGTTAAACCCCAACATGTGATTTGCCCTTTACATACCTAAACTAAAACTTAATTTCAGTGCTTACTTTATTAAATGTAAGCAATACTGTAAAAGCAAAAAGGAGCATAATATAAGTTATTTCTGGAATAGCGATAATTAGTCCCTTTTTGGATAAACAAGTTGTCAAGCTACCATTAAAAACTTCTTAGGGAATCCACATTCATCATCATTGTATTTTGTCATTATTTATAGCCAGCTGAGTTGTCCAAAAACTTCTCTGTTCTTCCATAATTTATTGAGATTTGTAAGTGATTTTTATCTATCTGCTCCTTGGATTTGTGCTTATCAGTCCTTGCTACTAGTTTCCTAATATAAGGATCATTTCCTTTGTCTTTTAAGACACATAGGAATAATTTTTCTCACGTTGAACTCATTTTTGGTGTGTGTAAGATTTGGCTTTTAGGCTAGAGATCAGCAACTTGGGTGGACTCCAGAGCTATGCATAGCTCTTGTGATTTTGAGAGGCCTTTGTGCAGAATCCATCCACAAAGATCATAGAATCATAGAATGCTTTGGATTGAAAGGGACCTTAAAGGTCATCTAATTCCAATCCCCCTACCATGGGCAGGGACAGCCCCCACTAGGCAAGGTTGCTCAAAGCCTCATCAAACCTGTCCTTGAACGCTTCCTGAGATGGTATCCACAACTTCTCTGGGCACCTGTTCCAGTGCCTCACCACCCTCTGAATATTTTTTTTTTCCCAAATATCTAATCGAAATCTACTCTGTTTCAGCTTAAAGCTATTACTCCTTGTCCCATCACTACACTCCCTGGCAGAGTCCCTCTCCAGCTTTCCTGTAGTCCCCCTTTAGGTACTGGAAGGCCACTGGAAGGTCTCCCTGGAGCCTTCTTTTCTCCAGGCTGAACAACACCAGCTCCTTCAGTTTGTCTTCACAGGAGAGGTGCTCCAGCCCTTTGATCATCTTCAGGGCCCTCTTCTGCACTCGTTCTCATAGCTCCATGTTCTTCTTGTGCTGGGGGCCCCAGAGCTGAGTGCAGTACTCCAGGTGGGATTTCATGAGAACACAATGGAGAGGGAGAATCACCTCCCTTGACCTACTGGCTACGCTTTTTCTAATGCAGCCCAGGATATGGTTGGCTTTCTGGGCTGCAAATGCACATTGCTGGCTTATGTTGAGCTTCTTATCAACCAACACATCCAGGTCCTTCTCAGGGCTGCTCTCAATCAATTCTCCACCCAGCCTGTATTTGTGCTTGGGGTTGTCCTGGTCCAGATGCAGGACCTTGCACTTGGCCTTGTTGAACCTCAGGAGGTTCACACAGGCCCACCTCTCAAGTCTGTCCAGGTCCCTCTGGATGGAATCCCTTCCCTCTGGCTTGTCAACCACACCACAGTTTGGTGTCATTGGCAAACTTGCTGAAGGTGCACTCAATTTCACTGTCCTTGTCACTGACAAAGATGTTAAACAGTCCCGATAGTGAGCCTTGAGGAACACCTGGACATTGAGCCATTGACTGCAACTCTTTGAGTGTAACCATCCAGCCAATTCCTTATCCACTGAGCGGTCCATCCATCAAATCCATGTCTTTCCAATTTAGGGACAAGGATGTCATGATATCCCATTTAGAGAAAAGGATATCATGATATCCAAGATTTGATAAAATGCAACATACAAGAGAACTATTGTGGCCATGCTGAGCCACACTGAAGTGATTTGCCACTGAGTTGCTCTGCTTGCAAATTTACTTCATTTAATTCAGCTAGTTTCACTTATAAATCTAAAGTGACATAAAATCTTTGTCACTACAAATCAAGTTATTCCAACCTTAGAAATGAAATGTTGTTTTGACTTTAAAAATGTAGGCAAAGTTCTGTTTTGTGGAAGCTGTTTTTTAATACACACTGGTTAGAGTAATGAGTGGTGAGAGGATTCCATGATTCATAAAACTACCCCGTCTCCTTGTTAAATTAATTATTTACAGAAGTAGAACGGCTGTATTTTGCCTTCCGGTCATACGTAGGGAGACTGATTCCTTGAACAAACTCACTTCCTGTAACCTGATGATTCTTAAATATTCAATACAGGTTGCCATCTCATGCTGTTTAATGCCTCTTAGTCTTGCTTAGTGCTGAAGTTTTTTGAGCTGTTTTTTTACAGTACATGGTTTAGTCTTAACAAGGACTTTGACAATGACGTGGCCATTATGGCCATAAAGGCACATACTTCCTCAAGGATCCTGTTCATCAAATTAGCCTCCCATTTCATTTTTTCTATTCTCACTTCAGCTCCGTTACAGTCTTAGATGTCTATTGCTCTTTTATCTGCTTTCTTAATATATATAAGACCAGATAATAGCCAAATTGTTCTTCACAGAAAAAAAAAATAATAAAAAATATGCTTCTTCAGTCTTCAAGTTTGGTTACTGTTCAGTTCCTCAGAAACTACAGTCAGGATTGCAAGGTGGGTGTTTCTTGCTATCTCTTTTGTCTGTTCTTAAAGACCAAAATTATGTAAGAGAGGCTCTACTGGGTTCAGCCAATTGTTTAGCCCACTTTTTCATCTCCAACAGTAGTGATAGGAGAAACTCTGGGGAGCATATGAGCCTGACAACTATTTGTTGCTCATTTCCCTTACAAATCCCCAGTATCCAAAACTGTTGGGTCAGGACTGGTAGATACATATCTTATATTTCCTTAGTATTCAAGAATATTGCTCTTGAACTGACCTCTTGCCTGTTTGTAACACTGGTCTGCACTAACACAGCGTTGTAAATGGTTTCTTGTATCATTTACTTCTTCCAGCCTGGGCAATTATCAAGCATTAATCAACTTCCTATCACCAGAACTCCATTTGGTTTGGTAATTTTTCGACTTCGAATAGCATACCAACGGAATGCAAAATATTATGATACATCGACAGCAAAGTGCTCACCCAGTAATTCCTTTGCTGAGGAACAGTGTCAGTCTCTGTTTGCCAGTGCTAATAATCATTTTTTTTTTTCATCCACGCTATAGATCTTGCTGTAGCATCATGCTTTAGAGTTTACTGCTATATACAGTTACAGAAATTTAACAGTTGGTAACCTACTTCTTCCTTGCATCATGCTTGCATATTCCTAGCTTTGGAGCACATTGCACTGCTATTTGTTTACTGGCTCAGGGGTTCGTGAGATTCAGCATGCTCTCTAGAAAAAAGAGCTGCCATTTTCTGTTGATTACTGATGGGATCAATAAACACTTGCTTTGGACATGTCCTTGATGTTTCTCCATTTCTTAGGCAATGGTTAATATCCCTAAGAATTATAAGAAACTTGATATTGGCAATCTCTACTTTTCTCTCTTTCCAGTTTGCATGCATTCAGCTTTATATTTCAGTCCTTGCATCTACCCAGACTTACTAAGCATTGATATGATACCTCTTCCCTAACATTTTCTTCCACAGTAAGAAAACCACCTGCAGTTTGAGGATCAGGTTCACTTAATATTAGAGCATCTCTGTGACCTGTGAGACTTTCATTCATACATACCCATTAGCATGCACCAAATGACATGGCAGAGATATTAGGTAGCTAAGTAAGTCATTTATCTTAGTCTACAAAAACTCAGTTGATGTCATGGAAGATCCTTTTGCCCTGGCTGTCTCAGGCTGTATGCTCTTAATCACTATCAATGTAATGATTAATGATTTTTTTTTTCAGAGCCATATTAAAAGACTTTAATTTGTGCAGATCATCAGAATATATATTTTCCTCATCACTAGTGGAACAACTTTCCCTGGTTTCAAAGAAATAATGTTGTCTCCATTTTGCAAACTGTTGGTCCTTCCTCTTTGACTCACCTAGGACTCTTGGTATTTTCCTAGACAAGACATAGATATTCCAGCCGTGTGTATCAGATTTACTTTTTGATATATATATATATATATATATATATATTTCGTTCTTCTATCCTACAGCTGATTCTTTCTTGCACAGGCCGTCTTACAAGTCTTTTTTTCAGCCTGAGCTTCAGAGTTTAAATCTTTTATTATGTTATCATATCAGGGAAAGGCTGCTTCTTTTTTATCCCTACTACTTTCTCTACACAGATGCATACACACTCCCTCTCTATCCAAGACATTGTTTCTTCCTCAGTATGCATATTGCCTGCTTAAGCTAGTTTGAAAGGACATAAAACTATTTTTGTGTACAGTCCTGGATGAATCTCCTCCTTCACATCATCGTGGAAGCACCTATCTGAGGTAGAAATCAAAGGCTCTGGGCCTTAAAATTAATGAGGAATCTATATATTCAAGATTATTTCAAGATTACTTCATGCTTTGTCTGTAACCCTTTCAGTCATGGCCAGAAAAAATTGTAGGAGGAAGGCTTTTGTGTTTTAGGGCAGTGCTACCCAGTCTGTTTGAGATGATCTTTTAAATCTTTGTCTTCTCACCTTCTTCATGATTACTAACAAAGAGGAAAAGTGACAAGAGTTTAGTTGTTAATCACAAATATAAATGGAGATATTTATTCTTTGCTCTTGGAGGACCTGAGCTCTTTATAGACAATAAAATGGTCAAAAATGCTTTTTTTTTTTTGCATTCCTTTTATTTTATTTTATTTTTTTTTCTTTTCACCCTTCTGTCATAGAAAAAAACATCTCACAACTTCTCTAAACTTCTCTAAGTCCTTCCATGATGGGAGGACTACTACATTATGGGGTCTGCATTATGTTGGTTCTGAACTTCTCACTTTCCATTACTGCTCATTTTTTTTCTGTTGGTAGGTTAAAGTGAATTTTGCAGAATTTAAAGTAAATATGACAAAATGGTCTGTATATGATTAATCAGGAATACATTATGACAATATCTTGACAGATAATTTCATACAACAGTACGGAAAGGTTGAATGCTCCTCAGAGCAGCTGCAAATGAAAATCTTGTTGAGACTGAATTATACTCTCAAAAAACAGTGCATTTCATGTAAACTTTCAGAGATGTGTTACTCATGGGCATTATTTTTCACAATTCCTTGTCAGTAATCTCAGGAATAATGCTACATGTTTTTTATTCAATACACAGACAAATTGCAATTTAAATTAAGATAACATAGTATGAGGAATGTAGGTTAAAACAGTAATAAAAGAATTCCAGCTCCTTGACCATTGTTGAGTGAGAAAATTAATATTGATACCTTATATATATGCACATGTATGTATGAAGAATAAGTACAAAAGAGAAAAAGCTGATAGGAAAATAGAAAGTGGAGTGGGCCTGAAAAAAAAAAATGTTGAAGGTTTGTTTCACTCTTATGAGAAGGTACTTTGAATCAGGACTGCTGTATGAATTTCTCTGTTAAAAGTTTGTTTTCTTTTAAAACACTGCTTATTAAGAGGTGTAGAACCAAGATGTTTACACTAAAAATACTAGGCTTTGATTCTGTAACTATCATGGGCTTACAGAAGAGAAGCTGACATTTCCCTGAATGAATAGTAGAAAAGAATTCAAACAATTTAAGAAAAAGAATCTCCTTATAGCCACAGCTCTATGTACTAGGAGACAAAGGAGGGTGAAAATATAATTTTCTTTATGCCAAAACTAGTTTTATATAAAAATTGACAGACTGAGAAATTAATAGCGGCAGTTGAAACCAAGAGAAACAAATCAGTGTTAATGATAGACTTGTTGAAATTATGTCTGGTTACTTTGAGCACCTCTAAAATTAGCATATGGAGCCTTTTCAATTCAGGGCAGCTCTACTGAAAGAACTTGTTTACTCCTGAGGTTCCTACTTAAAAGTGCAGTGAAATTAAGACTACTTGCAAATTTCTGCTTTCTTGTTTTAATTTGCTTGAATAAAGTGTATCATTTCTGCTGGGGCTCATGTTAGCTTTTGTAAAATGCAATATCCTCACTAAGACGTTCTTGAATATTATCATGAAGAAAATATGTCTGTGAAGAAATTTAAATAAAAGATAGAATGAGGGCTCCTAGGAGTTTCAATAAGGATTTTATAATTAATATAAAAGTTTGAAAAAAGTGATTTCCATACTTAACGATAGAGATTTTTACTGGCAACTACTGGAAATATCAACAGCATTTATTAGATATGTAGTGGTTAAGAAATAATTTATTTTCTCATAAGCAATTTTTGTTAAAGTCAAAATTGTCTTATAATAAACTTATTGGAGCTCCTTATTTGAAACATCTCATAACTACACTGTAAGTGTCAGAAAGGTTTCACAGAGGACAAAAATCTCTAAAATGAACATTTTCTTCCTGGAAGACTCTTTCGGACTGCAAAGGAGGTACTGAAAAAAGAAAAAGGAACTGATAGATTTCTATCACTAATGAAAATCAAACTGGATACTTAGAAAAGAGAAAATATGCATGTTTATTTAATGAAATTATGTTATTGTTGTCTGTGTGAGTATTGACAAAAAGTAGAGGGGCAATAACACAGCAACCAATGAATATCTATGAGTTATACCACATGCATAGTACTTGGATTTTTAGAATGTACAGGAGTTTTCTACTGCTTAGGCAAAGGAATGTTCTCATCACATGTAGCATTAAAAGTAGAGAAGGATCATATTAGCTGTATTGCATGACAGCTACTTGACCATGCTTTCTTCCAGTTGAGAAATAAAATGAAACCTATTGCATTCTTCATGAAACTCTGTAACAGGAGTGCAATAAGGACCATGACTATTAAAACGGGTTAAATAAGCTGCTATTTTGGCTTATCATCTGTTTGAAACATTAAAATTAATGTAATTTAAAACTTTGGAATTTCTCTTTGAAATCTACAAATTTAAATGTCTTCTGAAACTTTAACCTTGTTGCTTGATTTTATAGCAATCAAGACTATTTTCTGAAATGAATGGTTATATTAATAATATCCAAACATTCTAACCTCTTCAGGTTTGTAGTGCCCATGGGCATGACGGATGTACTTCGAAGCCCATAAGAGCTTACTATCACTGAATACTTCTGTACCATCCTAGCTTTTATTTACTTTTGCTGTTTCTTGCTTTCAAATATTATAACTATGCATACACATAGATATTTAGAACTGTAACCAAGGATTTGAAATTTAAGCAAATGTTTGGGGACTTGTTCTTCATGCAGAGTTAACAACAACCTCCCATTTTCTATTAGGAACAACCCTTAAATTCCATTCTGGTCGAATCTTACAAAATGGCCTTATATTCTCCCCCAATTGACTAGTTAAGCAGAAGATATATATGTGCATATACTGAAAAAAAATAGTGAAGTAATGTAGGCAGGATTACATCATGTCTATGTATGATTAACAGAAGCCAGAGCTTATGTTTTCTCTGCAAACCTTGTGGCAAGAAGCTTAAAGTCAGGAAGTCAAGAAAAATATTTGGAACTGAACATGCTAGAGAAAGGTGTAAGAGAAGAGATGGGCAGTCCAAAAAGTTCTAGAAAGAGTTCTCTAGAAAATTCACAATGCATTTATATCTCTTTATATTGATCTCTCACAGTTTAGAGAAGAATGAAGAATTGGTAACACTGAAATCACTGAGGAATTTGAAGCTAGTAGTAATAGAACAACATGCATGATCCAGTTATTTCTTTTTCAGAATAACCAAATTGTCAATGACAACATAGAACTCTTCATCTTCCCTTCCCTTCCCTTCCCTTCCCTTCCCTTCCCTTCCCTTCCCTTCCCTTCCCTTCCCTTCCCTTCCCTTCCCTTCCCTTCCCTTCCCTTCTCTTCCCGTTCCCCTTCCCGTTCCCCTTCCCGTTCCCTTCCTGTTCCCTTCCCGTTCCATCAGTTATGGTGGAGAGGTTAAGCTATGGTAGATATGGAATAAAATTACCATGAAATTGTACTGTGGTAGTCTGATAACGTTACAGAGTTCTGAGAACAGTTTTCTGTATAAGTTTATGCATTATTCCTTTCTCAGCAATGCATCTGATTCCAAACGATAACAAGAGTTGGAGAAACTCTGTTGTCAGATCAGCTGAAACCAAAATGTTGAATCATAACGTTGTTTGTTGCATTTGTCTTGTAGTCAAGTCTGCTTCTAATAAACCTTCCTAGTGAGACCTCTTGCATTTGAATGTAGCACTGGCCTGGCATCAGAGTTGTCATGAAGTTCCTTAAAGAAAAGGACTCAAAGGTAAGAACATAACTCTTGGACACAATGCCATGTTACTACTGGTGGCAATTATGGTAAGCGTCCTCTGAAGGTTATGTCCCAAGTCTCAGAAAAAGCTACTGATGCAATAGGTTTGTAATTGATTTCTTGAAGAATTTTCTCTATTATGAATGAAGTTTCCAGAAATACTTCTTGAACAGCCTTTCTACAGATGGTAAAGGAGTGGTTACACAGTAGCATTTTTTTTTTCTTACTGCTTATTTAAATAACTTTTCACACTTTAATTTGAAGAAAAACTTGTGCAACGTTGTGTTTTTGTATTTCTTTTTCTTTCTGCTTTCTTTGCATTTTTCTGATTTCTTAGAACAGTTAAGGATAGAAATTTCATTCCTTACATGCCAAATCGATACATATGAAAGAGGACTTAGTCAGCCCTTATCAGTTACTTATAGTTCTCTACAATATTCAAAGAATATATGATTTGTTACCAACAATAATTTTAGCAAGTTTTTGCCTGTTTATCATTTCTGTATTTAATGTTATGCTTGAGATATTATTTTTATATTTAAACATACGATTCTAATTGCAAATTTGAAGCCAATACAATGCATTTAGTTTCATGCACAATTTCATGTGACCTTTGATAAACAGTAAAATGATATGCATCCACGGTTCAAGAACTAAAAATTTAATAAAAAGAAATGGAAATGAATATTGTTTTTTTCTTGGAATATGTCAACAGGGCACAGATTTCCTGTTATTTTAAAAATTATGCAGATATTATTTTAGAACTGTTTAATTTATCAAATGCAGCTATCATTTTCATCATTTCATTCATAGAAATCATTCACAAATCCCAAATGCTGATTCTTGTCAGAAGAAAGAATCCTATCCCCAAATTTCTTTGTTTTTACTTCTGATTAATGGACTTGATAAACTGTCCTACAACTATATTGTTCTCATAATATATATTTTTTATGTTTAGTATGTGCCTCCATATACCTCATCTTGCAGTAACACTCATCAAACATTTAAAAGGAAGTGGCTTACTTCAAATTAAAGGGTTTTATGCAATCTTTACCAAGGTAGTTTTCTATTTGTGATTGTATTTTCATTCTCTTTTATTTCAGTGATCCTCAAGGAATGGACACAGAATTGTGATAAAATTAGTCCTGCTTCTAGAGATTAATATACAACACCAAAATTAATCCTAGTTCCACAGACAGAAGTAGGAGAAAAGCATGAGGAAATAAAAGGAAAAAAATCCTTGTTATTCCTCTACACTGGCTAGTGTCATGACATACATGCCAGCCACATTAAAGTAACAAGCAAAGTAAGGAAGGACAGTTTCATAGAATGATGGAATGATAGAATCATTAAGGTCGGAAAAGACCTCCAAGATCATCTGGTCCAACCGTCGTCCCCCTACCACCAATATCACCCTCTAAACCATGTAACTAAGCACCATGTCCAACATTTTCTTAGACACCCCCAGGGACGATGACTCCCCTGGGCAACCTGTTCCAATGCCTACCACTTTTTCTGAAAAGAAATTTATCTTATTTTTATAACTGAAATTTCAGTCACTGGGTGACGTGCATATGTGTGCTACCTGCCAGGGGTCAGGAGATGGTCACTGTTTTCAGTGATATACAGTATTGTCCTTACTGAAATATATGCTATTTTTAATTTACTTCCCCTCCCCCCCCCCAGTATAATCTTAGTGTCTTTGATTTTGATATTACGAGCAGAGCAGATTCTCTATATTCCTTCATAAGCATTGTTAAAGGAAGTGTTTGGTACTTCTCAGCTAAGAATAGGCCACTATTGTAGCTTACTACTAGGCTGAGAATAGGGCATTATATAGGTGTACTACCACTTACTTAGGTATTGATAACAGTGCTGCCTTGGTTTACCAGTCATTAACCTATTTATCCTATTATGGTTGTAGCTATCCTATTACTACATTTTTCAAGGCCATTTATAAAAAATATTACATTTTTCAAGGCCACAACATGTGGCACAATGTAAGAACCTCATGGAAGCTTCTCAAGTTTGAGAAGTCCATCGTGTCTTCTGACTGAAAGGTCTGCTCTGCTTTTGCAGAGAGAGATTATATTGGCTTGACTGAATTTGCTCCTGACAGCTCCAAGTTAGCGGATTCTTTTTCCAAGGTGCTTTCAAGATTGCAGATATCCCATGAATCCCATTTCCATGAATAGAAATTAGGAAGAGTTGTGTGTCAAGCTTTCTCCATGTACTTTTTTGATATTAAGTATTTTTTTCAATTTTCTAGTCTTTCAACTGTTCATCACTTTAATGCTTCAAAATTTTCAAGATCTCTCTCATATGATTACTATTGCTTCACCTATTTAAATAGCCACAGATGTAGCTTATCAAGTCCAGACAATTAAATTCCCTAGGTATTTAGCATGTTTATTCCATTTCCTTTTGACTATTCTATCCCATTTTAGTTTTATAATTCATGTTAGCTACCTCTGACTTGTCAGTAATCCAGCTGTTCAGTTTCAGGGAAATCAGAGAGAAAGGCAAGAGCAATGATACACACAACAAAGAGAGTGAAATGGAAGTCTATTGTGAATACAAAAAAAAATAAAAATGTTCAGAGTGAGGTCTCAGCTTCAAGTTTCCAAAATTCAGTCTAACACTGTCTTCTCATTACTGATTTCACTGTTGGATAGAAAAAAATGTCCAGCTCCAATTTAAGTGATATCTTCTTAAGGCAAATTATTCTGAATCATGAATCACTGTGACAACATAATAAAGTATAACATGCATTCAGGACAAATGCATTTTTGATGTACTTTTTTAGACAGATGCTTTGACAGTTTGGAATAGTTTCTGTGTTGGTGCGTTGTCTGTTGTTCCTTCCAACTTTGAAGGCATAGAATTAAAAAATATTTATTGTGAGTCTGTGGGGTGGGGGAGTTCTACTACCATGAATGTTCAGTAGGAAGCAGAGGATGATCACCAAGGCAAAATATCTAGGACTAGAGCTGATCTACATCTCTAGCACCCCTTTTCTGGTTCAGCATTTATCAGACTAATAAATGCCCTCAAGCACCTAGCTATAATGTGTATGAAAAAAAAAACAAACAAAAACAAAACAAACAAACAAACAGAAACAAAAACAAAAACAAAAAACAAAACAACAACAAAAAAACCTGTTTTATCTGGAAAAGGGAAGGGGCATGGGGAGGAGTTCAATCTGCCAAACATATGCTGGGGTTTCTCTGTCTGCCAGTAATGAAATGTGCTTGGGATTTCTAAAAAATTATAGATGACAATATCTTAACTTAGAGAGTGTTTCATCTTACACAGAGGAATTCTGTCTTATACCTCATCTTGACAGATAAAGAGGACCTGATCAGAGAACTGAAAATTAGTAGTTTCCTAGGTGTAAATTATTACAACTTGATTTCATTGCTGTATGCAATCAGAATAAAAGACATACCAATGAGATATACACTTGGTGCTTAAAAGGGTCAGTTTAACAAAGCTGAAAACAATTATGAAACAAGTCAACTGGGAGACAGAACTCAATTGGAAAAGTCTAAATGATTATTGCAAACTATTTAATAATTTTTAACTGGATATCTAAAATGCCATGGGCAAAAAATTCAACCTGGTCAAAACTCAAAGCAAAATACAAGCTAGCTTAAACGATAAATTAAGGTAACTATAAAACATGTCAACCCCCTCCCAAATAATGAATAAGTTATGAAAATAAAGGAATTAGAGCAGTGAATATAAATTAAATCAGTTTTGTTACTAAGAAATTTAAAAACACAAGAATATGTTTTAGAAATAAAGTGTTGGTTTTTTTGGTTGTTTGTTTGTTTTCTTGTGAGACTTAAAAACTTCATTTGTAAAAATCAATATACTGGACATTGATGATTAAAGGTGGGTAAGCTACCCTCAGTGGGTTCACAGGTGACTGAACACACTTTTTCCCAGCCTTTAGCCCCACTGACCCAGTACATTTTCTTTTCTCAATATTCTCCTCTGGCCTTCATAACTTCCAGTACAGCTCTGGTCATATATTTGTCAGGAACATTTTAACACATTAACAGCAGTGCCACTCAACTCATGAATAAATTTGTTATTGTCATTGCATTTGGTGGATTATCCTCTCTGTACAATCTTTTTACTCAGGGACACTGTATTTTTTTATTTTATTTTATTTTTATTTTATTTTATTTTATTTATTTTATTTTTTAATTTTTAAAGATAATAGAGTATTTTATGTGGATTTGGTCTTTGCACATGTCTGGTAATGTAGTGCATTTTGGTTAAGAAACTGTTGAGCTGCATTCATCACCGTGTATACCTCCTTTTAGAGGAGTCCTATTGGGATTACTGCTTGTCCAAGCCTTTTCAGGAGTTGCGTTAACTACACGGAAAAGGAAGTCCTTTGGTTTGTATTGACTACAAATACAAAAACTCAGAGTTTGCTAATCATGAAGAGGATAGCTTACTTAGGCACATTGCTTGGATAGCTGATAACTTGATCACACAGTTGGTAGTGTATTTTCTAGTATGAAAAAATATAAACTCAAATATCTGGGAAGAAAGAATGTAGGTCACACTGGATGATAAGACCATGGTAATACTCTCTGGAGTAACACCTCAAAAAAGAAATTAGGCTTCATGGTAGATGATAACAGGATGATTATTTACATAGCTTTGTGGCTAAAACAGGCCCATGCAATTCTTTGATATATAAACAGTGAATTTGAAATAATTATGAGTGGGTGAGTTTACCTTGTTACTTCATTTCAGTACTGCAGGTTGACTACTGCAACCCTGTACCTACCACTTGTGTCCAGCAGAAGAAGGATATTGATAAACTAGAAAGCCTTCAGAGAGGATTGAATCATCCTGTGTGAATAATTGAAAGGCTGGGAAATATCCTCGTTACTGAGAGACTCCAGCAGTCTATTTACCTTATCAAAAATAAAGTTTAAGAGGTGATCTGAGCTAAGCCTGGACTCACCCACATGAAATGGAAAAAACAGGAGTAGAGTGATCTTCATTCCAGCTGAAAAAGAATAAGGTCTATTTCCTGGTAGTAAAACAAGACAAAATTTGACTTGAAATTGGGTAGGAACTATTACCTCTGGAGTAAGTTTTGTGGTAGATTCCAGAGGATCTTTTTTCTAAAAGTTGCAAAAAAATTCTTTTAAGGTGGTTGTTTGGCTGTGCTGTGGAAATGATAAGACTGGTTGATCAAAATATCTGGCCTTACACTTCACATGTTCATAAACCTCTAAAAGGGAATGCTTACTCTGTGAAGTGATTGGTAAATCTCTAATATGTTGAAGCATCTGGCACCTTGAAAGGACACTTTTGTCTTCCATGACTTCACCAGGGACCAGTACAGATCTTGAAGACATCAGCTGCTTTGACACTGTGGTAGATGGATGACTGTCTGCTTTTTTCTATCTGGCAGAAAGAAAATGAGGGAGAAAAAGGCCCTTAAAAACTCTGCCTCAAGTCTTGTTTTCTGATGCAGTTCCTCTTGTCTATATCCGGAGTACCCCAGGTGTCTTATAGCTTATCTTGAATGAAAGCATATGTGAAGGCATAATATCTGTGGCATATTATGTTCATAGTGATGCTTATTTCTGTCTAGCATCTAGATTCTGAGAAATACAAAGTTATGTTTTGTTCTCTCTTCACAGTTACTGACGGTATTCAGGTGGGCAGCAGTTCAGAGTGGGGACAACAAGTCAAGAGCAAAGTTCCCCAAGAAGGAACAGCCCAGAGGGAGACAAAAAGGCCCATAGTTTATAAGCAATATGAGTGCTGCAGGTTGAAAGGGAAAATACAGCAGAAAACATCAGTATTCAGGATGGCTGTGGCAGCAGGCTCTAAAGTGAAATCATCCTTTCTCTGATCTGTCTGAAGAGTGGAAGTTTTGGAAGCTGTATCCAAAAAAGCTGTGTAAATCAAACATCTAGGTTGAATAAAATCACTAAACCACAGTCTCTTTCTGAACATCTTTTGTGCAAGGGTTCAGAAAAGTGGGGTGAGAAGCAAGGAAAATCTAAGGTAAATTACTGATATAAGTGAAAGAAGTTGACAGGGAAAAACTAAAGATGAACTGTAGTTCAATAGAGCATCCACTACTTAAAGCATCACTTGAAGGTTTTGTTGTTGTTGTTGTTTTAATGTTCCAGAGACATTGTAAGAAATAGGGTTAGAAAAATGGGAGCTTGAATATAGGGAAGGGTGGTGGTTTTTTGTTTTGTTTTGTTTTTAATCTTTTGCTTTAATCTTATCTATCCTATCTCATTAATCTTTCCTCCATATACATTGTATCAAAACATGTTTCCAGATACTGATTACCAATGTAGACAATACTTTTATAAAAGACACTTTAATATGAGAACACCCATTGATTATTAATGAAAAAGTATCGCAGAAAGCTATAACTGATTTGGAACTGAAGGGCATATTCAAGTATTTAAAATTGCTTCCATTTACAAATAGTATATTTCCAAAACATTTTCTAAAATGGTTATAGATATTCATATGTAGAAAGACAAACCTTTCATTTTTAATCTTCTGCTGATGAGTAAGTCTTGTAGGAAGAACTCTGAGTGTGTTCAAATAAAAGACGGCATGACCCACCCCATGGCAAGAGCTCTGGTGTCATACTATCAGAGTGCTGTTCCTTGGACAACTTGCCCAAAAGAGATGCAAGATTTGTTAATCTGGCCAGGGGGCTGCCCTCACATGGCTCCATACTTTTTTATTACCTTCTTAGGTTGCACATGGCTGTTTTGGTGTCTGCCACATGACATCACAAATGACTGTTCTGGAAAGAATTACAGTATCACAGACAATATGTGTTTGTTTAGTATTTAGATTGAAAATATATTTAAAAAGTTCAGGGTATCATTAGACTTGATATTTTATGTACATAAAATATTTCTATAATACTGGAGGATAGCACTCCCTATGCATAAAGTCTCAAGAAGAACTATCAGAGAATGTTTTGTTTTCAAATACCTGATTTGTTGAATCAATCATGGAATATGGTAGTGGAAAAACAACGTTAATTTACAGACCCAGATACAGCTTCAGTCTAGATGTGAAGAGACGTTCAGCTGTGCATAACATGGCTGGAAGCATATGTGCCACATCAGCACATATGGGACAGCATCAGCAGAGCCCTAGTCAGTCATTCCCTATAAATTCATCCACCTGAAGATGTTTAACCTAATTTTCTGCTGTCTTGGACCTTCTACGATCATTTTAAATCATAATAGTGTTACAAAATCGTATCAAATCTGAGTAGTAGGCTTTTACTGTTACTTTTTAATTCCCTGCAGAGGGATTCAACACATGGTGCTGGCTAATTGGAAGGTAGGCTTTCAGGTGTGGGAAAAGACTGAGTGTTGAGCAGAGCTCCTCTGCATTACACCTTTTCTGCTTCACCATCCTCCTTCGGTCTCTCTGGGTGATGGCACAGCTTTCCATTACCTAAAGGTGAACAAGGGAAAAACTAAAAACAGTATACACAGAGCATGAGAAAGTCTATAACTGTGACTGAGTCTTCTCCAACATGGAGAAGAAAAGGGAAAGAATATGATGCCTAATTTCATGGGATACAGTGTGCTTTACAAGGATTCCAGCTCTAAAGTTAACACAAAGTGTCCCACTATTTGGTATTTCTCTTTTCACCCAAAACAAGTTGTATAGAATTTGTCCTCTGAAAACTAAGACACCTGTTTTTCTGCATGAAGCCTAGCAAGAGGAAATGTGAAGCCATTTCAAACCATAACCTGGCTTATTTGTATTGAATTAGTATAATCATTAGGATTTTAACTATTTTCGTTTGGTGACAGTTTGCTACTGATAGTGCTTTTGGGACAGACAGCTCTGTCTTTTATGTCACTTTTCTTATCACTGACAGGAGAAAATGACTGATTGTTTTTTGGCCTTTGCTTGAAACCCCTTTTCGTGACTTACTTGAGCACATATCCTGGAGCAAATAGATGTTGCTGGTGTGCACTGCCGTCTTCATTTACCAGCCTGAACAAGTGCTGACAGATGAGGGAGCTGACAGTCTGCCCTACTGTTGAAACTGGAAGATACAGTTACATGTGATTTTGCTGGCTTTTAAAGACCTGAATAACTGCAATTGTGCGGAAGGGTCACCTCTGGGCTCAGTTATCATTCTTAAGAAAAAATTGAGGCTTTTTTTTTTTTTTTTAAAAAAAAAAAGAAATCATACATTTTTGGCCTTCTGCTAAGCGATGGCTGAGGAATGCTTTGCCTTGGAAAGTCAGGTTTTCACAAAGTGGCACAGAAGAAATGACAATAGTGCTATTAAGTTGACAGGTAGAGATGCTAGGTTTTGCCTATATTATTATTATACAAATTAACCCACAGATATTTTTTCCAATAAAATTGGCTCTGAAAGCAATCTCTCTCTTACTCTCTGCTGTCTGCCTGTTTGTCTCTTCTAGAGAGTTTTACAACATTTTATCTAATGATACGAGTCAGTATCTGTCAATTTGTCTATTAGGAGTTCATACGCCATTGACTTCAGTAGTACCAAACATGCAAAATAAGGCAGTTATGATTAAGGTTATAATCCCACATCATCACTAGTTCTTGAGAATTTTCTGGTAGTGATTTACAATACCAGTATATAAGAACAGAAAACAAACACAAAACTGTGCACTCTGCACTCCACAGGTGTATTTTCAGATACATGACATTTTGATTAATAATCTTGGTTTGGGGCTAAAACTCCCCCTCTTTTCTCTAGATCAGTTTAAAATAAAAATTTCAAAGCCTTTGTAAGCAAGTTGTAATTTAAAATAAACATGCTAACAAAAAGATCTCCCTGGTGACTGTAAGCTTCTCAGCAGGCTGAATTTGAAGGGCCATAGAAAAATATTCAGTATTTGCCCTGACTCCCCTTAGCCCCACTGCAACAAGCAGTAGTCTCTAGGTGGTCCTTGAATGGTGACCACTTCCATCTCAAATTTTTGTTCCTCTGCTAAATTTGTTTACGTTCAGATTTTCTTTCTCTTCCTATATTGAAAATATTGGAAATTACTAGATCAGCATATTATTACTTTGAGCACAAAGGATTCTCAACTCTTTGAAAACAAAGGATCTTCTCCAATCTATACAGTCTCTCTGATATAGTATTTTTCAAAAGCGTTTTCAAATTCATTAACAATGTTTCTGAGTTCACCTAAAGCAACTTCTATACTAGGCAGAAAGTAGTCATATGCATCTAATTATCAAAGTAGGCTGATATCTGTTGCATCAGCATACATAGAAAAGTGGTTAATTTTAGCCTTTTTAAGATTTATACCTAAGTACTTCTACTGCACAAAGTTTATTTATTCAAATCTGCATTGGCTGCTTCTTTGATATATTCACAGAGTGTTTTTATTTGCATTATGGTAAAGATATATAGCAAAAGGAAAGAAATCCACTGCCCTGATTTCATTTTTGTTTATTATTGACATACATAGCCAGAAAGATTTTTGTCCCGAAAATTATTTTTATTTTGCTCTGTTTTTAACTGCGAACAGAAGACATTTCAATCCTATAAAATTCTAATATGACTGAAGAACTGATAAAGAGATCATAGGAAGAAAAGTTGAAAGGTAACGGACTTATAGACACACTCTTTCAAACTCTTTGTTTTGCTTTTAATTCTAGTTTCTAGTGCAACACTTAATTAACATTCTGGATAAAACACAACATTATTAAGGCTTCACTACACTCACAGAGACCTTTCAATTAAGGTGCTTGAGTTTACATTAAACATGCTTTGCAATCCTCAGAAAAAGCTTTAAGGAAAACCAGCAGTCTTGACAAATTTATGTTAAATAAAAGGAAAGAGAGTTTGAGGAATTTTTTTTTTTTTTTTTCTTTATCTTTTTTTTTTTTTTTCTTTCTTCTTTTGTGTGTGTGCTTTTAATAAACAGTTTTCATGCTTTCATCTTTGCAAAAAGAAGCAAAAATGCTTTGGAAATGCCCAGTTTTTAAAAGTCTCTGGTTAATTTCCAGACTTTGCTACTTTTTTTTTTTTTAGAAGCAGTACTTTGTAGAGGCTAGTATTTTCACTGGGTTTTCCTAGCTCTGTGTAGTATTGTACTGAATTTAAACCACCTCACATTTTTATGGAGAAGCAAAGTAGATCTGGCTTAATACCTGAACAAATCAGGGCATGTCAAGGCAGTGAAACAAACTGTTGTTCTGGAATCAGTTCTTTGATCCCCAAACTTTATGTACCCTCTTTTTCTTGTTATCAGCTACTTCACATACCTTTCTTGTGCTTCTGTGCCAGACTAATGACATTTTGTTATGAATTCATTATAAAATGAACTTCAGTAACATGCACAATTAAAAATGGAATCCTAGTGAATTTTTAAGTTTCTGTCTGCAGGTATTAAAGTATTGAAAAGTATTCAATTCACTGAAAATATTAATCAAACTTGATGCCAAAAAAATATTAATTTTCAAGTACTGTTTTTTCTGTCTATTCTAGCCTTTGTCCAAGCTAAACTTTCCTTCCCCTCCTTCTGTTTTTTTTTTACTTAGATAAACTGTCTTTCTAAGGACTACTTAAGGTTTCAAAAAAATAAAAAAAAGAAAAAAAAAGGAAGTAATCTAGAGTTCACTTAAAGATCAAGTACCATAAGTTGGTGTTTTCAAGTATCCTGAAAGTTCATTAATGCTTTCCAACTCATTTCCTACTTCCCTGCCAAAAGCACTCTTCAGTGGACTGTAAAGTTTTCCAAATAATAGACATCTGATCCAAGTTTCTTATGATTTTTCTTTTCAGATCACATACTTTCAGAAATCTGGTAAATTTTTATGGTATTATAAAGATCTGGTATTCTGACTGGATGCTAAAAGCTGTGAACTTATTAGCCTTTTAACATCTGTTAAAAAATTCATTTCCTTATTCTGAAAGAATCAGCTTTTCTTTAATACACATATTCATATGATGTTTAAGTCAGAACAAGAAAAGATTGCTGAACCTTCCGCTCGCAAATAACCATATCTGATATCAAAATGGTCATGACCTTTTAAATAAAAAGCACTCTTTGAAGTACAATACAGGTCTGTAAAAAATTGTCATTTGTATGTATTTTATGAGCTTGACAGCAACATTTGCATCTCTAAATAAAGGATTTCTTTGATCGTGTCTGAATTCCAAAAAAAGAGGCAGGCCATCTTTTGTAATCAAAGGTCTTGTGGATGAGATGCAAGCTTACACTCCCCAAAACACATAATTTACAGACTCTTAAGTTGGGGTCCCAGCACAGAATCTCCCCACCTCCAGACACCAAAATTGTAGTCCCTGAGAAGACTGGCATCAGGAACTGCAATGCAGATGGAATCTTCTGAACACAAGTGAATGTCTATCTTCTTGCAAAACCTTGGACTCTTCACTCTATCACACTTCTGTAACCACAGAAATTTTTGATCCTGTGTGACAATACCTGGGACACCTAAGCTATTGAACTCAACATTGAACTCAACGTCAGTATGGCACTGTTATTAATGTCTGTAAGGCTGGCCAAGCAAAGAAACTTACAGCAGGGTTAGACATTTCCTACAATCAACAATCTTTTTTGTGCTTTTGATTAAAATTTAATATAAATGTTTCAGTGAGGTGAAGACTTGTAGAGAGCAGGTGAGGAAAGATCAACATTTACTCAGCCCAGATCTAATCCAGCCACTTTTTTCTCTTCTCATATTCCCCATTCATACAGAAGGGCCAGAGCGTCCCTTCTATTCCTGAAACGAAACAGGCAGCATGACATGGGCTCTTACTCAGAAAAGAGGATTTTAAAAAAAAAAAAAAAAAAAAAAAAGCTCCTATTTGTAGGACCTGAGGGATCTAAAACTTTTTCTGCATCCCTCTACCAGTCAGAGCTCACCTATTTAAGCTAGAGGTTTTCCTTTGACTGCAAGGATATAAAATTCCATTGGGGTCACAGTGAGTCCTATTCAAAAACCCACCACTGTAAAATATAAGAAGGCAGAATTCAGTGATGATCAACTCAGAGCCAAAATAAACCAACAAACCCAATGCTACAAAGTCCCAGTGTGACTGCGGAGTTCAGGCTATGCAAACTGTTTAGACCAGACAAACTCTGCAGCTCTGTCTCAGGATACTCTTTACTGATTAGGAAATGGTCCTGGTGAAATTATCACATTAACATTTTACAGGAATACAAAAGAAAGAGAAAGAAAGAAAGCAAGGGAAGCTGAGTGCAGATTTCTTCACTATAATCTCTAAAAGTATTCTATACCAACTGAAACCAGGACTGTATCTTGATGAGATAAAAATATTTGTAACTGATTAAACAATAAAGTAAAGTAGAAGCTAATTAATAAAGCATGTAGCTCAAGTATTGATTCTTGATTTTATGTTGGATGAATTACTACAATTTAAACTTCACTGTTGATGCAGCCTGCTGAATATATAGCTGGTTGGTAAGGCAAAAGAAAGCTCCCATGTTTCCCCATGTGACATTTGAAAGGCCAGGATTTCAGCAATGAAACACTGGCCTTCAAAATGTTTATATTGTAAACGTATAATGCAGTCCAGAGTGGAAGGTCAATCACTGATCACTGTTACACTGTTCTTCCTCATCTGTACAGCTCAAATGATTTTGTAGCATAAGCCATTTTGCATTGGATCCAAAATTATTCTGACATTGGACTTGTGGGTTATATTGTTCTAGTACAACATGGCTTTAGTCAACACATACTGTGATGAAGTAGAGTGAATTCTTCTGGAGGATGTGTTCTGTGACCAGAGTTTTTTTATCATTCCTTCAGCAATTCTGTCATTAAGCCCAAACTTTAGATTTTGGAGATTTTTTTTATTATTATTTTATTTTTATATTTTTTTAGGTAAAAGAGGAGAGCTTCTTTGCTACTACCATTCTGTCTATTTAAAATAATAAAAAGAGACCAAAACCTGTTGAAAAAAAGGCCTTGTTATGTTTATGCAGGGTTTTCAATCCAATAGGCAAAGACATAGAAGGGTTTAAATAAGTTTTGTATAAAAAAGGAATTTGAGTGTGGTGTAGTGTAAATATAGTGTGTTGAAAAAATGGGAATTCAAAGCTGACCAACCCAACAGAGTAAATAAATATATAGTTCTTAAAAAATCTGAAAATATATGTGTATAATCTATACAATAAACTTTTAGAATATCAATGATGTTATAATCAGACCAAGAGCTACCACAAAAATCTGGTGAATCTTGAAATTTAATATAGCAAGCAAACCCTGAATTTGCTAAATTCTTTATTTATTTCCAGTTTTTCTTTTCCAGCTTGGTTAAATAATTAATTGGAGCATTCAGTTATAACTGTGCACTGTTAAAGTGTATTTTATTTTATTTTATTTTATTTTATTTTATTTATTATTTATTTATTTATTTATTTTTTATTACAGAGGGGTAAGCTGAACTCAAGACTGAAGATCTGTTTGCTCAGGTGGCTTTTTTTTTTTTTTTTTTTTTTTTTTTTACAGAAAAATAAGCATGTGCTTTTTTCACTCTACGCATCATTGCTCAATATGTGGTCCATCATCTCTGATTGCCCAAAGCCATTATTCTTAACGATCTTCAGGTAACATTTACAAAATGGTTTGTTGGTCTTCTATATAAACCCATAGTAAATCTTTAATAAATGATAAAGAGCTTTCACTATTTATGGAAATAATCAAAGTAGGAAGACTCAATGTAGAGTAGATGAAAAGAATAAAATTACAATTTTATTTAAAAAAAAAATGTTTGGGGCTAATATTTAATTTTGTTTTCAGATAAAAAAGCACTTGAGTTGAAGAGGTTCTAAACAGTCAAAAAGGAAAGTTTTATTGGTTTCACTTCTTTAAAGGAAGTAAATAATCTAAAAGAAGTATCTGTGTAGCTTCAAAGAAATTTATGAGGGATTTTTAGATTAACTTGTATTTTGGATGTCACTGAAACAATTTTTCAGTAAAGAATACACTATCATCTCTTGGCAGAAAGGGTGATAAATAATGATAGAAATAGTTTTTTAACTTTCCTTTTTATTAAAGAGAGGACTTTGATGGAAAAAATAGTTTCATTATTTGGAGATTCACATTTCTGCCTTTCATAAACTAAAATTCTTTGCCTTTTCAGTCATTTCAGGTTATCCTATAGAACTTTGCTATGTAGTCCCTTCTAAATTTTAATCTAATAAAAAGTGATAAAAGAAAATAATAAAACAAAATTAAAAAAAAAAACACAAAACACTTGCAGAGGAAAATAAACACTTTATCAAAGAGGTGGAACCACTTAGATTAAACATACATTCAAATATTTAATAATTAATACTTATATGTTTACCTAACAAAAATAAAGTTACATGCACATAAATATAGCTCTAAAACAGTGTATATTTTTGATTAACTTATTGAGGCAAAAGTGTTTCAAGAGATGACATGAAATTTTTCAAACTACCCATATAACTAAAGTGTGATGAATTAGAACTATGATTACTTCTTACAACCATTTTTCCCTGTACTAATCTCTGATTCAGGTAGAATATGAGGGTGGTGAGGCACTGGAACAGGTTGGACAGAAAAGTTGTGGATGTCCCATCTCCAGAAATGTTGGCCAGGCTGGACAGGGATTCGGGCAGCCTCATCTACTGGGAGGTGTCCCATTGCCAGCGGGGTTGGAACTGGATGAACTTTAAGGTACCTTCCGATTCAAATCATTCTGTGATTCTATGAATATAGACTGTGGGATTGTAATGACTGTGCTCTGTCTTCTTTATTATGTTTTGTGTATTCATAATATTTTACTTACCTTTCCAAATCTGTCAAAATGGCACCACAAATTTATAATTTTTAAATTTTATATTTTTAAAAAATATTTGTATTACTTTTAATATATATTTTTTTTAATTTAAATTCAAATGGAATATATCATGGGAGAACCCTTGCTGTGATCTTATATGAGCGACAGCAGTTAATAACTGAGGCACAGATATTTTGAGAGCAAAAAGCAATGCTGAGAATGAGATTCTTCTGTCTCTTTTACTAGCTTTTTCAAACAATTTAATTTTTTCTCTTAGAAGTAACAATCATTCTGTCTCTACTGATGACCATTTGTATTATTGTAAAATTCTAAAGCACTATTCCTAAATCAGGACATTTTCTAGGAACTGCACACAAATATTGAACATAAAATCAAAATGAAAAATCCCCAAGGAAAAAGAGAAAAAACACTTTTGCTTTTTCAGTAGCTTACTGGTGTTAAATTACAGGTTTTAATCCATACTTTAGTAAATTCAATGCAAAATATTCTAAACATTTGAGTGTCATAAGATGTCAGGCCCTAAAATTATAGACTGAGTGACTTTAGAAGTATATACCAAAATAAGCAAATAAACATCATTTCTTTAACACAGATTGGATTCATCCCTGAAAGTAAATTTTTATTTCTCATCTTTTTAGACCAAAAAATGGCATAAAATCCCTATTGCTGATATATCTAATGAATTACAGAAAGCAAATGATGAATAATAAATGGTGTTTCATTGTATGTTCTCTTTTGGAAAGGATTTGCATTAAACATCATTCTTGACTTGTCATTCAAAATTAAAACTAAAACTGCTTTCTCAATGTAATATTTACGAAGAGAAAGCTTCTTGCCTTTTCTTCTAGTGTAAATAGTAGCATATTGTACACATATCTTCCTGAAATATGGCAGGCAATATCATATAGCCAGATCTATCATTTGCCGATTTTGTTGTTATTTTCTATAGAATATATTCTATATTTTGTATTTTTTAAAATCTTTATTTATTGTATAAATTTCTTTATCAAAGAGTGATTGTTAGGCACACTTTTATGTGTTTCTCATGATCTGAAGAAATTAATAGCAAATAATAAGTAAATATAGCATGTACCTTATTATATGGCAGTACCAGAGGGCCTACACCATCACTTAACTATTGTTGACTTTGAAAATTGAAAGTAAAATATCCAAGAAGTCAAGAATAGAAAAAGTGCATTTCATTTAATGTTCACATCATGTTGATTTATAGAAATATGAATGACATTTATGGAAATATGAATGGCATTAATGTTGGCCTTGAACATTGGCAAAGTCTTTACTGAAAGATGAAAACAAACCCAAACTATTTGTATTTTACTGACCTGAAATTATGTATTGTAAAAAAGACCCAAATTCAGTGGGAACTGCAAGATTAATTAATTAGTCTGGACCAAATCCAAGCAATCCAGTACTGTCTCCAATGAATCTATGGTGAAGGTTCTATTTAAGAAGGTCTAGAATCTCAAGAGATATTCTTCTGCTTTCACTCTTGTCCAAAGTAGAACAAATAAGATTGCCTACATGATGTAGAATTTGACACAGAAAGTATCATCTGATTTTAACTACAAGGGTAAGATTTAACCTCAAAACTAGGAGAAAATTACCTATTCAAATGAACATGGGTTAATGTTTTAATGTACCTTTTCAATAACTATCCAGGGTCAGAGTGAACCTAATACCCTGGAATTGCCTTCTCAGTTCCATATTCATGTTGACAAGTGACTGAGTTCTTTCTATCTTGATCTCACTTAAGAGCCTTTCAGCAACAGATGAATGTTTGTCAGAACATATTTGAATCGTGTAACAAAAACTATGATACACAAGTTTTTTTTTTTTTTAAAAAAAAAAAAAAAAGAAAAGGAATGTTTAATTTCTGTTTTTAAATATCGCTACTGTTTGATTAAGATCTGCCCACTTAGATGATCATAAACATGAGCAGAGTATCAGGGAAGCAGCTGATCTGATATAGTCTTAATTGAGCTGCTAGTGTACTGTGGGAGAATGCATGGCATTTCCAGTTTCTGAATTGCCTTTATTGTCTTTAGATTAATGGTTAAAATTGTAGGAATAACTTAGATTTTTACACATATAACTCAGATTTTTTTTATATATTTTTATATAACTTTTTTAACAACAAAGTTTTATATATATATATATATATAACTTAGATTTTTATTTTTTATTTTCACTCAGAAACCTGTTAGCATCAGCGTTGTGATGGGAATCACAAATAAGAAGGACAGTAAAGGTTACCCATAATTATTATTATTTAATTGGTTGTGTAATACAGACCTTTTGCCTGTTTCATTTTGTAGGGGTAACATATAAGGCCAGGGTATAATTTCATAATTGTAAAATACACTGTAGTTCTGTTCATTCCCTGTAAGATATGTTAAGGTGGTTGTGAATCACAATCATGTGGATGCTACCATAAAACACTTATACAAGTATTTTTGGATACATGTGAAAGTGAAATTTCAGTTTAAATAAGTATCTCAGAAAGCAAAGAAAACAGCATGTTTTAATCAGCTGCATTTACATAAATACATTCTCTGTTCTTCAAATTACTTAGGTACATCTAAGTAGAGTTTAGCTTGAAATAATATTGGCTATATCCATCTGGCCTCATATGGCCTAGTTTTTTTAAATTTGTGGTCATATGAAGCATTATGTAGAAAGAAACATCTGGAATAAGTACTGTGAGGCACAGTTCAAAATAGTAAAGACCAAAATCACACCTTCATTTATACTCAGAGGGCGATATTCATCTGTTTAAATTTAGACACCTACCAAGCATGCATCTATATTTGAGCTTCTTACATAAATCATCTTTGTAACCAATGACAGGCAAGAAAGTCTGCTAGAGCAGTTTCCTCCCATGGCAGGCATCTAAAATAAGCCAAATGAGTCATGCCCTCAAAGTGCCTATCTCTTTACTGACTACAAAGAGAGTCTAGATAACTAGCTGAGATGTGAAAGCCTGTTCAGTAGTTGTCTAAAGTTAACAGATATAGCTCACTCAGTGAAATTTTACACTACTTAGCTGACATACATACCTCTACAGAACACGTTGGGATTGATCAATTCAGACTTTTCAGAGCTGCATCAGTTCCAGTCAGTTTTACAACAGATTGCAGTTAAAATTTTGCAATGCCTATTTGTCAATATGGCAGACCCATTTCATGTCAATTTAGCTGAACTTCATCAAGAATCAGATTAAGATAAATGAATGTGAATCCAGTTCATACTGAGTTAATTCACTAATTTAATTTCTTAAAATCAAGGTTTTAGTTCACCTAGTTTTACGTGGACATACAAAAGGTTTCAAGCTATTTTAAAATGAATCTAAACCACTCTGAGTCAAAGATTGAAAGAAATAGCAAGAAAAGGTATTTGGTGGGAAGACAAGTCTCATCTGCTAAACTAGCCTTACATAGAACAGGAACACAGCTTTAGAGGAGAAAATGCTGATTTCTTTTTGGTCAAAAAAAACCTGTTTTTTTTTTGTTTATTTTTAAATATTTTTTTATTATTATTTTTAATGGAAAAATTGCTCCCTACACCTCTATCTGGGCATCTGAAACTCATGTGTTTGTTTCTGTTTGTAAGCAGGTCTAATGATATGTTTGAAAATTTAAATTGTGATGTTATGGAAACAGTCTGCAAATTTGGCCTTGGCAGTTCATGTGATAGCCAATTCAATTAAAGATTGAGGTTGAAAACCTATATTTAGTAATCTCAATGGGAGTTTGGCCACTGATTTTAAAGGGGCCATGGCATCATGCTAAGCCTCTGATTTCTGATAATATATCTTGTGTCAAATTTGTTCACTCTGCAATTCTGGATTATGTGAATGATGCTGCTAGATAATGTAAACAGATGTGTTGCCTTTGAAATCAGTGAAGTCACTTTGATTTATGCCAGCTGGTAACCTGACCAGGGATGCTTAGATCAAATTCATTTATTTAAATGAAGGTCAAGGATGTAACTTCCTTATTAATCCTTGTAACTTCCTTTTGCTTCTGCTGCTTTTTTTTTTTTTTTTTTTTTTTTTGCATGATGATTATTTCAACACTATCAGAAACCAGACACCTACTCAAATTGGATCTCTGATTCACATCTTCTGAGATTTGTTTTCTATCATGTAGATGCAGTAGTCAAAATGTACTCAGTTTACATGCACTCAGCCACTTTGAAATAACTCACTGAGGTGAATTCTTTTTGTAAATGAAGATGCTGGCTGCACTGCAACTGTGATAAGCTTCAGCCTATCACTCACATTGTTAATGACACTGAAGTGCATGTTTACACAGAAGGCATAAAAGGAATTCATTGTGCCTCCCTATATGTTACTGAATGGCCCAATAACCTTGAAGTGTCTTAATTTGTCTTTTTTTTTTTTTCCCTGATGTTATGCACAAGAATGAGTGTTGCTGTTCTCTGAAACAAAATAAAATTTCAGTAATCCAAAGATTAGCACAGTAAGTAGACATTTTCAACATATCAGACAGAAAACTTGTACCTTCTCCATATCTTGAATGCATGCTCTATGGACCTGAAAATTTTGTGCATTTAAAAGCCAAGCACAAACTGAAATAGCAATAATCTAGCATATAAAATTTCTGTTTAAATGAACAGGAAATAAGAAAGGTGACTGCAATTCTAAGAGAACTTTGAAAAAAATTGCAAAATATAACTCACACCATGTTTTTTTGAAAGCTTTTAAGACTATCCAGCAGGTTTTGCTCATATTTCCCCTTGGGGCTGTAGTTTATTTATTTATTTATTTTGCTATTACATTATTACTCTGTATTTATCCCTTTCTATATGTCTGCCTAAAAATGTACTATACTTCAGATCAGAAAGCCTGCAAACGGACATTTGTTTTAGGATTTCAACAGTCAATGTCAAGTTACTCACAGAGACTGCAAATAAAATTGAAAGATATATTTTTCATTTTTTAAAAAATGCAGCTCTTTTTCAGTCTAATGTTGTAGCCACATATTTGTAGGGCACAGACAATGAGGAAGAAAATCAAAAGATTTGTTTATATTTTTTAGATTCAGATTTTTTTTAGAAGAATCTGTTCCTTCTAAGCCTATCAAAGTTTTCGCAATGATTTAACATTGTTGAACAATATATTTTAATTTTTAAAAATCACTACTATATGTGGTGCAGCTTAGTACACACATACGTTAGTTTCCACTTAAATGGTAAATAGGGAAAACGAGAATGTGTTATATTACTGTTCAAAGTAAGGCCTAGTATTTGCAGATAGTCTTGTGTTCCAATAAATAATCAAGTGAAGTTCTATTGGACCAAACATAACTGCAGTGTTGTTCAACTTCATATTTTTTAACATTAGAAAAAAACATTTATGTAATCTATTGTTTTCTTATGCATGTATATGTAATTCATCTGAACTTCTTTTTCGAGTCACATATATGCCCTCTAAAAATTTCCACTAGGAGATACACGTTACATATGCACTGAAAGAAGGCATTCTGACAGTAGTAGGGTTTAGAGAGTAAGCTGTTTTCATAGTTTATTATGAACAGTAAACTAGTTGTCTATGGGGTCTTTCTGTCACCCCATAGACAGTGATTTTATCAGCAGGGATAAAGTAGTAACAATTAATACTGCAGATTGTAATTTTAAATCCATCTTGTTACTCCGCTATTTTTCTGCCACTTTTCCATTAAAAAGATAACACACCTTTATTTTTTTTCCCTCATCAGACTTAGAAATCATTTAGAACTCGATGTATGTAGCAAAAAAAAATAGAAATTCTGTTACTGAAATTTATTCTTCAATTAACAGAATTTAATTGGGATAGAAGAACCTGACCTATGGCATACTTAGATTCTTTAATACTATGTATTATTTTATATGTACAGCATGACTTGACTATCTGCTTTGCCATGTTGGGTTGGTAATTTTCTCTGTACTGTAATGGAAAAGACTCATTCAAGCAATCAGGGGGATTTTCTTGCCCATTTAAGGGAAACTGCAACTATAAGTCTGTGAATCTTGAACAGTAGCAGTTTGTTCACAGGGACAAATTATTGTATGAATGGTATAGAAAAACATATTACTGTTTATAATCTGAAGTGATGCTTTAGACAAATCATATCAGGAATGTTTGTCAACCTTCTAGGGCAACAAGATTGTTCACAGATGTAAGTGGGATCCCAGTGGAGAGAAAATCAAAGAAATTCCTTAGATGTTTTGAATCATAAAGTCAAGATAGGAGTTATTTTTATCGGACTTGATCAACTAATACTCTTGTGCCTAAACCTACTATAAGAAAAAATAAGTTAGAGAAGCAAGTAAGAAATACAAGACAAGAGAAAATTCTCATCTTAGATTAAGGTTTTTCTAAAACACTTAACAACATGGTTTAAACAGTAAATAAAATGACTAAAATTTTCCTAGACAAAATAAAGATAAAAAGTATACATCTATATGTATATATATTATTTGTATGTATCAAATATATATATATTCAAATATATGTATTTGAAGCTCACTGTTGGGAAATTTGTAACAATCTCATGCTGAAATTAAGTCAAAACCCACAGATTTAACCCATCTAAAACAACAATAGAAAAATGTGAAGTAGGTTACCCATTCCATTTCCCCAAAAAATGAAGCCTAGAACTGAAACACTGGCTATCCAGTTTTTCTCTGAGAAAATGAGGAACCAAGTAACATCTTGTAGGTATTTCAATTTTAATACCTACTATGAGAGAAAGCCTAAACATAGATGGGCTCTTCAACCACCACTTGAGAGGTTATCTAGCTGTCAACAGCACATATTAAATGTCATGTGTATGTGGTGTGACTGAGATATGTAGTGTGTTAATCCTGATTTCAAGTAGCCCTCTGATATATGTGTGTTGATTTGCTGCTGCTTTCATTTTACTGACTACAATTTGCCTGAAAATTTCTTGCTCCTGGTTTAATATTTCTTTCTAGATATTATGTGTAATAAATCATATACTGTTTTTAGATTCTCTCCCTAATTTATTTACCTGAAAAATGCAGTAATAAGGGCTCTAGTCAACTGAGAAAACTTTTTCAATATAGTCTGTACATTTCTGACCCTGTCCTTGAAACCTCTTTCTTTTCAGTAGTACTTCAATCAGAAATTAGTACTTTTGTTACTTCTTTAGTACTTTTCTTGAAGGTAAAAGTTTTTTCATGGTCCAGAAAATGTGAGCCTCATTTGGCTACTGTTAAAGACAAAGGGAACTTTAATATGAAAAATGATCTGGGGTCCGGTCTCATCTGCCTCTTATCTTCACAAGGATATTTTTGTTCTTCTTTCTACTCATGTTATCAATGTGACCAACTCTTACCAGTTGACAAAGGTGCCTCAAATGACAACCAGCTACAGAAAATTAACTATTTATTTATTTTCTAATATGGTCAACACTAATACAATTGCATTTCTATTGTAAATTGTGGCACAAAATTCTTAGGGATGAAAAAGCAAAGGTGTTTCTTTTCACTGCATGGTCTTCCTCACAAAATTATCCTTTTTTTTTTCTTTTTTTTTCTTTTTTTTTTTTTTTTTTTCTGTAAAATCTTTCTGTGACTTGAACAGATTTGTCTGTTGAGGAAATGCTACTACCTGTAGGTTGCCAAATAGGAAACTTCCTTGCAGTTCTCACATTGCCACTATCTTTTGCTATTCAATTGAAACTATAAAGTAATATATTTATCCAACCTATTTAACATAGTAAGTAAAGATTTGGTATTAAGTGTGTTTTGAATTCTGCCCTTGCTTTCTATTGTTATGTGATTTCTGCACATATGTTATGATTGCAAACATACTGTTAGTGGGCAGTGCTATCATTTTCATCTATATAAATCCTTATTTTGCTAAGATTAGTTCCTTAGTGATTTAGTTTCTCAATGGTTAAAGTTTCCTGCCTCGTGGTTCAATTTATTTATTTATTTATTTATTGTATTTATTCAGTTAGTAAAATTGTGAATACCATGATTTGGGAACTAACAGTAAATTTTGTGTAACAGCAGTAGATTTTTTTTTTCAATAATTCATCTTTTACTTCCTCTGTGCTTTTTTTTTTTTCTCTCTCTAAAGCTAGTATAGTTTTGATCTTCAAACCCTACTACAATATATCTCTATTATCTACATATTTATTCTGAGATCACATCCAGAGCTCATGTTACTCTAGAACAGTTTTATATTCAGGAACAATTTTTGCTTTCTGGTGTTCAGGATATCCACTTGGAAGCTGTACTGAAGCTCTCCAGGATGCTCTGTTGGATGTGTTAATGTAGTGTTGACGTGGCCTCAGCCTACTTGAATGATTCTGAACAACTCATTGCTCAGCCTGAGCATACAAACTCAAAATCATTGTCATGAATGCAGAACTCAGACACCTTAGGTGTTTTGGCTGGTACACTCAAGTGCATAAACTCCTACCACAGAGAGTAAGAAACATGAGAAGAAGATGGTCAGTAGGCAGAATAAAAAGTGCTCATTTTCATTTCCCTTCACTGCTGTTTCATCTTTTTGAGAAAAAAGTATACGTTGTATGTAAAATAGCTTTATTCCACATGAAAGAATTATCAAAAAGTTTAATTTTTTGATTTTTTTGTTTACTTTTACCATTACATCAACTGTAACGTTCTTTTTAGTGAAGTAATGTTTAAAGTCCATTGACAACACTTGTATTATATTCTGTAATTAATCATTTTAATTATTAATGCTGAGTGCTCATTTGGCCTGGGACAACTTCAAATTTGGCAACAGGAAATTAAGAAACTCAGTGTACAATCCACTCTTGTGTTTCTTAGTTTAAAGAATCTGTTTTTAACCTGCTGAAAAATACATCCTAAGAGATTCAGCAATAAGCAACATAGTATAAAGATGAAGACTCTTTTTTGTTGTTGTTTATTTGATTTTTTTTTTTCCCAGCAGTGCAGCTGTAACATTGATTCTGTGACATTAGTCTACCTTAGCCTTTCTGATATAACCCAAGATTTTCCTAATAGTCAGTGAACCAAAACCACCAAAGGTTCCCAATATCTCCAGCCAGGATTATTAGGGTACAAAAATGCTGTATAGAATATTGCAACTATAGCCAAACAGCTTAGCACTCTCGAGTAAGTTCAGATAGTTGTGAACAATCTTTCTCACTTTTTACTGTAGCTTTATGGGGCAAGTCCTCCTCTCCAGTCTTGCCTGCAACACCACTAGGATTGTTCAGGCTTGCACAAACCCTAGCTGGGTCCTGGATCTCTAGCATTGCCTCCTATCCACCATGCTTTGAAGTGAGCTGTCTACATCAGAGTCCTGGCACCCGCTAGAGTCCCCAGTTCATACAGAGCTACTTTAGCCTCATTGATTTCTCTGACTCTGTCTGCTTTCACTACATGCTTTGACCACCTCATATTCCAGAAACAACTCACAGCTGTTTGTTTAGTTGCCATTTTTACTTTCTATTTCTCCCTCTCCAGGTTGCCTCTTGCCTACAGTTCATCAACCAGGACATGGCAAACAGCCTTATTCCTTACTGCCAAGCCATAGCCTTTTAAACTGCATGGAATACATATCACATAGCAAACTGAAATTAAAGAAATTACATTACTCTGACTTTCATCACCTTCTAAAAAGAAGTTATTGATCAGTTACTGGGAAGGAGAAACTGTTCAGTGAAAAATAATGAAGAAAACAACTCCAAAAGAGGAAAAAATATGTTAGAATAAGAAGGAAAGGATATAAAGAAGACAGAATAAGAAGAAAACCGAAGGACAGACATCAGAAAGTATGTATAGAGGTAAAAATGCATTTTGACAAAATATTTCAGCTACAACCTGAGATTAGAGCATCCTTATATGTTTTGTTTTGTTTTGTTTCACAGCAATAGCTTTCTTAACGTAAAGTAAAGCTATGCTGCCAATTTTCCTGCAGTCTGGAGTACTGCTTTACAAAGTATTGCAAGCCTACTGTTACCTTCTACCTTTCTTTTCTCAGTTCCTGCCTATTATCTGATAAGACCTAACATCACAGAGAACAGGATAATGTATTAGTATGTAATTATTAATTATAGTGAGGGTGGCTATTCTCTTTCTTCAAATCAGAGGATGGAAAATCTTGGAACATGATCCAATACTCTGAGTCAGATTGGTGTACACAGGTGTTAGTGATGACATCGTCTGTGGTTAAGAGTCAGCCAGGATGTTTCCCATCTTCATTGCCATTTCAAATTCTGCAGATGTCGATACGGACTGTTTGCATGCTACTAAGTACCAATAAAGCAGTTTTTTTAGTTCAAACCCTGGTTATTCAGCATCAACTTAATCTTAAACTACACACATAATTTCTTGATAATCTTCTGGTTACCAAAACCTGACCTGCTTATTTTGTTTTATTTCAGTGATGCTTGTTTTAATTAATCAAATATCAATGTAATTCTCTCCTGCTTTGTTTCTTACTGACTTCAGATTTGACTACTTTGACTATCAGTTCACTATGAATTGAAGTATAGTATTGTCTACATTGAAATAAATATAAATATTGAAAGTCTTGTCACTGACTCTGTCTTGGGAGTTTTTTGATGTTTTCTTTCTTTCATGGTGAAAATAATCTGGAAATTTCTAATATATAATACAAAAATAATGAAGGTAGGAAAATAAATCTTTGTTTATCTTGGCTATATGAGATGATAAAGAGGATAGTAACAACGAATGATAATCTGAAATTGTATTCCTTTTCTTCTGGATCTTCAATTGTTGAACAGTCATCTTCAGCTGGTACAAAATCATTTTTTTGGAAGAACAATTTTCTTTATAAATTATTCACTGTAAGTTCTGCAAATATTTTTTGTCTCCCTGAAACCCTTTCTAGAGTAGAGCAATGCCGCTAACTTTGATGAGTTTCTGGTTAACCTATAGCTGAGCAGCAAGGCATCTGCTGTGTCCAATTAAAAGATTCAAGGTACGGAAGGTCAACAGAGGTTGTCTGCTGTGTCATTTACTTGCATGATGGCTAACACTGTATTCAGTTTATCAGCTCCACGAACAGCTTCAGTTACAAATGACAAGGAGAATTTAGCTGGTGTTGTTTTCCAGATAAAAAATACATTTGTTGGGGCCCAGTTTAGATGAAAAAAAAAAAAGTTAAAATATAATCCACAAAAAAATTTATTTAGAAGTAAGACCTAAATTTCTAGTATGAGAGGAGAAAGAAAGATGGAGAATATTCCTGGATTGTGTTTGAACATCTATATGAGATCCTCACAGATCTTTCTGTTATGTGTTAGGGAACTACAAATACAGATAAAGGAAAATACTTAGTCTGTAACCCATTTTGTCTGAAAAATATTTCCATGTGAAACTCTCATGCAAACCTGGAGCCAGATTGTTAAAAGGATGAAACTGAAAAACAAAAACAAAATAATAATAATAATAATTAATAATAATTTAAAAAGGGGGTTTGTTCGAGATCTCTCATTCAGAGGATCTCAGTTGAACCTCTTAAAACTGTATTTTTTTCTACATATTTTTACTTTCTTAACTTCTGTTTCTTAACTTTCTCATCTCAGAAAAACTATGCAGTTACTGTTTCTAAGCTTTCCTTAATTCAACAGGCATCTGCTATTCTAAAATAATACTATACAAAACTGATAATGTAGGACAAGCCATCTAACTTTATTTTGCTTGTCCAATACCAAGCTACCCCAGTTTAACTAAGTTGGAGTGAATTGTTGGTTAAACTATTACAAGTTTTGGTGTTGAAAACCTACACTTTTTGTAGGGAAGTGCAACAAACTGCAGCACTTATATTCTTAGGTATAATGGGTGACGGAGGTTAGCACAAAAATTGAATCAGGTATAACAAGAGAGTTCAGAGGGCTCCAAGAAAACCCTCTCCAGTATTTCTGAGTTGCATGTATATGATGTTCTTTGCCTCACATTAGATATTCCTCTGGCAGACTTACCAGTTTGTTCCTAAAGGAAGGTAAGTTACAAGCCAGGCATTTTGAGAGACTGAGCCAGGAACAAGAGAGAGTGCTATTTATATTGCTGCCTGGCTTATCAGACTACACATTAAACTGTATGAGCCACTCAGCCTTGAGCTGGAATCCCAACTGAGTATCCCTCTGGTAGCATAGCCTAATAAAGCAATTGAGTACTTTAAGAGTATATGGGTTTCTTTAGGACTTCCTCATTTCTGGCGAATACGTATTCTACAGTGACTGGTGAAAGCTGATGGTGGTACACCATCAGAAATGGTTTATCTGACCTAACAAAGCTGGAGGAATTCCTTCTTTTTAGGGGCTTGGTTGGCAATGCCAACCAGACATGATGCACTGTGGCAAAATGGGAATTTATGGGAGACCACCTGTGACTGCATGTGCACAGTGTCACGCTGTATATATGTGTAAAGACACAGCACTTTTGCTTTGTAGAGGACACTGAGTGATTTGGCAAAATCATGATTTCCCCTTGCAAAGGGAAAGCTACCATGTGTGGGAGAAAGCAGGAGAGGTAGGAGAGAGAGCGCATGAGCATGTTTGTGAGCAAGTGCTGAGCCCGTACAGGTGATCCATTACCCTGCAGCCGTTACAATTTGTCATATATGCTTCACCTAGCATCAGCTGCAAGATGAAATGCTTTCAGCTCAGTTTATCAGTCTACCTGGATGTGTCAGGTCAACTTCCTTTTAACCCTCTGTTCTGGTTCATGAGCTTTTAGAAAATATGACAGAACTGATCAGAGGTAGCAGTTGTATTTTTATTATTATTATTTTTTTATTATTTTGCTCACAGTGTGTAACAGGCGTTCCCGTACACAGACACTGCTAAGAATTTGACTTCCAGATTAATCCAGTACAGTTAAAAAATTCTGACATATGCCTTCAGTTCTGTTGCAAATGACAATTAAGAAGGCTTACTATATTTGAAAAAAAATCCTGTGCAAATATTTTCACAAACATGCACACACACATGCATACACATAAGCATATAGACACACAAACACAAGTAAAGATCTAACCAGCATGAAATAAACCTGTTTTAAATTATTTTCATTGTTTAACAGAAAATAAAAATATGCATTCTTATAGTCACAAAAACTTCCTTTTTTTTTTTTTTTTTTTTGGTCTCTACAATAACAGCATTTAGATTAGACTTATTTTATTTTTTTTACAAAATATTTTGCAAAAACCCTACTTGTGAACTTTCTGACAATGTCATGTGCGTAGAGGTGTAAAAGAACTTAATTTCTGTTTTTCCTAAATGTTTCCAGTTTTCATAATTGGCCAAGTTCGTATGCACATTGCATAATTTTAAAATGAAAATAATGTATTGTAATTATAATGGAAGTTACATTGCCAAGCAGTTCACACAAATTACATTGTCCTTCCATACAAAATGTCATAAGATACTGCTGCTGGTGTACTGGTCATTGCTCAGTCACATGTTTTCTGAATCATCTTATTCCCAGACCTTATTAATAGTGACTATATATAGATCAAAGGGTACTTGTCTATATTTTTTCATGATGTCCACCATCCAATATGCCACCAAAGAAGGATATTGTTATCAAGTGCAATTATCATGTAGCTTTGGAAACCTTACCATTCTTCTAACCACTTGATTTCCTACAAAGTCTTTTAAAATTCTAAATCTATAAAAATATCATGCGGCTGACATTATTATTATTTTTTAATTTATCTTCTGCCTAGAAGGGAGCACAGTACCACTGGCAGTTTTAAATCTAGTGTTTTTTTTTATCCAGTCAGAAATTGAAGTTTCTTGTCCTGAAACACTGAACATATTATTTTAGTTATTATTATTGTCTATACTAATTGTTGTCTAATATAAAATGATTAAACAAGGATTTTGACATCTGTTTTGTTACCATGATGTAGTGTTTGGATAGTAATAATTTACAAGCTTAATAAAATGATAAAATTTATTTCGATTTATTTTTGATCCTTCATATTTATTCCTTTCCTTTTTTTGGGTGGTGGGGTGTCTACATCCAAATGTGTTCTCTGTTGGGAAGCTGAAAGCACCTAAAGCATATATAAAAAAAAAAAACAGGTTTATTTATTTATTTATTTATTTTAAATGTACTAGGAAAGGTTGGACATGGTACTTAGGGACCTGGTTTATTGGGTGATAGTGGTGGTAGGAGGATGGTTGGACCAGATCATCTTGGAGGTCTTTTCCAACCTTAGTGATTCTATGATTCTTGAAGTTTTCTGTCTCTGAAAGCACAATAAGCAGAAAGAATTTTGCCATGGAATGTTTACAGAACTACTTGGAGCACAGGAAAAAGATCTGAGTTTCACTGGCACATCGTTGTTTCTTTTTGCCCAGGCATGCTGTTTGATAAAAATGACTGATGAATACATTGCATTTTGATAAAACTCACTATTTCAGAAAAAAATAATAATAATAAAAAAAGAATAGAATCATAGGTGGAATTACGGATAGAAAGGTGTTTTCATATTCACTTTTCAATGGTAGTTTCTGGGTTGTTTGCTTCCAGCCTTTGTGTTCTGTCCTGGAACATATCGGTTTCTCATCTCTGCTTGTACCACCTCATCCTCAATTGCTTAGATTGGTATTTTTGAACTTTAAAACTGTGTTCTCTGCTTTTCTTGCAGGCTTTATCTTACTGAGCTAATAGTGACATAGCTTTTAGTTTATGCAAAGGCCAATAATTTTGTAATTATGGAAATCCAGCATATTTTGTCAAAAAAAAGGTTTAGCTAGCTGTCACAGGCAACATAAAGATGTGTTTGAGTGTCATTTCCAAGAGTTTTAAAGACATGTTAGAAAGTACTCTTTTACCAAACACGCAACCAATTATCCCTCTAATGATGGTAAGGGAAGCTGAATGTGAACCATATTCACTTGAACATAGATGTGTGAGGGAAAGAAGCTATTCCCAGGTGAACGTCAAAACACAGTGAAGTAGAAAGAACTTCTAAATGGCCTAAGGAGCTAGAGCACTACAGAAAAACCCTTGATGTTACTCATCAAGCCTGAGGCATTAAACTCAGTGATAGTAGAGGAAATCCAACATAGTAAGACCTACAGACATTCAGTGAGTGGCTCTTCCTCTGTTTATAGGTGCCACATTTATACCTAGCAGCTAAGGGTAGGCTGAGAATCCTAAATAAGGGAAGAAAGTGATTTAAACTAAGGCATGAACTATCATTCTATGTTCACTGAAACAAAGTATTCACTGAAATGAAGTACGTTGCCAATATTGAAATGTGCTAGGAGATGGTTTTATAGCATATTTTCACAGCTGAAGTAAAAAAAGAAAAAAAAAAAAGGCAAATTTGACACTGGATCTGATGAGGAGAGCATTTCAGTGTAATGTGACATCTGTTGCATTTCTATAAATGTAAAAAGTAAATATCAAGAGAGCATTAAGTGACAGCAAATTGAATGTGCGTCAACAGTGTGCACTGGCAGCTAAAAGGGCCAGCTATATCCTGGGGTGCATCAGGCACAGCATTGAATCTAGCCCGTTGAGGGAAGGGACTGTCCTGCTTATCTCGAGTACTGTGTACAGTTTGGGGTGCCACAATACAAGAAGAACATAAAACTATTAGAGAGTGTCCAAAAGAAAGCTATGAAGATGGTGAAGAGTCTAGAGGGCAAGATGAGGAGTGGCTGAAGTGACTTGGTTTGTTCAGCCCAGAGCAGAGGAGGCTAAGTGGAGGCCTCATGGCGGCCTGCAGCTTCCCCACGAGGGGAGCAGAAGGGCAGGCACTGAGCTCTGCTCTCTGGTGACAGCAACAGGACCCAAAGGAACAGCATGAAGCTGCGTCAAAGGAGACTCAGGTTCAATGTTAGAAAAAGGTTCTTCACTGGGAGGGTGGTCGAACACTGGAACAGGCTCTCCGGGGAAGTGGTCACAGCACCAAGTCTGACACAATTCAAGAAGCGTTTACATAATGCTGTCAGACATATGGTCTGATTTTTGGGTGGTCCTGTGTGGAGCCAGGAGTTGGATCTGATGATCCTTGTGGATCCCTTCCAACTCTAGATATTATATCATTCAGTGATCCTATGATTAGCTTGTACGGGTGTATTCCTGAAGGTCTTGAGAATAATGTTTTATTGATAACTGATTTATTTCTTTTAAAGTGTCTCTTCAACAAACACTATGCAAAGCTCCAAGGAGTTAAGGATATCGCCTATTTAAATAAAATGGCAAGGTTTTGTCTTGAAACTTACATTAAAATGGTTGTTTTGCTCTAAGACCTAAGCATATCAATGAACACACTAACAAAATCATATAAGGATCAAATTATTTTTGTAAACTAAAACAAAAATCCATGTAAAACAGCTATTACCGTATTATTGCAAAATATTCTACATTTTTGCCTGTAAATCTTGGTAGGAAAACATCTGCATAAAACTTTTTTTTTTTTTTTGTCGTCATACTTTTATGGGTACTTTAATTGTCATCCTAGAATAGGAAGGGACATTAGTTCCTTCTTTTTCCTAAAGAAAATTGCAAATTACTGAATGAGAGGAAACAGCTAATACCCTGAATTGTCTGAAAAAAGACCTTTCTAGGCTTCTCACTGTCTTCTGATTTCAGTGTTCTGAATTATTCATCACTTTTCTGCTTGACCTGTCTTGTTTCAAGGTAAAAGGCCAACAAAAATAGAAAAGGAAAAAAACTGGAAATATATAAACATTGCCTTGCAAGTCACAAAAATATGTCTATAAATGAACTCATGTATAGAGTAAAAGAATTTCAGAATCAAAATAATATCTGTATCTGATCACATCTTTAAAATATGAGAGAATTTATGTATTGATAATTGTAAATATGGTGGATTTGATTTGTGATATAAATAATATTTGTCTATATCAACTTCCTTTACCTTGCTGTTTATAATTCATTTCTTAAAATGATCCTCTGAGAATATTCAGTTTAATTGCTCTCTCTAGCAAATGGCTTATATAGTTTGAAATGACAGGTGGTTATAAGCTAATAGAACACATTCCCCAGACCACAGCTTTAAAAGCTCAATGTAAAATGAAGTAAACTGGCTTTATGTTGCATTTTGACAGCGTTTAATCCTTAATGGGCAGTCACTCACACTAACCAAACAGCCAGTGAAAATTTTCCTAATACCATACATGTTGAAGAAAAATACCCAAGGTTTTCAAGACTTCATTGAATTCTTAAATTCTTCTCTACTCTGGATGTTTTTCTGCATGGAAAGCAACACCAGGAAGTCCTGCCTAATTTGTTTATACAAAGAAGTTTGGACAGCAGGGTTGTATACAGAACAGTTGAATTGGTTCAAGTAACCAATTTGGGAAGTTCTGAACTAGCTGATATTTGAAGGTCTGACAGCATGACCAGATATTTTACTTAAGCACTAACACTCCTAAATGGCAACAGATTCTTAAACCATTTTGACAGTTAAATCTGTGTCATCATTCACTGAATTATAAATCTTAAGTGCACATAATGCAAGTTACATACATTTCAATTTTCCTGAGCTTCAAAATTTCTATTTGGTGCAAAAACATAGTCACTATGCATATGGTTTCATGATAGATGGATAGGTTAAGGAAGGTTAAGTAGATACGAGTGTAAAGTAAATAAAAGCTTCAGTTGGGAGCATTCCTATGGCAGACAGGCTTTCTTGATAACTATTTACTTTAGCATTAATTTTGTCAGAAGTTTTTGTTAAATCTGTGAAATGTGGACTATAAATTCAAGTGGATAGGATGAATATTTTTTATCTTGCCAGAAATTTTATGATTTTTGCTGGAAAAAAAAGCATTAAAAAAAAAAGACTGGAAATAGGTGTTATATTTTGTTGGAGTGCTGCTGCTATTAGAGGAGCAGAAATGTGAAAGCAGTCGTGTCATATATCTCTGACATGATGTCAAATACAATAAAAGACAGTACCTCAGTCATTATGCCTGCACTCTGTAATCTTGCTTCTACTTTTCCTGCAAAAATCTGGTTTTTGAACTGTGTCTTTTGTTAACCTTACCAAAAAAGAAGTCATTAATTTTCTAAACTCTGTGAAACATATAACTTTATGTAGTTGAGACGTATTTCATCATGAATAGCTTCACAATTTCATCACAATAGCTTCCCATAAATATAGTTAGGTTCTTTGACACACACACACACACACACACAAAAAAAAAAAAAAAGAGAATCACTTTGGGTGGGATCAAAAGTAAGTAAATAAAGAAAACCAAAACAGACGCTGTGCAGTTAAGCATTGCTATTTGAACTCTGTGTTGCTCCGTTCCATCATTTTTTTTTAAGTGATGTTCAGATGTCTAGTACCTATACAAAGTATATGGTATTTCGGTTAATCTCTGGAAAGACTTTTACTTAGAAAACTGTTTTTAAATTTAAAATCTAAAACCAGAAGATCCACATTATTTTTAAAATCATCATTCACAATATTTTTAAATAGCTCTGTATTGACATGCCATTGCACATACACAATTTTAGGTAAGTGGTAAGTTAGTTAATTGATATACAGTAGAGAGATATTTTTACAAGCGAATGATGATTTATTTTGAAAAAAAAAATCCTGAGTAATTTCCATTTTGAAAGCTTCCTACTTCCAAAAAAATGTGGGAAAATTGAAGGGAGTCTAAAGAAGAGTGACTGGAGTAATCAGAGATCTGAAGAAGTTGAGCTACAGAGAGAGCTATAAAGTAGAGAATGCTGAAGGGATGGCATAAAAGGAGTCTACTTTAAAAGGCTGTTGCAAAGACCAGGTAACTTCACGCAAGCTTGTCAGAATAAGTTTAAGTTACAACAAGAAGATTCAGGGATGAGAAAATTTTTATATGACAATGAGAGTGAAACATTTGAAAAGATTGGGCAGCTCTGGCATATCCATCAATGGCTAGGAAATTTTGTGAATGAGTTTGATAAATATTTCTTAGGAATGATATAGGAGTAGCTAAACCTAGTTTTGACAAGGTGAATGGATCTGGTGACTTCCTGAGGTACCTTCGAGACCTCTTTATTGTGATTCTGTATTGCAAAGAGCATTCCATACTCACCTTGCTCCTTATACATCAAATATTTGCAACACAGAAAACACATTTGATGATTTAGGCATACTATCAAATTTCAGTGTCTCCATATTTTTAGTGAGACCTATAACTAAAATAAATATATCATTACATTCAAAATGATGTAATTGATGATTAGGAATTTAGGGATTAAAGTGGACTACAATATAGGTACATATGGTTAATCTATGTGCTTTTTTGTAAGTATGGTGTTAAATGAATCACTCTTTTTTCATAAACTTTTTTTTTTTAAGTCATTTGCCTAAAATCCATTTGAATATTTCAATTTATTTAACAGGTACTTTTCCACTACATTGAAGAAAATATTACTGTAGTTGATAGAATGATTTGTGGTTCAGGGTCAGAAACAAAGAGCCATTGCACAACTACTTTTCTTTGTTTTAATTTTCAGGATAAATGGGAATCAAATGCTAACATAAAGTAGTTATAAGCATAGTGAAATTGTTCTACTAATCTTGTAATATGCTGTCAAGATAATAATAGCTCTGAGCATTTTCCATTGATTTCTGAAGGAATTACTTATTATCTGAAGGAACCTTCTTATAACTGGTTAAAAATGAAATACAGGTTTGAAACATTTATTTCAATAAATGCTGTGAAAACAACCCTTATATTCCAAGAAAAAACAAGGAAAATGAGAAGTATCATGTCACACATGCCATCTTGAGCTGTGCAGATGTAAGGTGAATGTTAGATTCCCCATGAACCAAGTACCTTTTCATATTTGCTTAGTCCTGGAACTGTCCATTCACAGACAACTATTTCACAAGTATCTCTGGGGCTTCAAAATTCATGCTTTGTCCACATTGGAGCAAACGGTCACATGCTTTCCCAAGGCAGAACTGGGATAAAACAGTGCTCTTAGAAAAAAAAAAAAAAAAAAAAGCATTTCTAGGCTTAGATTTCTCTTCTTTCTTCTCTATTATCAGAGAGCTCTGGAAGACAAACACCATCCCACTGAAATTTATTAACTCAAGAAAGTGTTAATTAAACAGACTACTTTAAGAAAGTATGTTTAGCAAAAGTTTTATCTTTCCGTTTTTGTAGTGCAAATTGAGAGAATGAGGTATGAATGAAAATTTGCCATCTAAATAGCAAATGTGCGCTTGATGCATATGTTTAAGTGCATGGGTTGGGGTCTCATTTTTAGCTCTGGGAAGGAATACATCTCTGAAGAAAATGTGCAGAAAAAAATTATTACTTTGAAGTTGATGCCAGGCTTCTTGCCTCACATGTTATGATGTATACCTATACAAATAGCTATATATACATAGCTTTTATGCTATAATATGTCCTACCTGAAATTCTTACATGCTATAGTATTCTTTAATGCTATGGTGTGACCTTCTATCTGAAATCTCAAAATACTAGTTTTACTTATACAGTACAACACTTAAATGATGAATGGAAAAGTAGCTGCATTAGTAGGCAATGTCATATATGAAATAATCTTATTATTATATTTAAATATTAAAATAATTTTCATATATCTTGCTGCCTACAATTTTTATGTTTTAGTTAAGTCTAAGTCATCATCTGTTTAAATAGTTTGCTGGAAAATATTGTAATGCAGCCTATTACAGGTATAATCTGGCATATTCTTTCTGGCCTCATACTTGCTGTGTTCCTGATGCATTTTGGATCAGCTTAAATAGGATATTCAGAGATTTTACTTCTAAAAGGATGCTTTTAATCCCAGTTCTGCTTTGGAAAATCCCACTCCCTTAAGGCAGGTTAAAACATTCTGTCCTGGGAAGTGGGAGTATGAATACTCTAATTTTCACCAGTTGCTCCTCCACCTTTTTTCAGTAAGAAAATGCAGATACAATTATCTACACTCAGGGAATAATTTAGATACCTATGTCAAGCCAGGGACTTTTGCTATAAATTGTGGTCTTCCAGAGGCATGTGACTTACTACTTCCCATCTTTGCTTCCAGATCACAGTAAGGCCTGAGACACATATAGCATGCTGTGACCACATGTGGAAAGGTCACACAACAGGTATTACCAGTCATGCAGCGAAGTGTGCATGCTCAACATGATATCACAGACTTGCCAGAGGTACTGTGCAACGTGTCATGGGGGAGCACCGGTGTTATTAGGCAGAAAGCATCAGTTTAAGAGCATGTTGTGGAAAGGTTGCAGCTCTAATCTCAACTGCAGGAGACCTAGGTTTACAGCAGCTGGTCAGCAGATCACTACTGCTGTTTGTGGTGGGTGCATAGAGATACACACACATAGATATGTCACAACAAAAGTTCTCTGGAACCAGACAACAAAATGACAACACAGTGCCAAGTTACAGTAATTTTATTGTAGCAATGAACCTACACAAACATCTATTTTTAGGCAAATTATAAATGATTTAAACATAAATGTACTAAGCAAAATGCAAACAATTTAAACATGAGCATACTGAAGCATATTAAGGCAGGGGGGAAAACACACGTCAAATTCACAAAGGATAGCACCTTCAATGGTTAATATAACCCACTCATGGCTAATATAAGCCACAACTGGTGAAGTTGCTGACCTCTCATATTCTTGAGACATTGCACACTATTGTGTGCAATTGGACATGCACACTATTGTCTATCTATAACCCTGAGGAAGACATTGTGTATACTGTTCACGAACAAGCCAACACAGCTGTGTCACCTGTGAATAGTCTTTAAGGATAACTATGCAATAAATCACAGCTATTTATTTATTTATTTATTTATTTTTGCATAAGTTGACCATGTAAGCATGCTGCGTGAGCATTATATTGTTTTATTCTCCAATGCCATACCTGAGATAAGGAGCATCTCACCACAAGGTTCACACAAAATGGGTGTCAAAAATAGGATTTTTATCTGTAGCACAATGGATGGATAAAGTCTGTGCTTGCTATTAGCTGGCTTTGCCATATGCCTGCCCACTACGTAATGTTAGAAACTTCAGTCTTCAGTACACATCTCTTCTCATTCTTTGTGGAGGGAAAATAAGCTTCTAGCCTAGGTTGCTGAATCTCATGAACTGGACATTTTTCAGGTAGGCATACCTACCTATGTCCCTTGCATCCTGTCCCAAATGAGTTTTGGCATAGTCCTATTACTTTCCAATCCTTAAATTCTACACATTATACTTATGAACTTAATTTCTCAATGATCTGAAATATATTATCAGTAGATAAAATTACTTCAGGAACTGCACTTCTTGAGGAGCTGATAAGATTTTATTTATTTATTTATTGTTTGTTTGTTTGTTTTGGCAGCAAGTTCAAAATGAAATATTATAAATTATTTCTGATGTATCTGAAAATTGTATCATGTGCATATTTACCATGACACTTACCATACCATGAGAAAATCAGTACCACATACATGCTAATGCTTATTTTAAGTTTTTTTTTCTTTTTTTTTTTTTTTTCTTTTTTGGAATCAGTATGAGAAAAGGTTGTGTCTGTTTGTTTGTTTGTTGTTTTTGATCATCTGGTTACTTTTGGAGATGGTTTTGAAGAGAAACAAAATAGTTGGCTAGCAAACTGGAGCAAGTAGGTCATGACTGTTGTCAATATTGGTTCTTCATATTCTGCATTGTTGTATTTTCACCAATGATGTTCATTATTTAAATGAGACAAATAGGCTGTTGTCAAGGACCATGATCCTGGTGACATTATTATTCTGACCTAGTGTAAATATCATGACCTGTCTTGGAACTCTTGCAGTAAATGAAAGGGTTCAGGCAGCCAAGGTGACAAGAAACCTATCCACAAATCAAAATGTCAGACATTATGATAAGTTTTATTAAAGAGCAAATGGATTTCTTGACATTATGACTTGTATAAAAGAGTCAGGAAATGTAAATGTAGCCATTTTTTTAAAAAGATAAAACAGATTAGGTTATGAGACTAGTGGAAAATACTGCTATAGCTTTTATTTTCACTTTTTATATGTTGACTGTAGGACTTCTGAAATACCAGAGATGGATGATATATACAGAAGCCCACTTATTCTGAAAGACAGCAGGAACCTAAGATGATGAACATAGCCGCTGGTACAGATCAGTGGCTTAATTAACTCAATACTCTAACCATTTTTATTTGACATAAGGCTACATGCAATTATTTCATGCTTCAGAAAGTTTGCATTTTATCTGGATATGCAACTTAATATGGATTCTTAAGAAGGCTTTGAGGAAATTTAGTGCTTTTTCTTTAATGCATCTGATCTATAGTGAGATCCAAAAGTAGGAAAAGATGGGTTAAGGGATCTAAGATGTTCTTTTATGTGTATTTGTAGCTTTTTACATCCTCACTGTTCAGTTTTCAATTTTGTACATCCATAAACTACAGCACTATATGTGCATAATAAAGCAATACATATCTGAAAACAAAAGTATCATCAAGATTTTTGAAAGTAATTTGACATCCTTATTAAAATATACGAGAAATAAATAAAAAAAAAAAAAAGTACTTTATATATAAGAGTTTTTTTGTGCAAAAGCAGCTAAAGTACATCTGAAGTGCTAAAATGTCACATCTGGATATTCACTTCTGAATATTACAAGAAAAGTATGGGCATTTAAGAATAAATTCTGACCTACAGAAAATAATTTTCTTTGTCACCAAATCCATGATTTTATTTTTCTGTTTTTATGCATAGCAAATATTTAGTGTGATCTGAATACACATGCTGTATCACATATTGAAGAGACATTTTCTAAATTACCTTCAATGTAACTGTTATTTTTTCTCCCACTAGTAGATATCACTAGCATTTTGACAAGTATGTGCCAGTTCTGTTTTCCTGTGTTTCACATTAACTATCCCCCTCATATTCAGTCAGAATTTCCTGTGCTTCAGTTTGTGCCCATTGCCTCTCGTCCTGTTACTGGGCACAACTGAAAAGAGACCGGCTCCATCCTCTCAACACCCTTCCCTCAGATATTTATATACATTAATGAGGTCTCCCCTCAGTGTTCTCTTTTCCAGGCTAAATGGGCCCAGTCTTCTCAGCCTGTCCTCGTACAACAGGTGCTCCAGTCCTCTAATCATCTTCGTAGCCCTCCTCTGAACTCACTCCATTAGTTCTATGTCCCTCTTGCACCGGGGAGCCCAGAACTGAACACAATTCTCTGTATCCATGATGACGATATCTTTTATTGCCTTTCCCCCACTCTGTTATCCCCCCCTCAAAATCTTTGAAATGTTCATGATGATTGTGGGGGAGACTGCTAACCCTGGTTTACCCTGAAATGTTGCGTGGGCATTGTGAGAGAGCTCGCTGACATGTGTCAAAATGATGGCAAAAAACATGCCAAGAATCAAACACTTGGACTAGGTCAGGATAGTGCTCAAGACCATACCTTTGACCAATCTGATTTCCTGATGTGGATGCAGCTGTTAGTGTGCCCTTTTCTTTCTTTCACACTTCCTTTTTTCTTTTTTTTTCCACTAGTTTTTTTTTTTTTTTCAAACTTCTCATACTTCAGCTGTGTTTCTCTGCTTTCTCTCTTCCATTTGCCTCATAGATGACCATTTCCCATCATCGCCAACTTTATTTCCACCAGTATACATTCCAAGTGCCTTTTGTTACAGCACCATCTTTTCTGGGGTCATCCCTGTGGAACCCAAGGCAAATCATTTTTTTCCTTATCCACTGTTATGATGAGTGGCAACCAGTGGTTAAAGTTGTTCTTCCTAATGCTTCAGTCATGTCAGTCCATAAATGCTAAGTGAAAGCATTAATAATAGCAGAGCATTGCTGCTGTGAATCCTTTATGTTTTGTTCTTGGCTTTGTAAATTTTGCCAGCTAAAGTACTATGAAGATCTCCAATGCCTGGCATGTGGACTATGAGGTTGCACTGAAAATTTGTCAGGAAAAAATAGTCACCTTAACCTCTATAGTGTGAACCAAAGACATTTTTTCATGGTTATATAAGAAAAAGAATAAAAAATTAACTTCATTAAAATGTACTGATGCTTCCGTATCTACATATTATACTGCAATTTGCCTTATGGATTACGTCTGAATCCTGTTTATGTCAAGCATCTCCCATTTGTCATCAATTACAAATAACATTACAGTAGTGAGGGCATGATGTAAATCTATAATCCTACAAATGTAATTGCTTGTCAACATGATCAGTGCACTGTGCATCACCTAAGTACTGTTCACAGCTCTTGTCACACCACACTTAGTAACAAAAACTTACACTTCTAGAATTTCATTTCCTTTTTCTTTTAGCTTTTTTATTAGAGTTCCTAATACTTTATTTTCCTTTGTCCAGTCCAACCCACGTCTCCTTAATGCCTTACAAGATTATTTAAAATCAGGACCTAATGTAATCATGCATAAATCTGTGGTCATGAGTAAGAAACAGATTTGGTTCCAGTGGAGTAATCTTGACTTTTCTGCTAAAATGGAAAAACTTAAGAACCCCCCAAAAGCTTACCTGGATCTGTACCTTCAGGACTTTGAAAAGGTATCTGGAATGGGTTAATTTCTGTTTGGTGAAAACAGTTGTTTTTGAAAGGAGTTGACTGAAAGCTATGTAGGTGTGAAATGGAATGCATTTCAGTTTCTAGGATCCATTATTGCCTGTGCAGTGACCTCTGCTACAACAAACTTCATCTGGAAGGCTGTGTCCTGGAAAATTAGAAATGCAAAGGAAACTTCTCAAAAAATTAAGAAATCGAAACAATTTATAACTGGGGAGGGGGAAAATGCATCTAGCAAAGAGAAAAAGTGGTGCCTTTTATTTAGTTTAGCTGTCTACAACCAGAATGCAAGGGGAAATGACCAGTCTTGGTTCTAGAAATTGCTTCTTAGTTTGCGAATGCTTTTTCAAAGCTGAAGCCAGTGTGATAAAGTGCTGTTCTTTCACCAGAAAGAATGTTTGCTTACTATTTCATCATCCCCTGGAGGCACAGAGAAAGAAAATAAGCACATCAGTTGTCATTATGACAGGATAAAAATGGAGCCATCATATTTCAATAACACAATGCAATGAGCAGCCCCATCGAGTGATGAATTATGGACTCTCTCTTTCACACTCAACTATAAGTTAATATTATCTCCCCAGGATAATTAGAGTGAAGTTCAATTACTGACCCTGAATTACCGTGTGGGCCACTCCATGGGTTCTGACACAACATTTTACACATTTATCTTTTCACCTAATGCGCTAAATCTGCATTGCTCTGGTGATTAATCATACTGGGTCCCATCTAGCTCACACTATTCTTCTTGTATGGATTGGCTGGTCCCTGGAGTCCCCTTGAGCACAATATGAGCAGGTCTATTATGCTGTGTTTTTCTACCAATTTATGTTCTTCCTTGTGTTTTGAGATTGTGGTCACTTCTGATGTTTGCCCAAAAAAGCTGATAGTAAAAATACAGACATTTTCCGATAGGAAATTATCCACCTCCTTACCAATGAGGAGACAGATAACTTAGTCAGCACTGTAAAACATACTTATAAAACTCCAATTGAAACAGGTCCTTTTATTTCTGGCTCTGGAAGCATTGGTCAATTTCTTGCAATCTGTGTTATTTCTTTCCCTGACGAAGAACAAATCCTACTCTTGAACTACTTACTCAGAATAAGTATCTTGCTAATTTTTCCCGTGTCTTTTTAAGGCTGCCTGTGAGTAGCCTCAAATATCACTAATAAAAAATTAAAAACAAGTTTTTATTTAATATACAAATGGGATAAATAAGTCTCTAGAATCAGAACAGTTGGCACTGCTTCTTACAATCATGTTTTGGTCAATATCATATCTTGTTAAATATATGTTGGTGATCTGAGAAAGCTAGGTAATTCCACCTCACTTAAGGAAAGTCCTGTTTTACTCCATGAGCAATCTCAGTGAAATAAAGGAGAAGAGATTATACAGTGCAAGAGAGTCAGAGGATTTGGATAATCAACTATCTAAGGAATAGAGATTGAGGTCATCTGCTCTGAGGAATAGAAGAGAATGAGACCCTTTTTTATATCACCATCCATAATACTTAAATCTCAGGCTACAGAACATAGAAGAAGGTTGTAATTCCCTTACCCACAGGCCAGGGAAAGAGGGAAGAAGAAATGAGGAAAGAGGGAAGAAGAAATTAGAAGCAGAGAACAATTTGGGCAAGAACAACAAATAACAAACAGACCAAAACATTACCATGAGCAGCAAATTTGGGCTACCACAAAAATTTCCAATTCAAAGCAGAAGAAAAGCAGGAAAAGAACTAGACCTCAGAAGTATATCTAATTCCCACCTCCTCCCTGGGTATAACCTTCCAAGGTTTTATGTCAATAATATGATGTCAATGAATAGCTATGTTTGCTCTTAGCAAGCAATTTCATGTTAAGTTATATCTGGATCTGTTAAAGAGGTTAGAACCTTTGCCCAGAATTTGTTTTTAAACCTCTCCAAAACTCTGGATTTTAATCAGTTTTAGACCAAGTTTTATAGGTGATTTCTGAATTTGTCCCTCCAGTTCTAAATTTTTCTCTCCAAGTCACAATTTTTTACATATACATCCTATGTTGAAAAGCAATATCAGCTATTAAAGTGCTTCTACATAAAAAGGAAGAAAAATAATAAATCTAATGTCTGACAAATGACAAGTAAGAGAAGAACAGAATAAATGCGGATGGCAGTATCAAATATCCATGAAAGAAGATGGAAAGCAGCTAGAAACAGATTTAAACTAATAAGTGAATGAAGAACTCATTTAGCCTTTCTGCTATGTCTGAACTGTAGTGTTTCTTTGGCTGACCCATTTGAATTCCCTCATTAAATCATAAAAAATAATTTACTTATGAAAGTATTGGAAATCAAAGCTAATGTTGTGACTAGTCTTAAGTTTATAATAGAACCAGTACAACTGTATATTGATATATTACACTTGCTGAAACTTGGTGAGTTTTCCAGGTTGGTATGATGGAACTTGCTGGCATGCTCTGAATTTCACATTGATTTATTTTGCATTAATTTGTCCTTGAGGGACAAAGTTATGGGCCCCTGTCCATAAAGGTGTAATCAAAACAACCGTAAAGGTGGTGTGGATGAAGGTTTATGGCTTTCATGTGAGCATAATAATAGACTGGTACATGGCAGGATTTTCAGGGAAGGCGAGATATCTTTGATCCTCAACAGTAGTAATTTTTTAATTACTCTTTGTCATGGATTTTGCTGGGATAAGGTTAATTTTCTTTTTGGAGGCTTATATGACGCTGTGCTTTAGATTTTTGATGAAAATAATGTGGACAACATACCAATCTTTTCAGTTGTTGCAAAGCAGTGCTTACACAGAGCCAAGGATTTTTCAGCTTCTTGTGCTGCCCTGCCAGTGAGGTGGCTGGGGGTGCTCCAGTAGTTGGGAGGGGACAGAACCAGGACAGGTGACTCAAACTGGCCGAAGAGATCTTCCATATCCTTTGGTATCATGATTGGCAATAAAAGGTAGGGGAAAGAAGGAGGAAAGGGGGAACATAGGAGTGATGGTATTTGTTGTCCCAAGCAACTGTTATGCGTGATGAGCCCTGCTTTCCTGGAAGTGGTTGAACACCTGCCTGCCGATGGGAAGTGGTGCATGAATTCCTTGTTTTGCTTTACTTGTGTGCACAGCTTTTGCTTTACCTCACAAACTGTCTTTGTCTCAACCATGAGTTCTTGAATGTTTGCCTTCCTGATTCTCTCCCCCACCCCACCTGGGGAGAGTGAGTGAGCAGCTGTGCAGTGCTGAGCTACCTGCTGGGGTTAAACCACAACAATCTTGCAGCACAGAACAGTTGGAAACCTGACTTCTACTGTACAATGGATATCTCTCATGGGATTTGCAGTACTTGGGCTAAAGCTTTGCATTTTGCCTTTTTCCCAGGCTCTCTACATAGAAACAGGTCCCCTTGCCCTTCCACTCTCCACCTAGTACTAGCACTAGTCCTAGAACTAGTACTTCAGCGGCATGATGCAGACAAAACTTTTGTCATTCTCACGTGGCCTTGGAGACCTGCATGTGGAGAAGCAACTTAAAGCTGCCATTCTCCCAGTACCTGCTCTGTGCCAGGGGCAGAAAGGCCAAAAAAAAAAAAAAAAAAAAAAAAAAGCATTCTATAAGAAAAGAAAAACATCAGTCTCTTTTCCACCTTCATTCTGTAATACAAGAGCCTGTCCCTAACCACTCAGAGAACCATAACCAATGGAGCATCACTATCATAATTAGACCTTCAGATTAGATCTTCAGGTTTGACAGGGAATATTTTGAAGAAGTCCTATAAGGATCTGTACTTTTACTTGGTCTATATATCTCTGCCTTTCTAAACTGTGTACTGGAAAAGCCTGTGTCTTATTTGTTTTGTAACATAAGTAGCAGCTTAAGCATAGATAGTCTAGATGTGCTTTTGCTCATCTATGACTAGAAATGGCAATTTTTTAATCATTTGATATGTAACAGAGATTTCAGCAGATAACCCTTTTATACCTCACATGCTTTGATTTCCTGAAGTCTTTAGCCTCACTGTTGATTTTTTTTTTGAAACATGAATACATATTTAAGAAAATTAACTTTTTTTTTTTTTTCCCCTTAATTCTCCCTGCTTTTTTTACTTTTCTGTCCACTGAGGACATCACTCGGGCCAGCCCTCATTACTCTTTTAAACATATTACTGCCTTGAAAAGCAGTCCAGGATTAACTGTCAACAAATTGAACTGATAAGAGCTACATCGCTAATTTCAACACTCAGAAAAAAAAAAAAAAAAAGTAGAAAAGAGCATCTTCCTACTAAGCCAAGCCTGCAGAGCTCTGTGTTGGCTCACCTGACATCATTGCTACTATTTTAGTATTTGCTATTTTAAAGCATAGAGATACTGGCATGAGTCAGGCAACTGTGATGAGGAGTAACACTGCAATTCCAGGCACAGGATGAGAGAGATTGCTAATTGAGTAAGTCTGGTCACCATCTGGCAGCTGTAGCCTCTACCTAAACTGTCCAGATGCACCTCTGAGCAGCTGTAAATAAAGTCTTTCAGCAGTCAAAGGTAATTTATACTGGATTTTTTATTCTGTTAGTTAAAGTCCAGAGAATTTTGTGTATCTGACAGCCTTCTGCGAACCAGAAGGAAGAATATGGGGGAGAGGCAGATGATGGCAGTTAAAACTATACTGCAGTTGTGTTCAAGACGTTTGAATTGCTATGCCAGCAACGCAGTCGCATTTTCAACATGCACTTGTGAAAGCAGCTGTTGAACTTTGTCCAGCATGTGTTAGCATCTGAAAAACATAGGCAGTTTTTGTGGTGTCCTCCATGAGGTTGGTATTGCCTATTAAAGACTGAAAATTCAGGATGCAACTTATATTGTAGAGCTACTAATAATACTCTGAAATGTAGCAGTGCAACAATCCCTTTCTAATGCTCTAATTGTCATGTCAACTTTCTTCTGCTATCTGCTTTACCATATTTCTGTATTTTTAGTGTATTCTTTCAATACCTTTTTTCAATACCTTTTTTTTTATTTATTTATTTATTTTAATCCCTAATGTACAGTAATCTTGCTCATCATCTTGTTCTTCTCATTCTTCCTTCTGGATATCCTCTCCCTGAATTTTCTTTGTCTCTGTACTTCTTATTATTCCTCTTCTGTCGCTCTTTTTTTTTTCTTTTTTTTTTTCTGTGCCCAATTTTTGCCACCTCGATTTTCTGCCACCCACACCTACATGCCCACAAAAATCTCCCACTGCCAAAAGTCAGCCACTGTTTTGCCACTTTATCTTTGAAACTAAACAAGTACCCATATATCTGAAAGTTCCCCAGTATTCACTTAATAGTGCAGTGCACACAAGCAAGCCACAACAAAGTGCTTCACCCAGAAGCTGCAGTTCCCCAAGATGTTCTTACTCAAGTGGCTGTCCATTGATACATTCAATTTCCCCTGCTCTTTTTCTGTCATTTTATCACAATATGTAAGCACCATGGGGAATACACCTACACACATATATGTGAACTTGCATGATGTGGGTGGAAGGCTTCCTTTTTCTGCAATATTATTTTTTTTCCACGTTGCTCCCTCTGTGAACATAAAGAAATAAAAATAACTGTGTTGAAGAGCCAACAATGGTGATATCGTGAGGTTGCAGAGATACTCCCAAATCTTCTATGATTTTCTAACAGGTATAGGCCTAAACACGTCTGATGTCCACCCAAGTATTTGTCTACCTTGCTCTACATTTACTTCAGGCTTCACTCATGTCAGTCCAGCTGATAAGCACATGTGGGTTGTATTATTTGCTAAATCTCTAAAGCAGGTGTTATTATGTTGATTTTACTGAAAGTGCAAACACTTTTCCTGTCAATAAGAAGAACAGCATGTGCTATAGCTCTTTAACGGAGCTCATATTCTTTCACATAAATGGTCCCGAGGGTTTCTTTCAGTTCCATGCAGGGCCACTTGCTCAGCACATTTTCTGTCTGAATCAATAATATAATACTTGGGCTGTATTAGAAAAAATAGAAAACTGCCTTTTTTGTTGTTGTTGTTTTTCCTCAGACTTTGAGTATAACCAGACAGACTGAGTAGACCTGTTTTACAAAACTCCATGTTATAATGAAATTATGTTTTTCGTACAATATCTGTCCAACGAACCAGTTGTATTTATTTGTGAAAAGATGTACTTACTGCCTGAAAAAAATCCAGCTTATATCGGAAAAAAAAAAAGAATTAAAAAAATAGTTATCTGCCCAGTACCAACACAAATGTGGTTGTATGCATAGAAGAGGTATTGTTACTCACAAGAAGACTTGCAAATAACAATATTATGTGAGTACTGATGGGAAGATTTTCCTTAGGCATTCAACATAATACGTGTTTAAATGGCTTTTACGTACATCCCCAACTATCTTCCTCTCACTTTTACAAACTGTCAGTGAAAAAGGGGAAACAGAAGTTTCTATAACCTGGAAACCTTTCTTCATCCAGGTAATTATTCCAGTAGTACTCTAAATAATACCTACAAGGTATTTACTGGGGCTTAATTCTGGATACTGTTGTGATAACCTTTGCTTGGATCAGACTGCCTGCACATAGGCAGGAGCGGTGCTCTTCCTCTCCAGGAGGGATTCATCCCCAGGCACAAAGCAGAGCATCATATCTTAGGATGATGCAGAGTGTTCTACAACCTGTTCTGAAGTCTGATGCACAGGGGTATGAATGCTCTGGTCTGAATTGTTTCTTATATTTTTCAGGTGGTAACATCTTCTGGGTTGAAAGAGAAGGTTGAAAGAGAAAGGTTTTCCTCAAAAACAGGTGCCACAGCCGTAGCTAGTTCTGTCATAGATGTTCGTATGACACATGTTCTGATCCCATTTAGTCAGATTGCTGTATTGAGTCCACACTGACATACATGTCAAATTCTAATGTTGCAGTTACACAAACTCTCTCTTACACAAGCATACAGACATATATCAACCAAAAGAAAAAGGAAAAAATCCCTCAATTATTTGCTGTGGTTTTTTTTGTTGTTGTTGATCCTATAAAGCAAATGTAGCTTTGTGTGCCAGTACTTCCTGAAGCAAAAGAAATAAAAGAACATTTTTTCTAACATTTTTGTTTTCTTACACATTACATTTATTACCAAAGGGATATTTATATTGCTTCTCTTTATGATACTCCCTGACACTTCCATGAAATGTAGTAGTGAAATGTCTGATTCTTGAGAATCTTCTAAAAAGTACAGGACCTCTTTAGAAAGTCATAGTAATAAAAGACTAGTTAAGAATTAGGAATGCACATATATTATCAATTTCTTCCTCAAACAGTGGATACAAGAGTTTGTCAGTTATTCAGATTTCTATTTAACAGTTCAGCTCTGAAACTGACTCAGGCTAGAATCAATACTACAGCTATTTCAGGAACACATTGTTCAAGAAACTTTTATGTCATCATTGATTCTCTTGATTCTTTATAACCAAGAACCAACCAAAGCATACTTGCTTACAATAGTATTTATTGGTATCTGTAGGACAGTGTCTTTATAGGGTTGGTTAATTCAGGAGAAAGGTTAGCCTAAGTTGACAAGACTGAAAGAAGTATTGGAAAGGATCAGGTCCTATAGGATTTTGAAATATTTATTAATGATTGAATGATTCTGTGTAGAGTAAAACTTAACGGACTTAGATGAGTGAATTTATTCTTCCGCTTTCCTCAGGCTCTTCTTAGAGAGTTCAAAACCTCTCCTAGTTTACATTAAATAATATGTTGCATAAATTCGAGGGTTGGACTATTTGTTTAGACTCTGCTTCATTTTTCTGCAGTTAAAAAGTCTGAATCCCAAACTAATGAACATTATGGGAAATGATTTCTGTGGTTCCTTTGAAAATAAATACCACAAAGCATACCATTTACCCTCAATTATGATATAGTAAAGATTGTGCATGAAATTAGCCTAAACAATCAAGTCATCCTTTGATATTATTTCAGTAGCTGACTGGCATTGTCACAGTTCAGAAAATTGAATTCAGCTTTATGAAACATATGTTTAAAAGTTGTACCCTTTCAATAATTATGCTATAACATCCCTATTTTATGCAAAGCTAACTAGATATTGTCATATTAAAATAGCAAATCCAATTCATTGCTTATGAAACACATGTTTAAAAAAATAAAAGGCACACTTTAATTATTTCAAGAGTGTTCAGACTGGCTCACCAGCCTACTGAATATTGCATTTGTTTAAAACTCAATCATGCAAAATGAAGACTCGATTTGAAAAATTTTAATAAAGATAACCAGACTATCATTATATCATTTGAATGCTAATCGGTGCTTTCATTCAGTGGAGGGAGCAGCGATAGTGTCAACTTTGCTGGAGGCTCTTTATTTCGCAATAAAAACATTTACATTCTAATGATTTTATTAAAGCATAGTAGCTGTCAGCATCCCCAGATGACTCCCTGGCAAACTGTATCAGTTATCAACTCATATTGCCTTTATCAAAACCACCCAGTGGTGAGTCTAGGCCTGCCACAATGAGATGTCTGTTGCTCGGAGAGCTGGTATTTAATCATTTCTTCTACAGTATTGTTCTGCTTACAGTGCATAAATAAGTGTTTCAAATAACCCCAGAGTGCTACTGACAATGAAACAAAGTATCAGTCCTATTTATCTTTCCCACATTCTTCAGAAACCTTCTTTTCCACTTCTTTTTTCCCCTTTTTTATTATTTTGTTGTTGTTGCAGGCACTTTTTTATTCACTTTAACATATCATCATTCAACAGCTCTGAGTTTCTTCATGATGAGCAGTAGGACTCACAGATAGAGTCAACGAAGGTGATTTTTTTTTTGTGTGTTAAGAAATGATATAATGAATACTGGAAACAAATGGATTAGAAGTGATCAGTGGACTCTTAAGCAATGTTGACCTTAACAGAAAGAAAAAGGGGGAAGGAAAAAAATAGCCAACAACTTAGTTGCCATTTTATTTCTCAAAACGTTAAGAATATTCCTTATGTAGACAGAAATTAAAAAAAAAAAAAAGAAAAAAGAAAAAGAGGGGTTAGGGGATGGTAATCACAAGGTTGTAAACCTCCTGTGTAGATCTTGTCAACTTTCTGCTAAGGGGCACTAAAAATGCCATACATTTTCAGATATTTCTTTTCCTAACTAAGCAATGTTAATCTAAGGCCAGCTCACTTATTGATGATAAAATTGCATCAGCCCTCAACACCTATACATGTCTGTTTTGAAAATAAATTTATTCTCTGGCTTTTGTTTACTTTGTTTTTCACATAGAAAGCAAACATAGATTATACTGCTCTGAGGACTCCTTCTTCAGCTGAAAAGCATTTGGGTATTCCACCATTTCACTGTGGAATATATTTCATAATTTGATGGTAGTGAAGATCTCTCCTTGGATTGTAGCTGAATATCTACCTGGAATTTAAAGAAAAACAAAAACAAAACAAAACAAAACAAAGCAACAACAACAACAAAAAACCACCTTCAGTAGAGATTAGCTGTAAAAGCTTGTTTTGTGTTTGTGTTAGCCCAGCTGACCAATGGCAGAGTGACAGCGCACTAGGTGGGGGCCTTTGAGTCCAGTGTCCTAACATCTGACTTTCTGCTTAAATTGTAGAACATCAGTTCTGATCTACTGGCATATTTTCCTTGCAGAAATGTCATCACATCCTTTTGGTTTATGGCAGCTGTTCATCTACCCAGTCATATTATTATCCATTCTCTGGTAAAGTGTTTGGTATCAACATCAGAACGCACCATGCAAATCAATAACATATTGTTGTAATTACATTTCTTGGGTTGGAAAATCAAATACTGTATGCAGTATTTGGCTGAAATGGCATAAATATGCAAAGTCTGTTTCTCTGCTGGTCTACTGCTAACAGATCTATTTTAAATCTAGATCCAGATTTTTGTTTCTGATTCTGCTTCTGATTTGCTCTGCAGCCTTGGGCAAATCACATTGCTTCCATCTGTAAAAGCAGATGATAAGTGATCAAAGACACCATCTTTGACTGGTGTCTGTAATCACAGCCTAAAACGAGGGCAGATTTTTAAAGGACACAGGGAGACAGAGGGGCAAAGAAAGTCAGCATTGCTAATGTCTGAATGAGGGATGGATGCGATGTCTAGACTTGATTGTGAGTGTGTCTGGAGCACTACCTAGGCTGGGAGTAAGCTGTGCCAGAAGGATGTGTGATTTTGGCCCCCAATCATTTTCCTTCCAACCCCATTCCACACCCACATTCTACTATGAGATTTTAAGATCTGATGAGGATTTTTAACCTTGGAAATGTTCTGACTCTGTTCCTAACTTTTTCACATTTTAATATTGCTAAAAGTTACCTTTTCTTACTCTAAAAAAGCACCATGTCAGTCAACAAACACACTTGCATTCAGCCAAGAGAGAAAAACTGTTGGTTCATTTCAAATGTACTTCACATTTTTCCCATATGATCTTGGTACAAGACTCAGAGCTTCTATTTGACCCTGTCTTGCTCACTTTATACTGAAGTGCTATTGACCTGACCTCTTTGATATATCAATGTTGACAAACATGAAGTCTGACAAACAAGGTCCTGATACAGTCTTTCAGACATAGCAGTGGTACTTCAAACACCCTTCAAACTGCTATTCAGATGAAGATATTGCCAGAACACTTTTAACTTTTATAAGGTGGAGAGTACACCACCATTTTAGAAATAAATACTCCAAAAAAATAGAATAGAAATTTTATCAACATGTATTTATTATTGTTTTGCTAGTTACAGCTTTGATATGAAATTTCAACTGTATGCTTACGAAGTAGTACATTTATCAGTATTGAACGTAACTGGCATTATAATGTTAGATGAAAGATATTGTAGAGTTGACTGAGGAAGAGCTATCAAGCTGAACACCATTTTAATACAAATATCGTTCCTTTTTTAATTATCTTTTTGCATAACAGTTCCTATTTCTTATTTTCCATCCATCCATACATTTCTTTTGATGGAAGAAAAAGACATTCATAATTTCATAAGCAAGTAAAACCGACAATTTCAGTTATCTAAAATAAAGGGAATTGAAAAATGGCAGTTTTGCATCTGACCATTCAAAGCTGATCTGCGATTTGGTTTGCATATATAGATGTTTCTTCATTCCTTGTTTTGTGTTATTGTATTGTACTAAAAGAAGAAAGAAAAAAGAAAAAGAAAGAAAAAAAAAACAAAAAGAAAGAAAAATGCAGGATACTATCAAGGTAGATTTAAAATGCAGCAATCCTTCATAACTCAGTAAGGCTCAGACAAACAAAAATTGATAGAAATGTGTGTTAATTGTACAGAAATCATGCCAAGAAAATTCTGAATTTGGCAGAGTGTGCTACTCTCCCACTTAAGCTAGGGACATCCAGCAGAATTGCATTCTTCTAAAATGGACTGTTTCATCAGCAAATTACAGACTTCAAAATATGTGATAGGATCTGAGCTCTTGCTTTGAAACACACTGAATAATTGTTTCTTGTTTCTTTGACATACATTTATGGAGCAGAAAAGCTATAAGAGGTTCTTCATAATCGTTACATTACCAGCAGAATTCCCTCTTTTGTGTGGTGGATGAAAGGATGGAAGAGATTCCAGCAATTGTATTTTCCTCTTCAGAATAAATCCTGAAAGGTTCAGGGAAACACAGTTTTCTTTGAGGAATAGGTAGTCTTTGTGGCAGACAAGGCTAGTAAGACTGATCTCTCACCTCCCTTCTACTTTTGCTAGTAGAATGGACTGGGATCAAATGAATCCTTAATATGGAGAAAAGAGCATGCAAAACAAAAGCTGTTCCCCCTCTAGCTCTAAATCAGAGTAAACCTAACAACTATAGGCAGTGGAATCAGGAGAGAGATGAGAACTGGGGCACTACTCATTCAAGGGGTGTTGAAAGAGACTATAACTAAGAGAAAAGGCCAAGTGAGCTCTAGATGAAATTAAGTTACTTGCACAACTCTGTAGAAGATGGAGTGTCTAAGATCTTTGTCTTCATGAAACATGCAAGTCTACTGCATTTGAAATTAGCCACTTCATTCTCCTGTGAAATCTTGTTGGTTGCAACATAGAAAAGGTCCACAGCCATCCACAGCCATCCATTGCTGGATGGAGAAAAATTAGAGGGACACCAACAGTTAGATGAAGCTCACAGCTGCTCAGAGCAATATCCTTGTGATTTCAGAGGATATAATATCCATAACACTCAAATTTTATAATCTAAAGAACTGTTGCACATGCTGCATGATTTTTTGTCTTTCTTCTTTGATTTATGAGGTGACCAGAATGATGTAATTCAATAATATGAATAAGTGGTAATAATTTTCTGCCTGTTTTCTGTTACTATTTTGGTATTTGCAGCTGAATACAATGTAAAAACAGAAGCAACAACAAGAAGCTGAAGGTTTTTTAATTCCTTTCGTTTCATTTGGTTACTGAACAGAAAATAATGTACGTTCTTTTGAACTTACAGATACAGATATATCAACAAGTATGCAAGAAATACATATGTACACCTGAGGATTTTTTCTTGTTTATTCAAAAAATTGTAAAAAGTTAATATATAGATAAAAAAGTTAATATATAGATATTCATCTTTGAGTACATTTAAGAATACTCAGCTTCAGAGATGCTACAAAAAAAACCACACTGCATTAAGATAGTTATAGAAAAAAATAGAAAAGTCTTAGTTTCTCAAGTATATTTTAATATCTATGCCCATTATTTATATATTAGTAATGAATCAACACCAGAAAACATGGGTAATTCATTCTTCTCTTTCTGTAGGCAGCAGTAAAGCTATATCATGCTGAATAGTGGGCCTTAATAACTGATCCTGCACTTTGGGTAGTCGTGAAAACTGTGTATGCTGTAACCTGAGTATGACATTAGCAGGTAGTCTCTGTATTTCCCTGGACACACTTCTCACACTCTACTTCCTTTCTGAGTCAATTCCACTTTCTTTTGGTTTAAAAATTTTACAGAATCTAAGACAATTGCATGAACATGAAAACAGGTTAATCTCCCTTAGTGTAAGGAACTATTAGAGTTGACATATTGTTTTGAGAAAAATGTATTGATATTTTTCAATATATTTTATATTTACACTTAAAACCATGCATTTAATATACACATGAAACAGAAACTTTTATTGAAAGAAATATTCCAGTGTTTCCAACTGCATTTTAAGACAATTTTTATTTTGTAAAAATTTTTGGAATGCCAATTTTATATTCTGTTATGAATGAAACACCACAAAACATTGCAATTCCATTGAGCTCCAACATGATCTAAATTCAAGTATATGAAAGAGACAAGTTTGTTACTTTTGTGCACATAAATAAATGTCAGGTACAGACTTTCCTCATTCTATTCACACAAAGTAGTCTTGCTGAAGTCAAATAAAACTTCCCTTGACCCTCCCCCTTATTGGAATTGTGGGAATAGATGGAACTATTTTCATTAGCCATATAAAATATTGTGTTTTGGAACACATATCCATGGGATACAAACTGTGGAGTGAGTGGAATGGAACAATGGTTGTGGTGGGGATAGTATTCTTTATTCCTGCCCTCGTTTGGGAGACACAAAAAAGTAATAGCATGGTTTAGGACTATTTTCCCTTTCCTGAGACTCTGCTTATGAGAACACAGGAGTCCCACTGATAAGAAAAGGGCAGGGCACACTGCTAAGAATTAGTGTCATGGTGAAACACTTTCTGATGCATAGTTCCCCTCTAGAAGGACAGATGTTGTGGGACACAGTGTGGATAGCATGATGTAGATAGCACAAGGAACAAACCCTGCCCAAGTAGAATAATTACGGAAAGCCCCATAAGTAGCTTTAGTAACACTTAGTAAATGGAGTAATGAAGAAAGATACAGAAAGATGCTGATATTTGAAAATTAATCTCTTCTCTTGCTGTCTGATGAGAAGATTTGGGACACTGGACACATGGATTTACCTCACAAATGTTATTTCTAAGCATTTATCAAAAGGTCTTGTTTCACTAAATAGTAATGATCATTTTAACTTAGTTGCATTTGAAGTTAATGAGACTATTCATGTGATTTAAGTAACTGTTTCAACACTACATTAAAACAACCTTAAAAGAACAACAACAACAAGAAAGAATAACAACAACAAAAACAACAACAATAACCCAGAAAACAGAGTCAGGTTTAAAATATATTTAATGTTTTAATAAAATAACAATTAAGTGCCTTTTATGGTAACTAATTAAAAAAAAAAAAATCTTAATAATTGCAAACAGAACTGCAAATATATCCAAAAAGCTAACTGTTGGAATTGTATCCATCTGTCTTCTCACCCCATGTTTTCTTTTTTTTTTTTTTTAATTCCTCTGTGTTCTTTAACATGGCCAGATATTCCTTAGAAAGCCAGACCATGACACTGTAAACACATATAATCTAAATGCTGCTCTTCCACTTGAACTAATGATGTACATGACTTCAGCAAAGAATATTCATTTGCAATATATCAAAAGACTCTGCACTTTGTAAGATTGCACATAAAACATATTAAAAAAAAAAAAAAAAAAAAAACCTATTAAGGTTGCAAAGTCAAGCATTCAAAAATTAGAAAACCCCAGAATTAAAATTGCTCGTGCTATCTTAATTTATGGTCAATGTACGTATTTTTATGAAGATGTTAGTAACATGATCAGATGCTACTTTTTTTTCTCCACCCCCCCCCCCCCGACCTTTGCTTTATAAAAAGGATAATGTATACCTACCAATAATTATTCACTACACTGTTTTCCCCTCACCATTCATTTTGTAGTCTCTAGGACATGCATTTAACACTGTTTTGAAGATGGAAAGATGAACATCTTTCATGGCTTATCTGTAGTGCTGATCATTCTGTCAAAAGGGGCTTTACCAAATGTAGGAGAATTCATCCCTCTGCAAAAGGAACAGGGTAAGAATGAGATTCATTTCAAGGGTACATCCAGATATGGGCATTGAACTTGAGAGTCTTATTGTCTGATTTTTTTTCAAAGACACTCTAATTAGGTAAGATCTGTATGCAGAAATGACAATTTTTATTTGCTGCACTTGCAGCTGTGAATTGTCATTGCTTATAGCGATTGAATCCTTGGGTCTCTAATCATCAAACCAAGAATCCCTGAGGAACTTGCAGATAATGATTTCATGATTAAAAAAAAAAAAAAAAAATCCTGCCTGTGAACATACAGGAGCTCTGCAGCATCATCAGAAACATTCTCTGGAAATTGGATTTGAATTGTTTACCTGTGAGTCAATGGAGTCTTAAGAGTTAATCAGCTCAGCCTGAAGGTGATATCTCATGCTCAGCAGAGTAGCTCGTCAGTCTCCATTAACTGTATTGACTACATTATAATTAGCAGAGTACAAGGGGAACCTTAGCACCTAGTTCACATCTAGACACCTAAACTTAGCTGTCTTAATCTCCAAATTGAAATTCACTCCAGTTTTCTTGCATAGTTCTAACCATAAGATTTATCTGCTTCTTCCCTGCCTTAACTTCCCTTCCTTCCTTTTCACTATACATCTTCCAGCTTGTACAACAAAATCCCTTTGCCATTGCTAAAGTAAATTTCTGACCAAGATATTATGTTAATTAACAAAGCTGAGGTGGACACTTCTGGACACTTCTTGGTATATTGACAATTCAGAACATTCTGTAGATAGCTCTCTCGAAGGTTTTGGGCTTCTTGAGGCTCAAGGCTGAGCTAATGGAGACACTGAAATATGGCAGAAATATGGAGATGCAGGAAACCTGACACAGTCTGCAGTAGCCCAAAGCTATAATTTCAGGAAAAGTTCACGGGCAAGGATGAGTATGCTTCGTTTAGCATGGGGAAAGTATAATTTTTCAACAGGCTACAGATAAATTTGGGAAGGTTTGCAAAAGAAAACGAATAGTATGCACCATTTTCCTGCCTTGCTATTATCTTTCCTCCAAATCCCATCAAAAATATTTTCCTGTCTTTAAGGCTTCTCAGCATGGGCTAAGCAAGTAATTCTTCAAATTTTAGAATATTTCTAGAGCGGCTTGGTCATTATGGCTGGAATTTTGCAAAACAATTCAACTTCATGCATCCTATTAGGAAAAATAAAAATAAAAAATTCATCCCAGATAATATTTTGAAGTTATTTATAAGCAATGAACTCTTGTCTCATATATACAGTAGTTTTAACAATGTGCAATACTATCCACCCCATCGGTAATTGCTAAACTTCAATGTATATTTTTTACTTACAGGTAAAAGAAACCTAATTAAAATTACTGTCTTTGTTACATTCCCTGTAAAAGGTCTGATCCTGTATCTTCTAAAATCACTTACTTCAAGGGGTATAGCACATGGTCTTACATGTTCAAAAACCTTCCATCCAAGGAACAGTGCAAGCAGGGATATGTGCTGAACTCCTGTCTGATTTAAAGCCATAAAGCTGGAGGCATTAAAAGTAAGTTAATACTTGTTGAAAAAAAAAAAAAAAAAAAAAAGGCAAACGTTTTTAAAAGGTAATTAGTGAATAATTCCTTTAGTTACTTTGCTCTCTTCCTTTCTCATTGAACTTGACCCTGTTGTCTACAGGAAGCATTATAAATTTTGAAAATCTCCCATGAGCGGGACATTTTAATGAACTACTCACAGCAGTCACCTGTCAGTGGCCAGTGTATTGGAAAGAGCGAGTGAAAATTTATCTCTCCTGCACAATATGTAGCACTACTTTTCACAGGGACCTGGACTAATTTAACTCTGCTGTTTTCTGAATTAACAAGGCTTGTCTTCAAACCTTTCGACATAGGAGCATTCTGTTCAGTTATTATTTTAGTGCTCGCCTTCCCACCCTCCCTCAGGATGTGCATTATTTTATCCATCTGGAGCCTGAGTAACCAAGTTCCCCTGCTCTCCCTGACCCTGTGATTTATGTTTTATATTTCATGCTGTGTTTGGTCTTTTACCACTTGTATTCTGCCTTCTTCTCCTGGTCAAGCTTTATTTCACCCACCCCCCAACCACCCCGATGTCCCTTTTTCTTTCTTTCTTTTTTTTTTTTTTTTTTTTTAGGAGGTAGGATAAATATTTGACAAGTGGACTGTTTGTCATGCAAGCCCTAACACAGTTACAGTTAGAGAGGGGAATAATTCAATCTGCCAAGACTTAAATGCTGATAGATCATTGGCTGTTGCTAGGCCAAGGGTTGTGCCACTCATAATTTTTCCCACCGATACAACTATTTTATGGAATATGACATTCATCTTTAGGTGTTAAATCATCCCTAGAATAATTTGTCTGTCAGGAATCAAAGTGAAAGGAAATAAAATACCCAAGCACAGAGTCATATTGCTAAACCTCATACTCCACAGAGGCTCTGGCTTGCACTTTAGCATGTGTCCGTATCTGTGTCTTTAAATAAAAACAACACAGTCAGAAAGGAAAGAAAACCAAGAAAGAAGAGAGGGCGAAAAGAATTTGCATTATGGATGTTGGAGTCACAATCAGTGTCCTTTCTCTCAGTGTGTTCCTTACTCCCTGTTCATATCCGTCTTATCAGATTTCATGCTTAATGCCCACCCTAAGCCCCCCATCCCACACCCACAAATCTGACTGAACACAATAGTGCTGATAAAACGGAAGCAAATTTCTTCTATTAGTGACCGACAGCAATTTGAACAAAATGAAGTTGTACTGTGATATCGTCATATATACAAGGTGCAAATAACCTAGTTTGAATAATCACAGCCTCTGTCCTTTTAAATGATTTTTCTCCTCCATTTAAAGGGAGGCCTTTGATGTGATAATATTAATTCCCTCTGTGCTTGGAGGAAGAAAAAAAAAAAAAACTAGGAGAAGCGGAAATTAAATGAGTAATGCAATGTCAGTCAATCTTTTAAACCAGGGCCTTATTAACAGCTAATCATTTTGTCATTTTGTCGCTCAAAGTAATGAATTTGATAGGAGGAGAAGGGAATGTTTTATGTTTATTTTTATTAGTTTTAAACAGAAACAGTTGTGGAAATATTATATTATCAAAGCTTGCAGAATTTAAGTGGTTTTTGTTCAGCATATCACTATTTTTCTTCTCTGCCAGTATCTGATTGCCATAATTTTGAATAATCTGCTTGTCTTTCAAAAAAAAAAAAAAAAAAAAAAAAAAGGATATTCATCTCAGACATAGCATGGGGTTCCATCACTGGAGATGCATTAGGCTTTTGTTAGGTATTTCTTTACATCCTATTTATTCAGAAATATCTAAGTAATTAATCGCTAGCAGGATAGTTATGCAGCTGAAAAGCACAGTATACGTTTCTCAGCCTCCAGTGTCTGAAGACCAGAAAAAATACAAGGAAAATCCAATGAATAACTTTCTATTTCTAAAAGTGTAATGGATAGTTTTCTTGTGTTTTAAAATTCTGTAGGCTAAGGCTACACATTAAACAAGTCGTAGTAGAACACATTAAAAATCTGTTGCTGAGGATGGATTTGCTATCGATGTCCCTATAGCATTCTCCTTTGAAATGGCAGGGGTCACCTCTGAATGAGGACTCCAGGGGACTCTCAAATTAAGTACTTTGAATATGGTGTCATTATAAGTCTTGATCTAATGTTGATGGGGGTTTTCCATCAACAAAAATTGCAATATTGGGCATATGGAGAATCTAAGAACCCACAGTCTTTCATGGGGTTACAAATTCTGGTTTGCCTCAATGTTCCTTTTGATATACTATGTTACATTTATATATATATTTATACTTACTAAATATATGCTTACTTCAGAACTATATGTTAAAGGCCAAAGAATAGAGAGTGAGTCTAGAGAAGTACAGCAAAAAACAGTCTCTGATCTCTAGCTCAAGGCCAGCCTTCATTACTGTGAGGTAAGTTTGCAAGCAAATCGATAAGATAGTAGCCTAGTGATCTGTCTTGTGATTCACTTACTCATTGACTGAAAAGTAATTGAGTGGGTTTTGAGTACATGTGAAAATACTTCTCTTGTATTAGCAAAGGTTCCATTTCATTTTTATTTTCCAGCATGAATGTACTTCTGCACGGAAATTCTCTCTGTGGGAATGGAGGCATTTACTGCATATTGAGAGACACATAAAGGTGCCTAAACCAACCACACTTCCTAAAGCCTGAACAGAAAATGTTGTTACACACAAATCATAAATAGTTATCTCTAGTCATATCCTACTTCCAGACAGTTAAAAAAAAAAAAAAAAAAAAAAAAAAAAAGGAGCATACCTTCTGTTGAAATTTGCTAATGGTGGGACAAAAGGTGCCATACCATCACAAATCACAATTTCAAGTTACAGAATTAAAGTAGGAACAAAGTGTTTTTTTTACAAAACATTTTACAAAACAGTTCACCAAAAGTTAGGGATGGCCCTTGTTTGAGTCCCAAAGTCTTTTTAGCTGTTCTATGCCTAAGAATTCAGACATACCCACAAGAGGAGGCTCAGGGGCGACCTTATCGCTCTCTATAGGTACCTTAAAGGAGGCCGTAGCGAGGTGGGGGTTGGTCTATTCTCCCACGTGCCTGGTGACAGGACGAGGGGGAATGGGCTAAAGTTGCGCCAGGGGAGGTTTAGGTTGGATATTAGGAAGAACTTCTTTACTGAAAGGGTTGTTAGGCATTGGAATGGGCTGCCCAGGGAAGTGCTTGAGTCGCCATCCCTGGAGGTCTTTAAAAGACGTTTAGATGTAGTCCTTAGTGATATGGTTTAGTGGAGAACTTGTTAGTGTTAGGTCAGAGGTTGGACTCGGTGATCTTGGAGGTCTCTTCCAACCTAGATGGTTATGTGATTCTGTGAAGTTTAATAAGTAGCTATATAACAGCTCTGGGCAGAGTTATATCCATCATGCCTGAAGAAAATATAAGCTGAAATGCATTAGCTAAAAAATCAGTGAAATAAAACTATAGTAAGTTGCTTTATCTCACATTTTTGGTGGTCTAGGAATATACATACGGTTCTCAAATGTCAGCTGACCTACACTAAACTGGTGTGTTAGAGCCCTAAACATGACATTGTAATTGAACAAAAACCCTTCCCACTCTCTGGGTCAATTGAAGACCTAGTTATCTTGTTTCAGTGACGTAGAAAACAGAAGAGGAATATGAAATTACTCCTATCAGTGTATGCTTTTAAGATATGTTTTGTGAGTGTAAAACATGATCATATGGCAATGATTCTGCTGTATTTCAGAAAGTATTACTCAGGAGTCTCTGCAAAAGGCTGAGTCTTCCTTTTTATTATTTTTACATATTTCTATGTCCTTAGTGTTATAGATGAAATGTTCTTGTGGGAAATGATTTCTGCCATTAGTTGCTGATTCTGTTGATTGCTGTTTTAAGCTGTTCATTCAGTCCCTTAGTTCTCCTCATAAAAGCTTGTCCATAGACCCTGGCAAAACATTATTATTATTTTTTTTTCATAAGACAAAAAACCTTCAAAGCATTGCAAGATATATTATTTCATTTCTGTATGTAGGGAGACTTAAGAAATATCAAGAAATATCTGAATCCATAATCTACACCATAATCAGAAAAAGACATAAATTTTGCAATTTGCTCTATAAGTTGGAATTTAAATTCTGGAACTGAGGAGGAAAAGAATAGTCACAGAATCAATTTCAGGTTGTAAAGGATCTCTGGGGTTTGCCTAAGGGCCAACACAGATCAGGTGGCTTGGGGATGTGTCAAGTCTGTACACCTCTGTGGATGAAGACTCCAAAACCTAATCAGCCACACCTTCCAGTGTTTGGTCTGTGCCACAAGACTGGATATCAATTTTCAGCAACATATTGATAATGCACTGAAAAAAAAAATCCAAGAGCAAATATATATATATATATATATATTTTTGATAAAGAATGTTAAATATTTTTCTACAAACACTTTTTAATTTTCATTTATACATTTATTTGTATTTGTAGAGAAATTTCTAATAGTTTTGGTCTACAGTTTGAACATTTTTACTTCAAGATGTAGAAGCAACCAGAAAAGCTTTTAGCTTAAAAAGCTGATTTAAAACCTGTTGATGAAAAGTAGCTTCAACTATCATTCTGCTGAAGTTTCTCAGCCAAGAATATCCACATTGTTCTCCTAAATATTCTGCGATCATACACAGTTTCCACTTGAAAGTGACACATGGCTTGATACACATTTACAAACAAAAATTTCCTGCAAATCCTCAGTGCATCCTTAATGTACAGCCAATTTACAATACCAGCAAATCCTGTTGTTCAGAATAAGGAGTAGTCATTATGACTTCTGACATTCTGTTATTAAAATATGAAATTTGAGGTCTAATAAAAATCTTCACTATTTTTTTCACCTAATCCTTCTGCAATTCTTCACAATCAGGTCATTTCTTCCGAGTATCTTCTCTTTCTTGGTACTCCTACTTTTTGACAAGATTCTTATTTTTGGCCCTGATCTCTTTCTCATATTTAAAGACAGCTAAACTCATATCTGGAATGAATCTGGAATGAACTCACTCATATCTGGCTCTGAATTTTTCTAGTCAGGAGGCAGTGCTTAAGAAACAGAGAACTGCAACTCGAACGCATTTATTTTTAAATTTATTTTCAGTTTACTGTACTTTCCCCAAACGTGCAAAATTTTACTACCTACTTCAAGAATTTTATCCTTTTTAAGGAAGCAATTTCTGATCTATACTTTTATACCTTTTTATTCCTTCCTTGATTCCTTGGAATTTTCCATCTGCAAAGCAGGAGGGAGTATGTTTATAGAGTAGAATATTATTTACTGACAATTCACATTTTCTGTAAAATGTCTATATATGTGTGTATACTAATTGATACCAATGTTGGTATCAACATTGATGTTGATATTGAAAGCTAGATATATTTGTAAAAAAAGGAATCTGTTAGCAGTGTTGCACACTTATGAGAATTTTAGAGGTGAAAATAATTTCAGAAGACAGGCAGGGACACAAGCTGGTGTAGGTGAAGGAGTAGAACGGAAATATTTTGTTTTATACAGAAAAACACCACAATGTTTACTAATTTATTGCATTATTATAATTTGAAGAAATTGTATCAAATACAGCAAAAAGGAGGATATATTTGTCATACATGATTGGAAAGCTGGAGTATAATACTAGGATTGGAATGTGGGTTGTAGTATTCATTTCACTTCCTGAACTGCTATGTCAGTGAGTAGAGCATTTCCCAGATATCTTGGTCAATAAATTTAAAAATAGTAGCCTAATTTTAGATTCCTAGTGTTTATATTTAGATGTGCAAATAAATGACCTGAATTGTTATAATATTGAGTACCCAAAACATTTAATTTCAACAAGACTTCCTGGGTACACGGTATTTTTGAAAATCAGGCTGCTTATTTATATGACTGAATAGTGTTTTTTATGAGCTTAGATTCAGGTTTATCCTTCTGAAAATCTAAGTAATTGATCCAAATTTGTGTCTAATAGAAATCAATATGAGCTTTATCTCAGAATATTAGTCTATTCACAGAACCATAATATATAGACAGCCAGTGCAAATTAAAAGTTATGCCATTGTCTTGTAGGCAAGTGACTGAAACACTAAAGCTGATAAATCATAAAATCAGCTGTGCTTTCTCCTGAAAACCAGACACACTTTAGATCACAAAAAGATAAAATATAGAGTACCTTGCATTTTTTTTTCTCTAATACATAGTAGGTAATACTATACAGAAAGACACAGAATGGCCCTGATTTAATAGAGAGCAATGTTCCAAAATCCATATTCCTTGAATACGCTTTGTTTAGTCATTCAGACCATCATTATAGATGATTTTCTGTACAGAGGTAGGAGAGGGAGAATATTTGTTCCCCACACTTCGAAGAATGTTAACAATTTTAAATCATGGAGTTTAATAAACTTTATCAAACAAAGTGTCCCCAGGCTGCTTTCAATTAAATCAGACCTAAAGATGTTAATTTGTGAACTATCTAAGAAATCATAATGGCTAAATACATAACTTATTTAAGAACAACCCTTCTACTTTAAATATGCATTTTTTCTGTAAAATAATCGTGTCATGTTGTTTCCTCTTTTTACTGAAAAAAAAAAAAAGAGAGAGAAAAAAATGCCAACAGTATAAAGTAATCTTACCAATGTCCACGTATACATG